>NC_086158.1:85148731-86505815 GCF_035149785.1 Candoia aspera | reverse complement strand
TGAGCCAAAAAAAACTCAGAGCTAATCCATTAATTGAAATGTTTTTAATTTATATATTGCTAGGTTATAATTTGGGCTTTATAAATAAGATTTTTTTAAAGATACACATGACAACAACAAAACAATTTAGTCAAAAGAAAAGAATTCAAATGTTACCAATAATCTCTCAAAACAGAACTGTCAAGTTTTCCTGCAGAAAAGCAAAATATTGCTTCTTCCTCAGACAGAACAAGGCTGTCCCGAATCTCTAGGGAGCACAACCCCCTCAAGATGCAAGAAACTTGCCTTTTGTCGAAGAAACAAAGCAACTATGAAGTATGACAAAAACACTGTTTGCCCTGATTTCACATTCCTTCCAGTCTGCGATTCAGCCTTTGGGACAGTCTTCTTTCAGAAAGGTGAATGGTGAGTTATCACCTGACTACAAAGCCTTCTTAGCAGAGAAAGTAGGAGATGAATGCCCAATGAGAGGGGAGACAGGCTGGAAGGATTTTGACTAGGAGTGAGCAGCCCGAATACTTGCAGTGGATTGGATTGGCTGGATTTTGGGGTGAATATGTTCTGCAGAAATAGTTTATGGGAAATGTGCATGTTAATCTGCAGAAATAGTTTAAGGGAAATTTGATTTTCAGATGATCTCCTATTGCTAGCTAGAGCAGCAAAAATTAATCCAGTAAACCAGAACTAGCTTAGTAGAGATGTTTAACTTTTCTACTTCCCAGGTTAAAGATGACTTTCTGGCCTCTACTCAGACAATTATCTGTGTGGCCTTAAATAAATCATGGGTCTTTGTGACATCAAAGATGTGACTTCATGATGGCACATAATCATTTGCATCTCCAGCATGCACTGAAATTCTATGCCACCTTTAAATGCTGTACCTTTAATGGCCATCTGCTTATCACCGTATCTAAAGCAAACAGAATGCAAGTCACTTAACACAGATGGAAGAGATTTTCCCAGCTCTGCTAAGGAGGAGCTGAATGAACAGGAGGGACTGAGGTGAAACCCAACATCAAAGACAAAAAGGTTGTCAGCACATTTAACTTCACAGAAACTCTTTGCCTAATAAAAAATGAATGACCTCGTTACTGCAGACACTAACAGTTCCCAGGGGAAATGCTTCAAGGCTGCAGACAGCACTTTTAATATTCACTCTGCAAACAAATGAGGAAGCCTTGAAATTATACCATTGTTGTTCTTGGCAAGCTGTTACAATGTAGGGTTCTTATTTTTAAAAGATTAAGAATTTGTGCAATTTACCTTTGGGCTATTTTCCTTTAATTCTGATTTAGAATAGAACAATAACATCCAATAGAACTTGATGGGCTATCCCATAAGGTCTTTTCTAGTAGCCAACTTTTTTTTACTCCAGGCCCCCCAAGTGTCTGCTAGAGGTGTCTGTCCTGGATTATTTGGCTACTCACTCAACAGCTGGAGCAAATAATATGCATTTTTACATTAAAACTGGCAGCACCCACAGGTCAATGGGTAGAAGGGGAGGGAGATACACATCCCTGGGTCCAGTTCTGTCTTGCTTTACATTAATCATTTCAGAAGTTCAACATAATGTTTTTGCCATCACCTACTGATGATGGATGGATGGATGGATGGAAGGAAGGAAGGAAGGAAGGAAGGAAGGAAGGAAGGAAGGAAGGAAGGAAATTTGTCCCCCTTTATAGAATCATAGAATTGCAGAGTTGGCAAGAATATCACTGGTCATCTAGTCCAATCCGTTTGATGCAGGAGCTGCTTTAGAATTCCAGACAAATGGCTAGCTGCATCTGAAGACCTCAATGAAGGAAACAGACCATTTCATGAGGCAACCGTTGACAGCATTTTTGTTGTTGTTGCCTTCAAATCAGTGTTGACTCCTGGTGACTGCCTGGAAAAGTCCCTGCAGTTTTCTTGGCAAGATTTCAGAAGTGGTTTGCCACTGCCTTCTTCCTAGGGCTGAGAGAAAGTGACTGGACCAAGGTCACCCACCTAGATTCATGCCTAAGGCAGGACTAGAACTCATGGTTTCTGGGTTTCTAGTCTGGTGCCTTAACCACTACTAACCTGAATTCACTTTTCTGTAGTTTCAATCCACTGGTCTGCCCTCCAGAGTGAGAGAGAATAGGTCCCTCCTCTAGATACCTGAGGACTGCAATTGTGTCTCCTTTTAATCTTTTCTCTGAACTCTGACTTGGGCTTTGTGACCACAAATGAGAAAAAACTCCCAGTGACAACTTCATGATTGGTGCTAGCAGATTTTCCCCATAGTCAACATCATCCAATTTTGATTGAAATTGGCACAAGTGTACCCTTGGTGTCATCCTTTCCCCATCCGAGATGGAATTTTAAGAAAGGAAAATGGGATGCATTTACTGAAAATTTAGATAAATGCCTGGGCTGGATTCCCTCCAAAGCTAATAACTATGAGAGACTCGTGGGCACATTTATATGCACAGCAAGAAAGACTATTCCTAGAGGATATCGTAAACAATATACCCCAGGTTGGAATGATACCTACAAAAACTTGTATCAAGAATTCCTAAAAAATGGAGATCATGAAATTGCAGACAATTTATTACATAGTCTTGATGTAATTCGACGAGAGAAATGGATGGAAACCATCGAATCGCTTAACTTTAAGATGTCTAGTAGAGAAGCATGGTTGTTATTACAGAACTTAGGGGGAAGTAAGAAGAAAATAAATAATAAAACATATTATCCCAGCCAATAAGATTGCGATACATATATTGTCTACAACTAGAACACCAAGGGACAAAGTTCATACAAGACAAATTAGACATTAACTTAGTGCTCTTAAAAAGGTTAGTACTGAACAATTCGAATATTCATGCCCTTTTTCCATTTTTGAAATCATAAATGCACTTAAGGATATAAAAGCTGGTAAGGCACCTGGATATGATGGTATACACCCTGAATTCCTTCTACATTGTGGAAAATATTCAAAAAGATGGCTAGCAGAATTCTTTTCAGACATTATGGAAACAGGTATAATACCACATAAGAAAGCAATCAAAAATTATTGCAATCCTTAAACTGGGAAAAACAAATGATCAACCAAAAAATTATCAACCAGTAGCGCTGTGAAGCACAATCTATTAGCTCCTTGAAAGACCCTTATATAATAGAATCAACCAGAAGATCTTCCAAATGATCCCAGTAGAACTAGCTGGATTCTGACCTGCCCGAAGTTGTGTCGACCATGTGCTTTCACTAACAACCTATACAGAAGCAGGATATCAGGCAAAGCAAAAATGCCAGTTGCCTTTATAGATCTGAGTGCAGCATATGACACAGTGTGGAGACACGGATTGCTATATAAATACAGTACAAGTAATCCCATGTTGAAAAACTATTCGACTTTGGTAATATGCTTGCTGGAAGAACTTTTTTTGTGGCAACTGGAGAGGATAGTAGTGACCCTAAAATACTAAATGACAGCTTACCACAAGGCTCAGTTCTTGCACCCCTTTTCTTTAACCTATACATAGCCGACATACCCTATACAACGTCTAGGAAGTTTGGATATGCGGATGGCTGGGCTATAGCCACCCAACATAAATCTTTTGAGACAACTGAATATGTTCTTACTACTGAACTTAGAAATACTGGATAAATATTTCTGTAAGTGGAGGTTACAGCCTAACCCAACCAAGACGGAAGTAACATACTTCCCTCTCTGTAATAGGTCAGCAGGCAGTGAGCTGAATGTATGATTTAAGGGAAATCAACTTAATCACAACCTGCACCCCAAGTACCTTGGGGCCACTTTAGATAGGATGCTTTCCTATCAAGAACTTCTGATGAAGACTGCCGCCAAACTGAGAAGCAGAAATAACATCTTACATAAATTATACGGCGCTAGTTGGGGTTTGGCAGTGGACATATTGCACGTGTCTGCACTGAGCTTGTTGTACTCAGCAGCAGAGTACTGTGCCCCAGTGTGGCTTAACAGTCCACATGCAAGTAGGGTTGATGCACAGCTGCATGAGTCAATGTGCATCGTCATTGGGACAATACGATCTACTCTCACATACTGGCTGCCTGTTCTGAGTCATATGCCACCCCCGGATGTAAGACAGAAAAATGCCCTCCTTCAAGAATACCGGAAGATTATTGATAACCCCCACCTGCCAATATTGAGTGACATAACCTTCCTGGAACGATATAGGCTGAGATCTAGACATCCAGCCATTTCAACTGCTAAATCACTTGTAGAAGATGATTTCAACATCCACAATATGTGGAAACAGAATTGGCTAGAAAATTGTCCTCCACAATGTCGAAGCTTACCGTGCATCTCAGAGAAACCATCTGGATTTGATCAGCCCCGTGCAATACGGACAACATTCAACAGAATCTGCACGGGCCATTGTAGATGTGCTGGTGTCCTTTATAAGTGGGGCAAAATGACATCACTGAATTGTGACTGTGGGGCTGAAAAACAAACTATCCAACATATAGTGACAGAGAGCCTATAATGGAGATTTCGCCAATTTTCTGGCTGTGACAAATGAAGCAAAAAATTATGTTTGTAATCTAAACATATATAGTCTATAATTTTATACTCTATATTTTATATCTTGTATTTTATCTCCTGTTTTTATTCTATTGAACTGCAATGTGAATGTGCCATATGATAAATAATAAATAAATCTCCAGCTTTCAAGTTTTATAAACAGCAGATAAGATTGACCTGGGGTACTTTGCATGGGTAGGCTTTCATTCTGTAAGAATCATATCCAAAATTGCTTAAGAGTTTGTTTATTTATTTGATTTGATTGACTGAATCACTGTTTTGAACAGAACTTTCAAAATGAATCGCTGACACAGTTTGAGGTGTTGAATCAAATCAGGTGCCTTTGTGCAGTTTGGAGGAAATGATTTGGGGGTTCAGTAGACTTTCTGGATTTGGAGAGTTTCTGACATGGTTGCACCTTTCCTGCCATTTATGGACAAAGTTGGGGAGGAAGATTTATGCACTCTCTGATATTGACATGAACAACTGGCCATGTCAGCAAGACTGCCAGCCAGAAAAGCAAGTGGTCAGAGGATGTAGTCTCTTCAATCTTTAACAAGGGTTTCTTTTTTGAATAGCTTTTGAATGTATTTATTTTTAGTTGAACATTTTCTGCATTGGTTCAGCACAGTTGCTCTGTAGGCTTTTTTTGCTGGACAATCAGAAGGCTGCAATGTTGCACTTTCCTCATTTCTGCTCTCTATCTTGAAAGAGGTACAAAGGAAATATTTCAAAACTTTATTGAGGGGAAACCCTTGAAGCTATTTGGCTGACAGTGTGCAAGGTCACTGTCTTCTAAAGGATTCACTACCCCTAATATTGTCATTCCATTCTGCCAAAAAAGAAGCAATTGTGGGCATGTTGAGAGCCAGGCAACGAGCTAGAAACCGGGAGACGGAGAGTTCTAGTCCTGCCTCAGTCATGCAAGCTGGCTGGGTGACCTTGGGCCAGCCACTCTCTCTCAGACTAACTCACCTCACAGGGTTGTTGTTGTGGGGAAAATAGGAAGAGGAAGGAGTAATAGGTATGTTTGCCGCCTTGAGTTATTTATAGAAATAATAAAGGCAGGATAATGAATGAATGAATGAATGCCTCTGAATCTCAAATTCAAAATCAGATCTTGGCTGATTTACACACCCCTGTTGTGCAGTTTTCATTTTGTTCCATACCTAGGATGAGCGTTGTTAAGGAGACATTCTTTTGAGAATGCTGGTGTTGATGTGCACTTGGAAAGTTTCACCACAGCTTTTGAAAGACTATTTATTTGTAAAAAGTGTAGTCTATTTTTCTACAGTCCCCAGATGGGTATACCTGTACTGACAAATTAATTTACAATAAAAGCCCTTTACAATAAAGGCCTAAACTCTCATGTCTTAAAATCCAACAAATAACTCAAATCTCTCAGTACAGGATGGAACAAACAGAAAACCTTGGCAAAATGTTCCAGAACTGATCACTGAGTATTTTTACTGTGCTTCATAATCCCTCCAACTGCAACCATTCCAGAGAGAATTTTATCATTCCCATATGCCAAGATAAGAAAATCAGGGCTTGAAGGTAGTAATCTGCCAATGAGTATCAAGAGAGTCATGATTTACCCAGAAACCACCATTCAAACCCACCCTTCAGTACAGGAGTGAGGAACATTTGCATATGAACACCTGTAAGCCACAAATGGGAATGAGGAATGTAGTCAATTGCTCCCTGAATCAGTCAATAAATAAATGTTGGTTCAAAGGCCAAGCAAGCATTTTGGGACAGCATGTCAGCAGGGAGCATGATGATAATCCCACATAGGCAGGGATGCCCTTATGTGCTTTTCCCAACAACTATATCATTTTCTTTTTCTCTCACTGCCCCTGCGCTCCATTTGCCCATACAAACACATAAGCACAGCAGTTAGGCTTTGAAATAGTTTCTGTTGACACCAGTGGGGACCATTTTAGCAACAGTGAATCTTTAAAATTAACTACAATGAAGACTATTTTAAAATCTTGCAAAATGGAAGAAAGATCTAATACTTGATCTCAGTTAAAAGTTACTTACTTTTTCCTTAGATGGAAGAAGGGACAAGTCTAAGAAAAGGGGCAAAGTATTGGCCGGTTCTCCCCATGCTGCTCCAGGGTTGGATTGGAAGCCTCTTCATCCCCAAATGGCCCCAAACTGAATATCTCAGCACTCACTTGGAAGACATTTGTAATTCTCTCAAGAATAATTGCTAACATTCCCACTAAGACTGCATTATGCAATTAGTACTAGTTGTGTTGCGTTTAGTCAACTACAGTAACTGGGCATTGTATGTAAAAAGAACTATTAAAGGACAACATTTCCAGTCTGTAGGAAGACATTAATGACTGAAGGGGTGTAAAAATGAGAAGAGGAGATAAGAGCATCTTTCAGGATTGGATACAAAAAATGTCCTGGGCATTCCTTCTAGCTAATATTGAAGTATCACTCCTAGCAGACTCAGATGCATGGCCAGCAGTAAGGATGTTGGGAATCCTCCAGATTATCCAGAGGATGAACAGTAGGGCACTCGGAGGGCTTTCTAGATATTCCAAAAGATGTGTATTGGCTGAAGGAGAAAGCTGGCACAACAATCCTTCACCATCCCCAGTCATTAATACTGAATTTAAACAAGGAAAAGGAATTAGAAATGTTTTGCAAGAAAATATGTTTCAAGAAGCCTTCTTTAGGGACCCCTCCCAGTATAATTAACTTGGTTTAATTCTGGGAGACCAAGTTCACCACATGGAATAGCAGGGCACTAGGCTAGACTGATAAAAAATTATGATCAAGGTTCAAGGCTATCCTTAGTCATGGAAAACCTGTTGGATTTTGAAAGGCACATATTAGAATATATTTTGCTATTGTACCATTCAACTTCTTGATGGATAAACTATAATAATAAGGGAGTTCAGAATCCTGAAATAAATGTTTTATTCATTTATAGAAGCACTGTTCTGATTATATGCAGAAATAAGTCCTTGGCATTCAGTGGGACTTACATGAGATGGTGCTCTTTGGAAAAGTAACTGTAGTTCTGCCTAACCAATATGTATAATACAGTAATGCAAATATAGGCAGTTAAAAACAACTAAAACTAAAAACCAATATGGATTTTGAAAATTGAATAAAAATGCTAATGAAAGTCAAATTATCTGCCAACTAGAAAGTATTTAATAAACAGGACCAAAGAGAAGAGGAAATTATAGGAGCAATTCAGAAAAAGGATGGAATGGGATCCAATAAACCTATGAGGGAAGGATTAAGCCCCCATCTCTGGACCACTTGCTGCTCCAAGGCCTTGGGCTGAATACTTTAATGATAGGCTGCAAATCCGATGTGCATAGATACTGCACGTTAACATTTTTTCCCCTAACATTCAACTGGAATCTGTTTCCCTGTAATTTATATCCTTTATGTCCTCCACATTGGAAAAATGAAGAACAGGCCTTCACCTTCTTCAGTGTGACATCCTTTCAGACATTGGAAGACTTACAATCTCTTCTCTCTGCCTCCCCACACCCCATCCCAATTTATCCCTATCTGCCTATCCTGCTGAACAGTTGCTGCGCTGCCCCTTCTATATGACCTGATAATGCCTTTTGTAACCCTCTTTTCCTAGCTGACAACTCACTGGACACCTATTGCTGTCAGGTGTTCAATTCTTTAACCATTTTTATATCTTCAATATCTTTTAATGTGTCCATCTATTTTTTGGTTATGTGCAATTTATCTGTTTCTTGGTATGTTTGTTTTGTCCTTTGAAAGTAAAATTAATTAAATAAAGAGTTAAAAACTGAGTGACTCTGAAACTGCCTGGCACTTCTCAGTATTCTTTTCATTGGCTTGCACCCACAATGGTATGAGACAATAGACCTCAAATGGAAAATTAAAGGGAGCAGAGTCACATTCCAGGCTCCTCAGACTCCCTGTGCTTAGGGGAAGGTCTAAAGAGGGAACATAAAGGTACTCAGATTGCCATGACTCTTGAGTTCCATATGATGACAACTTCTAGTTCCAAGATAAGTTCCAAGCCAGGAGAGATGCTGCATCTGCCTTTAGCTGAACACTCGCATTTCCACCTTGGGTTGAAGAGGGAGCTCTGCAGCGCATTGCCTTCCATGTTTAAGAGGGTTTTTCCTATATGAATTTCTAATGTTTACGTAAGTATTAAAATACTGTTAGAATGTTGATTAAATGTACTGATGAATGAACACACAGATAGGTGTGTGGATTAATGAACTACATGTTCACTTTATTTTGGAAAAATTCTTCTCAAGAGTAGCCTCCTCAAAACAAAGCTCAGAACAAAGGCTACAGAATGCAAGTGTTTTCTTCTAAGCAGAACACTCAAAAGAACCATTGCTGGTGTGGCATATTCCAAAGCTGGAACTTTTTGATCATCCCTGGAGTGAGAGGATGGTCTGTTCCAGCACACCCAACATTCCATACCAATCACCATTCATTTCCATCCTCAGGCTCCTGTGATGCTCCCAGCAAATAATTCCATGTCTAAGCATAGACCTCCTTCAAGGGGATCTCTTTCTAGTCCCAGTTCAGAAAGCTCTTCTTAACAGTAAGCTCAGTTTTTGAAATCCCGTTTCTGTATGATTCATGGGCTCTGCCTATTATAAAGCTTCCAAATTAGCAGAATAGAAAGTGTAAGATTAAATAGTTCTCTCTTTGTGACGGCAATGAATGGCTCCATGGCAGGAGGGTGGGGCCAAAGTTGGGCAGTGTCTGTGGCCTTGTGGCCGCCACAGTGACAGAATAGCTTAAAGTGACGTGGAGTAAAAGTAAGAAATAACGGAGCAGAAAAGCAACATAAACCATCTCATCTCATTTCTCTGTTTTGTTCCATTCCATTTCCTTTCAGAATCTATTTTGCACTTTGTACGTTGCCCATGTGCAGCTCGCACTGCTCTCTGTCATGCCAGTAGTTTCCCATTATTTCCTAGGGACTTTTGTCCACTTTAAGATGACTCTTTTTTAAACATAAGCTGCAAGCAGTGCCCAGGGAGCTGTTTTAACCCACCTGGCATCTTTCCTTCTGGGAAGGAAGAGGATGGGCAAAGCATGAAGCTGCCAGTGCCTGAATATGCTCCCTGCAGGGAGTGCCTTCTCATGCCAGCTGCCTCGCATTTCTCCCCTTTGGGAAAGGCGTGGGACAGGGAAGCTGAGTGGAGCTGGCACTCCAAGGTGCTCCCGTCTGGGGCACCTTAAAATGGTGCTTTGCCTGCCTTGCATGGAATGGGCACAGCTCAGTCTAGAAGCTGGCCAAAGATTAAAGTTACACGTGAAATTATATGTTTGACTAAGGAAAATATTTCTCTTTAAAGCTATGTTAGCAACTGTTCGGCTTATTTGGAGGTTTTTCCCACTGATTTTTTTTTTAACCAGAAGTTGCATGTCTGTGGAGTCAGTTCAGCCGCCATCCATGCAGCAGGTGGAATCTGTTTTGATGAATTGTTCTGTTTCCATAAAGTCTGTGGAGGACTTTTTTTATTCCTGCTTACATGGTGCATAATTTAAGATGGCTATCTTAAAATGCAATTTTCATGGTTTTTGGAGCATGTGGAAAATGAATGCATCTTAAACTGTCATTTTCAAGCAAGTTTTTTTATTATTATTACTGAATATGCTTTTTTTTTAATCACTATATGTGTTACTACTCCTATAAGTGCCTTTGCTTGTCCTACGACTTCTCTGTAGGCAAACTTACAAGGTAGATTTTTCTGGAATAGACCCGGCTTTCTCATGCTCCAAACATCTCTCTCAGGAAAAAGCTTCTAGTCCAAATGCATGTAATCTTGGCAAAATCATTGGTTTAGACCAATTACAAACAGAGTGGGGAACTGATATGAAACCAAAAGGGGCACTCAGATTACAGTAATTGGTAACCTCTCTTTAGTTTATTGGTTCCTTTGACTGCTCATCAGACACACATTTTGCACCTCCTCTTGCGTTTAGGTATTAGAAACATGTTTGTTTAATTTATTTGTAAATATATTAGACTATCCTAATCTTACAACTCTGACCACTGTACAACAAAGTTAAAAACAAGCCAAAGATAATGCAGATACTGTAATGCAACGATTGATTAAAAAGACAACAAATGTTCAAAAGGAAGAAAAGTTCTTGGAATAGGCCCAGGTTTAAACAATCTCTCCTGCTAACATGAAGAGTACTTTAATTATTTGCTTGCTTCTTGGCAGTCTCCTTTTCTCTGTGCACCAAACATTTTAGAGTGCTATATTCTCCTTATGTAGTAGAGATTCTAAAGGAATATTCCATGACATTTTGTGAATATATAGATTTATCCTAAAATTCCGTCTAATGGAATCCAGGTCACTGTTATCAATAACAAGCAAAAGAAGAACCAATCCTCTGTCACAGGCCAATTCCAGTCTATCAGTCAGGAGGACAGTGGCAAGACAAGCATTTTACTTGGAACCGAACTACTGTTTGCATCTCTCACGCACACACTTGTTAGAATGCAAGTGGCAGAAGAGGAGGCAATCTAATGCCATCCTGTGGAAAATCCTTTCTCTGAAACTGAGTTGGGAGGAAATCCTCCACAGATGCTTAGTTTCATCCTTAGATCACAAATTGAACTATCAAACTTTTTTTTCCTCCCCTTTTAAAATTATGAGCGCTAGAAAAAAATTTCAATATAATGTGGGATGTCACCAGATGAAAAATTTGGAAGTTTCCATTTTGTCCTGCTTTCATCTCAGTTTATCCATGTCTGTGTGCTTAAGCTAGCATTATTTATTTTCTACAATTTTTCAGAATATATGCTTTTAGTATGTAAATTTCCCAAATATAAGCACTTTCAAGCGATTTTTCTCTAATACAATGATTTTTGTACTTTTTTCTAAGTATTACACATATTTTTGTGTACACTATTCCACAAGACATCCACAAAAAATAAAAATCCAGTATGGAAGAGAATGATGGGCCTTTTTTTTTTTTTGGTCTAACTTTCCCTACCTCTAATTCAAAATCCTGGAGGCTGGAGGTGAGTAGGAAGAGAGTCATTCTCAGTGACAGTGAATGTACCCTTGCTGCACCTTGTAGTCATCCAGGATCCCTTTTCCTATAGTTCTCAGGGTGGCCTTGTTCTCCTGTGAACTGATTCTGTTTTTTTCATCACCTTATTCCCACTCTCACTTGTTCATCCTTCAGTTTGTTTATCCACCTTTCCATTCAGCTTATTTCCTTTCTTCTCTTCCTTTTTGCAGCATATTCCAAACTTTTCTTTAAAGACATCATTTTTCCAGTTATACTGATGTTTTTTCACTAGTTCTGTTGTTATTCATTTATCTTTCATGCAAAATATATACTATTTATTATTAGCTTTGCTAAATAACTGTAAATAGGATGTAACAGGAGGGGTGTTTGTGTCTTGTTTGTATCACGTGTTCTTCCATCCCATCTTGGCCCTGCTGATACTGTGTATGCATGTTAGGGACAGTTAGGGAGAAGTCTCACCAAATTGTGCTGCTGTCGGAATGAACTGAACAAACTGCTGCTGTAACAAAAAGAATCAATCCTCAAACTGCTGCATTGATTTCTGTGAAATCTGGCACTTTTCAACTCCTCGTAATATTCCAGTTTTTATTTATTTATTTATTATTCAAATTATTATTTATTTATTATTTATTATTCAAATTTAATTACCACCCATCTCCCCCCAAAGAGGGAGTTTTCCTGTAAATTTTATCCCATTAAGATGAACATCAAAAAAGAATGGGCAATTTAGTAACTGAGCATTTAAAGGAGTGCAAGTTTAAGAACCTGCATCAATTTCTATAAAACTTGGACTGACTTCCCCTTAAATTTCTCCCTTTGTATAAACAAAAATGTTATAGGTGTTGTTAGGCTATTTTCCCAAATGCTACATAGTGAGAAGGCAGAGTTCCAATTTTCCCATTTTTTTTTCTTCCTAGTGTTTTTCCCACAGGTGCAGGGTACACTTTTTCAGATCAACTAAACGTTGATCTGTTGGTTGCAACGGGAATTGACCGACCGGCTTGTCACCTGAGCCTGACATCGTGGGCTGAGAAAGAGTGACTGGCCCAAAGTCACCCAGCCAGCTTTCATGCCTAGAATTCACCATCTCCTGGTTTCTAGCCTGGAGCCTTAAACCCCTAGACCAAACTGACTCTCTCTTCCAATTTTCCCAAATAATACTTCAAAATTGGATCCAAACAGGGTATTCTCTCTATAGTTCCTGCTACTTTCTGAGCTGATTTCTGAGCTACAAAACAGGGCAGGTAGTCCTTGCACAGTCCTAAAATACAGGTTGTCATCTATTTGTTTTATTGGAAATTATGAAAAAATGACAAAGCATTACAATTTTTGTGAGGTTTTGGGAAGATTGTACAGTTGGGCTTGAGTTAGAACTGTAATAATACAATATTTCCCACTCGCTAAATATGGGTTTGCACAGGGGACCTTTCACCTTTTTTTCAAATATGGGCACTTTCCCTTTCCAAATCTCATCAATGCCTTTTTGTCTCCAGTTTAGGACAATTCATGGTCTAAGACAGTGTTTCTCAACCTTGGAAACTTTAAGATAGGTGGACTTCAGCTCCCAGAATTCCCCAGCCAGCACTTTAAGAAGTTGTCAAGGTTGAGAAACGCTGGTCTAAGACATCCCCAATTTGTTGCTCTTCAGATGTTCTTGGACATCCACTCCCCAAATCCCCAGTCCTCTTGGTTATTGGATAACCTAACTACTGGGAGTAGAGTGCAAGGGATATTCTTTCTAGGAGGCTGATGACTCTCTTGGAATAGAAAAGCAGCGTTCCCTATATTTCCTCTCTTTTCTGTCATCACACAACTCTTTGTTGCCCCATATTCAGCCCTATGTTTTATCCTCTGTCCTCACGTGGGAGCACAAGGCCCTGTAATGCCAATTCAAGAGAAGAGAAGAGAAGCAGCTGCTGCAACATATGCAGAAGAAAGTATTGCTCTCAGAATCTTCTGCAGTCAAAACTCATCTAAAGTTGACATTGTCTCCTTTGATAACTTTTCTGCTGAGGTTGAAAACATTTTACTGCAGAGTTGCACACAGCTAGTAGCTTCCACCTCCCCTCCCTCTTCCCAGTATCATTTGCATCTTTAATTAGCTGTAATTCTGCAGTGCTCATTATAAAAGGACTGGGAACTATCAAGAATCCTACAAGCAGGGGAGTGGAAGAGAGAGAGAGGCCAGAGGAAAGTTCCAGCAACCCAAGATATAAAGAAAAGAAGTAGGCAAAAGTATTGTTATCATTTAAACAAGAGTACAGCAATGCTTTTAAAATACTGCTGTGAATGGCTACTACTGTATTTGCCAGGATAGCAGTGGTGTTTCCTATCGGTTTACAGTAACAATATTTTTGATAATAAAGTGTTTTAAAATTCTATTGTAAATGATGTCAACATTAAAAAAAAGCATTTAAATTTAGAAAACACAGCCTATTAAAATTATTTTTCAGGAAAACAGGATGAAATATTGATTAGATTTTTAGGAGATGAAGTGGGCTAAATTTCATAGAAATTGGTCTCAGTATATTCAACATACAATCCTTTAAAATCTGATTGTTTTACGTTCCTATTCATTTTTGGAAGCAGAGTCAGATTAAACTTGTAGCTACAATAGCTCCTACAATAGGGAGCACCTACCTGTATGTCAAATTTCAGACAGACAGGTAAGCGGGTTGTATGCATAAAGGAAAGAGTTATTCATAAGAATGATGATGCCTCCTCCTGAAGTCAGTGAAACTGGCGATTATGTGGTAAGTAGTCCCCAGTTTAAGAACAAGTTCTGTTCCCAAGGTCTGTCCTTAAGTCAAATTTGTATGTAAGCCAGAACAGTATTATTGTATAATACTGTATAAGTAGTATTGTGTAATTAACATACACACATACACACACACACATAACTTCTTAGGGGGCACATAATTTTTCCTCTCTTGCAAGTTTATTGACTATGCCAATTGGATTCTATTATTTGTAACAAAAATCAGACCAATTCCTTTGTTCAGGCCTCCAATGATTGCCACGTTCCCAAAATTTTCATCTGGACACATCTAGTTCTAGCATTTTGGTGAACTTTGCTGGGGCCCAATTTCCTGTTTTAAGTGACTACATGAAAATGTTTGTGAACTGTGTAGATGATCAGATCAAATAACTGATTTATTTAAGGAATCCAATGTATATTCAGGCCTGTAAGTCTAGAGAATAAGATTCTGCAAGTTTGAAAGATGCAGATTATATTTTCAAAGAATCATAGATTTGGAAGGGACCATTTTGGCCCCTGAATCCATTTGGTGTGGGAATCCACATTAAAGCATCCCAGAAAGATGGCTTGAACATAGCAAGTAAAGAGAAACAAACAACCTCTCTTAGTAATGTGTTCCATCATTGAACTGATCTAGCCTTTAGAAAGTTTTAGAAAACTTAACCACAACTTGGGTTGTCAGCACAGCTACCTGTTCATTAGATCTATGTCCCTCCTGATTAGTCAAGGCCTCCGGGAAGACAATGTGTGGTTGGACCAAGCAGTGATAAATTCATCCTTCAATGAGGAGCAGTACTATCCTTAAGGAAGCCGTGGTTTGCCCTCTCCTCCTGAAACCATCGCTGGACCCAATGGCATTGGATAAATTCTGACCAGTCTCCATCCTTCCCCATTTAGGGGAAGATTATAGAGAAGGTGGTTGGGCTGCATATTCAGAGGATCCTGGAGGAAATGGATTATCTCAACCTTTTTCAGTTGGGTTTTAGGCCTGGGCATAGTACTGATCGCTTAGTGCAGAAATCTAAATTAAAGCATTCCAGACAGATGCCTGTCTGGGTTCCACCTAAACTCATTCAATGAAAAGAAGCCTCCACCTCTCTACATTTGGGCTTGTGAGTGTGGGCCCAGAGGTCGAGGTGGATGACTGAGGCAGTTTAAATCAACTGTTCTAACATCCTTTTGCAAGTACTTTTGTCAAGCCAGCTATCCTCTATTTATACCTGTGCATTTGATTTGTTTCCTAAGTGAAGAGCTTAGAATTTCTATTAAATTTCATTTTGCTATTTTCATTCCATTTTGCAAATTTATCAATAATATTTTGAATTTGTTGCTCTTTTGGGGTATTATCTATCACCCATAGCTTTGTGTCATCTATAAATTTGATGAATATTTTTTCTACCTTTTCCTTCAAAACATTACTCAGATTAAATAAAATTAATGAAAGGCTTCACTGCTAGGGCTAGTGGCATACCACTCCATTTTTTCTTTCTTTGAAATTGTTTACACTTGTGCCTTTAGAATCTCTGCTTCTAAGAACTTCTACTCATTTTAGCCCTTTTTTGTCACGAACTCCTCCTGCCATGGAATTCTAGTTGAATTTATTAAAGTCTCCTTTTGTGAAGTCCAAGTGATGCACTTGACTACACTTAGTTTTAGTCTTTTATAAAATCAAGTAATCCAGCATTATATAGTCAAGTTCCATAACTAGTAGCTTCTTTGTATGTAACCATCAAATGGCCCTTGTCTTATCTGTTCAATATATAACATTGGGTGTATCTGAAGAATAATACCAATTCTAAAATGACATGCTTCTAATGCTATGTCACAGAAGCATAAAATTGAAGGTTGGAAAAGACCTTTGAGATCATCTAGCCCAACCCCCTGCACAATGTCCTCCAGGCATGCTGTAGTTGATACTGAAAGCTGCTTAGGAACTTCAGCAGAAACAAGAAAAATGTTCCTTTGACCAGTGAAGATTGTCTGCCGGAGTAAGTAAGGCTGTATCCTTATTTAAATGAGGTTTGAAACCGGGTAAAAATAGATTTAGAAAAAAGAACCATTTATATAATTATAAACAGAGTCTTTCAGCTGAGATTTATTTCTGATTCACAATATCATAGCGTAAGAAGCTGTAAATGGAATGAGTAGGGAAAAGTAGGGAAGAGAACTCTGGATAACTTTATAAGAGTTATGCATCGTATCTGCTTAATAAATCATTGCTAAAACTCTCTTTTATTTACATCTGCTTGCCTCATCTTAAGTACAATTAAATATTTTGCAGAGGTAACTATCTGTATTCTCAATTAGTATGTTTAGCTGGTAAAGACAGCATTTTACGTAGTATTTTTGCATTCTGAAGCTGTTCAGGAAGGAAAGAGGTAAGAAGAAGAGAGATTGGATGGCATGGGAGGAATGGGCTTAGGTTTCTCAGTGAGTACCTGAAATTCAATTCAATAATTCAAACCATCAGGGTACAAACCTCTGGCTCCCAAGTAAATCAGCCCTCATTGTCCATTTGGGGATAATGGTTAAAGCACCACAATTTAGCTCCTACTTTTATATAAAAATGACAATGAAAATTCTGAAAATAAGATACAAATTTAGAATCTGGTATCAGTTGCTTCATTATATTCAGAACCCCTTCCTTTCTCTTCATTGTTGTCATTTTATTAACATGTAGCTTAGAAATAAATTCCAGTGAATTTGGTTTGTGAAATATTTGGGCAAAAAATCTGCATTGTGAACTTCTTGCACAAATTAAACTCTCTTAAGTGGCTCTCAGAAGTAACTGAGTTGTATATCCCAAATATAAGTAAACCTTTTAAGAATGGGGCCATATACATTTTGTAAAGAGAAGCAGAAATCTGCTCCTTTTCATTCACCCCACAGAACAGGTGGTCAAGAATATTACCTGGGTTGAAATCTCTCTTCCTGTGAACAGGATCATACATAGCTTTTGGCTCCCTTTCCTTCTCAAGAGCTGGTCTGGGAGTCTGGATGCATCTTCAGGCAAGGAAGCTGGAGAGGGACCATCCTGATCACCAAGGGGCAGGCGGGGTGGGGACTTCTCCCTCTTCAGCTGGAAGGTCAGGATCTCCTCTGGAGATTCTGTTGTGTGGGAGGCACCACCATTCCAATACTTTTTCCCCAATTACAGTTGCTTCTCAGTGGGGATGCAAGTGTGTTGGTAACAAAACAGTGTTTTTACACCAGAAGAAATGGGAGGTTTTTGCAAGGCCATGTGTATTTTCCTCACATAAAAGCAGCTAAGAGTTCCAAGTATTGCTATTTCAGGTTGCTTTTTTTCTTCTGTTGTAGGATGTGAAGGTCATTAAGTGCACAGTAGTATGCACCCAACAACCACAACTCATTGAATTCTTCCCCATAAGTCCCTTTTCACCCCTCAGAACAGCGAAGTATATAGTTTCCAAACATTTTTTAAGAAATTGAGCTCTGGCCCAGATCCCATTCAATGAACAACAGCTTTTGCTTTTCCCTGTATTTTATTCCATTCTCAGCAGTCTCACACTCATCTATGGCACGCACACAAGATACAGCTGCCCCAGTCACCTATTAAACAGCTAGACTTTGAAATCCACTAGTAAGAATTATGTCTCAAGATTAAAACACACTTCGGTTGTCAGTATACAGAAGCCACAATCACCCAAAAGAAATATTATAAAATCATTCTGGTGGAAAAAAATGGAATATTGAGGGAAAACAGTGTCATGAGGACAGGTTGAGGAGTGTGTCATGTGCCGCACTGAGGTGGCCAAATGTCACGGTCCTGGGATAAAATTCTCATGTAGATTGGCTACTAACGTATCTCTCTGACTGTTGATTCTGCCCAGTCTCTAAGAGGGCAGAAAATTATGTGTGGTATCCATCTTGACCAGGAGCTCTTGAGAATCTAATGCCTGGCAACAGCACACTGGGGTGTGCAGCCTAGCACAAACAACAGCTGTTTGAGTCCTTTGCAGTCTCACTGGGTCTTCCTGAGTGCCTTTCGAAGCACTTTTAGTTCCCACTGGTGTCTTTTTTCCAACACTGCCTGAATGAAGGGATTACAGCAGTATGCCTGTCCTGGCACAGATTGCCCATCCCAAGCAAGAAAATGCCACGGATGTGATCCACGCTATACTAGAAATTGGGAAGACCGTATCCTGCTTGAATGGGGAAATCAATTGTTCTGTCACTGTGGCTAGTGTTTCAGGAAAGGGCTGTTTTGTTTTGTTTTGTTTTGTTGTTTCCAGAGATCAGTCTGCAATATTTTCTGGGATTTTTCCCCCTTCCCTCTTGTCATTAAGCCAGTGCCTTGCAAATGATGATGCAGCCCCTATGTGGGCTGCAGGAAAGCACTTCGAGCAGGGCTGGAGTCGTGCTGGGTAGCTCTGATAGCAGAGCTAATGGGAGCGAATGGGATGCAGCGAACTGTTCTAATGATAGCAGCCAGGGAAGAGACAACAGTAAGAATAAATAAATGTTAACTATTTTCCTCTTCCAGACATTTGCATCTACTGCCATTAAGTTCATTTAAATAAGAAATAGAGGGGGAGAGGAATGGGGAGAGAACTAGAAGGGGGAACTTACTAACACTCTTAATAATGAGTGTCTAAAAATAAATTAGTATCTTGGGGTGCACTTAAGGCATTTTAAAAATAAGCATGATCTTGCCCCTCCAGACACACATATACCTCCTTTTCCTTTCTGAAAAGTGTTGAAGGGTTTTAATTTGGGCCGAGTAATTTTGGTGCAAACGCTTGGGCGCCTTTCGTTGGGAAATTGGGAGAAATGCAAACAAGAATTCACTTCATTAAACAGGGGCAAACACTAGAGAAATTGCACTTACTTATGGAAATGACTTTTAAACATGAACAGCATTTGCTTGCATTGCTTTGCGCAGGAATTTTCAAAAAAGATTATACATGTGAATAATTCACTGCAGGCCAATTAGACGATGGTTTTGTTTCTTTCTCACTCATTTCTGTTTATCCGCTTGCTCTCCTTCTGCCTTTCATTTGAACTGCCTGTTCCCCCCTAGCATTTTTTATTCAAGAAAACGAATAAACAAGCAAAATATCAAAGTGAAAAAAGTGAAATGCAAAGATCCTAAGGAAATGTGGCAAAGTTCAAGAGAAAACCAGTAAAGCTCCCCATAAAACTGTCACTGAGTGATCATCTGAATGTACCATGGCTGGAGGGGGGGCCGGCAGGGAAGAGGAATGGTGAAATTGCTCTGCGGCAGTACTAACCAGTGATTACCGATTGTTTACCTTCATGGCCTGACCCTGATGTCCCCTAAACTCAACATCCAGCCTAAACATACTTAAGTCAGCCCCAGTGAATTCTGTCTAATACCACAATGTAAATATAATTTGAGTAAGTCCAGAATCTGACTAGCCGGTGAACAAGCCACACTACTACTAAATGTACTAAATGTTTCCTGAGACAGAGCAAGCACTAGAAAAATAGGTATGTGGATCAATCATGTTTGCATTCAGATTTCTTGAAAGCATGAAAATATGATCCCATTAAGGACTTTCCAAATTTCTTACATACAGTTTGACATGAAAATGTAAAATTATGGTGGTCTTCTGCTTGCCAAAAGAAAGTGTTACCTTTTTTTTTTGCACATTCAGATTGTGTAATGTAAAATAATGTGGAAAAATGTTAAATAAATCTAGCTACATGAAAAGCTATATGAAGATCTGAAACAGGTAACAAAAAAAGGTGGAGTTACTCCTATTCAATCTTCTACGACACAAAAAGCATGTCCTGTATACCACCAGGACACTGTGAAGGGCAGGATGAGGTGGCCACAACTGAAGCTTGAGATTGAGAGAAAAAAATGATGACTCTGAGACTTCCTTATGGTCTGGGCCAAAATTCTGTATAGATCAAAGAAGTAATTATTTCTCTATATTTTGCATTAGTCAGATCATACCTAGAAGACTGCAACTAATTCTGAGCACTATATTTTTAGGAAGGTTATCGACAAACTGGATGATGTCCAAAGTGGAGTAACAAGGATGATAAGGGGCCTGGAGGAGCAAAACTTACGAGGAATAATTAGTGACAATGGGGGTATTAAGCCTGGGGGAGAAAAAAACTGGGAAAACATGACGGCTGTCTTCAGATATCCAAAGGTCAAGCGGAAGACCAGGCAGACATGTTCAGTGTGGTTCCAGAAGAGAAGACAAGAAACGGATTTCAGTTTGGACATCAGGAAACTTTTCTGAATTGTAAAGCTGTTCAACTGTGGAATTGACTGCCCTGGGAGGCAGTGGACTGTACTTCACTGGAAGCATTTGAAGAGAGGCTGCCCAGGGTGCTATAGTACTGGATTCCTACCTAGGGGGTTGGACTAAATGTTCTCCAAGGTCCCTAGCAACCCTTACATTTTATGGTTCTGTGATTTAAGAAATACCAGAGAATAGGTGAAGTGTCAAATGACCGAAGAACATATGTTCTCCCTATCATCAAATGGGGAGCAGGGGGAGTATTAGAAAAAAATATCTTGACAAGAAGGGAGCAGAACCAATGACCCAGAATGGGGTCCCCTTCACTAAATACATTCAAACAGAGACTAAACTGCCATCTGACTGAGATGCTTTAATTTGGATTTTTGTATTGAACAGGATTTGTTGGCCTAAAGATTTCTTCCAACTCTAAGATTCTGAGTTTCTAAGATATAATGGAAAGTGGAAGAATTGCAGAGACACAAGAATAAAAACTCTTAATTCAGGATAAATAGTCAATAAAGATTATGATGAAATCACAGGAAATGCCACTGAAGGAGCATCTCTATGCAAAATACACCATAAATCCTACAAAAGTTTCCCATTAGCTTTTTCCAGGCCTCTTTTTTTCATCCACACAAAATAAAAAGCATTATCAGTGGTTCTGTCCCAATCATCTGATCAATAAATAGTTTGATCAATAAAATAAAAAGCATTAATAATGGTGCTAGCTAAATAGCTTAATCAATATTACTCTGAGTATATAAATATTGTCCCCATTTCTTTAAAGCTCCTCAGAGGCTCTTGAGTAAACTTTGTGGTCGTGGGCTAAGAAGTCCTATTCTTTTATGGATTGGTTAAAAAACCAAACAGTTGGTATTCTTGTTGTTGAGGTGGAATCTCTCAAGAATTTGTGTAGGAACCAGTGCTTTTTAAGTTAGTAATAAATATTCCTAACTTAGGGGACAGTGAACTGGCCAAGTATGCAGGTAATACCAAACTGTTCAAGGTGGTAAAAAACCAGAAGTGAGTTTGAAAAGCTCCAGAAGGATCTCTTTAACATCAGACACCTAGGTGGCAAATGCTGCTCATTTTAAATACAGGTGGTCCTCACTTAACAACCACTCATTTATCGACCGTTCAAGCTTATGACAGTCTGAACGAGTGATACTTACGACCCGTCCTCATACTTATAACTGTCACAGCATCCTCACAGTCACATGATCATCATTTACAACCTTTATTGCCAGCTTCCAACAAGCAAAGTCAATAGTGAAGCTGGCAGGAGGTCACAAATGGCGACCACATGACATCGCACTTAATGACCCCGTGGGATTCACTTAACAGCAGCAACCTGGACTGCTGTCACTAAGCAGCACACTCACATGATGTCACGTCTAAGGACTTAAAAGGACATCTAAGGACTTAAAGGACATCTAAGGACATTTAAGGACTTAAAATCCTAAACAGATGGGCCTTGGCTTGCTCTAGCAGGGCTGTTCTTATGTTCTTCAAGTTTAGATGGGATAAATGACACCATTTCCTTCTAAAATTTAAAATCTAAAAAGATTCTAAAATTTCACAATCCTCTTCTTCAGTAAGTGACAATGTACTTTTCCATTATAAACAAAAACCGAAGTAAAAGCAGAACTTGGTTTATATATCACCAATGAGCCTATGGCAGCAGAAGAATTTGAGTGCCAACTGCTAGGCATAGAGTTGCTCTATCTTATACTTGAGGTTTCGGGCAGTATAATTTTAATAATTTTGCATATGTTAACAATGTATTATGTTAGGTTCATCATGCACAACTGTGGAAACTATGTTTGCTAGAGAATCACAGAATGTTCAAACTGGATTAGGTAATCTAGTCCAACCCCTTTAGAGGGAGAAAACGTAGAGGCAGTTAAAGACTTCATATTTCTAGGTGCAAAGATTACTGCAGATGCTGACTGCAGCCAGGAAATCAGAAGACATTTAATCCTTGGGAGAAGAGCAATGACAAATCTCAATAAAATAGTGAAGAGCAGAGACATCACACTGACAACAAAGGTCCGCATAGTTAAAGCAATGGTGTTCCCTGTAGTAACATATGGCTGCGAGAGCTGGACCATAAGGAAGGCTGAGAGAAGGAAGATCGATGCTTTGGAACTGGTGCTGAAGGAAAATTCTGAGAGTGCCTTGGACTGCAAGAAGATCAAACCAGTCCATCCTCCAGGAAATAAAGCCAGACTGCTCCCTTGAGGGAATGATATTAAAGGCAAAACTGAAGTACTTTGGCCACATAATGAGAAGACAGGACACCCTGGAGAAGATGCTGAGAGTGGAAGGCAAAAGGAAGAGGGGCCGACCAAGGGCAAGATGGATAGATGATATTCTAGAGGTGATGGACTCATCCCTGGGGGAGCTGTGTTAATATGTTTTCTACTACAGCTTAAGGTTACTATGGTAACGAATCATTTTGGCCGGGTGAAGAGGTTGAATTTAATTGTCCCCTTTTCACGTGTTAATGGTTGCATTGCCTAAGGGAGAAGAATTTGCCTGGACTTGTTTTACTTTCGGTTTCCCTTCTGTGTAGGCTTGCAGAGAATATGCAGCTGGGAGAAATCTCTCCTCTCAGCAAACAGCCTTTAAATACATTTGCTTTCTGTAAATAAAATTATTGTTATAGAAATGCCTGGTGTGGGACTTTTCTGATCTCTCCTGGGCCAAAGGCTTTCTAGCACTCTGCCAACAGGTTATGGGCTCAGTAAGCAGCCCAGTAAGCCCAGTAAAACCCCAGAGAGAACAGAGAGGTCAGCTACACACCTCATGCACAATTTAAAGGCAAGTAGCAAAGACCTGTGAAGATTTTCTTTGGAGCCACCTGGAGATTTTCCAGCAACTGCTGGTCTACAGGACAAAGAAGCCAGCTGAGGTGACTTGTAAAAGAAGGAAGAAGCCATGGCTACCTCCCAGCCCTCAGCGATGCCTCTGGAGCACCTATCAGAGACCAACTATTTGAATTGGGCCCTGAAGATGGAGATGTATCTTCGCAGAGAGAATCTTTGGCTGCCAATTGGTGAGCAAACCCCCCAAAATTCCAGTGCTGAATGGCTTAGACAGGATGAGCGGGCTAGAGCCACCATTATCCTGGGAGTTGAGGACAATCAGCTAGTCCACGTGCGAGGTATGCAGTCTGCAAAGCAACTTTGGGACACTTTGAGAGACTTGTATGTAAAGGCAACAGCAGGGAGTAAAGTTACCCTGACAAAAAAGCTGTACAAAGCCTACCTTGCAGAAGGAGATAGCCTTCCTGAGCACCTGCATCATATTCAGCAGCTGTTTGTTGAGTTGCAGGAGAGAGGAATGGAATTTACACCTCTCACAAAATCCTATATCCTCCTGTCCTCACTGAATGAAACGTGGGACACGCTGATTTGTACCCTGGAGGCTATGCCTGAAGCAGACCTCACCCCATCGTATGTTACACAGCGCTTACTTGCTGAATGGGAGAAGAGAGAGGAAAGATCCCCCCCCCCCATCTCTTCTGGAAAGCTGCAGTACCAGAAAACAAGGGAAAAGAAGCTGAGGCCACAGCGCTAGCCAGCCAGCGATGCTTCACTTGTGGTTCAGCTGGACATTTGCAGAAAGACTGTGCCTTGAGACCCAAGAGTAGAAAGACAGAGAAGAAGAACACAAGGGCAACACAGAAGAAGGTTCTTCAGACAAGCCAAATTGCACAGGTTGCTGAGAAGGGTAATTCTGATGTATGGGTGTTAGATTCTGGGGCCAATTGTCATTGATGTAATTGTAAAAGCTCTTTTGTGTCACTGTCTAAAACTGAAAGACAAAGTGTATCTTTGGCTGATGGGTCTGTGACCAAAATTATGGGACAAGGTGACTTGTATTTATCTTGCTTGGGAGAAACTGTAAAAGGTGTGTTGTATGTGCCAAATTTACAATCAAACCTTTTATCTGTGGCACAACAGGGTATGTCATAACATTTAAGAAAAATGGTTATGAGATACGTAAAAATGGAAAATTGTGTGCTACAGGTATATTAAAAGACTCCTTGTACAAGGTGCAAAATGCAAGGAAGCCAAGCTGCAAGGCTGCAGTTGGCAACACGCCATATCATGACCAATGTGTACACCTGATGCACAGGAGATTTGGTCATGCTAATTTCATGTATATAGCACAAATGCCACAGCTGTGTGCTGACCTAAAGATAAAACCCTGTGACAAATACTTAGATTGTGTAGTTTGCAACGAATGCAAAACACTAAAAGCTCCTGTGAGTAAGCACAGTGACAGAGTTACAACTAGACCTTTGGAAATTGTACACTCTGACATTATTGGTCCTTTTGCTCCAAGTCTTGGGCAAGCAAGGTATGCAATGACCATCATTGATGATTTCTCAAGATACACATTTATCTACATCTTAAAACATAAAGATGAGGCATTTGAGAAATTTGAAGGTTTTGTGACATGGGCAAATGGAAAATTCCCTAGGCCTGTATCTGCACTCCAATGTGACAGAGGAGGAGAGTACCTTTCTCACAAATTCAAAAGGTTCCTAGTAGAAAAGGGGATAGAACAAATTCTTTCTAACCCTTACACCCCTCAGCAAAATGGTGTTGCTGAAAGAAAGGGCAGAACCTTGCAAAATGTGATGGAATGCATGCTTAAAGATTCACATTTATCTTTTAAGTATTGGGGAGAGGCAATATCTACTGCCTGTTATGTACAAAACAGATTGTATAACTCTGTGATTCAGGACACTCCATTCCATTTGTTTTATGGTGTGAAACCAAAGGTAAACCATCTTAGAGTGTTTGGTAGCATTGCATGGGTTCATATTCCAAAACAACAGGGAAGGAAAGGAGGCCCCACAACAAAGAAAGCCATCTTTGTTGGCTATGAACAAAGCCAAAGGAGCTACAGGCTCATAGTGGGAGAGAAATTAATAATTAGCAAAAGCGCTTCTTTTGCTGAACAAAACTGGGGGAGATTAAATTCTAGCTCTCCAGTTGATCTGACCACCACAAGAGAACAGCAAGGACTTGCTGATGGTGATCTTTTGCCTGATGAGGACATTAAACCAGAAAAGCAAAGTGAAGATCTGCCTGATGAGACAGATGCTTCTCAGGAAAGTGATAGGAGTCAAAATTTAAGCCCTGTATTACCTCACAAATCTCAGAGAAGTAATAAAGGCGTTCCTCCATCACGTTTTCAGGCTGAAACAGTAAAGGCTTTTCACATATTCACAGAACCTGAGTCTTTAGAACAAGTGAATGCTTTACCACCTGAGATTGCACAAAATTGGCATTCTGCCATGCAACAGGAGTTAGCATCCTTGAAAGAAAATAAAACATGGAAACTGGTAAATCTACCTCCCAATGAACGCTGTCTAGGTTGTAGGTGGGTTTTTCAAACTGAAAAGGGATGCTGATGGCAAAATCCAAAAATATAAAGCAAGGTTAGTTGCAAAAGGGTTCACTCAAAGGAAAGATTTAGACTTTGACAAGACTTTTGCACCAATTACTAAAGGTGAATCAATTAGATTACTGTTAAAAATTGTTGCACTCAAAGGAATGTCAGTTCACCACTATGACATTCAAACTGCATTTCTCTATGGTGATTTAGACCACAAATTATATATGCAGCAACCCGCTGGCTATGAAAAAGGGGAGAATCTAGTCTGTGAACTGCAGAAGTCAATCTATGGGTTAAAACAAGCTGCTAGATCCTGGAACCAAAAATTAGATGAAAAACTGCAGAATTTTGGTTTTGAAAAAGGAAAAGCAGATCCATGTGTATATATGAAGAAAGACAAACAAGGCTGTATGTATCTGTGCATTTATGTTGATGATTTGCTGCTGTTCACACCAACAGAAAAACAAAGGCTTGATTTTGAAGCCTGCATGAAAAGCCATTTCACATTAAAAAGCCTTGGAACTGTAACAAATTACCTAGGTTTGGAAATACACAGGAAGAAGGATGGTAGCTTTCTGTTAAACCAAAAGGGAGATAATGTTAAAATAATGTGAATGGAAAGACATACAGAGTTGTCAAAGAAAATTGGTTTGTGTCTTATTCTGTAGTATAAAAAGGGGAGAATATATTAACAATATATTGTTTTCTACTACAGATTAAGGTTACTATGGTATCTAATCATTTTGGCCAGGTGAAGAGGTTGAATTTAATTGTCCCCTTTTCACGTGTTAATGGTTGCATTGCCTAAGGGAGAAGAATTTGCCTGGACTTGTTTTAGTTTCAGTTTCCCTTCTGTGTAGGCTTGCAGAGAATATGCAGCTGAGAGAAATCTCTCCTCTCAGCAAACAGCCTTTAAATACATTTGCTTTCTGTAAATAAAATTATTGTTATAGAAATGCCTGGTGTGGGACTTTTCTGATCTCTCCTGGGCCAAATGCTTTCTAGCACTCTGCCAACAAGCTGGGGGTGTTGACGACTGACAGGAAGCTCTGACGTGGGCCGGTCCATGAAGTCACGAAGAGTCGGAAGCGACTGAACGAATAAACGACAAAAAAGTCCAACCCCTTGCTTAGTGCAGGAATCCACCAGCCCATCCCTGACAGGTGGCCATCTGACCCCACTTGCAGTAAGAGGAAGCCCGTTGTGTTCCAGGGAGACTGTTCTACTGCATAACAATTTTAAGCGTACTCTCTTACCTTTACATTTCAGTATTTCATCATCTGAGATTTCTAAGAAGGACTTTAATGTTTGCACTAATCCATAACAGAAATAGTATGGTATAGTAATAGTATAAGGGAAAATATTATTTTGTCTTTACTTACAATTTCCTTTCTCATTGCCTCCCTTTTGTAGAGGCACATTAGTTCTGAGAGTGACTAGATGAGAATATGGTTGTAGAACTACTTTGGCACATTTTTGTTACTATTTTTCCCAGATTACATCACGACTCCAGTATGTAGGACCTGCTCAAGATCCTGCACTAGTAAGAAGTTAGAGGGCTATGGGCTAGCAAGCAGGGCTTTGCATTCTGTCTCCAGCGGTGTTCCTGGCATCCTCACTTCTGGCATTTCAGAAAGCATTTAAAGTGACTTTTTTGACAGACTTTCAGCTCCTACAGCAGAGAGTATCTGCTCTCTTTTTTCTTTTGGTTTGTTATATTGTTTTATGTTGAATTATTTTACAGTGGGTATGTATTATTTTTAGATGGGCTATTTTAGGGATGATTTTATTACAGGCTGCCCAAAGTTGCTATAAGGTATTATAGATGGTCCTCACTTAACAACCACTCATTCAGTGACTGTTTGAAGTTATGATGGCACTGAACGAGTGGTACTTATGACCAGTCCTTGAAGTTTGGCCCTTGCAGCATCCCTGCAGTCACATGATCGCAATGTGGGTGCTTGGCAACCAGCTCACAATTACGATGTCGCAGCATCCTGCGGTCACGTGATCGCCATTTGTAACCTTCATTGACTTTGCTTGTGGGAGGACACAAATGGCAACCATGTGACATCACACTTAGCGACCCCGTGGGATTCGCTAAATGACAGCAACTGGAAGTGCCAGAACTACTATTGCTAAGCGGCACTGTCATGTGATGTCGCGCTTTACAACCACGTCACTTAGCGACAGAAATTCCAGTCCCAGTTACCATTGTTATCCAAGGACTACCTATATTCGAATATATAAATAAATGTATCCATTTTCTCATATTAATTTTTTAAAATAATTTTAATCTGCTTGAAAATATTTATCTGTAATGACTGAAATAGTTGTATAATTCAATTAAATAAATTCAATTAAGGGGAATCTGCAGGTTATGGACAAAAGAGTCAAGCTGGTGGCCATAACAGTGTGATCAAAGCTCCACCTGTTTTTATGTGTGTTGGGAAAAAAAAGAAAAATAGATAAGTTGCATATTTGTAAAACTAAAAAAAAGCGTGGGTGGCTGGGCAAGGGCCACGGGTGCTATGGAGTGTGGGTGGGCCAGCGGGGGCTCCTCAGGGGAAAGAGCATAGTGGGGCTCCTTGTGAGAAAAAGTGGCAGGAGCAACTTACCGGAGTGACTTGTGACCTTCCCTGCCAGTTTCCCCATTGACTTGAGTATATCAAGATGATCATAAGTTTAACGTACTAAGAATGTGGTACTTAAGAGAATGGTATTGATGTAAACTAGATTTGCTTATATTTCCCTTTCTTTTTCTTATTTCATATCCTTAATTTCTTTGGCTTATTCCTTCTTAATCCCTTTCTGCACTTTGCAGAATGTTGTTCATACAGAAAGGGAATAACATAAAGGGTATATCATATACAGTATACCATCTTTTTAAATAGAGTTTTTAATTATCATGACCAACATTTTTTTATTTCTTATAATATTTATACACCACCAGCATGAACTCCTACAGTTTACAACTTATCCATAAAACAACCACCATAAAACTTTGCTTTAAAACTACAACACAAACCCTTCTCTTGGCATCCACTCCCCAGCAACATTATAGATTAAATGCTCTGTGAAACAGTTCTATTTTTTCTGCTTTCCTAAAGGCCATGTGGGAAGGTGCCATCTGGATCTTTGGGGGCGCACTGTTCCATAGGGAAAAATCAAAAACTGAGAAACATAATTGCCTAGCCCCCTCCCCAAAACTTAGCAGCCCCATTTGAGATGTATGTACTAGATGGATTAGTTCTACTCATTTCTACTTAATTTGGATTTTGTACTGAGCAGGTGGTTGGAGTCAGTGGTCCAAGTGTGACCTTCTAGCACTAGGATTATACAGTTCTGTGACTTGTCCCATTAATTTATTCTGAACACTGCTCATGATTTCTAGAAACAACTTGCTTAAAAACATCCTTGTTTGTTCAAATTGAGTGAAAGGCAGGATATAAATCAAAGAAATAATGAATAATTTTCTAAAAATCGTTTACTTGGGTTTTTTTTAGCAACTGCTAACTAATGTACCTTTCTTAAGAAGTGCTCAAAAGAATAAGACTGTTCAGCTTCCAATGTTCTGGGAAAACATGGATTAGCTGGAACCATTCTGGTCTGAATTCATCCTTGGTTATGGGGTTGAGTCGCCTTCAATTGCTTTGATGGGTGACCTTTAGAAGGGGACAAGAAAGGGATAGTATTAACCTAAGTTGAATCTCTGGTATCAGTGGTTATTGATAGGATATTCTTTTAACTTGGTTCTGTAGGTTGGGCATTGGATTGCATTGATCCTGTACCTATCCACAGGGCCAGATTCAAGGACTACATGGTGGTTCTGGAGGAATAAAACTGTGGTGTTCAAATAGTTCCATTGTTTTCCCATCTTCGTAAAACTGCTGGAGGTGGTGGGAAGGTTTGGATTCCTGAGTTAACTGGGATAACTCAGTTAGCTCTTAAGGTGATACTGCACTACCCTATGATCTTTATCCTTGAGATTTCATTCTCCATTATCCATACTGAGGTTGTCCAGTCAGGAGTAGCTCAGGATTACATGTGTCCCATGGCAACCATGAACATGTCCTTACAGACCCTAGCTAGATGGATGTAGAGGGGCACACATTGGATTTGTTTTCTGTTTGGGTGGAGCTGGTGAAGGTGAAAGAGCTCTGTGTCCCTCTGTGGTCTTTGTAGGGGTGAAGGGTCAATTAAAATGGCCTGATCTAAGCATCTGATGCATCAGAATGATTTCTAATGCAACCAGAGTTTTCCATCTGATTTACTGGCGATACCATCTGATTTACTGGTGATACTGTATAAACCCTGATTCAATATGGAGATATCCTAGAGAGTTTATATTATTGCTCCTGGCACTCTTTTTCCTTTGTCAGAACCAAATTGGCCCCTTAAGCAATTGAGACTATCATGCAGACAAGATGACAACTGATGCAGACAGAAAGTGCAGGCCAGCATCACCTTTGCTGTCCCATGGCTGAGCCCTCTCCTTTCACAACAACGAGGCCAGCAAGTCGTGCTGTCCTTACAGCTTTAATGCCCTTCCCACTGAGCATCACCTGTCAGAAGTGGTGGGAACAATCAACCACCAATCATGGTCTTTAATGTGGGGTGGGGCTCCCTCTCCCTCCCTCCCCTCTCTTTCAGAGGAACAGAAAGTGAAAAAGGACCCTCCACTCACCACCAAATTCCATGTAAGCTGATGACCTTTGGAGGGTATTAGCAGGTTTAGGGGAGATTGTATGTTGTGTGTTTCTGAAATACAGCGGTACCTTCCGTCTCAAGAGTTCGGCTCAGTGCCATGTGGATGATGTTCATTCCCCTTCTCATCCCAATTTCCAACAATTTAGGCAGTAGTGTCTAGTACAAGAGAAATAAAAATAGAACTCAAAGGACAATAATTTAGGATCAAATTTCTGTACCATTATTGCCTGCACAGACATTCTCTGCCTTTCCATCCCACCCTGGACACCTAGTTCTGCAATAACAATAACAGAAATGCCTGGAAGGTGTGTGAGCATGTCTGTGTGTGTGTGTGTGAGAGAGAGAGAGAGAGAGAGAGAGGCAGAGAGAAAGAAAGAAATTACCTGCTTACATATCTTTTCTCCATCACTTAGCACTCTCAAGCACTCTCAAGCTGCATTACAGCCACCTTCCCTGAGTACTGGATTTAAAAATAAAAATAAAATAAAAATAATGAAAGGGGTAATAAGAGAGGAGGTAATGGAACATTCTCCAACTGGGCACATGTCAGAAGCCATTATATGTGCAGTGGATTTGCATAATTCAAGAAGCATCAAATTAAATTTGCATAATTCCTTTGATTACACTTGTTATTAAATGTAAGTGACATTGATTTACAAAATGGCCCAATATAAGGTTAATAGCAAATGTCACCTTCCAACAGGGTGAAGAGGGTGCCTGCGTGGTAGTGCTGGGATGCAAAGCGGTGGCGGGGGGGTGGCAATTGATTCTTTCAGGAGCTTTGGCCTTCTTTTTGTAATTTTTTTCAAGGCTGGCGTACAGAGGCTTTTCGGCTTCATGTGGACAAGATCTAATTAGGATCGGCTGCCATATGGAGTTAATGCCACGATTCTATTCTATTTGCAGGCATTTCAAGAGCTGCGGGGGACTGAGTGGACAGGAGCTTGTGGCCCCAGAGATCATCAGATCCCTGCAAAAATAGCATTAATTTCCTTGAAATCAGTTCAACTCTGTTTTATCAAGTTTTATTCTTTTTTGAGGGGGGCATGCCTTCAACTCAATCTTGACTCCTGGTGACCATCTGAAGTAGTCCCTGCAGCTTTCTTGGCAAGATTTTGGAAGTGGTTTACCCTTGCCTCCTTCCTGGGGCTGAGAGAGAGTGACTGGCCCACGGTCACCCAGCTGGCTTCGTGCCCAAAGAGGGACTAGAACTCAGGACTCCTGGTCTCTAGAGTGGTGCCTTAACCACTACACCAAACTGGCTCTCATTTATTCATCACATACATCAAAGTAGAGGCATTTTATACCTCTATAGCCCATATGTAATCCAGATCACAGCTATTACAATATGGTTACCAGCAAATTTACAATGGCTTGTATTTGCTTTCTGTCACCAGAGTCAGTGGAAACTAACTGGTTCAGTCAGGAATACAGGAAGGGAAGGACAAAGGAACGTGGGAGCCATGCGTGGCTGCTGGTTTGTCTCACTGGGATAGGTTCCTGGGATAAAGCTGCTTCTCCTAGAGCGGTCAGCAGATCTGAACAGGGAGACGGGTCTGGTCCCTCACTTATAAGCCATTTGCTTCAGTGGAGCCTACAAGCAAGTCCTAGGTGAGCCACTCAGGATTTCAGTGTGTTTCACAGAGAACTGCCAAGGGGTTTTCTCCACAAAGAGTCAGTCAGAAAAGCCTTAATGGCAGTCTGGCACCAATGATCTCAAAATGGAATAATTGAGCGTACCGTTGAAAATTAGCCTGCCTTTCATGCTACCTCACCCTTCTCCAGCCACTGCCTCCAATCAGTGGATTAATCCTGAAGAGGATCCTGAAGCTGAACCTTGATCATGGGCTCAAGACTGTTAAGCTGTTACATAACTTGTCGAATTTTCCTGAGACTGGTCCATATCCTGGCTAAAGGGTTTTCTGTTTTCTTAGGAGTCACTAAGTATTTGCACAATCCACCAAGGAAGTTGCCAAATTAAAAGAGTCTGACAATGCTTATTCTTAACCAATCCATGAAGATTTCTGTTAATCACCATGTTGTTTTCTATCAGATCAAGTTCTTTATGTCCTACTTTAGATTCTACTCAGTACCAGACAGACTGGTTTATAGTTCTCTGGATCATCATTTTTTCCCTTTTTGAAAACAGGTATTTGCTAGTCATATACACAACTCCTGGCCCACAGTTGGCTTTAGGGGTGTCTGCAGGGCATGGCCAAAAATTCAAGAAGTTTGTTTGTTTGTTTTAATGTGAATCTGGTAGCTTTTTAACAACCTGACCCTGAATCTCTTGTTTTGAACTGCTTTTATGCCTGGCTGTAAATTTAAATTGTTTTAAAATATTTTTCTTTTAACAATGAGCTTTGTACTGCCTTAATGTAAAGCCTGAAGGATCTGATTAGTTACTCCAGAACTTTTTGGGTGCTGGCAAAATCATGGGAAGTTCAGAAAGAAACAGAGATATGAAATCACACCATATTATCATCTAAAGTCTGTGATGGCTTTTTCTCTTCTGAACGTACAACTGCTGATCTGTGATTTTTATTCAGCGTATTATTTTCAGTCCCATTCTTTCTTGACCTAGTTTTGCTCAGTCCTCCCTTATCCAGATTTCCTTTCTATTCCCAATCTATGTTAACCTCTTATTTTCTTTTTAAAGACTAGAATTTAATTTTTCATTTGTATGGATAGTTATTTTACTCATCCTCTACTGTTTAGTCAAATATTATTTATTTATTTATTCGATTTCTATAGCCGCTCATCTTAGCAAGTGACTCTAAGCGGCTATATTATATCATGGCATGAGCTTCTAGAGGTTGTTTGCTCATAAGAGAACATATCCTCGTGTGTATCAGTCTTATTTCTGGCATTTGTCTTTCTAAGCACATACTGCGGAGCCCTCCCTATTCTATACTGACCCTATTGAGAGGGCTTATGGGTGAATATGTTAGGCAGAATCATTCCCCCACACACATACACCCTTCGCTGAGCCTTCTCTCTGCCCCATTTCCATATGGGCTAAGTCTCCAACATTGGCTCACCCCCCCCCCCCTGCACCCAATACCCTGACTGAACTTGCTTCATCAAATTTCCCATATTGGGGGCTAGTAATACAATCACAGTCTTCAATCCCAAGCCATCATAAAACAACTTCATGGGAACAAATCCATCTGCAAGGCACAAGTAGTCTTTAATTTTATTTTATCTACCATTCATGTGCTATAGTGGGGAAAAGTCAGATACACTGTATATCAGAGCAACCTGGAGTCCCCTCCTTTTCTAGACTGTACATTTAATACTATATTTAATGTGTAGTAGATCTGGGCTTGCTCCTGTGCCCCCTCTATGCAGACGTTCTTAGCTGTAAGCCTGTAGAGAGAGAAGGAGCAGCAGGGAAATCTGCCAGAAGGGAATTTTATTTCCCCTTCTTTTTCCCCTCTGGCCAAGGGGCCATTCCTTCATCTTTGAGAGGGAGGCGGAAAAGGCTCCTGGCTGTGCATCCAGCAGGTGTGAAGGAACATGGCATTCCAAGCCCTATTTAAAATGCACTTCCTCACTAGAGGCTTCTAGCACCATCTAGCCACTATCATGCTGATATAACAGTAATGAAGACAGGTTTGCTATCACAACAAGATGATGCTAGAGGATGCTATAAATGAGCAGGGAAGAAATGGCCAACATAGGAAAGTTGAAATGGGATGTGAGCATGGCTGATCTTCCTCAAGAAATACGAAGAAATCTTGGCTACACTCAATATTGTCCCCTGCTACAGTAATATTTTCACAATAATTAATTGAAGTAAAAGGTTCCAAACTAGAAGCCACATTCTTTCTTTCTCCTGTCCTGGATTTACCTACTTTTTGCAGGGCATATTTGGCATGCCCCTCTCAGGTCTGAAAATATTCTTCCCTGTGCTCCTCCCAAAATAGGAAATACTAAAGAAAACCAGCGGGGCAGTTTTCATTCTTAGGATGTTGCACTAACAGGCAGAGTGACAATTATGGCACTTCCATTTCTGTGTCTTTTGTGTCTGCAGATTGAATGTACATGCCCATAGCTAGCAGCTGTAAGTTTCAAGAATATGCAGATTCTCTTCCCTCTATTTCTCAGTGGAGAAATAAAGGGAAGAGGGAACTCAACTGGCAAAGCTAAATAGGGACCAGAAATGCACATTCTGTCCACACAAACACACAGTCCTTGGGTGATGAGGGACCATGGCACTCTCCCATCCAGAGGGAATGGACAGGTGTGGTCAGTGGAAACAGCTTCCCTATGAAAGAAATCTTTCTCTGCTCTAACCCGGTGATTCTTTCCATTCTAATTCTCTCTTCATTCGGTGGGAAAGCTGTTGAACAACCAGACTCTGCTAAAGAATGGGTGAGAAACAACCTGGTGTCACAAACCCGCAATGCTGCGGTTGAGACTAAGTCTCTGGAGGGTTTGAGTGTGACATGATCTTCAAGATCTCTACTTCTACAAACATCACTCTAGATGTAGGGCAGGTTCTAGAGAGATATAGCAGGCTGGCAAGAGGGGAGTTATGTGAAATTGTGTCTTCATTTTCCTCTATTCAGGAGAACTCTAGTAGATTTCATAGGCAGGGCTGGAGCTGATTGCCCTAGATAAACAAAACAGTCCTCTTGGTCCACTGGCCATTCAGCTCGAGGTTTGTAGAGACAAAGATGTGCCGCTGAAGTTCCATCTGTGAAAGGGGAATTCCATTTCATTGATGCTCTGTGCAGAAGGAGGTGGAGGGTGGGTAGGAGGCAGGAGAGATGGCCCTAACATAGAGGAGATGGATAGCTGTCTATCTCCCTTCTCTTTAATTTTGCAAACATCCTGATGAAGACTCACTCCTTGCTGTGTCTGAGAATGATGGGCAAGTAGCCATTGCACCATCACCTATCAAGCTGCAAGAAAGGCCCCAGGCTATTGTGAGGGCACCCAGGACTCTTTTCAAAAGAAAATTCACCAAAAGATGGGCAGAGAGACAAATGCCCCCTTCCCCTTCCCAGTTGTGCCTATTTTCCTTTTAATTCAGCAGAAACCAGAGGAGCATATAGATCTGAATGTACACATTCAACATCAGTCCAGAAGTAAGAAAGCCAATGATAAACGCACCACATAAAAGCAGTAAGGGCCTCGGGGAAAAACAATCAAAGTTTTCACTTTATCCTGAAAACTATGAAAGTTGAAATTAGAAAGTACCTATGGAGATAGTGAATGTGCCCTCTAGGGAACAGCCAGTCACCAACAGAGCAGCTTAAAAATAGAGGAGAGGAGGAACAGTTCTTATAGGCCACAGAGGGTCCTGCCAAAATAAGGGGTCATTTTGCCACCTTGTCCCAAGCTCTTTTAAGGTTTAAGATCATAAACTAGCACACTGAATTTCATCTGGAAGTAAATTGGTAAACACAACTAAAGTAAGAATAGTATTATAGACTTTTAAACTTTTAAAGCACTAGCTGACATGTTTTGGACCAACTGTAGCTTCTGAAGGATCTTCAAGACAGCCCCTCCCAGAAGGGATTACAGTAATCTGATGGCCAAGGCCTTGGGTCAGTTAGGCTAAGAAGAAGCCCACAATACAGAATGAGGGTCTTCTATTAGATGTAAGACATTGAAACTGAGTAGTGAGTTTTAAAAGTGGCCAAATAATCACAGAATCTGTACACAGAGCTTCTGTTTTAGCTGATACATTGGGATATAGAAACCCTACACAAGATGGGGTGGGGGTGGGGACATTGCCACAATATAGGCCAAACACTGAGCTTTACTGTGTGTGCCACTGCATACAATTCAACCTCCCCACTCCCCACTCCAGTTCTTCAACCTCCCCTTCCATGCCACTGTTCTTCACTAAACCAAGAAGCTCTCTTGACAGCATAGGCAGAGGACTGATTGAAGCTGTAGCCAACCCACTGGAAAGCTGGGCAAGTTGAAGTTACAGGCCAGAGGATCCTCAGTGCCCTCCCATCAACTCTCTCCGGCAGCCCTGCATGGAATTTACTGATCAGCAAGGCAAGTGAAGGGCACATCCCGCTTCCTTGCCTTGGTCACTCACTCTTCGCAGTCAGCATTCATTTTCCAGACAATAGTTGCCAGCTTTCTTCTCCATCCCAATTCTTGTGTATTTCTTCTTTCTAGATAAGTTGGCTGGCAAGATGACTTGAAGTAAAACTGACCTAAAAGTCATAATTGGGATGACCTACAGAGAGCCAAGGCAGATGTTGGTGAAATTCCTAGATGTAGGCAATCTGAAAGAAGGTTCTGGCAAAATGAATTTGCTCCGAGTGTTTGGCTGAAACGAAGAACTAAGACCCAAGTTGGAGGCCATTGTTCAATGGAATGCATCAGAATTCAGCAGCCTCTTCCACTGAACCATCCCAGGACGCAACAAGTTGGAACCCCAGCAGGCCAGATTGGCCCAAGCTGAAATAGGGCTGTGAAACATTCCAGAGATTCCCCAGTGTTGTACAGTATGCCTACCCCTCCTCCTCCTCCTCTTGTGTTAAAGTTATTGTCATATTCCATGGAGGTTCAGGTAGGCAGATGAATGGAAAGCGTTCCCCTCCATTACTAGCTGCACTTGACTGGAGTCTCATTACATTACGATGCTGCTTTAGCAGGCGAACGGTCCTGGCGTCTGGGTTCCGAGCTCCCCTCATACCTTCATGATAACGTAAATTACCCTCCGCCTCATTGCTTCAAATGATCAAACATCAAATTGCAAGTTAGAAAAAAAGAGGGAAAAAAGAAAGGGGGAACAAGAAAAGCTGAAGAGAACTGCAGGTTAAATCTTTACAGTCAGCAATGGAGATGCATTCGTGCCCCTTAAATGCATGTTAAAGATGAATCCATTGAAGGCTCGAAGCACAGTAATTTTGCTGACATTAAAGTACACCTGCAAAACCCAAACAAAGCTTTGTAACTCGAAAGCCTCCGCCATCACCCTCTGAATCTCATGTCTCCCTCTGTGGAGGCAGGCAGCTGAGCTTGTAACTGATCTTTCTCCATCACAGGCAAAAGTACGAAAGATAGATTTTGTCAACTGTTATTTTTGAAAAAAAAGGGGAGGGGGGCAGAATTACCATTCCCCCAATGAAAAATCTCCTAGCCATGCTTGAAACTGATCCATGCTGGAAATAAGGTGCTGTGCTGGAGGAGGGACTGAGCGATTGTTTGCATGCAGGCAAGTGCAGGGGAAGCTGGTCAAGTGGAGATCAAGAAATACGGACCCAAGGAGGGTAACCAGGCACAGTCGAAAGAAGAGGCTGTACGTCTCTTCTCCGTATTTAAATGTGTGCTTAATACGGTGCTCAGTGAAATGGCTAATCTGATAATGTGAAGAGTGTTTGCTGTAGTGTTTTGTGAACTGTTTACCACAGTATTTCATGCGGATTGTGTTTGCTAAAAAACAGCAATTACTCTAGCATACAGAAGCACATTCATTGCACAATATAGGGGGAATATTAAGAGGTTTACTCAGGGATGTGTTTAATGCTGTATAAAAAAGAATTAAGCACAAAGCATGTTATTAATATTTTCAGGGTTGCATTGAATTTACATATGAAGACAAGGAACAAGCCAGGGTACTGAGAACTGGATCCTGCCCAGCTCATTCTTGTCTTTTAATACGGTATCACACATTTGCTAAAGCGCTTTGTAGAATTGGATTCACGGTTAAACAATCCAGTTAGGTGAGTAATTCATAATTTGTTATGCTGTTTATCCAACAGCTTTTGCCTCCTCTCCTCTTGTTGGCTGTCTGAGAAACAGTTCCCTCACGTCAACTCCCTGCTCAGAATCATTCACTGCATAATTTCAGCCATGAAAAATTCTTGATCTGTAGCTCACTGCTATAAATACAAACTAGGTACTCAGAGTGAATTCTCCAATAATATAAATGGCTGTATCACCAGCCTCACTGTATTCATACTGAATTAGAACAATTGATCTTCAAATTTGGAAGTGGGTTTGATTTGACACGATATGCAAACCTCATGATGGTACTCTGTTTTCCGCCTGTGGGATGGAAAATAATGGTGGTAAAAATATAGGTGACTGCAGTGGTGCAAAAGGCTTTTATTAATCTCATACATTAATGATACATTAATCTCATATATTGTCTGTGGAACTGTGGGGTGGTGGTTCAGGTGCTGGCCTAGAAACCAGGAGGCCATGAGTTCTAGTCCTCCCTTAGGCATGAAAGCCTGCTGGTGACTTTGGGCCAGTCAGTCCAGCCCACCTCACACGGTTGTGATTGGGGGAAAATAGGAGGCAGGACTATTAAGCATGTTCACCACCTTGAGCTAATAAAACTATATAAAAAGGTGGGAAATAACAATAACAATGAAGTCAATATCCTGCTCTCCTAATGCACTTACAAGGATCAGTGAGTGGAAGTTGGTATATAGTGGGGACATTAAAAATAAGTTAACTGACCTAGGCAATTGGTCCTCGAGGTTTAAAATTAACCCCAAACAGATCCTGGGCAGGATTAAACCATTTCCATCCAGTCAGTTGTGTTGGGGGAACACCAATCAGCTGACCCATGTTATATATCTAGTACTCTAAGAAAAAGGGCTGGAGAGAAGAAACAGTGGAAAAAAACAAGCTTTAATTAAAACACATTGGAAAGATCCAGCATTACACAACTCACTCCTGAGCACCAGTTGGCTGCTTTGGCCAAGGCACGCCCAATCTTGCCCATCTAGCCAGCAGCAAAAGGGCCAGGGAGGTAATGAAGTCTTGCATGGTGGTTCTTGCCTGACCCAAGTAAGGGGGACGGACAGGCACCCCTTAGAAAAGACGGGTGGTGCTTCCGTGTTCTGCAGATGGTGATCTTGATTCACTGTGATCATTTGCAGCCAGACACCTCCCCCCACCTCACCCCGCCACCCCACCCCCGTAAGTGATCAGCTTAGTAATTAACTGGGTTTAGCATCTTGTGGGGACAGAGCCGACTGGTTATTTAATTAACACAGTTTCTGGGTTTGCAAAATCATTGAACCCTAAACTTATCAAACAGACTAGGTTTGCACAACATGCTAACCCTCTGAAAAAGTATTGTTAATCAAGTTTAATTAAATAATTTAAGGATGAATGAACATGACCCGATTAAAAGTGTTGTGTGAATACAGCCGCACTGTTTTTATTAGACCTTAAGTTTTTGGTGCTTCAAAACTCAGTAAAATCTGTTTCTTCAGAGGTCCCAGTAGGATATTAAAAAATGACTGGATACATTAGGGATATGAATCAGATTTGCTTCTGTTGAATAGGTTTCCATTTAAACCAGGGTGGGACAGATGGTTCTGCACTACTCTGTTCCTCTTTGGCAAGTGTACCCCCCCCTCCAAAAAAAAAAGTGAAGGAGGAAGCACACAGTTGCGTGAAATGAAGTGGACATCATAGCATAGTGGCCATTGGAACAAACCATAACTGGTTGCTCCAATCACAGAATCTATGATGCGGTGAGGGCCGGGAAGGCAGGAGAGATCTTGGAGATGATCCTTAGTTTTGCCATTCATTCCACCTCGTGTTGCCTAGAGTCTCTTCTTGAGCAGCTTTGTGATTATGCTTCTGAGCTGCGTTACTGAGTTATCTGGCTTAACATATATTCTTGTGTTAGGGAAAGAATCAGCATTAATTTCTTCTACTTCTGTCTCAACCTGCAAGAATAAAGAAGGGGCTGTGGCATCATCATCATCTCTTACTGGTACCTTTTGCCTTTGCTGATAAACCCCTCAACCCCTCTGCCTGAAATTTGCTTTGAATAGTCAACACTCTAGAGACAATTATGCTGAAATGTTTATCCCATTCTGTCCCCAAAAGTGGCTGTTGCTTAAAAACAAGATTTAAAGCAGCTGCTTCAACAACCCACATGCCAATTATTGTAACATTTACTGCTTTGTTAATAAGCTCATAACACTTTAGCTTGCCACAAATTTCATCATCCACAACTGAAATTTGGGGGAAAGCAGATAGGAACTGAACTTTCAGCATGAGAGAGGGAGAGAGAGAGACAGATCTAGTCCAGCCTAACTTGATTAAAAGTACCTGGCCAACCTCGTCTGGGTTCAGGAGTGAAGGATGAAGATGGCCATGATTAGTTTTGAGTGGAACTATTGAGTGGGAAGGGAAGATGCTGCCAGCTGGTTTGAAAGAGGAACCAATTTACCTTCTCCTGAAGAGGAGGCCTGCCTTGGACCTAGTAATTTGGGATAACTATTGTCCTGTCTCCAACCTTCCCTTTTTGGGAAAGATTGTACAGTGGCAATTACAAAGAACTCTGGAAGAAGCAGATTATCTGGAGATCCTGGCAGTCTGAATTCAGGCCTGGGTATGAGAGGGAAACCACACCTCAGAATGGGACTTAGATGTGGGGAGCACAACCACTGTTGCAGCCTTTCCCATAGTAGGAGGTACTAAGTACAGTCATTCAAGTACTTTTCACCTCCCAGATGGAAGTGAATTTGTAATTTGTTCTACATAGGGCTGCCCTTGACAATCACCTGGAAAATTCAGCTGTTGCAGAATTATGCCCTTTTCATAGTATAATTGCTGTATAATACCAAAATTGTAGAAACCATATTTTTCCAGTATCTTTCCAGGTACAATTCAAGGTGCTCTTTTTAATCTCGAAAGCACTATATGGTTTGGGGCCTGGGTTTCTTCAAGACCCAAAATCTGCCCACCCAACACATGTTAGCAGAACATGACTGTTGAGGATCCCCTCCTGGCCAGATGAGGCACAGAAGTGGGCCTTCTCTGCAAGAGCTCCTCTCCTTGCTCGCCCCCAGAGGTAAGAGGGGCCTGTCCCTTCATTGTCTTCTGGGAGTTTGTTAAACCTAGATGTTCTGGAAGACCTTTGGGAAATAGAATAGAGTAGAGTAGGGTAGAGTAGAGTAGAGTAGAGTAGAGTAGAGTAGAGTAGAGTAGAGTATGTATATTTATCTATTATTGTATACATATTATTGTGTTATATATTTATCACTGTGTCTATTGTTGTACACTGCTTAGAGTCTACTGTGATTATAGAGATCCAATAAATAAACAAATAACTCACTCACTCAGTCACTCACTCCAGGTCTGTCAGCTGGTCCAGGAAGTCAGCAAAACTGCCTAGGAGAAGGCAAAGGCAAACCCACTTCCATTCTGTTGCAAACCATGTAGACATGTCCGTGAAGTCACCAGGAGTTGAAGTTGACTTGGAGAATTTTAGCTTGATGAAGAGTTCTGCAGAACTCAAGTGTTTGCCATTAGTATAACAATTTTATTATTAACATCATTTTATATAATACTTAATTTTAATTTTTTATTATTTATAACATTATTAAAAAACTTCAGCTACATTTTGTTCAGTGAACATAATTATTGTTTATTTCAGTCATAGACCAGCATAAAACTAATAACAATCACTCTGAATTAGAAGTTAAAATAAAATATATTGATAAAATAAAAAAGTAAAAATAAAAATTGCTTGTGAAAAATTACAAGGTACAGGGATTAAAACCAGGGAGAGACCTATACAATTACAGCTGATAGCCTGAATGCTATAAGTAATTAAGGTAGATAACTATAGATAAATACATAAGAAGTACTGGGATTTATAAGACACTATGAGAATAAGAGCCAGCTTGGTGTAGTGGTTAAGGCACCAGGCTAAAAGCTGGGAGACTGTGAGTTCTAGTCCCATCTTAATCACCAAGCCAACTGGGTGACCTTGGGCCAGTAACTCTCATTCAACCCTAGGAAGGAGGAGGCAAGGGCAACCCACTTCTGCGGGGATTAGTCCAAGCAGTCACCAGCAGTCAACACTGACTTGAAGGAACCAACCCCTCCCCCAAGAATGTAAAGCTATACTAATTTATATTGTACCTAGTACTTGCTGAAGCCATACTAGAGTTTGTTAAGATTATGATAGTTATGATCCAACCAACTGCAACATGGAAATAGCAATGTAAAAGATGGAATGGTATGTGTATATTTAAAGGGGGGGAAAGGCAGGAAAAAAGAAAATGAGGTATAATTTTATGCTAATAATTTTTATTTTTACTTTATTTCATCAATATGATATGTTATTTTTCCTTCTATTTTAGAGTGATTGTTATGTTATTAGTTTTATGCTGGTCTATGACCAAATAAACAATACAATACAACATAATTGGTTTTATGGGAAGCTTTAATGTGAAATAAAGATCATTAGAATTCCAGTTCTCCAAACTGGTATGGGGTTGAATAGCCTATAATTGTAAAGTAGGGCATTATTGGAAGTCAAAGGAACCAAAGGACCATATTAAAAAATGTTAATGCCATGAGGACAAACAAAGATGGTGAAATTAGGATGTTCATATTGTAAAAAATAATAAAATAATAAGAGACAACATTTTAGTACCCACGAAAAGCTGACCATGGAACTGATCAAATTGAAGATATTCATGGATTTGATCCCTAATGGACCTCAGGATTTGATACTGAATCAGCTGAGAATAGTAACCACATTTAATTATACGTAAGGAGAAAATTGTCACTTTAGGGCAGTTCTATACCAGGTCTTTGCAGAAGTTTGAAATCATTTCTGAATTTGTCCTTTCTCATGATGACTTTGGCAAATTCAGGAGCTAAAATGATTTATTAATAGGTCAATGTATCACAAATGTTCAAAAAATGGGTTTCCAGAGATGACCCAGGAAAATACAGAGTAGATGACCGTGATGTTTGTTCTAGATGTGGAGAAATAGCATCTGGAACCCAGGCCTGTGATTTAGAACATGCTTCCAGACACCCTTTGTTTTATGTTTCAGAGACTGTCAGTGCCACAGCACAACACTGTTATCTCTTGCAGGATGATCTTCTGAAAAGACATGTTTTTGAGAATATCAGATCACTTCAAATGGTTAAAACAAAATGGGAAGCTGAAAAATGTGCATTAAATTAGTAAGCAAGTAGTCAAAACTCTAATTTCACACCTACATATGTTTAGGAGGTCTAAATTAGTAGTGACTTACAATGCAAGAGATCTTGATAAAAATGTCATCCTTCAGTTGCTGTGAAAAAGATAAATACTACATAGAGCAGGTAGTGTGTTCTCTGAAAGATGTAGTCTTTTCTCTCATCTGAAATATATATGTAGCTGAGCTAGATATGAGGCAAAGGGTTAACAGCAAGAATATTTTACTTATTCACATCTCAAAAGCATCCAAGAATGAGCAGTTCAGCAATGGAATCAGTGACCAAAGGAGGTAGTGGGGGCCCCTGTATCCAAGCAGAGGAGCTGGAAGTTAAAGTTCAGAGCCTCAGGGGCCCCTTCCAATTCTAATTCTCTAATCTTCTATAAGCCAAATTACTTTATTTGTGAACAAAGAAAGACTCTTAAGATAGAGTTATGTCCAGACCTTCTCAGACATATCCTCTTTTAATCACTGTCATGTTTGTCTGACCATGGGAAGAATATCCAGAGATTTCAAACTCAGCAAAGCCTTCAACAGAATTACAAAATCGTAAAATATGGGCTAGATGATACCACTATTAGATGGACTCAGAGTTGACCAAAAGTGCTTCAGGTTGAAAGAAAATATCAAGTGGTACACCACAAATGGGCCCTGCGTTGTTCAACATTTTATCAGTGATTTGAGTGAGGGGACAATCATAATGTTTGCAGATGATGCAAAATTGGGAAGGCTGGCTAATACTCTTCTCTTTCATCTGTAGGATGAGGTGAACAGCATGGAATTTAACAGAGGGAAATGTAAAGTTCTGCATCAGAGTAGGAAAAATGTGAGGTATACGTATAGAATGGGGAAGACCTGGCTTAGCAATAGTACACATGAAAAGGATGTGGGTGCCCCTGTCAACCACAAATAAAACATGAGACAGCAGTGTGATGCAGCTGCTAAAAGGGCAAACTGGAGTTCATTAATAGTAATATGGAATCCAGAGGATGGAAGTAATTGTTCCATTCTATTCTGCCCTGGTCAGACTTCATTTGGAGTACTCTGCCCAATTCTGGGCACTACAATTCAAGAAGGACAGTGACAAATTGGAGCAAGTTCAGAAAAGGTTCACCAAGATGAAGAATGGTGTGGAAACCAAATCTTATAAGGAACAGTTAAAGGAATTATGAATGTTTAGCCTATAGACAAGAGAACTGGAGGAGATACAGCAGCTGTTTTGATATGTGTGAAGGTTATCACAGAAAAGAGAATGTATATTCTATTGCCTCTCAGGGCAGAATCAGAAACAGTGGGTCAAAGTGCAAGGAAGTAAGTTCAAGGTAGATGTCAGGAGGAACTTCTGACTGTATCAGCTGTTAGCCAGTCAAACTGGTTGGCCCAGAAAGAGCTGAGTTTGCCTTCATACTAAGGCTGGATGATAATCTCCAGAGACACTCTAGAGCAGTATTTCTCAACCTCAGCAACGTTAAGATGTGTCAACTTCAACTCCCAGAATTCCCCAGCCAGCACAGCACAGCTGGCTGGGGAATTCTGGGAGTTGAAGTCCACACATCTTAACATTGCTGAGGTTGAGAAACACTGCTCTAGAGGATCCTGCAGAGAGCAGGGAGTTGGACTAAAAGACCTCTAAGTTTCAATGAAAGAGAGACAGCAATTATTTAATAAACACTGTTTAAATGGCAGAAACCCATAGCAAACATGGCAAAGATTTTGGATTCTGAAATGAAGCTTCAGGCCCAAATGGCTCTGCTGGAATGAGCCATTTGCAGTTTCCCTGCAATAGGGAGCATTACTAAATTGGATGCCACACAACATGCTGTAAATTGCCTACACCAACCCCATCCCCATCCCCATGGCCTCTTTTTCAAAAGTTGAAATGTGATCATCCCAGTTCAAACTGATTGCAGAGAGTGCTGGTAAGATGCTGATAAGTGAACCTGAAATATCCAAGTGCAGAATTTCTGAGTGCTTAGAAGTGACAATTATATACCATGCCATGGGGAATATTAGGAAAGGGTATCAAAACAGAACTACTAATATTAATGCTCAAATCTACAGTAAAGCCACATTTTGAATACCAGATACAGTTGTGATCACCCTTGCAGCTCAAAATGATGCCTTAAACTGAAGCAAGGCAGTCAAAATTATCAAAAAGCTGGGGCAACTTCCCTTTAATGAAAGGATATTATACTGGAGGCTTTTTAGTTTAGAAAAAGAGTAGGTAATGGGTAACTCGATAGAGGCCTGGAACTGTTATGCAGTGTGTTGAAAAATGGGAAGAGATGTGTTATTCTCTTGCTTTCATAACAGAATCCACTATTATTCAATGAAGCTGAGTGATGGGGATTCAAGACAGACAAAAGACCTTGTTATCCCAAAATGTAAAGCTAGTGATTAAAATCCATAGCAAGCAGAAAATGCAAGGACCTCTACTCAGGATGGTTGTGTTTTAATTCCGGGAACTTGAGGCCAGTTGCTTGAAGGAGTTGTGTGCACGGGTAGAGTCGGGTCCTGTGTTTAGCTTGCTGTGGGCCTCTGGTTGGCGACTTTAGGAAAAGCCTGTCTGTGGTCTCATCCAGCATAGCACCTCTCACAGTACGTTCACAGCAAAAAGATAAAGAAAAGCTCCTAATCCCACAAAAGCAGTGCACAAGTTGGCTGTTTCTGCTTGGCTTGATTCAAGTTCATGACTACGACCAGTAATCTGCAGCTTGGCCATTCAAGACAGATCATTTGTCTTTTCAAAGAACCACACGTGTGAAATGTCTTTTCAGTCCTAAGCATGTTCTATGAGCTTAAAATCTAATATAATTTTCAGATGCCATTTTAGGGAGAGAAGAGGAATAACACAATGTTTCCTAGTTTTAACTGGGGAAAGACATTTTAAAAACTCAAGCATTTTAGAAGAAAATCTAGGTTTTTTTCCTACCAAGCTCCACCAAGCATTTTTTAAAAATAATGAAATACAAGTTTCATCTACAAAATCAAACCTTCCTCTTTATGAAGCTTGCATACTAATTGTTCCTTTTTGGAATATGCAGAATGTAGCTTTGATTGTTTTGAACATAATGGTAGGTTATTAAAGATTCTGTGACCTGCTTTGAAACAGGAGGATAGTTTTAGCAGAGCACTTTGGCTGCATTCCAGCATGAATAATTGCATTCTCTTCTTCTCTATTATGTTTCTGCTGAAATGAGAAGCTGATACCTTTCTTCCCTCTCCCAGAATTCCTTTCTCTTCCTAGTGCTTCAGCTGAGAAGTTGCTGTACTCCAGAGTTCAACCTCTACCATCCCTGTGCTGGCCTTGCAGGCCAGGATGGGATTTGGAATGCAAAGTCCGCCACAACTTAAAGGTCAAATCCTCCACCCCCTAAGCTATGCAGAATCCCACATTATTTTGATTCCCTTCTATCTTGACTTATTTATGTTGTTTTAGTTTGGCTCATGCAGAGAGCCAGTTTGGTGTAGTGGTTAAGGCAACAGGCTAGAAACTGGGGGACCGTGAGTTCTAGTCCTGCCTTAGGCACAAAGCCAGCTGGGGGACCTTGGCCCAGCCACTCCTGCTCAGCCCTAGGAAGGAGGCAATGGCAAACCACTTCCAAAATCTTGCGAAGAAAACTGATCCATGCAGTCGCCAAGAGTCAAAACCTGACAAGGCATCACACACACACACACAAAAGAATAAGGCAAGGATCATAGAACATACAAGTTGGAAGAGACCCTTAAAGTCATCTTGTCACTACAGGATGCCCCTAAAACATTTCCACCAGGTGGCCATCCAGCCCCCCTATTTCAAAATCTCCAGCAAGAGGGAGTCTACCCCTGGCTCTAAGCAACCCATTTCACAAACAACTTTTACTGTAAGGAAATACTTCCTAAGATTTAGCCTGAATCTCCTCACTTTTAATTTCAGTCTGTTAATCCTTGTCTTGCACTCAGTTTTGACAAAATGCAGGTCTGTCCACCCCGTTTTAGATATTTATAGACTACGGTCATATCTTCTCTTGGACTTCTCCTTTGCAAGCTAAAACTTTACCAGCTGCTTGAAATTTCCAATCCTCTTATCATCCTGGTAGGTCTCCTCTGAATTGTTCTTGACAAACCCATGATGGTTCCAAGTATTGGCAGCATCCTTTTTTAAATGCTTGTAGACCTGTTGCTGAGAATCTGTTCTAGCCTCTTGCCCAGCTTGTAGTTTCCCAGGTCCTCCCTCTTCCCCTTTTTGAATATTGGAGCTATGTTTGTTCTTCTCCTGAACCTTCAGAGTTCTCCATGGGTTTTAAGATTACAGTCTTTGAACCTGAGATCACTTAAGCCAGTTCCTTGACAGCTTGGCCTGAAATTCATCTGACTTTTGAGACTCAAATTAATTTAAGAAAGCAAAGATGGGTTCTTACTATCCTCTTTTCAATCTTGAGCTGCATTCCTCCCTTTCTTCAAACAAGTTAGGAAGAGCTTTCTCGTTCTTCTGAGATTACAAAAAGGTGCTAAGCAGTTTTGCATTTGTTCTGTTTCTTATTATTCCCTGCTTTCGTCATGCAACATACCAATGGCCTCCTTAATTCCTCTTGTACTTTGAAGGCATCACACAACCCCCTTTCCCTTCCTGTTATAATTCTTTGCCAGTCTCAGCTCCTTCCGAGTTCCTGACTCCATTCCTACAGGTTTAAGTTGGTAGTTTGTATTCCTCTTGGTTATCAGCCCAAGCTTTAATTTCCCATACATCTCTTTCTTGCTTCTTTGTTAGTTCATCCATACAGCTCCCTTAAAGCTTTCCCCATTTCCCCTTCGCATGAGGATTGCTTGTGTCTGTGCCTTTGGTGTCTTGTTTTTCAGCATCTTTCATCCTTCTTTGACTTGTTTATCCTTTGGGATTTCAAGCCATGGGATGCTGCCCACCTTTCACCTGAGCTCATTACAATCTGTCTTCCTGAAATCCAAAGTATGTGACTGACTTCTCTCAGCTTTTCCTCTCCTAGATATCTTGAATTCCAACATGGCATGTCTGCTGTCCTCCAGTGTGCCTGAACCTTCAGTCCATTAACCAATTCTTTTCTGTATGGTAAGATTAATTCCAGGATAGCTGACCCTCTTGTTTCTTCTTCCACTTTGTAAAAGATGAAGTTGACAGCAAGAAAGGTCAGGAATTTGTCAGTCTTCCCACTTCTAGCTAAACTACTTTTCTAGGAACCCTAGCTACAATGTCCAGTGGCTATGGGTGATGGAAGTTATGGTTCAGAAAGGTTTGGGAGGCCCAGGCCCCTTGAATTGATGCAATGAGGCAACCCCAAATTTAACCTCTCCCTCCCACAGCCTGCTGCTTGGAAGAGAGAGAAGAGAGTATCAGAATAAAGGGATGTTAGGGATAGAACAGGTGTTTCCATCTACTTTTTGCCCTGACTTCACCCATGGCATGATTCAGATGTTGGGTGCAACATCTGGCCCCAAACACAATCCCCCACCCTCTGCAGCAATACAGCCCGTAAGAGAAGAAAGCTTTCCCATCCCTGAGGTAGATGATCATGGCCAGGGAAAGAGGAACCCGCCTGTTGGTGGCAGGGAGGGAAAGACTTCAAGGGGTGTAATATATTGCTATATTATTACAGTAAAAAATAAGTAGCACCTTAGCTATTAACATATATTGTGTGGGGAGTATAGTGAATCAGATGAAATGGCATCTAGTGTTGAAAGTTTATGCCATATGGCTTTAGGCGGCAGAATGCCTTTCCTGAGTATTACTATGTCATTTCAAGCTCTGCCTCCTGCTCTTTTAGCCAGCAAGGCATTTCAACATGTAAAATACACCATGAACAGCGAAGCGGAGGGTCTCTCTTCCACCAAGAATGTTCCTAAGAACTTCCCATAAGAGTCCCATGCAGTAAATTTTTTTTAGGGGAAGCGACCTTGGTGTTCTTCCCTGCTTATACAAAGTTCTCGGGAAATAGGCTAGTATAAGAATAGCTCAGAACTGCTTATCCTTTCTGAAAAGAGAGAAGTGCCAACACAGCCATAGAGCTGGAGAAGAGACTCTGGTATGGGGGGATGAGATACTGAATGGTTCTGGTCAACAGAAGGGATAATAAGTTGGTGAGCTTGACTTGTGCATGTAAAAAGCATTTTTATACCAGATCAATGTTTCCCTCAGCACTTTAATGCACCCCATTGGTGTTCTAAAACTGTAATGATATAGTCTGTGAGAAACTCTCATTTATTACCCACAGATGGGGTGATAATTATTGACAAGATTGTAACTAATAATTAAACCCATTTGCTCCTTTTAAACAAGTTAGTGTGAATTATTTCCAGGGAGTTCTTGCTTTATCACTCTTGCCTTCTGGCTAGAATTCTAATGCAGGCTATCAAGGTGGGGTGAGGCAAGGCAATGGCTTGACCAAGGTGCCACTGCCACTGCCCAGGGGCCCATTCTACTCCTAGGCTGCTCTGTGACCCCACCACAGGTCCCTCTACCATTGACTGGAAGCCCTCCAGGGAGGTATTCAATATCCAGATGTCAAGGTAGGGTGTCAAACAACATTTAAAGAACCAGGTACTTGTTCATGGCACTGAATTCACAACACAGTGCATAGTAAAGAGAGGGCAATCAGACCTCTTCGAAGATATGCAGAGAAGCAAAAGCCAGCTGTATGCACTTTGAAAAACAGTTTTTCAACATCAGCCAAGGTCAATAACCTATGAAGGCTAAATAGTTTTCCAGCATTTGAAAGGTATCACATTAAGTATTTAAGGACAAAGCTCAGTTAAAAGACATGTTGTGTGGTTTTCATGGTGTCTTTTAGACTAGAATCATCAGCTTTCCTTCATGCCTTTGATAGAGAACACAGATGCTGTCTCTGTGAACCTTTCCTATTCCATTTTTTCCATGTTGTTGATTGCATTTATTTATGTGTTTATTTTAAAACCTGATGTGGTGATGGTCTAAATATAAAAATATGATTGAAACCCCAGCCTGGTAAAAATTTAATGGGACTGTTCAAATTTTAGCTTGTTTCTTTAGCTTCTAGATCTCAGAGTCTGCTGTACTAATTAGTTTCTTTGTGTTCACTCACAAGGTACCTTTCCCCATGGCTGAGTTAAAGTTCTTTTAACCCAAAATTGAGTCAACAAAAAATACTGTACATCCGATGAAGTGTTGTCCCCATTGCCAGTCCCTAGGCTTCAACTCAACTCTAGCAAGACAGAGTGGCTTTGGGTTTTAGGGCCTTCCTGAATTTGGTGTTTTTCCATCTTTAGTTCTGGATGGAGTTATTCTACACCAGAAAGAACCAGTCCACAATTTGGGGGTTCTTATGGACTCACATCTCTTGTTCAAAGAGCAAGTGGCAGCTGTGGCTGGGGGCCTTTGTACAGCTTGTGTTTTTTATAGTATCAACAGGCACATGATGGAGGTAACTTTGCTGACAACCCTTTCAAAGAGCCTTTGGCAAAGTTCCTTATAAAGACTCATAAAGACTCTTGTGCAAACTTGGTGGTCATGAGATAAGAGAACCTGTTCTTTCATGGACTGCTAACTTGTTTAAAAAACAGAAAGCAAGGAGTCAGAAATAAATGGGCAATTTTCTCAATAGAGGGAAGTAAGAGGTAGGTACCTCAAGGATCTGTACTATAACTAGTGTTTTTAACATGTTCATAAATTATATTGATTTAAGGATAAGCAGCAATAAAAAAACAAAACTGACTATGAAACCTCAAACTGGGTGAACAATCAACCAATTCAACTTAAGTGATTCACAATGGAACACCCACCTCCCCCAAATTCATATATACAAGGATGGGTTTTAAGCTGCCTATAACTAACCAGGGGAAGAAAAATTGAGATATAGTGGATAGCTTACCGGGCAACAGCTGTGAAAAAGGCAAATTCCACTCTATTATTAGGTAAAGGAATGAACATAGAACTACCAGCATTATAAGCCCTTAGAGAAATCTATGGAACATCTACAGTACATCTGGAGTGGTGTGTACACTTCTGAGCACTAGAAGGGAGAGGAACAGAGAGGAAAAAATGAAGTAGAGGGCAACCAGAATGATCAGATTGCTTAAGCACCTTCCTCATGGGAAAAGGCTAAAACGTTTGGATCTCTTTAGTTTGGAAAAAGGACAACTGTGAACATTTTTCTCCTTGCTTGCTTCAATGTAATCATTTAATCAATGTTTTTTTCTTCAGCTGTTTGTGTTGCCTACAGCAAGCCACGGCCTCCAATTTTTTGTGCTAAGTAACATCACTCCATGTATGCAACACATGATGTGTTGTCATCAGTTCTGAGGTTTTCTAATCTAAACTGCCCAATGCAAAGTGCGTTCAGTTTACTGTAGTAGTAGTAGTATTCAGTTTTAAATGTAATTTTGGGCTTACTCAATAGAAGCACAGTTTCTAATTCACAGGGAGCCATATTTCTGGTTTATTATGCATTGATTGGACTCCCCCTTGAGTACTGTTTTCTGTTCAGAGAACCACAGTTTAGGAAGATTCAGAGAAACAAGAAAAGTTGCAGAGTAAGGCAAGAATGACCATGAAACTCACCCGTTTGAAAACAGAGTGAAGGAAGTGGTAATAGTCAGTCTTGACAAAAAACAACCAATAGAGGATAAGATAGCAGTTTTTATGTATCTGAAGTGGCATCATAATATTTTTGTTGTAGGACAGCATGTGATGAAATTCACTGTGAAGGAAACACTTGTGGTGAGCAAAATCCACAGCAATTTCAGATTCATTTGTCTGTTCCTTTCATTTCCATGAAATTCATTTTAAAAATGCAAGAAAATCTGCATTTGTTTTCATATGCATCTTAAATGTATTCTAGCAGCTTTCTCCAAATATATGCATTTTGTATGCAATTTCTGAGTTATTGTATGCTATACATACTTCTGTATAGCCGACCAGTCCATTTCATTTGTGAGGAAATTTGTCATGATTATTCTGTCAACCAGACTCTTGGGTCATGCTTTCAAGAGTTGAAGTTCTGCACTTAGGGCAGTAAACTAAGTTGACCCACAGTGGTGTGTGATTCCCAACTCCAGGTTGTCCTTCTCTTCTATTTGTCTCTACAGAAGCCTTTTAGTCACAGAGAGACCAAAGACATACTGATAAATTTCACCTCTCCAAGTGTCCAGTGTACTTGGCTATCAAGGATTTCATTGTTTGTATCCCTCATCAGGAGTATTAGAATAATTTTGATAGGGAAAGGGAAAGTATAGCTGCAAAACACTGAAAACTTCAGAGCACAGGAAGGAGTTAATGAGGAGAGGCCAGCTTTGAGGCTAAGCTAATGTTATCTGCTAAATCATTAAAAACATCCTCTGTCTTACAACATAGCCAGTAGCTACTGTCTGCAATATGGGCATGTCCGGTAGAAAGATCTCAGAAGAATAGAGAAGTGCTTTGGGGATTTTATTCACATGGGAGAAACCCTTGACTCAGACAATAGAGCAGGCTCAGTTTGCCTGAAGGGTTTGGTTAGAGTTTCTGTTGTGTGTTTTAAAACCTCTTGATTGGTCTTTATCCATAAAAGGACCCAGGGGCATCATTTCACACTGAAATGGCAGCAAGACAATAGCACTGCTGGGGAAGCTATTAGAGAAAACATGGGCCCTGGGACCCGATGCCCTCCCGCCTGAGATCAGTATCAGGAAGACCCGGAGCAGGAACCGCCTCTGAATCCAGCTCTGGAGGAGGGACGCCTCCCCCGCACCCCCCAACTTTGGGCTCAGTTGTAATATTAAGGGCCCTTGCCCTGGAGCAGCTATGGCAATAGGATGTTCAGTCCAGAGGGGCCTGCCTTCTGAATGGCAGCCACTCAGCGTCCTTCTGTTCTCCATATGGATTAATTGACTGGCATTTGCCTCCCAGGCCTTTCCCTGTGTGCTGCCTCTCTTCTCCTCCCTGTGTTCTCATAAATTGTTGTTTCCCTTTTTTAACAAACCCACTGTGTTGCCAGCATGGCCACAGGCACTAGGAATTCATGACGACCAGACAGAAGAGGAGGTATATCTGCTTTTGACAGATACATTGTTTGGTTTGAATGAAAAGTGGTGCTTGGACAAAGACAGCGCATCCACAGACCTGCAGATCCTATCAACTGACAATTTTACAGCCATTCTTTTAAAATATATAGCATTGATATAAGACATCTCTGGTCCTGATACCCGTCCTGATGCCCTGGCTTCTCTGCCAAGGTTGGAATGCTTCTTGTCTGCTGGGCCAACTAACCTGCTTAAGAAAAATCATCTCCAGTTCCCTTTCCCACTTCACTTCAGAGCATCTCAGCAATGTGATTTTCTATCAACAGTCTTCGTGATGGGCACTCAACCTCCAGAATACAGAGACTCGTAGATATGGAAAGGACCCAGAAGCTGCATAAACCATGCCCCTCATGGCTGCTGGGTATTCCAGAGGAACAGAGAATCTAGTGCTAGGAGGGAGGCAGGAACCCTCTGCTCAGTACCGGAATCCAAGTTAAAGCATCCCTGCAGACGAAGCAGAGCCATAACCTGCCTGGGTCATTACGCTCACAGCTTAGCTTTTCTTACTGATGAGATTCTTTTCTAACACTCAGGCAGAATCTGGTTCCCTTCGACTTAAATCCATTATTATGTGCTCTGCACATAGTCCTGATCCTCTGTGTGACTTCTTTCTAATGCTGAAGAAGAGCTGTCAGATCTCCTGTCAGTTAAACAGACCCAGCTCCTTCAGTCTTTCTTCATAAGGGTTGGTTTCCAGTCCCCTGATCATCTGCACTGCCCTTACTTGCCTTGAAAAATTATTGTGAGTTACTTTTCACCCAGCACATTCCCAGTCAGTTCCTGTATCCAGAGCAGAGCACAAGCACTCATGACGCTACTCAGTTCAGCATCCCTCAATTCAGCATCTCTCTCTCTCAAGATCACCCAGCCGGCTTGGTGCCTAAGGCGGGACTAGAACTCACAGTCTCCCAGTTTCTAGCCTGATGCCTTAACCAGTACACTAAACTAACTCTCATCAAAAATATAGCTTGAGCTTTATTTATTAAACTTTAGCAAAACATCAAGAAAGTTGATGGGCAAAACAGATCAAAGGGAGGCAAAAGTAGGAAAAGAGAGACAAAACAAGCCATAATTTACTCTATCTATCTATAGATAGATAGGTATCAAAAGGGCATAGAACTTTCTGGAGCCACTGGAAACAATACTGTGGATTATTAGCACGGACAGTCCCAAAGGCAGTAGCTTTTGGTTATTCAGACTCTACCCTTTTATGTACATAATGGCAGAATGGAGATGGAAAGGAGGACACCAGGTGATCCATTCTCTATTCGGTACCATTAAAGATCCATTTTGGTAGATGGAGATGATATATCCAACACTCTGAACCTGTTTTAATTTCTTTGAATTCCTTCTAAATTATTGTGCCAGCACTGGACTTGCGGTAGGGTCTGACCAAAGAAGAATAGAATTACCACCTATGGTTTGGAAATTGAGTGATTTGGATGTCAAGCTCATGCTCAATGAGGTTCATTCCTTGTTGTCCTCCAGCAGTTTCTGTTGTTACTTGTTAACATTTTGCATTCTTCATTTAGCAGCTGGTATATGGCTTCTTTTCTTAACGCTGGGCTGAGGAAGGGTTAGAGCTCTTTTTGAACAGGATGCTTGAGACAGTGAAATAATTGATTGTTTTCCATCTTGTACAGGCTTCATTTTGGGATAGAATTACTGTAAGTTTGCTCATGCTGCAAAAAGAGACAGACAGACAGCAGTAGGAATGCAACTTTGACAATGATACTTCTGATACTGATGATGCCATTTAAAGTAGTCTGTGAATCATCTCTGTGAATACTCTGTGAATCAAAGAATGAAGTAAGAGAGCTAAATAGAAAATTTCAAAGGGCAGCTTAAGAGATAAGGAAAAATATTATGATGAAATATGCAAAGACCTTGAGTCAGAAAATCAAAGAGGAAGAACATGATCAGCATTTCTCAAGCTGAAAGAGCTGAAGAGAAAATTCAAGCCCTGAGTTGCTATCCTTAAAGATTCTATAGGCAATACATTAAATGACGCTGGTAGTGTTAAGAGAAGATGGAAGGAATATACAGAATCACTGTATAAAAAAAGAGTTAGTTGATGTTCAGCTGTTTCAGGAAGTAGAATATGATCAAGAACCATCGGTACTGAAGGAAGAAGTTCAAGCTGCACTGAAGGCATTGGCGAAAAACAAGGCTCCAGGAATTGATGGATTACCAATTTCAACAATCAGATGCAGCAGTGGAAGCACTTACTCTTCAATGTCAAGAAGTTTGGAAGACAACGACCTGGCCAACTGACTGGAAGAGATCCATATTCATACCCATTTCAAAGAAAGGAGATCAAACAGAATGTGGAAATTATCAAACAATTTCATTAATTTCACATGCTAGAAAAATTTTGCTGAAAATAATTCAACACTGTTTGCAGCCTTACATTGACAGAGAACTACCAGAAGTCCAGGCTGGATTTAGAAGAGGATGCAGTACGAGAGATATCATTGCTGATGTCAGATGGATCTTGGCTGAATGTAAAGAATACCAGAAGGATGTTTACCTCTGTTTCATTAATAACGCAAAGGCATTTGACTGTGTGGACCATAACAAGTTATGGTTAATATTACGAAGAATGGAAATTCCAGGGCACCTAACTGTACTTATGAGGAACCTGAGGCAGTTGTTAGAACAGAAAATGGAGATGCCGAGTTGTTCAAAATTGGAAAAGGTGTGCGGCAAGGTTGTATACTTTCACCCTACTTATTCAATGTGTACACTGAACAAATAATTCAAGAAGCAGGAATGTACAAAGAAGAACAGGGTATCAGAATTGGTGGAAGACTCATTAACAACCTGTGATATGCAGATGATACAACTTTCCTTGCTGGAAGTGAAGAAGACTTGAAGTACTTGCTGATGAAGATCAAAGATTGTAGTCAGCAATATGGACTACACCTGAATGTGAAGAAGACAAAGATACTCACAAATGGACCAATAAAAAATGTCACAATAAATGGAGAAGAAAATGAAGTCATCAACAATTTCAGGCTACTTGGATCAACGATCAATGCCAAGGGAAGTAATTGTCATGTTCACTGTTTCAATGTATAGTATACATCATAACATTTCACATGCCATGGCGCTGACGCGCGTTTCTGTTTGAGAGGGAGCTGCTATGAAACCTTGTACCAAGCTCTGTATCTGTGTTCATTACAATGGAATGTGTTTGGGTTATGTTCTCTGTTCAAGGCCTTCTCCTGCAGACCATGAGAAACTGTTAGGAGCACCTGGGATTGTGAACTTGGGAAGATTCTATGGGGGGAGGGATCTCATTTACACCAAGGGTTTTTAGTTTGCATTTGGTGCGCTTTTATCATTCTCAGCTTTCTCTGTGATCCTGCATACTATTCTTTAATAAATCAGATATCTTTGAATTCCTGCTCATAAGTCTGATAGTGTTTTAGAATAGGCATCCATTACATAAAGCTGAGAATCACCAAAGTTGTACCGTTAGCTCCTACCAAGATTAGTTTCCTGTGAGGGAAAATAATTAATGATGGCTGAGTCCAAGCTCACGACTGGGGGACTTGAGGAGATGGCTAGCTTGATGCCCGAGTCGACGGTCAAGAGTGGAGAACTGAGCCTCACCCCAGAACCTTCAGATTTCTGGGAGGAATCAAGTTCCAGTCCTGAGGTAGAGGAATCTGATGATGGGGGAGAACCAGAGCAACCAGCACCCAGCGAATCGCCCGCAGAGTTGATCACCTGGGATGAAGTGGGAGAACCCCAGCCAGGGACATCCCAGGAGTCCTGGAAGTATCGGTTCCTGCTGGCCCCAGATGTAGAATCTACCAGGGTATCAACAGAGAGACAGCCTAACACGCAAGGGAGGGAGGAATCTCAAACCCCTGAAAGGCTAAGAGTGATGGAGGCCAAAATAGAATCAATGGAGTACATGCTAAGGAACCTGTCTCTGTCATTGGGGGGCAGGGGAGGCGCGGAGGAGATCCCAGCTTCATGCAACCATCCCCCATCCTCCCATCCGGACCGCCGGTGGAGTGGAGCCGGAGACGGCTCCGGGATGAATCTCCACCCCGCAGGGCTCGACCACCAGTGTCCCCACCCTGAAGAGGGAGAGCTACTGTAACCTGGGGCCCAACCACTCAAGCAGCCGCCAATTCCGCTCCAACAGGAGTGGGGGTGAGAGACTTTTCTGTCAAGTTTGATGGGGATCCAACCAAGTTATCTTTCTTTTTAACTAATGCTAAAAGTTACATGAGGCAGTTTGGAGCATACTTCTTGTCATGAGTAAGGATGGCGAGCAGGGGGCTCCCATCCAGGCTGTAAAGTGCATGCGTAGTACTGAGGAATTAAGCAGCCATTCAAAGAGACACAGATCAGGCCCGCCTTAGCCTTTGGGGTTTATATGTCTGGGTTTTTCCCACGCTTATTCAGTTTGTTAGGATTCTGTTTATGTAGCAGTAATAAACATTAGAGAACTACTCCTCGTCTCAGCATGTGTCTCACTGTTAGGACACTTCTCTTCCGAAGAGGCTAAGATAACTGCCATTGCCACCAAGTTGAAGGGTCGAGTGGCTGACTGGTATGTTCAATTAAGTGAGGCTGACTCCCCTGCACTTGATTATTTCGAGGACTTCATGTGGACATTCAAGCTGCATTTTGAGGATCCTCTGGCCAAGGCAAGAGCGAAGAAGGTGCTGAAGGATCTTACCCAGGGCCAACTGTCTCTAGCTGATTACGCCCTGGAGTTTAAGGCTCTAGCTGGGAAAATCCCCAACTGGTCTCAGTCAACCTTAATAGAACGGTTTAAAGAGGGACTCAACTGGGAAGTCCTATGGTGGGCGTTGTGTAGGGACGACCCAGAGTCATTGTATGAATGGATCTGTCTGGCAGGCAAGGCTGAGCACGATCAGCATACCTTCATGCAAACCAGAAGACCTGAAAAACCACCAGCCACCATGAGGGGACCCCAAAGTGCTGCGACTGCTGCCTGGCCAGGCTATAGAGCCTGGGATGAGGAGAGAGATCGGCACTATGCGAGGGGTCAGTGTCTCCAATGCGGAAAGGAAGGGCATCGAGCAGCTGATTGCCCAAAAGCCAAGGCTGGAGATCAAGCGGGCAAGCTGCTGGACAAATTGCCCCCCCCCCTCGTGGCAGATGACAGCAGCCAAGGGCACAGCCGACGCTGAGGAAGTATTCTACTTCTTGGGAGAGGCTGAAGACAACTCTAGGGAGCCAGTGGGAAATGCCAGCCACCTGCCATGAAGAGCACCTATGGGCAGGTGGAGGAGGATGGGCACGAAGATGCTATGGTGAGTGCTGACTGTCCCACTTCAACAGTAAAAGTGAAATTGGGCTCCCGCACAAAAACTACAGAGGTCTGGGCTTTGGTTGACTCTGGGTGTTCCAGATGTTTAATTCACCCTGATCTGGTTGCTGCTTTGGACCTGCCTAGCTTCCCCCTCCAGCAGCCTTTGATCTTCACACAGTTAGATGGTTCAATGGGGGGGGGGGCGGTGGCAACCCATTTCATTGGAACTGTCCCAATGCAAATGGGCAGCCACCGTGAGACTTTGAAATTCATTGTAGCACCTGTTGGCAATCCCTTGGTAATTCTGGGGATCCCCTGGTTGACCTATTGAAGCCCCTATATAAACTGGGAACACAGAACTGTGACTTTTAAAGATGGGTTTTACCAAGCTCCTACAGCGGAGAGAGCTGCACATGCAGTGGTTGGAAGAGCTGTGGCCACCACGCCGTGCCCTAACTTGGCACCTTTAGAAGGCTTGCCCGATCGATACCAAGTCTTTGCAGACGTATTTGGGGAAATGGAAGCAGATCAACTACCCCCCCATCAGAAAACTGACTGTGTGATAGAGTTGGTTCCCAATGCTCAATTGCCCAAGCCAAAAAGTTATCCAGTGACTCAGAAGGAGCTTGAGGCATTACGGGACTTTATTGACAAAAATCTGTCAAGGGGGTTTATTGAACCTGCAAATTCCCCAGTTGGGGCCCCTGTGCTATTCCAGGAAAAGAAAGATGGCACGCTTCAACTTTGTACGGACTATTGAGGGTTAAATTCCATCTCAATTCTCAACAAGTACCCTCTTCCGCTCATGAAGAACATGTTAGCTCATTTGTCTAAGGGCAAGATCTTCTCCAAGCTCGATCTTCGTGAAGCCTATTTCCGCATTCGCATATGAGCTGGAGATGAGTGGAAAACTGCTTTTAATTATTCACTGGGTTCATTTCAGTACAATGTCCTCCCTTTTGGGTTGGCAGGGGTGCCCGGAGTCTTCATGCAATTGATTAATGAAGTATTACATGATCATTTGTTCAAAGGGGTCCTGGTTTATTTAGATGATGTTCTCATTTACACTGAAACCAAGGAGGAACACGAACGCCTCCTCAAACAGGTGTTATGCAAGCTTAGAAATGCCAAACCCTATGCCAAACTTTCCAAATGTGAATTCCACAAGATCCAACTTGACTATCTGGGCTATAGGGTGTCTGACAAGGGCATTGAAATGGACCCTGCAAAAATTCAGGCGATTCTAAGTTGGGAACGTCCCCGCACCCGGAGGCAATTGCAAAGCTTCCTAGGGTTCAGTAATTACTATCGCCAATTTATCCGGGGGTTCACTGAGATTGCTTTGCCCCTCACTGATTTACTCCGTACCAAGGGCTTGGGGGAGACACGCAAAGTAAAAAACCTTGGGGCAGTGTTGAATTGGATGCCTGAATGCCAGGCAGCATTTGAGAAATTAAAAACCCTTTTCACTGCTGAGCCTATTCTACAGCACCCTGATCCTGAATGCCCCTTAGTGGTCCACATTGATGCTTCTGACTCCTCAGTTGGGGCTATATTGTTACAGAGAGATTCTGAAAATCACTTAAAACCCTGCGCTTATCTGTCCAGAAAATTTTCTGAAACCGAACGCCGGTGGCATGTTTGGGAAAACGAGGCGTTTGCTGTAAAAGTCGCTTTGGAAGCCTGGTGTCACCTCCTTGAAGGCGCTAAATGCCCTTTCGAGGTTTGGACCGATCACAGGAATTTGGAAGCCCTCTGCACCCCCTGGCATCTCAGTCCTAAACAAATTTGCTGGGCTCAGTTTTTCAGTTGTTTCAACTTCCAGTTAAAATTTATCCCAGGAAGGAAAAACTTTCTGGCTGGTGCTTTGTCCTGTTTACCTCAGGATTTTGACCAGGGGGCAGATGTGGTTGGGACTGTTCTCACTGAATCACAAGTGGGTTTGGTTGCTGTCACTCGGAGCCAGACCCGTGCGCAAGCAACCCCGCCCCCAGCTCAGTCTGGGAAGCGGAAGGTGCAAGTTCCTTGTCAGTTACAGAAGGACTTTCCCCAGGCGCTGAAATCTGACACTTGGTTGCTAGCTAATAAAGACACTGTTTCTCTTGAAAACGGTCTGGCATGGGTGGAACACCACCTTTATGTACCCAAAACTTTAAGAGCTGAGATTTTACAGTGTTCCCATGATGATAAACTTGCTGGGCACTTTGGTTTTGTCAAAACATTACATTTGGTTTGTTGTCAATTCTGGTGGCCTACCTTGAGACGCGATGTAAAAGAATATGTGGCTTCCTGTCCTGTTTGTGTAAGGGGGGGAAACCACAGGGGCTTCTACAGCCCGTGGCCAGCCCATCCCGTCCCTGGGATGAGATTTCTATGGATTTCATTGTGGATCTTCCTCCCAATCAGAAGAAAACTGTCATTTGGGTTGTAAAATATTTTTTTTCCAAACAAGCACATTTCATTCCATGTGCATCCATCCCATCAGCCCTGCAATTGGCGCGCCTATTTCTCATCCACATCTACTGCCTCCACAGTACCCCCTCCCGTTTGGTCAGTGACCTCGGGACACAATTTACTTCCCAGTTTTGGAAATCATTTTTAAAATTGATTGGCACCAAACAAGCGCTATCCACGTCTTCCCATCCTGAGACTGATGATTCTACTGAGATTTTGAACTCCACTCTTGAACAATTTCTTACAGCATACATTAACTACCATCAGGACGATTGGATGGAGTTACTACCTTTTGCTGAAGTGGCTTACAATAATGCTATCCATCAAAGTACCGGGCAAACCCCTTTTCATGTGGTTTCTGGTCACGACTTTGTTCCCATCCCTGAACTGCCACAACCCCCTTCCCAAACATGTTCTGCCTCTGACTGGGCTGTTAAGCTGGCTGATTCCTGGCCGGTGATTCAACAAGCTTTGGCTGAGGCCCAGGCTGCTTACAAGTTTCAAGCCGATAAGCATCGTTCCTTGCAACACGACTTCAAGATTGGGGATCAGGTGTATCTATCTACCAAGTTTATCAAGTCCCCACAACCCTCTAAAAAACTTGCTCCCAAGTTCATTGGTCCTTTCCCTATTGTTGGTCTTATCAATCCAGTTACTGTTAAATTGGACCTGCCTCACAATTTGAAACGCTTGCATCCTGTTTTCCATTGCAGCTTGCTCAAGCCTGTCCACCACTCCTCCCGCTGGCATCCCCAACCTCCTCCTCCTGCTCTGATCATGATTGACAGCCAACAGCACTTTGAGGTCAAGGAGGTCATTGATTCTCGCAAGCTTCAAGGCACCCTCCAGTACCTGGTCCGATGGAAACACTTTCCTCATCCTGAATGGGTGTCTGCTTGCCATGTTAATGCTCCTGATTTAGTTCGCCATTTCCACCTTGCTTACCCTTTAAAACCTGCTGCAGCTTAGTGTTTTCTTTCTTTTGGGGGGGCAGTATGTCATGTTCACTGTTTCAATGTAGTTTATACATCGTAACATTTCACATGCCATGGTACTGATGCGCGTTTCTGTTTGGGAGGGAGCTGCTGTGAAACGTTGTACCAAGCTCTGTATCTGTGTTCATTACAATGGGATGTGTTTGGGTTATGTTCTCTGTTCAAGGCCTTTTCCTGCAGACCATCAGAAACTGTTAGGAGCACCTGGGATTGTGAACTTGGGAAGATTCTACGGGGGGAGGGATCTCATTTACACCGAGGGCTTTTAGTTTGCATTTGGCGCGCTTTTATCATTCTCAGCTTTCTCTGTGATCCTGCATACTATTCTTTAATAAATCAGATATCTTTGAATTCCTGCTCATGAGTCTGATAGTGTTTTAAAATAGGTATCCATTACAGTAGTAATCAAGAAATCAAACGACGTATCATGCTGGGAAAATCTGCCATCAAAGACCTATCTAAAGTTTTCAGAAGTACAGATGTCAGTTTAAAAACGCAGGTGCTGTTAATATGTTTTCCACTACAGATTAAGGTTACTATGGTAACTAATCATTTTGGCCAGGTGAAGAGGTTGAATTTAATTATCCTGTTTTCGGATGTTAATTTTTGCACCTGGGGAGAAGAACTTGCCTGGACTTGTTTTAGTTTCAGTTTCCCTTCTGTGTAGGCATGTAGAGAGTTAAGCAGGTCTCACTGAGAGCCTGTAAATATGTTTGCTTTCTGTAAATAAAATTATTTTTATAGAAATGCCTGGTGTGTGACTTTTCTGATCTCTCCTGGGCCAAAGGCTTTCCTAGAAATCTGCTAACAGGTTATGGGCCCAGTAAGCAGCCCAGTAAACCCACTAAGAAGCCCAGTAAAACCCCAGAGAAAATAGAGAGATCAGCTCCACACCTCATGCACAGTTTAAAGACAGGTAGCAAAGACCGGTGAAGATTTTCTTCGGAGCCACCTGGAGATTTTCCAGCAACTGCTGGTCTACAGGACAAAGAAGCCAGCTGAGGTGACTTGCAAAAGAAGGAAGAAGCCATGGCTACCTCCCAGCCCTCAGCAATGCCTCTGGAGCACCTATCAGAGACCAACTATTTGAATTGGGCCCTGAAGAGGGAGATGTATCTTCTCAGAGAGAATCTTTGGCTGCCAATTGGTGAGCAAACCCCCAAAAATCCCACTGTTGAATGGCTTAGACAGGATGAGTGGGCTAGACCCACCATTATCCTGGGAGTTGAGGACAATCAGCTAGTCCACGTGCGAGGTATGCAGTCTGCAAAGCAACTTTGGGATGCTTTGAGAGACTTGTATGTAAAGGCAACAGCAGGGAGTAAAGTTACCCTGACAAAAAAGCTGTACAAAGCCTACCTTGCAGAAGGAGATAGCCTTCCTGAGCACCTGCATCATATTCAGCAGCTGTTTGTTGAGTTGCAGGAGAGAGGAATGGAATTTACACCTCTCACAAAATCCTATATCCTCCTGTCCTCACTGAATGAAATGTGGGACACGCTGATTTGTACCCTGGAGGCTATGCCTGAAACAGACCTCACCCCATCATATGTTACACAGCACTTACTTGCTGAATGGGAGAAGAGAGAGGAAAGATCCCCCCCCCATCTCTTCTGGAAAGCTGCAGTACCAGAAAACAAGGGAAAAGAAGGGAAAGGAAGCTGAGGCCACAGCACTAGCCAGCCAGCGGTGCTTCACTTGTGGTTCAGCTGGACATTTGCAGAAAGACTGTGCCTTGAGACCCAAGAGTAGAAAGACAGAGAAGAAGAACACAAGGGCAACACAGAAGAAGGCTCTTCAGACAACCCAAATTGCACAGGTTGCTGAGAAGGGTAATTCTGATGTATGGGTGTTAGATTCTGGGGCCAATTGTCATTTATGCAATTGTAAAAGCTCTTTTGTGTCACTGTCTAAAACTGAAAGACAAAGTGTATCTTTGGCTGATGGGTCTGTGACCAAAATTATGGGACAAGGTGACTTGTATTTATCCTGCTTGGGAGAAACTGTAAAAGGTGTGTTGTATGTGCCAAATTTACAATCAAACCTTTTATCTGTGGCACAATTGGCTGCAACAGGGTATATCATAACATTTAAGAAAAATGGTTGTGAGATAAGTAAAAATGGAAAATTGTGTGCTACTGGTATATTAAAAGACTCTTTGTACATGGTGCAAAATGCAAGGAAGCCAAGGTGCAACACACCATATCCTGACCAATGTGTACACCTGATGCACAGGAGATTTGGTCATGCTAATTTCAAGTACAGAGTAAGCACAGTGACAGAGTTACAACTAGACCTTTGGAAATTGTACACTCTGACATTATTGGTCCTTTTGCTCCAAGTCAAGGACAAGCAAAGGAAAGATTTAGACTTTGACAAGACTTTTGCACCAGTTACTAAAGGTGAATCAATTAGATTACTGTTAAAAATTGCTGCACTCAAAGGAATGTAAGTTCACCACTATGACATTCAAACTGCATTTCTCTATGGTGATTTAGACCACAAATTATACATGAAGCAACCCGTTGGCTATGAAAAAGGGGAGAATCTAGTCTGTGAACTGCAGAAGTCAATCTATGGGTTAAAACAAGCTGCTAGATCCTGGAACCAAAAATTAGATGAAAAACTGCAGAATTTTGGTTTTGAAAAAGGAAAAGCAGATCCATGTGTATATATGAAGAAAGACAAGACTGTATGTATCTGTGCATTTATGTTGATGATTTGCTGCTGTTCACACCAACAGAAAAACAAAGGCTTGATTTTGAAGCCTGTATGAAGCCTCCATTTCACATTAAAAAGCCTTGGAACTGTAACAAATTACCTAGGTTTGGAAATACACAGGAAGAAGGATGGTAGCTTTCTGTTAAACCAAAGGGGAGATAATGTTAAAATAATGTGAATGGAAAGACATAGAGTTGTCAAAGAAAATTGGTTTGTGTCTTATTCTGTAGTATAAAAAGGGGAGTGTTAATAAGTTTTCTACTACAGATTAAGGTTACTATGGTAACTAATCATTTTGGCAGAGTGAAGAGGTTGAATTTAATTATCCTCTTTTTGGATGTTAATTTTTGCACCTGGGGAGAAGAACTTGCCTGGACTTGTTTTAGTTTCAGTTTCCCTTCTGTGTAGGCATGTAGAGAGTTAAGCAGCTCTCAGTGAGAGCCTGTAAATATATTTGCTTTCTGTAAATAAAATTATTTTTATAGAAATGCCTGGTGTGTGACTTTCCTGATCTCTCCTGAGCCAAAGGCTTTCCTAGCAATCTGCTAACAGGTATGTCTGACTCATGCCATGGTCCTCTCAATTACCACATATGCTTGTGAAAGTTGGATGTTAAAAAAGGAAGATAGAAGAAGAATTGATGCATTCGAATTGTGGTGTTGGTGAAGATTATTGAAAATACCATGGGCTGCCAGAAGAACAAACAAATCAGTTTTAGAAGAAATAACAACCAGAATGTTCCCTAGAGGCAAAAATAACTAGGCTTAGGCTCTCATACTTTGGGCACGTCACCAGGAAAGACCGATCGCTTGAAAAGGACATCATGTTTGGCAAAGTCCAGGGCCAGCAGAAAAGAGGAAGACCTTCAATGCGATCGATTGATACAATTACCGCAACAATGGATGCAAACATTGGAACAGTCAGGCATATAGCGCAAGACCAAACAGCATTTCGTTCTGTTATACGTAGGGTCACCATGAGTCATAAACCACTCGACGGCAACTAACAATATGATATATATCATCTCTATATAGGGAATTGGGGCTATAATGCTAGAACAATTCTTGCTCCTGCTTGCAAAGGCAACTGTTATATTGCATATAATAATGAATTATATGCAACATAATGTGCAACTGTGCCCATACACCTTGGCAGCTGAGTTGGAGAGTGCCAGAGAGTAGACTGTGTTGTTGTAATGGACTCTGAGAATAACCTTGGGAGACAGGGGGAAGAGCCACATGACAATGGTCCAATAAACAAAATCTGAGCCCAAAACAGGATTGGGGGTGGAGAAAGAATCTCAGAAGGAACCCTCCCTATTCCTCTAGAAAGTAAAGGCAGGGGAGTGGAGGAGTGCCTTCTGACTGTCAAGATTACTGTGTCCTTACAATAAAGACAGCATTAGCACGTGTGGTTTTGGTTTCCTGCCTGGACTGCCTTGAAGGGCTGAGAGTTGTCCACAATGTGTTTAAACCCCTATATGAAGTTTCTGTAGCAAATTGTTGCAGGTTTGAGGGTCAGGTCCCAGTAGCTGTATTTCCCTGCAACAGCTGACTCAAGGAAGGTGTGCATGTACTGAACCAGGGTCTGAATGTGGTGCTGCACCAAGCAACTGACAAAACAGAATCCAAGAACTTAGGTTGCAGTCCCTCAGAAAGAGCACCATGCATGGTCAATAGAGATATTGCTGACTCCTGCAGCAAAGAGTACCAACTTACTATCAACTTTGTCTGATAAACTAATTACACATTATCCTATACAGGGATGGTGTAGCTATGGTGGTCAGTAATGAGCTTGGTTGAGAACTCCAGCTGATGGAGAATGTGGCAGCAAAAATGCTGAGTGGCTGCCTGGTCTTCTGTAAACTATACTAGTGTGAAACAGTTGCATTGCCCCGCTAGGAGGGCTTTTTATCAGCTTATATTGATTATCAGTCGTTGCCCTCTCCAGAACACAGGCCTTCGTTCAGTTATTTATGCATCAGCCACCTTCCCACTACATTATTGTCATGCGCTTTATGCAAAGTTCCTTCTCTAAAAATGAATAATCTTGGGGAGGTGTTTAAATTTGATAAACTGTTTTCTATTGGTTTCTATTTTTACTCTGTTGTAACACCCCCGGAGTTTCCTGATTTGGGATGGACTAGGAAACTGAACATAGTACACCAGTTTTGCTCTTTGAATCCCAGTTCAAAATGCTATGATATTCAGAGTCTTGGACAGTTTGTGATGGGTTATACAAGATATCTTCTTCCCCCTCCATCTTCCTGATGGAGTTTTCCTTCCTCCATTATTCAGCCATTTAAACTGGAAATGGACAAGCAGTGGTCCTCCAGAGTTGATTCCATATTGCTGCATTGTTTCCTACTATTCTTGCAATGTAATGGTAATGACTTTAAAAAGTCTTTGAAAATGCAAAGACCACAAATTGAATTTGATGCATAAATGCATCCCACTGGAGTCAGTAAGGGCAATATGCATAAAAATGCATTTGTGTAGGTTCTCTATTCTCTCTTTTTCAGTATTCACCTAATCAGATAGCAAGTATTACAGCTATTGTGATTATCCTGAAGCAGGTTGGCTGAAGCTGCATCTTCCCTCCTCTATTAATTAAGACCCAGGGTTTCTACACCATAATAGCAGTGTGATGGAGGAATTAACTTTTTTCCTTTATCATCCATATAATGCATGGGAAGCATGAGAAATAGTCCTCCTTGTCAAACAGAAGCTAAAATAATGAATTATATGCATCATCTTTCTCTCACATAAAACCTTTGTGGAGAAATGGGGTTTCAGTGCCCAGAAGCTCACATTTTCTGATTATCAGAGCTGTGTTGATAATAGGAAGATCCCCCTTTGCCTATTGGAAGTGTAAGATTGTGAGGATGGGAGAAGGAAGGCGGAGCAGAACCAACACAGCAATCTTTGGCAGTGATTTATAGACTGGGTCAGCCTCAAATTGACTCATATGCAAGAAATGTAAATGGAGTAGAGACTTTTGATGGAGAAGCTCATTTTCAACCTTAAATGTTTTAGATTAAACACACTCATACACAAATGCAGGTGGGGAGGGGGTTGGTTTATATCATTTATATTACAAATCAATTCATTATCCACCCAGGCAGGTCTGCACTGATTTTCAAGGATCGGAGATTTGATGAAGAGGATTCATTTCAAGAAATAAACCTTTTAAATTAGCCACAAGATGAAATAAATTTCTTTATTTAAAACATATGCCAGCTCCTTTCTTTGTTCCTGTTATGATTATTGATAATATTTTCAATCCTTAAGGAGGATCCAGAAGTCACTGAGTATCATTCACTGTTAATGCAAGTCCAGCCTGTATCCCAGTTGTCTTGTTGGCTGCAGGACTGGCTTGTTCTCTGAAACAATTTTTGCTGTACATCTGAAGACATCTACTGTATCTAGTTTCAGAGTTAGATAACAGATTGCTCCTCTGTCAAGCCCATCAGATAGTATATGGGAGATGGGACAACAGAGATGACTTCTGGTGGTTTAAAGCCTTCCAACCCAGATCACAATCCTCACTGAGTCCAGCATGACCCTGTATAGCAACTCATCCCCTATTTCTACTTTTTTCCTGTGATGACCTCAGAGCACTTCTGTACTTTTTTAAAAACTTCCAGTAAACTTGCTGGTGCATTTGGATGACTCCTGCCTCATTCTGCCAATTCTCAATATCTCTTGCTACTTTCCCTGCATTCATTGACCAATTCTCAGAAGTCTGAGAAACTATGGAGAGAAGCAGAGATGTTAAGTTCTGTCATGGGACAATATCCCATCCACATTACTATAAATGTTTAGTGGTGGTCTTGGCCACAGCCCACATACCATTGCAGATAGGCTATTGCAATGCACTCTACATGGGGCTGCCCCTGAAGAGCATCCAGAACCTGCAGTTAGTACACAATGCAGCAGTGTATGCAGTTATAGGTGCTTCTCGATCCCATTGTACACTTCTGCTCCATGACCTGCATTAGTTGCCAATATGCTTCTGGGTTCGATTCAGGGTGCTGGTGGTACCTATAAAGCGCTCTATGGCATGGGGCCCAGGTATTTGTGGGATCACCTCTGTATGATTATGTCTATCCCTCCCAGCAGGAGAGGCATGCCACAGATTCCATCCATTAAAGAGTGGCACCTGGCTGGACTAGGAAGAAAGCCTTTTCTGTTCTTGTGCCTGCCCTGTGAAACTTCATCCCCTCAGAGATCAGACTGTCCCTGACCCTGTTGGCCTTTCACAAGGTTCTGAAGACATGGCTGCCCTCCTGGGTTTGGCATTAGAGTGTCTGTTGGAGCCTGTAAATTAGCTTTCCTGAAATATTTGTATTGTATTTGTACCAATGATTGTTTTGTTGTTACTGTTTTTATTTCAAATGCTGATTGGCTATTTATTTTGCATTTTTGTTGTTATTTTGCTAGGTCTTAAATTGGTGATAGCTACTCAGAGTCATTTGTGTGAGATGGGCGGCCATAGTAATTAATTAATTAATTAATTAATTAATTATTGGGTGAAATAGATGTATTGTAGAAGAGAGAAATAAAATTCAAAATGGTCTTGTTAGGCTAGAGAATTGGTTGCAAGTAACAGAATGAAAGAATGAAAGAGCCTCATGTGGCGCAGAGTGGTAGGTGGCAGTATTGCAACCGAAACTCTCCCCATGACCGGGGTTCGATCCCAGCAGAAGCTGGATTCTCGAGTAGCTGGCTCAGGTCAACTCAGCCTTCCATCCTTCTGAGGTCAGTGAAATGAGTACCCAGCTTGCTGGGGAAGGTGATGACTGGGGAAGGCAATGGCAAACCACCCCGCTACAGTCTGCCAAGAAAACATTGTGAAAGTGGCATCCCCCCAAAGGGTCAGACATGACTCGGTGCTTGCACAGGGGACCTTTCACCTCACTCACCAACAGAATGAAACAAATATCAAACAGTCAAATATATAGGATGGGGAACATGGTACCTGTGAAAAAGATCTTGGAGCAGTAGTTGATTGCAAATTAAATATAAACCAGCAGTGTGATGTGGCTGCCAAAAAAAAAATTCAATTTTAGGGTGCCTCAACTGTTCCATTACATATTTTGCTGTAGTCAGACCCCAGCTTGAATACCATGTCCAGTTCTGAATAGCACACTTTAAGGATTCAAAGTAATTACAACAGGTTCAGGGAAATGCAACAGGGATGATCAACAACTAAAGGCATCCTTATGAAGCAGCATTGAAGGAATTAGGTAGGTTCAGCCTTGAGAAATGGTAAATGAAGGCAGCTATTATAGTGCTGTCAAGTATCTGCAAATATTTAGCATTATCAGGCCAATGGCTGCTCCAGTGTGGGATTCTTCAGGGCTCAATTTTCTCCTCCATGTTATTTAACACTGATAAGTTACTAAGATCATCTGTTGGTTTGGGGTGAGGCATTACCAATACACCAAAGATACTCAGCTGAACGTATCCAACCTGAGCTTGCCAAATGTGTTGCAGAAGTCTCAAACTGCTGCTCGCAGGCTGGGAGAAACAAGTAAGACAAAACTGGGTTAGCTCAGGGACTGTTTTGTCCATAATGATTCTGCCTGTCCTATGAGGTCATCTAGAGAAGGACTGGTTACAATCTGGCCTCTATGTGAGATGAGAAGGACATGGGTCAGGAGACAGGCGTTCTTGGTTGTGACCCCAACATAATGGAATGCGCTGCCACCAGGGAGTCATTTGGCATCCTTACTACTTGCCTTTTGGAAACTGTTCAAAAGATAACTTTTTAACCAGGCTTTAAAAGCTATTCTGATGCTTAGTGAGGATGGAGGATTACCATCTCTTTATTCTGGACTGATTTTATTAGGTTGTACTGTTACATTGAGAGTGCATTTTGAGAGTGTTGTGGAACACCAAAAATGACATTACTGGGGCAATACAAAAGCCACTTAAATAAATACCTGAAGGGATATTCCATGGAAAAATATCAAGACCTCTGTTATTCCAGAGGGTAGGACACAGAATAATGGATTTAAGGTACAGCAATGCAGATTCTGAACTCTTAACTTCCTAACAATAAGAGCAATTTGACAGTGGAACCAATTTCCCAGAGAAGTGACGGGCTCCCCTTCACTGGATGTCTTCAAAGAAAGGCTGGACAGCATCTGTCTGGGACTGTTTAATTTGGGTTCCTGTTTTGACCAGGGGGCTGCACTTGATGGTCCTTCTAGCCTATTGACTCATTGATCCAATTCAGTGATAATGGGCAGAAAACAATTGCAGGATAATTTTTGTTCCCAGCACTAATTTCATTGTTTTAAATTCTCATCTACTATTCTGATGCATCTACCCCTTGCTATATATATCCAGAGGAATTTTGTACACATGTCATCTAACATGTTGAAATCACATATCTATCTCATAATAAATGCTTTCTCAGTTCATTCATATATTATGTTGGGTCACCAAACTAGAAACGAGTGCCAACAAGGGCAGGCAGTGGATAGAGATGCTGCAACAGACAAGTGATGGCGCCTGCCTTCTTCTCACGGCTTTTCTGTTATGGCATTCCCCTTCTCCATGGAAGAAACCAAATTAAAGCATCCTGGTCAGAGGGCTGTGCAGCCACCATCTGAAACCATCTTGTGAAGGAAGCCCCAGCACATCTCTGTTGTTACAGACTTTCTGGACCTTAAATCTCTTATTCCACTTCCTGTATGCTGGAATGAGAGAGGCCTTCTTTTGGGTAAATCTTTTCAGGCATTTGAAGACACATTCCCAGTTCCTTCAGTCTCCATAAGGGGTAGTCACTGATCTTTCTCATTCCCTTGTCTAACCCTTCTCTGATTTGTATGAGCTCTTCCTGATGTGTGGTCATAATATTTAATAAATACAAATATTTTCTTGTACAAAGTAAATATTGCTACTTCTTAGAGAAAATAGCCCACGGGCAGCAGGTGTCCAGGCCTTTGGCTAGGATGGGTCTACCCTCTTCTGAAGAGTGGGAATGTGTTTTGTTGTTGCCCAATTTGGACATCTTTGCTTTCTGGGTTTTTTATTATTATTATTATTGCTGCATTGTTTTATTGTTGTATTGTGAACCACCCAGAGTCGTTCAAATTACATATACTGTACGTATACGTATACATAAACATAGGCCAATGAGTCCGCTGAACTCCCTGAACTGAAAGTTCAGCATTTGGAGCTTGCACTAAGAGATTCAGTAGTGAGAGGTTATAGAAAAGGGCTGCATAGTACTTTGGATTTGATCTTCAAACGGTGTTTTGGTGGAGGTGGAAATGCAAATGTAGCCCTCATCTTCAGCCCTAAAGCAACAGCTGCATCTTGCTGCATGCCAGTACGCTGTATACCGGTGTTGTTTAGAAGAATGAGAAATATTTTTTCTCTGCCCATCGGGCTGCTGCTACTCCTGCCACCATTACAAGATAAAGGAAGTTTGGCAGGGAGAGGGAAAAGGAAGAAGTGATCAGAGGCTGAATTTATTTTCTAGCCCTCATTATGGCTCAAACACTCAAGTGATTCTTTGGAGGAGGGTTATTCTTAGCTAAAATCAAGTGAGAAAAATTATATCCATCACTAAAAACTAACCAACTTATAAAATGTGAATACATATGCAAATTGTCTAAACTGGCATTGCTATTTTATCTATTTTATTCTACAATGTTGATGCAATACAGGGCACTGAAATTCCATATTTTGGTTATTGGAAATCCTGTCTTCTAGGTCCACCTCCTCCTCCTCCTCCTCTTTAAACAGTACCCTGTCACACCAGGCAAACAGGAAAGACAATCAAGCACTTCTGTAGAACAACAAGAAGGAGGGCAGCAAAATGAGCCATGTTTTGGCAGGGAGGCAAAAAGGCTGTGTGAGAATTGGGAAAGCTTTAGAAAGAGCGACAGAGTTGACACACACCATTCAAGGAAACTGGGCAGTGAGGGCAAAGACCTAAAAGACTGTCATTCATTCATTCATTCATTCATCATAAATAAATAAAAAAATAAAAAAGAATAGAGTGCCAAGTGGACTTGTAAGAGCCCATCCTTGTATCATTAGCTTGGAAAACGTATATGTTCTGAAACAATTTTCTCTGCAAGGACCTTCTCAATACCTGAACCTTGAGACCTCTGAGGTTGTCACATCAGCAGAGAGACAAACTTCCCCACCTGATTTAAGCTACAGAGGTGTATTGGCTCTACAGAATAGTGGTAACTGCCACCACCAGTATCGGTGACTGGATCCTTGTGCTTCATTATAAGCCAACATCACTGAATTTGGGGGGGGGGGAAGGGGGGAGGTTTTGGAAGCTTTTCAACACCAGCTGATAGAAGAGGGAAAGGAAGTACGATTAACCTTCAGGAATTTCCTTTCCAGGGCATCTGACTACAAACCTCAAGGAATTTTCCTGCGGGCTTCTGCCCAAAGCAGCATCCGACATCGTTTGTTAATGGCCTGCATGGAGAAATCTGCTTACTGGGAGACAGCACTGGCCCAGAGTCAACAGGCAGCCAGGTGTGAGAAGTTGAAGAGAAATACATCTCATTAATGTGGAATTGTTTTTAGGTTAATAATCTTGCATTAATTTTCCTTTAAAATATTGTCTTTGACCGTTAAATGCTCACACTGTTATAAAAAGGAACGTAATAAATGATCTTGAAGCAAATTCTCCTGCCAAATGTCATAATTTATTTGCATAATTAGCTCTTAATTTTAATTCAATATGCAAATCCATGCTTCCTTTAAATTGCAGCAGCCTGTTTCTCAGCCCTGGCTGCCATGAATTTATTGTGACGAGGCTGTTGGAAAAAAGAAGCTTCATTGCTTTCTGGAGATGGCTGAGTGGGGGGAGGGACCGCTGCTTGCAGGCAGGTTAAGTGACCACATTTTTTTAGTTGTTTGGCTCTGTCTTTGTCAAGCCAGTTGCCTGACAAATTCAGGAATAAATGTTCGCTTTCAACGTGGGATTTTGAAGAACTTTTTGGCTTTCATTCTCATTTAGTTACTTTCAAACGATCTTGAATTCTATAGAAACGTTTCACACTTATACAGGACTTCAGAGTATTAAAATGGCTTTACATAACATTATCCTGTCGAGTTGTACAGTAAGACAAGAATAATGGGTACTGTTATCCCTGTATTGCAGATAAGGGACAGAAGCTAGTGAAATGACAGTCATTGCCCCAAAACATAGCTTCTGTGACAGTGAGAAGCCAGCTAGCCCTTGAATAGATACAGGTATAGGATTCCCTGCTCCCTCTTTCCCGTACACATTTGCATGGTGGGTTGGGGGCTATGAAATTCACCATGTATTTATAAATGCCCCCCTCCCCCCACTCTTCAGCAGTAAATAGAAATGCAGCTTGGCTGGCGAAGCCAAGAGATAAATTGAGTAATAATTATTTGGATGTGATTTCTTGCTGTCTTCTTCCTCTTCCTCTTCCTTTTCCTCCTTGTCCTCCTCCTCCTCCTCCCCCCAATAACACCAGGAACGTAGCCCACTTGCTGTATTTATATACTGTATATGAACAATTTATCACAGAGTGTTGCCCACTAGAACAACACTTATTTGGACAGAAGTGGCATAAGTTGTTCCAAGTTTATTTTCAGGTAGATAAGAGGCCTCCTTGAAGGTCTCATTGCCACCATCCCAAAATGAAAATTATTGTATTTAGATTTGAACTTACATTGAGATTGTCATCCCTTCTATCTGTTCTTTTTTATTGCACAGGATCTTAGATGGCGAGGTGATTATGCTCTGTCTGCTGCCTAGTTAGAGGACAATGAAAAATGTATTGAACGTTGAGCAGGTAGTATCAGCTATGTAAAATTGCTTGTCTTTTAGAGGGATATACTGGTAAGACTCTCCTGTATTTAGTAGCAGAAGGACTATGTGGCTTGCCACAATAGCATTCACCGTGTCTCTTTTCTTTTAATGCCTCTTCCTTTTCCCTTTCTTTTTTCTTTCCCTCCCCTTTTTTAACAAATACCTCTCTGCTCTTTTGCCTCTTACCCCCTTCTCTAAGTTTTCTAAGCTTTCTTGAATCTATATTCCAACAAAACAACAAAATATTCTTTCTTCACAGCCATTATTTTGTAAAGCATTGAATACCTTGGCAGGCAGCCTGGCCTCCCCTGGGGCCTTACATAGAGCTGGGGACAGCATTAATTCTAGTACCTGTTTACTGGAACATATGGCCATGAAGCAAGATCTTCCAATTCCAAAGGACATTTGATAGGAGTTGAAGATCCCCTGAATCAGCACTAAAATTTTCCCCCAAAGTGTCTAGAAATCTGGGCTCTAACATAAGAAGTAACAGTTTATGAAAGCAAGATGTATGAATGTTTAGTTTGCTTGGTTAGAAGAGACATATGGACAGAGGGGACCCAAAAGGGGCTCAAAAGTTTTGACGCCCTCACTAAGAAAGTGCTTTGGGAACCTGTAAAGCTCTGTGAGAATGTCCTTGAGGGGAGGAGGAGGAGGAGGAGGGAGAGCCACAGACCTGGCAATGGTGAGATAAGAGGCAGCTGAGTCTGTAGAAGCAATGGGACAATGGCAGACGTCTCAGAAGGGACCCTCCCCAGTTCCTTGGGTTGTAAAGGTGAGCGGGGAGAGATGTACTTTCAGACTTGCAAGGTTCTGTTACTGTAACTTTACAGTAAAAGTAGTGTTAGTACTCATTGTTGGTACTTCTTTTCTGGACTATCTCAAAGGGCTGACAGAGCCTGAATGTTGCAAATGGGATGCAAAGGATTTTGTTGTTGTTGTTATTGTTTTAAACACTTCCTTGGCAGTGTGGTTCAATGACTTTTCTGTGTTGAATCTTCCAGTAAGACTTTCCAGTTTCACTAGCTGGAGAAATTAAGTGACTATATAAGGCCCAATAGCAATGAACTTGGTCCCTAACTCTTTTCATTCATATCCAATCAGCCACATCTTCTAAAAGTACTGAGTATCTCACAAAATACTCCACATTCGGCTTGCCAGACGTTTTTGCATCTTGGTCCTAAAGATGAGCTGGAGGGTGCCAAGGTATCAGCAGGCACTTCTAAGATACTTACCATATCTGATTGTATTTATGTTTGTGAAGTTCTTTTAATTATAAATAAATAGAAAGCAAACATCTTGAAGACCAAATGCTAGCCTCAAGTAATATTCTTTATTTACAAGAATATTTCTGGCCTTATATCCTGCAGAGGCCTTCTTAACTGAAATGAGAGGGTACCACAGCAGAAAAAAACAGGTGGTACAAGCTTCTGGGGAGGCTAGAGGGAGTGGCAAAGAACAACTTCTGGTAAATTTGCTATTCTGTGGCTGGTCACATCAACCACGTTAGCCTTTTTCTGACCATGTCCACTGCCTGCTGTCAAAATTCCAAATGTGCCCAGCATACCAAAAATGGCATAAAGATTTACAGAGGTAAAAAAAAATCTGAGGAGGTGAAAAATCATTCACAGGGGAATCAAGTTTTTGGTAGCAGTGCAGAATAGTGATGGTTATTTTTAAATGATTTTACAATGGCATTCACCTGCATGCAGAATGAAATCAGAAGGCTAACTTCGTATCACAAGAGTGTGTTTATACCATTTCTCTTTCTGAAAGTGTGTAATTTGCTTAATCAAGAAAATGCTTCACATTAGGGTGGAAACGTAACTTGTAGCAACTTTATTCTGCTATATTAAGAACCAGGTTCCCATACAAAAACACCTTTGTTTTCTAAATATTAAGGAAGTAAAGGGAATCTGCCACTGGCAGGCAATGGCATGAAGCATCCACACAGTCCTGTCAGAGCAGGGACCAGGAACAAAGCAGGATCTTCACTGTGCTCATTCTCTGCTCCAAATTTTGCAACCCAACCCCCAGCTGAGTGTTTAAGAAAGAGAGATCTAAAACACAGCATTTATTTAGAAATTTGTGTTAAAACAATGCCTTTAGCAGTGGATTATTTTTAAAAAGTAAATATCAGGCACTGTATTTTTTTTTAAAGGTGCATGCTAATGAAAGAATAAATGCGTGTTTTTCAGCAGGAGCATTATACAGAGCACGTTTGCTGAGACAGGATTTCCTTTTGTCTCATTGGCATAGAAAGTTTGTTCCCTTTATCAAGGCCCTCTTCTCGGCTGATATTTTTTGATCATTTGTATAGCCAAGTGATCGTTTTATGTAATTACTCCTGGGTTCTCATATTATTCCTGTTTTAATTCAATAAAAAGTATAATATTGACAGAATGAAGTAATACCTGAAAATATGAGCAGCTGATATGGTCTAGATTGATTAAACTACACCTCTATTCTGTGTGTAAATTTAAATCCTTACAATAACCAAAATATATTAAACATGGAAAAGTAATCCACGCGGGCGATTCTGGGTGCTTGAAGATCAGCACATATAACTCCTTTGCTGTGCGAGCTGCATTGGGTTCCAGTTTGCTTCCAGGTCCAATTCAAGGTGTTGGTTATCACCTTTAAAGCCCTACGTGGCATGGGTCCAGGTTACCTAAGAGACCGTCTCATCCCTGTTACATCAACCTGTCCCACCCAGTTGTGCAGAAAGGGCATGCTTCAGACCCCATCTGTAAGAGAACTCCATCTGGTGGGGTCCAGAAGGTGGGCCTTCTCTGCAGCAGCTCCTGCCCTTTGGAACATCTTTCCCCAGGAAGTGAGGTTAGCCCCCTCCCTCCTGGACTTCAGAAAACCTGAAGACCTGGTTCTGCTACCAGGCTTGGAGTGGGGAGAGGAAAAGCCATTCTTGGGACTGGTTGGTTCCCTAGTTCTACTGGGACTGGTCTTATCCCCTTATGGGTGGAATTAGATCTACCATCACTTGGATTTGACTGTATTTTATATTTACTGACTGGTATTATTTATGATTTTATTGAATTTTAAATTGTTTTTATTGTGAACTACCCAGGGTCCCCCGTGCGGGGGAGATGGGCAGTCATAAAAATATGATAAATAAATAAATAAATCCATTATTACTAAGATACACAACCAATTAAGTTTATCAGACATTACCTACATCTATCTCTATCTCTACATCGGAATATGTAAATTTGTTGAACTAGACACTTGTAAAACTTATGAAATAAAAAATATATATTTGAATGACTTGGAGCTAATTTTTTTATCGTCATGAAATGGGTGAGAATTCATTTGGTAAAATAGATTTATTTTTATTGATTTCCTTGAAATGTAGATATATGGTAGTATTAGTTCATAATAAAAAGAGCAGATAATGTTGAGAAAAAGCCACTGAAAAGTAGCATCCAAAATGTGATATTATTCAACTCAAAGCAGGTCAAGAAAGAGAGGAGTGGGTGCCACTCTGGTCTCCATCAAAAGTCCTGTTTGGCCAAAAGTTTATCCAAGCAGCTGGTCTGGCTATTGGTTATTCTTTCTAAATATAGGAAGGCACCTTGTGGAAATGTTCCAGATCCAGAAAAAATTATCTCAGAAGACCAGACTTTTTCTTTGCACAATTAACACGACCTTTTATTTCAGTCTTATTGAATAGATCCTTACTTCATTCTAAGTGTCCTTATTTACAGAAATTCTCTTTTGTTCATTTGGAATACTTTCACTTCTAGTGAAGATACCACAGTCACATAAATCCTGTAGTTGTGTGATCCCACATCTTGGCCGCAGACAAGCCATGAGCTCCATAATGTCATCACTTCTACCTTTCAAAACAACATAAGGGTGCCTCTGCAGGTTGGACAGAGTGGGTCTTGGGGCAGTGGTAGGAGAACATTTGGTGGGGGCACATGAGGCAGGTCTGCAATGTGGCAACTCAGATGATGAGATGTGCAGGAAGAAAGAGGGTGGATCTGCAGCCATAGGCATGGCAACAAGAGTGAGCATAACTGAAAGGGGATAGGGAAGCAGGGATGCTGGCGTGATTATCTGGGTAAGTGTGAGGAAACCAGGCACAGAAGGCAAGGGGTGGTGGAAACATTTGGCAGTGGGTGAGGGGCTGTCTTTGAGGCTAAGCAAATTAATAGGGGCCTTCATTTGCAAGGTCTTCAAGCTTTAGCAAATAACAAAGGGCATGTTCTGATCATGCTGGGAACAGGAGACTTGGGACAGGGGGTGAGGTGGGACTGTTAATTCTTTTCTTTATATTGTTTTATCTCCCAAGTTATACAAAAATCAACTACTTTTTGGTCCATTAAGGAAAATGTGCATGTGCAATGTGTATGTGGGGCAAATAGCAAGTCTGGGGAAGATTGGCAATGATGCTAGAAGAAAGAGGAGGGGGCTCAGGCAAGATTGTCACCCACCATTTGACTCGGGATTCTGCACAAGAAGAGGCAAAGCACTCAAGAACAAACATTACAAACCACAGGAAAAAACAAACAAAATGAGCAAATTTGTAAATGGACATTAATAATTTTATTATTTTGTCTCAAGTGCAAATTTTAAAGGTTTGAATACTGAAGATGGGTTTTTCCTCCCAGTTTTACATTTGATCAGATCTGTTTGTCATTTGGGAGCATGTTTTCTTCATTAGTAAATGGGTCAGGGTATATAAAGGATCTTCTATAGTTGCAGCAAGAATAATAATAAATGAGAACAAAATGAGAACAAAACTCTTCCAATTGCTTATTAGACAATGGACTAATTAGGAATCTTGCCATGAATATCCTTTATATGTAAAAAATATATATAATCTTTTTACCCTCTTCATTGTCATAGTCTTGTTCTGATTGCTTCTTTCTCTTTTTGTAGCCTTTATTCGTCTTCATTACTTAAAGAGCTTTCTGCCTTCAACACTATATTACTACAACTAATAGAGTCTCATGGCTGAACTCAGCAGGTAGCTGTTGGCTGTGGACCTTCTCCAGAGATGTGCTGCCAAGAATCCAAAGGGATCCTAAGATACTAACATATTAGAAGATTTCAACAAAGAAGTCTTGTAGGACTACTAATAACTGACCATTGCAGTCCACATCACCAGGCATCATACAGCTTTGTCCTGAAAAACAAGTGTTATCTACACCAGGGTTTCTTAACTTTGGCAGCTTGAAGATGTGTGGACTTCAATTCTCAGAATTCCCCAGCTAGCATGCTGGCAGGGGAATTTTAGGAGTTGAAGTACACATGCCTTCAAGCTGCCAAAGTTGAGAAACACTGATCTATATCAATATGTTTTGGGGAAGGGCAGTATTAAAAGGATTGCCAGAAACAGTAAGAATTACCTACAGAAAGTGATTAGTTCTTGGATGTAGCACAGAGGTTGTTGCATTGCACAGCTGATTAATAGTGTTGTGTTAGAACACCTGATCTCTGTTTAAGCCATGACATGTTAGAATTTAGTTGTTTCATGATAAAAATGGGCTTTCTAATCCTTTTACTCAAGGATGGCTACCTTGACAGCAGTTACAGGGTGCCCAGAGGAGTTGAGTTGGGGGTTAGATGTTGACATGCATTTACCATGTGTTCTTGTGCAGAGACTGGTAGGTTTCCCAGTGCAAAATGTAAAAGGGTGAGACATTGCTGATAGTTGAATTTTACACTACACTGAAATATGAGTTGGTGTATGAAACCCTGATGTTGTTATAATGTCATCATAAGATCCTGTAACAATGTAACCAGAAGAGATATTGGGGATACTGGGGAGAGACATGGCATTTTGGTCTGCCTGTAAGTCTTGATGCCAGTGCACATGTGTGTCACTGTAGTGTGATATTCTTTAGGTTGCTGGTTGCCTGTAAGGCTGGTTACCATCCAAGGCATGTGAAAAGGATAATCTGTAGATTATTGATTTATGTATTTGAGTTGTTTGGTTTGGGAGCAATAAGCAACAAGCCTATAACGGTATACATAAACTGCATTGACTGTGCATGAATTTATTGGGAGTTGAGCTTGACTTGAAGGAGACTTTACCTTTACAGGCACAGCATCTAGTATTCCATTATTTTTCTTCTGGATATATTCTGTAGTTACCAGTCTGGCCCTGTTGATCTCTCTTGTTATTTTGCTGGGTGGGTATTACAGTTTGAGAAATGCCTAATTTAAGTCCCTTCATTGTGCATCCTTGTCAACTGAGTCTGAACAGATGTGGATGTATCATAGGGCTTGGCTCTAACAATGGACTCAAATATGTTCTGGATGGAAGCTGGAAACACAGAAGTATGCATAGTGGTCATTGGGTCTTTGATATAAGGGGGTGGTGTATTGTTTCACAAGAGTATGCTGTTGTGAACCAGACTGATCAAGGGTCAGGTTGAATGTCCCTTTGTTCAAGAGGCATATGGGAGAGAACAAAGCAGCCCGCTGGTTTTGAGAGTTTTAATTAGTCAGCTTGAGCTGTCAACTACTCTCCACTCCCAGTTACTACTAACGTTTACTGGTACGAGGGTGGCAATGTTCTGACAAGATCCCATTTTCCTTGCCCTAAGAAATCTCAAGCAAGGATTACAATTTGGTTCTAAGAACAGAGACGGCTCTGACTTTAAACTGTGCCTTTCCCTAACCCAGTTCTCCCCTTCTTTCTGCTCTTCCCTCCATCTTCTGACAGCTGCCACGGTCTTGTCATGTCCCCCACCCTGTCCTGCCCCATGCCAGAGCCAAGCCTTTCCTGCTCACCTGCCAGGGGATAATTACTTTCCTTCCAGGCTTCCGGCTACCCTTAAACATCTCTGCAGCTGCAGGGATCATGAGACGACCTGAACAGTCCATTTCAGTGGGGAAGGGAGTAGAGTTACAAGGGAGAGCCATTTGCAAACGGCTATGCTTTGATGAAGGGACATTTAATTATCCTGCCTCCCTTAGTGAAAAAGATAGTCTACTTCTTGATCTTTAGTGAATTTCCTACCATCTCTGCATTCCTCCAAAATATACCACCCTACACTTTCCCTTCATATCAATCAAATGATTCAATGTATTTCAATCAAAGATAAGAAAAACAAAACAAAACAACCCCCCCGTGATATAATGGCATTTAAATACCAACACTAAAGCATATCAGCATATTACATAGAACCATGTACTGACAGCTATTATAAAAGTAAGTTAACATAAAATTCACCAGACTGACCTGGGACATGTGATAAGCAAGGAAAGATGAGGCTTCTTAGCTGTCTTCATGAAAGGAACCACGTGGCAACACAAAAAGGATGTGCTGGAGCCAGAGGGGCAGGCTTAGCAAGATATAGTGACCTTTTTAATTTTCCCAAATAAAGCTGCTGAGGATAAGTTGTTAAATCTGGCTCTAAAAAAGAATCTTTGTTGGAATGGTAAAGAAATGGGCATGAGATAACTAGCCAGTTTCCATCAAGGATGCTCTGTTCATTCTCTGACATGGTCTGAGATTAGACATTTTGATATTTGATGATTTTCTTGGCTTGGGTGAATCCTAAGAGATGTAGGAAATTTACAGAGAGATCACATGATGAACATTTTCCAAAATTGCTAAAGATCATGAAGATCATGAAGATCATATTGGTCAGACAGGAGAAGAGGAAGCGGCCTTGTGGGGAAATAATGGCATTGCAGCCAATAATTAGCTACCAAGCTTTACCTCACTCTTTGACCAGTCCCTAGTCTCAGGGCTACACTGGATTCACACTTAGATTTTCAAAGCTTTACTCCCATAAACTTGATTTGCACGATTTCCCATGACTTATATAATTGGGATAAGGACCCATCTTGAACCATAGAGAAAATGTGCTCAAGGTCTAGCAGCAAATGCTGTAGTTTCTGAGGTGCAGGAATACATTCCCTACCTTTTGTGCAGAAAAATTTTAGAATTTCCAAAGACTTTCTTTGAGACTGTAAGACCTCAAAATCCATGTGTGCTTTCCATGACCTCGAATTATGAAACACCACATAAAATATCCTGTCCTTCTATTATCCAGTTCAGCTTCCTAGGGATTTTTGGCAAAAGCGATCACTTTATGAAAATTAATTTTCTTTACAGTAGTAAAGGTTCTCAAGATAATAGCTGCATCATCTGCATACAGCAAAAAGGGGAAATTCCCACCCGCTATTTTGGGAGGATGGAAATGCAAATCTTTCCCTGTATTTGGAATTGCCTCATATTTCTTTCAGCTCTGGGCTTGTGGGGATGGGCGAGAGTTTACTGTAAAGAGATATTTCTTCCTGAGTTTGGATTACTGAAAGGCCACAAAAAAGAGGAATAAAGTGTGTTTAGCAGGGCTGTGCAAAGTATTCAAAACAGTGCTTTGTAAAGTATGTTTGCAGAAGCAAAGGACCTTGGAGTATTAAAGGAGTTGTGTCTTCCAGGAACCAGGGCTTTGATGGCTTCCCTTCCTTGCCTGTGCCTGTGTGGATACAGTATCACAGTTTTGCTTGGCTGTCAATCCCAGTCAAAGTATTGTCTGCGCACAAGCACATGCTTGTGCAAAAAACCAGGGGAAGGCTTTTGAAGCAATTTCCAGACAGCTTGGCTGCTTTAATGCTCTGAGGACAAGCGTTTTGCTCATGCAGTGTGCTTTATCAGCACTGCTCTTAAATGCTTTTCATAGCCCTACAATTTTCTTGCACGTGTGAGAAGCACGGCAAAAGATTATCTAATTTAGATTGGCCCTCAGATCTGAAAAAATAATGTTTTGATCAATTACTTATGTAAATATATAATTATTTTAAAATACACTGGACCATGAATTAGTTTTTCTGGACCTATCTTTGTTTTCTTTATGAATGGGAAGGATATATTTCATTTTCAAGGCTGTCATAAAATCCTGGCCAAGAAGCTCAACAATTATTCAAAAAAGCTCAAAACAGAATGCTAATAATTCTGTGCCACTCTCAGGCTATGCTTTTTGCTACCATAAACAATTATGATTCTGGAATTCCACATCAAAATCTTCCTATTTCTTGGGAAGCAGAAAATAAAGAGATTTTCTCCTCCTTTTAATCAAAAGGCATCTGGTTTATGCCTTTTAATAAATCCTGTTGTCTGAAAAGACTCCTAATTTTTGGCTACTGTAGCCTAACACGGCTCACTGAACAAGTTTATTTCCTAAAAAATTTAAAAGGAAATCTTGTTCAGTGAGAAATTTTGCTTTGTTGAGATGTTCATCAATTATTTTGACATCTCATAGTCTGATTTTTTAAAAATAAAAGACTTTTATTTACAATCCTGATGTTAGTCTCTGGGGTTCAGTCCCAAAAGTTAATTACAGGCTTCTGTCTTTTCCCATTTGTGCATCAGTAGTAGATCACCTTTTTCAGGGTTCAAAATCATGCAGTGGGCTACAATCTCAGAGTAAGCTGGATGAAAAAAAGGGCAGTGCCAAATATGGGACAGATCATAATTACTATTAGATAGAATAATGTAATGCACTAATACATGGACAATATGGCCATCTATCTCTCCCTCCATCCACCCCAGATCTAGCTGGCAGAAAGAGTAAATAAAGAAGAAAACATGAGGCGGTGAAAAGAAGGGCTGAAATGGCAACCACAGAAAGAGAGAAAGAAACAAAACAAAGGAGATAAAGATCCAGGGGAAGAAGGAGCAGCTGGAGGGGACCTGGAAATGGAAAAAGAGGGAGAGCAAAGCAGGACAGGTTAGCTGAAGAGAAAGACTGGCTGGTCTGAAAATGAGTCTAGCCACAGATAAATGGGGTGGTAAAGAGGTTGGGTTGGAGGTTGGACAAACCAAAGCAAAGCAAAGCAGCAACCAAAACAAGGGACCCAGTCTTAAGGAATGGGAAGGGAAAGAGAGAGAAGGAGTGGCTGGATGGAGATGGGCAGGCAGGGGGAGCAAGCAGACCATATTTCGGGGTAGAATGACATATGAGCAACAGAAGGAGAAAAATAATTCACACTGGCAGGAACATCTGGAATAGGGTTAGCGCTGGTGGCGGTGGCGGCAGCAATAATGAGGTCAACTGGAAGACTGGCAAAACAGAACAAGAGGGCTTACTTCTGCTTTGCACCATAACCATTGCAAGGAGAGTGCTTGTGTTAGAAGTTGAAGTGTGCTCTGTGTGTGAGAGAGAGTTCCTGAGAGCAGGAATCTAATTAGTGAAGCAAGTTTTACAATTCTATCAACAGGAAAGGAGATTTATTGACAGGAAAGACCTGATAGGGATAAGCAAAGCCTAGCACCTAGCTCACTACATCCCATCAGGAGAAGTGCCAGAGCTTGTGCTCTTTGCACATGTGCCTGGGCGAAAAAAGCAGAAGGAAGTGGCCTGAAGCTAGCTGTTCCCTAGATAAAGAGCAGACAGGGATGGACCAAGAGGGGACAGAGGATACATTTCTCTATCCACACCCCACTGCCCCCTTGTGGCCAGTGGGTCATGAAATTCAGGGCCATTGGACCCACCCTTCCGATGGCTTCCTCCTCTGCTGCACTTCTTCACAGGTGTTCTCTCAGGAGCAGTGGCAGCGACACAAGGGGAGGACACCACATCAGCACACCAAATCCACTTGTGCATTTCATAAGACCATGCTGGACTGAGAATGCTGGTGAAGAGAGCAAAGGCAAGATTGATGTATGACATGAACTCTCCACCTCAGCCTTACCCCCTCCCAAGAGAAAGAGGGGTCGGCAGCCTATTAGGGAAGGTTGAGCATAGGACAAGTATGGGGCTGTGAACACCTCAAAAATTACTGGCTACATTCATGAGTTATTGTTCTTTAACTTAGGGGAGGCATCCAAAACCTCACCTTCAGTAAGTCAGTGATGCTGTCCTTATACTAGCCCTCCAAAGAGAAATTGTTGGCTCATCTATGGCAGGTACAGTGAACTTTATTCCAGCATTCAAAACAGATGTGTTCTTCCCTACCTATCTCTCACAGAGCATAGACGGGAGGCTACCAGATTAATTTGTTTTTAGAACAGGTAACCTCGTTAGACTGTGGGGCTGCTATAGATGTTATATATCTTGATCTCACTAAAGCATTTGACAAGGCACCTCATCACATTGTGATACACAAGCTAGTTAAGATTGGGCTGGATAGGTAAGTGGATCCTACTGAAAAAGGTGTTCAAACAGTAGTTAACTGCAAACTGAAAATGACTTGGTAGAGATGTAGCTGCAAAAAAAAATCCAAATATATCGACAGGCTGCATCAGAAATGTAGTTTCCAAACAACAGAAAATAATAGTTTCATTTTCTTCTGTGTTGGTCCAATCTCCCCTTTGGTACTGTATCTGGTTCTGAACACCACACTTTAAGAAGGATTCAGAGAAACTGGAACATATTCAGAAAAGGCTGACAAGTATTATCAGAAGTTTAGAGACTAATGCCTATGAAGAGACATTGAAGAGTTTTAGAATGTTTAGCACTGAGAAAAGATGATTAACTAGGATATAATAACATTTCTGAAATATCTAAAAAGATGTCACACAGAAGAAGGTCAAGATTTCTTCTCCATTATTTCAGAGTTCAGGATAAGGAATAACATTAGATTTAAATTACAGGAAAATAGACTCCAACTGAGTGTTGGGAAAACAAATCCTAACAGTAATTGTGAAACCATTTAATCAGAGGTCTCCTTTTTTGAATACTTTCAGACAGGGATTAGAGAGTCATCTGACAAAGATGTTTTAATTTGGATTCCAACATTGAGCAGAGGGTTGGACATGACAGCCTAAATGGTCTCTTCCAATTCTATGATATGCCAACAATGTAAAATTGTAAAGTGAGGATATAAGTGGGCCTTGTTTCATGACACATTTATGAACCAGTCATATAGTATCATCCAGACTCACAAAAAGTAATGGCTGTTAACCATGCAGGGTAACATTGCCGGCAAGCAACAGTTTACCCATGTTTACAGATTCAACTAATGTGAGAGAGAAGATGCTGAAGGAATTACATTACAGTTCAGTTGGACTGACGCAGGGTGTACATTTCATATCTTTTAAAAAGTACAGGAGACTTTGTACCAGTATCAGTTTCACTGTTTCCAATAAAAGAGGGAGGCTAGTGCAGAAAATTCCACCTATTGTGCTGCCACTAGGACCTGATAAATGTGTCCCAAAATGTTTGCGTTTCACCAAAAATTTCACATGCAAGATTCATAAATAACAGTTGCATTTTTCCTTTCTTTTTTTTTAAATCAAGTTGAAAAAAGCTTGTGTTACAGGTAAGGATGTGTGAATAAGTAGAAATCCAGTTCATTTCATTATGGCTGAATTTCAATCACTGAGGCATTTAGGGATTTAAAAAAACATGTCTGTTTATGCCCACTTTGTAATTTTCCCCAACATAAAAAAATTATAAATTGTAACGTTTTAAAGAAATTGAATGCCCATTTACTTGATCTTCTTATGTGCCATGTAAATTTCATAAGATGCAGGCTTTTTGAATCAAATTGGTGGGCTCCAGGGAGCTGCTTCTCTTTTAGGGAACTCCCCACTTATTTTTGCTGGGCTTCACATGCCCCGAAGGAAATAAATACTTGAAGAGTCTCTCTGTGGGTCTCAACTTCACCCTGCCACAAAGTGGCAGAACCTGTGAAGACACTGTCCTTTGGTTGCTGTGCTTGTCTTGCACTGTACCTTTTTCAAAGGGAGAAGCATGGGGTAGGTGTAGATCAAGATCAAGAGAAGGATGCTCGTCTCTATTCTGCATTGGTCAGATGGCATTCGGAATATTACATTCTGTTCTAAGCACCACATTTTATAAAGGACATTGATAAACTAGAGCATATCCAGAGGAGACCACTCAAGATCAAAAGGGGCCTGGAAGGAAAAACATATGAGACATGGTTAGAGGCATTGGGTATGTTTAGCTTGGAGAAGAGAAGGCTGTGGGGAGACCTGAAATCTGAAGGGTGGTTGTGACAGGGCATAGTTATTCAGAGTTGTTCCATAAAAGAAGGCAAGAAACCCTGCTTCCTGAATTATGAGGAAGCAGCTTTGATTGGACACCAGGAACAATGCCCTAACAGTAAGGGCTATTCAGCACTGAACAGAATGAAGAAGAGATGGGAGACTCTCCTTCACTGAATTGTTTAAACAGTGCTGGATGGCTCTCAGTTGGGAAAGGTGAAGCACTGGGAACTTTAGAGAGACAGGGCAAAATATAAATGTATTTATAACTGCTGTCAAGAGGATTAGAAGCTGCTTCTTTATAATCTTCCTTTTCCTTTCCTTTCTTTTTCTTTTTCACTATTTACTATTTTTCTTTATTATCTTTATTTTCCAGGTGAGGCACTGGATTCCGGCATTAGGCAGAGGTTAGAGTAGATGCTCTCCAAGGGCACTTCCAACCAAAACATTTTAAAGTTCTGCAACATCAAGTTTTGGAGCTGCCTGGCACCTGACTTAGCTTAGGGTATGTTTATTGACTTTAGCAAAGGATCGTTATCTTGTCGTGGTGCTGGAGCTTGAGCACCTCAATGATGCCATGAGCTAAACCGTGAACGGCCACCCAAGACGGGAAGGTCATGACAGAGAGGTCAGACTAAATGCAATCCCTGGGGACGGTAATGGCAACCCACCCCAGTATTCTTGCCATGAAAACTAAATGGATCAGTACAACCAGAGATATGTCGGTAAACCAGAAGATGGTCAAAATGCTACTGGGGAGGAACAGAGGATGAGTTCAACTAGCCCCAGACGTGATGACGCAGCTAGCTCAAAGCTGAAAGGATGGCTAGCAGCCGACGGTGCTGGTGGTGAACAGCAAATACGATGTTCTAAGGATCAACACACCATTGGAACCTGGAATGTAAGGTCTATGAGCCAGGGCAAATTGGATGTGGTTATTGGTGAGATGTCAAGATTAAAGATAGACATTTTGGGCGTCAGTGAACTGAAATGGACTGGAATGGGCCACTTCACATCAAATGACCACCAGATCTACTACTGTGGACAAGAGGACCACAGAAGAAATGGAGTAGCCTTCATAATTAATAGTAAAGTGGCTAAAGCAGTGCTTGGATACAATCCAAAAAAACGATAGAATGATCTCAATTCGAATTCAGGGCAAGCCATCTAACATCACAGTGATCCAAATATACGCCCCAACCACAGATGCTGAAGAAGCTGAAGTAGAGCAGTTCTATGAGGATCTGCAGCACCTACTGGACAACACACCTAAAAAAGATGTTATTTTCATCACAGGAGACTGGAATGCTAAGGTGGGCAGTCAAACGACACCTGGAATTACAGGTAAGCATGGTCTGGGAGAACAAAACGAAGCAGGACATAGGCTGATAGAATTTTGCCAAGACGACTCACTCTGCATAACAAACACTCTCTTCCAACAGCCTAAGAGACGGCTTTATACATGGACTTCACCAGATGGACAACACCGAAATCAGATTGACTACATCCTTTGCAGCCAAAGGTGGCGGACATCTATACAGTCAGTAAAAACAAGACCTGAAGCTGACTGTAGTTCAGATCATGAACTTCTTATTGCACAATTTAGGATCAGACTAAAGAGATTAAGGAAGACCTCAGTGAGCTAGAGCCAGACATCCTGAAGAGTGAGGTTGAATGGGCCTTAAGAAGCATTGCTAATAACAAGGCAGCAGGAGATGATGGCATCCCAGCTGAACTGTTCAAAATCTTGCGAGATGATGCTGTCAAGGTAATGCATGCTATATGCCAGCAAATTTGGAAAACACAAGAATGGCCATCAGACTGGAAAAAATCAACTTATATCCCCATACCAAAAAAGGGAAACACTAAAGAATGTTCAAACTATCGAACAGTGGCACTCATTTCACATGCCAGTAAGGTAATGCTCAAGATCCTGCAAGGTAGACTTCAGCAATTCATGGAGTGAGAATTGCCAGATGTACAAGCTGGGTTTAGAAAAGGCAGAGGAACTAGGGACCAAATTGCCAATATCCGCTGGATAATTGAAAAAGCCAGGGAGTTTCAGAAAAACATCTATTTCTGTTTTATTGACTATTCTAAAGCCTTTAACTGTGTGGACCATAACAAATTGTGGCAAGTTCTTAGTGGTATGGGGATACCAAGTCATCTTGTCTGCCTCCTGAGGAATCTGTATAACGACCAAGTAGCAACAGTAAGAACAGACCACGGAACAACGGGCTGGTTTAAGATTGGGAAAGGAGTACAGCAGGGTTGTATACTCTCACCCTACCTATTCAACTTGTACGCAGAACACATCATGCGACATGCTGGGCTTGAGGAATCCAAGGCTGGAGTTCAAATTGCTGGAAGAAACATTAACAATCTCAGATATGCAGATGATACCACTTTGATGGCTGAAAGCAAAGAGGAACTGAGGAGCCTCATGATGAAGGTGAAAGAAGAAAGTGCAAAAACTGGGTTGCAGCTAAACCTCAAAAAAACCAAGATTATGGCAACCAGCTTGATTGATAACTGGCAAATAGAGGGAGAAAATGTAGAAACAGTGAAAGACTTTGTATTTCTAGGTGCGAAGATTACTGCAGATGCTGACTGCAGTCAGGAAATCAGAAGACGCTTAATCCTTGGGAGAAGAGCAATGACCAATCTCGATAAAATAGTTAAAAGCAGAGACATCACACTGACGACAAAGGTCCGCATAGTTAAAGCAATGGTGTTCCCCGTAGTAACATATGGCTGCGAGAGCTGGACCATAAGGAAGGCTGAGAGAAGGAAGATCGATGCTTTTGAACTGTGGTGCTGGAGGAAAATTCTGAGAGTGCCTTGGACTGCAAGAAGATCAAACCAGTCCATACTCCAGGAAATAAAGCCAGACTGCTCATTTGAGGGAATGATATTAAAGGCAAAACTGAAATACTTTGGCCACATAATGAGAAGACAGGACACCCTGGAGAAGATGCTGATGTGTGGAGGGCAAAAGGAAGAGGGGCCGACCAAGGCAAGGTGGATGGATGATATTCTAGAGGTGACGGACTTGTCCCTGGGGGAGCTGGGGGTGTTGACAGGAAGTTCTGGCGTGGGCTGGTCCATGAATTCACAAAGAGTCGGAAGCGACTAAACGAATAAACAACAAAATGTTTATTGAAGAAAGAGTGATGCAAATACTTTTTTTTTCTTTTTAAGTAAAATAGTTCTCAGGGAATTTACATTAAACATATGAATAGAAATCTTGAAATGACATCCCAGAGATAAGCAATGAGACTGCATTAGCCAGTTAAGAAAGTCTGCAGCATCAGTGCACCACTTTCAGTAGAACATTTTTCCAAGGGTAAGCAGCAGATAAACCAGGAGGATGCTGTTTTTCTTAGTATACAACCTATGACAAGACTGCAGTGGCAATAGGACCATCTCCTTGCTACTCCACTCAGCATCTGATTGGTTCCTACTTATATAATGTACATATATGTATACCAGGCTATTCCTTTTCAGGGAATTATGCAGAATGCAGAAAAGGGGTAAAACAGTGAACCAAAGTAATTAAAGGTATGAGATAAGAAAAATAAAAGGAAGCAGAGCTGAAGCAAGTTTACCTTTACACCATTCATTATGCTTCTCTATACCTTTCTGTCTTTGCAAGCCATCCATACATTACATCATACATTGTCTTTTGTTCTTTAAACTTCTCACCTCTCCCTTTTTCAAAGATCTAACCAACTCCATCCAACCATGACTTTCTCGGTCTTCCCCTTCATCTTGGTCCATTCACTCTTCCTTCATATATTTGCTCTGCAATTCAATCCTTGTTAATTCTCTCTATATTACCAAACCACTTCTTTTGTGTTTCACTGGATGGTCATTCACTTTTGTATTTAATCCACATTCCTTTAGCAGCCATTCACTCTTGACCCTGTCTCTTCATCTCTTCTAGTATTACCACACATATTTTTAAGAACCCCATTCTTGTTGCATGCAACTTATTTTTATGTTTCCCCTGATATATCCAGTTCTGATTTCCATATAACAGAGTAGGCAGAAGTACACTTCTGTACTTCTGTAAAGTACACTTCTGTACTTCTGTACTTCTACACAGCCATTTTCACACTGTTTAATTAACGATACATCAGACCATAAACTTTCCACTATCCATTTATCAGTATTTGCATGTCTTATAATTTCTCCATCCATTTTTCATAACAATTCTTATAAAAAATCAAGGTACACAAATTTGCCTATTTGCTTCACCATTCATGTAAATTTTGAAAATCCATTCTTTCCAATGTGGAGTCCTTGGTGCTCTCTGAGCCTTGTTTTCTTGCAGACATTTCATTGCCAGACTAGGCAACATCTTCAGTGCAAAAAGGGAGTGGGACTTGCTCTCCGTTTATATACCATGGGTTGTCCAGCTTGTGTTGGTGGAGGTGGTGTTCTCTCCTTGGGAGTTCCTTGATTGGGCTGTTGTTTGCTGCTTGGATGATTGACTGAGTTAATAGTTCTTTGATTAGGGTGTATGGTGCTGTTTGATTGTTCATCTGCTGTTAATCCTAGTGTTAATCTTTGCATATGTGGCTGTTGATTGCTGGCAAGGAGGTGTTTTGGTCTTTTGGCTTTTCTATTGTGTCTTCTGAATGGTATGTAAATGTTGTTTACCTCTATGTGTCTGTTGATGGCTGCTTTGTCTGAATGCCAAGCTTCCAGGAATTCTCTAGCATTTCTGGATTTGGCTTGGTTTAGGATGCTCACAGTTTCCCAGTTGAAAGTATGGTTATGTCTGTCCATGTGCTGTGAGATTAAGGAGTTTTCGTCATGTCTTCTGACTGCCAGTTGGTGTTTGTGGATGTGCTGTGCTAGTCTTCTGCCTGTCTGGCCTACATAGTGGCTGTTACAATCCTTACACTGTATGTTGTAAATAACTCCTGTTTTTTCTTCTTGGGCTACTGGGTCTTTTGGGTTGCTTAAGATGTTTTGAAGAGTTTTAGTTGGTTTATGTGCTACTGTTGTAACAGTCTGTTGGTGGTTTCTGAGATGTTTCTGATGTATGTCAGTGTTATCCTTTTCATAGCTTCTGTTGGTTGGATTGTAGTGGGTTGAGTGGTAAGGCACTTTTTGATAAAGTTGAGGGGGTATCCATTTTGCTGGAAGATGCTGTATAGATGATCTATTTCCTTTTTCTTTCCAATATTTTTTCTCAATTACAACTATCTGGTGTGCACACCAGCTGTCTGACACTGCACTTCCAAAATTTTGCTCACCTCTGTTACCCTTTTGATCTGAATTCTGCCCAACACCTTCCTTGTAATTCTTGCATTCTCTCTTTCTGCCTTTCACTTTGTTAAGGGGACAATCGTTCTTCCAATCCTCAGGCACAGATGCAATCTCCTCACAAGCTGTCATTCCTATACAAATCTCTAAAATTCTCCTCCCAGCATCCCCTCTCTTCAGTTGCATGCCAAATAATTTCATTGCTTTTATATTTAATTCAAATCCCTCTGCTGGAGCTTCTTGTCAAGCTCTGTTCTTTTGTTTACTCCTACATTCTTTTTCTATATATACACTTTACATAATATATTTCTCACAGCAATCATTTCTTTTGCAGCAATCATTGTATGTGTTTTTCTTCATCCATAGCCTCTTTCACTTCATCATTCCTCCACACATCATTTTCATGTTTTCCATTAGTATAACTCCGTACTTTTCTGTGGCACTTTGGAATATTGTGCTTTTCACTCCCTTCCAAGCAGCATCCACATCCTCTTTTCCTTACATTCAGTCACATTCATTCTGTAGGGGGATTAATCTATCTTCTAGACAGATTAATTGGAAGAATGCCACTATTGTCCCCCTGTAAAAGGGAAAAGAAGCAAGAGCAAATGCAAAAGTTACAGGATTTGTACTTTATGTGTATAGAAAAATGTTTGGAAAATTATGAATGACAGAGTACAAATGAGCAAGGTTTTGGAAGTGCAGTGTGGTTTTACACTAGGCAGGGGATGTGTGGACCAGATGTTTGCTCTTCGTGTCTTTGAGAAAAGTCTACTGTATGTTTGCTGATTTATGACAGTTTTGCACTGCAGCCAAAGCTGCTTGTTTCCTGGGCTCCCCTTGGATATACCTGAAGCTGACTTAGCAAGTCATAGTCCCAACTGCAGTGGTTTGCTAACAGGGCTGAGATAGTCTTCATTCCAGATTACATTGACTGCAGGATCTGATTGGTCATTCTCATTTATTGGCCTTTCCATCCATGCAGGGAAAGAAAGCCTTGATGGCTGTCCTTGGTGTGAATCAGTCTTCCAGTGCTTGCCTTCTCCTGATCCCTCCTCACTGGTCTTAGGGCTTTTCCTTTGCTTTCCAGATGTTTACACATATGAATGCCAATCCCTCCCTTGTTCTCTCCTTTGATACTGTCATGAGTAAGGATGGCGAGCAGGGGGCTCCCATCCAGACTGTCAAGCGCATGCGTAGCACTGAGGAATTGGTCAGCCATTCAAAGAGACACAGATCGGGACCACCTTAAACCTTGGGGTTTATATGTCTGGGTTTTCCCATGCTTCTTCAGATTGTTAGGATTCCTGTTAAGTACTAGCAATAAATATTAGAGACCAGTTCCTTGTCTCAGCGTGTTTCCTGGCTGTTAGGACAGATACTAATGGAAACCTTTTCTTCTTTTTCTCCTTCCTTTTCCCTGTTACTTTAATACTACAATAATCAAAGAAAAGGTTGTTCTTTCATTCCTACCTTCCATTATGGTTCCACAGAAAATTTGTAGCAAGGAAGGATTGATGGTTCAGCTTCATAGAGCAATTTTATAACTTCCTTCCAGTGTGCCTACATTGCAGCTTAATGGTTAAAGTAAAAGGGCAAAAGGAACATTGCGGTACAATAGGCACAGGGTGAGAAGGAAAGGAGAGAGTGCATCATCCAGCCTTAGTGGAAACAAAAGAGGGCCCACTGGCAGATGTAAGGATGGATTGGAAGCCTGCTGGCAGAAGACATGAGTCTTTATTGACCATCATTAAATTAAATGGAAGGGGGGAAAAGGAAGCTGCTGACCAGCTGAGTATACAGCAGCTCAGTGGCACAGGATGAAGTGGTTGTACATGGCAGTGACCAGCCACTGGATGGGAGGATGCATGCCAGATACAGTGGCCAATTGATGCTGGGAATGTGGCTAGATTGGAAAAAAGCCTAGTAGACCAACTGCCTGGAAGGGCTTATGGTAGCTCAGGATGGAAAAAGAACCTTAACGCAGAGCTTCAAAACATGAGTGAAGGATAAACCTGTGATGGGCTGGGTGAGTAGGTGGATAATAATATTGACTGTTCCTGCACTCAGCAAATGGTGGGTTACCAGTACTGGTGATGGAGCAAACAGAAAGTGTAAAGCTGGCCTTAGAGAAATTGTATAATAAAATAAATAGGCTTGTATTATGGAATCTTTTGTACAAATACAAAGGTGGATTGCTGAACATAGAAGTAAAGCAAGTGTGAGAATACTTAGTGAATGTTTCAACACTGAGTGGGAGGTAAGACAAGGAAGTGTGATATCCTCATTGTTCTTTAATCTATTCATTGACAAATGCTCTTTTGTTGGCTGAGAACCTAAATGATTTGCAGTGGATGTTAGACAGATTGTATAATGCAATGAGGAGTACAGATATTGATGTGTCAGGGACCAAGGGCATTTGATTTGACAAGAAAATTGAAGCAAGCAATTTCAAGCTATAAATAAAGGCAAACCCCGCTCCCCCAAAAAGCAACCCTATAGGAAATAGATGAATCTGTGTGCTTTGGCAAATGTTCTTTTCTACCAATTTGCCTGGAATAAACATTAAACTAAGTGGCCTATAGTTTCCCAGATTTCCTCTGAGTTCCCTTTTGAAAAATGGGTGTAATACTGGCTTCCTTCTAGTTCTCTGCCACTGAGCCTATTTGAGTACAAGATGCCTGTTTTTGCTAGGAGGTCAGCAATTTCACATTTGAATTCTCAGGTGGATGATATCATGTCTAAGAATATTTATTTATATATTTATTTATTAAGTTTTATCACTGTCCATCTCCCCCCAAAGGAAGGACTCTGGGAACTAAAATATCTTCTTTTATTTCCTCAATGTTGTTTTGTTTCAGTCCCCTCCCTGAGAAAGTCAGTACAAACTCAAGTATCTTCCTATATCTTTTGAAGTAAAGACAGATAGAAATATTTCATTCAGTTGCTATATGATGTCTGTATCCTCCCTGAGCATTCCTTTCTTTCCTTCATAACATAATAGACCAAGGTGGCAAGTTTTTTACTTCTTGAAATAAGTTCTTATTATTCCTTCTTCTCCTGCTTCCTTGTCACCTTAACTTTTCCTGCCAGAGTTTATGCTTCTCTTTGGTTCCCCTCTTGAAAACAAACATTCTGTGTTCTACAGGAAGCCTTCTTATTTTTTACAGCCTCCTGGACATCACTCTGGTAGATCTTCAATTATTGTGTTCTTAATTAATCTGCAGGCAATATGAAAAAAAAATGACTTTTTTTACTATATAACTAGCCCTGTTTTTAGAAGTTTCCCTTTTAAAGTAAAGGGGACCCAGTGTTACCCAAGGGTATTATAGGCACTGTTTCCTATTGATTCCACAACATTTCCATGTTTTACCAAATCAAAACCACCATTTCTTGGTTATCTAGGCTTAGCCTTCCCTTTGGTTGGTTCTAGATCAATTATTCTAAGGCACAGGATATTTAGAAATTTGGCCTGAGCATGACTGTACACAGTCTATGTGAAGAAAATTGAAACCCTGCAGGAGTAGAACCACTTGTCTTTTGAAAGCATCCTTATTTCTTTCAGCAGATCAAGATTGCCATCAGCATTTTGTTCAGGTGGATAACAACATATCCCTAGATCTAATGTATATTTGTAGCTAGATATAGCCATCCATGGTGATAGACAAATTCTCACTCTCTCCCCCCTCCCCCTTCAAGTCAGTTTTGATTCATGGTGACTGCCTCAACTAGTCTCTGCAGTTTTCTTTGCAAAATTTCGGAAATGGTTTGCCATTGCCTTCTTCCTAGGGTAGAGAGAGAATTGCCCAAAGTCTTTCAGCTGGCTTCGTATGTAAGGCAGGACTAGAACTCATGTTCTCCTAGTTCTTAAACCAGTGTCTTAACCACTATATCAAACTGGCTGTTGATAGATGAATCTGGTCTTCCAATATTTTATGACATTATATTTTATATTTTCCTTGTTATAAAAATCAGATTCTCTCCAATACACCATTCCCTTTTTATCTAGAGAGTACCATATCCCATGGATTCTCTCTCTCCTATCCATCATATATATGTTCCTATCTGCAACCAAGAACTGAAATTCTCCTGTCTTGGTTCAGAGACTTCTAGAATTGGTACAGAAAGTTCCATATACCGTGTTCTTTTAAAAATACTATTGGTATAAGGCTTTTTCACAGCTTATTGATCTCTTTTTAATTTCATGACTGTTACGCCCACTTATCAGCACACTCACAACTATCTATTACAGCATTTTCTGAAACATCTGCACCTTCTAAATTTTTCAGTTTAAAAGATGCTCTGCCACTTTTTTGATGTTATGCTACAGCTGCCTGGTTCCATTTCAGTTCCCATTGAGCCACTAAGTCCATTGTTCCCAATGAGTTCTTGTACAGGTGTGGCTTGTCTCAAAAAGTTCCCTAGTGCTTAATCAACTTAAGTTCCTCCTCCTGACCCTCTTGAGAGAACTGAGGTCTGCCAATCCCTGCATGTAGAATAGGTAGAATTCTTGAGAATGCTACCTTGGAAGTCCTGAAAAACAATCTGATACCTAACAACCTTAATTTGGCTTCAAGGACTAGCTCACTATATTTTCTAGTGTCACTGGTGTCAGCAGGGAACATGACAGCTACCTCCTCCCCTAACAGCTTATCTAGATGGCATGTTATGTCCAAGCAGGCAAGCCTCTCATGGAGTCTACACACCCGTCAAACCCATATCTAACAATTGAATCATCACCCTCAACCAAAAGCCTGTCTGCTGGAGGAGCGCCCTTGGTAGACAGGCAATCATACCTTTGATGTAGGATGCAATAAATTAAAATGCATCCTTGCCCCTGCTGGCTTTCTACTGTCTTACTTGTTTTAAAACAAGGGAAAAATATTGTTAGAAGGAATGTATTTCTTATCCACTACTTTGTGCTTATGAAATGTTGAGAACTATGGCTGACTTTACTTCTGTCCTCAACTATTATATTGCTTGTTACCCAGCTGTAATTTTTTTGGTCCTCAGTTATGATCCCAACACAACTTCATTCTTAACTAATAATTATGGTAAATACTCCTCCCTCCATTTTTTTCTTGACTATGGTCCTCAATTAGGCTGAACTTTGGGTTGATAAAACAGCTACACATGGCAACTCTAGCAGAGTCATATTCAGGAAATGAAGCCTCTATACAGTATTTCAGGAGTGCCACATTTCTACTCCCAGTGCCATCTTAAAAGGGGGGAAAAATAGAAATCATGTGAAATTTTCTCATAGATGTGTCTATCTCCATCTTGAATCCATTGAACTAAATGTTATTTCTTAACCGTGATCACAGAGAGAAAAGCAAGTAAGGATGGAAAATAAACTGTGGGACACACATGGGTTTTAAACTTGCACTTCTATGCAAAATTCAATTGAGCTATTAATCCAAGGGGGGATGTCATCAACCATGGGCAATCCCATTATTAATTACCGTGGGGTTCCTCCCTCTATGCCCTCTCCCCCCCCCCCACATGGACTGACCTTCATCAAGTTTGGCTTCAGCTTTGTGTCTCTCCCATGGGGGCCACCTCTTGCTCCTCATGAGCATTTCCCGTAATGCCTGTAGAAGTATGCAAAGTGTCAACCTCAGCTTAGTTTTTAACCTGGAGTGATAGCTTTACTGATTTGCCACTTTACTACTCTTGTTAATGAATTTTTAATCTTCTTAATGACATTAAACACGGAAAGTAATTAAGGAAAACAAGTTTGAAACTGCTGACTTAAACCCTTTATTCAGAACTATTTAATGTAGAATTAATTTGATTTTGCCCATTATTCAAATGAACGCATTACCTTCTCAGGCACTGGGTTTTTCTTCTCTTCATCCCCCACCCCACTCTTTTATTAAATATATCATACTACAGAGTTTGTTCTTTCCGTTGTGATTCAGCTTGGGAGTGCTCATTTCTACCAGAGGAAGGGACAGACTTCAGTAAAAATCCTGCTGTATCCTAGTGTCATTTGTTGACACTGGCAGAGGCAATGTGCACAAAATGTCAACCCAGCTGGGTACAAGGTAGGTAAAAATGAAGAATGAAAAGAAAAGTGTTTTGTCTCTTCAAAAATCACCTGAGAGAGAGAGAGAGAGAGAGAGAGAACAGCTGATCTGCTTTCGGTGATAATGTAAAGGAACCTTAACCCAAAAATTGAAATTCACAAAGTCCCTGCATTTTCACATCTGTTAGATGATATGGATGTCTAACAATCAAGGCTCACACATTGCACTTGGCAACTCAGCAACTCCCAATGATTTTTCAGATTTCATTTTTTAAAATTCCTCCTGTATTTTTATAAATCAGACTAAAACATGCAAACGGTTAACATCTATGGCATCATTAGGAACAAAGCATATATTCCTTTGCAATTATAACACCCTACTTTGCATCATTTTTTATGCATAAATATTTCATGGAAAAGCCCCCCTGTGGAAAAGAAAGCCTAGCCATGTTGGAGAAACTAATGCAGAAAGATGAGAGTGTCAGACAAACACCATCGGAAAACTGCACAAAAATGTCTCTTAGGCTCCCAGTGGACAGGGGATTGCAAGAGGAGGATGGCAAAGCAGAAGTTTAAAGCAGTTTAGCAATTAAACATACACACAATTAGAATATGATTTAATATATACATTTAAACCTACTTTGAATAATTCCTCACTATATAACCAAGGCTACTGATAAAGTGCTTTTTTATTTCTTACTAATCCATTGGCAGCTTTCAGACCTCTTGTTTTCATCTCACTTTCACTGTCTGCTGGAATCTGGATTTTCTGAATCATTTCCCATCCCAATTTCTTTCTCACCTGGATTCCTCCTCCTTCCATTTGGCTCCATCCTAGTTCCACTTACATAAACTGTTTTGACTCTTCATCTCAGTCCCTAGAGTGCAATTTAAGGTCCTGATATAAAGCCCAGTGGAAGGCTGAACTTGAGGTAGGACAAAAACAGTGTTCTCCGATATTCAATTTATATTACTGCAAGGTATCTAGTCACCCTAGGCAGAACTCCTTCACCTAAGCCCAATTTGTATAGCTGAGTCTGAAATGCCCTTTCATATGAAAATGATCGCTATTCTTGGTTTTCATAGGCCTCTCGTTTCTGTGGATTCTTTCAGGAATCATGAAGGTGGCTGGGATTGTGTAACCCTGCCAGGACCTCTGTGCCTAAATTTCTGCCTCCCCCACCCAGTCTTGCATAGTATAAGCATGACAGTAACAATCTCACACACTGACAGGTGGTTTTTGTTTTTTGTTTTGCATATTTACAAACTGCCTTGTACAAAGCCTATGTGAAAGGGTGTCACAGAGAAGAAAGTCAAGGCCTGTTCTTTCCACTTTCAGTGCAAAGGATTTGGAATATTGAGTTTAAGTTAGAGGAAGGCAGATTCCAGTTGAATGTTAGAAAAAACTTCCTAACAGTACAAGCAATTCAACAGTGGAACCAATGACCCAGAGATGTGCAGGCTCCCCTTCGTCAGATGTCTTCAAGTGGAGGCAAGACAGCCCTCTGTCTGGGATGCTTTAATTTAAATTCCTGCACTGAGCAGGGGGTTAGACTCAATGGCCTTAATGGCCCCTTACAATTCTAGGAGCCTATGGCTCTCTAGTGGAGGCTCTCCATGGTTTTAAACAGACGTCTTCTCCAGCCCTTCCTTTTCGCCTGTAAAGAATGTCCTTTACCATGGAGATCAGGCCCTTTTCAATTCAGGCTGCCATAAGGGAGAGAATTTGTAGCACGGAGCCTGTAATAGAAGCTTAAGAAGCAGTGGGTGTTTGAGCAGGATGAGGGCAATCACCACTGAACAGCTTGGAGGAAGCCAAATGCATTTATTTATTTATTTAGCTAGCTAGCTACTATACCACTGATATCAACAAATTGACTCACAGCAGTTTACAAGCAAAAATGTAAAACATCCATGGTAAGGAACAATAAAACAAAGAGATTAAAATATCCACAGTAAGTTTAACAATAAAATATGTAAAGCATTAAGAAATGAAACAATAACCCAAACCTCTTGGTCTCCCTGCATGGGGAAAGGCCCTCCTGCAGGATTCTTTTGTCTTGAGTCATTCCTGAACATTGTCGGGGAGGGGGCAAGTCTGGGCCCAGTTCTCAGGGGGGAGGGGGGCACTGCAACAGAAAACACCTCCTAGCAACCGCCCAATTTTGGGGGAAGTGGGACATCAGTAGCAATTTCTCTCAAGATGATCTGGTTGGTTGGGATAATTTTGGCCAGAGAATGCAGTTCAGAAGACATCTCAGTGCCAAAGCATAAAGTGCTTTGTAGTTAAAACCATCACTTTAAACTTGTACCCAGAAACCAAATTGGAGCCATTGTAGGGGTTGTGATATCTTGCTGATGTATTGGTCAGAATCCAGGCTCTGCGTTCTGGAGTCAATGTTTCCCCATCAAGACACAGCCCTGGAGGCATAGAAGAACCCCAGTGTATCAACAGTAAAGCTATCTTTAATCCTACTTTGAATAATACAATTTAACTTCTGCCTGTTCTGTCTCATCCAGATTCTTACAGCCTCCAGACACTGGGAAAGAACTTCCACAGCATCTCCAGTCTAGCCCAGGGTTGTGTTATCATCAAGCTGCTGATGATACTGTCCCCTGACCCACAAAATGACTTCTCTGAGAGATTTCATGTAAAAGAGTGGGGGAGAGAAGACACAAGACTGTGACACTCTACAAGTAAGCAGCCACAAGGGAGACTTCTTGTTGCCCCCGACTATTGACTGGAACTACACCGTAAGGAAGGAGTGGAACTACTGCAAGTGAGTGCTCTCCTATTCCCAACTGCTGGAGGTGGTCCAGGAGGATGCCATGAGCAATAGGATCAAAGGCTGCCAAGAAGTTTACCTGGACAAATGCTAGTGAAGGTTGATCTAAACTGGAAAAAAGAGCCAGGTTCTGCCAGCTAAAGTGTTGCTTGTTGTGTCTCAAAGGGGTGCAGTAGCAGGTTTTGGCCATACTTTCTACTGTTTTTAGTGGGATATGGCATAATTTTGTCTACCCCAACACCATTTTTATCTACTGCACAGGCTACTTATGGCTGTTGCCAACCATGGGCAGACTGTGCTAGCACTGCCATTCCATTGTGAGACTCAGCAATTAGAATAGGAAGTGCCACTTCTCAGACATGGTCCTGGTTTTTATGGCATTGCCTTCCCTTACAAATAAGACTGGCTCCAACTCTAATGTCTTTCCAGAAGATGACAGACTTAACTTTTCCAGAGACCATTTGGTGACTGATTTTTGCCATCCTTGTTACTGTTATTTTTCTTGCTCTAGTTGTAGATTTTAATTAATTGTAAAAATGATACTTTTTGTAAAACTTAATGATTTATCATTTAATCTAATTATGTTTAGATTTCATGGATTATTTCAATTAGCTTGTTTATTGTCAATGTTTTTACTGATATAACAAATGCTTAGTGGCTACTTCTGAACCTCCACAAGTCTTGGTTGATTTGGCGGTATAGAAATAGAATTAATTAATTAATTAATTGGAGCTGGGGTGAAATCCTGTTTTGAGTTTTAGCTGAAGGGACATGCGGGGTGTGGGATGCAGCAGGACGTAGATTGTCTGTTGCTCCTTGCAACCCTTCCATGACCTGGGGCAGCACCATGTAGGTCAGCATACCATTCTGCTGACTCAAGGACTGAAGGAGTGGTGAGGAAGAGCTCTTGGGTTTTAGCTGTTTTAGTTTGTCTCCGATTACCAGGAGTGGGGAGATGCAATTGCTTGGGAAAGACTTGTAATAAGTAAAATCACTGTGAGGGAAGCAGGTTTAAAAATTAGGATAAAATGAAGATAGTGAAAGAGTTCAAACAGGTATTTTAGAAATGTGGATCTTGCAGATTGTTTAGAATTGTGTCTCCTGGCAGCACTTGGCAGGCAAAAAAAACAGATAAAGAATGTAAAGGGAAATTACAAACACACTGTTGGTTCAAGACAATTGGAAAGAATTGTGGTGAGGTTTCAATTTACTGATAGAAATCCTCCTTCAAGACTGAGGAGAGAGTTCAAAATAGTCTTTGGGTCCCCTTGGACCAGTCTAAAAAGTAGCTGGCCCAGAGGTAGACCAAAAGACAGTAACAGGGGCTCCACATGGACTGATAAAGGCTTTAGGCTGTGCAGCACCTCGACAGGAAAGGGAAGATATACTTTGGAGCATACACATAATTCAGCTTTGCCCGTACCAGCTTTCTGTACATGTGCACCAATTGACCACTGGGGGCAATAGATGTCGAGATAGTTGGCAAAGGGATTCTGCATTGTCTAAAAGACTTTCTTCATGTGTCTCAATGTAAGATGCCTCCTATGGCTCAGGAAAGCAGGGACACTTCTCTATAGTCTCTGGGAAACTTGTTTGCTGGAACCATTTAAGCTTCCATGAAAGCAGCTGTTGCTGGGTTTTGTTTTGTTTTCTTAGCTTACTGTTTCTGTGTGTGGACTGTGTGCATATATTTGCCTTTCTCTTGTCATGTACTCATCATATGTGCGCTCTCTCTCTACACACACACACACTGTTTGAGTTTTGCTGGAACGGTGTGGGGAAAAAACATTGCTCCGCTATTTTTATTCCATTCTGCCAGAAAATAAAAAAATAAAAAATGAAGTAGCAACAGACACTGTAACATTTTCCCATTATAGTCTATGAATGAATCTTTCTTTCTAACTAAATCTTGAAGCAGCTTGAATCAAATTAGTTTGTGCCCATATTTGTAACTTCAGACTTGAATTGAATCCTGTCCTCTTTGAATCTTCACTTTCACACAGATCTAATATTTGGAAGTGCACACGGATCCAAGTATGTTTTGAGTTAGTTCTTTCCTTTGTAACATTTATTTAGAAATCCAAAATAGCAGGGTGAGATCCTACTCAAAGCACATTTCTTGATTCCTAAGAATCTGGTAGAGTGACCTGTATTTTAATTGTGTCTTGCCATTTCATATAGGTGCATTATACAATCCCAGTTCGTAACTTAGAATTTTATGGTAGGCTATCCTGAATAGGTGTACATAGTCCTTTTCCACTTAAACTGACTCAAGAATTTGACCATTGTGGAACTTAAGTATTTTTCACAGGGTTGAGTTGGTTTGTCACCTGGGGTTTGATCAACTCCCACCGGCTGTGACATCATGTGCCTTGACACCATGGACTCTATCACCATACCATCCAAAACTTTCTATTTTCCTTACCAGCCCACCCCACTGGTATATTATATTATATTCAATTTTGTTTGAATATAGGTAATGATGGTGAGCTGACTACTTACCATGGCAAAGAAATCTGCCATCAAAATAACTGTCCATTAAGATTATTTTTCTTCTGTTCAAATAAATCTGTGCTCCTGATATTTAAAACTATTTTTCTGTGTCTACATTCTGGGATGATGTTGATCCCACAATAACACAAACCAGTAAAACTGTGCAATCTTCCCTTCTCAAGGCTGAATTCAATCTTACAGGATTTAATTTCCAGTCTTTTGATCAGCAACATTCTCATTCTTGAAAATATTCTAATTCTTTTTAAATGTTAGAAGAAGACAATATTCTGGGTAAGGTCTGATCAGCAGAATGAAACTTGGAAAATGTAATTGTACTGATATGACATAAAATTGGATTTGCCTTTTTTCCACTTAACACTTTGTTTCGTACTCCAGTACTTTTTCAGACTGCTATTGGTATCTCCCCCATTTGACTTATTTATCCTAAATAAAATAATTTGCCCATATCCCATTTATTTTTGCCCCATTTCTTCATATAAGTTGTAGGGTCAATTACTGGTGAAAACTGCAAATTTAATAAACATTTTCTTCTAGCCACCTCTTCCAAGTCATAATAAAAATGTTGAAAAGGACAGAATTCAGGACTAGTTCTATGTCTCATAGTTCTTGTGGGAAGCACTCTTTGAATTCATTTCTGTGGAATCTTCTAGAAGTAACATTATCTATCCCACAGTTAACCAGCTTGCTAATCAATATATTATGAAACATATCTGCAAAAGTCCTCTATATCACTATCCTCCTTGTACGTTGGTACCAGAGGCTACCAGGCCCACAACTAGGATCTATGTCACCCAGGGCAAACATGGATTCTGCGCCCCCCCCCCCTTCAGTATACAAATACTATTTTGGCACCCCCCCAGCGCAACGCCCAGGGCACATGCCCTGCTTGCCTCCACTAGTTGTGGCCCTGGTGGCTACTGCCTTATGACTATTACCAGCCATTGTATTGATTAGCGGGACAATGTGCATTCAAAACTAGCCATTGGACAATAGTAAGTTATTGTGGAAGCTGACAGAAATAGGAATTATTTTTCCTAATGGGGAGGAATTGCTTGAAGCGGTTACTTTCCTTAGCTTCTCCATGCAGATTATTGCCATCTGAATTAGCAGCAAACTGAGCAAAAATCAATATTCCTATGGTGGGTTGTGGGGTTTGATAATGTTGATTCAGCATAGACAATATCAGTAAGAGCCTCCATTTGACAGCTGTTTTCTTTATCTTCTATTTTGAAATGCCTCTCAAAAATTTGTGGAACTCCAACTTCCATTGCATATCCAGTGTGGGAGTTGCAGTCTAAGAACCACAGAGGACAGCAATGTGCCTACTGCTTCTCTGCCAGCTCTGACCTTTTTCTCCTTCCATTTCCTGTTTATTTTTCATCTCCCTTTTTTCCTTTCTCTTACTTCTCAAGTCAGCTCATGGTGACCTAGCTCTTTTTTAAAAAAAATTTTGAAAGAGAGCGTGACACATTATTTTACATTTTCTTTGCAAAGTGGGTCTAAACTTTGGTTGTATAGTAGGGAAACCTGTATCTTCTCTACTACAGCACAAACCACCGCTTTTCACTCACAGTTGTCAGAAATATGCAGAGGAATTAATCTCCAAACACAGGAAACCATGAAAAGTGGGAGAGAAATTATGTTTCTCTCCTCCGGCAAAGGGAGAGAGTAGGCTGGGCGGGTACTAGATGGGGGTGGGGGCTGGGGGGACGGTTGCTTTGTTTTATTGATTTAAACACACACACACCCCAGAGGCACCCAAAAGCACAGGGCAATGATTAATGTCCCCTCAGAAAAAGAAATTATATAGAATAAATTAAACTACTGTGGCAGCAAATTGAAAAATAAGGATGTAAATGAGGTTTGAATACTTAATATCTGAGAAGGCAAAGCTAGTCATGAAAAGAATGAGCAGATTTTGTCAGAACATGGAGTATTCAGCTCTTTGAGAGGGACATGCAGGAGAGACAGCACAGTGTGCCCAAGAAGGGCAGAAGTCCAACCTACCAATCTAACCTTGCCATGCTCGACAGAAAGCTTGTATACCCATGATGTTCCTGCGTCACTAACCCAAGAATGAGCTAGAGCTGATATCTCATGTTTGACTGCAGGTAATCTGCTCTTATTTTCATTAGCTTTGCACCCACTTCTACTGCACTAATGGTCAAATTTTGTCAGAGCAAATTTCTCCAAAACAAGAAGTAAGGAAGTTTGCAACTATGACTTGCCTACACAACTTATGGTTGTTTCCTTTACATCCCTTTGGAAGTGAAAGGATGAGCCTAGTAGTACACCTACCCACTACTGCAGTATAAGGGTAATGAACAGCATTTTCTTTGCTGTGCTACAGAAAAGAGAAATCCTTTACTACCGCTCTCGTCTACCCAGCTGTTCCTAAACCTCTCAGTCCTTGGAAGCTGCAGATAAGGGTGGTCAACATAAATAAAATGCCGCTTTGGAGGAAATACATCTCAAGAACAATGAATAAACCATACTATGGCATAGTACTGCAAACAAACCACAGAGTATGGGAGTATGTGATACAAACCTAGAAGTGCCAATTTAGGTCATTCAGTTCAGCTGTCAGGTCCAGCCCAAGAACAACCAAGAGTCAGTCCATTCAAACTCCAGTTCTTTATTTGCTCATACCATATAGACAGAATCTTGCCAGGCAAAAGCTATTCTACCTAACCTAAGGGGAAATAACCTGGGAGAGCTCTAGGGTGGGGCTATCCTGAACCTCTTCATTTTCCCACCATTGCCTCCTGGTCTGTTCCTCCTCTTACCTCCTCCATCTCCTTGGAATGTGCTCCCTCCTTTCTGAGAACCAGCGGCACAGCCGAAATCCACCACATCAGCCCTCTGATCGATGCAAGAACCTGATTGAAAGCATCCCCAATTAATGGCAGTCTAGCTTCCATGTGAACTTACCCAATGAATGGGAGCCATCACCTCTCTGGGAATGTGATTCCACTTCAGACTGCATTTATTGCTTCGAACCTACCAATTACTCTATATCCTCCATTCTGGGATGATAAAGAACAATGTGTGAGCAGTCAGGGGTGTCCAGGAGAAGACAACACCATCAAAATAACAGGCATGACTAGGACAATCAAAGCTCCAACCCTTTTTGCACATGTGCAAAGCACATTAAAAAGGGGTGGGGCATCTATCACCTAGTCACATCTGCCATTTTGACACATTTGATTCCCCTGAGGATGCTCCTGGTTGCAGTTTGAAACATAATAAAAGAATTGGAAGGGTCTTTAGAAGCTATCATGTAATCAGACCCTCTTCTTGGTACATGATCTACTAGATCATCTCAGACAGATGACCATCAAGCCTCTGTTTGACAATTTTCAATGAAGGAGAACTGAACACTACAGTTGACTGCTTATACAGCCAAGAAAGTTCTTTTTTATGTATACCTGGAAGTACATCCTTGTATTTTTAACTCATTGGTTCTGGTCCTGCTCTCTGAATCAATGGAGAATGCCCACCCCCATTTCTATGTGATATCAAGACTCAAGACTGCTATCATATCTCCTTTCAGTCATTTCTTCTATAGGCTAAACATATTCATATCCCTTAACCTTTCCTCATTGCACTTGGTTCCCAGACCTCTTGCTATCTTGGCAACCATCCTGTGAACTTGCTGCATTATGTAACTTTTCTTTTTGAGCCATGGTGCCCCAATAGGGAAGAAGAGAATGAAATACAGGTACATCTCAATTAACACAGTTAATGAATCCCACGAAATGGTCGCATTATTCGAATTTGCACTATTCAAAGTGATATTTCTATGGAAAATAGGGTAATTGGTTCCAGCTCAATGGAAATAGGCAATTAAAATTTTTAAACTTAAATTTTTATATGTTTATTAATGTAGTATGGTATAACAGTAATATTCTGCTGTAGTTCTTCAAAATACTGTAAGCCTCTTCTTTTTCTGAGCTTTCCTCAAATGGAACCTTCCTTTTCTCCATTTTACACACACAATGATTAGCAACTAAAACCCCAAGGGCAACTACTCATGTGCTAGCCTCAACTGCGCATGCACTAACCTCACACTAACTGAATTTTGACTCACATTAAATGCAATCTGGTATCAATTTATAAATCACACTAAATCAAATATTGCACTACTCAAACTTGTACTAACTGTGATCTATCTGTAATTACTTCTATAGTCTGTTAGCCTTTTAAACTCACCCTTACACCTCCTATTAAGGCATTCCAAGATAGCAGTTGCCTCATGTTTAACTTGTATAATTAAACATGTTGGCTTATGCTTAACTTGTGTAGTTAGATCTGCACATGTTAAAGATCCATAATCATCTCCACTAGGCCCTCCAATACCTTGGGATGTAATCCATTTGGCCCTGGAAATTTGAACTGATTTTAATTAGCTACCTTCTCTCTCATTTTTCCATCCTGTAGGAATTGTTTGGGAGTGTACCTTTATAGGACTTCCCAACTTTACTGGACAATGCTCCCCTTCAGGTTTTCAAGCCATTGAAACCAACTTCCAAAGAAGTTCATCAAAATCCTCTTTTTTGAAATCCAGCATGCAGGTCTGAATCTTCTCCATTCTTCCTCCTACGGATATCACAAATTAAAGGATAACATGATCACTTTTTCCCAAAGAACCCTAACCATCATATCTTCAACCAATTTTTGTCTATTGGTGAGGTTTAGGTCCAGGATAGCAGAATCCTCTGTTCTTTCTTCTACATTTTGGTAAAGGGACGTTGTCATCAAGTGAGGACAACGTCTATTGGACCTCTGATTCTTGGCAGAGTTAGATCTCGGATAATTGAAGTCTCCCATTATTAGTGTTGCATGCCTCTTTGAAAGACAAGTCATCTGTCACAGAAAGGCCTCATCCATATCTTCTGCCTACCCACAGGGCACCATTTGCATGGTAGACCGTCTGCCAAGTGCAGGGTCAGCGGTACTTTCCTTTCTGGGCAAAACAACAAAAAGCAAGCAATCTGCCAGCAGAAGAGAGGGAGCTTGGCTGGCTCAGGAAACAGGTGTGACCAGTTTGTCCCCAAAGAGAGTGCTTGCTCACCAAGCAGGAGTGGTACGCACACATTCCTCATTAGACACTGATTAGGGCAGTGAGTGCTGGTTTCAGTTTTACCTGAGGAAGGGGCCCTTTTTCTAATCAACACAAAGGTACCATACAGCCTCGTGGTGGCCCTGCCTGCTCAGGTAGTCTGTTATAAATCACCGTGGTGTCGCTTTTGTTTCTCTCTCCTTTCATTCTTATGGCAGAGGAGGTGCTATCTTTTCAACAGGATTTCCATGCTCCAATTCCTGAATTTCTGTGCAAGTGTACTTTCTTTTTACAAACAGTGCAGCACCCCCACTCTTGCAATTGGATCTGCTCCTTTTAAATACGTTTTACCCTTCCAATGCTATGTGCCAATCACAAGTACCATCCCACCAAGTTTCAGTGATGCCTATCATGTCATATTGTCTTCCTGAATTAGGATCTCCAGCTCTCTTTGTTTACTTCCCATACCCTGTGCATTCGTATAGAAACATCACTGGTTTGGAGTGATGTTGTAATTTCCTGCACAACTCTGAGTCCCTACCCAGCCTCCTGTTTATTCCTTTGTGTTCTCTTTCTTCACCCCAATTTTTGGGCACAAAGACAGCAAGTTCTTAAACACAGTGATTTACTTTGACATAGTTCTGAAGGAAACACCCATCAAAGCTGTTTCACAAAGCAACACAGCAGCCTCACTTCCAAGAACAAAGTAAAGAAGCTGCATTACTTCCCTTTGCCTGCTCCAATACCTCCTCCTACACCTGCAGAAGCTTCTTCTACCCATTACAAGTGCTTGAGGGGACTGCAAGGTGACATGACATGCCTTGTCAAGCAAAATTGCATCGCCTCTTCACCTTGATGAGTCACATCACATCACTTTTGCAGTACAAAGTGCCTCGTTGAAGCAAACCAAAAGCAGCTCATTGGGGCCTAGAGACCATGTCTTTAGTTTCTCTGTGATCCTTTTTCACTATCTGAAGTGTGCTGTGATGTCCAGTGCACACCAGTTTACTTTTCTCATAATCAGATACCTCAGAATCTCTCATGTCTTGTTTTTCAGGCCCTACGTGGCTCCTCTCTGAACTCAATCCACTTTATCTCAATTCTTTCTGAAAGTACACTGGTGAGAACTGGACACAGTATTTGAGGTGTAGCCTGTCTAGTGCCAAATAAAGTGAAACCCTTTCCATGATTTAACTATACTTCTATTGAATTATTGTAAATTTTCCTTTGCCTTTTAGCATCCATATCCAGTTGGTGATCAACAACAGTTTTAAGATCTTTTTTTCATAAATGCTATTCCCAAGTTGGATATTCCACAACCTATAACTTGTTCACTAGGTTTCTTTTTCCTAAATAGGAGCTTTGCATTTATTTTTGGTATTTTCAGCTCCCTTTTTAAACCTCTCAAGATAACTTTGAACTTTATTTTAAGCTTTAGATCAGAGGTTTTCAACATTTTTCATCTCATGGCGCACATCTCATAGGCCAGACTTCTGGGTTGCAAAACTGGAAGTCCTGTGACATCACAGGTTGCTGGGACTCAGGAGGAGAAATGGAGGGTGTCTATGAGATTGTTAGCCATAGAAGAGATGGACACTTCAGTGGGCACACTGAAATCACCCAAGGGTCATTGTCACAGCAGCAACTCCAGCGACTTATTTAGGCTGGCTGTTTGGTGGTAGTACATCCATTTCCTGTCTGAGTCACCATCCTTAGCATTCTGAATGCTAAAGGCCCCGTACATTTGGCAGAGAGATAGTCATGTGAATGATGGTGCAACTCTATCGCTCCACTGCCAATGAAGAAAATTCTGAAATCTAGAGGACAAACCTGTGAGACAGCAACAACCTCTACTTCACCCAAACAGGTTTTAATAATACACAACAGATTATCTGAGGTCTAACCTGGAATCAATATGCTAATCAGATATTTATTATTTACCAATCTGGTGTTTGACAACAGTAACTGAAATCCATAAGGACTGTTAACAAAATTTGCATAGTTCTGCCAGTTATATAAGGGCCAGAAGATGGAATTACTTTAATGCAATAATCCTGCCATCTCCTTGAATGACTTCCTTCCTCCATCCCCCGTATGTTTCTTACCACATGCTTCTACTCATTTAAGCAGTTATTTCTTCTCCATGCATCTCACACTTATGAAGATTAACAGCATTTAGCTTAACAGAGGGAAGAACAAAGACAATCGATACCTTTCCTGCCTGCAGGAAGGAGACCAAGAAGACATTTTCAGTCAGTCACCTGGCAAGAAATAATTCCACAGTGTGCTTCCCAAAACCAGATATCCTTTCATACATGTCAGACAGCTGGTAAGAAATAATGAGATACAGGTCAAAAACACACAAATGGGATTTCAAAGAGCTAAGAGATGGTATGTTGGAACCCAGGTCCAAAAGGAATTTCCAGCCTAAACTCAAGCTCTAATCTTCTCACTACATGCTGAGACACTGTCCTTTTCAAAACCGACCTATGCAACCTAAACTTTCCACACATGCCAAGTCCCTGCTGATGTCAATGGCCTTGGCTAGTGAAGAGTAAAGTAGGAGATGCCCTCTCCCCCATGTAATTCAACACCACCCGCAAAAATCCCATATTCAGTTACTGGAAACAGCTTTCAGGTTGTGGTTGGACAGACCTTATGATTTTCTGGTAGGAAGCATCCTAAGAAGTAACAGAAAATTGAGGAAATCTTTTCCAGCTATGAGCAATTTGTTCTTGCTTGGCTTGCTTGCTTCCCTCCTTTCCTTTGGCAGCCTCTAATCTTTAAGGAGGATTTTGGTTGTCTTTGGTTGTCTGTTTCTTTGGCCTTAGGGACACAGTAGTTTTAAAGAATGAATGAATGAATCAGTTATTTCTGATAGCAAACACTCTCCTTGTGTTTATTTTAAGCACTGCTTATGCCCTCCAAATTCTTCTTAGAGTCCATTTGAGGAACTGTGACCTGGAACCATTAACTACAAAAGAAGTTTCTGAAGAGGTTTGGAAGCAACTAGAGATGGAGAGAGAAACTGCTGCTGGTAATGGGAAGCTAAACTAATTAATTCTGTGAGTTAATTGGCTCAGCTGCTGTTCCAAACAAAACAAAACCATCAGAACAAGTTCTGGAGAGCTTCCTTTGGAGCCGAGGCTGAGGTGGCTTCTCACTGGTGGAACTCTCATCCCACTGCTGTGGTTTTTCCCTTCCTCCAAAACCAAAAATGTCATGGATTTTAGCTTCCTACTCATTAACCGGTGAAGTGCAAAACCCTTTCCTCACTGCAAAAGTTAAATGTGAGCTGAAGAGTCAGGACAGGAATGGGGCCCCAGCTTCCTCCCGTATACAGCATCCTCCCACTGGTTGGCTGGGGGGAGCACAGATCAGCTCCAGTAAACAGTCTCTTTAGCGACACTTGAATGGTCATGCAAGAATGGTGGCAAAGCCAGTGGTGAAGTGGGAAGTGTCAAAAAATGCTGTTACTGCTGGCCTCCAAAGTCCAATTAAATAAAGGGAAGGACAAAGAAAGTGCTTTGGACCCAAGAGATGATAGGGATGGGAAGAAAGGCACGATCTCAGAGTCCTGGATTTTGATCTACAACAGTGAAAGATGCATGAGGGAGTTTCCATAAAGGACCCCAGAATTGCTTTTCTGAACCAGGTGAATTTTGACAGCATTCCTAAGCATTTGTACTCTCATAATTATTTAAGGACCAGATAACAGTGGTGTTGGTTTGTTTTCTATGTGGTCTTTTCATGTTTTTATCATCCTATTTGTGACACAAATGCAGTAAAATAGAGTTTCAGTATCAGCTTGCAGGCAGATCACAAGCAAGTTTCTATGCTCTTGAAGTCTGCCAGGAATCCTGTGGCTTTTATTTAAAATACTGTTTTTGAAAGTCCTGCCTGTTTATTGTAAGATTACAGAGGATTTGAGTAATATTTTGCTTTCCATACATTCAGGGAATCATTGAGTGGAAAAAGATATTAAAGACTTTGAATTTGAACCCTGAGCTACCTAGTCCTACTCTGACAGACTAACAACTCTGTATCTGAATAGCAGAAATCTTTCATTGAGCAATTATCCCAACAAAATTGAAGTTATCCATATTAGTGCCCTGGAAAGATTCTATGGGTGGCACATTTTGTCAGCAGTAGCAGAATGAAAGGGAAAATACTGTAGGCCTTTTTTATTCCTAGGGACCCTTGAAACAAAGGGAGAAGAGAAAGGCAAGGCTAGCTGAAATTGGAGATGACAAATAGACACTGTGATGACTAGTCTGAGCAATAGGCCATGTTGCTGTTGAAGGCTATGGCAGTGGGGTGTGCAGGAGGAGGCCTTGCATGCACTGGATGACTGGGGGAAAAGGAAGGAAGGGAGGGAGGGAGGGAGGGAGGGAGGGAGGGAGGGAGGGATGAGAGAGAAAATAATGAAATGTTGGGATACAAGAAACCTGATCCTTCATAAATCTGGTCTGGCTAATTGGCTTCATGCCAAGTGACAACATCTGAGAGCTCTGGCCTTTGGGCAGCTAAAGAAATAAACAAAGCAGAAGGAAGAAGACAAGGAGAGGAAATGGCCCAAAGAGTGTTTGTAGTTCAGAGGTAGGTAAAGGTAAAGGTTTCCCTTGACATGAAGTCCAGTCGTGTCCGACTCTAGGGGGCGGTGCTCATCTCCGTCTCAAAGCCGAAGAGCCGGCGTATGTCCATAGACACTTCCGTGGTCATGTGGCCGGCATGACTACACGGAACACCGTTACCTGCCCACTGAAGGTGGTGACTTCATAAAACACTTTTTTACCTTTTATCTGCCATAATGCTTAGCTTAAAACAAGAGATGGCTCTTTGGGCCATTTCCTCTCCTTGTCTTCTTCCTTCTGCTTTGTTTATTTCTTTAGCTGCCCAAAGGCCAGAGCTCTCAGATGTTGTCACTTGGCATGAAGCCAATTAGCCAGACCAGATTTATGAAGGATCAGGTTTCTTGTATCCCAACAATTAGCTTGATGCAAAGTAGTTCACATTATCCAGTTTGCTAGACTACTACTAACACCAATTGTTGCAATTTTCTATATGGTTGGAAAGGGAAATTGTCTTGTCCTTCTCCTTCTCCTCCACCTCCTCTTCTTCCTCTGTTGATTTACTAGATTTTTAATCCCAAGTTTCCTTCAAGTTCAAGGTGGTGTACAGAGCATTCCCTCCTCCAATTTTTCCTCACAACAGCGTCCCTGTGAAGTAGGTTGGTAAGTTGGGCCAAAAAAAAGGAAGACTTAAAGTCACCCACTGAGCTTCCATGGATCTGAACCTGAGTCTCTCCAGTTCGAGTCCAACAACTTCATCGCTCCCCCACATGGGCAGTGGCTGCCTCTTTTGCCTCCCTATTTCCCTTTGCTCCAATTATCTACCGTGCCCAGGTCTCACCTGCTGTTTGGCTGGTTTTGCTCATTGCTGTCTCCTCCTCTTCCTCCCCCCGCTTCTCTCTCTCTCTTTCTTTTATGCCCCACACACACACTTTCTCCCTCCCTCTTCTCTGCCTTCCTAGGTATACTTGGATGTTCTCTCAAGTACTATCCACTTCTGTATTTTCTGTTCATATATATTTAGTATTTATTTACAAGCTTGATTTTTTTCCCCTGGATGTGAAGCCAGGCATGTACAAAAATCCTTAAGATGCTATAAAGCTGCTGAGGTATAAAATGGAAAGTGCTTACCCTGCCTGTACAGAAATATCTCACTGGTAATGGAAGCTACCAGCGCTGGGCATAGTAAATCTCACAGAGTTTAGCCGGTTTGTTTATACTGCGATGGGGAGATAGAGAGTTTATTCTGCTTCCCCATCACACCACCACCCATATGTTTGACATTCCCAGCATTCCCTGCTGAATGTCTTGTTTGGCAGGAGAAAGTCCTTGCTCCAACCCACATCCCACCGGTCCACCGAAAGAACAGTTATTGGTATCCATTTATCTGTGCAGGTAGCATATACATACATACATACATACATACATACATACATACATACATACATACATTAGATTTGCTGTTGGCATTCCTCACAAATGTTTACATGTTATGTGTATATGCTAATAGGCATATGGGATTAGTTCATTGGGTGGGAGTGCTGGTGCTAGAATGGGTCTATGCATCAATTCCAGCACGACGAGATGCAACTTTCCAGATTCAAAGCAGAATGCCATGAATCCCTAGGGGAGGCTCACTAAAATTGAAAGGGGGCAGAATATGTGCCAGCACAGAAGGAGGAATTATAGATACCTACCCTTACCTGCAGATGAGACCAGAATACAGAACAAACAAGGGGTAAACTCTGGCTACTTCTAGTTTCTGCTTGAAGAGATTGGGGGGGAGGGTGTCAGGAAGATCTAGAGGTCAGTGTGGCATTAGGAACCAGACCTGAGACAGCTGCAGGAAAAAGGGATGGTGAACTTCTAAATGTCCTGTACATGCTACATATTGTGAAAAAAGCTCTTGCATTCATCAATGTCAGGCCCAGAGTTTGAATAAATTTGAATGCATTCAAGCGTGTTCCTTTCAGCTTTCTACATTACTTTCCAGTTTGAATTATTTCATTCACTTTTTTTTTTCAAAATTCTTTTTATCCACCTTTTTATCTCCCTCCCTTCCTCTCCTCCCCAACTTTCCTAGGACACATTATAGTGTCTGTGGGGCCCTGAGCCTTTGAGCAATGTTCATATGTGATAGCTATTAGGCTTTGGGTACTAACTGCCTTTCCCACTGGGCTGCAGGAGAAAAAGATACTATTCAGTTCACAAAGAATAAAGTGCAGTAGTGCACTTTTTCATAAGGGTCTTTAATCTTTCAGCAACATAAAGTAGAATTTAAATTAAAAAAGCCTATATAGACTAAATCCTCAATTTTTCTTCTACATGCTATCCATCAAAAAGAAAGGTTATATTTTGAAGAAAGAGATGAGCAACTCAAAGGCACATTTTAATCTTTGTGAAAACAAATTTAGTTCTGAATTTACTATGGTTCACAATCTCAATACGCAATCTCAATATGCAACTCCAACATACCAAATAAATGCAAAATTTATATCCCTAAAAATTGCAATCCAAAACAGGATGCCAATCACCATAGCCAATTTTGCATCAACACATTTTGCTTTCAATGTATGTAACTTTCCCATCAATTGGAAACTTTAAAAGAAATAGATTATGACTGGTGATGATGATGAATGAGGGGTATACAATTTTTATAGTTTGATGTTTTTTTCTGGCTGGAGGGAGCATCTGTATGAAGCTCTCACTCCATGTCCAGAAATTTTGTTCTACAATCTGTATTAAGAGGCAATGCAAAAAATGGATTGCAGGATGGTAAGATGTGATTCAGGAGAACACAAAACTAATAGATGCTGTAGCTTGTATTGAACATTTCCTTCTCTCTTTTGGTGGTGAAAGCTCTTGAATGGTGTGTGCATCTCTCACTTGCTTTTCCTCTCTCTGTTTTTGATTTATATCCCATTACTTTGCTTGTTTGTGCCTTGCAGACATGAATTTTTCCCCTGACATCTTTTCATAGTAGAGGGGAGTTTTGTATGGCTGACTTCACATTTTCAGGGGATGTAGACATCAATTAAAATAATTTACAACATCTGATCCATCGTTATTAACAGCATTAATCCTGCCACACCCCTCATATTAAGTGCTGTTCACTGGGCAATGGAGAAATGGTGGGTAGCATGGTCCACATGAGGCTCAGATGGAGGCTGCCAAAGAGGAGGAGTCCAGAACAAAACCCAAATGCTTTAGGAACACAGAATGGAGTCTGTGGGTTCCAAAGGGAACTTTTGAAATAGAAATACATAATTTAGAATTAAAGATTATTTTATGAATATGGATGCTGGTGTAGCTCCCAGATTTAAAGTACCCATATTCCTTGCCAGAAGTGCCCAATTTATTTTTTAAAAAATCCAAACCAAATCCAAATTTCAAATATTAGAAAAGTATGGAGAGCACAACATTAAGTTTCAAACTGTGAAATTGAACTACTTCTTTGGGATGTGAGATATATTATTTTTTTATGTAAAATTACAACCATTGGAAAGTTCCCGTTCTCTTCTCAAATATTTGAATTTTAGTTCAAAGAGAGGTAAAATTCAGTGTGGTCAGCTCAGAGTATATGTTCAGAACTATACATGATACATGATCATTCAAGCAGTTCAAAATGATGCTTTTTTTAATTCAAAAGGATCTTTCTCATAGTTACCCAAGGGTTGGAAATATTTAAGAGTTGGAAATATTTAAGGTCTGTTCTAAGTCAAAAAAAGTGAAGGTAGAACCACTGAGTGACCACACTGCAAACCAGGCCATCATTGTCATCCCATTTACTTTGCCTGAATTTATGAACTGGGGCAATCGTTGGCAACTGTTGGTCTGGGGACCACTTAAAGAGGTATTCCCTTATCAAATTTCTTTCAATGTCAAGGTTCAATACAGCTCATACAGCCCGTTCTTTATAATTTCCTACAAGCTTGCCAACCAGCTATGCCAGCCCTCTTGGCACCATAAACAGTCCCATGACCAGGAGACACAAAGCAGAACCTGTGACACCACAGAAAAGCGAGTTAAAAGATAAGAGCTTATTTTAAAGAACAGTTTTTGAAACTTTGGATTTATAAGTTAGGTAGGACACTGTGTTAGATTAACTGATTTCATCCTTGATCTTCTACCTGCTAGCTATTAGACAGGTTGAGGCCCTAAAAGAAGTACAGGGAAGATATTTTTTAAAAAAATCTACTGCAGTGAAACATTTTAAGGGATCCTGATGAAACTTAGCAGGATGAATAGATCTAATGAAGCTCACATCTCCATTATACCCCAAGATGAAGCAGCTTGAAGACTTTGCAGTATAGTTGATAGACACTTTTTTTTTAAACCAAACCACAAATCACATTGGATTGCCCTTGAATCTTGAATCAGGTCTTCCTTGAATCTCATGTTTCTAATTCAAACTGAATCAGCTGATTGGCACAAGTCTAGTAAGAAATAAATGATGCACCCTCCCAAATGCAGTGACCTGATCATGGGAAGTGGGTAGGGGCATATTATAAGATACTAATTATTGCTCTTTTCCATTAAATGCCCACTGCTAAGCAAATCAGTCATCAATCTCGTTGGCAGATGACTAAACCAAAATTCATTTCTGCTATGGGTTTGGTGGAAATATCTCCTCTGCAGAAGTAGCTGCTATTTCTCATGTGATTTCACCAAAGGGGTGCAGCTGATTAGCCAAACTGGATTGGGAGATCTGAAGGGATGGTGTTAAAAGGCCTTTTTTGCTTGCCTTTTTAGGTTCAGGTACTGCAGTCAACTGATGTCCATCTGTCTGAGGCCTAAATATTGTTTCATGGAAAATGTGGTTACTGCATTTTTTTTAGAGACTGCCTGGACAAGTGCCTGCAGCTTTCTTGGCAAGATTTTTCGGAAGTGGTTTGCCATTGCCTCCTTCCTAGGGCTGAGAGACTGGCTCAAGGTCACCCAGCTGGCTTTGTGGCTAAGACGGGACTAGAACTCCTGGTCTCCTGGTTTCTAGCCCACTGCCTTCACTACCACACCAAACGGCTCTCAGCTACTGCATTACCCCTTCATTAAACAGCTGTACTCAGTAAGAATTCATTAATGACTCTCTGTTAACCTTGAAAGAGATTACTCTGTGCAGGTTTCTGTATTGTTAAACCTTTGTATAAATGACCTAGATGAGAGAATCAGCTGCTTATCGAATTTGAAGATTATATGAAACTAGACATATTGAGCTAAAACCAGTACTGGGTTCAGCAGAAATATATGTGAAGTCTTACAAGATGGTGAGATACAGCTTGGGAGAAGTATATGTACAAGGGGTCTAAGGTGCTTAAATAGATCATGAACTTAATAGAAGCCAGCAGCGCAACAGAATAATGCAGTCTTATTCAGTACTAAAGGAAATGTAATGTCTTGGTCATAGAAATGAAACAAAGGTTTGTCAGTCATTTATTGGGGGTGCATATTACACTGAGCAAGGAGTTAAACTAAGTTATCTTTATGGCCCTCAAGGTAAAGGTCCCTGGTTATGGCCTCCAGTGCCCCTTTAGAACATACTACTCAAAGCTTTTTCATTAAAGGCTGTAATTGGTAGCTGAAGCATAACCCATCAATCATGCCATTCCTCCCACCCAAAATGGGTTAAAAAAAAAGTTCCCACCCACTGTTGCAGCACTTAGAAACACCACCCCACCTACTGAAGCCTCAGAGGGGGAAAAAAGCTAGAAAGGATAAAGTTCAGCCAGTTGCCTGCTTTTCTTTTAGATTTGCCCGCCTCAGGACTGCCCTGAAATATTCAGCTATTTAGAGAAAAACAGACTTCACCATCATACAAAAAGTGAAGACCTTCCAATCCTTTTAAAGGCATGCCAGAAGATGGCAAGGCAGCGGGAACAAGAAACTGTTCCAGTATTAGCCTTCAGTGCTTTTTTCCTCTTCTGCCTGTTTGCAAAAGCAATACAGATGCTTAAAGTTCTATTTTATGTATGTATGTATGTATTTTATTTTATTTATTTATATCCCACCTTTATTATTATTTTTATAAATAACTCAAGGTGGCAAACATACCAAATACTCCTTCCTCCTCCTACTTTCCCCACAGCAACAAGCCTGTGAGGTGAGTTGGGCTGAGAGAGAGGGACTGGCCCAAGGTCACCCAGCCGGCTTTCATGCCTCAGGCAGGACTAGAACGCACCATCTCCCGGTTTCTAGCCCATCATTAACCACTAGACCAAACTGGCTCTAATTTTATTAAAATAAATAAAATAAAATTTTATTGTGTTGTTGTTCTTGTTATTGTTGTTATCCCTTCACTACAAATTATTTCAGACCTTCCCTGATGTTCACAAGAATTCACAAGATAGTATAGGAAAAAAAAGCTAGAGAAAAGCCAATGCTGTAGTTTTAGACAATGATTTGATGGTATATATTCAGGTGATGTACTGTCATGCACAAAATCTTCATTGAAAAAAAAGTCCTCAAGAACATAATTTGACTAAATATATGTCAGCTAAACAACAGCTCCTTCTAGAGAAACAAACACCCAGAAACCATTCCTATTTTGCCTCCTTTCAAGAGTCTTACATTTCTTAATTCCATTCCAATGCATGTCTTGATAAGGAGATGCTTGTGAGGTGCGTGGTATAAGACTATTTTGCATCAACCAATAGTCCTGAGCAGGCAAGCCCCTTTCTTTAGAATTCACATGATTTAGATTTTCTATGTAATATTTTTGTTAGCTTACACTTTACTAACTCTGTACTAGCATAAAGATGGTTTTGAGGAACCCTTATGTGATAAGATATTATTGCATTCTTCAAAAACTTTCAAACGCCCTCAAGAGCCCTTCCAACCCCATGATTCTGCTTTTTTGTTGTTGTTGTTTATTTTATGCATTTCCTTCCTTTCTTCTGAGAACGCAAAGCAACTTATATGGAGTTCTCCCTAATTTTATCCCCACTACAACCTTGTGGGCTAGGTTGAAATGGAAATGTACAGGTTTTTTGAATAAACACAATTCAAAGGGGAAAAAAATATGTTGGAAGCCATAAATGTATGAGTGGAAATGAGGAAAGAGAGGAAAGAGATTAGGCTATTGGAGAATGGCTATTTTCTGAAGAATGATGTCTTTGATGAGCATTAGCCTAGAAAAGGTTTTATTTCTAATATGTGGGATTTTATTTTCAAATGCCTAAGTCTACTGTACATATACAAGGCAAAATTTTGAATATAAATCTAAAAGCATGATTTGATTGTTTATGATGAAAATTTGAGAGAATTATTGAAGGATATAAGGTTCACTGCCATTTTTCAGTACTTTCAAGAAGGGAATAAATGGAAGGAAAAAAGGGAAGAAACCTCATATAGGACAACTGCAGGGGGAAAAAAGTACAAGTCCTGTATGAAAAAAGCATTAGAATGGTTAGATTATTCTCCCAACAAATGAATGGAAAGTAGATGGAAGGAAAAAAGATGTGGAAGCTGCTTCAACAGAGTGAAAATAATTATGTTACAGAATGCCACAGAGGAGTGGGGAGTTATGCTAATGGAAAGCATCAAAAATGATGTTCAGTGAAACGATGAAGTGAAAGAGGCTGTGGATGAGGAAAGAAATGCAATATAAGAAAACGATTGCAGCAAAAAAATGAGGATGAGAATATATGCTGTATAATGTTTATGTACAAAAATGACAGTTGCAGAAGAGGCAGAGAAAATACAAAGTAATTTTGATGAAAATAAACACTTATTTTAAAAGAATGTGAAGAGAGGTAAATAAGGGGTCTCTAGTGAGTAAAGGGAATTAAAAATAAAAGTGATTAAATGATTTGGGATGGTACTGAAGAGAGGGAATTCTGAAAGGAGCATTTAAAGAAGTGTAAGGGAATAATAGTAGTATAATATTATTCTGAAACAAATGTTATAAATATGAGTATCTCCCTAACAATAATAATGAAGAGGAAGTCATCAATGCTGTGAGAATTTTGAAAAATGAGGTGGCCACTGATGTGGATGATGAAATTAGAGAAACATTAAAATATGGATGTGCTTTGCTTGTGGTGTGGGTGTGCAGTTTGTTTTTAATGTGTGTAAAGGTTGCATCTGTGCCTGAGGATTGGAAGATTGCAGTTATCACTTCCCAATATAAAGGAGATATAGCAAGTGTGAATATAAAAGGGGGACATTTTTTTTTTATGCTCTGGCTGGGAAGATGTTTGGCAGAATTGTGATTGAAAGGGCATGAAAGATAACAATAAACAAAAGTTGGGAACTGCAGTGTGGCTTAATGCTGGGTAGGGAATATGCTTCTTCCCACTTCGTTATACTGAAATGAGAGCTGGGTGTTTCAGGAAACACTTAAAAATAAATCAAATGCAGTGGGAATGGGGTACTTAAGAAGTCTGTGTGGTAAAACAAAGAGAAAAAGCATGAATGTGGATTAATGAATGAAAGAAGTTCTTTGGGATGGCTTAGTCATATAGAGAAAAATGAATGAGGACTGAATTACAAAGCAAACACCTGAAGGAAGAGTGGATGTGTTAAATGGAAGGGGAAGACCAAGAAAGTCAGGACTGAATGATGAAGTCCTGAAAAAGAAACAAGTTTAAAGAGGAAAAGGAAATGTGCTGTATATATGAAGCAGTCTATGGATCTGGTAGAAACAATGGTGGCTTGCAAGTATAGAAAGGTTTGGAGAGGAACAATAAATGGTGTTGAGGAAAACTAGTTCTAGCTCGGTTTCTTCCTCCCTGCTACCCCCACTTCTCTTGTCTTTAATTTGTTTGGATTCCTAATTCTTTTTTTTTTTTTTTTGCCAATCACAAAAGCGAATAGTGTGATAAAAATATATGTGTATGTGTATAAGAAATATTGTTAATATGTTTACTGAAAAAAGTGTGACCTCAATTATGCAAACTCAGAATGTCACAAAGTTGATAATTCTATGGGGGATGTTTCAATCCAGAATTTTGTTTTCAGATATTCAGAGCTCATAATTCTTTGGTGTGATTCTCCCCTCCTGATTATACCCAGCCAAACATGGTGAGGAGCTGTTCAGTTATCCATTCTCGTTTACAGAATCAGCTGCAGTTTCATTTAGGTTAGGAGGGCAAGAATGCATTGGTCTGAGATGGGGGAGGATATGGGGTGAGGCACATGGATTCCATTTATGCCTTCTGGTTTTTGAGCCTTAGAGGGTTTTTTTGCTGTTGTCGCTCTTGCCTAGGGGAGTTTTCAGTGAGCGTGTGTCTCTGAGGCACATGGCAGCCCTGAGTGGGTAACGGTGTGGAACATAAAGTGTTGTCTATTAGGTAAGGAGACTGGTTAATACAAAGAGTTGTTGGTAATAACAATGTCCTTTCAATGCTGACAGAGACAAAGCACCTGCATGTGGTGTCTACCACTGCGTGCAGCGACTGATGGTTGCAGGGAGGTATTGGAGAGCATTTGAATTTCACATCCAGGGAGAGTCGCCTATCATTAAAAAACCCTAATTTCAGTGTCAGGTGGAGTTCCAGGTAATCGATCATGGTGTCAGCAGACACAGTCTCTTCTTTGCTGTCTCACCTCTATGTCAGCCTTGGGATTTCCAATTAAACTTATGGAATGAATCTGGAGGGAAGTAAAAGGGAAGTGAGCTGGGGAAATGGGGCATTTACACCAGAATCAGCAAGTTTAAGGGGCAAATGGGCAACTGACACAAATTCATGCATACAAGAAGCCTTTGAACAAGAAGCCTTTGAACAAGGGAGAGAAAAGTCACTGTACCACAAAGCAAATTGATTCCTGGTAGGGAGAAGTAAAACATTTTTGCACTCAAATTACATCATTCATCACCAAACCAAATAATGTCATTGTGCATTGTTTGGCCAGCGTGAAACTTTGCATTGACTTTCATTTTATTAGCTAAAATGCTATTACTAAATTCCAATGGATTTTTTAAGCTGGAGGTCCTAGCATATGATCATGCTTTACCATTCTTGTCTAGATTTTTTTCAGATCCCCATAAAGATTTGCTCAGTCTGTGCCTTCATGGTCAAATTAGAATTGGGTCTCCAGCTGTACTGCTGAAGTGTCAGAAAATTCTCTCACTTGGTATACTAAACTAGCTTGTCTCACTCCCTTTCATCTTTCAGTCTGCATGCTATTTGTGACTTATGTCAATGTAAAAGTAGAATGTTGAATTTAATATGTCCTTAATAATATATCACAAAATGTATGAAGAAAGCCTGAAACAGTCATTCTTTTAACCTGCCCCATCTCACAAGGCCTTTTAGGATTAAATGTGAACTACAAGTGGACAGAAGGAAAACTGGGTATCCTTGCAGATTTGAGGTTGGTATGACTTGGGCTCCCAATGTCCTAATTGCTCTGAGGAATGTAGCAATGTCTCACCCAGTAGGTACAAATCCTCTTTCTGAGCTTGGTTTACCAGCAAATTGAAGGCAATGACACAAATGACTGGAATACAAGGGGCAGAAAGCAGATTCGAGCCTATAACTGAGCCTTCTTATGTTCAGTGATGGGGGCAAAGTGGCAATATTTCACTATCCTATTGTATTTTTGAAGTGCTGTCAAGCTGAGTTCTTCTAGGTAATTCAGTGTCCTCACAGGTACAAATAAACCTTCAAAGCTTGCAGGGACAGATATTCTAAGCACCCTGAAGCTGCTGCTTATAGCTGCCTCAACCTGGATATACATACTGTCATGCAGAAAACCTGAGAATGGTTTTCACAGTACCATCTCTCCCTGTTTTGTGGAATTAATTTTAATTTCTGTAATCTGGGGATGAAGGAGAATGTTCTTGCTTCCTTGCTTGATCCTTGCTGTCTTGACTCATTATGTCTATTTACATCTAGCTGAAATGGCAGAGGTGGTACCTTGTTTTGAAGAAGGGACCCAGTCTTATGTGGATCAACTTGGATGGATCAAAACTTTGGCTTTTTCATGCATCTCTCCTTCCTAGAAAAAGTATTCAGGGAGATGGCAGCAGAGTGTTTTTGGGCATTCTTAAAAGATGGGATTATACTTTTGTTTTAGAACAGATTTTGGAGCCAAAGCTACCTTGATTGCTCTGAAAAATTACCAGTGATAAAGTATCGATCTATCAACAGCATTCATTACTATCAGCTATGCCATCCTTCTGAATAGAAGGGGATCACACTTATAGTTGAGGATAAGAGGCAGTATAGTTTGGTGATTCAATTGCCAACCCAATTTTATGGACTCCCATGGGGTAATATTTCAACCCCAAGTTTTTTAACATTTATGTGAAATTCCTGAGATCATTTAAATATATAAAATAAAGCACCATCAGGCAATTGGTGATACCTAGCTCTTTCTCACTTATATACAGTACGTCAAACAATGACCCAAGAAGATGGAACAGCATCAATGAAGTATCAAAACTGCTTCTTAAAGAAAAACCTCCAGTTAAATGTGTATGGCATGTAGCACTACTGAAGCCAAGCAAAAATCCCTTCAGATCCAATTGCCTTCCTATGTCATCCATACAAGCCATGTGACTTGCAGTTGTGAACCAAGCTCCATCCACTATGGATGAATTACCAAAGCAAAGCAAAAGTTTTTGTCCAGAAAAGCAGGTCAAATTCTGAACCTCACCCAGTTTATCCAAAACAGTTTTGAGAGAGGCAAATCACAGGCACAGTATTCTGTGACCTTTCTGCACAGAAGCATTTGGGGATGGGGGAGGTGTCAATGGTGTCAAAGTGATAGGGGCAATCAAGTGATTAAAGCCTCATTCCTGTATAATGTGCGTTGCATCAATCACAGAAACATAAATGATTGTCTGGTCATGCCCACCATTTTGAAGATATTGATCTGCCCCCCAGATGCCCTTATTTCTGCAGAGTATGACACTTTTAACCACCGCAGTATTGACGTATACAGTCTAACTCAAGAATTCGACTAATACAAATGATCAAGGTCCTCACTGAAAATTACCACTTCTGTATCAAGCTTGGAGTAAGTGTCAAATGTGGTAAAATGGCTTGTGACAAAGAAGTATGGTGACACCATTCGTCTTTAACATTTATATGAACAACAACCAATCCATACATACATAGGAAGCTTCATCTATATTAATGACCTAGCCATGACAATACAATCAAAGGAATTTATTCAGATTAAAAAGATACTAATGGAAGCATTAGACCAAATGCAGGTAAGCCTTGGGTTAGCCTCTTCCAGTTGCAGACCCAAGGAACCAAACTCTAACTGGAATGGGACTTATCTGAATCACAATAAAAGTCTAGCATACCTTGGAGTGACCCTGAATTGTACAGTTCCATTTAAATCACATATTTATCACATATTGAGAAACAGAGACAGAGTCTAGAACACTTACAAACTCTCACTGGTAGATACATCCTGTAGACATCATAAGCTCTACCTTGGCCCTTTATTACCCCAGGGCTGAGTAACAGAGAACACTCTGTGAGAAAGATTGGCCTATTATTGAACAACCGCTGCTGAATTATCACAGGTTGTTTGAAGCTGAAAATGTATACATTATGTATTCTCACTGGAAAAGCCCCTCCAGACATCTGCAGAATTATAGCCAGTCAGAATAAGTGAAAATGATAACTGGAAGATGTTACACATCTTCTATATAACCACATTGTGAAGTGGGGACACTTATGCAAAGCTTTATTACAGCAGTGAAAACATAAATACCAGATTGCCTTCTCCTAGGTAGGAACTACGGCAGACACAACTAAAAAACTTTGCAAAGGATGCTATGGGCATTAATGTGAAAGAAAGCTCCCTTCTGGACCAGGGGAAGAATGGCTCATTTGGAAAGCCTGAAATGATCTCTATACCCAGGTCAGTAAATAGGAAAGTCAATGTTCAAAAAAGATCAGAGACCTGTAGCTCCACAAGAGGCAGAACATCTTCTCTTTTGACCTTTGTTAGGAAGAGACTATTGCCCACTGCAGGACTTCACTATGGCCAATTCATAACCATTAATATGTGCACAAAAATAGGAACAAATCCATTCACCAACAAACTTTGTTGAATACTGTAGATATGAAAATAATTTCCATTTCAATCAAATGAGGTGGAAAAAGATACAGACTTATCTATATGAACAATACTGATCTAGAATCATAACTGATCTCAGCAAGCCAGAGCACTTTCCACCAGCTATGACTTAGGCACAGCTGGAGCCCCCAAAGTAAAGAGAAATCAACCCAGGCTGTTAGGTTTGGATTATGATATGTGATTGTATTTTGTAAGTAGGTTACTGAGTTCTATCCCACCACCATTCATCTGATTTGAGAAAGATATACAAGTCATTGAAGTCAACATACCACTCCTCCATGTTGTCCTGACTTATGGTTTCTTCCAAATATGTTTAACATAATATGAGGATCTCTCATCATTGTGATACTAAACAAAACACACAAGGCATAAGACAACCAAACAGGAAGAAAAAGGGATGAAAAGTTACTCTATCTAATAAATATTCATGTACCTCTTAGTGAGATAGATATGGGATGGAAGGGACACTACCTACAACAACCAAAAATAGACAGAAGATAGACACACTCAACAATATATTAATTCTTTCAGTTGTTTATTCAGTAAACAAAAGAAGAATATTAAAAGACTGAAGGAGGGTGGTTAAATAAGCTAATGCATTGTCTTTAAAAGCAAAGCAAAATATTGGGATATCTTGTGAAAGGAAGGGAGTAAGGGAAGGAACGGGAGGTTGGATTAACAAACTGAATGAAGGAGGTTCAGGCAGGAACAGGTCAAGAGAGACTGGGAATGTGGATGATGAATGGAAAAAAATCAGTTTGTTGTTTGGGAGCACTCAGAGTGCTGTTACAGACTAAAAGCCTGGGTGACAAAGGAGATGTGATTGCAGCAACAATTATAATATACTCTCCATCCCCTATGACCACACCACCTGCCCCAAAGGCTAAAGTTGTGGGTACTGATAGAGTTACTCTGATTGATGGACAGACCTGTTGAGTTGTGAATTCAGTATTGCCCCTTGACTCCCCTCCCATGAACCAAAAGTTATTTCCCTTATTTTGGTTCACTGAAATACATGAAAAGGATTTTGGAGCCATAGTTCATTGCAATCTAAATATGAGTCAACAGGGTGATGTGGCTGAAAAAAAAGCAAATGCAGTTTTAGGCTGAATTAGTAAAAATATAGTTTCCAGATCACAAGAAATAATAATTGCATTCATCAGATCCTACTTAGTACTGTTCAGTTCAGTTCAGTTGGTGACAACACTTTAAGATGGTATCAGACAAATTGGGTACAAAGAGCAATAAAAACAATTAGAATATTGAAAACTAAGTCTTAAAATGAGATTTAATCTTAAGAAAAGTCAAGTGAAGGGGGAAGTTGATAACATACTTCAAATACCTGAAAATGGGAGAGCAATGGTCACTGGCTTCAAAATGGCAGGCATCACTGGACAATCAAAGCTCTGTCCCTTTTTTTACATGTGTTTCATGCATTTGCACATGCATAAAAAGGGGCAAGGTTTTGTTTACCCAGTCAAGCACCATTCTGAAGCCACTGAATGCCTCTGACTGAAAGGATTTCACCCAATAGCAGGCCAAAACCTTATCAGTCCAGGATGCAAGACAGTTAATGAAGTTCCATGGCTCTTCCTCTCCATTCTCACTCTCAGTTAAACACTATCTAATATGTAAACATGCATACAATACTTCTCCTGCCATGTTCTCCTGATGTTGCCATGAACTCATCCCCAATGCATGACTGTCCTTATCTGTACTAGTGTAAAAGAAGTGTTTCCTCACTTTTTCCTTAATACACAGGTGGTGTTAGCCCTTGTCACTCATTATCTTTAGGGCAGGGGGTGGGTGGGAGGAAGTCAGGTGACTGCAGTGACTGGGAACAGAGGCAATTGAGGCAATATAGGAATGAGCAAGGGGGTCTGCATATTTCATGCAGGTGTAGTTTTCTGCTGGCAGAGAGCACTGTAACTCAGTAATGGAGTATATATCAGAATGGCACATGCAGTCCACCTTCCCTTAAGCTTTCAGAGCAGAGATACATGTATGTTACAAGTGGCTAGACCAATGTAGGATTTAAACTGGTGGGGGGACGGGGAGACAGGTTGGTTATGCAGAGGCTGGTTTCATGTGGGACAGATGCCAGTCCCTATATAATGTGTTAAAAACCCATTGTGTTTGTTGAAACCTTCTGAGATATCCTGAAACCTTTTGATGTATATGAGCAAAGCAATGTCTTGCTCAATGGTACTGTTAAAGTCTTGTTTTTCCAAAATGGTCACTTGAAGGTCTGCCATGAAGTGTCCTGGGAGGTTGAATGCTCTGATGTTATTTGTCCTTGTTTTGAGTCCTGATGTCAAACTTGTGTTCATTAATTCTGGCACTTTCCTCACCATGGGTTCTTCTTTCCTATGTGAAGTATAGAACAAACAGAACTATCAAAGTCAGTTATGATTGTATAGATTTTAATGGCTCTGCTAATGAATTAAGTCAAAAAGGTATGATAGAAGAATCCTGATTGTGGTCAAATAATTGCCCTCATCTATATAATAAGATTGTTGGCCATATACCTTTGGTTCTGTTTGCTATGCTTCTTATAATCCCCAAAAATGTTTCACGTGCATTCAACTTTCCTCTAGTAAAAGTAATGTGCTCCACCTTGATGCCCCCAATCAATCTTACATCGACCCGTCCCATCCAGTCATGCAGAGAAGGCATGTTATGGACCCTGTCCGTGAGAGAATGTTGATTGGCGGGGCCCAGGAAGCGGGCCTTGTCTTCTGTGGCCCCCGACCTTTGGAACACTCTTCCCCTGGAGGTGAGGCAAGCCCCCTCTCTCCTGGCCTCCCAGAAAAAGTTAAAGACCTGGCTCTGCCATCTCACTTCGGGTGGGATGGGGGGGAACGAATACTGCGGGTGGGTAGCACCTTAAAATGGACCCCATATATTTATGAATCTGAATCAGAACTTTTAATTGCTACCTTGGATGCTATTTTATATTTATATTTATACGGTATGTAATATCTGGTTTTTATTGTATTTTAATCTTTTTAGCTTTATTGAAACCCACCCAGAGTCCCTGTTTTGGGGGAGATGGGCAGTGACAAAATTTGATAAATAAAAAATAAAAAAATAGTGAGATTATTCCTTTTTAGTATCTGCAAAGCCACAATGCTCAGAATGGGCTTTCTCCACTATAGTTTGTTTCCATGGTTCATTACATGTTTGCAATATTTAAAAATGGTTAACACCCACTCAGTGGCTTTGGAGCTAGTAAGTTTATCCCCCATGAACTCATATGATAAAAATGAAGTGTGCTAAAGAAAATTCCATTAACAGTACATATCTAAGTATTATTTTTATCTTACTGCCAGGAAACAGGCCATAGTCTTTCCAGATGATCTGTAATACAAATACAGAGTTGTTGCTTATCTGTTTTATGTAACTGAGTCTCCCCTCTAAATAAATATTTGGAAATACTGCAGTTTGAGCATTCTTAACAGTATTAAGAATGTATTATTGCTAGGAAAACACATTCCTTTCTCAACCAAATGAAGCCACTGGTATTTGGAATGCTGACTAAAAGCCATAGACATCTTTGATAGTCCCAGTGTAGCATTAGAGACCATTACTGTTCCTAATGGAGCTATTGGCATCAAAGTGGCTCCAGGAAGTGAAGCAGCACCATTACACAGAAAAGTAATGTGCTCCACCTTGATGCCCCCAAAGAAGGCATGGGGGGCGGGTACTTCACTTTTCCTGCTAGAAGAAAATCACTGGTGGCTCATTGTGAGCTGTAGGTTCAAATGACTAGTTGTTGTTTTTTATTATTATTATATAGGTTATCTTCAGCAAAGGATCATTACCTTGTCGTGGTACTGGAGCTTGAGCACCTCAATGACACCATGAGCTAAACTGTGAAGGGCCACCCAAGACCGGAAGGTCATGACAGAGAGGTCAGACTAAACGCGATCCCTGGGGAAGGTAATGGCAACCCACCCCAGTATTCCTGCCGTGAAAACTAAATGGATCAGTACAACCAGAGATATGTCAATATACCATTGGAAGATGAGACTCCCAGGTCGGAAGATGGTCAAAATGCTACTGGGGAGGAACAGAGGATGAGTTCAACTAGCCCCAGACGTGATGACGCAGCTAGCTCAAAGCCGAAAGAATGGCTAGCGGCTGACGGTGCTGGTGGTGAACGACGAATCCAATGTTCTAAGGATCAACACACCATTGGAACCTGGAATGTAAGATCTATGAGCCAGGGCAAATTGGATGTGATTATTGGTGAGATGTCAAGATTAAAGATAGACATTTTGGGCGTCAGTGAACTGAAATGGACTGGAATGGGCCACTTCACATCAAATGACCACCAGATCTACTACTGTGGACAAGAGGACCACAGAAGAAATGGAGTAGCCTTCATAATTAATAGTCAAGTGGCTAAAGCAGTGCTTGGATACAATCCAAAAAATGATAGAATGATCTCAATTCAAATTCAGGGCAAGCCATCTAACATCAAAGTGATCCAAATATACGCCCCAACCACAGATGCTGAAGAAGCTGAAGTACAGCAGTTCTATGGGGATCTGTAGCACCTACTGGACAATACGCCTAAAAGAGACGTTGTATTCATCACAGGAGACTGGAATGCTAAGGTGGGCAGTCAGATGACACCTGGAATTACAGGCAAGCATGGCCTTGGAGAACAAAACGAAGCAGGACATAGGCTGATAGCATCTTGTCAAGACAATTCACTCTGCATAACAAACACTGTCTTCCAACAACCTAAGAGACAGCTTTATACATGGACTTCACCAGATGGACAACACTGAAATCAGATTGACTACATCCTTTGCAGCCAAAGGTGGCGGGACATCTATACAGTCAGTAAAAACAAGACCTGGAGCTGACTGTAGTTCAGATCATGAACTTCTTATTGCACAATTTAGGATCAGACTAAAGAGCTTAGGGAAGACCCACAGATCAGCTAGATATGAGCTCACTAATATTCCTAAGGAATATGCAGTGGAGGTGAAGAATAGATTTAAGGGACTGGACTTAGTAGATAGGGTCCTGGAAGAACTATGGACAGCAGTTCACAACATTGTTCAGGAGGCAGCAACAAAATACATCCCAAAGAAAGAGAAAACCAAGAAAGCAAAATGGCTGTCTGCTGAGACACTAGAAGTAGCCCAAGAAAGAAGGAAAGCAAAAGGCAACAGTGATAGGGGGAGATATGCCCAATTAAATGCAAAATTCCAGAGGTTAGCCAGAAGAGACAAGGAATTATTTTTAAACAAGCAATGCACAGAAGTGGAAGAAGACAATAGAATAGGAAGGACAAGAGACCTCTTCCAGAAAATTAGAAACATCAGAGGTAAATTCCAGGCCAAAATGGGTATGATCAAAAACAAAGATGGCAAGGACCTAACAGAAGAAGAAGAGATCAGGAAAAGGTGGCAAGAATATACGGAGACCAGTATAGGGCGGATAACAATATCGGGGATAGCTTTGATGGTGTGGTCAGTGAGCTAGAGCCAGACATCCTGAAGAGTGAGGTTGAATGGGCCTTAAGAAGCATTACTAATAACAAGGTAGCAGGAGACGACAGTATCCCAGCTGAACTGTTCAAAATCTTGCAAGATGATGCTGTCACGGTAATACATGCTATATGCCAGCAAATTTGGAAAACACATGAATGGCCATCAGATTGGAAAAAATCAACTTATAACCCCATACCAAAAAAGGGAAACACTAAAAAATTTTCAAACTATCAAACAGTGGCACTCATTTTACATGCCAGTAAGGTAATGTTCAAGATCCTGCAAGGTAGACTTCAGCAGTTCATGGAGCGAGAATTGCCAGATGTACAAGCTGGGTTTAGAAAAGGCAGAGGAACTATGGACCGAATTGCCAATATCCGCTGGATAATGGAAAAAGCCAGGGAGTTTCAGAAAAACATCTATTTCTGTTTTATTGACTATTCTAAAGCCTTTGACTGTGTGGACCATAACAAATTGTGGCAAGTTCTTAGCGGTATGGGGATACCAAGTCATCTTGTCTGCCTCCTGAGGAATCTGTATAACGACCAAGTAGCAACAGTAAGAACAGACCACGGAACAACAGACTGGTTTAAGATTGGGAAAGGAGTACAGCAGGGTTGTATACTCTCACCCTACTTATACAACTTGTATGCAGAACACATCATGCGACATGCTGGGCTTGAGGAATCCAAGGCTGGAATTAAAAGTCACTGGAAGAAACATTAACAGTGCTTTGGTGAACAGCATTATTGTAGGCAACCTCAGCAAAAGGGAGAAGGTCCACCCAATCGTCTTATTGAAAACTAATGTAACAGCGTGGGAATTGCTCTAGAGTAGATTGAGCTTGTTCAGTCGCTCCGTCAGTGGCAGGATGGCTAGATGAGCTGAGAGATCGTTGGACCTCAATTAATTTCAAAAATGCGCGCCAAAATTTAGAAGTAAATTGGACGTCTCTTTCAGAAATTACACGTGTGGGACACCAGTGAATTTTGTAGATGTGCATGAGAAAGAGTTTGGCTAATTGCTGAGCTGTTGGGATTTTAGTGCAGGGTATAAAATGAGCTTGCTTAGAAAATAAATCAATGACAGTCCAAATCACAGTTTTATTCTTACTCTCAGGTAAATCCACAATGAAATCCATGGCTATCTCCTTCCAGGGAGCCTTTCGGGAGGCTACCGGTTGGAGCAGTCCTTGTGGTTTCCCTCCCTTCCTCTTTGCCTGGGCACAGACGTGGCATGATGTGACATACGACTGCACGTCAGCCCGAAGGGAGGGCCACCAAAATTGGCGTCTCACCAAGTGCAAAGTTTTGGTAAAGGCAAAATGACCTGCAGATTTACTATCATGGGAGCACTGCAAAACAGTTTTGCGAAGAGACTCAGGAATGTAGATTCTGCCATTAGAGTACCAGACGTTGTCAATTTCAGTTAATTGAGTCTTGTTACATTGTAACCAGGGATTGTCAGGCAGCGCCTGAAGCAGCTCCTCTTTTAAGTCAGCCTGCACTTTCACTCTCCCGGCTGCCGCTTGTTTGCGCGTTACACAGGCCATTCCAAGCTGCTGTTTTGAGAAAACAGTGTCCACAACTTGTGCTTGTGCTGTGTGATATTGAGGGAGGCGAGAAAGCGCATCAGCTAAAAAGTTCTTTTTACCCGGAAGGAAATTAAGGGTAAAATTGAAACGGTTAAAAAACTGAGCCCAGCGAATCTGTTTTCCATTTAATTTTCTGGGAGTCTGCAAGGCTTGGAGGTTTCTATGATCAGTCCAAACCTCAAAGGGAGAAAGGGCACCTTCCAAGAGATGCCTCCAGTGGGTAAGAGCAGTTTTGACAGCAAAAGCCTCTTTCTCCCAAATGGGCCAATTACGCTCAGTGTCAAAAAACTTGCAGGAAAGATAAGCACAGGGATGAGGAAAACCCGTGTCATCCTTTTGCAGGAGCACAGCTCCAAGAGCCAAATCAGAAGCATCAGCTTGCACAATGAAAGGTCGAGTTGGGTCAGGGTGGGCAAGAATAGGTTCATGGGTGAAAAGCAGTTTCAAATTGTCAAAAGCTGCTTGACAGGCAGAAGAAGTCCATGTAAGTTTGACCCCAGGGGACGTAACTTTGCGAGTTTCCCCCCTCCCCCTGGTTTTTAATAAGTCAGTGAGAGGTAAAGCAATTTGAGCAAATTGAGGTATAAAATTTCAATAGTAGTTGGCGAAACTGAGAAAACTTTGGAGCTGGCCGCAGGTGCGTGGGGGTTCCCAACCCATAATGTCCTGGACCTTTGCAGGATCCATTTCAACACCTTTCGAGGATATATGGTAGCCCAAATAGTCCAGTTGTGATTTATGGAACTCACATTTAGAAAGTTTGGCACAGAGTTTAGCATTTCTCAGTTTGGACAAAACCTTTTTCACAAGTTTAACATGGTCCTTGAGATTGTCAGAATAAATCAAAATGTCGTCCAGGTAAACCAGGACCCCCTTGTACAAATGCTCATGAAGGACTTCATTGATATACTGCACAAAGACACCAGGAGCTCCTGCCAACCCAAAGGGGAGAATCTTATATTGATAGGAACCAAGAGGGCAGTTAAACGCCGTTTTCCATTCATCCCCCTCCTGAATGCGAATTCGGAAATAGGCTTCCCTGAGGTCAAGTTTGGTGAACACCTTCCCTTTGGAGAGGTGCGAAAGCATGTCCTTCATTAGGGGGAGGGGGTATTGATTTGTAATTGAGATGGCATTTATTCCCGGTAGTCCGTACAAAGTCTTAATGAGCCATCTTTTTTCACCCGGAAAAGTACAGGGGCAGCCAAAGGTGAATTAGCAGGCTCAATGAACCCACGCTCCAAGTTTTTGTCAATGAATTCCCTTAGGATGTTTTTTTCAGTCTCTGACATGGCATACATTTTGGGCTTTGGTAGTTTAGCATTTGGGTCTATTTCAATGGCACAGTCAGTTTTTCTATGAGGAGGCAAGAGATCGCACTCTTTCTTATCAAACACATCAGTAAAGTCTGCATATTCAGATGGAATGCCAGATTGTGGTAAGACTTCAGGTGAGGGGGAGCAGTTAAGAAGGGTTGCAGTGACCTCCCCCCCCCACCCCGGTTGGAGTACCGAAAAAAAATTACCAACTGCATTGTTAAACAATAAAGCACCTGAGTCCCAATCAATCTGTGGCTTTCTGCTTTTAAGCCACAGGAGTCCCAGTATGATGGAGTAGTTGGCGATAGGGGCTACAATGAACTGCAAGGTTTCCTTATGCCCCCCTCCCCCAGCCTCATGGCTAACGTCTCTGTCCTGAATTCCACGGGACCCCTGTGGGCAACTGACCCATCCATTTGCATGAAAATAATAGAATTTTTTAGTCTCTTGGTTTTTCGACTCAGAGTGTCAAGGAGGGCAGGGTGTATTAAACATTTGGTGCACCCTGAGTCTAACATTGCAGTCAAAATGGCTTTCTGTCTGGTTCATAAGTTCTTTAACTCTACTTTCACCCTTAAGGTGGGATAATCATCACTCACCAAAGGGTCTTCTTTGTCATTAATGTCAGAAGTGGGTGCACTGTGCCCTGGAGTTGCCACCTGCTCGCGGGCGCGATTTAGAACAGGTGAAACTCATTTCCCGCCAGCTCCAAGACTTCTTGGTCGGAGTCTTCTCCGGAGTCCAGTTGAGGTTCCCATTCGAGGTCTCTTCGATCCAGCACACTTGCAGCTGCTGCCTTGCATCTGGGCGGTGGGGTTTTTGTTGGTTTAGTTGCTCCTTTTATGGGTCCCGGGCATTCAGCTGCTCTGTGTGTGTCCTTCCCACACTTGAAACAGGCACCTTTCTTTCTGGTCTTGTCCTTCCAATCCTCCCTCTCGCGGAAAGGTCTTTGCTGGGCAAAAGGAAATTGACTTGGTGCTACTGTATTTTTTCCCATTGCTTGAGCCCAAAGCTGCCTGCAGAACTGGTACTGGGTGTTCTCTACCTCACCTGCAAGGCAGATCCAATCTTTCAAAGTGGGGCGGTCTCCCAGGCAGAGCACCCATCTAAGGATTTCTGGCTGCAAGCCCCCCTTAAAGTAGTCAATCTTAGTGGCTTCAGACCAGTCCATAACTTTTCCAGCAAGGGCTTTGAACTCCATGGCATACTCTGCCACAGTCTGCCCCCCTTGCCTAAGCTGTTGGATTCCGGTTTTTGCTCTCATCTTATTCAGTGGGTCCTCGAACTGGTCCCTCAGGGCTTTCATGAACTGCCGCAGGTTACCCATTCGCATCGTGCAACTGCACAAACCACTCAGCAGCTGGGCCTCTGAGCCTGGCACCCACTTGGCTAACTTTCTTGTACTCCGTGGGGAACGATGAGCCATACTCTCTCATGTATATGGAAACAGTGGTCAGGAAAAACGTCAACTGTCTTGGGTCGCCATCAAACTTGACTTGTATGTCCTTTGGGGCTGTGCCCTGGGTTGCCCCGCCAGCTAGCGCTCTCCCTCCATCTTCTTGGCTTTCTGGGTGGCCTCCGTTCCGCCTGCATCTCACGGGCAATTCGAAATCTCTGGTTGGGGTTAGGGTACATCGTCTCCCTCACCCGATTGGTGACTCTGCTCTCAACAGCTGAGTCGAGATTTCTGCCAATGGGTATGCCATGGTCTCCAGAGTTCTCAATACCTGTTGTAAGACCACTTCCATGGCAGACATTCTAGCTTCCAGATTGCGGATGTCTTGGGGAGTTCCATTAGGATCTGGAATGGTTCCATGTGACCCCGGGCTTCGCACTATTATTTGTGCATCCACAGGTGGGGGAGGTCTTGCCTCACCTTCCCTGGCACCTACCTGGGAAGGTGCCACCAGTGGTTCTTCAATAATAACGCTTGGCGTCCAGGGTTCTGTCACAAAATTTAGGGAGTGGAGGGCACTTTCCTACTCCGTCTGGTTGAGCCGGGTTTCCACCTCGCACTCACTGTCTCCGCTCCCCGAACTCTCCTCTGTCTCAATTTTTCCTTCTGCCACTTTAGCATACAGCACGGTTCTCTCCGAAGACAGCAGAGGCAATGGCTGCTTCGTCCAGGATTTCCCATGCTTAGGCATGGTTTGTCAACTCTCAGCTGATTGCTTTCTCAGGAAGAGTTTTCGAATTATGGATTCGCAGCTTAATGTCAGCACCTGCTCATTCAAGCATTCACACGCACAGTCAAGAAACTGGATTTCTTTGAACTGTTTTATTGAAGCGTAATGAACGGTACAGAAGGCAAGCTGCGAATAAAGACTTCCCGCCAAAACCTACTTTAAACTACATTCTCTAGCTAGTTCCCTTTCCCACGAAACGTGTCACTCCCCCCCCCCAACCAGATGGCATTTCTGTCGTATCTCAACCTCCTGTCCTTGATGTGCTTATAGCCAAAATAACCCCTTACATTCCAACATCACATCCCCCCCTTCCATCTCCTTCCCATCCTGCAACCTGTGAAAATGACACAATGGGAGATGTCCTGATAAGGGTTTCTGTGAAACCTTTGATCAGGGAATCTGACAACAGGAAGCTCTGGCATGGGCTGGTCCATGAAGTCACAAAGAGTCAGAAGCGACTGAACAAATAAACAACAAATATAGGTTATAGATGCTATAAACCATTTATAAAAGAGGGAGTGCCAGCCCAAGGCAATTGAAGTGATAGTTAGGGAACACCTGGCTACCATGATTGAGTTTGTCTCTAGCACCAGGCCAATTACATCTGAAAGTCTTTAAGGAGCTTGCAGATGCCATCTCACAGCCCTTTTCTATGTTCTTTGAGTAATCATAGGTGATGGGCACAGTGTTAGGAACATTTGCCTTTCTCCAATCCTCTATCTTCAAAAAGGGGAATAAAGAGGACCCCGGTAACTACAGATCAGTCAGATTACTATTAGGACATTGATACTGAGCAAAACTCTGAAAGATTATTAAGAAGTCAGTTTGTGAGTATTTAGAAATGGAAGAATTGCTTGGCAGGTGCCAGCATGGGTTTATTAAGAATAAATCTTGTTAAACTAATCTGAATTCCTTTTTAATAGACCAATTCAGTTGACCATGGGAATGCTGTGAATGTAGTACACTATGACATTCAACAAAGTATCCCATGAGATTCCAATAGAGAAGATGATAACAAGTGAGCAGGACTATATACTACCATTAGTCGAGCAATTGTAATGAGGCTACGTCAATGAATCCACATCAGTCTGGAGGAAAATGTTATGTTATGTACCACAGAGCTCCATTTTACACCTGGTGTTGTTCAACATATAAATAACTCAGAAGAGAGATTAGAAATTATCATTATCGCATTTGGAGGCAGCAGAAATCAACAGGATAAATTTCAAAAGAGATTTGAAGGGAAAATCAAATATATGATTATTGGGGGAGGGAGGAATCATACCTGGCAGTCTTACATGTGGAAAGGTGGTCTTGGTGGATCATAGCTGCACAATGGTGTGATGTAGCTGCAAAAATGCAAATGCAGTCTGGATAGACTGGATCAACAAAAGTATAGTTTCAACTTCAGGAGAAATCATAGTTTCTTTCTAGTCTGTGTTGGTCAAACAATACCTAGAATACTGCATCCAGTTCTGGATACCACATTTTAGAAGGATACAGATGAACTGGATCATGTCCAGAGGATAGCAACCAAGATGATAAGGGGCCTGGAAAGAAAAATGGTTGGACTTGTTCAGTATGTTTAACCTGGAGAAGAGAAGAATGCTGGAGACATGATAGCTGTAATGGCTGTTCAATAACAGAACAGACTATCTTGGAATGTTTAGAACAGACTAGAGATGTTTAGAAGCTGGATGGCAATCTATTGGAGACATTGCATTAGTATAGTCCTACTCTTGGCAGAGTGTTAGATAGATGATGGTTGGTTACTTCCAACCCTTAATTCAATAATTCTGTGATTCTTTGACAATGTAACTGTGACAGCTTGCTTCTAGCCAAATCTTCCTGATGGCTGTCACCTATCCACCCAGAAATCCAAACATATGTTTTCTGCTTGTTGTTGTTTATTCGTTTAGTCGCTTCCAACTCTTCGTGACTTCATGGACCAGCCCACGCCAGAGCTTCCTGTCGGTTGTCGACACCCCCAGCTCCCCCAGGGACAAGTCCGTCACCTCTAGAATATCATCCATCCATCTTGCCCTTGGTCGGCCCCTCTTCCTTTTGCCTTCCACTCTCCCTAGCATCAGCATCTTCTCCAGGGTGTCCTGTCTTCTCATGATGTGGCCAAAGTATTTCAGTTTTGCCTTTAATATCATTCCCTCAAGTGAGCAGTCTGGCTTTATTTCCTGGAGGATGGACTGGTTTGATCTTCTTGCAGTCCAAGGCACTCTCAGAATTTTCCTCCAACACCACAGTTCAAAAGCATCGATCTTCCTTCTCTCAGCCTTCCTTATGGTCCAGCTCTCGCAGCCATATGTTACTACGGGGAACACCATTGCTTTAACTATGCGGGCCTTTGTTGTCAGTGTGATGTCTCTGCTCTTAACTATTTTATCGAGGTTTGTCATTGCTCTTCTCCCAAGGATTAAGCATCTTCTGATTTCCTGACTGCAGTCAGCATCTGCAGTAATCTTCGCACCTAGGAATACAAAGTCTTTCACTGCTTCTACATTTTCTCCCTCTATTTGCCAGGTATCAATCAAGATGGTTGCCATAATCTTGGTTTTTTTGAGGTTTAGCTGCAACCCAGCTTTTGCACTTTCTTCTTTCACCTTCATCATAAGGCTCCTCAGTTCCTCTTCACTTTCAGCCATCAAAGTGGTATCATCTGCATATCTGAGATTGTTAATGTTTCTTCCAGAGATTTTAACTCCAGCCTTGGATTCCTCAAGCCCAGCTTGTTGCATGATGTGTTCTGCGTACAAGTTGAATAGGTAGGGTGAGAGTATACAGCCCTGCCGTACTCCTTTCCCAATCTTAAACCAGTCCGTTGTTCCATGGTCTGTTCTTACTGTTGCTACTTGGTCGTTATACAGATTCCTCAGGAGGCAGACAAGATGACTTGGTATCCCCATACCACTAAGAACTTGCCACAATTTGTTATGGTCCACACAGTCAAAGGCTTTAGAATAGTCAATAAAACAGAAATAGAAGTTTTTCTGAAACTCCCTGGCTTTTTCCATTATCCAGCGGATATTGGCAATTTGGTCTCTAGTTCCTCTGCCTTTTCTAAACCCAGCTTGTACATCTGGCAATTCTCGCTCCATGAACTGCTGAAGTCTACCTTGCAGGATCTTGAGCATTACCTTACTGGCATGTGAAATGAGTACCACTGTTCGATAGTTTGAACATTCTTTAGTGTTTCCCTTTTTTGGTATGGGGATATAAGTTGATTTTTTCCAATCTGATGGCCATTCTTGTGTTTTCCAAATTTGCTGGCATATAGCATGCATTACCTTGACAGCATCATCTTGCAAGATTTTGAACAGTTCAGCTGGGATGCCATCATCTCCTGCTGTCTTCTTATTAGCAATGCTTCTTAAGGCCCACTCAACCTCACTCTTCAGGATGTCTGGCTCTAGCTCACTGACCACACCATCAAAGCTATCCCCGATATTGTTATCCTTCCTATACAGGTCTTCTGTATATTCTTGCCACCTTTTCTTGATCTCTTCTTCTTCTGTTAGGTCCTTGCCATCTTTGTTTTTGATCATGCCCATTTTGGCCTGGAATTTACCTCCAATGTTTCTAATTTTCTGGAAGAGGTCTCTTGTCCTTCCTATTCTATTGTCTTCTTCCACTTCCACGCATTGCTTGTTTAAAAATAATTCCTTATCTCTTCTGGCTAACCTCTGGAATTTTGCATTTAATTGGGCATATCTCCCCCTATCACACTTCAGCAAAGGATCGTTACCTTGTCATGGTGCTGGAGCTTGAGCACCTCAATGATGCCATGAGCTAAACCGTGAAGGGCCACCCAAGATGGGAAGGTCATGACAGAGAGGTCAGACTAAAGGCGATCCCTGGGGAAGGTAATGGCAACCCACCCCAGTATTCTTGCCGTGAAAACTAAATGGATCAGTACAACCAGAGATATGTCACTATACCATCGGAAGATGAGACCCCCAGGTCGGAAGATGGTCAAAATGCTACTGGGGAGGAACAGAGGATGAGCTCAACTAGCCCCAGATGTGATGACGCAGCTAGCTCAAAGCCGAAAGGACGGTTAGCAGCCGATGGTGCTGGTGGTGAACGGCGAATCCGATGTTCTAAGGATCAACACACCATTGGAACCTGGAATGTAAGATCTATGAGCAAGGGCAAATTGGATGTGGTTATCGATGAGATGTCAAGATTAAAGATAGACATTCTGGGCGTCAGTGAACTGAAATGGACTGGAATGGGCCACTTCACATCAGATGACCACCAGATCTACTACTGTGGACAAGAGGACCACAGAAGAAATGGAGTAGCCTTCATAATTAATAGTAAAGTGGCTAAAGCAGTGCTTGGATACAACCCAAAAAACGACAGAATGATCTCAATTCGAATTCAGGGCAAGCCATCTAACATCACAGTGATCCAAATATACACCCCAACCACAAATGCTGAAGAAGCTGAAGTAGAGCAGTTCTATGAGGATCGGCAGCACCTACTGGACAACACGCCTAAAAGAGATGTTATTTTCATCACAGGAGACTGGAATGCTAAGGTGGGCAGTCAAATGACACCTCGAATTACAGGTAAGTATGGCCTGGGAGAACAAAATGAAGCAGGACATAGGCTGATAGAATTTTGCCAAGACAATTCACTCTGCATAACAAACACTCTCTTCCAACAACCTAAGAGACGGCTTTATACCTGGACTTCACCAGATGGACAACACCGAAATCAGATTGACTACATCCTTTGCAGCCAAAGGTGGCGGACATCTGTACAGTCGGTAAAAACAAGGTCTGGAGCTGACTGTAGTTCCGATCACGAACTTCTTCTTGCACAATTTAGGATCAGACTAAAGAGATTAGGGAAGACCCAGAGATCAGCTAGATATGAGCTCACTAATATTCCTAAGGAATATGCAGTGGAGGTGAAGAATAGATTTAAGGGACTGGACTTAGTAGATAGGGTCCCGGAAGAACTCTGGACAGAAGTTCGCAGCATTGTCCAGGAGGCGGCAACAAAATACATCCCAAAGAAAGAGAAAACCAAGAAGGCAATATGGCTGTCTGCTGAGACACTAGAAGTAGCCCAAGAAAGAAGGAAAGCAAAAGGCAACAGTGATAGGGGGAGATATGCCCAATTAAATGCAACATTCCAGAGGTTAGCCAGAAGAGATAAGGAATTATTTTTAAACAAGCAATGCGCGGAAGTGGAAGAAGACAATAGAATAGGAAGGACAAGAGACCTCTTCCAGAAAATTAGAAACATTGGAGGTAAATTCCAGGCCAAAATGGGTATGATCAAAAACAAAGATGGCAAGGACCTAACAGAAGAAGAAGAGATCAAGAAAAGGTGGCAAGAATATACAGAAGACCTGTACAGGAAGGATAACAATATCGGGGATAGCTTTGACGGTGTGGTCAGTGAGCTAGAGCCAGACATCCTGAAGAGTGAGGTTGAGTGGGCCTTAAGAAGCATTGCTAATAACAAGGCAGCAGGAGATGACGGCATCCCAGCTGAACTGTTCAAAATCTTGCAAGATGATGCTGTCAAGGTAATGCATGCTATATGCCAGCAAATTTGGAAAACACAAAAATGGCCATCAGATTGGAAAAAATCAACTTATATCCCCATACCAAAAAAGGGGAACACTAAAGAATGTTCAAACTATCGAACAGTGGCACTCATTTCGCATGCCAGTAAGGTAATGCTCAAGATCCTGCAAGGTAGACTTCAGCAGTTCATGGAGCGAGAATTGCCAGATGTACAAGCTGGGTTTAGAAAAGGCAGAGGAACTAGAGACCAAATTGCCAATATCCGCTGGATAATGGAAAAAGCCAGGGAGTTTCAGAAAAACATCTATTTCTGTTTTATTGACTATTCTAAAGCCTTTGACTGTGTGGACCATAACAAATTGTGGCAAGTTCTTAGTGGTATGGGGATACCAAGTCATCTTGTATGCCTCCTGAAGAATCTGTATAACGACCAAGTAGCAACAGTAAGAACAGACCACGGAACAACGGACTGGTTTAAGATTGGGAAAGGAGTACGGCAGGGCTGTATACTCTCACCCTACCTATTCAACTTGTATGCAGAACACATCATGCGACAAGCTGGGCTTGAGGAATCCAAGGCTGGAGTTAAAATCTCTGGAAGAAACATTAACAATCTCAGATATGCAGATGATACCACTTTGATGGCTGAAAGTGAAGAGGAACTGAGGAGCCTTATGATGAAGGTGAAAGAAGAAAGTGCAAAAGCTGGGTTGCAGCTAAACCTCAAAAAAACCAAGATTATGGCAACCATCTTGATTGATAACTGGCAAATAGAGGGAGAAAATGTAGAAGCAGTGAAAGACTTTGTATTCCTAGGTGCAAAGATTACTGCAGATGCTGACTGCAGTCAGGAAATCAGAAGACGCTTAATCCTTGGGAGAAGCGCAATGACAAATCTCGATAAAATAGTTAAGAGCAGAGACATCACACTGACAACAAAGATCCGCATAGTTAAAGCAATGGTGTTCCCCGTAGTAACATATGGCTGCGAGAGCTGGACCATAAGGAAGGCTGAGCGAAGGAAGATCGATGCTTTTGAACTGTGGTGTTGGAGGAAAATTCTGAGAGTGCCTTGGACTGCAAGAAGATCAAACCAGTCCATCCTCCAGGAAATAAAGCCAGACTGCTCACTTGAGGGAATGATATTAAAGGCAAAACTGAAATACTTTGGCCACATAATGAGAAGACAGGACACCCTGGAGAAGATGCTGATGCTAGGGAGAGTGGAAGGTAAAAGGAAGAGGGGCCGACCAAGGGCGAGATGGATGGATGATATTCTAGAGGTGACGGACCCGTCCCTGGGGGAGCTGGGGGTGTTGACGACCGACAGGCAGCTCTGGCGTGGGCTGGTCCATGAAGTCACGAAGAGTCGGAAGCGACTAAACGAATAAACAACAAACCCCCTATCACTGTTGCCTTTTGCTTTCCTTCTTTCTTGGGCTACTTCTAGTGTCTCAGCAGACAGCCATTTTGCCTTCTTGGTTTTCTCTTTCTTTGGGATGTATTTTGTTGCTGCCTCCTGAACAATGCTGCCAACTTCTGTCCAGAGTTCCTCCGGGACCCTATCTACTAAGTCCAGTCCCTTAAATCTATTCTTCACCTCCACTGCATATTCCTTAGGAGTATTAGTGAGCTCATATCTAGCTGATCTGTGGGTCTTCCCTAAGCTCTTTAGTCTGATCCTAAATTGTGCAATAAGAAGTTCATGATCTGAACTACAGTCAGCTCCAGGTCTTGTTTTTACCGACTGTACAGATGTCCACCACCTTTGGCTGCAAAGGATGTAGTCAATCTGATTTCGGTGTTGTCCATCTGGTGAAGTCGATGTATAAAGCCGTCTCTTAGGTTGTTGGAAGACAGTGTTTGTTATGCAGAGTGAATTGTCTTGGCAAAATTCTATCAGCCTATATCCTGCTTCGTTTTGTTCTCCCAGGCCATACTTACCTGTAATTCGAGGTGTCATTTGACTGCCCACCTTAGCATTCCAGTCTCCTGTGATGAAAATAACATCTCTTTTAGGCGTGTTGTCCAGTAGGTGCTGCAGATCCTCATAGAACTGCTCTACTTCAGCTTCTTCAGCATTTGTGGTTGGGGTGTATATTTGGATCACTGTGATGTTAGATGGCTTGCCCTGAATTCGAATTGAGATCATTCTGTCATATTTTGGATTGTATCCAAGCACTGCTTTAGCCACTTTACTATTAATTAGGAAGGCTACTCCATTTCTTCTGTGGTCCTCTTGTCCACAGTAGTAGATCTGGTGGTCATTTGATGTGAAGTGGCCCATTCCAGTCCATTTCCGTTCACTGATGCCCAAAATGTCTATCTTTAATTTTGACATCTCACCAATAACCACATCCAATTTGCCCTGGCTCATAGATCTTACATTCCAGGTTCCAATGGTGTGTTGATCCTTAGAACATCGGATTCGCCGTTCACCACCAGCACCGTCGGCCGCTAGCCGTCCTTTCGGCTTTGAGCTAGCTGCGTCATCACGTCTGGGGCTAGTTGAACTCATCCTCTGTTCCTCCCCAGTAGCATTTTGACCATCTTCCGACCTGGGGGTCTCATCTTCCGATGGTATACCAACATATCTCTGGTTGTACTGATCCATTTAGTTTTCACGGCAAGAATACTGGGGTGGGTTGCCATTACCTTCCCCAGGGATCGCATTTAGTCTGACCTCTCTGTCATGACCTTCCCGTCTTGGGTGGCCCTTCACGGTTTAGCTCTTGGCATCATTGAGGTCCTCAAGCTCCAGCACCACGACAAGGTAATGATCCTTTGCTGAAGATATGTTTTCTGCTAGTTTTCCTAATCCAGAGAAGCTGGGAATAAAGCATAATTTGATTTCTCATAGGAGAGAGGAGGAGCTACAGATGCAGGCCTGGCAGTTAGAAGTAACAGTGTCTAAGATGGATCTAGACAGCTCCAGCTATTGAAGATCTTTGTCTCTAATAAAGAACAATGTAGACTGGCATACCTGAGTTGGATCGAACAGCCTGGATTGAACAGCCTGTTAGTTCGAGAGTGCCCCCACATCCACAAAGTGTACACACAAGTGTACAAAGTGTATCCAGAGAAATGCACTGAAGAGGAAGAGGTGGATGTATAGCAGGACCTAGCATACCTTTTGCAGGGGGCCCTGATGGGAGTTGAAGATGATGGAAGATCAAAGGTTTACCAGTCAGAGAAAAGCCAGTTGCCAGCCTGATTCACAGAGAAAAAAATAAGCCCGTCCTTGACTTTAGATTAGAAAACTAGGTAGGGTGTAGAAATAGAGCAGTGCACATGTATAGTACAGACTGCATACGTATACAGGAAGAAAACACTTATGCTACATAATATTAAGTAGAGAGAAAAAATATTAGTCACTATGTAGTTTAGAACCTTAAGTGACTACTTTTATCTCAGAAAGGGTAGCAGAAGGGGCAGTATTCTGGTTGCAAGTTATGCTTGCAAAGCTAGATGGAAAACTGAAACTACACATCTACCTGCGTCATAAAGGTGAAAAATTCTAAAACAGTGTTTGGCACTGAGTTTCTATGAAGTCATGAGAATTCCCAGGGAATCCCCCTGTAATAGTAGCTAAGGCTCATGGAAGGTTGGAGGTTGGCAATTAAAAGGCCAAGATACAAAACCTGAAATAATTCCAAAAGTGTACTTCTGGGCCATGTAGCTCAGTGTCACATGAGCAAAGTTTTCATCCTTTCCTCCCCACCCCCACCTCCAAACCTTGGGAATTAAATGAATGACACAGAAAATAAAATCAATTTTATTTTTAAAACAGAACAATTAAAATGCAAAAAAAAAAAACCCTTCAAATATTAACATGCAAACTTTCTGCATGGGAGACAAATTACAGAGCTGCCCAGATCATAGCTGGTAAATCAAGTTTAAAAAGAACAATCCAAAAGAGAATCCAGCACTCTGGACAGACCACACAGCAGTGCTGTTCTGTTACAAATGACACACGCTCCGCCCAAATCTCCTAAAAATACCGGAGAGGTTTCAGATTTACTATAGATCACAATTCATTAACATTATATTTTAAAAGTTTTGAACATTTATAGGTTATCTAACTATTTCAGAAGAAGTATCTTCCAACTCTTAAATTACAATTCTGCTTTCAAACAAATACTCTTATGGAAATGCTATTTCTCTGCATTTTCAATTAGTAACAGAAGTTGAAAACTTGGTGGGGTTTGCTGGTGGTATTTGCTGCACGTCCCTGCCAATAGACATGGTCGGTTGGGGGCAGGTGTCTGTGTCTGTGTCACCTTGAGGAAACACCCAAGTTTCAGCAGATCTTTAGATCGTTCAATGTGAAAACATCTCAGAACACATTTCTTTTGAATTTCAATACTTGTCCAGACAGCAAGTTTTCTCTCAAATGTGCTGAATGAAAACTATTAAAACGAGAGAGAGAGAGAGAGAGAGAGAGATTTAACAATTGGTTTTCTGAAACTGGAAAATCAATGGTACTTTGGTAAAAAAAAATTTTTTTTTAATGTAGCTTACAATAAAGTTTATATTTTCTTACTGGAAATTCATTTTTATGCTTTCATGTTATAATATTCAATCTTTTTATGATCTGTAAAATTTGCTAAATTTTCTAGATTAGTCAAAAATTACTGCATTTTTTAAATCTGGGTCTATAACTTACAATCTGAGTCATACTGGTTATGGTTATTATTGTATAAAAACCCAACTTTAATAATGACTTATTTTAGTATTGACTTAAACTTTCAAGTTGATATTTATATATATTATATATATTATAATAGAAATGTTATACCTAATTTTATGATGCTTGTAAATTTCTTTTCTAGTTTTTGCTTTTTCTTTTTTATTCTTTTTTATAGCTTGTGCTTGTAAAAAAAAAATTTTTTTCTTCCTAGCATTTTCCCATGGGTGTAGGATCCACCTTTTGGATCTGAATGTTGATCCATTGGTTGCGACAGGAATTGTAATGGAATGTGAGAATAACCTTGGGAGATGGGGGGAAGAGATGCTGCCTAGGGAACGATCAGATAAAAGGGGGAGGAGCCTGCAACTGAGTAATAGGAAGAGAAAGAAACTTAGAAGAGATCTGCCCTAACTTGGCGGGTGATAAAAAGGGACGACAGGAGATTTGTACTTTCAGACTTGCAAAATTCTGTTAATGTAGCCTAACAATAAAGTAGAAGTAGCTCATCTGGTCATGTTTCCTGTCTGGTTTACCTGGGAGGGCTGACAGGAATTGACCAACCAGCATATTGCCCAAGCCTGACATCATGGGCTGAGAGAGAGTGACTGGCCCAAGGTCACCCAGCCGGCTTTCAGGCCTAAGGTGGGACTAAAACTCAGTATCCTGATTTCTAGCCTAAAGTCTTAACCACTACACCAAACTGGCTCTCACTTGTAAAATTAATAAATTATAATTTATTATATATAAGGTGCTACCAAACTCCTTTTAAATTATATTAATATTTTTTAAAAACCGTACCAGATTAACAGTGGGAAAAAAAGATTACAAAAGAGTAATTACAGAAGCAATAATGATAATTGAGTACTGATTAGGGTAGTGAAACTACATTCAGTTCCTCATATTCCATGGAGGGCAGAGTTATAATCTCACCCAGAAAAGGAAATGTATGTGCTTTGACTTTCCAATATTCCATAGTTAAATTCATAGTATAATGTGGAAAGCCAAAAGAGTATATCATTATCCCAAGCACAAATGATCTTTTGGTCCAATCCGGTGACAGGGCAGTGAAGGTAGAACTACTTTTTCAGTTTTGTTTTGTTTTTTAACTGCAGCAAAATTTGCCGTTTGCTGTGAATGCCAGTTTCAGTACACTCATGGGTGAAATGTTTCCAAACAGTGAAATAGCTAAGAAATATGCATCTGGATTAACAAAAGCCAGTCACCTTATCTACTGCATTGGAAAAGAGAGCACACAGTATGTGCCATCTAAAATTAATTACTAAAAAGTTCTGTGATTTTTTTTTAAAAAAAACACTTTTCATAGAGTACAGATGGCAGTTTTGACAAGGATGACAAGTTCTCCTGAGTGCTTATCATCTTTAAAGCCTCTCAAAGTTCAATTAGGATGCACTTTCTGGATATGCAAGCAAATAAACCACAGAGATACTGAAAATACTGCAAAGTCTACTAAAAATGACTCAACCTACAATTTAGTTTTTTTTCTTTTTTAAATACCTTTGTAGTAATTGGCAAGCGCAATGGAATTCTGAAGTTTCTGCCCAAGAAACAAAGTGGTGGGAAATATTACAGGGTAAACTGTGCCCTCCATTTAGCCTACCTAGCAACAAAATGGGAGGCAAAGGCAGGCTTTTTCCCTACTGCCATTTTGCAAAAGTGCCCCTCCCCAAAATAACTTCTCAGAGAAGAATTTCATCCACAGAATTTATAGGAGCAGTTTAGGCCACCAGGTTCAACTCCTGCCCAGCCCAGGAACCCAAATTAAAGAATTAATATTGGGCTGGATTAGTACCCAACCTACCTGTTCTTATTTGAGGTTATAACACCCCAGCAAGTTTTATCCCTGACCTACTTAATCTTGTCAAAGGACCCAGATTCCGGTTCAGGGTTCAGTATCAGATAGCCCCAGTCTCCCTGCTGAGCAGGCTACAGACTAATGGAAAAAAGGGGGCATCTGTCTGCATCCATTGCTGAGTGTCAGTTGCCAGGTACTGTAGGCAAGGACCAGGCACCCACCCAGCCTCCCCAAGCTGATTCTGAGCATGGCTGAGCGGACAGGGGGCTGAGAGGCTCTGGCCCACTCTCGGAATGGACTTCTTTCTGGAGAACCTCTTCTCCCCTGCGTGGTCATAAAGGTTTATCCAAATTAGCAAGACTGACCTCTGGCTGATCTGGGCTAAGCCATGCCTGTTTGGCACACAGCCGTGATGCGTTTGGCTCAAGTCAAAGGGAAGGCCCCGTCTGCCTCCCCGGCCCAGACACCCTCTCCTCCCGTGCCCCTTAGCATCGAGCAGAGCCTGCTTTTGGCTGGAGAAGCTCAGTACTGCATGCCACATTGTGACAGATGATTGACTCGAAACAATATCTAAGGCGATCAGGATAAAGTACCAACCATTTCAAGGCTCAGCAGAATTCAAATTCTAATTAGACTTCTCACCACATTCCAAATAAAAATTGTTCCCCTGATATCCTTTTTGCCTATCAGGTGTCTCTCCCTGATCGCTGGAACAAAACGCATAAAGAAAGTGATTAAAGCCATAACAAAGGCATAAAATTGAAATTATTGCTGGCATCACATCTGGGAGTAGAAAGTGTCACCACGCATCTCTCCCTGCCCCCTCCCACTGACTCACTGACTACTCCCCCTCCCTAAACACACACAAAGCACTGCACTTGTTGTCCAGAGAACAGAGAGAACCCCTTTGGTCGCCCTGCCATGCTCCATTCCAGGCCTGCCCCACCCCACTGGACCTGCGTGAGCACAGCGGGTCAGCAAGAAGTGTTTGCTCATCCTTTTATAACACTTACAACATTTTGCAGGGCTTTTAGCATCTTCCTAATTTTCATCCTCATTTCCTAGAGCCCCACGAAGTAGGTTGTCATCACTATTCCAATTTTATACAGAGGGTGGATGGCACAGATACTTTCATGACATCTCCGAGTGAATCTATGACTGAGATGAGAAGCCTTCCAGATGCTAGTCCAGGCCCTTCTATTTCACAGCTCCCCGGTGCTGTATTTTGCCTGCAACCCAAGTTCTGCTAAGTTCTTTGTTTTCTCCCAGTGCACACACTGTTCACAGTCAACTGGCGATAGCATCACAAGGAGCTATATTCAGGTGGTAGAATCACCAGCACTGCTGTCAGTGGGATGATTAAGCTGTCATCCTCAAAGGAGACTGCACTTTGAATTTAGTTCAGGGTGACTTCATAAGCAAGCACGGTGTAGAGGTTTCTGCAAAACACACATGAAATTCTTGCATAGTAGCTATCAAATGTTACCCATTTATATGCAGTTTAGAAGGGTGCCTATATTGTTTATGGATTCTTTAATGATATTATTTTCACTGCTCACTTTTGCTTTTGCTTTTGACTTTTGACTTTGATGTATCTCACCCAAAATCCATCAGGATGGGTGGGTTACAAATATTTTTAACTGAGTAAACAATTCTGCTGTTCAGTGCAATCAACAATCACATGTGAATGAATATCAAATATGGGCATAAAATAGTTGAAGAATAGAGAATAAATGCTACTGCTAAGTAATGGCTGTGTTCAGTCTACCCTTATGCTGAAGGCAGAATTCTGAGCCAAAAAGAGCCAAAATTAATCCAGAGCAGCAGGTACCTCCATGTCCCTGCTATGGGTCTAAGAATTCTTTAGAAATGTTGTAGAATATATGCAAAATATTGAACACCAAAATATGTTGATGCTTTGGAAAGAAAAAAAAATCACTTCAAACCCACAGAACCTAAATTATCTGTCTACTGTCCATCAAAGCTTGGCAATATTCACAAGCAATATACACATCTTGGAGGTTCATCTGTCTGCCACTGTCCTTTCAAGAAACAATGCTGGTTCGAGGGCTGAGAAATATTCTGAATATGAGGAACTCATATGTCGCATGCATGGAAATGGGCGCATCAACATTTTTAAAAATCTTATACATCAAATTATACTTTGGGAATTGCTGTGGTTCCACATTTTCTCCAAGAATCTATTTTAATTTTTTTTAATCAAAATGATATGTATGACTCTTTCCCATTATAAAAGGCCTCTGAAGTAAGTTAAACGAGAGTGGGTACACCATATCCATGTATCATTTTCAGATTCAAAATAGTTTTCTGTTGTCACCACCAAGAAGTGGGTAACTCTGGATCCTCCTTCCATTGGTGTGTCAGGGCAACTCGGCCCATATTAATTGACTATACTCTGATCTGGAAGCATATATTTGTATGATCTGGAAGCATATATTCTGAATATAGTGATACGGAAAACACCTCCAAATCTCCCAGGGTTCATCTTTGCCTTTGGAATAGAGATACTTTGGGATATGCCCTAACCCTAATCCCTGCTCTTTCTCCATTAGGCTCTGTTTTTCAGGGTAGGTTTGGGGCCTGATTTCTCTCCTCATGTATGTGCTCCATAATTGGTAACAGAACGGGCTCAGCCCCTGGGTTCTGCCTTTTCATCAAGGCACTTCCAGAGAATATTCCCCATCTGTAAAACAGGTCTAGTCTCTAGGCGTCCTGTAAAAGGGAATCAAATAATCTTACAGCAGACTTTGAGCCTTCAGGTTATAGCAGTCTGCTAAAGACAATAAATCAGATCTTAGGTAAAGCAACCAGTTCTCTTAAATTAAGCCCAAACCTATGGCTACCTTCTATTTTTGCCAAATCATGGCCTTCTAAAAACTGTAGCTCAAGGGGGGTCATCAAAGAAGATAAGGGGTCTAGGCTCCTCTGCCCTACCTCAGTTATTTCAGGATTGCAATAAATAATGCATACATTATTTCTTACATTTTGCTGACATCTTACTTTGGGGAGAGTTGGGGTCAGGTTATGCACATGTGCATGAATGTCTGTGTCTTCCAAAATATGCATCAATGTGAATTCTTTCAGATTACTGCCATAGTTACAAAATGCAAGTACTGCACATACCTACACATGGTATAAAATATGTTAAGCATGAATATGTGTTCCATTTTTCATTCACCTCTGGCTATGATTAACTCATACACAAGCTCCTTTTGCCCTGCTGGAAAATGAAATGCCCCAGTTCTGATGATAAAAATGTATTCTTCTGAAGGGCATTGATCCTATTCCCACTTAAAACTGGGATGCATTTTGCATTGTTGCAACATTCTGCCAGGATAAAGTAATTTGATCCCATACTCATTGCCTTTATTACAGTAATATTGAAATATACCTGTGAAGAAGCCCACTGAAATTAATAGGATTCTTTTCTGAACAGACAAGTATTGTGCTGTAAAACAGAATGCTAGGAATGTTGAATCTAAACTGAATTTAAACTATAGACTATGGAAGTAGAAAGAGAACAACCCACTATTATATCATATCCAGAAGCCCATTTTACACTACGTAGTTCCCCTGACACTGGGCTTCTTCTATGCAGGTCCCTTTTCTTACAGGAAAATTGACCAGTCCATGTACCTATGGTGGAGGGATACCTGCAATGCCTTCACACATTGCACAGACATTCTCCTAGGCAGAGATTTTATCCATAAGGAGAAAAATAATGTATGAACAGGGCATTCCTGTCTTCCATTGGTTCAAGCAATGTTAGGACATATTTTGAATCTCTCCTTTTCCTTGTCCTTTGGATCAGTACCCTGAATGATATGCATCTCGCTGCTGGATTGCTTAATCTTTTGGCCAGCTGAGGGGGCACCTCCAGAAAAGAGTAAGAAAAAGGAAGGAGAGGGAGGGAGGGAGGGAGAGAAAGAGAGAGAGAGAGAGACTGAGACTAAAGCGATATAAAATTAAAAGGTAAAAAGCAGGAACGCAAATGGGAGCACTCTTTCAGCTTTCACATTATTAATGACTCTTCAAAAATTCGGCGAGTTTTCCAATCTTCTCTGAGAAGCGCTTGAAGGAGCTCACAGATGAAACTGACCTTCAAAATGTTCTTTGGTCTTTAGTTAAGAAATTCGCTCGCCATTATGGCATCATTAGGGAAACAAGGATAAAATTACTCCATGGTTAATGACCTATAGTATCTCCCCACCAAAATTTGTTTCAGATCTAATAAAACTGTGCTTAACACACTCGGATGAGTTATGAGGACTGTTCTGCAGGGTATTAAAATGTGGAAAATAGATTTTCCGAAGCTGGGGGGACTGGACTTTTCGAATCAGATAGCAGAATGGAATTTTCTGGGCAATAAATTCTTCCATGTCTCAATTTCATCTCGCTCGCTCGCTCTCCCTGTCTCTCTCTCTCTCTCTCTCTCTTTCTTATTCACTCTCCCCCTGAAATGCAAAAGCAACATGGAAATCTTTATAGAACAGAGGCTTATACAAACTTCAGTGGGGCTGTGAGGGAAGGATTCCCTTTTATGTTTTTAGTTTTGTGCTGGGGTAGAAGTTGTTATATCTTGGGGGCATCAGCTTCCTTCCCCAAGGTAATGCTACTACGCCTCTTTCCCGTAGTGGAGATTTGCATTTTACCTGAGCTGGTCTGGCATTCAAATCAACTTTTGAAGGCTTCCCTGGTGGCTGTGGGGACTCAGTGCATGTGCAGGAGAGGAAGCAATTCCTCCTTCCCTCAGGATATGAGCCTAAGGATTGTGGTGTGTCCCCCCCCCACATCTTGGGTGCACCCATGCTTCCTGACACACACGCACACGCACACACCATCTGCACAACAGCGCGCAACATGTCCATGGCTCCTTGCTAGTTTCTGTGAAGGGTCTGATCCATGGAGGCCTGGATGCAAATGAATGTTGGCGTATCCATATTCAGCCGGACAGGGTGGAAGGCTGATATGGAGGCACGCCTGGAAACTTTTCCTGCCCATGGAGAAGGCAAAAGACGCTGCCTTGCTCTATGATTTGGGGTCACAGGAAGCCCACAGATGGGCTGGGGAGAGTGGATGAACTCAGTCCAATCTGTTGTTGCCTGAAACAGGAACCGGAGTCTCTGGTGGAGATTCTAGGTTAGTGAGGGCTAGTTACTGCCGCTGAGAGAGGTGGCTTGCAAGGTAATGGCATTTTGCTCTCTTTAAACTTTAATCTTTCCTATTAATTCCCAGCAACTGGAGAATGTATGAGAGTTAATGTTCCATGAACGTGTTTCTCACTCGACAGTCTCTTCGAGCTAATTACCTTCAGGTGCTAAATGGAGGGAAATTGCAATCCATTTGGATGTGAAAAAATTTCGCCTTTCCAATCCTCTGTGAAACATTCTTTTTCCTGAGTGTTGCAGAAAGAAGGCACTGGGTTTTTTTTAATGTTTTCCTTCTCACCCCCCACCAATATCCCCCTTTTCTTTGGAAGCAGCAATTAGAGGAAGGAAGGAAGGAAGGAAGGAAGGAAGGAAGGAAGGAAGGAAGGAAGGAAGGAAGGAAGGAAGGAAGGAAGGAAGGAAGGTCATTTTGGGTCCCATATTAGAGAGGGGAAGGGTCAGAATTAGAGTACATGGAGATAGACAGACAGGCAGACAGATGATGGATAGATAATAGATAGATATGAAATTTGAAGCCTGGAATTCAGGTATATGTTCTGTTTTGTACCTGCAAGGCTTTGAATATAAAGCTAACATTGTTTCAACCTATATTTTCCTTGTCATTTTCTCATATGTTGCTGCAGTCTGTTGAAGTAACCCTGGATGCACCCAGGACAATACAAGCACCTTAAATCCAAAAGTAAATGAAGTATATTGATATAAGGGATCTATTCTAGAAAAAAAAGTAATTCAACCCAAAAAATGGTAATCACAGTGACTCAGTCATTAGATAAGAAATATTTTCTCAAAGTGTCTCCTCCCTCAACTTGGTTTCTCCAAATAATGTTGCTAATTCTAAAGCTTGCTTATTTGGAATTAAGGTACACTGAGCTCACAGAGCAATCCTCTCCTTTAATGTGCATATAATTTCATCGCTAATCTCCAATGCCTCCTTCACCTTCCACAAATCAACACGGCAGCCTTTTAAATCATTGTATCTTTTCCAAAATGTATTTGAAAGCTAAATATTAAAAACCAACTAGGGGTGTAGGGTGTCTCTGCACATAGATAGATAGCCATACAGAGCACCTCATTTCTGTCCTGACATCCTAAAAAAGAAGAGTGTTCAGCTAAATCAAGAAAACAAGGAGAGCAGCCCAGCTTCAAGCAAATCTGTGTATCAGAAAGCAGCTCACAGAAATGTGCCAGCTGGAACAGTCTGGAGAATTTACCTTCTAAATCTCACCTAGCTTCTAGAACAAGTTTCCCTGGAATATCCACTCTTTCTAAAATATTTCTTCAGAGATTACCAGAGAATGAAGGATCATCATATGCTATCATGTCAGCCTGCCTCCTGATATCCAGGTACATCAGGAAGTGGTCAGAACAACTTGGTTCAGTGTCAGTCAGGTGGACTGGTGACAGACACGTCCTCACAGTTCCTAACTTAACATGCAGGTTTGTGTCATGATACGTTCGGAGGAGTCCTCTCCAGAGGAGGAGGGAGAGTCAGAGAAGGAGCATTCAATAATAGGTAGACAGAACCAGTAACTCAGGTGTCTGACCCAAAAGGCAGCCCACAACTTTAAAGCTCATGAGAATGATATCAACACTGAGCAGTGAAGCAACAAACTAAATGCTGCAAATGTACGATGCTGTAATATTGGGTTCCTCAAAAATAAAAGTTTATTCAGGACAGGGGATAAGATTTTCTTCTGAGTAGACCACAAATCGGTCTTCCGTAAGAGCTAATCAATGCATGCTAGTTATGGGTGGAGTCTTGGGAGGAGCAGACAAATATCTGTTGCAGCTCTCCTTGGGCTTATTACTTGAAGCCACACTTTAACTGTTCACCTGGACTCCTAAACTTTGTCTTGTCTCTTGGTTTTATGACCAATTGAATCCCTAGCTGCATCTCTCAGGCAGGACAGTTTGTTTCCTTGTTTGTTTGTTTGTTTATATGGTAGGAGATAGTATGAGAAAATCTGTTTCTGAGGAATCTGGTGACCCATTTGGCTGTTGTAGTAAATATATCTGTGTTATATAAATGACAATAGCCACTTACTAACCCTTACCTAAGAAAATTTAGGGGTCCTAAAAAGTTCCCAATGTTTCTGGTCCAGTGCACAAATCTGTTCAGAGAATTTTATGGGTACCATTGTACATACAATTGTTTATCATGGAATTCCTTTAAAAAGTTTTTTATGAAAACCATTCATTCTGGACTGTTTCTGCTTGGATCTCTTGGCATGACTTTTAAGGCTCTTTGACAGCTGCCTCGAACTGAAATTAATTCTTTCCAAGCAAGATTGTCCCAGAGTCTTCTTTAGCATGATTTATTGAGCTGAAAGTATTTCAGCAACTGAACTATTTCCCATTTACAACCAATTTACCCCCAATATATAATCTGTTTACATAACCATTTACTGAAACTTTATCAGACTGGGAACCAACATGGTCATTCACAATCGTGGGAGTCAGTTCAATTTGATATGGCAAAAGTCATTCCATAGTGTTAGGCCTTTCCTGGCTTATTACACATGATCCCACTGCAGAATGGACTTGTAAGAGTTCGTTCTCAAAATGATAAGGATTCAGGCAACTGTTATATAAATCATTCACAGCTGCAGATTCTCAGAAAAGAGATCCATCTCCTCTCTGGTGCAAGGTGAGGTTATAAGAGACTCAGAAAGTCTCTTCCCTCATGTACACATATGTAAGTTCTAAATTGAAAATATCAGAACATTTCAGCATATTTATAATTATAAAATAGACTGGTTGCCTTGACAACAATCATATGTCATCACTTTAGTTCCAGGTCCATATATTGCAACTGGATGACTTGCCTACAAGTTGGAGTTGGAATTGGAGCCATGACATTTAAGCGGGGGGGGGGGGGAGGAATCTGTGGTATGGGTTAATTTAACTATCCATGCCACCAGCAGCAGCCCCAGCTTTATATGTGAAAAAGAAATTGAGTAAACTTTAATGATGCAATTACTACCATACTTTAAACAAAATAACTTTGTGTAACTGACGTCATTTGCTTCTGTTTTCTGATTTATTGGAGAAATTCTACTATGCTTATATATATATATATATACACACACATACATACGCACACACACGCACACACACACACACCACTATATCACTGCTATAAATTATGTAACAGAATTATATAATCATAAAATCGGAAGAGGCCAGTAAAATCATTGCATCCAATCCTCTGTTCACACAGGAATCCAGTTTAAAGTATCCATGAGAGAGGCTGTCCAGCCTCCATTTGAATACAAATGGTGAAGTCAGGAGGGGCCAGGAAACTGCAGTGTCTGACATGGATACCTGAGAATATTCTAGATCATAAAGAACTCAGTTGGTAAGTACCTTAAAAATAATGCAGGTATTTGTGGAAATTATTATGGACTTGTCAAGATGAAATCTTACCACTCTAACCTTATCATGAAGGCACTTAACAGCTAGAAAAAGCATCATCACACTCCTTTGGGTTTCATTTTTGAACTGCTCTTACTGAGAGCAATTTTTGCCTCAGATTCAAACAGAATCTACCTACCATTAACTTGACTACATTATTGTCTGTCCTGGTCTCTGGGATGAAAGAGGGGGGACTATGGTTTTCTTCTGTGTAGCAGCCCTTCAGGTGTTTGATGTTGTATCACCTCTCAGTCAAAGCTAAATGTCTCAATTTCATCACTCTCCTAATTATCTTTTTACCCTTCTCTGAACCTGTTCATATTTGTCTGAATCCTTTTAAACTGTTGAAAAGGGGTCTTTTCAAAGCAGAATGTAGTGAAACTATTACTTTCCAAAATTTGGAAACTCTAGGTCTATGGATAAACAGCCTAAAATTGCACTTGCCTTCTGCACAAATATCATAGTACAAGCTCCTACTCATTTTATAACCAACTACTATTTCACAAGTACTATTGTCAAGCCAGATGCCTACATTTTGTGCCTGTATCCTAAGTAAATAAATGTGCATTTGCCACAGATACAATTCATTCTGTTACTTTCAGTCCATTTCCCCAACCTACCAAGAGCATTTTGAATTTTATTTCTGTCTTCTAGGTATCTCCCTAGTTTTCTATCATCTGCAAAACTGGTAGGTATTCAAACCAGCTATATATCTACTTAACTACCTTGCCATCTATCCCATAGTTAACTATCTTACCAATCAGCACATCATGGGTACTCTGTCAAATGCTTTGTTCAAGTCAAGGTATATTATATCTGCATCACTCCCACATTCTATTAAGGAAGTTACCCAAAGAAGAGATAAAGTTAGTCTAGCAATACTTATTCTTGACAAATCTATAATGATTTCCAGAAAACACAGCTCTGCTTACAAGATGCTTAAAGATTGATTTTTTTAATGATCTAGACTATGTCAGACTGATTGCTCTGCACTTCTTTGGATATTCCTATCTTCAAAAAATAGAATTGGATTTTATGATTTAAATGGCCCTTCCAATTGTATGATTGTAACTTCCACTGATCTGAATTCCTATAGACTTATTTTAATGGTGTTGTTAATTTCTCCCTAAGGGTAAAAATCTCCTCATGCTTCAGCAGGTATTGAATGGTTGAGTCCCCTTCAGCTATCTAATAAAAGCTTATCAACAGCAACAACTTTTCACTTAAAATTCAAATCACTCAATTTTTCAATTGCCTCAATTTCAGTTGCTTCCCATACTTGTTCCTGTAGCAATAAGATTAGAGCCTCCAGCTTAATGTTGCCAATTTTCAACTTGAAATTCAGGGATGGATATTTTGATCCTAGGAAGTGATTCTGGTGACCAAAATTTTCTGGAGAAATTTTTTGGAAGGGGAAGGGGGTGCCTTTGAGTCAGTTTTGACTCCTAGCAACTCCCTGGAATAGTCCCTGCAGTTTCCTTGGCAAGGTTTTTCGGAAGTGGTTTGCCATTGCTTCCTTCCTAAGGCTCAGAGAGAGTGACTGGCCCACAGTCATCCAGTTGGCTTCATGCCTAAGGCAGGACAAGAAGTCACAGTCTTTGGGTTTCTAGCCTGATGCCTAAGCAATACACCAACTGGGCACTCTTAGAAAATTTAAGAGTCTATTATTTCACTGTGGTAAAAATAATGGCAGTGATTTGTTTGTTCTTCTCTTTATTACATACATACATACATACATACAGTATATATGTATCTCCATCCAGTACTTGGGACAGAAATAACTGCAGAAGAACCTTAGTAGCATCACATAGTGCCATATTACTTGCTGTACATAGCATCATGCTGTAGCATCATTCCAGGGGTGCCCTCTGTAGAAATGTGCATGAAGGAGCTATTCCAATTCTGCTGGGAGTGATAAACAATATAACTTATATTTTAAATTATCAACATTTTCCTACTTTGAACACTTTATCTGAAGACCTAGCTCTCTGGAGAAGGCTCTAATGCTGGGAAAGATGGAAGGAAAGAGAAGAGGACAACCAGCAGCAAAGTGGAGGGACTCAGTTACAGGGGCGATGGGGGCACCGTTGGAAGAGCTGAAGGAGCAGGTTAGGGACAGTTCATCATGAAGAAAATCTATCTATGTGGTCACTAAGAGTCAACAACAACTTGAAGGCACAAATCAATCAATCAATATTTTAAATTAATTATACTAATTTGTATATAAATTAATGTATTTAATTACAAGAAATGGTCACTGCTTGGCATCAAATGAAATAACTATTATGCCTCCCCAAAGTGAAAGAGTTGGAGCTTAGAATAGAATAGCAATAATGGCTTAGACTCTTCTCCACAGCCTGGGCCAACCCTGCATCTAACCCAGGTACCTCCTGGATCTAGATGGTTTCCTGAATGCCCTTAGAAAATTTCCCATGTCATTTTGATGATACTGTTGATGCCTTGGCTGATCTGTGGAATGCAGAAGTGGGGTGGGGGTGACGTATCTTCCTTCCTTTTGCAGAGCCAGGGGGACCAAGGGGTGAGTGATCAAGTGGATAGGATTTCAGGAGGAGAGCAAGTGGAGGAATTCTTGGGATAGACCAGATTATGTACAGAGTGAGACCCATTTAAACAGCCAAAGCTGTTTCTTCTCTGTCTCCATTTCACTCTCACAGAACAGCCCACCTTGATAAGGCAATGCTGATGCTGTGATGATTTTACCTCATTCTTTGAGAGCTAAGTCAAACAGATCCATCTTGACTTGGACTTCAGCATCAGGGCAGGTCATAGAAATGTAACCTGAGCCTGAGTTTCTAAAGGACCACCTCCCCTGTTACAAACCTGAGCAACAGTTAAGATCAGCAGAAAAGGATCTTTTGAGACACCCTTGGTAACTGCATTATTCCCAAGCTATAGAACACATCTACTTGGGAATTGTATTTGGCCCCCAGCATATGGAAAATTTGTAGATTTGATGAATGAATGAATGAATGAATGAATGAATGAATATGCATATCTTCCATTATATCAGAAAGAGATTTTGCATGTTGCATCATTTTATTTTATTATTAATTATAATCTGTATTTTAAATTTTTATGTTCTGTTCTTGTTTTCAATTATTTGTGGTTTGGATTATTTGCCAGCACAGAAAGCAGTATAAATCAGATCAATCAAATAATAAGTGTGACATCAAGCTGCTATGCTTTTGATCCTATTTTTTCTCTTGCTATGCCAGTCTTAAGAAAAGAACTAAGGACAGAACCTGGCTTAGTGTGACCTTCTTTAGGCCAAGGAGCTCATCACAAAGAAAAATGAATAGGGAGTCATGGTTCTAAGTGCCTTGCCAGGTCATGAGTGGAGGCATCCTGAAGAATCAGTTGTCTATTGTAGTCCAAGCTTGCCCAAGAACTGGCCAAGCATCTGCCTTCCCTTTGCACTCTGGTGGAACTATCCAGCAATGTTTTCACACTTGTCTGCTCGATTGTTCTTGGTAGTGCCAACTTCTGATGAATGATCTGCTCATTCCTCCAGTCTCCAACAGCATAATCTGCCAAGATGAATTTGGTGGAGGGCAGTTACCCAACCCTTGCACTCTCCCCTCAATCTCTGGCTGACTGAAGTAAAAAGCCAGCCCCACTTGGCCTCCACTTATTCTGGTGGGAGAACCCCTTTCCTAATAATGGGCTTGCATTGTTCTCATCTGCTATAGTGACCACTGGTTGCATTACTGCAAAATTTCCAAAATCCCTTCAAAAATTTTCCTTTGAATAATTCTATAAAATATGGTGATATGCTCATAGGCATTTCATATGACTTGTGTTCCTTGATAGTAGGGAAAAAAGGGTCTTCTTTTATTTAATTATTTTGTTATTTTGTTTCCTGTTAGGGTCACCTTGAAGCCCCATGTGAGTTAAGTGCACAGAATATGACAGTAAGATGTAAGCAAGAAGTAAATGAAATGATGGCCTGGGGTATCAATTTAACTCTGTGTGTGTGTGTGTGTGTGTGTGTGTGTGTGTGTCCATTCAGTGGGAGGGGGAGGCTATTTTATCTTTTTTATAACATGGCAAAACAACTCTGTCCATCCTATTTTTTGTCTGGAGGGTGCTTTTGTGTAACTGTACATGGGTGTTGGTATGTCTACATTAACTACCAAAGGCACACTTCTGGCAGCAGATGGACAGTCACTGTCCATCCTGACCCACTTCAAGTACCTGACTCTAAAAGTCTGGAAATAGCCCACCTAAGTCATTCCAAGTCTGGTCCATCTCCTGGTTCTAAAGAGCCGTTAAGAAAAACAGCATCCCATTTTCACTGGGAGAATTATTCTTGTACTTTAAGGCAAACCCACCTACTGTAATGGTTGCCTATTCTAAAACACTATCAGACTTGAGCAGGAATTCAAAGATATCTGATTTATTAAAGAATAGTATACAGGATCACAGAGAAAGCTGAGAATGATGAAAGCACGCCAAATTCAAACTAAAAACCGTCGGTGCAAATGAAATCCCTCCCCCCATAGAATCTTCTCAAGTTCACAATCCCAGGTGCTCCTAACGGTTTCTGATGGTCTGCGGGAAAAGTCTTTGAACAGAGAACTTAACCCAAACACAGAGCTTGGTACAAGGTTTCACAGCAGCTCCCTCCCAAACAGAAATGCGTGTCAGTGCCATGGCATGTGAAACGTTATGACGTATAAACTACATTGAAACAGTGAACATGACATACTGCCCCCCCCAAAAGAAAGAACACATTAAGCAGCAGGCTTCAAAGGGTAAGCAAGGTGGAAACGGCGAACTAAATCAGGAGCATTAACATGATGGGTAGACACCCATTCAGGATGAGGAAAGTGTTTCCATCGGACCAGATACTGAAGGGTGCCTCGAAGCCTGCGAGAATCAACGCTATCCTTGACTTCAAAGTGTTGTTGGCCGTCAATCATGATTGGAGCAGGAGGAGGAGGTTGAGGATGTGAGGAGTGAGGAGTGATGCCTAGGCTTAAGCAAGCTGCAATGGAAAACAGGGTGCAAGTGCTTCAAATTGTGAGGCAGGTCCAATTTAACAGTAACTGGATTGATAAGATCAACAATAGGGAAAGGACTAATGAACTTGGAGTGAGTTTTTTAGAGGGTTGTGGTGACTTGATAAATTTAGTAGAGAGATACACCTGATCCCCAACCTTGAAGTTGTGTTGTAATGAATGAAGCTTATCGGCTTGGACCTTGTAAGCAGCTTGGGCATCAGACAAAGCTTGTTGAATCACTGGCCAGGAATCAGACAGCTTAACAACCCAGTCAGATGCAGAACATGTTTGGGAAGGGGGCTGTGGCAGTTCAGGGATGGGAACAAAGTCGTGACCAGAAACCACATGAAAAGGGGTTTGTCCGGTACTTTGATGGACAGCATTGTTGTAAGCCACTTCAGCAAAAGGTAATAACTCCACCCAATCGTCCTGATGGTAGTTAATGTATGCTCTAAGAAATTGTTCAAGAGCGGAGTTCAAAATCTCAGTAGAACCATCAGTCTCAGGATGGGAAGAAGTGGGCAGCACTTGTTTGGTGCCAATCAATTTTAAAAATGATTTCCAAAACTGGGAAGTAAACTGTGTCCCGCGGTCACTGACCAAACGGGAGGGGCTACCGTGGAGGCGGTAGATATGGAGGAGAAATAGGCGTGCCAATTGTGGGGCTGATGGGAGGGAGGCACAGGGAATGAAATGTGCTTGCTTGGACAAAAATCTTTTACAACCCAAATAACAGTTCTTTTCTGACTGGGAGGAAGATCCACAATAAAATCCATGGAAATCTCATCCCAAGGATGGGTAGGACTGGCCACTGGCTGTAAAAGCCCCTGTGGTTTCCCTCCTTTCCGTTTTGACATGGCACAAACAGGACAGGAAGCAACATAATCTTTTACATCACGTCTCAATGTTGGCCACCAAAATTGGCGGTGAACCAAATGTAGGGTTTTTACAAAACCAAAGTGTCCAGCAAGTTTATCATCATGGGAACGCTGCAAAACATCAGCTCTTAAAGTTTCAGGCACGTAAAGGCGGTGGTCCACCCATTCCAGACCGTTTTCAAAAGAAACATTGTCTCTATTAGCTAGCAATGAAGTGTCAGATTTCAGTGCCTGGATAAAGTCCCTCTGTAACCGAGAAGGCACTTGCACTTTCTGCTTTTCAGACTAAGCTGGGGGCGGGGTTGCCTGTGTACAGGTCTGGCTCCGAGTGACAGCAACCAAGCCCAGTTGTGGCTCAGTGAGAACAGTCCCAACCACATCTTCCCCCTGGTCAAAGTCCTGAGGTAAATGCAACAAAGCATCTGCCAGAAAGTTTTTCTTTCCCGGGATAAACTTTAATTGGAAATTGAAATGACTGAAAAACAGCCCAGCAAATTTGTTTAGGACTGAGACGCCGGGGGGTGCGGAGGGCCTCCAAATTCCTGTGATCGGTCCAAACCTCGAAAGGGCATTTAGCGCCTTCAAGGAGGTGATGCCAGGTTTCTAAAGCAGCTTTTACAGAAAACTTCTCCTTTTCCCAAACATGCCAATGGCGTTCGGTTTCAGAAAATTTCCCGGACAGATAAGCGCAAGGTTTTAAATGATTTTCAGAATCCCTCTGTAACAAAATAGCCCCAACTGAGGAGCTAGAGGCATCAACTTGGACCACAAAGGGGTGTTCAGGATCGGGATGCTATAGAATAGGCTCAGCAGTGAAAAGGGATTTCAGTTTTTCAAACACTGCCTGGCATTCAGGTGTCCAATTCAGCATGGCTCCAGGGTGTTTTACCTTGCGTGTCTCCCCCAAGCCCTTGGTACAGAGTAAATCAGTGAGGGGCAAGGCAATCTCAGTGAACCCCTGGATAAATTGGTGATAATAATTACTGAACCCTAGGAAGCTTTGCAATTGCCTCCGGGTGCAGGGACGTTCCCAACTTAGAATTGCCTGAATTTTTGCAGGGTGCATTTCAATGCCCTTGTCAGACACCCGATAGCCGAGATAGTCAAGTTGGGTCTTGTGAAATTCACATTTGGAAAGTTTGGCATAGAGTTTGGCATCTCTAAGCTTGTGTAACACCTGTTTGAGGAGGGGTTCGTGTTCCTCCTCAGTTTCAGTGTAAATGAGAACATCATCTAAGTAAACCAGGACCCCATTAAACAAATGAGCATGTAAAACTTCATTAATCAACTGCATGAAGACTCCGGGTGCCCCTGCTAACCCAAAAGGAAGGACTTTGTACTGAAACGATCCTAGTGGGCAATTAAAAGCAGTTTTCCACTCATCCCCATCTCGTATGCAGTTGCGGAAATAGGCTTCGCAAAGATCAAGCTTGGAGAAAATCTTGCTCTTTGACAAATGAGCTAACATGTCCTTCATGAGCGGAAGAGGGTACTTGTTGAGAATTGTGATGGAATTTAACCCTCAATAGTCCGTACAAAGTCGAAGCGTGCCATCTTTCTTTTCCCAGAATAGCACAGGGGCCCCAACTGGGGAATTAGCAGGTTCAATAAATCCCCTTGACAGATTTTTGTCAATAAAGTCCCGTAATGCCTCAAGCTCCTTCTGAGTCATTGGATAGATCTTTGGCTTGGGCAATTGAGCATTGGGAACCAACTCTATTGCACAGTCAGTTTTCCGGTGTGGGGGTAGCTGATCTGCTTCCATTTCCCCAAATATGTCTGCAAAGACTTGGTATTGATTGGGCAAGCCTTCTAAAGGTGCCAAGTTAGGGCGCGGCATGGCGATCGCAGCCCTTCCAACCCCTGCACGTGCAGCTCTCTCCGCTGTAGGAGCTTGGTAAAACCCATCTTTAAAAGTCACAGTTCTGTATTCCCAGTTTATATAGGGGCTTTGATAGGTCAACCAGGGGATCCCCAGAATTACCAAGGGATTGCCAACAGGTGCTACAATGAATTTCAAAGTCTCATGGTGGCTGCCCATTTGCATTGCGACAGTTCCAGTGAAATGGGTTGCCCCCCCCCCCCCGCCGTTGAACCATCCAACTGAGTGAAGATCAAAGGCTGCTGGAGGGGAAAGCTAGGCAGGTCCAAAGCAGCAACCAGATCAGGGTGAATTAAACACATGGAACACCCAGAGTCAACCAAAGCCCAGACCTCTGCAGTTTTCATGCGGGAGCCCAATTTCACTTTTACTGCTAAAGTGGGACAGTCAGCACTCACCATAGCATCTTCTCACCCATCCTCCTCCACCTGCCCACAGGCACTCTTCATGGCAGGTGGCTGGCATTTCCCGCCAGCTCCTTAGAGTCGACTTCAGCCTCTCTCGAGAAGTAGAATACTTCCTCAGCGTCAGCTGCACCCTTGGCTGCTGTCATCAGCCACGGGGGGGGGGGGGATTTGGCCGGCGGCTTCCCCACTTGATCTCCAGCCTTGGCTTTTGGGCAATCAGCTGCTCGATGCCCTTCCTTTCCGCATTGGAGACACTGACCCGTTGCGTAGCGCCTATCTCTCTCCTCATCCCAGGCTCTATAGCTTGGCCGGGCAGCAGTCGCAGCACTTTGGGGTCCCCTCATGGTGGCGGGTGGTCTTTCAGATCTTCTAGCATGCCTGAAGGTAGGCTGAGCATGCTCAGCCTTGCCTGCCAGACAGATCCATTCGTACAATGACTCTGGGTCGTCTCTACACAACGCCCACCGTAGGACATCCCAGTTGAGTCCCTCTTTAAACCGTTCTATTAAGGTTGACTGAGACCAGTCCAGGATTTTCCCAGCTAGAGCCTTAAACTCTAGGGCGTAATCAGCTATGGACATTTGGCCCTGGGTAAGATCCTTCAGTGCCTGCTTAGCTCTTGCCTTGTCCAGAGGATCCTCAAAATGCAGCTTTAACGCCCACATGAATTCATCGAAATAATCAAGTGCAGGGGAGTCAGCATCACTTAATTGAACAGTCAGCTGCTCAACCCTTCAACTTGGTGGCAATGGCAGTTATCTTAGCCTCTTTGGAAGGGAAGTATGCTCCAAACTGCCTCATGTAACTTTTAGCATTAGTTAAAAAGAAAGATAACTTTGTTGGATCCCCATCAAACTTGACAGACAAGTCTCTCACCCCCACTCCGGTTGGAGCGGAATCAGCAGCTACTTGAGTGGTTGGGCCCCAGGTTACACTAGTTTTCCCTCTTCAGGGTGGAGACACTGGTGATCGAGCCCTGTGGGGTGGAGATTCGTCCCGGAGCCGTCTCCAGCCCCGCTCTGCCGGCAGCCCGGATGGGAGGATGGGGGATGGTTGCGGGAAGCTGGCATCTCCTGCGTGTCTCCCCTGCCCCTCCAGTGATAGAGACAGGTTTCTTAACATGTACTCTATCGATTCTATTTTGGCTTCCACCACTTAGTCTCTCAGGGGTTTGAGAGCCCTCTCTCCATTGCATGTTCGGCTTTCTCTCTGTGGACACCATAGTAGATTCTTTGTCTGGGGTTAGCGGGAACCGATACTTCCAGGACGCCCAGGACGTCCCTGGCTGGGGTTCTCCCACTTCATCCCAGGTGATCAACTCTGCGAGTGATTCACTGGGTGCCGGTTGCTCTGGTTCTCCCCCATCGTCAGATTCCTCCACCTCAGGACTGGAACTCGATTCCTCCCAGAAATCTGAAGGTTCTGGGGTGAGGCTCAGTTCTCCGCTCTTGACCATCGACTCGGGCATCAAGCTAGCCATCTCCTCAAGTCCCCCGGTCATGAGCTTGGACTCGGCCATCATTAACTATTTTCCCTCGCAAGAAACTAATCTTGGTAGGAGCTAACGGTACAACTTTGGTGATTCTCAGCTTTATGTAATGGTTGCCTATTCTAAAACACTATCAGATTCATGAGCAGGAATTCAAAATTATCTGATTTATTAAAGAATAGTATGCAGGATCACAAAGAAAGCTGAGAATGATGAAAGTGCACCAAATACAAACTAAAAACCCTCGGTGCAAATGAAATCCCTCCCCCTGTAGAATCTTCTCAAGTTCACAATCCCAGGTGCTCCTAACGGTTTCTGATGGTCTGCAGGAAAAGTCCTTGAACAGAGAACATAACCCAAACACATTCCATTGTAATGAATACAGATACAGAGCTTGGTACAAGGTTTCACAGCAGCTCCCTCACAAACAGGAACACACGTCAGCACCATGGCATGTGAAATGTTACGATGTATAAACTACATTGAAACAGTGAACATGACACCTACCTGAGGAGTCTGTTTTCTTTTTCTTAACTCAGAAAGCAATGCAGACATTCAGGAGAAAGTGACCCATGGAGGGGTGAAGACATTCTTCTCCCCCAATCCCATCTTGATGGTCCCCCAGCATCCCTTCTGGCAGTGACAACCCCAGGATCTCCTAGGCTGGCTTACAGCACTCAGTCTCAGGCCTAAACATGGGGTGTGGCGGTGCATGTCCCACTTTATTGTTTCTTTTTATTTTTTTTAACATTGCAAATGAGATTTCAAACATTTCAAATAAAAAGTTCAAACAAGAATGGAAAGTTAGCATTTTGAAAATCAAAGCATTAAGCATTAGTTATATTTCCAATAAAGGAAAACTCGCCTCTATTTAGATTCTTTTTCTCTTTCTTTCATTTGTCCTCATTTCAACACTGTTCAGCTTCTGCTCTCCTCTGTCATATTCTTTTTTCCCTCTTCTCCCCTTCAGATGGTTTTGTTTGCTGCTCCCTTCCTGGACAGGGCAACAGCCAAGGCTGAAAGGAGACACCTTCAAAACAGTAGAGATGTTTTAGGGGTCATTGTGAGGTTAACAGGTGTGAGTCCACTTAAAAGGCCATTTAATAAGACTTTCAAGGGAATGAATTATTTAAGTGCCAACAGATTTAATTAGGCTAATGTAAGCAGGTATGTCACCTGCTGCTTAAAATGGCACATCTGAATGGACTTTTCTGAACATTAGATTCCAATTCTATGCTTAATCTTTTCCTCTTTGTCACACAGAGATGAAACTGAAGGCAGTCTTTGAATCTTATAATCAAAGAATGTATCAAGGGTCCAAGGAGGTCATCTAGTCCAGCCCCCTACTCAGTACATGAAGGCCCTAAACCATCCCCAACTTGTGGCTTTCTAGCCCCCATCTGAAAACCTCCAAGGGGGAGTCCCTCATTCTTCTAGGCAGGCTGTTCCATTGCTTAATAGCTTTCTGTCAGGAAATACCTCCTAAGATTCAGCCTGAATTTCATTTTTTTAATTTCAACCCATTGATCTTTGTCCTGCTGTCAATTTCAAATGAAAAGAAACCTCTTTATCTTGCACTTGTCAGCCTCCTAAATATTTTTGGATTGCAATCAGATTTCCTCTCAGTGTTCCCTTTAGCAAGTTAAATGGTCCTCACAGGTCCTGATTTCCAAACTCTCTATCATTCTGCAGCAATCCTCTGAACCCACTCCAGCTTCTCTATATCCCTTGTAAAGTATGGTGTCCATAATTTGGAAAAGGACTCCAAATGAGGGCTAACCAGAGAAAACTATACTGGCACTCATACCTGCCACAATCTCAATACAGGGCTTCTATTAACATAGCTGAAGGCTATATTGACCTTTGAACTTCTGTATCACACTGCTTGCCCATGTTCAAATGTTGGTTTCTAGGACTCTTGGTTCCTTCTTAAATGCGCTGCCACCAAGGCACATGTCCCAGTCCTATATTTATTCATGGGATTTTCCTACGCGTATAATGACAACTGGGGAAGGCAATGGCAAACCACCCATTTCTTGGCTATATTCTGCCAAGAAAACGCCAGAAAAGTGGCGTCCCCCCAAAGGGTCAGACATAACTTGGTGCTTGCACAGGGGACCTTTCACCTTTCACCATAATCGTGAAGTAGAAAGGGCCAATATTCATGCTAGTTAAGGAAGCTAATTCAGCGGCCTGCTAGAACCACTGAAATGGAGCAGAGCTTATAACACAGCTTAGAAACTGGAACAGAAAAAGGAAATTATCTCAGATAGCTTCAATGAGCATGCCAGAGAAACACAGGTTATGGCTCTTACACACTCAGCCCTCCCAAACATAAAGAATCACACGCTTAGACATATTAGGTTAAGAAGTAAAAAGAATCTTACTGACTTTATTCTTTGTTGCTTCTGCTACATACATGGAAAAGATGAAGTTCCTTTGTTCTTCTTTCCTTTCTAAATACTTAGTTTTGCCCTAAACTCTCAGCCCTACAGCTGCCAAGAGGTGTGTGAAAGAAAGGGGCAGAATCCCTCATCAAGGCCCAAGCACATGGCCCTGATGAAGAGAGCAGCATCCATGCTGCCTCTCCCTGGGTGGAGAAGGGGAAAAGAGAGAGAAAGAGGAAGTGGCAGTGGCAGTGGCAACAAACAGCTTCCTCAGAGTTGCATTTTGGGCAACTTAATTTACATGTTAATGGGGCATGCTGGATTTGCCAAAACTTCCAACAGTTAAGTCATGTGGTAATTATCATGTTGATCTCTAATGTATTATCCAGTCATCCTAGCTTACTGTCATCTGCAAAGTTGATAAACATCCCTTCCTTCTTTTCTTTCCTCCATCCTCTAGGTCATCTATAAAGATACTGAATGATACTAGGTCCAGAATGGAGCTTTGGAGGACCCCAGCTGATCTTCCTTCCAGTATAATGCAGAACAATTTATGACCACACTTTGGGTGCAAATCCACCGGACCACAGTATATCTAACACATATTTATCCATCTGGTCCTTGATATTATCATGAGATCTTGTCAAATTCTTTCCAGAGAACTAGGTAGACTAAATCCACCATGTTTTCTTAGTCTACTGAACTACAGTAGTTACTCTGTCACAAAGAAGTAAGTTTGATCTGTTTTTGACAAACATATGCTGGCTCTTGTCTGATAGTCTGTTCAGACAGGTAGGCAACCTGGTACATGTATGTAGAGTAGTTTCCAGGTCCTTCTTCCTCCCCTCTACTCCTTTTGAATATTGGAACTATGATGGCTCTTCACTAGTCTCAACAGTTCTTCAAAAATCACCATCAGAAATTCTTAGGTCAATTTCTGCTCTCTCTTTCAGTATCAAGGCATGTAATTCATCTGTCCTTACAGATATGAACTGGTTAGGACACCAGTGTGATTCTTACTTTGCCTACATGGCTACTGAACTGTATTCCCATTTCCCTAATCATATCAAGAAGGGGAAGCAAAATTGGAATTGAGGAGCTATGCCATCTCACTACATGTTACAACTGTAACATCTTCTCCTACCAGTAGGTCCATCCCTCCATTATCACATGCAACCATTTAACTAATGCCCCATACTTCTCCACCCAGGTCTGTGCCCCCCCTCCCCTTCTGGTTTAGTTTAAAAGTCTATAGATAACATGAGTTTCTCTAAATGCATTTTCTTTTGCCTTGTGAGTACATCCAATCACTTCCTAATAGTCTCTCATACCGAAGACAGTGGCCATGGTCAGAAATCCAAATTTTCCTCGATGACATTTTTTAAGCAGTTGTTCATTTGTAGGATCCTGCTTTCTCTACTTGCCCTTAACCATCAATAGAGGGAAGGATAAATAAGGATAAATAATACCTCTTGTGTCCCCAGACATTTCACCTTTCTATCTAGGGATTTACAATCACTTTTAATTCTCTGAAAAGTTTGTCCTTTTGTAGCAGTATAATTTGTTCCCAACTGAATAAGTAGGAATAGATAGTAATCAGTCAGTTTGATGAGGCTTGGTGATCTTCTCATGACATCCTGAATATGTGTATAGTTTGTCTGACCCATGGAAGCCACTTGTGGGGAAAATAGGAGGAGGAAGGTGTATTAGGTATGTTTGCTGCCTTGAGTTATTTATAAAAATAATAAAGGCGGGATAAAAAAAATCTAATAAATAAAAATAATATAAAATAATATAAAATAATATAAAATAATATAAAATAATATAAAATAATATAAAATAATATAAAATAATGAATCTTCCCATCAGCACCATTTTCTCCTCAAATGAGATCTTTTGTTTGATCCTTGCCAAGTTGAGTCTTCTGAAAAGGTCAAGATAATGGAATAATCTCAGATGGTTGCAGCTTACCTTCTATGTCCAAAGCTTCAAATCCATTGGTCAGTTCTAACAGTCCTGCCTTTCCCCTTTATCTTAGCATATACCTCCAGGTAGTGTCTCCTCCCACTGAGTGTCTTCTACCTCCTTTGTGCCTTCCTCCTGTCTCTTCTGCTCTTGGGCAATTTTCTGTGCCCTCCTCAGACATACCATTCATGAGAGCTTCTTGTGTGATAAATACCTGTTCTTTGGTCTCTCAAATGGGTCTTAAAGAAGAAAAATTGGCTTCCAGTCTTACAAAACTTGCAATTGTGTTTTAAAATTCCTTTAATATAAAGGAGAAAGGAAAAAAGTATATATATATATATATATATATGTATGAAAGGAATATATACAGTATATACAGTATATATAGTACAGTATTAAAAAAAAATCCCTTCTCACCCATATGGGTGGTATGTGTCTTTCTCAACCACGGGTCCTCTACCAGAGGCTGGGGAGTTTCTGCATAGTATCTTAGCTGTTTCTAGCACTTCACTCTTCTGGACAGAGAGCTTTGATGTTGTTCCTGGGATCTGTTGGAGCCACTTTGTCAGCTTGGGGGTCACAGCCCCATGTGCCCCTACCACCACTGGGACCACTTTGGCCTTCACTTTCCACATCCTCTCTAGTTCCTCCTTCAGGCCCTGGTACTTTTCCAGTTTCTCATACTCCTTCTTCCTGATGTTGCTGTCACTTGGCACCGCTACATCTATCACCTCCGCTGTCTTCCAGTCCTTGTCTATTACCACGATGTCTGGTTGATTGGCCAGTACCTGCCTGCCTGCCTGGATCTGGAAGTCCCATAGGATCTTAGCCCTGTCATTCTCCACAACCTTCTGTGGAATCTCCCATCTGGACTTGGGAGGGTCTAGCCCATACACTGTGCAGATGTTCCTGTACACAATGCCAACTACTTGGTTGTGCTGTTCAGTGTATGCTGTTCCTGCCTGCATCTTACACCCTGCCAACCCAGGCGAGGTCATGCTCAAGGGACACCTTGTCAGGATTAGCAAGAAGCCAGGGGTCAGACCGCAGCGCAGAAACAAAAGCAGAGCGCAATCCACCTGACAATGGAGGCGGCTTGCGAACTGGAGGGTGGAGCGGTGGAATCGGAGATGAAGGAGATGACGGCTGGCCCCGAGTGCTGCTACGCATAACAGCCACTAGACCCAATTGTGGCCCCGAGAGGACAGTGCCAATTACATCAGAAACCAGGCCCTCGTCTTGCGGCAATCTGGAAAGGGCATCAGCCAAAAAGTTCTTTTTCCCTGGGATAAATTTAAGCTGGAAATTAAAATGGCTGAAAAATTGAGCCCAACGAATTTGCTTCGGGCTGAGGCGTCTGGGTGTACAGAGTGCTTCGAGGTTGCGGTGATCTGTCCAAACCTCAAAAGGGCAAGAAGCCCCTTCCAACAGGTGCCTCCAAGCCTGTTTTAACAGCAAAAGCCTCCTTCTTTTGCCATTTTAACAGCAAAAGCCTCCTTCTTTTGCTGTTTTAACAGCAAAAGCCTCCTTCTTTTGCTGTTTTAACAGCAAAAGCCTCCTTCTCCCAAACATGCCAGCACCTCTCCATTTCAGAAAACTTTCAGGAAAGATAGGCACAAGGCTTTAAAAGCCCGCCAGAATCCCTTTGTAACAAAATAGCTCCAATAGAAAAATCAGAGGCATCCACCTGAACGACGAATGGAAGGTCCGGGTCAGGGTGGGAGAGGATGAGCTCTTCAGTAAAAAGAGCCTTCAGCCGATCAAAAGCAGCCTGACATGCAGGAGTCCAATTGAGCATAGCCCCCGGGTTCTTAACCTTGCGGGTTTCCCCCACTCCCTTAGTGCGCAACAAATCAGTTAGGGGCAGGGCAATTTCAGCGAACCCCCTGACAAAGGACCTGTAAAAATTGGCGAACCCCAGGAAACTTTGAAGTTGGCGCCGGGTTCGGGGTCGCTCCCAATTAAGCACTGCCTGAACCTTAACAGGATCTATTTCAATGCCCTTATCCGAAATCCTGTAACCGAGGTAATCCAAGCGAGACTTATGGAACTCACATTTAGAAAGCTTAGCATAAAGCTTGGCATTCCTAAGCTTGGTGAGAACTTGTTTAAGAAGTCGTTCGTGTTCTGCCAAAGACTTAGTATAAATGAGGACATCACCCAAATACACCGAAACCCCTTTAAACAAGTGGTCATGCAAAACTTCATTGATCAGCTGCATGAAAACCCCCAGAGCCCCTGCCAGACCAAAAGGGAGAACCTTATACTGGAAGGAACCCAATGGGCAATTAAAAGCCGTCTTCCATTCATCCCCCTCCCGAATGCGAATCCGGTAGTAGGCTTCGCGGAGGTCCAACTTTGAGAAAACTCTGCCAGTGGACAGATGTGCGAGCATGTCCTTGACGAGAGGCAGAGGGTACTTGTTGGAGAGTGAGGTGGAATTTAACCTGCGGTAGTCCATGTAAAGTCTGAGGCTGCCATCCTTCTTCTCCCGGAAGAAGACGGGAGCCCCAACTGGCGAGTTTGCCGGCTCAATGAAGCCGCGAGCTAGGTTTTTATCAATGAACTCCTGCAAGGCGGTAAGTTCTTTCTTAGTCATGGGGTAAATCTTTGGCTTCGGCAAGGGGACATCAGGAAGAAGTTCAATGGAACAGTCCGTCTTGCGATGGGGGGGTAATTGGTCGGCCTCCTCCTCCCCAAAAACATCAGCAAAGTCTGAGTACGTAACCGGTAGACCCTCTAAGGGGGACAGGGGAGCTAGAGAATCAACAAGCTCTGCTCGCCCTGCTGTCATAGGCATGGAACATCCCAGAAGAGGAGCTTGATAGAAGCCATCCTCAAAGGTAATGGAGCGGGACCTCCAATTGATGTAGGGATTATGAGAGGTGAACCATGGAATCCCTAACACAACTAAAGGATTTCCCACTGGGGTGATGATGAAGTGAATGAGTTCGAAGTGGGACCCCATACGCAAAGCGACTTCCCCAGTAAACTGAGTGGCAGCCCCCCCCCCCCGCCGTGGAGCCATCAAGCTGCTGAAAAAGCAGCAGCTTCAGAAGAGGGAAGCAGGGCAAATCCAATGCCTTGACTAAGTCAGGATGGATTAAACATCTGGAACAGCCCGAGTCTAGTAAAGCCCAGACCTCGACGGACTTGGATTGAAATCCCAATTCAATTTTGACAGCGAGGATAGGGCAATCAGCACTCACCATGTTGGAATTACGCCCAGATTCCACCACCTGCCCCATGGCACTGGTTAAGGCAGGTGGAAAGCGTTTTCCACCAGCTGTTCCAGAGCAGCCAAAGCGTCTCCCAGTGTGTAGACATCATCATCGTCCACAGTCGCCAGTGCCCCCATCAACCTGCGAGGAGGGTTGAGTGGTTTCTTTGTTGTCTTTTGTGGCAATTTGGATGGACGATCCAGTGCCTTAGCCTTGGGGCAGTCGACGGCGTGGTGACCCGGTTTTCCACAGGTGATGCACTGTCCCCAGACAAAGCGGCGTTGTTTCTCTGCATCCCAACTAGAGGTTGACGGTAGGAACGGTGCCTGGGTAGTGGTGGCAGGCTTGTCTTCTTTGGTGGCCATCATAAAGGTGCACTGGGCATGTTCAGCTTTACCAGCGAGGCAAATCCAGTCATGTAAGGAGTTTGGATCATCTCGCCCAAGCGCCCAGCGCAAGACCTCACGATTGAGGCCATCCTTAAATCTATCAATCAAGGTGGCCTCGGACCATTCAGGAACTTTACCTGCCAAAACCTTGAATTCAAGAGCATAATCAGCGACAGCCTTCTGCCCTTGTACTAGTTCTTTAAGAGCATCCTTAGCCCTCTCTTTAGCCAAGGGATCCTCAAAATAGCGCTTCAGCACAGCCAAGAAGGCATCGAAAGTTGCCAGGGCTGGTGCTTCAATCTCTGACAGCTGGACATACCAGTCAGCAGCCCTGCCCTTCAATTTCGTGGCCACCGCCGAGATCTTCTCTTCTTCTGAAGAAAAGAGGTGGCCATGCCGTCTCATGTAACTGGCAACATTGGTGAGAAAGAAAGATAGGTTAGCGGGGTCACCATCAAACTTTACCGGGAAGTCCTGGGGAGTTCCTCCAACATGTGCCCCCCCCCGATGGACAACTTGCCCCCCCCCCCATGGGAGTGGATCCCCGCGGACCTGATGGAAAGTCTCGTGGTTGGCTTCTTCTTTCTGCAGTCTATGATGGGGAAGGCGGGAGGCTAGGCGGCCCCATTGCTCCGGGACCTCAGACAATTTTCATGAGGTCCCCAAAGGCAGCCGACATAGAGCACAGGACGTGTTCCATAGATTCGATCTTGCATTCCAGGACCCTGATTCTGTCCGGTGTGGCAGAGTCCTCCAGCCCCGGCCCCTCAGGTAGCGGGCTCCCCGACACGTCTGGGCGCACCCCCCTTGGTGTGTCGGGCCAGCGGAGCTTCCATGTGGAGCGGGACGTGCCGGGCCAGGGGTCCATCAGGGCATCCCACAAAAATTGTTCCTGCCCCATCATGTCGTCCGTCGGGGGTTTCTTCGATCTTGTGGTAGAGTTGGAGGCCCCCGACTGAGGTGTGGGGTGGGTTGGGACGGGGCTCGGGTCCCTGCTCGGGAACATCGACTCTGGAAGTTGTCCCGTCTCCTCCTCAAACTCCGTAGGATCCTTTCCCTCTTCTGCCATCGCTAGTTCCCCTTTTGCAAGAAATTTTTCCGGTAAAGAGTAGCGAGGTTGGTTTAAACAATGATTCTCAGCTTTATGTGATGATTGCCTTAATCCAAATAAAACTCTCAGACTCAAAATCACAATTCAGGTTCTGGGTTTATTTAGAATAGAGTGCAAACAGGTAAAAAGCTGAGAATGAGAAAAGCGTGCCTAAACTCAAACTAAATAGCATCGTTTCAAACATCAGCCCACCCCCTTCTTCACATCCAGTACAACCCCACATTCCCAGGTGCTCCTAACGAGCTCTGCTGATCAACGGGTAAAAAGACCTTGACATTTCAGAGATAGCCGAAACGCATTCCTCCCTGGCACAGTCCAGCACGTCTCCTGTACAAGGCTCTCAGCAGCACCCTCCCAGCCAGCACACGTATCAGCACTTTGGCAAGTGAACCGTTACGATGCAGAAACACCGCAACGGTGAACATGACACCAAGGTACTTGTAGCTGGTCTGTATGTCTGCTGTGTGGCCTGCTGGTAGTTCCACCCCATCAGTCTTAACTGCCTTCCCTCTCTTTACTACCATCCGGCCACACTTCTCCAGTCTGAATGACATCCCAAAGTCCTCACTGTAGATCTGTGTCAGGTGGATCAGCGATGTCTCATTCACTCTTAGCATACAGCTTGATGTCATCCATGTAGAGGAGGTGGCTGATGGTAGTTCCACTCTTGAACTTGTATCCATATCCAGTTCTTGTGATTATCTGGCTGAGGGGGTTCAAGCCCATGCAGAACAGCAGTGGAAACAGTGCATCACCTTGGTATATACCAGACTTGATGGCCACTTGTGTGAGCTGCCTTAAGTTGCCTTCCAGTGTTGTCTTCCACAGTCCCACTGAGTTCTTGAGGTAGGTCCTGAGTGTCCTGTTGACTTTGTATAGTGCCAGGCATTCACAGATCCATGTGTGGGGCATTGAGTCATAGGCTTTCCTGTAGTCAATCCAGGCTGTGCTCAGATTGGTCTGTTTAGACCTTGAGTCTTGGGCAACTGCTCTGTCTATGAGTAACTGGTGTTTGGAGCTTCTAGTGTTGCTCCCAATGCCCTTCTGAGCTGTGCTCATGTACTGGCCTATATGGTCTTGCAGCTTGGCAGCTATGATGCCTGATAGGACTTTCCATATTGTGGGGAGGCAGGTTATTGGCCAGTAGTTGGATGGAGCTGTTCCCTTGTTGGGGTCTTTCATGATTAGCACTGTCCTACCTTGTGTTAGCCAGTCTGGGTGGAAGCCTGCTGCTAACCGCTGGTTCATCTGTACTGCTAGGCGTTCATGCACTTCTGTCAGTTTCTTTGGCCAGTAGGCGTGGATCATGTCCTGGCCAGGTGCTGTCCAGCTCTTCATGTTCTTGACCCACTGTTGGATGTCTGCTACTGTGATGGTGACTGGTTCCTGCTCTGGGAGATTTCTGTGGTCTGCTCTCAGGTCCTGCAGCCACTTTGCACTGGTGTTATGTGTCTTCTCTTTCTCCCATATGTTCTTCCAGTACTGTTCAGTTTCTGCTGTTGGTGGCTCTGCTGTTACTGTGTTGTTGCACTGCAGTTGGGAGTACACCTTGGATGGTTCTTTGGCGAACAGGGCATTTATCTTCTTGGCCTCTGCTTCTCTAGTGTATCTCCTTAGCCTGGTAGCCAGTGCTGTGAGCCTTTGTTTAGCAGTCTAAAAAATACAAGGGCTTCAGATGGAGTCAGGCCCTTGTATTTTTTCAGTAGCCAAGTCTTATCCTTAACCTCCACACCCTTCTGTAGTTCCACCAGCTAACTTCTCTCCGAGTTGCCTTGATCTTAGCCTCCAACCTCATTTTCCGGGAGGGGGGGAGTATGTACTCTTGTTCTTCTTGATCATGTAGCCAAGCATCTGCAGGATTACAGCAGCTGTAGTATATACTAGTTCATTGGTTTGAGTTATAGTGGTAGTAGGGACTGTCGCGAGGGCTCTGTTGGCATCTTCTAGCATAGTCTCTGATGGTACTTCTCCAATGAGCCCTGGTAATCGGTCTCGAGAATTGGCTGTAGCTAGTTTATCCATGATCTTTTGCCTCATATCAGCTGCTGTGTTCTGTAATGGAGGGGGTGGCAGTGATATTCCAGCTTCAGGTGTTGGCTGCACCTCCAGTTGTTCTTCTGGGTCTTCTTGAGTCTGGGACATAATGTGTAGTTGGTCTATCTCAAGTTGTGAGAGCAGCTTCCTCTTCACTATGTTGAAGCATTGGGTAACTAGCTGTTTCTCAGTTAGCGTGGATGCGGGTCTTCTGTCCTCATAGTTCCCTCATGCATTTCATATATCCCCTCTTATTACGTCTGCTGTTGTAGTAGCATTCCATCAGTTCCAGGTTCTCTTGTCTCGTCCATGTATGGTTTGTTCCAATAGCCCAGTTATCGTCAGATTGTCCTGGTTCCCCAACATCTGACGCAGATGGGCAACGTCCAAGCTGGCATGACTCTTAGTTCATGTCACTCTCATATTTGACGTAGACAGGTGAAGTGTTAGGGTGTCATGCGCTGCCTGCCTCTGAATAACGTTCAGACACTGGTTTGCAAAGCAGGCTCTGGTTTATTTCAGGGTAGGTACAACGTTGGTAGAAAAAAGCTGAGAGTGACAGGAGCGCGCCGGTGCGGGGTTTAAATACCCCGCGCCGGTCAGCGCCCCCTCGCTCACGGTCACGTCACCCCCCTTTGTCCCATGCGTTGCCCTGCCATTGGTTGAGGGTTTCCAGGATCGCCCATCCTCAGGTTTCCATTCTTCTGCTGATTGCTTTCAGCTGGGCGATCCCCGTTGTATTGCCGCTGATGGCTTGGGTGGCTCCGTGATCCGTTTAGCTATTGTTTGTTAGCCGTTAGTCGTTGTGGGTTGATGGCTACTTAACTTGTGCCCCTTCACTTATTTCCTTGTCATTGTCATGAGTGCCATTGCGCTGATGACTTTAGCTCAACGGCACTCATGACATACTGCCCCCTTTTCGAATAGTGTTCTCCCCCGGTTTTCTTGGTTTTCCCCGTGGAGCTGTCAAAACGCCACATTTTTTTTTTTTTTTTTTCAAAGTTCCCGCCGGAGTAGTTGTCGCCCCTCCCTTTGCTCCTCCCTCTACCACGTGCCTTCCCAGGGTGTGTCCATGGTGCGCATGCTCGGGTTCTGACCTGGCGTGCGCATGCTCCAACCACACCCTGTTTGTTTGGCTCAGTTCGGCGAGGCGAGAGGCGTGGCTGGTCGGGTGCTGCTCAGCTCCAGGTAGGGCCCTTCTTTTCTTATTTAGAGTGCGTCGCCTTTGTTGTGTCTCCTGGGCGTTGCCCCCAGGTTGCCCTGTTGACTTGCTTGCCACTCCCCCGCGGCCGGGGGGCGGGGGGAGGGTGCTGGCGATCGTTTGTCACCACCCCGTGGGCCCGGGGCGGGGGGAGTGAGTCCCGGGGGGGGGAAGGTCCACCCAAGTCGCGGGCTTGGGGGGGGCCCTTTCCCTTGGGGCACGGGAGGCGGGGGGGGCCTGCGGGGGGGGGGTTGGTTTTGCTGACCTTGATTGCGGTTTGTCGGGGTATGCCCGGTGAAATGCTCTGGTCAGGTCAGGCGCGTTAACGTTGTGCGCCGCCACCCATTCCGGGTGGGGGAAGTGTTTCCACCTGACCAGATAGTGTAGAGTTCCTCGTTGCTTTCGGGAGTCGAGGATGTCCCTGATCTCGAAGTGGTGTTGCCCGTCGATCATTAGCGGTGCGGGCTGTGGCGTGCTTGGGTGCCATCGGGAGGTGGTTGCCGGTTTTAGGAGGCTGGTATGGAACACCGGGTGGAGTCTCCGGAGGTTGTGTGGCAGGTCCAGGCGTATTGCTACCGGGTTCACTATTTGCGTGACTCGGAACGGCCCGATGTACTTAGGCCCCAGTTTTTTCGAGGGTTGGGTTGACTTTAGGAACTTGGTGGAGAGGTAGGCCATATCCCCCGCCTGGAACGTCGGTTGTTGGCGCCGGTGCTTGTCGGCCTGCTCTTTGTAAGCAGCCTGTGCCTCCTTCAGCGCCGCCGTGATTACTGGCCATGCTTCCGCGATCTTCCGTCCCCAGTCGCTGGCGTCCACCTGGGGTTCCGGGGGTTGAGGTAGCTCCGGTATGGGGACGAAGTCGCGCCCCGAGACTACTTCGAACGGGGTTTTCCCCGTGCTCGTGTGGACGGCGTTGTTGTATGCGACTTCGGCGAACGGGAGCAGTTCAGCCCAGTCGTCTTGGTGGTAGTTCGTATATGATCATATAAATTGCTCTAAGGTGGCATTAAGAACCTCAGTGGCTCCGTCCGTCTGCGGATGCCAAGCCGTAGATAGGGCCTGTTGGGTCCCCGTCAGCTTCAGGAAGGCCCGCCAGAATTTGGAGGTGAACTGTGTGCCCCTGTCGGTCACCACACGTGCGGGACATCCGTGTAGCCTGTACACGTGGATGAGGAAGAGTTTGGCTAGTTGTTGTGAGGATGGGACCGACGTGCAGGGGATGAAGTGGGCCTGCTTTGAGAAGTAGTCCTTCACCACCCAAATGGCCGTTTTCTTCTGGCTGGGTGGGAGGTCCACTATAAAATCCATAGAGATTTCCTCCCATGGGCGGGAGGGTTCTGCCACCCGTTGCAATAGCCCCGCGGGTTTGCCTGGTGCCCGTTTGGCCCTAGCGCACGTTGGGCAGGACGCCACGTAGGTTTTTACGTCTCGCCTGAGCGCGGGCCACCAGAATTGGCGCCGTGTTAGGTGTAGGGTCTTGAGGAACCCAAAGTGTCCCGCTTGCTTGGCGTCGTGTGACCTCTGCAAGATCGCCTGGCGTTGCGAGTCCGGGACGTAGATTCTGCCTTCCCCCCATGCCAGGTCTTGCGCCATCGTTACCTTGTCGGGGTTTGCCAGGAACCAGGGGTCGGTTTTGAGGGCGGCGGCGAGGTCCGTGCGCATTCCCCTTGGTAGTTGCGGTTGGCTTCTTTCCATCGCCGGTTGTCCCGCCGTCGGCTGCGCCGTAGCGTCGAGCTGCCTCCGTGCGCCGCTTCGGGTGGTCACGGCCATCCCCAGTTGCGAGGCGGATAGGACCGTCCCAATGGTGTCTGGGGCGGGCTCTTCGTCTTGGGGCAGCCGGGAGAGGGCGTCGGCCAGGAAGTTCTTCTTGCCCGGCATGAACTTCAGCTGGAAATCAAAGCGGCTGAAGAATTGGGCCCATCGGACCTGTTTTGGGCTAAGGCGTCTAGGCGTTCGTAGGGCCTCGAGGTTCCGGTGGTCCGTCCAGACCTCGAATGGTTGGGTGGCTCCCTCGAGTAGGTGACGCCATGTCTCTAGTGCCGATTTCACCGCGAAGGCTTCTTTCTCCCAGACGTGCCATCGCCTCTCTGTCTCGGAGAACTTCCTTGACAGGTAGGCACATGGTTTCAGGAGCCCCGTGGAGTCTTTTTGTAGCAGGATGGCTCCCAGGGAGAAGTCTGAGGCGTCGGCTTGGACCACGAACGGCCGTTCTGGGTCCGGGTGCGCGAGGATTGGCTCCGTCGTGAACAGCGCTTTCAGCTTGTCGAATGCGGTCTGGCACGCGGGAGTCCAATTCAGCACTGTGCCTGGGTTCTTGGCTCGTCGGGTGTCCCCCACCCCTTTGGTTTTGAGGAGGTCCGTTAAGGGGAGGGCTATCTCAGCGAACCCCCGGGCGAAGGACCTGTAGAAATTCGCGAATCCCAGGAAGCTCTGTAGTTGCCGTCTGTTGCGGGGCCGCTCCCAGTTTAGCACCGCTTCGACTTTTGCGGGGTCCATTTCGATGCCGTCCCCGGAGATTCGATACCCCAAATAGTCTAGGCGCTCTTTGTGAAACTCGCACTTTGTAGGCTTTGCGTAAAGCTGCGCCCTTCTGAGCTTGTCGAGGACTTGCCTGACTAAGGTTACGTGTTCCTCGTGTGTTTTTGTGTAAATGAGGACGTCGTCGATGTAGACCAGGACCCCTTTAAACAGATGTTCATGCAGTACCTCATTGATGAGCTGCATGAACACCCCAGGGGCCCCCGCGAGTCCGAAGGGCAGTACCTTGTACTGGAAAGCGCCTAGGGGGCAGTTAAATGCCGTCTTCCATTCGTCCCCCTCCCTGATTCGGATGCGATAGTACGCCTCGCGAAGGTCCAATTTGGAAAAGACTTTGCCCGTGGACAGGTGGGCGAGCATGTCCTTCACCAGGGGTAAGGGGTATTTGTTGGACAGGGAAGCCGCGTTTAGGCCCCGGTAGTCGGTGCAGAGCCGTAGGGTCCCGTCTTTCTTCTCCCGGAATAAGACGGGGGCTCCGACCGGTGAGCATGCTGGCTCTATGAATCCCCTGTCTAGGTTTTTATCGATGAACTCCCGGAGGGTTGCCATCTCCTTCGGGGTCATCGAATAGATCTTTGGTCTAGGTAGGGGGACGTCGGGCAGTAGGTCGATCCGGCAATCCGTCTTGCGGTGGGGGGGTAGTTGGTCTGCTTCTGCCTCTCCGAAGACCTCGGAGAAGTCGGCGTATTGTTCTGGTAGGTCTGCTGTGGTAGCGGCGTTGTCTTGTGTGGTCGCCTCCGCTCGTCCTACCGTGGGGTTGCTTTTGCCAGCTGGTACTGGTGCTCGATACTCGCCGTCGCCGAATGTGAAGGTGCGGGTCGCCCAGTTGATCCGCGGGTTGTTTTTCGCGAGCCATGGCATCCCCAGGACTGCAATGGGCCGTCCGATGGGCGTGACTACGAACGATGTGCGCTCGGTGTGAGTGCCCATTTGCAGGGTGACCGGCTCGGTTTGTAGCGTGGCTGGTTTCCCTCCCGCTGTAGAGCCGTCCAGCTGATGGAATGCCAGCGGCGTGGGGAGGGGGAAGCAGCGGAGGTCGAGTTTGGCGACTAGGTCGGGGTGGATGAGGTTTTTTGAGCACCCCGAGTCCACTAGTGCCGCGGCCGTGGTGGCTCCGTTGCCGGCAGAGAGTTGAATTGCTGCCAATATTACGGAGCTTTTGTCGTTTCGTTGAGGTGGTCCGCGTTGCTGTCCCACCGCCTGCCTCGCCACGCGTCTCAGGGCAAGCGGGGAGCATTTCCCGCCGGCTGGTCGGGGTCGGTATTGTCCTCTTCTCCCCAGTAAGCGTCCCAGCCCTCTTCCGGTGTCGCTGTGGCCACGGTCATTCGGCGGTGAGGGGGCGGCCCCGGGTTGGGTGGTTTGGGGCTAATTTTCGGGGCGGGCTTGGGCGCGCTGGTCGGCGGTCGGTTGGCGAAGCAATCCGCCGTCTTGTGCCCTAATTTGCCACACCTCCCGCAGGGCTCCCGGTTGAACTTCTTTTTTGGGTATATGGGGCCGGCCATCCCCCCGTGTGGTGCGGGTACCTTTTTCCCGACGTAGTTTGTGTCTTCCGTGGTTGTCATAAGGAAGGTGCGGTGCGCGTGTTCGGCTTTCCCCGCGAGGTGGATCCACCCGTGTAACGTTTCTGGGTCGTCGCGGTAGAGGGCCCATTGGAGAACGTCGCGGTTGAGCCCCCTTTTGAAGATTTCCAGCAGGGTGGTCTCAGACCAGTCGCAGACCTTTCCCGCGAGGGCTTGGAACTCCAGGGCGTAGTCAGGGACCGTGCGTGTGCCCTGTTTAAGTCTCTGGAGTGTGCTTTTCGCCCGTACTTTAGCTAGGGGGTCTTCGAAGTAGTTTTTCATCTCTTTGATGAAAGCAGGGAAGGTGGCGAGGGCGGGGGAGCTGGACTCGTACAGTTGGACGTACCAGTCCGCCGCCCTGTCTTGGAGTTTGATCGCCACGGCGGCGATCTTGTCGGCCTCGGAGTCATAGGAGTGTCCGTGCCTCCCCATGAACTCCCTAGCGTTGGTAACGAAAAACGAGAGTTTTGAGGGGGTCCCATCGAAGAAGATGGGGAAGTCCTTTGGGGCCCGGGCGTTTTGTGCGGCCCCGCCTCTCGCTTCCCGGGGTGTGGTGTCGGCCGCCTGTGCCGTCTGCTGGCTCTCCGCTGGCCCGTGTGGGTTCGGTGCTTCGCTCGGGCTGTGGGCTTGTGCGGGGACGTCGTTGGGTGGCGCGGGGGGCATAAGCGCCTGGAGCATGGTCCGGAGTTCCGTCAGCTGAGCCCGCATGGCCGCGAGTTCAGCTCGTGCCTCCTCGTCCACAGCCCGCGCCGCCGCTGGGGCCGTTTCCGTTGGCGCGTCCTCGGGGGTGGGTTGCCGGTGGGGTTCATCGTCCCTCCGCCGCGGGTCCGCTTCCTCCTCCGTCTGATGGGTGTCTCCGTCGTCCTCCTCCGTGTTGAGCACCGTGGGGCTGTCGCTCCACGCCCGTTGCTGGGGTGCGATGTGGGGCGCGGGGTCCTCCGCTGGTTTCGGAAGTCGTGCTGCTCCCTCCCGCGGTCGGGTTGCCTCCGTCGCCATCTCCCCTTGGGGTTGGAGCTGAGGCTCGGGTCGGGTGGGGTGGGCGTCCATGGCTCCGGGAGTCCGCGGTGCCTCTGGCCTCGGTCGGTCCTCCTCTGTCTCTTGCCGCGCGGCTCGCCCTCCTTGCCCGCGCCGTTCCGGCCTCATCTTGCTGGTCTTCTCGCCGTCTACTCCTCCCGCGGCTCGTTGTCGTCCGGTGGGGCTCGGCGAGGCTGAGTTTATGACTCTCAGCTTTATGTCATGCGCTGCCTGCCTCTGAATAACGTTCAGACACTGGTTTGCAAAGCAGGCTCTGGTTTATTTCAGGGTAGGTACAACGTTGGTAGAAAAAAGCTGAGAGTGACAGGAGCGCGCCGGTGCGGGGTTTAAATACCCCGCGCCGGTCAGCGCCCCCTCGCTCACGGTCACGTCACCCCCCTTTGCCCCATGCGTTGCCCTGCCATTGGTTGAGGGTTTCCAGGATCGCCCATCCTCAGGTTTCCATTCTTCTGCTGATTGCTTTCAGCTGGGCGATCCCCGTTGTATTGCCGCTGATGGCTTGGGTGGCTCCGTGATCCGTTTAGCTATTGTTTGTTAGCCGTTAGTCGTTGTGGGTTGATGGCTACTTAACTTGTGCCCCTTCACTTATTTCCTTGTCATTGTCATGAGTGCCATTGCGCTGATGACTTTAGCTCAACGGCACTCATGACATAGGGGGTCTTTGCCCAAGGACCTCTACTGGTAAGGTAGGTACAGCCAGGATTTGAACCCCAGTCTCCTGCTCCAAAGGCAGCGTTCTAACCACTACGCTATCCAGCCACTCCATATTATATACAGTATATATATATATACACACATACTGTATATAATATATATACTGTGTATGTATATGTATATGTTTATGTATTTGTGTATGTGTATGTGTATGTGTGTGTATATATATATATATATGAGACAGAAAGAGAAAGGAACACCAAAAAGAAAAAAAAAGCATGGCATAACTTATTAAATCTATATAAAACCACAGCATTAAACACATCACTGAACTTTGACCACATAGAATAATGTTGTTCAATCTTTTCATTATGCTGATTTAGACCCCGTTCATAGGCAGAGGGCATATACACATCTTCAAACCAAGACTGCAAGTCCAGAATCACATTGTGATTTTCCATTATAAAAAAATAATCTGTTTTGCTCCACTCCATTGTCAATAACTCCATAATTCTTCATATAAATTCCAGATCTGGGAAGTATTCATCAAATTACATTTATACCTTTAAACTATATTATCCTTCCCCAAACCATTTAAACAAATGTATTAATATCAAACCAAAATGAAACAATAGTAGGTCAAATCTATATCATATGTATCATTTGCATATGTATCATATCCATCATCTTACTCCTCCAACATAAAAAAGTTGACAGCCAATCCTACTTAAACATTTTTTGGGATATCCAATGTGTATGTGCCTTCAAGTCAGTCTTGACTCCTGGTGACTCAATGGACAAGTCCATGTTTTCTAGGCAACATTTTCAGAAATGCAGCCATGAATGCAAAGAATAAAGGGTTACCTATATAGTAGAACTCCTTGGCTAAGCAAGTAGGGTGGAAAACTGGAGGTCTCAGACCTCCTCTCCAGGATCCCTCTGGTCTTCATTCTCTGGTCCTGCCTTCTGCCTGAGATAGGAACTTGATAGTCCCTGCTGCCATCACCTATCTTTCAGGGTTGCCTCATCTGGCATCCTGTGCTTTTCAATCTGCTGCAGATACCTGGGATGTAGAGATAATTTATCACTATGTAAGTTATTGATTAATCTATTGATTTTTCAGAACCTGAATTATCTTTCATTTTTACAACAGACTCTAGGCTATTCCAAAGCATCTTGAGAAAAATGTTTCATTTAATTCTCTCTTTTCTTGGCCCACATTATAAAATTATAATCTACATCATCAAATACTCTACAACTACTGTCTATGTTAAAGAACTCAAAACTCAGTGCTGAAGATCACAGTGACATAATAGTTTAAACTTGATAGTAAAGCAACTTGCCTTAGATCTGCAAGGTCAATTATACTTTGCCCATGTGTGAAAGCATAAGTACAATTTCCTGGCTCACTCTGAGACACTTTCAAAATTACCTCACTTCTATCACAAGCTTGAGCAGTTGACCTATTTGGATAGAAATACAGCAGTTTGTCCCAATTTTTGTCTAGCTAATTTTTATTCCAATCAATCCTAGCATTAAAGTAATCAACCAAAATTATGGAAGAAGATGCAGATTCACCCTGAAGTCAATCAAGAAGTCCCTTGAATGCACACCACAGTGAAACATAACTTTGTTTTTGGATCACCAAGAGGAAAACAAGTATTTATTATAATAAAACAAAAACCTCTTCCCAAATTAGCCTAACTATTAAGAGAGGGGATTGATCCAGATTTTTGATTTACCAGAATGGATCATTTCTCCTTGGTTCCTCTCCAACAGCTTCCCGCAAGACCAGTTCCTCTTTGTTTCTTTCTTCCTTTTCTCTTTTCTCTTCCAGCTGCTCCTCTCCTTTCAACATATTTTTATGCTTCTGCATATAACCCTCTCAACTCCATATAACAGAGTGGGTAACTTCTATACACAGCCATCTTCACTTCTCTTGATATTTATGATTAATGAATGATAGTCATTCCTTGCAACAAACAGACCCCATTTTCCCTACTACCTTTTTACTAGCATGTGCACATCTTAAAACTCTAATCAGAATTCTGTCAAATATCTTCCCAGACATGCTTAACCTCCTTGTCACCTACAGAGGTTGCAGAAATATGTTTTTTTCAGCTGCTATCCCATTCCTCTGGAATAGTGCCCTCCAGCTATTAAAATCCTCCCCCTCCCTCTAGTTTTTCAGAAAATCGATGAAGACTGGGTTATTCCATCAAGCTGTGGGGGCTGGGCTGCTGGAATTATCCTTCCAGATGATGAAATAGGTTTTGTACTAAATGCTGATTCCCAATTTTAAAAGACTATTTACAATATATGGTTTTAGTGTCAAATGTGATTATTTGTTTATTTGTTTTTAATTCCAAATTATAGAATGGGGAATTGTTCCCTGGTCAGAGGCAGTTGAAAGGAGCAGTTAATAACCTTTCTAAGTAAGTAATACAACCACTAGGAACAGCCCTGTTCGATCAGCCAAATTCTATCTTAGTTCAGCATTTTATTTCTCAGAGCAGCCAGCTTCTGGGTGCTTACAAGCAGGAGGTAAGAAACACACAGTTGGTCCCCTGCAACTGGTATCTGGAGGAACACTACCTCTGGCCCAGATGTAACACTGAGTTTTCAAGCCCTTGGCAGACCTGTCCTTCATTAATTTATCCAGTCCCCCATGCAAGTTACTCATGTTCTGTCTGAACTAGTTAATAGCTAAGCGCGTAGAATAACAGCCAATCCGTTCTCGCCTTCACTTCAAGCTGGCTAATCAGCAAATGAATTGCCCATAGAGCTTCCAGCACCCTGTGAATTAACAGGCCTTCCTTCACCTGCCCTTCATAGCAATCAGTTTGTAACATTCCCTACACACACATGTATGGACCCAAAACATTTCTTTACCTCCCTATATTTGGTAGTTTGGAAAGTCCCCCTCCCAATCAGCTGCAGTGGGTGAGACTGTAAGGAAAGCTCAACTGTTAAAATGATCATCAATGATCTGAAAAGTCCCAAAGCCTTAGAAGCTGTTGGTGCATCATGATGGCAGCTTTTTATAGCAAACCACATGAAGATGGCATTCTAGCAAGCCCTGTGAAGTGTGGCATTCCTACAAATTCAGTGAATGGGGCGTGGTAGCAAAACTGTTTTCAAGAGGTTTTCCCAACAGCAATAGTGGGAAATGTTGACATGTTTACTTTTCCTTTACTCCCGCCTCCATTAATATTTCTCAGAAATTATATAGAATATTGCTATGGGATAGGAGTTAGCCATGCTACAGTGACATGTCAAGTTCCAGTGTATGTTGGAAAAGACAACTTAATACTCTATAAAGAGTCTGGTGCTGCTACAAGTGAGCAATATCTTTTAATATTAAGAAAAAAGTGGCTAGTGTAGTACAGCTGGTAACTTTAAATTCCAATTTCAGTCATTGCATCTGTTGCCTTTAATGGCATAAGCTTTCCAGGTTCAAGAAAGAAGGCTTCTCGAGAGTGAGTGAGAGAGAACATAAATTCCTGCCCACCCACCCCCAGCAAAACCATGGTAGTCACCTATAATATTGATTAAGGGCAGATGTGAAACTCCAAGGAATAGAACAAAGAAAGAAAAATACTTTCTTAGAAGTGAAGGGGAGGGAATAACAGTTTCCTAGCAGGCAGAAAACTTGATCTGTTTTCTGTGGGGGAGAGGCTGAAGTAAACTTTTGGTTACCTGCCCTTTCAGAATGTACACCTGATCGACAGTATTTGTCATAACATGCTATTCTGGAGTGCTCTTATCCATTGGATTTCACTTGCAAATGGGGGATATATTTGCTGAATTTATTACAGGATTATGTAGGATGCAACCATGTTGTGATTTATTGTGGCATTGATAAACAAAAGATAGGTGAGCAATATTGTGTTCTGCTTGCAAATAGTCACTCAGGTGCACTAGCAAGCTTGTATGCTGGGACAAAGAGCCTGTCTTTCTCCACTAATGGAGACACTCAGAGCTAGCATCAAAGTGAGAGCCAATCCAAATCATCTTATTTGTCTGGATTTATGTTCAGGTTATGCTCAGAATAAACGGGACGCGGTGGCGCTGCGGGTTAAACCGCTGAGCTGCCGATCGGAAGGTTGGCGGTTCGAAACCGCACGGCGGGGTGAGCTCCCGTTGCTAGTCCCAGCTCCTGCTCACCTAGCAGTTCGAAAACATGCAAATGTGAGTAGATCAATAGGTACCGCTTCGGCGGGAAGGTAACGGCGTTCCGTGTCATCATGCTGGCCACATGACCACAGACAGGTCCTTACGGACAACGCCGGCTCCAAGGCTTAGAAACGGAGATGAGCACCGCCCCCTAGAGTCAGACACGACTGGACTTTACGTCAAGGGAAACCTTTACCTTTACTTTACTATGCTCAGAACGCTTACCTCACCAGGACAGAAATTCTGACGTTCTATGCTCAAGATATTGCTTCTGGGTAAACTGCAAACCACTGCAGTTGTATTGCTACTCACCCAAAAACTTTTATACAGTTTGTGTAAACTGCTATAGTGAAGAGATGGAAAGGGGGATCTGGCAAGACTCCTTCATAGTAGAATGGCCTTGTAATCAGTGCATCATCAGGCACCCCAATCACAGCAACTTAGATGGGTGGCAAACCATCAGAAGTTGAGGGGCACCAAGTTTAAACTGAAGCAATATAAAAAGAAGCTGCAACTTCATTCCGTCAAAAGGTAATTAACTGAAGTGGTTTCAGTCTTAGAATATCAAATACATTTACTAGACATGGCATGTTGAGTGTCTGGAAGCTTCAGCCAGGAAGACCTCTGCCTGTGTTCAAAATAGCCATCTTTGATGGCTGTCATGGGCAATCCTGCAGCATTTGCTGAAGCTACTGAGCCTGGAAGTCCTTTAACCAGTGCTAGAGAAGGCTCCTTTCAGCTTTCATCCACAGTGTGAGTGCTGTTGGAGAAAGCTGAAATGGGCTCCAAAACAGAATGAGGTAGAGCAACACGGTCACTTTGCTTCACTGTTAGAAGCAAGAGGATTGTGTTTCTTCATGAAGCAGCATTATGGGATGCTTTGTTGAAAGTATTGTTGTAGTGAAGAACCCTTGGAAGCTTTTCCCAGTCCTCTTATCCATAGACTTTGGCCACATTCTCAGACAATGGTCACTAAAAGTGATCCCATACAACTTGTATAATACCCTTGACATTTCCATATGAAAACTGGTGATAAATTCAAGACTAATATGAATGCCTTTATCTTCAAAGTACTTTGCAAATTTATCATAGCAGGTCCTTGGGGGTTCTTTCACAACTCCAGTGAGACCAGCTTTTATTAGCCCATTCATCACCTGGAAAAAGTCTGTTGATGGCTACTGGAAGAAGTGAAATATATGATATACTCTAACTTTTGTTTAGTCAGTCACTATGAGATTTACACCACTAATTCCTCTTCATTGTGCAGTAAATACAACATACAATGATTATTTGCAAGTATACTTATATTAGTTGGTTCCCAAACATCCCAGGCATCATTTTCATGTCATATCATACTTTGAAGTTTTTTTAGTGCCATCAGTTTCACTAAGATACTGGTATATGGATCAAGTGCCCTATATGTAAGAAAGGTATCCTTGGGGTACTTGGGAAATTTTAAATGCTGATGGTAGGACTCCACTACCAGTACCATGCCAAACTGTTTATCCCAATCCAGTGGAAAGATCTGTGCATGTCCTATTTAAGTGTATGGAAACTATGCAAAAGTGTGTAAATTGAATCTTTTCATACTATATTTACATTTTAACATTAAAACCAATACTGCATATAATAATGCATACAATAATCCACCAAGTAGTATTTTAATTCTGTTAATAATTGCTTAAAGCCACATCTTCTGACTCCTTCTGCACTGATAAATGTCCAGTTTCTTTCTCCCATGTTTCTGAACAGGCTGAGGCCCACCAGTGAACATAACGAGGTGACATGTCTTAGATGACAGGTTGTGTGGTAGCATATATACAATAGTAGACAGAGACAGACAAATATTCCAACATTTCAGGACAACTAACATTAGTGGGATATCAACATGATTTTGCTGATATCCTATGCATCCTAGAAGAAAAAAAGCAACTGCACTTTAAACAGAAAATATAGCAATATTTTTCCCAGGCATTTATTTAAAACTAGCAAAACAGAGAACCATAGACATTAATCTGTTTTTTATTAGATATGTTCAGAAGTGTAACTCAGTCTTGAGGTTACTTCCTAATAAATATTCACCAAGAGAACATTAAATAATTCTGAGAAGAGAATTGTGAGCACTTCTTGTTTTTGTTTAGAGTTTTGCAAAGTGTATTCTTTCTGTATGAAATGTTATTTCATCATAATTCCAATCAACAAATCAATCCATTGTTAGTTTTAAATTTGTATAACGTGAAGGCTGCACCTGTCATATACAGCACATCTCCCACACCCTTAATAAGTTACTTGAAAAATGCTCATGTGCATCTGTGTTTGTCTCTTCTTAAGGTTAAACTGAGTATGTCCCTTCAATTTAGCATCCAATCCCGTAATCATCCTTGTTGCCTTTCTTTGCATCTACCCTCATTTCTCTGAATCTTTCTGAAAGTACAGTACTAGAACTGGACAGTGAAATAGAAGTGTGGGGGGTGTCATTTCCCATGATTTGGAAACTATATTCTACTGATACCGCTTAACATTCATTTGCCTTTTCAGCAGCCATGTCATATTATTGGTGGATGTTCATCCTCAAACACAATTTCAAGATGCTTTTCACATGAACTCTTTAAAAAACAGCTATGATAGTCAGCATTCTATGCTTCATAACGGGTCTGTCAAAATTGCACATTAAGGCCCTCCTTAACTCTATATTCAGTTCAATGGGACTTCCTCTTTTAATGGTATAATATTACAGTCTTATTGAGATGGACAGGACCCAAAGTTTTTTTTATTTTTTTTAAATTATTCAAGATAATGCCCAGTGGTAACTTGCAAGAAGATTCCCTTCTACATACATCCCACAGTCTTATGAATTAAGAAGATTCTTTAAAAAATTTTACTTTGAAGTGACATTTGGAACACTTCTTAAATTGCATCCTGGCCAACACTGAAGCTTTTTCACCATGTCCACTTCAATCTGCTGTTTTTACTTAAGTCATACCTAGTATGAAGAAGCAGCCTAAAAAAGAAAAACCTGGTGACTATTTTTATGAACCTGATAAAGGTGTTCTCCTATTGATGCTTTTATTTTTTTTAACATTTACCTGCAAACGTTTTATAAATAGAGCAATTTCACTTTAAATTGATCAGACAGACAACAGACAGGCAGTGATACTTTTTTACTGGTTCCATAATTACTTCAACCATGACTTCCCACTTGGCTAAAAGTCTTAGTCCTACTTTGGTTTACCAGGCATCTCATTTGAAAGATTTCACATACTTCTCCATGTCTTGTATATAAACATCAGCCTGGACAAAAAGTTAAAACAAAATACTTATTGCACTGAAAGAATAATAGCCTGCAACTTCATTTAGAGGTTCAGTTTGTTTATGTCTACAGTCATCCCTAGGAAAATACTTTGGCAATGCCTAAAGACTTGGTCTTGTTCTCCTGCTGCTTCCCTTCCTTGGCTGAGCACAATATAATCAGAGAGTTGGAAAGAGGCCAGCTACTCCTACCCTCCGCTCAGGGCAGAAGATTCAGACAGAGTCTGATCCAGCCTCTCCTAAAAACTTCCAGTGTGGAGAAATGGCTAGCCTGCTAGATTCCATTGTCAAACTGAGCATACTTTATGCAATTTTTCCCCATTCAATCAAAATCTACATTCCTATAGCTTTAATTACTATATAATTGTTCTCTAGGACAGTGTTTCTCAACCTTGGAAACTTCAAGATATGTGGACTTCAACTCCCAGAATTCCCCAGCCAGCATAGGGCAACAGAGGACAAGAGTTTGCCTTCTTCAATGTGACAACTGAAGATATATCTTTGACTCCACTCAATCTATATTTTTTATGTTCAGCCTATCCTATTTCTTCACCAGTTTTTCATAAGACCTTTTTCCACCCTGCTGACCATTTCTCATATTGGTTTCTTAATTTTTTTTAAAATTATTTATACTTTCTAAAGCATGGTGGGCACCTGATAATGTTTAACTAGTGAAGAGAGAAATAATTACTGACAATCATTTGGAAATGATTTGTTAGAATAGGATAAAATCACATCCGCCTTTTCTGCTATTCAGTTTTGAGGTTGAGTACAATCACCCCTAAGAACTTTTTAATATATACCAGCAGCATGCTGGCTGCATTACCTATCCCAGATCTGTGCTTTTCATTAAAAAAAGCAACACACTTGGGCAAAAACCCAAACAAAAACAAAAACACTCCCACAAAGACCATAGGAAGTGTGACATCAATGTGGGGCTTCCTTTGTAGGGGTCAGGATTAAAATTTTTGGCTTTTTTGGTTTTGTTTTTAGGTGGATGGAAATGGTTTACTCAAAACAGCTTAACATGACCAAAGGCTTAACATCTATTCTGAGTTTTACTTCTTTACCACTGACTTTCAAAGGTATGATCTGGCGATGAGGCTCTGTACAGCAAGAACGTGAGTGAGCACTGCATGGAACTTGTGGCTGGGGGTTCTCCACTCCACTCCTTCAGATTATTGTTAGAAATAATGTGATTAGTTTAAGCCCAGATTCTCTTTGTGAAGATAATTTTCAGTTTTATTTCTGTCTGCTGAGGAGTTAGTAGGCTGAATAAATTACAAGATAATGTTGATATAAGCTTGTCCCTTGATTTTTAGTTCCTTCTGCCAGCTTCTCCTCCTCCAATCAGGTGTGGGCTGCAGTAGGAGTTACAGCCTTCTTACTTCTTCCCCAGCTATTTTGTGCATGACAGAAGACATTAGTAAATGTGGATGATTCCTCTGGTTGTCTTCCTCATGATCCTGGCTATTCTACAGAGTCACTTGCCCCTTTTCAACCTCCCACCCCATTAAGAGCACTGAAGAGCTAAGGTGCACACACTGAGCAGAAAATGTCCAGGCAGAAAGTCATTATATTCTGTTACCAAGATTTATTTACAGTAAGCATAGCATTAGTCAAAACATGGACATTCCACATAGATGTATCCAATATCTGGTTTCTAATATGTTTCTATAATGGGGGCTTATTTCAATGATACAAGCAGGAGGGGGATAAAAAAAAAAAGAATTACCAAACTCCTATCTTGCTCCCTCCACTCCACCCCTGGCTGCAACAGACTGTTGGCTGAGAGCACACGATGTTGACACGCATCACTCTCTGTTCCTTTCCAGGTCCTTTGCCAAAACATCTCCTGCTGTTTATTTATTTATTTCCTTCTGATAATGGAGGGGATCATGTTTCCGGAAGAATGCCAGCAGATGATATGAGCCCCAGCACTGATATTGCCAGCAAAGCCTATGCCAGCGTTTTCTGCTGGAAAAAATTCATTTTTTCCAGAAGGAAACCATGAGTGTGAAGTGGAATCCAAATTCGATTTCTCCGCACTTTTTCCCCCTTATATTTGTTATCGCAGAGCAGCCCACCAGGTGGGGCAATGGAGGAGCTCATTCAGCTGCAACTCAGAGCCTTAATCCAATTTACAGTTTCTCTCAGTGAGATAATTACAGCTGTTAAACCAGTTAGTGCTCTACAAAGAGGTTTTCTTACAAAGCCTCAGCCCTGCCTTTCAAATACCCCCAAGAGGATAAGGGGTTCTCGGCAAAGTGCTATGAGACTAAGACAGCTTGTATTAAAACTGCAACTAAGCACCTTTTCTTTCTTCAGGCCTTCTTCGGAAATGATCCTTGTTCTTCCTTTCTCACACCAGTAACACATGGTGGAATCACACTGATATCTCAATATGCTGGGAAAATGTGTGGCCATCGGAATACATCAAAGTCTATCCCAAAAGTCTAGCACTTGGAGGAAACAGATCTGGCCTTGTCTAAGTAGTTACACTGAGCAGTTGCTATGACAGCTCTTCCTCATGGCCAAGTTAAAGTACTTAGACCAGTCCTTAAGCCAAGAGAAAACTATTTCAGCATCACACTCCCTGCCCCTACCAGTGATCCCTATCTTTCCACAGCAAATAGCACTTTTACAATGTTTGGGGCACAGTAACAGGGTCTGGTGAGCTTTGTTTGTCTCCTCTCCCACCAAATGTCATCAGCCACTGTGAAATCTTCCACCATTCATCCATCATAATCTGGAGCAGGGATGGGGGAGGAAGGTGAATTTTGACATATGGCGAAAGTGGCAACATTGGGCCATCTGTCAAAACTTGCTTGGGTTTGTGCAAGTGGGTGCACTGGGTGTGTTAAAAAGGGGCCTGGCTATCAGCTGATGTCCTTATGAACTAGAATATACTTTAGTACTAGGTGTATGTTGCATTTATTCTGTATACTGTATATTCTATTGCTATTCTGAATAGGGCCATTCTGAAATAGCGTTATTCCAGAAATATTAAGCCCACGCCCCCCAAAAGTTCAACAGTCAGCTAATAGCCACTGAAAGGTGGACTCCTTTTGAATGCACCTAAGCAAAATACTTGTGCCAAACCAGAGCTAATTGTCTAGCTCCTTTTGCATAAAGGTTTAGCACTATTCCAGAGCAAAGCCCCTCAGTTTCCTGCTCTTCTGCTTCACAATGGCAAGAGTATTCTTGGGAGGTATGAGCAAAGAACACCAGAAGTGTATGCCAAGAGTATCCCACAGGGTCACCCAAGTTGTGAAGGTCATCCCAGCTGCCCAACTAAAGCAAGCAGGTACCTCTATCAGACTGTAGTGATATACGAAGCAGCTGGAAGCAGACAATCACTTTAGTGACAATGGCAAAGACATCATTTCATATTGTTCCATTTCATCCCACTCCTGTATTTTACCAAGAAAACTACATGGATAGACAATATAAAATGATGGATGATATAGTGCTGAATGATGGCCCCTCAGGTCAAATGGTACTCAATATGCTAGTGAGGAAGAATTGTGTTTATGATGAGGCTAGATTAAAGCCTTTGGGATATCTGGTTGTTGATGTTGCCATGCAGGAAAAGAAAAACCGAAATGGTAAAGACTGGATTACAGTGGGAACATGGAAGATAAGAAGCATGAATGTTAGAAAACTCAACACTGTGAAAGATGAAATGAATCAACTACGCACTGAAATCTCAGGCATCAGTGAATTGAAATAGAGTGGAATTGGACATTTTCAGTCAGAAGATCCTACTGTTTACTACCCAGGACATAAAAAACAAAGAAGGAACAGCGTTGCTTTTATATGCGCTGCTTCTGGTTGGCAACTGGAATGCCAAAGTTGGAAATAGTAAGGAGGAAAATGTAATTGGACTGTATGGCCTGGGAAACAGAAATGAAGCAGGACTTATCCATTTTCTGCCTATCTAAAGATTTCTTCATTGCTAATACAGTCTTTAAACAACCAAAATGATGCCTATATACATGGATATCACCAGACAAAGCATACAGAAATCAATTTCACTATATTACTGGTACAAAGAGGTGGAAGAGTTAAGTTATAACAGTAAAAACATGGCCAAGGACTGCCTCTAGAGCAGGTCACATACTGGTCATGTAGAAGGTCCATATCAAGCTAAAGTGGAAGAACAAAGCCAACCAGTTTCTATGACATGATCTTGAACAATCCCAGAATGTTCATGAGGAATCTCTTTGAAGTCCTAAATGTCACTGATAGGGAACCAGAGGAACTATGGAATGAAATCAAAGAAGTTGTTAAGGAAGAATGTGAAAAAACCATAAAGCAGAAGAAAGCTGATGATACTACTCTGATAGCTAAAATGCAAATTATCTGCAAGCTCTAGTAATGGAAGTCAAGAAGCACAGAGAAAAAATGGGACTAAGATTAAATATAAAGATCAAACTAATGACAATAGGCACAGCAACCAGCCTTAGAAATGACAATGAAGATATTGAAGTGGTGGATAGTTTCTGCCTTTTAGGATCAACTATCAGCAGTAAAGGAACCAAAAGTCGAGAAACATGCTGCAGACTAGCACTTGGTAGAAGGCCTTGGAAAAGATGTGTCGATGCCTACAAAGATCAGAATCATTCAGGCAAAGGTTTCTTCTATGACACCCTATGGAAGCAAAAAATGGCACTTTGAGGAAACAGGAGAGAAAGAGTATTTAAAACTTTGGTGTTGGAGAAGACTCCAGAGAATTCCACTGATATCTAAGAAAACAAAAAATGGATTATTGAACAAATCAATCCTGAATTCTCACTCCAGGAACAAATGACCAGACTCAAATTATCCTGTGTTGGGTACATTATGCAAAGATCCAGCTGAGAATGGACTGAGAAGTCTGTTATCCTAGTAAAGATAAAGGAAAGAAAAGAAGAGGACGACCAGTAGTAAGGGGGATGGATTCAGTTATTGAGGCAATGGGTGCACCATTATAAATCCTGAAGGACCAGGTTGGGGACAGATCATCCTGGAGAAGTTTTATCCATATGGTTGCTAAGAGCTGACACTGACCTGATGTCACATAATCAAGCAAGCAAACATACCTAAGAAAGCAGCCTGAACAGCAGCTGACAGGTACAGGGGTAGTTGCTCCATGAAAGAACAGAGAGAATGCCAGGTCTCTGTCTCCCCCTTCACCGTGCAAGCAGGGACAGACTGAGGGTGAAAAATTCAGTCTTGAGGAAAAAGCCTGTAATCAGGCATCTGATGTAAAGTTAGCCAGGATTGGGGCAAATATAATAGGAGAGAGGAGGTTCTAACAGTGCAGATGGAACACCAGTGGACTTTTATTCACCCTCTGTGGGTCTGTTTAATTGTCTACTGTTTCAACAGTCTTGCCCTAAAATATGCAACAAGAACTACAGCTTGATGTACTTCTCTAATTTTTTTTCCTTCTGTCTGTGATTGCCAACAAGAGTGAAGAAAATTGATATGGTATGTTGATGGCTAATTTATTAAATATTCATCTTTTATCGAGAACTTCACCCTCTTTCATTTTATGTCCATGTCATATTAAAGAGCAATTCATTTTGTTTTTTATTATTAAAAGCTGTATTAATTTTTTCCAAGATATACATAAAACTAAAAAGGATGAAACAAAAGAGCCTACAAAGAAAAAGGAGAATGTAACTGGCCCATCTCTCATCTCAACAGTTCACAATAATAAAACAAAGGGATAAAATGTCCATAATAAATTCAAGTTAAGTTTAAGTTGAATTAGCAAATGTACAACAGCCCTGATGTCATCATAATTCATTTAACTTCACAATTCCCAAAAAGCCCTCTGGAATAACTCATATTTGACTAGTTTCAAAAAGGCTATTATCAATGGAGCCAATCTCAGCTCCAGTGGGAGGCCATTCAGGAAAACCAGGGCCTTCATGGAGAAATAACATCCCTGGGACTTAGCACCCCATATTTCCTGGAAATGGGCACTACCATGTTTTTACTACGAGAGACACCTCAAGAGCAGGTGGTCGCAAAGATACCCCAGTGTTAAGCCATTTTATAGGTTAAAATAAGCAGTTTGACTTGCAGTTGAAAACCTGTATGCTGCCTCCCCAGGGTTGGTGTCACATGACCGTAGTGGCAAGGACCTGACAACATATGGGATGCTGTATTCTGGACCAGCTGTAGTTTTGACAAGGCTCCAAGGCAGCCCCATGCAAAGCTCACTGCCGTAGGTCCATTGCCATGATCATTTACCAGCAAAGCTCTCCTACTCCAGGTGGGCCCCCACACAATCTCAACTGCTGCATCACTGTGTTTTTGTTTGTTTCTTCCACTTTTTCAAAACCAGATTCTCTCTCCTCTTTACTTTGGAAAGTGGGTCAAAACCACTTTTTTTGTATTGAGGAAAAATACAGACAATGACTTTTAAAAGCTGGAAAAGACAAACTAATGTCAACAACATGAGAAGGAGTGTCCACAAGATGTGGTCAAAAAAGTCCAGATGGCAGAAACAACAGTACAACTGAAGCCCAACTGGTTGTGTGTGATGCACATAAAGAACAGGTGGAGCTTTAACCATACCCTGCAGACACCCTAGACAGAAGCAAATGAAGAAAGGATAAAAATGTGAGAGAAGAAACATCTATGATTATATAAAAACATGAAGACTCCCTTGAGTTAAGCTTGACTCCTGGTGACTGCATGGATACCTCCATATAGGGTTTTTTGGCAGCGGTATGAACACTGCCAAAACCATCCTTTTTCTGGCTCTTTTCTTCAATTTTCCAGTCCACCCATAGCAAAGGTGTTTCCTGGTGATCTCCCCTCCAAGTCTGCCTGTTCTTGGCTTTTCAGGTAGCTGATCCTGGCCACATACTGCTATCTGCTGAGCATTATACAAAGGTACATAAAGATACTAAGGAAAATTACAGTAGAACAATATCCATATTCAGTATCCAGTATTTCTATCCAGAATGATACCCGTACAGATTAAGATCATCTATTAGGAAAGGTATGGTTTACAGCTAAGAAATTATTATCAAATTTGAGCAAAGTTATCTTTTACTGTGCAGTTTTTCAAAACTCTTTATTATTAACTTTTCAGCCAGAGCAATTCCCCATGCTTCTAAATACTGTACATTCTTGCAGTAACAAGAATGGCAGTTAGCAACAAAAATGGAATCAATGTCTTATGATGCTTCAATTTATATGTTAGGAAATATGAGCAATAAATGCACAGCAGAATTCACTGTGAAAGACTGTTAATTTTCCCAACATCTTCAAGCCCTTTTCACCAAAAAGTCTGAGTAATTGGGCATTGCCACCCAAGATGGTAGTATGTACTGACTTGCTTACAAAACCCATCAAAGCACTCTATAGAGCTTACAATTTAAAGAAGTATAATTTTAGTGGAGTGCAGTGATATTTATGGATTATCTTCAGGATCAGTTATTGATGACTTCTTGAAATATATTTTAAAAGAATTCTGTGCACAAAGAGTTCCAGTGAGATTCAATGAATTCAAATGCAAAATCATCCCCATAACTTTGAAAAACTTTTAAGAAAAAATTCTGAATGCTTAATAAAAGAGTTTTATATGATTTTGATGAGATTCCCTTCCTTTCCATTGAAATAGATATACACCATATACTATATGCCAATGTTATTTATATTTTAATTTAATTTAATTATTGAGATCTAGATAATAGTAATGATTGAATGTGATCTGTCTGAAACCATGCCAGAACATGTGCCCAGTATATTTTGCAATAGTGAGGTTTCCATCAATAATTACATTTTAATTATTTATATTAGTATACCAATATTACATGTGAAAAGGATTTGGAGTTATAGCTGCTCATAAGATTAATATGACACTGCAAACATACATACACACAGAGAGGGTATGTTTTAAGCCATATTAACCAAAGCATAGTTTTCAAATCACATGGAATATTTCCATTCTCTTCTGAGTTAGCCATATCTAATACTCTCCAATCACTGAATTCAGGGTTTCACACAAACACCATTTTTCCCCTGTGGTTGCAACTCCCATGTCACCACCTTTGGTACTGTGAAGCAGTGGTTCTCAACTGGGGGCCATATGACCCCCTGAGGGCCCTAGGCTATTTCAAGGGGGCCATAGGTGAAAAACATGTTACAGGGAAGGCCACGGCCCATGCCCAGGGGACCACACAAAAGCAAAACATTTTATCCTGCCGATACTGTCTTGTTGATGCCAGAAAACACACCAGTTACTGTCCCAAGGATCACATTAATTGACTAATAAATTACGTTAAGAGTAAAATTTCATACGTGATTCGTTCTTATAAACTGCATTACTAAAATTATTTTAAATAAAAACATATATTCTATTTTCAGGCCAAGCGTGTAATTAGCTATCTTTTTCACCAGCAATGGGACACGGACAGGGGAGCCTCGAGAGACAAACAAGGTTGGAAGGGGGCCCCAAGGCAAAGGTTGTTGAGAAACATTGTTCTAGAGCCACTGACTGGGACTGGAGGTGACAGAGAGCTTTGATCTGGAAAAATCCAGGTTAGAAGCCATCTTTTTTGCCCTAGGGACAGGATCATCTGTTCTGAATTTCACAAACTATACCAGGATTTGGGCCCCCAAATTTTCTCCATCCCCAGATCGAGAATACAGTGCTAACAAATCACCAGTGTGGATTACGTGCACACTAAACCTGCCGTTTAATTGCTCAGAGTTGTGCGGAATTTGAAGGGATGCTTTGAGCAAAGCATCCACTTAAAGCAGATGCATGGAGAGATGTCCCTCTCTCCATTTCTAAGCAACAGAACAGTTGCAGAACTTTGCTCCATTGGAAGTAGGCAAATGCAAAAGCCACTTCCTTCACTACTGGGTCATTGTTCAAAGAGGACTGGCCTTGTCTCAGCACTCCATGTGGTGCAGAACACAAAACGTAGCACCCAATGCGCTCCTGCCTGAACAAAAGCGTAGAGCCAGAGTGCGCTGCTTTCATCCCATGATATTTGCTTAGCACTCCCTTTGCACTGCTCATTCATTTCTTACTTTCCCTGCTTAGTCAGTTCTTTATTCTAAACAGTGCACTTTTTCTTTATTTCCTCCACAGATCTAACAAAATGGCTGCTTCAAACTGAAGCCATTGTCCTATAAAGAATGGTGTCACCACCAGAGGCAAAAGCATCTAGTAAAGGGGATATTAGATTGCCTTTTCAATGTGACTATCTGGGAGAAGCATCCCATTCAGTACCTGGATCCTGTTTATATACTGCCTGGCCATGACTGTCCCTTCCAGTGATTCCAGAGATCTTCTGAAGACATTCTGGGAAAGGAAAAGAAATGGCTTTACTGTGTGCCACGTTTTTCCCAGCACTTGTTTTAGCAAATGGGCCCTGCCAAATGGGGGTGTTAGCCATAAAGCCCTAGTCATCTGTCAGTCTTGCTTTCCCTTGGCATCCATTCACCATGTTTGCCACATCAGCAGGCACCTTCCTCCTCACCAGTTTTTTTCCAATGGTGGAGGAATGTATGCCCTCAAAGGAACCTGTCAGATGTTGTCTGCAGTCTGGACAGTAGGCACTGACATTTTTGCAAGCCCCTCTGTGTTTGCTATGGCTGACCATATGAGTGGTTATTCTCTCATCTGTCAAAATGAACGGAGCCCCACATTTCTTTCATGGTTTTCACTGTGTGCTGTGTGTTGTGTTGTGTCCTGGCAAGTGGGGGACCAGAAGCATACGAGATACTACTGACTTTCAACTATGCACCTGAAAAAGTCTATTCTGCTTTTAAATAAAATGCAAGTTTTAAAAAAAAATGACAAATTTTCTTGCTTCCTCAAAAGAGTGAGAAATTTTCACTGATTGATTTTTTCATGGCTTCTTAAACAGATAATTAATTCACTGTGAACCTCTGGACACTTTGTAGCTAGTCGTTAATATTGTAAATTCAGATATAACTTCAATAATCACTGACCCCCCCATCACCCCGTAATAGATAGCTGTGCTGTGATGGTGAAGGGGTAGTGGGGTGGGGGGGACAAATCAATTTGAGAAGACATGAAGGGATCACCTACTGAAGGAGAGCTATTGATTCTCTCTTATAAGGTACTGCTATAATATTTATTCTTTTGTAAACAGAATTAACCTAGCATCATGGGTCATTCCTACTGAATAGCAACTCATTGGGTTCATATAGTAATATAGATTGTATTGGACAAGTTGGAAACAACAGACAAGACATCAAAATCAGACCATTTGGAAAACACTCTTTATACATCTACTGCTTTTTTGAGAGGCCATTCAATAACTGCAGAATTCTTGTCAAATTAACCATTTCTAAAGCTAAGGGCCCCGAGGTACATATTTCTGCAGTCCAGGGATGCATAGGACTGAGTAGCTGATTTACACGCTGATCCCACACATTTCCAGAAAGGGGCTGAAGTGTAACTGAGCAAGTACAGGCTGAAAGCAGACTGGCCTATCCATTAATGAGATGGCTCCTGTCTCTGCCAGCAAAGGTCCTGAAGTCCTCAAGGTATGGTTTTCCCAAGACATGTACTTCCCAAAACAACATCCGCCTTTTCAACTTCCTTCTACCAATTCTATTTGTAATGTTACAAATACAAAACAGGCTCAACTGTAAAAACATCACCCTCTTTGTTTGCTCAACTGGAACCTCTCTCAGAATCTCAAAACAATTTAAAATAATTTCAGCAAGTTGAAGATAACTTTACAAAGGCATTTCTGCTCTACTTTCTGCTTATCTCCATCACACTGAAGAAGCAAACAAGTAGTAAAAGCATTTGCCTACATTCCTGCTAGCTGTGGATTGATCTCTTATTTGCATTCAGTTCAAAGAACCCTAGAGTTGAAGAAGCCACAGATTCCACTCACTTTCTCAATGCAGGAATCCAAATTAAAACAAGCCAGACAGATGGCTGTCTAGCCTCCACCTGAGTAAATCCAAGGAAAGGGAACACAGCACCTTTCTGAGTAATTGGTTCCACTGTCCAATTGCTTTTATGGTTACATTTTTTCCCTGATATTTCCTGTAACAAATCCATTACAGTATTTCATGTCTTGCACTCTGGGACAGGTAGACCTCCTTTATACAGTATATCTTCAAACACTTAAAAATACTATTACATCCCTCCTTTTCTCTTTTGTCAAAGCTAAAGTTCTCTTTGTCTCTTCCTCACAAGATTTTCATTTCCAGTCTCTTAAATCATCCCTGTCACCTTTTTCTGCCTCTGTGCTGTTTTCTTGGAATGTTAAAATGTGATGACCAGAACTAGACCTAATACTCAAGGTGGAGTCTGACCAATCAGTTGACACATTACCATGGCTTCTACCTTAGTAATTGTTCTAATTTTCTTCTTGTCCCTATGATGTTTCTGTCATCTCATCCCCAGCCTATGGTGGAGACAGGCTGTACAAGAATTAAATTAGTATATCTCAACTGTATTGAAGTTAAAGTGGTACTTTTGCCCTACCCTGGATTGGTAGGTGTACCATCACTGGCAGTTTTCCAATTGGTAGGTAGGTGTACCATCACTGGCAATTTTACTGTAAACTGCCCAAAAGTCTATTGGGCATTTTAATATTTTTAACATTAACATTTTTAATAAATAAACAAAGGTTGGACAGCCATTTATCTGAGATGGTCTGAGGATTCCTATCCTCAGCAGGGGGTTGAACTAGAAGACCTCCCTTGCAACCTTGTGATTCTATGATTGCTGACTTTCCAACAATATTGACAATGATACTAGTCAACGTTGTATCTTACTTGTATCATTGTCAATGATATTAACAAAAATACAAGTAAGACTATTGAAGTCTGATGTTGGTTATGTAAGGATTATCTAAGTGCCAACCATGAAAGCTCAGTTCAGACATGACATAGCTCCTACCCTCTTGCTTGCAGGTGATCTGGATGGAGGGGCACTTTCCCATTTTATTAGGCGGATCAGCTTCTGGGCAGGCTTGATAGCAGGCTGTCTGTCACAACCATTTGCCATTCTCATTAGTGATGTCCAGAAAGGGGAGGCAGCAGAATTTAACCGATGGATTTACTTAGCATGCCCTGTGTACAGGACACTAGCATCCAGCTATAAGCCAGAACAGGGCTTCCGAGGCAGGACAGTTATCAGCAGTGGGGACAGCAAATGTTATGCCATTTTTGTTTTCTGCTGGCTCAAAGCTGGGTAGGTAGCACTTTAACTCAGCAATGGGGAAAGGCTTTCAGCATGAATAAAATGAATTCATGATTGCAAAAAGAGAAGAAGAAACGAAAGTTGAAGATTCCAGAGAAGGATTTCACAAAATCTTATCCTGATTAAAGACATCTTAGAGTATTGGAAGTTCAAAGCTGAATTGTTGAACCAAAGGCAGGCCTGCTACAGTTAGAGCTCAGATGCTACAGTGGCTGGATGCTGACTGGAATAAGTAAAGAATAGAACATAAAGAGAAGAGGAATAGCAGTAGTAAGGTAAGCATGATTGATGCTCAACTGGTATGGTCTGGGTGGGAAACCCAAGGAGTGGGAGGTTAATGTTCAGGCACAGGGAGTGCTCCACCAAATCTGTATCCAAGCAACTGTGCCACAATGTCAAAAGTCAAGTCCCTTGCAGCAGCTCATGTTCTATAAAGAAGATTCTCACAGATTCACAGTAGGCAAGTTTATTGCAATGAGCAAGGAGTTAGATTACAGAATCTAGGAAAATGACCGCATGTACCTTGGCCCTCATTTATCAGGGAGTATGCTAAGATGGGGCCTCCCTATTGCTTTTGATCTTTTTTCTTACAGACTCTTGACTTAATGAGGAGGATGCTAATCACTTGATACATAAAAACATTGACCTGTTTTTGTTCTGCAATATTTTGGAAACATCCATTTTCATTCCCAGGCTTAGAGAATTTCATCACATAAAATGTCATCTGCCATCAAGGACACCTTCTCACTTGGGATATTTCTGTTTCACACTATGGCCACTGTTTCTGTTGAACCACAGAGCTCTGTCTTGCTTCTTGTAAATCTACATAAAACTGCTGGAAAGAGATACCCAGAAGCTGATGATCCTCTTGATGATCCATGATGCTGAAGAACTCCCCAAAACAACTTTTTGAGATCAGGGGGAATTGGAACCACCTGACTGTCCTAAACCTAGCTTAGGTTAAAAAAAAATGAGAATGTGGCAATGGTCATTTTTCATGCTTTTTAACACCAAAATCTAGGACAACTATTGCATTCCCTTAACCATTTCTCACTGCAAGTAATCTGCAGTGATCAAGATATCCTGTCTCCAAACCAGACTGAAATGGATCAGTGACCTTTAGCATCTCTTGGAGCTAAGAAATCAACACCTTCGTTCACATTTTGCTTAGTAACGTCAAATTATATACTGGGTGCTAATTACTCAAAGCCACAGGATGTTAACAGTAAAAAAAATTCTCTTAAGGCAGCATTCATTACTGCCTGGCTTCTCTTTAAGCCAGGTCTGGCTTAAAAGTACCCATAATAACATGACAAGAGGACATCCTACTACTGTTTATATCTTTCTCACTCATAACAATGTTTAACAAGTGATGGTTTAACAAGCACACAAAGCAGCACATCCAATCTTTTTGTCATCAGTAGAACATTTAGAAAAGAAGAGGGTGCAATACATCCAAAGAATATCAGAAGTTTATCTTGTATAAACTTATTACTTGAATCTTAAATATATACAATATTTTATATATTTAAAATATATAGATTTGAAGATATTTGTGTGTTTGTGTATAAAAATTCAGATTTAAGAAGAGGCATTTTTGTATTGTCAAGTTCTTTTTTTTTTCCTAGCCTTCTTTTCCAAAATAATTTCCTTGATATTTCAGTAGCAAAAGAGGATGAGGTCATAGGAATTGAGGGGGGTGGGGTGAGAAATGGTGGGAGGGGCTTAGGGTTGGGGGCAGTTTCAGAAAATGTACCCCTTATGCCCTTGTATGCAACATTGTGAGGCAAGTATGAAAGGGAAAGCTTGCACTATGACATCACAATGCACATTTAATTATCTTGGCTTTATCATGGTTAGGAATGCAAACCTATCAATGGGGCTCAGGGGTTATACCAGAAATCTCACATGGGCTGCATCTGATCCATAGGCTCCCCACAGCCAGAGACTCTGGACTGTCCTGGGAAGGTACTTCTCCTTGGGCATATGAACCATTGGAGCTGGTCTGAACTTTTAGAGAAGATAGCGATAACTGAGGTGGAGTTCCAGTATTTCTAGTGCCACTTCCTAAATAGTGCAGTTTTATAAGTTGCCAAGAATTCTGTCTTCTTCCCTTTTTTCCTCTCTTCCTGATCAAAGTCACAGAAAACACGGTGTTAATTTGTAGCTGAAAAGAGTACCAAATCAGAGGAGCGAAAGGCTCTTACAGCTAGCGGAGTCTCTAATTAAAAGACAGGCAGGCAGACAGCAACAAAGTTCCATTTAGAGAGAAGACAATGAGGGGGCCTATAGAGCAGAACCAGGAAGTAGTGAAAAGCATCTGGAGCCACCCTGGGACTCTGCAAAGCAGAGAGAATTGCCAGCCCAATTTCAGCCCTGATCACGGGCTTCCTTCAAAAGGCTGAAACATCGCTATTCAGCCAGATTTGCATCTTTCATTTAGTGAGAAGAAGGTGGTGGACACCAGAGACAAAGCTGCCTACATTGGTCTGCTCAGCAATTTCTTTTCTATTTTCTCCTATTTTGTTGTGGCTGCTGTTCAGTTGTTAACTACTCTGGGGTCAGGTAAAGGAAAGCTGCTCAGAGGAGGCTGTTTCTATGGCTGTAAAGAAGAGCAAACCTGACTTCCTAGAAAAGAAGACAAAGGGATGTAGGCCAAGCAGTGCCTTTCTTTCCCTGGGTCACTTCCTCAGTCCTTCCCATCAGGCAAACACCCTCCTGGCCTTTCTGCTTGAGCAACATCTCTGAATGTGTTAATTAGCTGCAAACTGTTGTCTCCAAAGGCCAAGGCAAGGAAATGCTGTGTGAATCATATGATGAAGAACTTGGCCTCTCTCTTCACACTGCTTGACACAAGGGGGCTGGGGGGGATCCTGGGCTTTTATCAAGCTCTTCCTTAGAGAGGTTTTGCAGGCTCAGTCGACCCTCCCCCACACCCAGCAGGGATTGCTGAAAGATGCACCTTCAATCTTCTGGCTCGGGCTATAAGGTGCTTGCTTAATTTTGGGAGGAAATGCTACAAATGCCAACAAGCTGAGTTCGGTCTTCCTCAGTACAAGGCTCCTCCATTATGTTCAGTTGATTTGAATCATTGGATGTCAAAACAGGATCAAAAGATTACCTAGAAGACCACATTTTGTTTCTTTAACCTTGGACAATCCATGCATCCCCCCCCACAAAGGTCTTCCCATTTCCATCGCATACTGCTCTTCCCCCACCTCCCTTTTTCACTTGGTCCCCCCCAGTCTCTGAAGTTGGCTTCCTTCCTGCGTCTTGACCAGCACAGAGCCCTTCTGTGGTAGGGCGGTGAAGGAGTTGGATCAGGAGTTAAGGCCCAGGTTCAAGTCCATCCTCACTCAAGAAATCTCACCAGGTGACTCTCTCTCAACCCAGCCCCTCATAGGATTGTTGTTATGGGAGACAATGGGAGGAGGGACTGCTAGGTACAGAACTTTGAACTCCTGCAGGGAGGTAGAAGAGAAACAAAACTCATAAATTTTCCAGAGCATGGCTAAGTCTGAAGTGGACCTGAAACCTGCTGAATTCTGGTGGCCTAAAGACTGAGGTGGTTACCTCTTGGGGTCACCTTGTGAACCCCACTGGCCTCCTCAGTTTCAGTCCCTCTGGCTCCCTGTGGAGGTTCAGGGTATTGGATGAGATAAGATATGAGGCATGCTTTGAGCCCATGACTGTGTGGTGTAAATGCAAAGTGTCATTATTGTTGGAAGTCAGAAGCCAACAGGGAATGACAAAATAAGCATTGTGTCCTCAGGATGCAAGCTCTGTCTCTTTTGTACCTGTGTTGTGACATCACACACACAAAAGGGGTGATGCTCATTTTGTCATGTTGACAAAGTCACCAGCTTCTGTGGATGCCTCTGTTAGGAGGGGAGCTTTGATCGTGACTCCACTTGGGGTTGTGTCTCTTTTCATCAGGGGAGTCAGTAATTCATGAAGGAGATATGATTTTCCTCAAGTTGTTCTTGACTACAGTAACTCAAAAGGCCGTTGTCCACTGGAGCTTGTCGTTTGCTTGGGAGAAATCAATTATTTACCCACAAGTAAACCTTGCACTAAACTGCAGTCTAAACTGCTATTTGAAAAGAAAGGCAAAGGTGCTTAAAAGTTAAATCCAAACTCAGGTTAGACATACCGCTTGCTTTTTCAAGCAACAAAAGACCATATGTATCTCTAAGTCATTCTGCTTATAAGCAAGCACCCAAGCATGTTATTTAAAGCAGCAGGTGTTAATAAAAATAGAGCATAACTCAGAACAATCTCCAATAAGAAAAAAATCTCAGCAGATGCATACATGCACGCACACACACAAACTACAGCTGGTAGGTTGGATGATGTACCTGCAAATAATTATTTTTCTCTTTGTTGAACACAGGCGGCTTTAAAATCAGCGCAGCCCTTTAGCAGAGAGCAGAGCTTTGACCTGCAGCAGGTCACTGAGAAATGAATGTCTGTGATAAAGACAAGCTTGCTGTACATTTGGTATAATGGTCGATGCAGAGAAATAAAGGGAATAGGCTTGCATCGCCATATTTTTTGCATGAATATGGAGCTTAAAGCTGTTTTCTGAATGTGACAGGAGTGGTGTATGATGGAAGTAAAACATGCACGAGAATACACAGAAAGCTTAACAAATGATTCAGCACTGAGCAGGGAATAAGACTAGGAGATACCCCCTTGATTGTTTAATGTGTATATGGATAAATAAATAAGGAATGTTTATGATAACATTAGCGGTATTTTGGTTGGGATCATGGATATGACTGTACTTTGCATGCAGATGAAAACCCAAATAATTTGCAGAGAACGTTAAATATAATGTATAATGCAACAAGGAATATAGATCTGAAAAACAAAGTATCAAAGACCAAATTAGACCTTGCTGCCAGAGGAAACAGAGTGAACAATTGCAAGTTATACATAAAAAACTGCAGTTGCCGTAAAATGTGGGAGCCAGGATATTAAGGAGTAAAATCCACTGTTTTAGTGTGACAGTCATTCCCTGATCAGTCCACTAATCACCAGTAAGTTACCAAGTTTTCAATCTATAAAGCCCTGTGTGGGTTGGTCCCAGAAATGTCAAATCCCAGAGAGGGAATGCTTAGGGCCTCATCCCTACAAAAGGTCAGGGATACATAGGCCTGAAGGCAATTTTTTTTTCTCTGATTTCCCCTACATTATGGAATACTTTGCCTTCAGAATTGCATGGCAGTCTTCTCACTCAGAACAGAACTATGAACTTAGGTGTTCCTTAAAAAGGGCTGCCATTTTTATTCATGTGGTTAATTAGTTATGGTTCCTTTTAACTTTGGTTTGTTTCATTGATTTATGATTTATTATATCACTGTAACCACCAAAGTCTGGGGAGTTAGGTAGTATATGAATGTATGTAAATAAATGATTAAATAAAATGGCAAAAAAGCTGGAGCTATGAGTTTTTGCAACTTGGTAAATATTCATTAAAATGGGAAAATGAAGAAACATTAAGAAGTGTAAATGCTTGTAGAAGAGTAATAGGTACTATATGGTATTTTATAAGGAGTGTGCTTTTTTAAAAAAAATCATAATGTCTATGAATTAAGAGCGTGCTTCTGCCCACTTTGTTACTGTATATAGCAATTGGGAATGTTGGAGAACTATCAAAATAAGTTGAGTACAATGGGAATGAGCTTCTTAAGAATGTTGTGATAAAGCCCGGAATAAGGTCAAGAATAAATAGATGAGGAAGGAATAAGGACTGAATACAAAAGCAAGTGACCCATATGAAAAAAAGTACGTTGAGGTGATTTGGCCATACAAAGAGAATGAATGAGGGCTGAACTGCAGAATCATTATGTGGAGAAAGAGTGGGTAGGTCAAGAGAAAAGGGAAGGCCAAGGAAGTAGTGGTTGGGTGGAACTGATGAGATCCACCAAAAGGAGGGAAGTAAGAACAAAAGCCAATGTATGAATCATTGCCTGGATGGGATTGGCAAGGATGGTCTGCAAAGATAGAAAGGTATGACGAGTTATGGTGAACGGTATAAACTAGATTTAGTTCCAACCCTTTTTCTCTTATTTCATGACTTTTTTTCCTCTCTCTCTCTCTCTTGGTATTTATTTCTTTGCTGCAACTTGCATAATATTACTTCAAAAAGTAATAGCATGATGGGAATATACATATAATACACATAACTCCTTTTCTCATTGGCTTCTCCTGCCATGGAACCCTACATATAATTGCTTTGAGTTTATTAAAATACAGTTTCTTGAAATCCAACCTATACTGTATATTTAGCTACAGTCAGTCTTCGTTGTGCTGAAAACAATGAACTTCAGCATTATGTGGTCACTTTCCCCAATATTCCTGCTGCTTCTTCCGCTAGGAGTTCCTCATTGATTACGGATCAAGGCAAGAATAGCTGATCAATTCCTTCATCCACCTTCTGAAGGAGAAAGCTGTCAGCAAGAGAAATCAGGAATTTCATAGAAGGACGATGCTTGGAAGAGTTTGTCTCCCAACAGATGTTGAAGTAATTAAATCACTAGCCGTGCTAAAATAAAACTTTATATCAGGAATACCTAACATTTGTTTGGAGTTTTAGTGTGGTTTCATGGGAAAAATGGATGACTTAAGCCATGCAGACACTTAGGGCTCTCATTACACTCTTTTAACATCTCAGGATGTGCATTAAAGCTCCTCTTAAAGTCTCAGAGCACCCATTGCATCCCCCCATTTCTCTAGAAAAGGCAGACACACACACAGAGAGAGAAAGAGAGAGAGAGAACAGGGAGTGCCATTCCTAGTGGCCCTTAAACATGCATCTCTTTTGATTGTCCTAAAATGGCTGTTTTAAAATGTTTAACTTTTGCCAAAATGATCATTTAATTCTATTTAACATAAGATCTTTGTGATGTGTTTGAATTTGTTAGATCTTTTGCATGTTGTACACCACCATATTGGTAAGACCCTCAATATTCCAAATATGCTCGCTAGCCCTAAAGTGTTTGTAGACCTTGAGGAAGGCATTACACCTGTTGGAAGTCCTGGCAAATCCAGCATGCCTCATTAGCATGTGAATTAGCATGTAAATTGAGTTGTCCCACAATCCAACTCCGAGGAAGCTGTTTGTTGCCACTCCCACTTCCTTCCCCTCTATTCCTCCTTCTTCCACCCAGGGAGAAGCAAGCATACTGCTATGCTCTCCGTTCATCAGGGCCATGTGCTCAGGCCTTGATGAAGGATTCTGTCCCTTTCTTCCACACAGCTCTTGGCAGCTGTAGGGCTGAGGGTTTAGGGCAAACTAAGTATTTAGAAAGGAAAGAAGAACAAAAGAACTTCATCTTTTCCACCAAGATGGATGTAACGGAACAACAAAGAATAAAGTCAGTAAGATTCTTTTTACTTCTTAACCTAATATGTCTAAGCGTGTAATTCTTTATGCTTGGGAGGGCTGAGTGTGTAAGATCAATAACCTGTATTTCTCTGGCATGCTCATTAAAGCTATTTTAAGATAATATTCTTTTTCTGTGCTGGCTTCTCAGCTGTGTTATAAGCTCTGCTCTATTTCAGTGGTTCTAGCAGGCCACTAAATTGGCTTCAACACCCAGGCCTTTTTTCAATGACATCTTCATGCTTATGGAATTCCCTCCCTAAGTCGCTTCCATCATTTGCTTTTAATTGGGCTTTTATTCTTTTATAAGCAGTTTTTAATTGATATTACAGCATACTATATTTAACTGCTATTATCAGTATAAACTCTAATCTTTCTTTTTTTTTCCTTCCTGATGTAGCATTTTACACTGATGATATAGTAAGCTGCTACTCATCTGAGTTTATATTGGTTTTTGATAGAGCACAATTATATATATACAGTATTATAATGAATCCTGTTCTGAATCATCTTGGGAGAGCTTCAAAATGCTGAAATCAAATAACATAAATAAATTGCAGTGTAAGGTTGTCTTAGGACATCAAGAAATGACTTGTCCTTCATTGTCCCCGGATGACATTCACTGGTGTTGACAAAGCCTCAGACTGTTTCAGTCATGGAGGCAAAATCAGATAGTTAGAAGGAAAAATTCAGGGTGATGGTGGGGCCTCCTTAACTGCCTATGGAGACTTCCTTCATTTCAGGTAGCTGAGCTCCCTGCTGACTAGGTCTCCTTGTTTGTCCTGAGTTTCATTACATATTTGCTTCAAATATAGTATATTAGTCAGATCTGTAGATATTCATTTTCTAAAATATGTATCTTGCTCTTCACTGTCAACCCTCATTCTCAAGATGGCTTAAAAAAGAATAAAAAGATCCAGTAGTCAAAATATCAAGAATGGCAGCAAAAAATAGAGCAGACCTTAGGTCTTTCTGCATTTCAAAAAGAAACATACCAGGCTTCACTTCTTTGCAGGTGTGGCCTTGGTGGACTGTTGCTAGTAGTCCTTTATGTATTCATTTTTTTCTTAAAGTTTTAAAAGTAATATTAATTGTGACATTTTTAGGTTAACATTAAGCTAAATTCTAAAAAATGAATTAATGAATTAATAAAAACAGTATAAAGTACATTCATTAAAAACAATGACAAATTTTTCCATATTAATTAGTTATACAGTACCAGAATTCTAGTCCTCAGTGAATTGTATTTTCTGTCTCAGGGCTCCATCTACCACCACCCTGTTTGGGTGGATGTGGTGATAACAATAATAATTGTACATATATTACTTCAGGGGTGATCAATTCAGTTGCTAGGTACCATTTGTAATCTTGTGGGATGGTTATAAATGACAATAGTTTTTTTAAAAAAATTAGTTGAAATTTTGAGAGATTCCCAAATCCTGCCAGATTTTACCTATCTCATCCCTGAGATCTTATAATATTTTATATTCTTCTCTGAAACCTCAGGAGATTTCAAGCACTGGGAGGACTTGCCAATTTTACAAGACTTTGGCAGTGATTCTTAATTGAAATAATAATACATCTGCAATTTGTGCATTCTATCTGGTTGTTTCATAAATACCTTGGACCCTACAGAAGCCACACTATCAACTCCTGATAATAATTGGTAAATTCTCCTTCATTATATTTCTAAATATTATCTGGATAGCACCCTTTTAGTAATGCTGCAGGTGTAGATGTAGTTCTCAACCAGGGGTTGGACTAAATGACCTTTGAAGCCTTTTGCTGTTCTCTCATTCCTTCTTTAAAAAAAGGTCTCTGATTTTATAGAGTAATGATATAAGAGAAGTGCTTACTAAACTATTGATGGCAACCTACACATGCACACATTTCTGTGGCAAATTGATAAACTACATATTCTCTGGATTAAAGATTTGACCTCCCTCACTTAATCCACTATCAATAAGATATTAATCGTGTACCGACCCACTGGGCTCCTCATCTGCCTTCAAATCCAATAATCATTTCAGAATTCACAGCTGAGTAGGACAGTTGCTTCAAACAATTAATTTTAGGGGAGTCTCATTTATTTTCTCGAAAACACTGTCCGTCTCTTGATTTTATGTGTGGTGTATGTTTGTGTGTGTGTGTGTGTGTCACACACACACTTTCCCCTGTTTCAAGTCAGCCTTCCAAAGAGATTCACAACATAGGAAAACTTGGTGGTATCTTTGGTATCTTAGGATGTCCAAGAACTGGCTTTTTAACTTTCATTCTCTTATCTTATGGTATTTACAGGTTTTATCAAACAGACAAAAATCAATCCAACATCAATCCTTAACTTGCATTTAAAATAGCCAGCATATAAGTATATTAGATTTTGTGCAGCTTGGCCAAGTCCCAAGATAAAGTCATCAGAGGGCTTCAAAAAGGAGGTATCTTAGGACCAAATATCCAGCAAATCCAACACCTTCACCAAAAATGATTTTGGACTGATAAAAGTTTACAACATCAAAGGTTTCTTTCAGCTGGGAATCCATGGCCTTCAACATATCTGCTGCTTGCTGGGCATACTGATGGTTGCTTAGGACCCCCTTAGCCTGGCAGGTCAGCAGAAACAGGATGCCAAATGCAAAGGGATCTGGTCACATCATGTTGTGAGAATATGTTGTAGTACTCCCAAGCACAGCATTACTCAGCTTCTATTGGAGACCCAAAGTAATAGTTGTACTTCATGGACTGCCATTCTTGTGGGAGACCTTCTGAGACTTCAACACTTTCATGAGAGACCAAGCATCCCAAGCCTGGAAAATCTGTTGTCTCCTGTAGGGTTCCATCAACAATTTCTGCTCCTGAATTCCCTTTACTAATCTGGCTCTCTTAAAAACCCAGCGTTCTTTACATGCCTTTACTCTCTCCCTTCATTTCAGAGAGACAGCAATGCTCCAGGGCAACCAGTGACACTCTCAAAAAATCAATATATTGGGTGGGCCACAGAAGAGGACATTGTACACATTGGAGGGGAGGGAGCTTTCTCTTCATCAGGATTTCTGAAAGAGAGATTTCACATTAAGCAGGTCCTTTTCTGTGGGACAGCATACAGTTTCAAGCATGCTTGTGTAGCTTGGCAGTTTCACTTGACTTTTTTTTTTTTTTGCAGGTATAATTTCCAGGACCTGGCAGAAGGGCTGCTTTTCATTGGGTCCAGCACACCTGGCTCTGCCAACATGCATATGACCTGCAGATCTCCCCAACTCATGTTTCATGTGGCTGACAGCTACTGAAAGTTTAATCTAAGCAGCTCAGTGTTTTTATATGAGGTTCTGAACAGAATAAATTTTAAAGAGGATGGATGGGTGAAAAGAAAGAGAGAGAGAAAGAAAGAAAGAATGAAAGATGCATGAAAGAATCTCCTCACTTATCAGTTAAGGCCTTCATGGAGTACATGCAGACATAACCACACAGCCCCTGACCCAGATAAAAATGGCAAACAGCATGTATAACAGCCAGACTGTATTGGCTATTATATATGCTATTTTCCTTAATTCACGGAGGGCATTTTGCAACCCCTCACAGCGTTAAAAGAGAGTTAAGACTTCTAAAAGGAAATCCATATCCTCCTGTAACCACCTTCAGTCATCTTATTCTTCCGAGTCTTTCCTTGTTCTTGTCCAAGGCTTCCTCCTCCCTCATAAATCATATGGAGAGAGGCCTGTCCCCTTCTAGCAAACTCAGATGTGGACATGGTGGACCTTGAATCCATCCAAGGGAGAAGCCTACCCAGAATGTTCTCCAGAAGCCATGGCGGATAGTAATTTGTTATGAAGAGCTTCCTTTTTCCTTCTTTAAATTGAAGCTAAGGGTGATAGAGAAGAGTACATATGCCCATAGCAGCATGAAATGGCCAGTACAGTCTGTAGTTTATTAGGCTTGGGTTATTTTGATTAAGCATGGCTGTGATCTTGTATTGTTACTCAATTACAGGTAGTCCTCAACTTATGGCCAGTCATTTAGCAACCGTTCAAAGTTATGACAGAGCTGAAAAAAGTGACTTATGATCGGTCCTCGCATTTATGACCGTCGCAGCGTCCTCACAATCACATGATCAAAATTCACATGCTTGGCAACCGGCATATATTTACGATGGTTGCAGCATCCCAGGGTCACATGATCGCCATTTACGACCTTTTCAGCCAGCTTCTGACAAGCAAAATCAATGGGGAACCACATGATTCGCTTAACGACCACCACAAAAATCTCATAAAATTGGGTGTGGTCACATGACACCTCACTTAACGATGATGGGCAGCCTACTGTTTCTGAAGGACGTCCCCATCATGGAGCCTCTTTCTGGGGGCCAGCCTGCCACTGAGGTGGGTGGAAGCCAGGTCAAGGAGATTTGGGGGGAAAGAGGTGCAATGAAAGCTCATATGCAAACATTCTGACTTGCCTAAGTAAAAATCCTGAAGAAGATTGGTGACCTGCAGGGCTCCAACTGGATTGTTGGAGGACCCCCTTCCCCTCCAGTTTTAAGCCTCTGCAGCCATTACCGTTGTGACTGCCAGAGAGACCAGATGCCTGGCGAAGACTTTCTGCCTTTGGGGGAAGAGGGGGTATTGGCCACTGGAGAAACAGGTCTGTGCTTCGTGTACATTCACATCCTTTAGGTAATTGTTCATAATGCTGGTCCTGTACAAAGCTAGGAAGCAAAACACCCTGAAGAGTTGAAGGGAGGAGTGAGAATGCTGGCGGGGGCAGCCTGACCATCCTGCAATGCTTTGGGGCGGCGGTTCTCAACCTTGGCAACTTTAAGATGGGTGGACTTCAACTCCCAGAATTCCCCAGCCAGCTTAAAGTTACCAGGGTTGAGAAACACTGCTTTGGGGGCTTGAAGGCAGCTGCCCTGAGCCTGGTAGTTTTTTAGGCAAATGGGGTAGCTGGTGCCAAGAGGTACCTGCTTTCCTAGGCTGTCCGGGAGGCAAAGCATAGAATTTCTTAAGCATTCTTTTCAAATGCTCACCAGCCAAATGCTTCATAATCTGCTCCAGAATTTTGCCCAATATCAGCATTAAGCTGACCAGTCTGTGGTTAGCCAAATTTCCTTTTTTTCCCTCTTGGAAAATATTTACCTTTCTCCAGATCTCTGGCACTATTTATTTGTTTAATAATTGCTAGGCTGCCCAATCAGAAAGCCCTCTAAACAGCATCCCAAAGTTAAAAAAACAACCACTCAAGGAAGAGCACCATCTTTCCACATCCCCCTCAGCAAAAAAGAGCCCCCCAGTGTCCAGGTTTTTAAGGATTTCTTGAAAGCAGACCAAGTGGAGCCACCTGAATCTCTGGTGGGGGAATGTCTCCTCTTCCCATGCAATGAACATGAAAACCAGGTGGAGCTTCCATCACACCATCCTGGCTGCCATCTTGACTTTTTTTACCATAATCTTCAGGTCCCCCTGTATATATTAGGTTTTCTTGCTCCTATATTATTGGAGATTAAAACAATGCTTTTTAAAAATACCATTTCTCTACTTTTTAACAGATTCTATTGCCTACGCAAGTGAGCATCAGATTTCTTCATTAAACGCTGATGCTAAAATTTTGACAACTCTGTCATGTAGATTACAGATGATGCTACCTTGAATTGTTCATCCTGCATAATTACTGGCTTCAGATTGATTTTTAACTATATAGTCAGAAAAATGGGAATCAGCTGGAGCAGTTTCATGGGATGTGGAAAAGACTTTTTGCTGGGTGCAACTGAAATTTATTGAGCAAGTTTTGGTTAAATATGGATTTTATCCTATTTGTATTATTTGTATTAAAATTCTAATCTTTTGGCCAGAGTTCTTACAAACAGTATTATTTCTTCTTCTGTCAAGATGACTTGTGGAATTCATAAAGGGGGTTCTTTGTCTTCTATTTTTACTCAGTATTGGAACCATCAGCTTGTCTTAAGCAATCAGAGAACATTATGAGTATAAAAGTGACTGTTACTATATCCTGATGATATGTTTGATTATTATGAATGATCTTTACTAAAATGCATTGACAAAGTACAAAAGATTGGCAAATTATCAAATTACTCAATTAACTGGAGCAAATCTCATATACTCCCTGTTGATTTTAAATTGTCTATGGAAATTTATTAAAAATTGGCTTATACTTGGTGTTTGAATTCCTTTAAATATCTCTGATATTTCCAGTTTTTTATTGAAGACTGATTTCAACATAACAGATAATTAAAAATCCCCATGTTGTGAAAGTAAATATTTTTCAGAACTGATACAGAGGAATTCTTATGTGAATACCTTTAAGGTGTTTTAAGCATATTGATTATTTACTAAGAAAATGTTTGTGGGATGGACAAATCATAGATCCTCTTCATTTAAATTTTAAAAGGACAGAGTTTTAGTTAGGAATATATTTCAACCTACATTTCTTTATGGGAAATCAGACCAAGTTTGTCAAACACTACAATGGGCACAATTAGAACATTTTTATACAATACATTTGATAAAAGAGCAGAGCAGTGGTTCCTATTCTAGTTTAAATTCTCCTGTCTTTTTGAGTATTGTCAAAATGTTAGCATCAACATTTAATAAAGAAATGGGTGTTAAACTCGCATATGCCAGAGGATCTTTATAGTCCTGCATTTCGTATAAGGTACAGTATATTTGGAAAAGTTGGGATATAAGCATATTTCCAACCCTTATTCACATGATAAGCTTACACTGTGAAATAATTCTACTTTGAAAACTGCAGGCTGAGGGGAGGAGGTTAGCTTATACACAGATGGTGGTATCAATGTTTTAGATCAATTAATTACTAATCAAATTTTAAACCATTTGAGACATTGTAAAAAGAAATTGAATTGTTTACAAATGCATTGGCAGCATATTCATTTTAAGTATCTTTTGATTTCACAACTCTTTCCACTGTTAAAACTTGCCCTTGTATGTGGGCTTTTTGATGTTTAGATCTTCACAAAATTTTTTATGCAGGTTTCTGTCACTAACTTCCTTTTTCCCCTTTCTCTCTCATTCTCCTCCTCTCTCCTCATTGGAATTATTTGTGATCATGCTTTTTAAGAAGTTCATATCCATAGGGGTTCCTTTTCCATTAATTTCTCCTGCTGTGGAATCATTGTTCTGAATGAATTAAAATCCTCTTTTAAAGATACACATTTAACCACTGTCAGCTTTAGTTTTCCTTAAAACCCAAAATTCTCTCTTTAAAGAGTCACTTTCCTCTAGAGATCCTACTGTGCCCACTTCGTTGACTGAGTCTTTCCTGTTGGTGGGTATCAGACAGATGATTTTCTTGTCTCTCTCTTTCTTACTTTCTATATCTGCAATCATGTAGGTCCTGCTTTGAATCCCCAGAGAGTTGGAGCAGACTGGTCATTTAGTTTAATGAAAATCTGCTTCCTTCTCCTGGTCACCACCTGTGGGTAGCTTAAACTCAGATTCTTATTTGTGCAGGGAGCAAGGGGGAACACATGCATTACGACATTACGATGCAAACTCCATCCTTCGTACTTGCATCTTAATGTCCAAAGCAAACACATAAGGGGCAGAGCTTGTGTCATCACAATGGAATTTTGATGGGACCCCTAGTTGCTGCAGCCACCTATGCCTCTCTCTCATATTCCTCTTCTGCCTTTAAAAAGGGTCATCCCTACAAGATACTCCAGATCAGGAATAAGACACCACATAGGCCTACACTACTCATATTGGAACAGATATAGTCATCTTGAAATCTGAATGTGCTTCCCCTCCTCCCTCTTTTATCTTCATGTAAATTAGGGAGGTCCCTGTCTTAGCTGTTTTCATAAATCTCTATCTTTGTATGGGCTTAAACCACGTTTATTTTATCATTGCCTTAATAATGGATCTTCCCTCTCTTGGTCATCTTCTATACTCTCTACAGCAGTGTTTCTCAACCTTGGCAATTTTAAGATGTGTGGACTTCAACTCCCATTGAAGAAGAATGGGAATTCTGGGAGCTGAAGTCCACATATCTTAAAGTTGCCCAAGGTTGAGAAACACTGTTCTACAGAAAGCTCTTGTTTACAGCCCTTACCTTAAAGTGCTGGAATCCTCATTTTTCAGAATAGTTGGTGGGCCTTAAACTTCCAGTTAGCTCTACCATACTATGATTTAACTGTGCTTTTGTTGTGGTCCATGACTCCAGCTGGCATATAATATTAGGGCTTTTCTGCACAGCCCACTAAATGTGGCAGAAAGATGCCTCATTCACCAATTCAGAAAAACATGAAGGGATGTCCTTGTCGTCCACTCCCCCCTGACCCTTCTCAAAGGCCACCTGCACTGGTCTTTTCCTGAGCCAGTTTTAAAGTGGTATTTTCTACATTTTGCCAACACCAAAATTGCCATTCAGAGCATCTGCAGATCTGTCCTGCTCCTTCTAGCCACCTGAGGCTTATCTGCTCCTGGGCCACTGTTTTCCAGGGCCGTTTACCTCTGAGCGTTCTCCTAATTCTGCCAAATCTGCCACACTGGCAGCAGATCCCCAGATGGCCAGAGAAGTGGGCAGGGTGATTCTTAGCCCCATGGAGTTGTTCCATGGGATCAGCAAATGGTTGGGGGAAGGATGTTGGGAGAAGTGATCCTTTAACAGGGTAAAGCTGCCTACCCAGTCCTCGCAGAGCAGTGCCTGATTCACAGAGCTGGGTGGTGCATTCTTGACAGTGTCCAACAGTCCAGTGCCAAATCCATGAATAAGGAAGTGGGAAGCTTTTCTGGACAGAAGGAAGGGGGGAAACAGGGCATCTGCTACCAGCAGCACCAGGCACGTTGTTCACCCTGTTTCTCCCACCCCACTTCACCTGCCATGGAGGGGAGGGAGAGGCTGGACCCGCAGCTGTCAGTTTGCCCATCCCATGGAATGATCACTCTGGGGAATTGGCAAACTGATGCTAAAGAAGATAACTATTGTTATTTCCCATGAAACCAGAATTAAGAATTTAGAAGAAAGTCTTTGGTACAGTAGTTGCAAGTAATCATACCAAAGGAGGTGTTTCCCATCCTGCCTCTTGCCTCCACCCCCACCCCAAACCCTCTTCTTTCTCATTGCCCACAAACTGCAGGAAAGACCTTTAATGCTGCTGCCTGGGTGTGCTCTTTGGCTCCCAACCTGAGCCGATACATGGCAATTTCCTAAAAACTCTGGTTCCACATGAGTCTCAGGAAACTGGCTCCCAGACACCTCAGAGAAAGCTGAAACTCACCTTGCAATGCGCACTTCCTCGTTTTAAGGGAGCTGGTTTCCGTATTGGAGAGACTGTCCAACACCCTTCCTCCCAGCTCATGTTGCACTCTGTTCACTCTAGAGAAGCAGGGCTTGCTCACGTAGCTCCATGGTGAACAGAAGCCTTTGCCTGTAACTGCAGAAATAGATTCTCCCTTCCTAACAGACTAAGGCTAACAGGCTTCAGAAGGCTTGCTCTGTGTCATCACAGTAAAGAAAGAGCTACTTAATGCCACCATTCTGAACAGAAGTCTTTTGGGGGCGGTGGGTTCTTTGCATTTGCTAACAGTTTCAAGTGTCAAGATTCCCTTTCATCCACCTCTGCCAGAAGAAATGTTTTACAAACCACTAGAGAAATGTGCACAGATACATGTGGGCAGATGTATTGCATGGGTGGAAGAGAGAGAAAAACAAACGTGTTTTGCTTCTCTGTTTTGTGAAGGAAGACAGAAAGGCTGATGAGAGCTCACAGATCACTGGAAGCTCTCAGGGTGGGCAGTAAACTCAGAGATTGGTAAATCTGAAGCAGAAAGCTCTGGTTGGCTGCCCTACTTGAAAATCTATCCATTTCCTTTTTTGGAGTCCTAGAATGAAAGTGGCTCAGAGTGCAAATGCTGGCTGCAATTTGAGAGAGAGATGAGATGCAAGTGATTGTGAGACCAGTGGGTGACATGAATCCTCTTGAAGCTGGCACAGTGTTCACTCAGGGACTAGAAATGCTAATCTGTGGAAGGGCTCAGTGCCTGAGTTGCCAGCAGATGCCCTCCCATCCAGTCATTTATGCGCTTTGTGCACTAGTTTTTTGCTCCTTGGCACCCCCTTCTTTTATTCTAATCCATCCTCAGCTTAAAAAACACTGTGCTCCCCTCAGTGGTTGTGTGTCTCCTCCCTGTTGTTTAATTGAGCACCAACTGGGCTCAGCAGCTGAACGCACTCTTGCCCGGGTCCCCAAGTTCAAGGGAGGGGCCCCTTTCTGTTCTCTTCCAGTGTCCTCTCTTACTTCCTCTCCTTACAGTCCAGCTTGCACAGAACACCTCTCAAGAGTACCCAAATTGTAGGTCAGGACTAATATCACATGACCATGTCAGTCCTTTAATTTTCTCAGGAGTTGGAAGAGTCTGGCCAGTTTACTTAAAGAGAAAACTACGTTTTGAGATTCCCCTCCTCAAACACCCTGTTGTGGCCCTCCTACTGGTGAACCCTATTTTTGTTTTCCAGATTGGAGTGGTGTGGTTAGTCTGCTTCAGGTATGACACCAGCTCCCATCAACCAATCATATTTTAGTTCTTCAACCGTAGCTCCTCTTAGTGAGCTTTGATTCAGCCCTGCTGTGCAGAATGGCCAGCTACCATTCTCAGTTTGAGAGTGACTCCTGCCTGTCCGGCCATTCCTCCCTTCTTCCCTAGACCTGTGCTGCCTGACCCAGCTGTAAGTCCTCTGCAGCAACTCATTCAATGTGGCCTCTCCAGTCAACCATTTTTGCGCTTCAATTCTGTGAGCTTCAGTACTGCCTCCTCCATCATAAACTAATCCAGCTTTTCCCTTCTGTTGTCTTTCTGGTACAGCCACAGCCAGGGATGTCTGCAGGGTGTGGTTAAAAAAGGCAATATGGAGGCCGTGATGGTGTAATCAAGGCATTTTTATGTACACTGTATGTGCGATGCACCTAAAAACATCCGGTGCTTCTATCATACCACTGTGGCCACCATCGTGATATTTTTGACCACATCCTGGGATACCACATCCTGGCCATAATGAAGTCATTCCAATACTCCTCAAATCCTTTAGAGTTAGGATATGTCCTTGATTCTTGCTCTGCATTCCGTTTCTTCACATGATGGGGCTGCTGCAGGCCTAGGTCCATTTGTGCTCCTTTTGGATTTCCACCAGACTCACTTTGTCACAAAGGATCCAGTTTCTCTTCGCTATTAAAATCCTGGAGATACATTTTAATATTTCTTTTCTGCAGTACTTGCCATGTGGGAGCCTTTTAGTAAATACTAAAACAAAAAGAATATACTGCAGGTAGTCCTCCCTTAACAACGGTAATTGGGAATGGAATTTCCACAATTATCCGCAGTCAGACAATCCATGGCACAGCACCTTGTTTTGTTCTTGCTCTTCTTTACTCTTTACGAGGGCGCCAGTCCTGCTCCAGCCATCTGAAAGCAGCTGCCAAAAGTGAATAGCCATGCTCTGTGGGGACATTAATTCCCCCTCCAAGCAATTGTCTTCCAGCAAGCCTGACTCCCAATTCTCTCAACTCAGAGGGCAACTTTGATTCCGGTTCTACTCCTCCCATGCCCTCAGCTGGATTCAGTCCCCTTTCCATCCCAGTCCCCCCAATAACACGTGCATGTAGGCTAGCACAACAGTGTGGCCTGCCCAATAGATAAGTAATGCCTCCTTTCCCGAAGATGGGGTAGAATCCAGTATTAGCTGTGTGTGGACATGGCCAGATTAATATATGAGGTTCACAACAGACTATAATGAAATCTGGCACAGTACCTGCCCAGACTATGGCACAGAGGACAGAAGCTAGCACCAGACAGCGGTGGGCAGACTGCTGGTGAGCCACAGATGGAGGCAGCCCCTGAAAAGGAGATGCTAACTGGGAGCAGGGGTGTGTGCAGGATGTAGTAAAAAAAGTCAAGATGGTGACCACAGCAGTGTGATTGAAGCTCCAAGAGACACATAAAACCAGGCACAGCTTCAATCGCATCATCACGGCCATCAACTTGACTTTTTTGACCATACCCGATGAACACCCCTGATTGGGAGGCTGACAAAGCAGATCATAAACTGCCAGAGGTTCAGAAGTAAATGGCTAAACTAAAGGAGAGCAGTCAGAACTGAGATGCTGCACAGGGACATAACATCATAGCAGCATAGAGACAAAAGTTAAAGCAAACAAAAAAAGCTAAACCAAAGTCTTTGAGTGGACATTTGTCAGCCTTGAGGTGGTGGGTGTTTGAAGGAACTGGGCAAGTGCCCCATGGACTGCTCCCCTTGGCCCATTTTATCAAATGAACAAGCTGCGGCCCACCTGATCTGTTCTGGAGCTGGTTACCACATATTTATGGCAATCAAGAGTCTGTAGGAATTGACATGCTGGTCATTAGGAGCCTGCCTGAGTCCCTGGCCACCAGCATAACAGCTAAGAGAGACACAGAGACTTCTTCAGGCAAACATGGCTATGTTCACACCACACTAGTGTGGATGAGCGCTGGGTAATTTGCAGGGTTCTGGAAAATGAAGAAGTCAGGACATTCGCTATCTTAATAAGGAATCCCTTCTGGCTGCAGAGTAAATGAGAGCAATACATAACAGGGAAACAACTGCCTTCAGCAAAATATAATATTCTAGGGGAGGAAGGGGGAGAAACCTAGGCAACAATTAGAACCAAACAACACATTTTGTGGGAGATCCATGACTGAGATACCCAACATGTATTTCTTCTAAATGAACAAGAAGGCCAATTAGGATCAGAGCCATTATGTGCTTTCTCCAGCCAGGAAAAAAAGAGGTAAACCACACAAGATGCTGCTGAAGGAAATAGTACAATTAATCTTCAGTAACAATCCAATGTTCGCTTGCTGGATCCAACATGTTTCAAGCAACTCTTCATCAGAGACTCTGCCTCGGTCTCTCTCTCCTTATATATATATATTCAGCCAGTGTAGCATAAAGATGTATGATCAAGATTAAATGCAAACACCACTGCAAACATTTTATATATTTGTATATTATATTCTCTCTGTTTGTGTGTGTGTGTGTGTGTGTGTGTGTAAACAGCCAGTTTGGTGCAGTGCAGTGGCTAGAAACCGGGAGACCATGAGTACTAGACCCACTTAGGCACAAAGCCAGCTGGGTGACCTGAGGCCAGTCACTTTCTCTCAGCCCCAGGAAGGAGGCAATGGCAAACCACTTCTGAAAAATCTTGCCAAGAAAACTGTAGAGACTAGTCTAGGCAGTCACCAGGAGTCAAAACTGACTGGAAGGCACCCTACCCCAAAAATGTATACACACATACACACACACGTAAACATACTCACACACTTAAACAAGTTTGTTCCCTGAAAAGAAGGCACATGATTATGTTGCCAAGTGGTGAGTTGAATAACACCTATACCATATTCGCAGGCCAGCCTTGGGACTCTAAGGCAGAAAGAGGTATCAAGACAGAGAATTTAGCTAAACAAGGGGAGTCTTTCTGGTTCTGACACAATTCCAGTTGCCTCTGCTCCTGAGAAGCTATTCCCCACTTGATTTCAGCTCCTCCTTGCAGCTTGGATTCCTAGCTCCACAAGAAAATGTGTATTATGAGCCAGAGGTTGCTTTAAAAATGATGTCTGGTTTTGGAACATGGCCCCAATTTTACAATACTAATTTTGAGCTTCTTATGATTTCCTTTGTTTTGTGAAGCAACACTTTGGAAAATTCTGCTCCATTTTCAGCACAGCCCTTCCCAACCTAGTAGACATTGTGGAACTGTGTAGGATTTTTTTTTAAAAAAAGAAACCTGAGCCTTGTGTCCTCAAAGACCCTGGCTTGAGGACCGGGATGATTTGGGGGAGGGGGACCCAGGCCCGCAACTAGGGTCTGTGTCACCCAGGACAAACATGGATTCCATGCCCATTTTGGCAATCCCCCAGCACTCATTTTGGCACCCTCCCAGCGCGGCACCCGGGCACATGCCCCACTTGCCCCCTCCCAGATGCGGCCCTGGGGGGACCCAATGCCTTCAGTATTTGATTTTAAAATTGCTGATAAGCTGGTGTGTTGATTATAGTCCATGCTTCAGATGGTTACTGTGCCTTGCCTCTCCTTTTCCTGGAGATGTGAAGTTTGCCTCTTTTATTTTATAGCAAACCCACAAGAGCAAGGGAGATGGAAGGGGTTTTAAAAGCATTATTGTTACGAAAAGGAAGGAATTCCTGGACCCATAAATCAGAGAAGGGCAGCAGTGGAGCTAGCTTACCTGGAGTGTGTGAACAAACTTCATTTCCTGGGAGATTGCCATTCAATCACCTTGTGTCACACTTCACTGATCAGAGGTGGACATGAGAGGAGTTCATTAAGGGGGAAGAAAAATAATATAATAGGCCCTCCCCAGTATATGCACTATTCATGAACTCAGTACTGGAAAAAACACTGACTTCCCACCATTCAAAAAGGCTCTTGAATATATTTAATGTAAACGACTGCTATCCCAGGAACATTTTCTTCTGAATATACACCTAGCGATGGGAAGAACGCAGGGACTGAAATTTCAGTTTTCTATCGTTGTGAACCTGTCAGTCCACTTCCAAGGACCATAATTTCAGTCGCCCAACTTGTCATTCAACCTCAAGAGCCCCTTCTTCCAGTTCTCTTCTACCCCTTCACTCCCACGGCTCATTGTTTCAGATTCATGCCATCTCTGAAGGGTCTCACCAGCTTCCATCATTGACTTTTGCCAGTTTCCCCTTTTCAATGTTATTAATATTCTTTATTTTTTGAAAAAGCAGGGAAGACAAAAAGAATGTTTTAGAAGTATATGGATCCTTAAAACATTAATATTTATATAACATAGTAGAAAAATCATCATAAACCTTCTCATTTTATTTCCAGTTATTATTTTTTATATTTTAGGATAGACCAACCCTGGAATGATGATCCTTTTATTCCCTGGCATTCTAGAAGCCATCATTCCACCACCAAGCCTTCATTAGGCCTCCAAAGGGGTCAGGTTCCCAGGCTAAAAAGAGAGGGCAGGCCCACATCTACTTCAAGGAGGCATAATTCCAGCTTGGGAGCCCATCTTATTTATATCCTCTGCCTGTCCTTCCTTACAATATTTATGTAAGAGTCCTGAAAGACAAAACAGAAAATATATTCTGTGACAGAATTGTTTGTTTGGTTGGTTTTTTGAATAGAAATTATATTGTTTCATTTTGGCCCATTTCCTTTCTTTTTAGAATCCTGTTCAAGCTTTATGTACAATTCATGTGTACTTTACATTGATTTCAATGAAGCCCAACCATAACAATAATCATTCCCAACTCCCATTATTCCCTTATGGACTTTCAGATGGCTCCCACTATTTCCTATGGATGTTTGAATCCTTTATTTTAGTGATGATCCTTTGCAAGCAATGTCCTCTAATGTACCTGTTAATGTGACAACATTTTTAAAAAAATCATATTACCTTGCTTCAGTGAAGCTTTTTATAATATACGTTTCCTGGATTTAACATTATTCTTTTTGGTTATTATCATTGTTTGTATACAACTTTTGGAAGGATATTGTTTTTCGAGCATGATTTTGTGGATTTTTTATCAGAGCAGGAAAATTGCTAACAGATTCTGCTTAACGCTTATGTTTCTGCTGTCGCAAAATTTCTGGTAGTGAATTACACAAATTTATTCCCAGCACAATCAATGGCGGATTACTTTTACATCACCAATTAAGACTACTCCTGTCACTCTGCTGCTATTATGAACATTTGGATGATCTAAACAGAGCAGGCAACACTTCATGATTAGATTGTTTATCCTCCAGGCTCTAGATTTGATCAGTTCCAGGGTTAACCTTTGTAAGTTTAATGAATAGTGGCTCTTAATTAGATATGCAGTTCCTAACTTAATCTCGGTATTTTCCTTAAAACCCATCAGCAGACCTGCATAGGCATTTTCCCTTAATATAATTATTCAAGGAGGATCTCAAAGAAATGCGTCCCAAAACCCTTTTGCTCCTAGCAGTAGTTCCAGCAATTCCTACTGGCCTGCTTTGAGTGAGAGAAAGAGAGAGAGAGAGACTAAAACAGAAGGCCTGAACAGAACCTAACAGAAGTCTCTGGGTTATGTTAAACAAAATCTGAGGCATACAGAATGCGAATGACCAGGAGCTCTGCATATCTGACCTCTTCTGCAACAGAAGATTATAGCTCTGAATGCTTCCGTCAGCCATGCAATAATGTCCAATGATGTCCGCTTCTTATTGCAGATTGGGGATTAGAGAGCCAGCATGATGTAGTGGTCAAGGTGCTGGACTAGGAGCAGGGAGGCCCAGGTGCTGGTCCTCTCTTATGCACCAAAGCCACCTGGGTGGACTTGGGCCCGTCATGACTTCTCAGCTTTAATCAGGCTCTGCAACAAGCCGGCTAGTAGATAAATACATCACATGACAGTTGATTAATATAAGAACCAGTTGAGCTGAGTGCCAAAAACAAGTGGACATCACAACCATGTGGGACAAATGCTAATAAAAACAGCAACATTACCAGTTCGGGGTTGGGCTAGAAGGGAGTGAGTATAACAATGCTGTAACTATATCCATTGATTTTATGTTGCAAGCTAGGTTGAGCATAGAAATCCTGCTATATAGACCATTGTTAATGCAGATCAGAGATGGCACTAAGCTAGCATAAAATCCCAACTAAAAATCAGGTATCTATTTATCAGGCTGCAACAACATTCAAAAGATTATCTGCTGAAATTGAGACATCTTTGACATCGGACTAGCCAATCAGCTGAGTGCAGAATCTTCATTAATTTGTATTAATCTGTACTTTTTAGTGTTCAAAAAGGAATGATGGAAAGTGACACATATTTCGTGATTGTACCATGATCTAATAGTGAACTGCTTTTCTAAGTATGGCACCTAACTAGACTGACCATATTTCCTTGAGACAAAAACAGGACATTGGGATGGCAAAACAGGGCAGGGTTGGGCGATGGGCTGGATTGGCAGGCAGGAACTTCTCCAGTTTTCTCGGGCTGGGAATCTTTTGATTCCTTCATTTGCTAGAGGCAAGGCTGGGTTGGAGAGTCTAGTGAACGGTTGTCCCCAACAAGCCGTTCCTCCTCTGGCTGTGCTTTTACGTTCTTTTCTTCCCACCATTTCAAGGCAGGAGCCAATCGGCTCGCCCTTTGATCACCACCTATCAGCTGATCTGGTTTTTTCTTTTAGGTTTCCTGCCAGGTTGAGCTCTGCAGCTTTTTTCCCGCCGTTTCTGCTGAGCTCCCCCTCCTTCCACTCAAAGTCAGACTGCATTCTGACAGATTCACGGGAACTTTCACATTTTTAAGTAAGGTTTTTAAGAAAACGGGACAAAATGGACATTTATATTAAAACAATGGGACAGTCTGGAAATGTTAAAAATACCAGACTGTCCCATTCAAAACGGGAAATATGGTCAGCCAACACCTAACATAACCAAATGGCTCCAGCTGCAGAAGACAGAGGTATCAGCAAGATCTACAGTGATGTAGAAAAAAAAAAATTTAAATCTAAAAGGGGAGCCCGAAGCAGCCCAATTACCCTACCCAAAACTGACTCTGCCAAAGTTTGCAGGCAAAAAAGAGTAGGAGCAGAAAGAGAAATCAACAGCTAGAGGTCAAAATCTAGGAAATCACAGGCAGGAACCAAAGCAAAATCAAGAGATAAACTAGGATTGTAAGTCAAATAAACCAGTCCAAGACTCCAGCAAGGAAAGTGGCTAACAGGACAGCAATGAGAGTTATGACAGGGGTGGCATCTAGCAAATGGATTCTCTTTATATCATAAGGGTTGCCATGGCCCCTCTTCTGATTCGGCTGAGGCTTCTTTCCAATGCAAGTAATTCAGCAATTCTGCCTCTGTCACTGCTTCACTTTTTCCCTAACTTGGATTCGAGTTGGATTCCTTCTCTGACCATCAACAAATATACACCCTCCTTTTCCTGGGCTCGGAGGAATTTCAAATTCTTTTAGCTCTTCAAAAGCCAGAATCCAAATAGCATCCTATTCAGCTGTTTTTAGATTAGAAAGTGACACTTTCTGGCATCCTCCACCAATTCAGCCTTGTTCCAACTAGACCTGGAAGCTTCTGGTAATCTTCAGTTATTCTTTCAAATAGTGACACATCTTGAATAGCTTCCTCCTCCAATTCATCTAAATCAGATTGATTCATGATACCAATGAGGATTGAGCATGCTGGCTGAGAGAAAGATAGAAAACTAGAGGGTAAATGGAGTATCCTGGAGGAAGGCATGGTTGGCTGACTAGAGGGGTGAACAAAAATATTGCATACTGCAACATTTTGTTGCAAGCTTGATTTGCACAAATAATTTTCTCAGAACAAGCAGGCATCTTCCTTACAAAATAGGATAGCTCAGTAATATTGCCTGGCACCCTGTCCCCCTTTTGTTCAGTCACTGCAGATTCAGACAAAGGGCAAGGATTAATTAACGGATGCTTTATTTCTCAAGGTATACTTTGAAATCATGCTGGCCAGATTGAGGGCCCAGCTTTCACAGATATTGTTCCCTATGGAAGAGGTAAGGAATTTTTTGCCACTTTTGCAGAGAGTAGATGCATTCCAGAAACAATCTGGTGGGAGAGGAAAGAGCTAGTCACTAGGCCTCTGTGAATCAGCCTTCATTTGAGCTAAATTGGAGTTTCGAGATTCAAAGACAGCATGATTCAAGATTGTGATTTAAGTTTCAGTGGCAACCCAATTTGATTCAAGCTGCTTCAAAATTTATGTAAAAATAATAATTCATCCAGAGGTTGCAATAGGGACACTTCAAAATGTCTGAAACTGTTACACTTTTTGTCAGAATGGAAAGAAAACAGTGGAGGGTGTAGATTTTTTAGAGAACTTTAATCCTGCCACGTTTAAGCTGAACGTTTTCAGGGCTTTGCTATAATGAAATTTTGAAATATCCACCCTAAACCATTAGGGCTAAGCTAGCTGAGATAGGAAAGATAATTATCAAATAGTCTCGCAAATAGCCCATTGAGAAAATGACTGAATCCTTGGAGAAAGTGTCCTACACAAATGCCAGCCTTGGGCATTGCTGCCTGTTCTAATTGGATTTCCTAAGATGCCAGGAAGGCTGGCAGGGCTGTTTGGACAAATTTGGTCCCTCAGTGGGATGCCAAGCTCAGCAGGACACATTGGCAAAGTTTGACTTTTTCTGGCCAGGACTGGTAGAATGACCACCAATTTCCCCTTGCGGAAGAGTGCGACTTTGTTGCCTTTGATTACTGGGTTCTCTGGGGTGCCAGAAGAGCTGTTTACCAAGCTGGGTCCCTCCTAGAAAGTAATCCTTTGCGTCAGGGGTGTGGCGTGCTGGCAATAGTCCGTTAGCTAGGAGAAGCAACCAAACCAGGATAGGCAGAATGAGATGTGACACCAGCCCTGAAAACTGAGCTGACCTCCCAGCTGCATCAGCAGGACCAGCATAGAAGGAGACCAGCCCATCTGCACAAGAGCAAGAGCAGTTCAGGCTTATGGCTGGCTACATTTAAGACATTGGGAGCTAAGAACTGAGTTTGGTCCTCTCGCCCTTTGCTCCACTTGAAGTCACCTGTTTCCTGAATGGAGAAGTTCTAAAATGGAACAACATTTCATCCGGCACTGCCTTCAGGCCCGTTGCAGAATATGAATGTGCTTCAGTTTAAAGAATGGAGATTACATTCTGGAAATACCACCGCTAATGCAGTCATATTCCCAATGCATGCAATGTTCTTATGAAACAAAGCCTTCCACAGATTAAGAAAGTCTGAAGATTCCGATAGGTTTCCAAAGATACTCGCTCAGAAGGATGACAGAAGAGGGGACCGGCCTTTTCCCATTGTTTGAGTTGAAGCGCTTCCTATCTGTCCTTGAGTCACAGGCATCCATGGTAGAGGGCAATGGAGGCAGACGGCCAAATGTGCATCATGATGTCAGGATGCAAACCCCATGAAATGTTGCATAGCCCTAGAAGTCACTCCACATAATCGTGTCCGACATGGGATTCAAGTGCATAAGGTTGAGGTTTGTGTTGTGATGTCACCACCCGTGTGCCATTATTGTGTGCCAATAACCGTGGCTAGATGTGGACACCTATGCCGTCAGTCTCTTTTCCCCATAATCTCTCCTTCTACTATTTTCCTAAGGAGATACAAAAGATTCCTGTGTAATATGACTTGGTTAGCCAAGTCCCAAATATTTAACCATCCCAAATATTCAAACAAAGTTCCCAAATATTTTGAACAGCTTTGATTAAAGTCTTAACACATTTCTATGACAAAAAAGGTGAATACTACAAATTAAAAGGAGAAGAAAGAAGAGACAGAATACATATGACAATTTGTTGTTCCTTTCTGTACGTTCAAGTTTATCAGGCAATAAGAATGTAAACTGATAGATTTTCACTTAATGGGGGATAATCAGAGTACTATAATTTTAATGCTATAAAATTTAAATAAGACAGCCACAGGGATCCAGGGGGTATGTGGCAATGTAAATTGTTTTTCAGGCTTTTTATGGAGTTCTGTGTCCCCTGCATCCCCCTGGATAAATAGAAAAAGAGTATCTTGCCCAGGAGTATGGGAAGTCAGGTCGTACATGGGCTCCTTTTTCAAGATTAGTGCTGGGTTAAGACAATTGCTGACTGCAGAAAGTGCTGGTCCCGTGGCACACAGAAAGCCGTTTAAAGACGGGAGAGCCAGGTTCTGCCGGCTGTGTGCTGATGGTTCTGCTCTTAGTGAGCACAATGCAGGCTTTCTGCCACTGCTGTCAGCAAGGGGTTTTACATGACTGTACCTTTTACTGGTTTTATTACTTTGGTAAGGTGGCAACACCATTTTGTCTACTCTATGAGCTACTTCCTTTGCTGGTGGCCATGAGGCCAGAACTGCTCTCCTTCAACACTTTCTGCCAATACTGCTATTTCCTTGTAGCACTAGGTAACTTGCTACAATACACTATTGGGTAGAGAATCTTGATTCTTCTTCATGGCTGTATTAATATGCATTCAACAGAAAAATATGCTGGCATAAATTATGCTACCCTTATGGCTAAATTCTAACCTCTCTCAGTAACAAGATTTGTAAGTGGTCCCGTCTTTACAGCTTAGAACTTAATGATGGGATAATTTAAAGGCACTGATTGGTGGATTCCCCTGGCTTTGTTTCCCCTCCTATCCAGCATCACCAGCTGGCAAAAAAAAAAAGACCCACATCAATCACCAATCAGGTGGGTTTCAGCAAGTGTGGGCAGGTAACCACAACTACAGCATCAGAAGTTCAGATAGTCCTCAACTTATGACCACAAATGGGACTGGAACGTCCACTGCTAAGCAATGTGGTTGTTAAGTGAATCATGCCCAATTTTATGAATCTGGCTTCCCCCATTGACCTTGTATATCGGAAGGCCCCTGGGAAGGTCGCAAATGGCAACCACATGACCCCGGGAAGCTGCAACCATTGTAAATACATGCCGGCTGCCAAGTAGGCAAAATGCACCAGCCCCCTCCCAAAGTAATAAAAGCAGTAGAAAGAATGGCCATGTAAAATCCCTCATCAGCAGAAACAGCAGAAAACCTATAATTCTGGGACAGAACCAGAAACATCATTCCCCAGTTTAAACTGACTGGTAGACCATTTTTATGGACAGGTATTCTTTTGAAAGAGCACTGAACATGTGTTTACTAACATGTTTAGCAGCAGCAGTCTTCCAAAAGATTCCAGATGTGATTGCAAAACACATGCCTCTGCAGAAGATCCATGTCTCATTTCTCCTACAACTGAAGCCAAAGTGCCCAATGCCTGGAGGGGGCTGCCTCTGAACTAGGCAACAGGAGCTCTACAGAGGCCAACCCCTGACTGTCAGCCCCTTATTAGCAAGATCATGAATAAGACATCATCAATTGTACACTAAGACAGAAAACAGTTCTTTAAAATTAGAACAGTGAAGAGAAACTTATCCTCCTTCCAAGATGGGCTGGGGATGACACAAAGTCATGAGGACATGTCCTCTAAAAAGGCTTAGTGGGGTCTTTTTGTGCTGAAGTTGTGTGCAGGATGTGGGAATAAGCCCTAAATTTGGTCTCACGTCTGCAAAGCACATATGCTAACAATGCACCTAGGTGAACAGTAGTCCAGTTAAGGTCCCTACTTATGTGAAGGGGTCCTCTATAGGTATGGTCAATTTACTAATCCTTGATTTCTCTGCCATGAATAATGTTAGATAGAGCCATCGTTCCTACAGCAAACTCAGGGCTTGCATAAGTGCTTGAACCCTTCTGGTGAGGTACGTGATGATGGTTCAAGATCGAAATCCTTAAACTCTTGGGATAAAATCTAAATTATAAATACTGTACATATCAACTGAAGGACCAAAACTACTAGAGCCATTCAAAATGACTTAAAATCAAGCAACTTCATTTAAGTAGTTAATTAACAGAGTTATGCAAAATTACAACAAGAAAACAAGAAGGATATAAATGTAACTAATTTTAATTAAAGCAAGTTCAGTGTAATGAAATTGCTATGATTGTGAAGCATTTTTCACTAAGGCAAAGGGTCTCAGCCCCTCCTCTGAGCACTCAGTCCCTCTTCCACTTCCAATTATTTCACTAATTCTTTACATCTCTACATTGAGAATGCACAACATGACAAGACAGCATGCAGTGCCTTTCAAAGGACAGTCAAAAGTTGTCACCAAATGATCATTCTTAATGTGATAGAAAAGGGGGAAATCATTAAATATTAAGGGTATAGATATTAACTCCAGTCAATTAATTAAATTTATAGTATGTCATATCAAATGTAGTCTTTGGCCAGGCACTTCTTTCTTCTTTGTCCTAACCCCATTGACATTTTGGAGAGTAGTTCCTCACAAATCACTTAAATATGCTCTCCATCATCCCAGTGACCTGTAAATAAATAGTTGAGTAATTAAAGTTGCTGCTCTTAATATACCAGGGGGTGATGAGTAAAGTGACAGCCATGGCATTTCAAAGAGTAAATGCCCTGGCAACGGCCTCCTTTGCCCACATGTAAAATGGAAGCCAATGCAGAGAGAACTGGTTTATATTCTTTGTCAAGTTTTAAATGTATGAGTGTCTCAGAGAGACAGAGAATCTATCTGGGCAGCAGCAGTGAGACAGAGCAGGTTAGTCAAACCAGATTTGGAATCCACTTTCTTACACTTTGCTTGTTTTCTCCTGGCCTGGCATGGGGAGTAGTTGGTTAAAACTGGTTTCCTTTTTAAAGTTGCTGAGTTAGACCTCTTTTCCATATACTTTTCTTGTTAGTTGTTTGTTTGTGCGTGCATGCATCATGTGCACGTTTAGTCTTACTCTTTGTTTTTTGCAGTTGAAAGGAGTGTTTCCACCCTGCTTTTACATTTCTTTCTGCAAGTATGCTAGGATTCTCTATACCTGTAGAAGGGAATGGAGGCCTAGCAAGACTGTGGGATGAAGGGGGTAGTGGCAGCTGTTTGAGGGCTTCCTGCTGAGAGGGTGGATTGGCCCTCGTTTTTCCCTTGTCTATAAGAAAAACAGAGCCAGAGGTCAGGCAGAAAGGACAGCACAGATGAGAGGCAAATGTACACTGGGCATTCCAGGAGAAGGCTTCATGGAGAGAGCATCTTCTTCTCTTCATTGCCATCCAAGAGTGGTCCAAGTATGGAAGCCATCGCCAAATACAATTTCAAAGCCACCACAGACAATGAGGTGTTTCAAACAGAAAGATCTTCTGCAGGTTTGGAGTGTAGAATGTGTTCTACATTAGCACAAGGCAGACGTCAATGGCCAAGAGGGCTTCATTCCCCAAAATTATATTGAAATGAAATCTCATCCATGGTTTGGGGGAAAGATACATCAAGCAAAGGCTGAGGTGGTGTTGGGTAAACAGAGATATGATGACACCTTCCTCATCAGAGAGAGGCAGTGTTCCTAGTGGTTTCTCCCTTTCAATCAACTTCAGAAATTATGTTTAGCACTTTAGAGTGTTTTGAGCAAGTGCTGGCAAGTATTTCCTCTGGGTTGTAAAGTTCAGTTCTCTGAATCATTTGGTAGACTATCCCAGATCAATCTGTGTCTCCATGAATCAACTAATATTCCTCTGAGATGTTGAACAAGTGCCTAAGCAATCCATATTCGTACTGGCTCTTTTGATTCCAACCCTCAGTAGGAGGGACAGCACAGCCTCCACCATGGAGATTTTATGCTAGCCCTTGGCAATTCTGACCTCAACTGATGGGAGAGAACTTGCCACGGACAAACAGGCCTGTTTCCATGCAACTGCCTAACCCCAGTGAACTAGAATACAGTATCTAGAGCCAAGGAAATGGAAAAACAGTAAAATCCACATTCAGAACCTTAACAGCAGCCAGTGATCTCCAGTCATCAGGCTATAGATGTGCATGAGGGAAAACACTTTTTTCCACTCAGAATGGAACTTCTGTGGGGAGGGGACAGGACAAGGATCTGACTTCTGCACCAAAAGCTATTTTAAATTCAATATTAACAGGGTTTGGTTTTTTTTTTAGTTACTTCTGAGGTAGCCCTTTTTGTTAATTGGTCCCTTTTCCCCATTGACCCCAGCTTTATCTCTAACAACCCCAAATGTCCATTCCTGAGCTGAGGACCATAGCAGGTGGGGATGGCTTGTACATGTATTAATGGGTGTTAAATGAGGTGGAAAATCTCTGTTCACAAATGGCCAATGATGGTTGTGCTGGGTTCAGTCCCAGCCCCAGTTGGACCTGGAACAATTGGCTATTTCTGAGGCCTCTTGCACACACAACACCAATACATTGAAGGCAGAGGCGATGCTCAAGTCCAGATTTTAGAGAACTTGCAGCCTCCAAGCTTCTACTGAGGGAAACTTACCCTGGAAGAGCCTGTGTGGCTATCAGCTTGCTGCACTTCTCTTTCACTCCCTGAGTGTCCTTTCATTGAGTCTCACACTGGGAAACCTCTAAGGAGTTTGGGAGGTGTCTCCTTTGGTCCCTGAGCATTTGTTTAAGTGGGACTAACCTGGAGGAGAGACCACAAAATTCATTTGCCTTGTTTCCTCACCACTTTTGTACAGGTACAGAGGGAATCACACAACTTAGCTCACCAATCATCTTAGAAACAATGGAGTGTGTTCTCAAGGCCCAGCCTTTCTGGCCATGGAGCAGTGGAGCTGGCCAGGCCATTGTGGCTGTGGAGCAGGGGAGATGGACTAGCCTTAAGGGCTATGGAGCAGGAGAGTTTCTTCTTGAAACCTGGCCTTCACTATCACAGAGCAGGGGAGCAGGTCTGGCCTTTGTGGCCATGGAGCAGAGGAGCTTGTTCTCAACATGTGGCCTTCATGGCTGTGGAACAGAGGAGCTGGCCCAGCCTTCCTGGCCATGGCTCTCGGGAATACGAAGCGAACAGGGAAGCTCTCAGGCACCTGCCAAACAAGCAAAAAGTGCCTGGGAGCAAAGTAATGGTTTATTAATTCAGAAAAAGCTTCTTCAGCAGCAATTGTGAGAAGGCCTCTTGGGACACCTTAACAGGTACAGAGCAGGAACTGGCAATAAATTTTTGAATAACCTGCATTACTACTTTAAGCAGTAGACTCAATGAAATCCCAACAATTAACGTTTCTTGAAATAGCAGAAAAGAACAGAAAAGAAAGCAGATAAATTAGCCTGGGCTGAACTGTGACCTAGGACATCAATTTGTAGACCTAACCCTGTCTCTGCTGGTGTCCTGGGGGTGAGGTTTTGAGTGTCAGCCAACAAGCCCCATTTCCAGTTTTATAGTGGGGTGGGGCTTCTGGATGCCAGTTTAAAAGCTCCGCGTTTTCTATGTCTGTGGGAGAAAGCCCGCCCCTTCTGCTTCTGGGGGCTAGCCCCGCCCTTTCCACGGCACCTAGAAACAATACTTAGGGGTACTCCTGGATGATCCAAATACCTCCACAGAAGTCCAGGTGAATGGACTTGGCAGTGCTGTAGAGAGTAGCTGTGTTAAAATAAATGGCAGGACCTGTGCAAGCAACCCTGCTACTGGGTTCCAATCAGCCACGGAGAAGATAGTCCAAAAGCAAATTGGAGGCCTTTCAAAGAGTGTGGCTTCATGAGAGGAACTTTAATTACCCCAACATCTACTGGGAGATAAACTCTGCCAAGCGTGGTTGTTCCAGAAAATTCCTGACATGCCTTGCAGACAAATTGCTACTTCAGGCTGTGAGGGATGGAAATGGCATTCTAAGCAATAGAATTTCTGACATAATCCCTATACAGCAACTGCCTTGTATTTTAGTTTTGTTAAATATTCCTCCTTCCTTCTCCTATACTGTACATATGCCTTTTTCTTTTCAGCTTTTTAGAAAGCTCTATGTTTATCCACATTGCTCTCTTTAGGTTTCTTCCATTTTTCCTTCTTATAGGAATTGTTTGCAATTGCAACTTTGGTCTCTCAATTCATAGGGCTTCCATTCTCCTGGGACACTTTTCTCCTTCAGGACTTCAAACCATTGGATCCAATCTACCTTCCCTCAGAGTTGATCAAAATCTATTTTTCTGAAGTCCAATATGCAGGTCAAACACTTCTCAGTTTTTTGTGGATATCACAAATAACAAAATCACTTTTCCCCAAGGTACTAGCCATCTTCTACCAATCAGTCAACTAATTCCTCTTCGTTGATAAGGATCAGGCCCAAATACCTGACCCCCCCTTGTTCCTTTTCCATCTTCTGGTAAGCAAGATTTTCAGGAGGAGGACATGAATTTGCAGAACCTCTGACTCTTGGCAAAGTTTGATTTCCAGCAGTGTCAAGGTAGCTGAAATCTCCCATTGTCACTACGTTGTGCCTGCCTAAATGTGTGTTCATCACAGAAAGGCCTAATCCATATCTTTTGCCTATCCAAATGGTCTGTAATTAATTCCCACAACAGTATCACTTTTGTTTCTCTCGCTTTCTGTTCTATCCCAAATACTCTCAACAGGATTTTCGTGCTCTAATTCATGAATATATGTGCAGGCAACACCTTCTTCCTTTCTGTTGGATCTGAGTGTTTGTTTATTTATGTTTTTTAATAAGTTGGTAGCCTTCCAGGGCTATGTTCAAATCATGTGTGATCCCACCAAGTTTCAGTGATCCCTAAGACATCATATCTGTCCTCCTCTGTTAGCTGTAGTTAGTGAAGGATGCTAAATATAATAAAAAGAGCTTCTTTAGGTATAGTGTAAAAAATGAAAAGTATCAGTATATCAATGAAGAATGCACAATGCTAAGAGGTAACAATGAAAAAGCAGAGCTACTCAGCTTCTGTTTGAGTTCAGTCTTTTCAGACAAAAAGCTATGTATTCCCGTATCATTGTGGCTGAAGAATAAGACTGGGGCTTGGGAATGACAGAAGCATGCTCAGGGAATGCCTCTTTAGTAATCTCTAAGACCAGACCAATTCTTAGGTTCTAAAGGGTCTAGCAGTTAGTCTGGCTGAAACTTTCCCTATAATCTTTGAGAAATAATTTCAACAAAGCATTTGACAAAGAACGCCGAGGCATGCTGATTATTCAGATAGGTAAGTGTGAGATGGATAGCATGACAGTTAGTTAGATGGATATATATCTGGCTCAAAAAACATACTTGGAGTCCTCATCAATAGCTCCTTATTAAGTTGGGGGATGCCACATGTAGAATTCTTTACTCTTCAACGTTTTCATTAATTACTTGGATGAAGAGGTAGAGGGAATATTATCAAACAAGCAGGTGACATACTCAATAAGACAGAAATAAAATTCAAATTATCTTGATAGGAATGATCTGAAAGACTTACAGTAACATTTAACAGAGAAAAGTGCAAAGTTCTTCACTTGGCAAACAAAAATACTTGTTTATATTTGGGAATGTTTGTGTTGATAATAGTACTTGTTCAAAGGTTCTTTAAAAAATAGTTGATTGCAAACTGAACTTGAGTCAGTCAAGAAGACAAATACAGTTTTAGGCTTCATCACCAGAAGTATAATTTCAAACCCACAGAAAGGAATTGTTCCACTTAGTTCTGCTTTGAATAGACCCCACTTTGAATACTTTGTCCATTCTGGGCACCACACTTTAAGGGTTCAGAAAAATTGGAATGAGTTCAGAGAAGCAGAATGCTGATGATTGGGGACCTTGGTTAAGTTCTATAAAAAGAAGTTGAAGAAAATTGGAATATTCCACCTTGAGAAGACTGAATTTGGGATATATTGCAGTCCTCAAGTGCCTGAAAGGATATCCTACAAAAGAAAGTCAGTTCTTTCTCTCTCCAGGCTTCAGGGCACGGAATAATAGATTAATTTACAGGAAGGCAGATTTCAATTGAATATTAGAAATATCTTCCTAACAGTGAGAGCAGTTTGATAGTGAAACCAATGACCCAGAGAGGTTGTGACATAAGAAACATCACCTGCAGAATTTAATTTGGATGAGAATATTAATGATAAGTCAGATATAGAAAACTCACCCCCCAAAAGCATTTGGTCACAGGCCAATGAAACAAAAAGGATTCTGAAGAAAAAGCCAACAGCTAATTTTAAAGGCAGCCACTTACTTTCCTTGGCCTACTCTGACCTGATATCTCATGGCAGAATGTCAGTGGGAAATTCAGAAAATGAAGGATCAAAAATTCCTGGCTTGATTCTTATTTAAAAGCATGTTTCTGGGAAGTGATAGAAGATTTGTTTACAAAGACATTGCATGCATACCGTAGATATTGAGAGCATTATCTTTTTTCTATATAAGTCTGTCTCAGGAAAATATACATTGATACTGATGTTTGACACAAGAATACTTTACTGTTTGGGAGAGGAATGGTGTGATCTCAGAATAACTGCTCATAAATACTTGTCAACATGAGAAAAGAATGGTTATGTAAATACTAGATTAGGAACAGTATGAAAATGGTACTGATGGTGAAGCCACTTTGGACAGCTCAGTTCCTCCTTGTGTGTGGTTGAGACAGGTCTGTTAAGCAATTTATTTTAGAAGTTGTGTGAGTTATTTATGTGAATGCCATGCTATGCTGAACTACTGTATAGTACAGTGTTTTTCAAATTTGGCAACTTTAAGATGTATGAACTTCAGCTCCCAGAATTCCCACATCTTAAAGTTGCCAAGTTTGAAAAACACTGCTACAGTAATTCCTTACTCTTTTAATATATTTCTGCCTATTTTAATCTCTAAAAGTTTTAGGTTTTAATAAAAAGAAAGAGCTGTTCTGCCTCAGAGAATGATCACAGATAAATACAGCATGTTCTGGACTCCAAAGTCATTTGTCCTGAGGGAAGTTTGGTGGTATTTTTCAAAACTTCTTTAAGTGTGCTAAGCTCATGGCTTGAGTAAAACTCATCAGCCTACAGTGTGATACACCTGCAAAAAAAAATAAAGCAAATTTATTTATAGGTAAAGGTAAAGGTTTCCCTTGACGTAAAGTCCAGTCGAATCCGACTCTAGGGGGCGGTGCTCATCTCCGTTTCTAAGCCTTAGAGCCGGCGTTGTCATAGACACTTCCGGGTCATGTGGCCAGCATGACGACTCGGAACGCCGTTACCTTCCCGCCGAGGCGGTACCAATTCATCTACTCACATTTGCATGTTTTCGAACTGCTTGGTGTGCAGGAGCTGGGACGAGCAACGGGAGCTCACCCCGCCGCGCGGTTTCGAACCGCCGACCTTCCGATCGACAGCTCAGCGGTTTAACCCGCAGGAGCTTAAGACAGTGTACATAGCACTGTCTCCTGCTCCCTTTCCCCCTCAACAACAGCCTGTGTGGTAGGTAGGACTAAGAGAGAATGTGGGTCCAAGGCCACCCAGTGAGCTTCCATGGCTGAGAATAGTTTGGATCTCCCTATTCCTAGTCCAGCATCTTAACCACTGTGCCACACTGGCTTTTTCTCAAATGCAATCCTAGGCTACATCAACCAAAGGATAGCGTCAAGATCAGTAGAAGAATTATTCTTTTCTGTTCTGTATTGGTGAGAATATTGCATCTGGTTCATAACACCACATTTTAGGAAGGGAACTGACAAACCTGAGCATGTCCAGGGAACAGCAGCCAAGATGTTATGGATCCTGAAAGGAAAAAAGTAGGAATAATGAATGAAAGCCCTGTGCATGTTTAACCTGGAAAAGGAAAGACTGTGGGAAGACAGAGTAACTCTCTTCAAGTCATGTGGAACACGAAACAAAATCATTCAGAGGATTTCCAGAAGACAGGACAAGAAACAAAGAGTTTACATTATAAGGAAGCAAATTTTGACTGGATATTAAGAAAAAATTCCTCATGGTAAAAACTGTTCAGTAGTGTGCCTCAGGAAGTGGAAGACTCTCCTTTGCTGGAAGTGTTTAAACAGAGGCTGGATGGCCATGTTTCAGGGATGCTGTAGTAATGGATTCCTGCACTAGGCAGGGGGTTGGACTAGATGTTCTCCTTAGATTGTGATTTAGTGAAAACAGTGATGGAGAAAATCAGCAAAGTCTCTGATGGTGGTGGGCTCTCACTTAACATCTATCCATCCAAGTTCACTGAATTCATTGGGGGTTGGTCTTGGGGCCTTCCAAATCTAACATGCTGATTCTATTTCAAAAGTGTGGATTTGCTTCAACCCAGGATTATGAGATGAGGATTTTTTGCAAAAATAAACTAAATGTATCCCCATAGTCTATTGGACATGTGTAGGAATATTGTCCAAGAAAATGAGGCCATTTGAAAGAGAGATAAGGAGGCATTAAATAAAGAATTAAAAACACTTAAATGGCTATTTACTGGGCCAATATTTTATGTTTTATTTATGTGACCCAAAAGTAAAACATAAGAAAGAAAATATAAGAACATGTTCTAATTCAGATTGAATTTTATACAGAAATAAACAACTATTTATTTCTGAGTTTATAATCTTTAAAATAAATGCCAATGCAAATACAATTAAACTCTATTATTAGTAGGATGCCCATCCTGCACATGAAGAGCAGTGAGGGAGAGGAGCACTGTGGCTAAGAGATAATGGGAGCCCTGTAAAATAATTCCTGGTTTGATCAAGTAAAGATTCCCTCAAGTTGAACTCAACTCCTGGTGACTGTGCGGTCACTGTCTTCTTCCAGAATGTTTATTTGACTAGTCAGCCTACAGCCCCCGAGACTTATTGGTGGTCTCCTATCTAACCAGGTCAGAACCTGCTTAGGCTTTTGAGATCCGCCAAAGATGACTAGGCACACTGACTCAGCTTGACCATCATGTTACAGTCATGAATACAATCCACCATTATGATTAGTGTATCAACATATTCAGAGGAGAGCCTAATCAGTTGTTTTCTCATGCATAGAAAAATGATGGCTCTTATGCATAAGTTGCTGCTGCTGATGTTAACACTTACGACAGATATACTAATGTACTAAACAACTAGCTGTCAAGGAGCTTTAATGTGGATTTCTGCACTAACCAGGTGGTTAGATCTGATGGCCTAAAGGGCCCCTTCCAGCTCTAGGATTCAGTGATTCTATAACTGTATGCTAAGGTACAACTGAGAATATTGCTGTAGTGATGAAAACCATAATAAATACTTCTCAAATACACTGCTGTACATAATTACACAAATGATACAAATGTAGGCAAAAGATGTCAGTTACATTCATTTGGATTTAACAGACATCCCTTCCCCCCAAGGTCCGTTAAATAGAGGTTTTGCCATATGATTATGAGGAAAATATTACTGTAGACATTCTATGCCTGACAAGATTACTTGTGAGTGATTTCTACTAATTTCTTTTCTTCTGCTCCTGATCACAGCCTTACACTTCCTAAAGCAAAGAAATTGAAGTAAGAGGTCACTGGACTGGTCATGGTATTCTCACTAGGGTAAAATATCTTGTATTGTTTTTCAAAATGCAGTGATTTGCATTTATATATTTGTGACAAATCTTAAGTTATGGCATGGTACAACAGTGCCCCCCAAAGTCCAATAAACTGACCCCATGCTGAAAGACCTGAATAGATGGAATTCAGCTTTTCCCACAAGTCCTGTCTCTCTTGTAATCCCATTTACACACAAATTAAGAGAGAACTAGTAAAAATCAGTCTGTACTTTTTCCTCAAGGGTCATTAGCAAAGCAGGTTTCTGATTTGCCAGCCACACCCAGAACATCACAAGCATTGTCCTTGGCTGAGCAAAGCACCAGATTTCCCAAAGAGGCTGGCTTTCTCAACCTATAAAACTGAGGGTAAGTGTTTAGAAGCAAGGAAGAAGGCCCTGTCTGGGAACATCCAAGGGGGCACAGATGACTGCCCCCCAGCCATCCTCTCTGCAGTGAGGATGTGCTGAAATCCAAAGCCTTATTCAAGGAGGTCTTAAGTAACTGGTGTAGAAGTCTGTGTGTATGTGATGGTTGCCTTCCCTCTATTTCCCTTTCCCAATAAATATTTTTATCCATATAAAATTTCATTTTCCTTGGTTTTATAAGGGAACTTTTCATTAATATTTCCCCCATCTTTCTCTTTTGGGGAAGATAGTTGAAGCTAGTCACAATTCCAGAATTGTGACCCCACTTCAAGGAAGTAGATTATCTGGGCTCTTTCCAGCCAGGGTTTAGGCCTGGGTATAGCACTGGGGTTGCACTGATGGCACTTGTGAATGACCTCTATGGGACTGGGATAGGGGTGATGCAACTCTTCTAGTCCTGCCTGGTGTCCATCTGAACTGCCCAGAGTAGCTCAGTCTACTCTGTGTCAGTCTTGACAATCTTTCCAGCTCATTGTCGATTCTCAAGAGCATCATTAACTTTTTTTTTAATTTCCCTCATGGGTATGTGGTTAGTGTCTCCTGAGCTGATATTTAGCTGCTATAGCATGATCCAACAGTCATCTCATTCTTAGCCTTTTTCCATCCTTCCATCCAAGCAATTGCTCTTTGCAGTTTTCCATTCCTCTCCCTTTCCTTCCTTTTGCAATATAGCCTAACTTTATTATTTTTTATTTTGATTTTATTTTGATTTCCCAAATTATTGCATCAAGATGGGGAATTAAGGTGCTAATGGCTCATGAACTGAGACTTGCAGATCTACGGGACAGGCAAGAGTACAAGAAGACTGAAGCTCTCTCCACCACTCCCACACTATCTAAAATGCAGTGACTGGGAAGACCAACTACAAGCATCATTTAGATTCCAAGACAATGCTCCACTTCAGATTCCTGAACTGAGCAGGATCTTAGACTTAGTAATCCAGATGGCCCTTTAGAATCATTCAATGATTCTATGACCGTGATGGAGACAATTAGAAGTACTCATCCTGACTCAGTGTATTGAAAAAAAAAAGCAACCAAATTGCCCCATCCTATTCTAGATTCATGCTTTGTGTTGAATTAGTATACAGCCATAACAGTGGGAGCTGGAATACTTACCATTACTTCTGCCAGATTTTTCTTGTGTTGTGTTGGCAGAATCACCGACAGACTCTATCAGTTATATCTCAAGCCATGAAAGACATTGGGCAAAATTACCCCAAATCTTGCAAGAGCATTGCAGAGCATTTTAAAGACAACCATTAATTAGAACTGACTAAGGCTATAAACACTGTCCTCTAGTATTAAATGGAACTATAGTCTATCTTGCTCACTGTGCAGAATTTATGTTCCCCATGTTATAGACATGGCGTGCAGATTTTTTTCTTCTTTCCTCTTGAGACAGACTCCTTCTGAGGGTTCCCTAGTAAAAGAGAGTCATAGCAGATTGCCACAAATCCAACTGAATTTAATATTCTTCAGTCTGGCTTTGGGAAAGGAGGGGGAGAGATGATCGATACATGATGATAGATAGATAGATAGATAGATAGATAGATAGATAGATAGATAGATAGATAGAGATGGTAGATAGATGCTTTGAATTCTCTTCTCCAAAGCCCAGAAATACAGGACTTTGACAATCTTTATGAAAATCCCAAATGCAATGAAGAATTATGCAACTGTTTAGCTTTACAGAAGAAAGACTATAAAAAGAAATTTCTTTTTAAATAGTATTGCTGGATCTCTAGAGTTTTTAAAAGGAATTTATCTGGGAAAGGGGGATAATAGGAGGGACGGAACAAAAGCATAGAGAGAATTTTAAATAAAATCAGTAAAATCATTTAAGCTAACCTAGGGATAGGCTTAATTAGTTCTTGGATATGAGATCTTCAGGGAATACGAGGCTGTAAATTAGATTGGGAAGTTGGAAAAACAAGGAAGAAGGCAGTGGAAACCCATCTCCATTATGTGCCAAGAAAACAACATGAATGTGTCTGTGTAACCACCAGGAGTCAATCTTAACTCTTAGGAGACTTTACTGGTTTAAAACCTACCAGCTTTAGGATCCTGGGTTTATGATCAAATGCAGGTTATTGATCTGATACAGCATCCTGGATTTCTAAATGAATGTTATTAGAAAGGTTCTTAATTTCTGACATCAATGTTTTCCCAGTTTTTCAAAAAGCTGAGATAAACCCCTGAGGTTTTGTTTTGTCCAATTAAACAATACACCCCATTTCTGAAGTCATTTTTTTAATTTAAAGTCATTTTCTCAATTATGTGCCCTTATATGGTAAAGGAGCTGGCCAGAGTTAACTGGAGAAAGCAGATGATCTCTTCCCCAAGGCAAGATACACATTGATATTTAATATAAACAGATGATTGGATGGATGGAAATTTTATCCAGCCTGCAAATTCACCAAGCAGCAATTACATGAAGCCAGTGCTGGTAACTGGAACCCATGGCAATAATAATAGCTAACTTCCTGGCTCAGTTTGGAATTTTTTTTTTAAACCAAGCCCACACCCCTTCAGATTCTTCCAAGGTCATTTTGGAAGTAATCATGTCTTTGCTTTATCTTATCTGAAACCACTGAGATTTGGAAACTGGGCACAAACTTGTCACACCAGAGTTTACTATGAAAATAATAAAGTGTTTAAAAATAAATGGCATTATCTTCTTATAATGGTTAGCTATCGTGTGTGTGTGTGTGTGTGTGTGTGAGTGAGTGAGTGAGTTGGACAACATTTCTTGAACTGAGGCTACACTCTCTGCCCTCAGCAATCATTTTACAGCTGACTTTCTGACTACTTGGTGAATGTAATTGCAATGGCCTTTGGCCGGAACCAGTACAATTAATCATATATTCATGTTGATTTCATTGGGAGTGCAACAGGATCTGAATCTCAGCATTTCCTATGCATGAGCTGTTGAAAAATCTGCAAGAACAGAATCTTTTTTTCTTTTTTTTTGCTTTCTACACCTCTTCCCTTCTGAGTTCCAGGACTCCAGAAAATACAATGTCCAATTTCACAGTTAGGGTAGATATCACATCCTCTGGAATAATGCCATCTACACGCTGAAAAGAAGAGAGTGAGAACGTTTTTGCCACAATAACAGCAAGGTGAGTACTTCATTGGGAATGGGAACAGAAAAGGAACATAGGGGGAAAAACAGCCCAGATGTAGGTATCAAAATCACATCCCACATTGGTTCATTTCAAATGTTGGTGGCTTTACTCCATAGCTAACTTCTTTAGAATTATGAGATACCTCTATTTCAATAGACTTAGAAAGCCTCAGTGTCAAAAACATGTATTTTCTTAATATCATATTGTTACTTGCTTGTTTCTCTGAATGATAAGAAGTTAAGCAAGTGGAGAAGATAGAAGGAGATATCATCTGGGAGTTTTCAAAGCAATTAAGAAAATTTGGAATTAGGCAATTAGTGCCCATTCTCACATCTGGTTTCCTTTTCAACCAGATGTCAACTGGTTCTCTCTCAGTATGTCCTCAGGTCTGCTTGGGTTGTTAATCAATGCCAGTTCATTTCATAATAAGATTTCTATCAACCATGATTTGATCATGGATAAGAAAGATGATCTGGTATATATTACCAATACCAAGAAGGGGAAGATTTGTGGTGTAAGCTTTACCCAGTTGTACCCACTTGATGCAAGATTATCATAGAGTTAGGAAGAAGGATGCATAAACTATAGGAATTATATATTGTTCTTTAGACTTCCTGTCCCACTGAATGTGCCAGTCTAGATTAGTCAGGTAAAATTATGATTTTGTTGATGTAGAGAACAACTCAATTGCCCAGCAGTCTCTTTCCCTGAGCTTAGGTACAGCCAAGATGATAATCCTGAGGAAATATGGAATTGCATGCCAGGGCATAATTTCTGGATTGGTTCAACTCAACCCAACATAAGTGGCAGTGCAGATTCTTGATTGTATTTATGCTACTAAGCAGGAAAACATTACTTTGAAAAGTGAGATTTCATTTTGGTCTCTTTGTCATAAACAGATCATATTCTGTAGTTTAGACTTTCCCTGTCTGCAAGGTCTAGAGAATAATGGAACTTCCTGAGTAGAGGTTGTGCATAAAATAGAAAACATGCTTTGTTTCAAGCTTGGTACAGAACATTCCCATCAAAATATTCCATCAGAACATTCATCATGTTCTGATGGAATGAACTCAAAACACCTCAAGTGTTCCATCTCAAAGGATTTCAAATGTTCAAGCAATTTTTTAAAAAATGGAAATGTGGAACAAGTCCTTTGTTCTCTTGTTTTTCACCCAAGGGCTACAATAACATGTGGGGTGGCAGTCTGAATTGACTGTCACCTGCCACCCAACCTGAAAAAAATTACCAAGACTGAGATTTTTTTTTAAAAAAAGTTTAAAAAACAACAACAGAAGATTCTGCCCTTGCTAAGTGATACAGACTCTCCCATCTTTTTGCATCAGTGGCCCATCCACTGTGACTGCTGCATTATTCCAAAATCTTAACTGGAGCCCAAGGTCACCAGAAATTGTCCACCCCATTAAGAACTTTTTTTTCCTATGTTCCTGACCAAGATCTAAATAATTTCTGTCTCCAGGTGACACAGCTCACTATGATATACCTGGGGAAAAGCCTTGCCCATAAAGATATTTTGTCTGCAGATTTCCCTCCTTAGAAAGATCTATGTGATCTCCTCACCACATAAATTTAGTGATAGTCACTTTTCGTGAGAAGGGCAACCATATAAATTTGATAAATAAATAAATACAGCTAAGGTTTTTCCTCTTCCTACCTTTCCTCCCTTCCTTTCCTGTTGGTAGGCACTTAATCTTTAATATCTGCCTTAATTTATAAAAATGATTTTAACAACTTAAATGTTGTTCTGGAAATGTTATTGCCTTAATTTTTATTTACAGTTCTTGGTTTTATTTTTGTGAACTGTTCCAAAAACATTTGGTAATTAAGTAGCTTGTGAATTAAATACATGAAATAAATCAGCTTCCATTGAATGAAAAATCATTGGAGATTATATGACATCTGTAACATTGACTTCATTCACAGGGATAGAGAACATAATTTAGCCCAATAGCCAAACTGCCCCATATTCATAATTGGTAGACAGGATATTGGGGTCATCAGAGCTTCAGGAAAAGAGAAATCTCTTTTTTTTCCCATTCTCAAGTTTGCCTTTGTTTGTAACTGGACATGGAGAGCAAGTGTGTTCCCCTCTTTCAGATGTGAAACATGACAGAAAACATTTGTTAGATCTGCACTGACGCATATCTACCTCCAGGCAGCGTAAGTTGAACATAGAAAAATACAGTCAGCTTGAGTGTTTATGCTTATTATGCCTAATTATTTTTAAAAATCATAGCAGTTGAGAGCCAATTTGGTCTAGTGGTGAAGGCAACAGACTAGAAACCAGGAGACAGTGAGTTCCAGTCCTGCCTTTGGCATGAAAAACCAGCTGGGTGACTTTGGGCCAGTCGTTCTCTCTCAGCCTAGCCCACCTCACAAGGTTGTTGTTGTGGGGGATATAGGAGGAAGAAGAGTATCAGTATGTTTGCCACTTTGAGTTGTACATGAAAGAGAAAAAGGCAGGATAAAAACCTTTTTTAAAAAAATGATGAAAAGTTGCACAGGGAATCTATGCAACTATTCAGTATTTTAGCCCGTTTTCCATCCACTGGAAGCATTAAGCATTTCCACAGAAGCAAGAAAGAGACGAGATAATTTTCTGTCCCTGTTGCTATGCTTACTGAAAGCTTTTGTTTAAAAGTTTCCCCATTGTTGATTTTTTTTCTCCTACATAGCCACTGAGGTACTTTCTGAATATCTTTAATGGACCATTAACTAGCTCTCTCCAAGCTAGAGTTGGGATGGAAAAGAAATGCTGAGTGCTATGAAAACATCACAATCAGATAGATAGAACACCTTTGGGAAGGAAAATAAGTACAGTAGAGAGGAAATGCAAGACTTCCTCCTCTTCCTCCCTCTCTTTCACACGTGCAGCAAGAGAGCCGAAAAAGAGAGATAAAAGAACTTAAACTGAAGGCACACAGACAGAAGGAAAATATGCGAGGTGCCACTTGGACTTAAGGCATAGGCCCCAAAGCCATACCTGTGTATCAGCAAAGGAGCCTCGCAGGCACATGGCGTAACAGACTTGATGCCCAGAGCATAAAATGCCAATTGCATAAAGAATCCAGCAAAGGAAGGAGACACTGATGTAATCTGAGTACCATTTATCCACAAGGAATTCTATAAAGTGTCAGATATAAGGAAGCCCTATACATTCCATTCCATGTGCAGTATATATTACGGAAGCAGCACAGAGGTCACAGGGTATGTGTGGGCGATATGCAAAGCACATTTGAAAGCTGAATCCATGGTACATCAAGACATGCCACACGGCTGTACGAAAGCTAATCCTGAGCAGAGATGCCTGCGGAAATCTTCATTTCTGAATGGACCATTCGACTCTTCCCCTCCCAGTTCCCTGCAAGAGAACCAAAAGGTACTCCATTGACAAGATCTCTATCTATGGACTGTCTAAATGGTTGTCTGTATTCCAGGCCAAAATATTAATCAGGGTTTGTCCTATGCTAACTTCATCCAGATTCTACACATAGAAAGCATTCTCATTCATTCATTCATTCATTCATTCCATTTCTAAGGCTGCCCACTCACCAAACAACTCTTAGCATGTTTCTGAAAGTTTTCCTGCAACCATGAAAGTGGTAAATAACAGTACAGTGCAAAACAAATCCAGGCTATTATTTGAAATATTAAGATCAAATATTTGATCCAAACTGACAGGGAAACAGACTTTTTAAAAAATAAATAGTACTTTAATTAATAACAAAAAAGAAAAACAAAACACCATAAAAATAACAATTATAATAAAGATACATACACTATGAACAAGAAGGAAAAAACATTAAAAAGCTATTACAAAACAGCAAAAAAATACAACAAAGGGGAAAAAACTTGGCATAGTATATCATTATAACAGTAAACAGTTACAAATCTCTCTCTATATTTATCTAATGCAAATATTATTCAGATGCATATATATTATATGACTACCATATTTTTTTAACCTACCGTATTTTGTATAAATGAGTCCCATATTTCATTACTGTATACTTGTCTATACACAGTCTGCATCTATAGGCAATCCGCTCATAAGTGGCAAGTGCAGTGAGATCTTCCATCCATTGAATAAATGGGGCCATACGCTTATCTTTCCAATGCTGCAGTATCAGTCTTTTGGCCATAGTAAGGGCACACAGAATCCATTTATGTTGCCCAGATGACGTATTCCAGGAACTAGGTATATAGTTCAAAAAAATATTATCCTCTAAAAAATTTAGCTTTTGTCACACAATCATATTTATATAGTCCACTACTTTCTCCCAAAACAAAGTAAGTATAGGACATTGTAAAAACATATGCTTTAAAGAGGCATTGTCCTTATTACATCTCCAACAAAATGCTGTTTTTGACAATTCTTTTCTATACAAACATAGTGGAGTCCAATAAATTCTAAATACGATGTTTTGTTGTCTAAGTCGTAGTTTCAGATCCATTGACACTCTTGCTATAGAAGTTACAACACTCTCCCATTGTCTAGACAATATAGAAACCTCTAATTCTTTATTGCACTCATCCCTTAACATCTGCATATCAAATTAAATTATTGATAACAAATATCTATAAAAGCTAATAATAGATTTTTTTAGTTTTAAAGGATTTAACAAGTTGTTCTAGTACCTCGGGGGTCTCAGAAGCTGAAAATGCTGCTGGTCCAAACAATGTTGTTAACAAATGTTGTGGCTGTAAATATTGCCATTGGGATTCATCCAATAGATATTTATCTCTTAACACATCATATATTAAAAATTCATCTTCATCATCTATCAGTTGGTCCAAAGTCAATATCCCTACTTCCATCCAACTTTTCCATATCACCATCTTTTTCTCAATTTTTAATGTTGGATTTCCCCATAAAGTCAGTTTAGCGTGGGAAAAAGGATTGAATCTTTTTTTATTAGACATCACATTCCATAGCTTTCTAATTGACATAATTGTTTCCAGAGATATTAGAGTTCTAGTATATTTTGATCCTGTCCATCCAACCAAAGGTGCTATATATGTACATTCCAATGTTGCCCAAATCGGAAAATTAACACCAATTGTTGGCTTCCAGTATTTAATACTTGACAATAAGTAAGCTTGATGCTATAGCTCCAGATACAGAAAACCAAATCCTCCTTCATTAATTGGTAATTGCATTTTCTGTAAAGATATTCTGGGAATTGAAGAACCCCATAAAATTTTTCTAAACAAAGAATTTATTTTCTGAAAATATTTGCTAGATATTTGAACAGGAATTCCTCTCCGAATATAAATTAATCTGGGAATAATAACAGGGAAAGAGACTTAATAAACACAGTGAAAGTAGTGGGAATAGTGTATTGTCAAACAATTTCTCTACTCTGTGAGTCCATCTAGCAATACTATTATCTAGTTCACATTTTACCATTTTATTAAGGGAAATATCATGTATTTTGTCCCCTGCTCTCTCCAGGGTCACTTGCTTTGCTAGTATCCTCTTCCAAGCTCTTTTTCTTCCTTCTGTTGAAATAGCCATTTGGGGCTTCTGGGTCCACCATTCCTGAAAAGTGGATGATGATGATGATGATGATGATGATGATGATGATGATGATGATGATGATGATGCCACCGCCGCCACCAGAGCCTGTCCTTCCCAGTGCCTTGGATCTTCTTCTGCCCTGCTATTTCTCTGCACCAGCAGACTCCTCTCCTCGTTCTCTTCTCTTGGTTTCAAGACAGGCTGTGCCAGTTTTTGTTTGCCCCAGCACCTCCTTGTCCCATCTCTCTTCTGGACATTCTGGTTTCCCTCCTCCCTAACAAACTGTTATCCCCCCTTCGAACTTGCCCTATGCCCCTTTTTAAAACCAGTCAGATCCATCTCTTACCTTCCAGAGATGGGAGGTAATTGTGCTCTTCAAGTGAGGAGCAAACCCATGTGGCTGATGTCCCTGGCTGCCCTCTTCCAGTGGCTGACCTTCACTAAGGGATGAAAAACCTTTCCCCTTGATAGGAAGAGAGGAGAGGAAGCCTAAGGAAACCCCTGAGTTTGGCAGTTGGCTGTAGTTGGTGGTTCCGATGAAGGAAAAGTGGAGCAGGTTTGGTCTGGTTCAGAGAGAAAAAAATTAAACCAAGGAATTTGTGGGTGGGGTGGGGGGAGAGGACTATACGAAGGAATCATGACTGCAGAGAACTGTGATTCAGCAATCAAGATTAGGTATTACTGGGGGATGCATATCTTCTGGGTTTTCTATTGAAATCATATTTGTGTATATTTAACCACACTGTTTATCGAGGGCTAGTTCTTTAAGCAAGACATACCAGCAAAGCCTGGCCACCAGATTTAAGAGAGTAATTCTTCAGCTGAGAAAACAAACACATAAGCATTCTGTATTATGCTAGAAAAGAGGAAGCCCCTGGCTGCTAAAGGGGTGATGGCCGTCTGGCCTTGGAGATCCCAACTGCTCTACCAGAGACACCCCTTGGGAACTCTTGATTGACTTCTGGCTAGGGAAGATGTCCAGGAGGGTGAGGAAAATTTGCTCCCATTATGAAAAAGAAGGTGAAATTATTTGGTTAATGCCCACCTTCAGGATTTCTGCCACCATTCTGTCCACGCTTATTTTGGGTGGTGGCAAGCATCCACAGAATACTTGCCTTCTTGAGGGAGGTGGAAGATCCCAGAGCCAGGAGGCAGGGGAAAGCAATGGGGACCCATCATCCCACAGCTCCAAAGGAAATGCTGCAATACCATCTTTGCAATATTTCCTCTGGAGCAGCAGCTAGGCATCCCCAAGCCCAAGATCATCCTGGGGCACAGGGATGTGGTACTCATCCCAGACTGGTGCAGCCCATGTGGGCAGATGTGGGCAACATGACTGAAATGCAAGTTGAATGATCACTTAGAACAAGATGCGTGGAGTTCAACTCCCAGAATTCTGTGAGTTGAAGCCCACACAGCTTTAAGTGGCCAAGGTTAAGAAACACAGACTTGGGAGGTGGAAATGCTTGTGATTAACTTTGCTGCTGTTTGCTAGGAATCCTTCTGCACAGGTAGATCTTGTTCTTATAGTGCTTTGTATACAAAAAGCTTGAGAAGACACAACAATCTGTACAGTTACCAAGTTCCCTAAGTTAAAGGCTGGGAAAGCCAAGCCAGGTCCCTACCAGACTGACTCACAATCCTTCACTGGGTTGACATTAAAAAGTGCTGACAGCTGGAGGAGAGAAGAACACTTTCATCTGGCAGTAGCCTCCTGTTGGCCCAGGGGTCAATGCTGTCTCCTCAGCCTTCCCTCTCCCATCAAAGCCATTTCTTTCTCAGTCCTTTATTAAATAGGGTCACCGTCCGGGTTCCTCCTCCCCCTCCCCCTCCCGTCAGCAAAAATGCTCCCTTGCCTGGCCATTCCTGGCTTGAAACGCAGGAACCTTCATTCCTGCCATCACTTTGAACTGATTCTACCAACATCAAGGCAGGAGGGCACAGGCATGTGATCTTTTCTCCCTATATTAATTATCTCATTTAATTGAAAGGGAAAAAGTTAAGAAATGGGAGCCACTCCTGGCAATTTAGAGTGCCTGGGGAACAGAGCAGAGATTTGTGGCTTGCTCCAATTTGTTTTTCTCCAATTTTTATATACACAAAAATAGCACTTTGGGAAATAGCCATTAACCTGAATTCATCATCATAATCTCTGACAAGTGGGGCATCATTTATAGGTAAGGGTAAATTATTATTATTATTATTATTATTATTATTATTATTATTATTATTATTATTATTATTATTATTTGTGCTGCTTATATCTCCCAGAGATGCCCAGCATGGTTCATGAAATCTCAATAACTATCTTAAATAAAATTATCAACAGAAACACCAAACTCCTAAAACAATATGAAATATTTTCAAATATGAAAATTGAGTTTTTTAAGGTAATCGTTCAAAGTGTTTCTGTGGAGCATAAAGGTTCCTATGGAAGTAAAACCAAATGTAAGAATTAGATGTTTCTGTTGCAAAAGAAGAGGGATACTCAGGGGAGGTCAGCAAGGGGGTCACAAGAGTCAAGATGGCAGCCACAATCATGCCATTGCTACACATTAAAAAGGGAGGAGGCTGCAATGGCATGACTGTGGCTTCCATCTTGACTTTTGTGACCCCCTCCCTGTGGGCATCCTTGAAGATACTAGTTGCATTTCTTTCCCAAACCGTAAACCCTTCTTGAGACTGCCTTCCATATCCCATTAAAGCAACCCAGAACCTGACCAGCCTGAAGTAATAGTTATGGCTCACATGCTCCAAATGCAGTGCCCATCCTGCGGCTCTCGCACACAGTGTGTCCACCTGGTCTAGCTGAGTGTGCAGGGTTTGCTTCTATCATGTGCAAGGAGAACACCCATCCTGGGCACAGAGCTGGACTTGTCATCGATTACAGAGTAGCTTCCATGGCTGAAGGGGAATTTGAACCTGGGTCTCGCCAGTCATTCCCCAACACCCTAGTCACTATGGCTCACTGGCTCCAGTGTTCTCATCCATTGTGCCAATAGCCAAGGCATTGTGATTAAGGGCAATTTTTATTTTTTTCATTCATTCATTCATTCAATTTATATAGTCGCCCATCTCACATTCATGACTCTGCATTCCACACTACAGCTTTGTCTTCCTTGCTGTTCCTGGCTGTTATTAAGCCAACTTCCGAAATTCCAGTCCAGATTGCAGAGGGTTGGCAGCAGGGCCTGGGCTGGTGCTCAATCCGAATTATGGCCACTATGAGACCTGATTGGTTGATCCCTTCTTCTCGCTCTTCCCATCCATGCAGGGAAGGCAGGCCTCACTAGCTGGCTCTGGTTGACCTCACAGACTCCTGGTTTCTGCCCTCTCCAGAGCTCCAGCACATTTCTGCACTAGGCATGGCCGACGCTTTAGCACCGTTTCCCGTTTTGGAGGCTTTGGTCAATTAAGCTTTGAAGAGGCTTAAGCCTTCTAGAAACACCCCACCACCACACCCAAAACTGGACCCTAATTTCAGTGAGATCATTATGTTATTGCCACTTGCCCTTCAAGACCAATAACATTCAAATGTAGCCACTGGTCATGAGAAAGTGGTCTACCACAGCAGACAGCTGTTTCCCAGCCTCTTTTCAAATCAGAGTTTGAATACAATTGTGGCAGAATAGAAGGCGGCCACTGACTCCGACAGCACATCCCAGGAGCAGTGTTCTTGATCCCTAAAACCATGAACTATTGTGAAGGAACAGAAAGTGGATAACCTTCCCAGCCACCATCAGGAAAATAAGTCTTGTAATCTTCTGACCCACCGTAGTTTGAAAATATTTTTTAAAATGAAAATTAATTTTAAAAGCCCATTAGACTAGAAATGTGCTCCCAAATTTAAGTATAGCAGTTACATAGATTTAATGTCCCAGTTATAATGTTCTCCTTTTTTGCTGCTGTTGTTTCACAAAAAAAGTGTAAAGCTTGGCCAATCCCCTTAACCCCTCCAGTTTAAAACCCTTATTCCAATCCACTGCAAGCTGTAGTCACTGAAGGTGGAGCCAGCATAGGATGATTCCAGCCATTCTTAAATTACAAATTTGTTCTAAAATATTCCAATTTCTTTTGGTTTTTGCTTCTGCTCTCAGGTGCAGTCCTCTCTGTTACTTTCTGCCGGGCATGAAATCAGATACATTTTTTCTTACTGGCTATCAAGCTGTTCAATGGTAGAAACTGATTTAGCACAGGAGTCCCAGTCTGATAAGGAAGAAAGGTATTACCTTGATATTAAGGAACTAATATCTGCTAGCAAGAATCCATATTTAAAACTTACTTAGAACTTTTTAAAGAGCGGAAAATAATTTCTGGCTCTGATCCTCCCCTCTTCTATTTCTTGCCCACCCAAGTTTTAAATATGTCAATAAATGTGATCAGTACAAGGCCTAGGATGACAGGAGTTTATAGGATTAGAAATGTGATTATTGATGGGAAACCTATTTCGGTTTAATATACCCTGCAAAAGAATTGATTGCTAGTTCTAACATGGTTTCAAATGAGACAAGTGCAATAATTTTTTCTTAAATTCAGAGGAAAGACCAATGAAATACATTAACAGTGTTTGAAAAATTATGTGTATCCACATCATCTAAATTCAGAGGAATATTTTCAATATTATAGAAAAAACATCAAATGCAAGGCTCTCTTGAAAGTCTTTAAAAAGTATTGGAAGAAGACCTGGGATATGGAGCACTTTATGGTATAAAATTCTTTTCAAATCCTTTTCAGTGAATAATCAAGCCAATCATAAAAATAATTCATACATAGTATTACAGTATCTTAAAATTGTTTATTTTTTCTGCACTATGTTGGAAAACTTACAGTCTAACCCTCTCCACTGGAGATGTCACTCATTTTGATTCAGAGCTTTTGAAGAAATTGGGGAAAAAATTACCTAATATTCTTTGGCAGTTTACAAGTTACAAAAAAAATTATAGTTTTATTGTCATTTTTTTCCCCAGAACATAGAAAATGCGTAGCACAAAGAATTAACCTTTTTGTTGTTTCTGCTTTACTGTAGCAGAACAATGGAAATCTTAATCTCTCTTTGGATTGATAGACTTTATAACCACGAAAATTTGGTGGGTAAAGTACGACATGAACCTATCCATGCCATTTTCTGGGTAATACCACAAACTCTGAGGTTTCCTCCCTATATTGAACTTCTCAAACTAATCTAAATCCCTAGGAATTCCTGGCAGTCTTCCAAACAATAAGGCGGGAGTGTCTGCAGAGTGTGTTGAGAAAAGTCAAGATGGGCCCATGGTAGTGCAGTTGAAGTTCTGCCTGTGTGTTGCACATAAAAAAAACAGGTAGCGCTTCGACTGTGTCTTGACTTTGTTGCCATAGGTTGTGGTCACCCCTGGAGTCCAATCTCATGCTGCTCGGCGTTTTGGAGATGACTTAAGGTCAGCTAGGTGCTGCCACCTGGAATAGACCTGAAAAACTAAAACAATAGCAAAAAGGTGGGTTTTCTAAGGTGGGTTTTACTCATGTTTAGTCTCCAGTTTTAGTTACATCAACCAAGTAATTCCTATAACCACCTCCAGCTCTAAAAATGTAGTTTTGCACATAAATATTGAATACGGATGTTTAAAATGCTGTATCTACCCTTAATACAAAAATGTGCTAACATATCCTACTGAACTGGGCATGTTTTAAACATTTTATTTGTTTGTTTGTTTATAATTCACATTTCTATTACCGCCCATCTCCCCGCAAAAGGGAGATTATTCCTATGTGTGTGTGATTTTATTCTTTAAAGAACTATTTTGTCTCACTTGGAAGTAGATCAAGATATTTCATGAATGAAAATATCAGTGCAGGTTTACTGTTCAGGCTATTCTATGTAAGTAACAATGTTCATTGCAAATATAAATGTGTAAGTTTGACTGCAATCCATATTTGGGGCTACCATATCTGTGCTGCAAAAGTCCACGTAAGCGCTAGATGGCAGCAAAGAAACAGAAAACTCTATGCTTTTGCTGCCATCTAGTGGTCAACTGTGTTTTTGCAGCATATATACAATAGGCCTAAGATATTTTTTATTATAGGTGGCCCTCGCTTAGCGACCACAATTTGGACCAACAAGTAACCTGGCTTGTGACAAGCAGGGTTAATAGATCAGGGGGAAGTAAAATTGTAAGTCGCTAAGCAGAAAATCACGTGACCACAACTTACAATTTTACTTCCCCCTGATCTATTAACCCTGCTTGTCACAAGCCAGTTGCAAAGCACATGAATGGCAATCACATGACTGCGGGACGCTGTGACAGTCGTAAATGCAAGGATTGGTCACAAAGCTTTTTTTTTACACTGACATGACTTTGAACGATTGCTAAATGAGGTAATCGGTAAGTGAACACTACCTATGTTTTATTTTTTTCTTTTCTAAGCAGGAAATTACTTGTCGACCATATATATATATATATATCTTTTAATTGTTTTAATTGTTTTACAGTTTTTATGATTGTAAGCCACCCAGTCACTTGTTGAGATGGGTGGCTATGGAAATTAAATAAATTAAATTAATTAAATTAATTAAAAAATTAAATTAAGATTTGGTATTTCTGGAGACTAAAATGCTCTCTCTCTGGATATATAGTTGGCAAACTATTGTTTTCTGTTTTACACTGCTGCTGATAATTAGTTACTTGTAATCCTTGTGTTTAAACATATAAACAACATCCTGCTCATCTTTATTCAAGATCCATGTGCAGATATGGAGGACAAGAAATATGGCAGGGGAAGGAGAAGGGCCCTTTCCCAGCACCAAAGCAACCACTGCCCACCATGGACCGGGGCAACTAAAGAGCCCCTCAGGGGCAGGGAAGTAGGGGGGAAGCCACATCCCCAGGGCAAAGGAGGTCTCTGGTGCCAGCAGCAGAGCCCCATGAGCAGCATCACTCACTGTAAGATCCTCAGCAGCTCTTCTGCAGGGGGACAGGGATGCAAGAAAGCTCTATGTTGGCAGACCTGTGGGGGTCATGCAAGGTGGTCCATGGGGAGGGGGTCCAAAAAGTCAAGATGGTGGCCACAACCATAGGAGCAAAGCCCCACCCCTTTTTCATGGATGTCCTCAGGTGCTTCTGGAGTCATGGAAGCTTCACCACAGAGTTGACAGCAGCAGAGAGGCAGGTATGTGGGAAAGCAGCTTTTCATATACTGGCCAGCAGTCTAACCCCCTGCGGTTTAGGTCCTGCAGCACTGAATCTGCGGGGGGGGGGGGGAGTGCTGCAGCAGTATGAAGGGGAAGCACCTCTGCAGGTGGCAGCCCAGGTGCGCAGTGGCCTTCTGTGGGGAAGGCAAGACAGCCATCTTAGCCCACAGTAACAAAAAATCAGGAGGGGTCTGGCAGCACCTTTTCTGCTAATACGTTTTATTAAAAGTCATAAACTTAAAAGTTTGTTAACTGGAAAACCTTGTTAGTTGGAAAAGATGCTACCAGCCTTCTGTTTTTGTTTTTTTTAGGACAGTATCACTTGCTTCATCAGTTGATGTCACTGCTGTCTCCTAAAAGAATTTAAGAAAACCTTTAAAACTGTGTTTGTTTTACGACACAAACTGCAATTTTTATAACAGATCCAAGAGAGGAAAGAATATACAGTATACAGATTCCGCTGCACATCTGTATTTGAATATTTCCAGTGGAAGCCATCTGCCACAATGCTGTGGGGACGGTATCTGTGCATTAGCTTCACTAGGCTTTGCAGGATCTTACACATCTGGATAATTCACTGCAGGCACTTAGAAATTGCAGAAGTGTTTATTTGTTTATTTCACCATACATTTTAGTGACCATCTCCAAGCTTTTAAAAAGAGGGGGGGGAGATTATTTTAGTTATATAACAATTCCTTTTTTTTTGCTATATTTGTAAGTTTGTTTTCTTAATTCAATTGCTGGAAGGCTCTCATAACCATGCTGGATCCCTGAGATCTAACATGGGACAATCAGCCCAATGTCACTCTGTATCCTATATTATACCCTGCCTTCATGTACCATCTCTGGCCAGATGTGGTAGTCTTTCTGTATTGGGAAGCCAGGAAGAAAATGTTAGCCTAGCTGCAGAGGCCAGAACAGTAGATGCTACCATTCACCGCTAATAGTTGTAAAACTAAGGTGGAACTGGTGCCTATCTATCCCTCGGGGAGCACAAGTGTGAATCTACAAGCTATAGGTAGGTCTTCTTCACAGCAGGTTCATTGCCTGGTCCCATAGAGCACAAGAAATGCAGGTGACAGGCACCAGTTCACCCTTTGTCATGAAGAAGAGGAGGAAGAGGAGGAGGATATTCAAGATATTACATGTGATCAATCCAAAAAGAAAATTCTGCTCTTCAGAGAACTCAAGGCTGCCGCTAGCAAGTTAAGCTTTTCAAACATTAAGGAAAGATAGATGAGACTCTTGGCCATCTTCTACACTTTACAAAGTAAAATGTCCCTACCCTCATGATGTTTTTTCCCCAGAAAGAAGGAACTACAAAAGCTTGGTCACTGCTAGTATTTGTTCTGCTACTGATCCCCATATATTTACTCCCAGCAAGGTCTATGGCAGAAATCTTGTCCTATCTATTTCTCAGTGAAATAGTCCCCTTGGGGAAAAGACGAATGCATTTCTAGAGGCTACAATAGAGGATCTATCAGGATAGTAGTCAGAATCCAACAGGCAAGCAAGTAGGAAAAGATAACAGGACCTTGCCAGAGCAACTGAAATCTGGTTGGGTGACCTTGGGCCAGTCCCTCTCTCTCAGCCCAACCCACCTCACAGGGTTGTTGTTGTGGGGAAAATAGGAGGAAGAAGGAGTATTTGGTATGTTCGACACCTTGAGTTATTTATAGAAATAATAAAGGTGGGGTAGAAAACAAACAAACAAATAAATTTAAGGGGACGTCTGTAACAAATTTTCTATTCAGCTAACCTGAAAGGCTGAGAGGAGACCAAGAAGAAATAGAAACTTTTCTACTGGTGGTACTCTAAAAAGTGAAGATGACCAGGCACATGACAGGAAATCTCACAGCAAGTCTGTCTTCTTGTCTGAGAAAAATCTGAAGTCTGTTTGCAGTGAGAGAAAACTTATAGCAGTCCTTGAAAAAAGCTCAAAGGACTAAAGCAGTGAGTGGCCACACTTCAAGTGATGAGAGAGGATGAAGATTTATCAGTTCTAAGAAAGGAGGTTCTATAATAGAAACTGACAATGAAAGAAAAGCCCAGTGGATGAAATTAACAACCAGAAGTAAGAGATGGAGAAGATATTCAGCACCACCAGAACTCAGAAACAGTTTTCAGGCCCTCACAGAAGCAAGAGTTTTGAGCATTCAGGATAAGACACTGTAGAAGTGGAGATAAGCAGGTGGGATGTATCTGGGCCCTACAAGAAGACAAAGATCATGGTTGGTGCCTCACTTCTAGGAAGAATTGCAGCAAATGAATTCTAACAAGACCCACTGCCTCCTAAAGTGTAAGTGGAGCAAGAATCAGGATTTGATGCACCTTCAAGTCTTATCAAGCCCTCTGACAAGATTCCCTTTGTGAGGGCAAACAATACTGCAAAGCATAGGTATATCTGTATCACCACAGACTTTGAAAATCTTGGAAGGAAATTCAAGACCTTAGGGGTTTGGATGGTGCTTGTATCTGTCCTTCTATTCCATGGAACAGGTCCAGAAAAAAAAAATAGTGCAAGTGAATTACTGGCTCACAAACAGAGCTACAGGGAGAAATTTAGTTTCTGGAATCATGGCCTAAGTTATCTCGATGAAGGTGTCTGGGACAAGATGAGTTGCACCACACAAAAACTGGGGGAAATGAGTTTAGTCAAGGCCCGGAGAGTTTGAGTAAGAAGGCTTTAAACTGACTCCTGTGAAGGTTGGAGATAAACCTTCTAAATAAAGGACCGCTGTTTTTGCATTATACAAAGATGTGAAAGTATTGCTTTAACAAGGCCTATTAAGCTACTCAATAAAAAATCAGAAAGCGCAAAAAAAAGGCCGCAGCCCTCACTGTTCATAGACGAATGCAAATAAACAAGAGCTTGGTTAAGGTAAAGCAAATAGGATTTAATCGCTATAATACAGACCTGGTGCAATGAATCTCATAACTGGAATACAGTCCTGTAGTTAAAGACCGCTGTTCATAAGGAATAGAGGAAACACAAAGAAAGAGTACAATGTATGTAAAATAATTACACTTGTTCTGAAATCTAAATCTAATTTGGTAATGGGACAGACAACATCTGAATTAAAGGAAGTGGAGAAGCTAATAAAAGCAAGAAGGAAAAGTTACTGTGATGCAGCAAGTTGGCTTGCAATACAGCCTTTGGATTAGAGCTCCTAGCTTGCATACAACAGGGTGGTTATAATTTGGATAAAACTGGACTTCAGCTGTGCCTGTGGTATGGTGCCCCAAATGTGCCAAAACTGACCAGTAGAGAATTCTGGCCATTAGCAAGGAATGCTGCACATGGCCTGAGTATGACTATAGGCAATTTTTCCTGGCCACCATAAATGCTATCCACCTGCTCTTGACTTGGGACAAGATGAAATGGCAAAAAAATGCTGCCCCCATTGCCAATCCCCATCCAGCCACAGCCATGCTGCTGCCAAATACTATCATTTTTATTTACCATGTGCAGAGCGTCTTAAGGAAAGGAATCGGTGGATTCCCCAGTCACTGTTGCCCTCCAAACATCACCAGCCTTAGGAAAAAATCCACCAAATATGCACATTAATAGTTCATGCAGAGGGGTCTTTCTGACTTCTGAGAGATGGTTAACCTGGAGCATGAGAGCCAGTGTGGTGTGGTGGTTCAGCTACTAACCTAGAAACCAGGAGATGGTGAGTTCTAGGCCTGCATCAGGCACATAGCCAGCTAGGGGACTTTGAGTCCGTCACAGTCTCTCAGCTCAGCCCACCCCATAGGATTCTTGTTGGGGGAAAATAGGAGGCAGGAGAATTTGTCACAGAGAAGTTAACATCCCACAATCACGACACACTGTGGATACAATTTCAGCTTTGTTGTTGGATGATGCAGTAAGAATTGGCCCAGCAGCAGGAGGGAGATTCCCACTGCCCCACACCTCCCACGGCCTGTCAGCTGCTCTTTTGTGGCTATTTTTATGCACAGGCATGTGGGGTGGGGTAGCAATAAAGACAGCCCAGCAAATCCCTTTTTCCTGATTCCTTGGGCAGCTGCCCTCCTATCTGCAGATCAGGCAGTGTAGCGGATCCCAAAGTGACCAAGGGGGTTCTTTATTATTTCTTATTTTAGGCACTCCCATCAGTCTTGGGTTCCTTTTCTCATTAGCTTCCCCAGCCAAGGAATCTTACTTATCATTTCTATGAGTTTATTGAAGTCTGCAAACTTGAAGTCCTAGATATGCATTCAACTAAATGCAACTTTCGTCTCCCTTGTAGTCAAGATAACACCATCAGCTTCACACAACGTTTCAGATGCTTCCTCTTTCAAATCTTTCTTGTCAGCACCATTGACAGAGCCAATCGTTCTGCAGTATTCTGTCATATCCCTGGTCCTTGCTCCTGGCACATGTACACTTAATGAACTGCCGGTCTGGTCAAGATACGTTTGTTTCAGTTCTTGTATCTGAGAATTGAGAGCTACCAGGTATCAAGACCTATGCAAAGCAAGATCAAGGAAGCAAGAACTGCACAGATCTCTATAAAGTATTTAATGCTATACAGAATCTTGGAATTTCCCACCCTCATTTTTAGTGAGTTAATTAAGGCAAATCATACCAATCTTTGAATGATTTGAAATGCTTCTTCACAGATTTATTGCCACCTGTGCTAAGTTGAGGTTTATGAGAAAAGTTGTCAACTGACTCACCCTCTGCCTCTTACTGGCTTACTGTGTGTCGGTTCTCCCTTCCATTTCTTTCCCAGTCCCCTCACTATTTTTCTCACAAAGGATTCTTCTTTTTGCCTTCCTGCAAGGTACAGCTGCATCCTGCTTAACCTTTAGCGATCCAAAATCTTTTTTTATTTTCCTGTTCTACAATATTCCATTTTGACTCAGAGCTAGTTTCTCTTCCAAGGGGCTAAAATATATTTCTAAGTTCCAGTGGTATAAAGTATCTCCTACATCTCTTTCTTTCTGATTGTCACTCTCATACTGTACTGGAGTTGCTTTTTTATTTGATTCTATTCATCTATTTGTTCCCGCTGCAGCACTTTCACTGTTTGATCTGATAATTCTTTATCCTCTCTTAAGAACTGAAGCTTGGCCACTTGCTGCTCTGATCCTCTTTTTTTTCAAGCACAGTTAAAAGATTGTGGTTGCTGCAAGCATATATATATCAGTTGTTTCCAGGCAAGAATGCATGAATGGATGAATGAATGAGTGTGTGTGTGTTCATCTTCATTTTTGTTTCTTAAGGCACTATCAGTTGAAATGTTTGCTTGTTTTTTTCTTCTTGCTCCCTTCCCAGGTTTTCAGGAAAGCTCAATACACACTGTTGACTTAACAGGAAAAAACAGGTTAGCAAGCTCCCCCTTACACTACCCCACCAAACTCCATTGTCAAATTCCTGTTCACACTCCCTGTTCCCTCATTCACTAAGTTCAATTCCTAGAAACTGGCTGCCTTATATTCCTGCAGCAGCTTCAGCTTTCTCAGCAAGAATCAGCCATTCATGACTCGCAAAGGTCATTCAGCAACTCTCAGGTCAAACCCTTGCAATCAGTGGCTCTTCAAAAACTGTTGTCACCCTCATAGCTAAATACACAGGTTTTCTGGTCAGTCCCCTCTCTTCCTTGTCTCTCCCTTTTGTTGAACTCCACTGCAAAACACCTGTTAGCCCTCCATCTTCATTTGCTCAGAGGAGTCAGAGGAACAATAAAACACAGCCATGCCTTGTAAAGCATCAGCTTGCATAAACCCCAAGTTCCTCTCCTAAATTGCCCTTCCTGATCATTTTCTTTGGAATATCACTTGCTCCTACCCCTTTTAAGATCAAGCAATTTCACTGTATTGCTCTACTCAGAAGCTACTTGCATATATCTGAAATGAAATTGCACCTTAAAAATGCAAGGTCTGGTATTAGCACTGTGTAGTCTAACTCCTTTCCCAACAGCAGCCAAAGCTGCCTGTTTTAAAACTGTTAGTTTGGGTATTCATTCATGATGCTTATTCTGGCTTTAATGTATAATAAAGACTATTTCACCATATACAAATTGGGAAGCTGCTTTCCTTTTTTGTTTTTTCATTTCACAGTATTATGAAATGGAGAATTGTTTGAAAATTCTGCTTCTGTCATTAATTCTTCAGCCATTAACCAATGAATGTTGCCTTTCATCCAGGTGCCAGTTATAAATGCAACAAGAAAAAAAAAAGAATTCAGAACTGTGGGGAAAAAACACAATGCTATTGAAGTCAGTAATAGAAAGAAGTTCTGTGCTCCTGAACAGTGTTTGCATTTCTTTGGTTTTGTGCTAGTGCCTCTCCCCACCTCTAGCCCAGTAAGTCTCTTTTGTTTAAACAGCCAGGAAGTGGGGGGAAAACAGAACAGGGTGAGCTTTTAAAGTTCACCCTCTGATGCCATAAAGATCCTTGTGAAAAAAGCCCACAGAATGGAAACTGCTGAGATGCTCTGAAAATGAGGTGGTGTGTAATGAGATGTCGGTAGGGGTTCTGACTCACTGTGAGTAAAGCATAGGCAACCTCACACCAAACGCGGTTGACATAGGAAAGGTGAGCCCAGGCAGCACTCAAAATAGTCTTGGGATATATCCAGTGCAGTCCGTTAGGGCAGGGCTTTGTGTGTTAGACAAACTGGACCTCCATTCAGATGACAGAGAACCCTAAGAAAGAAATCTGTTTCAACAATGTTTATGTCACCTTATGCAATGACCCTGAATGGGGTTTAATGGGTAAGGTCATCAGGGAACACTGCCTGAACCTTTGCCTCCTTTATTACTCTCCTGCATCTCCACCAAACAGCAGTAATTTCCATGGCTACCCTCAATTCCAACAACAAAATCTTCCAGCTACAGAAGCCAGTAGACGACCAACAGTTGGAAAGGAAGAAGGAGAAAGTTAATACTGGAGAACAGAAGCCTCGCTGCATAAAACACATTGTGCTTGCTTTCCCTGGAGACCTGGAGAATTGATTCAGTGATTCTTTTGAAAGCTTGGAAAAGAGGAGGAGTTAACAGCCAAAAGAAATGTTTTGTCATTAAACAAATAATTCTGTGGACTCACTGGTTCCTTCATTAATTGGTATTGATAACATACTCCACCAACAAGCTATTCCTGAAGGGGGAAAGGTTAGCAACTGGATTATGGACAAGGGCTGGTCTTTCATCAACCATTGTTGGAAAGTAGTAGCAGCCCCTGCTCAACCACGGTGTCACTCAAAACAGGGCCCTGCAATACAGATGTTGAGTAGGACAACAGATGAACCAATCATAGCATTCTGCCAAATATATTCTCACACTCAAATGCCTCCACCGTGACTTCAGCTTTGCAAAAGTGCCCCCCTTTAGAAGTCAAGCATGTGTGGGGTAAGCACTGTCTGCAAGAATGAGGAACTGGATTTTCATGCTACAGATTCTAATGGTGGAGTTTATAACCACACAGATGCCTCATCTATAACCTGAAATAATGCTGATGGTCAGAAAACAAATGCATTATGTTGTCTTCCATCCAGTCCAGCTCAGTATCTGTAAAGTGCCCAGTGTGAACACGTAAACGTAAGAATAGCCCTTTTGGATCACAATAAGACCTATCTTAGTCCAGCATTTTGTTTCTCACACTAGCAAACCAGATGCCTGAAGACAGAGCAGGAGTTAAAGATATATAATAGCCTTTGATAGATCTGTCCTCCATGAATTTATCTGATGCTATATTAAAGCTACCCATGTTATCAGCCATCACTGTGCCTTGTGATAATGAATTCCATAGGTTAATTATGTGCTGTATGAAGAAGTCTACCTTTTTTTGTTCTAAATCTTCCTTCAATCAGCTTTACTGGATGGCCTCTGGTCCAGTATTTAGACAGGGAATTGTATATGTTGTCCATGTCATTCATGATTTTTTGCACCTTGATCATGTCCCCCCTCATTCACTTTTTTCCAAGCTTAAGTTTAGACTTTTTTCATATGGATGGTGTTCAGACCTATGAGTTGCCTTCTTCTGCACTTTTACCAGCTCTTTTATAGCCTTTTTCAAATGTAGCAGGCAGAACTGTACACCACACTTCAAAAGTGGACTTCATAAGTGTATGGGCTATACGCGTATGAGCTATTTTATTTTCAGTTCCTTTCCTAGTTATCCCTAAGCATGGAATTTGATTTTTCACAGCTGTTTTTATTTTATTTATTATTCACATTTCTATCACTGCCCATCTCCCCCCACATTAAATCAACAGCTGCATATAAGCTATCCACTATGACCCAAGATCTTTTTCCTGATTTGTTCTAGCCACCTCAAACATCATAAGTGTACTTGGGGTTTGGGGATGTGCCCCAATGTGCATCACTTTATGTTTACTTAATTTGAACACTTTGAAGAGATCCTTCTAGAGCTCTTCACTATCATTTTCAGCTTTTACCACCTGACTATTTTAGCATCATTTGCAAAACTTGACCAGTTCAGTTTATCCCACATCAAGACCATTTCTGAACATATTTAAAAATGCCAGTTCAACTCAATTCCTGTAGGGACTTCAGGTCTCACTTCCTTCTGTTTAGAAAATTGCCCATCTATTTTACACTTTGTTTTCTATTTTATAACTGGTTAACAACTGAGGAAAGAAATGTTCTGTTATCCCATGACCACTAGATTTACTCAAAAGCCTTTGATGAGGAACTATGTGTTTAGTTACCAACTCAGTAACTTTCTGACAAAAGATTCACAGCAGTTGCATGTTAACTTCCTTACACATCTGTCATCATTTCCCCTGCCCCCACCCCACCCTCCTGCTCCAGCTCAATCTGCATCCACATGTGCAGTTAAATTGTATTCTGAAGTTGAATACAGTTTGAGATGCATGTGTCTCCTTCAATAATCCAAAACCTTTTTAACGGCATTCCAATCCTTCTGAGCTGAAACGGAGTCTTTCCTACTGATGAGAAACTGTCAAAGGCTTTTTGAAAATCCAAGTATACAATATCAAAAGACTAGTGATGAAGAACATGGATTCTTAGGAAATCCTAAGCTCACCTGCATTGTCAGTTCAAAGCATGAGTGGCATGCTCTGAATTCTGTTGCTCGCCATGGCCATAGTTCTGTAACTTGTCCACCCTTATTATTCATGATGTGACATAATATTTTGAAAAGTCATCGAAGAAGATAACCTGGTTCCTCTTGGTGTGGTTACCTTCATTAAAACATAAACATCGATGTATATGAGGTCCAGTGATTTCAAAGCTCTAGTCTGTATTGTCTTGGCAAGAGTTGTCCTTGTGGCTTTAAATCAAATGCTAAAATTCACAGAATGATATGTGTGCAAGAATTCCCAGTACAGGAATCCACTACTATTGAGCATCCCCAATAGATGGCCATCCAGCTTTTGTCTAAACACCTCCACCTCCTGTCTTCTATATGATAGCCATTCAGATACTTGAAGACTATAATCATGTCTCCCCATGGTCTTCTATTTCCCAGGGTAAACATAACCAAATACTTCATAGTTTCAGGTCACAGTGACACTGCAACCTTCATAGTGCTAGGCCATGTTGACATTACAAAGTTTTTTGTTCACTGTTGTCTCTGCAGTTCTTTTGTATCTTCTGGATGTCTAGGACCCAGGCATCTGTGTCCTGAGTGAATGCAATTATTGTGTTTCTTATCTGTGGTAAGTTTTAAATTGCTTTGCTGTGACTAAGGCAGTACAGGTTGCAACTACTCTGGCCAGGATTTCCCCTCCATTCTGGATTGTGCACTCATCACCCTTAAATTGAATGGTACGCCCTTTAGCTGTCAGTCATTTAATGGATAGGAGCCCACCCTCTAGGCTGAGAATGTACAGTATAGCACATCTTTTATCAGTATGATCAGCACATGATTAAATGGCTTGCTGCTGTTCAGAAATCCTTACCCAATTCTTTCTGTGGTGATGATTCTCCAATCTGTGAGGTTGATTATTTCTTTGTTGCTTTGATTTAGCTCTTCCAAGAAGTTATTGTCACTGGTCATATAAGTTACAGCTCCAGAATTGACCCACCAACTTGGGAACAGACTGTCCCGCATTGCACCAAAACATCCGTTCGGATATCCTCTGTCCCTGACCCTGGTCTTTGCCTTCTGGTGGGTGCTTGTGAAGCTTGCTTTTGTGATTCTGCTTTTTCAGATGGGGAAGGCTTTCATCAGGTATCCCTCTTCTTGAACTGGAAATGCATTTCTGTTTCCTTCTTGCACATTCTATAGTCCGCATAGTTTCACTGTCTTTGTGTGGTTTGCTCTGCATTACAATGTTTCTAAATTGGAATTCATCCAGAAGTCTCATTTTTATGAACTTCAGAATTATTTCTGTTTCCTAAGCATTGACAAGGAAGGCTGCAGAGAAGTAAGGTTAGTATATGGTTGTGCTTTCTGTCTTTCCCAACTGGCATGTAGCTTTGCCACCAATTCTAGAACAGTATTTCCATGATCCTGCATCTGCCTTCTTTTTCCAAAGCTCACTTGGTGTAGCTTCATTAGGAGATTGAGTTTGCTATTTAAATGGATTCTTGCACGCAGTCACTGCAGTGAATTCCCCCTGCTTTTTGCTATAGTCTCATTTCTTTTATAAGGATTATTTAACCATCTTCTGCTAAGAGACTTGTGGTGGCTTTCCCTTGCCTATCGTTCATATCCCAAGCCCCTGGGTTGTGTGCTGGCCTCTCTGTGGTTAAGACCCCCACAAGCCATCTTTGAAGAGAAGCATTTCTAGTCTGAATTTGCAAAATTGGTAATTCAGATTACTCAGATTGCTTACTGAAAGTTTGAACTCAGGGCAGCTAGTTATGTCTGCTTCCCCTCCAATTGTTTAGGGATTCATCCTCAGTTTACTTACTGTCAGCAGGCTTTCTCTGAGAGTTTCCTCTGGGTTCTGCACTCCTTCCTGACTGTTTCAGGTTCACAGGTTTATTCTGGGCTTTTTAGCTATGTGGGGCTCTGTTGTGCAACAACTGATAAAGAATCCAGTCAGTAGCCTTTACGTGGCCTTTTACATAATAAAATATAATTTAGATGAGCACAACTAGCTTGGTGAAAAGGCAAAGTCAAAACAAACAGAAAAACAGGAAGATTGTGATTACAGAAAGCAGTAAAAAGAAGGGTGTCCCTTGCTGTCGCTCTATACTTTTCCAGTATAACAGCGCCACCTGGTGGATTTACCAGCTCATGGGGCATTTCACCATAACTGTTGCATATTCCAACATCCTATTGGTCCACTTACATCTAACACCAAATCATAGTCACCATTTAGGATTAAATATAGGGTTGCCTCTCTGACTGGTTTGAAGATCTAAAGCACAGTTATTGAGGGTACCTGGACATTTCAGATCTTTATCATAGTGTCAGCATGAATACACCCAATGTATGTGAGGGTAATTGAATTCCACCATTTTTAAGTTCTCCCTGCATGATTCACTGATTCTTTCACCATCTCAAGATCACCATCAGCATTTTGATCAAGTAGGCAATAAATGATCTGCACCGAAACTGAACAGTTTTTTTTCCAATTTTGGTAATCAAGCTCTGAAAGCACCTTGAGCCTAAAATGCTTTCTCCCTGTTGACTTTACCATTACTGGATCCAAGATGCATTCTACATTACACTGAAAACCATTTAGCCAATCATCTCTGCTGGCTACTGAGTCACTCCCTTGCAAAACTTCCACTACAGCCATAGAAGGGGGAAAAAAGATGTGTCCTTTGTACCATGGCACCCCGTCCTAGGAAGTACTGTAAGACATCCTGCAAGCTAATAAGTTGGACAGTTTCCATTTTTCCCCTCTCCCCTTATATAACAGCTAAAACTTCTTATCACCAGCTGGAAAATGGTGTCAGGAGGCAGTATAACGTCATGATTATAACACAGATTACTTTATTCTACCATATAATTGCAATGTGGAGAATAAAGGGGGAAAATTGAAGCTTGAAACAATCTATTTAGACTTTAATCTGCAGGGCCAGATAAATTGCACCCTACAGTGCTGAAAATCTTGGTGATGATTTGGCCTAGACTTAATTTATTATCTCTGAGAAATCCTGGACAGCAGGTGCAGTGCCAGACAAGTGAGATGGGCAAATGTTTTCTCTATCTTCAAAAAGGGAAAAGGAGGCCCTGGGGAACTATAGACAATAAATCTTGACACTGATACCTAAACAGATTCTAGAAAAAGATCCTATTATTCTGTAAATAATTAAAACCAATGCAGTAATTACCAAAAGTCAGCACTGATCTCTTAAGAACAAATCTTGCCATATCTTACAATCGTTTGATTGGGTAACTTCCTTAGTAGAAGGTGGGAATGCTGTAGACATAATATATTTTGATTTCAGCAAAGCATTGCATTTGATAAAATAGCCCATGACATTCTGATTAGCTAGCTAATTAACTGTGGGCTGTAAGGAATGACAGTTAAGAGAATAGATAATTAGTTTTAAAAAATCACTGCCAAAGAATTCAAATTGGTTCACTGATTCCTCATCAGACTGGAGTGAAGTATCAAATGGGATGCCCCAGATTTCAATCCTTGTTATTATCCTCTTTTTTTATAATTACTTAGATGTAGAGGTGGAGGACATACATATCAAATTTGCAGATGGCAGGAAACTGGGTGGAATAGCTAATACTTTAGAAAACAGAAATAAAATTCAAGTGATTTTGACAGGTTAGAGAAATGACCTAAAATCACAGATGAAATTTAATAAAGACATGCATATTTAGGAAACAAAAATCAAATACACAGATGCAGAATGGAGATATCTGACTTTGTAATAATATATGAAAAACATATTGGAATTGTAGTTGACTGCAAAGTGTGTATAAGCAATTTGTGTTGTGGCCATAAAAATGCAATTGCAATTTCAAGCTACATCAACAGAAGTATAGTTTCCAAATCACGAGCAGTAATATTTCAGGTCTGCTCAAAACTGTTCTTGAGTACTGTGTCCAGTTCTGGGCACCTCACCCTAAGACGGATTCAGACAAACAAGAAAAGGTTCAGAAAAAAGGAGTGGAAGCTACAGGTAGTCCTTGACTTACAACCACTCGTTCAGCAACCATTACAACAGCACTGAACGAGGGGGACTTACGACCAGTCCACAAAGTTGCAGCTGTTGCAGTGTCCCTGCAGTCACGTGATCACCATTTGTGACCATCCCTGCCGGCTTCCCACAAGCAAAGTCAATGGGGAAGCCGGCAGGGGAGGTTGCAAGTCATTCCCGTAAATCACTCCCACCACTTTTCTCAGGAGAAAAAGTGATCAGGAGTCCCAGGGATCCTGTACCCCATGGCACCCACCCACCCACCCAATCTCCATAGCATGGGCCCACCCACAGCACCCTCCACCTGTCCAGGGCCCTTGCCAGTCCACCTAGGCTCCCCAGCGCCCACCTGTGGCCCTCACTGATCCACCCGAGGCCCTCACCAGCCCACCCATGCTCCCTAGCACTCCCCCGCAGCATCCCCCGCAGCACCCGCAGCACCTGCACACACCCCATGCTCCTTGCCTGCAGCTCTTGCCTCTTCCCGCTTAAGAACCCATATGGTCCTGGGGTTACAACGGCAACCTGGACTGCCGGCATTGCCATTGCCAAGCAATGTGGTCATGTGACGTCGCACTTTACAATCACATCACTTAGCAACAGCAATCCGGGTCCCAATTGCCGTTGTAACCCGAGAGCTACCTGCAAGTCCTATGAAGGAACTGAATACATTTAAGCCTTCAGAAGTTATCATGATACTTTTCAAATACCTGAAAGGATGTCCCACAGAAGAAAGTCAAAAGCTGTTCTATATCACCCCAAAGTACAGGAATGAAATAATAACAAATGTAAGTTATAGGATAGCAACTACCAGGTAACTCTTAGGAAACACTTCATAGCAATGAGAACAGTTCAGTTGTGGAACCAATCAGTAAGATGGCAATGGCTGATATAAGGTTGACATAAAATAATAACAATAATAATAACAATGCCATCTAAAGCCCAAACTAGACACGTCTCTGACCAAACCCATTAAAAAAATAATGGGTGTGGACTGGGTTGTCATTAGCTCCCTCAGTTGCTGCTTGTAATCTTCAAGAAAATTTCTTACTAAGATGACATTTGAGGACACATTGGCCAGGCTTACACTACATGCTTAACTGAGTGCTGAGTATAAACAGGAAAAGTGGGTCAAATAATCCAATCAATTAATTCTGTTCTTTGCTGGAGCTGAATTTTCACCTGGCCAGACAGCTGTGTCATCCAAGTATCCACTGGATTACTCTATATTTCATCAAGCTGGGGCTGAGAGGCAGAGAAGTGAGGTGGCCTTGGTCTGCAGGAATTCCATCTCACCAACGGGAAGCTCCATTAGACAATCTTCTAATCTGGAGTGTTTGCTAACGTGTATAGGTGGGCCAGGACAGTTGTTATGCTGTCTACTCCATTGCACGACAGTCTCTTCCTAAGCTCACTGAGGTGCTCTGACATGCTGCTGAGCTATCCTAGACATCTTCTTTTTGTTTCAGTACCCATTGCCCAGTCAGAAGTGGCTCTGGATTTCATCTCCACCATGATGACCCACCCCAGTGGGTATCAAGCCCCATGCAGGGATCTGGGCACATGCTAAATTCTGTGTTCTGTTCAGTTAGTACCAGTGATCTGAAAGTGAAGAAACTTTAGGTAACTCCATGGTCATGGACAGATGTCATTCTGGTCAGCTTTATATTGGCAGCAGTTTGGGCTGTGACTGGTAAAGTGGGAACCAGCAGATCCCAGTCTTGAGAAGGCTGTTATATAAATATATCTCAATCTTCTAAGGCAATGAAAGCAACCCACAAAATATCCATTAATTTAGAAGCTTAGATTTTAAACCCCTCAGCATGTCTTAGTAATTTATCTGACATCTTTGCCCTCCAGGGAGTAAATCACCTGTTATCTTTGAAACTTTATTGTCTCAGTAAAGATTCACATCTAGCCCAGTAATGTCTGGGAGTCCCCTGCAAAGCTCAGATCTGAAGATCTCAGATCCAGAGCACTTGCTAGAGACCTCTGAAAGGACAGAAGGCCAGTTACAATGGTCTGTCCCAGGCACCTGGTGGAGCTGGACTGTTTTTTGAAATGTGCTGTAGAAATGTGCTGTCAGTGATAATGTTGAAGCCCTGGTTAATCCCTAAAACCCTGAGATGGCCTGGGTAGCTGACGCTATCACTTCAAGGCACCCAAAGGGAGCTTATTTCTCTGCCTCAACTGCATCTGTTCAGAACAGGCTGCAAATGCTTTTTTACACTGTGGATCACTTTCTCCATCATACAAGGTAGAAAAGGGAAGGATGTTGGGGAAGAGGAGCCAGAACAGTCAGAGGTTCTCTGTGAGTAGTTTTCATCATTCTTTGTGGACAGTTGATCAGATTCATCTTGATTTGGGCTACAGTGTTGGCGGTAACCTTTGCAGCCACTTGTCAGATACTTTTCAGCTTGCAGATCTTAAGGACATGGACAGACTGTGCAAAGAGATGAGAGCCACCACTTGCTTGCTTGCTTGATCCTTGCCCTTCCTGGCTGATTAAATCAGGAAGATGGGACTGGACTCATGGTTAAGGGAGATGGTGAATGCCTTCTTCAGGGCAGAATGTGGTCCTGCCTGCTTAAAAGAAGCAGTTGTGAGACCTCCATTGAAGAAGCCATTCCTTGTCCTAGAAGATCACTGTAATTATAGGCTAGTTTCAAATAATCCATACTTGGGAAAGGTAGCCTTGCAGGTACCCTTGCCTTTGGAAAGGAATCCAGATGCATTTTGATAAAACTGGTTTTCTGGACCCATCCCAGTAAGTGTTTCATCTAGGATACCAAGACTGTTAGGTTTTGCTTTGATGGGTAACCAGAAACCAGATGGCAGGAGTGCCCTGCCAGTTCTACTGAACCTCACAGCAGCTTCTGATACCATTGACTGTGGCATTTTCTGTCAGGGGCATTATTTTCCAGTGGTGCCAGTCCATTCCCAGAACTACTGTTTCACACTTAGGCTGTTGATATGTCCTCTTTGTCTCCTGTGCTGTTTAGCATCTACATGAAAATGCCTCAGAGATCAATCAGAGCTTTGGAAGGTGGGATGGCACTCTCCTCTCCTGCCTCGACCTTCTAACTAACTGCCCAACCTGAATGGGTTGGATGCAGGAGAAGAACTGAATTAAATCCAGACAATATGGAGGTGCTGTTGGGATGGAGAAAGCTAGGCTCAGGGGTTGGTTGAAAGGTTAGTGTGGGCTCTGGCCAGGGTTACGGGGTTACCAGAAAGAGCAGGGTCACCGTTTGAGAGTACTGTGATTTGTAGACAACAGCTCTGGTAAGGAGCACATTTTAAAGGGGACAATTTAAGGTGTTGGTGTTGCACTTATAGCCCTAATGGCTTAGTGCCTGATTATCTGAAAACTGCCTCCTCCACTGTGGATTTGCCTGATCAGCAGGATAGGCTCTTCTGAAGATGCCCTTGTGGCCAGAAACCTGGCTTTCAGATATGCCAGTGTAGCATTCAGGCTACAGAATGGAAGTGTATTTGTTCCCTGCTCTCACAGGACTTGGGTGGATAACAAAAACTCATCTCTTTTGCCAGGCTTTTCATTATTGATAGTTTGTTATTTATTTATTCCAATGTTGGTTTTTATCTGAATTTCATTGATTCTATTTTGTGTGTCTTAGTCTCCACATTTTTATGGTATAAACAGAAAGGAGAGAAGATATAAATTCAGTAATATGTAAATAAACCTAAATAAACAGGCAGAGAGGATTACTCCCTGCAGAGTCATTTGCACAAAACTTACCAAAGTTTTAAAAGATGCATTTTCTTGGCAGCAGCTGAGGAAAGGGACAAGGGGGCACCTCTCCAGTTCAAGGAACCAAAGCCACCCACGCTGCACCTCAGTCCTACGTCAGGAAGGAGGCTCAGGCAAGGGAGTACAGGGAGATGATGCATCTGCACTGCACTGCTATTTAATTTATTCCATTATTTGTATTAATTAGTTTTGTATCCTAACTTTCCAACTGGAACAAAAGGCAGCAGAATTAACTTGTCCAATTTTACCCCACAGCTCATGCAACACACATTTAAAAATGGGTGGAGCTTCCATTGGCCTATCGTAGCCACCATTTTGACTTTTTTGACCATATCCCTGCTGCTCTGTCTTAATGGTACAGCCAGGCCCAACACTGAACAACAGAACTGGCACAAAGCAATAAGGGGTGCTGCCTGGTTTTTGAAATATAAAGGAAGCAATCGTGTAATTTTAGCTCCCCTGGGCCAACTAAATTGGATTTGGATTTTAATTATTTATTTATTAACATTGCTGATAATTGGGCCACACCCTTCCAAACACTTTTCAAGGGTGACTTAGAACAAAAATATGAAATACAGAAACTGCAATGCTAAATAACTAAGATCAAAACAAAGGTAAAAGCAGCATCCAACCTGATTTGGGTTTTTTTAATGAAGAGACATGGAAAAAATTAAAAAAGCGTTTCTCAAACAACCTCAATCAAGGTTCCCTGTGATATAATAGGAATAATCCCCAAGAAGACGGCTTCATGTACATTGCAGACGTCTTCATAACTGCTCAGAAATAAGTCACTCTGAAGTCATGGAGGCTTGCTCCCAAGGAAGCAGGTAGAGGATTGCCACCTTAATTAATTAATTGAGTGACTGATTCAATTTCTCTCTTGGCTTTTTCATTACAAATAGTGCATGGTGACTAACAACGTAATAGCAACTCAGTTAAGAACAGTAAATAAAAAGATGGTTACTATTCACTTTCGCTCGCACATCTGGGATGGCAGAGAAACACCAAGTCCCCAGCCCAAAGGAGGACTTTAAAGATTAGCACCAGCCCTGCTGGTTCTGCTCAGAAATGGACAGCGAGCCCCTGGAGGGCTTTCGGTGCTGGCAACGAAGCTCCAGTGCCTGATCCCAGTGAGGAATTTTACACCGGTATTTTTCACAAATGCATATCACAGTGCTGCAGGCCAAGGACACACAACGATTAAAGACGCATCAATGCAGCATTCCACAACATGGCCACAAAGTCATCCTATCACACTATACTATACTATACTATACACACTATATAACCGTATTGTTAGCATAAATAAAAATAAATAAAAGAACCACTCTTCCAAATGATGGGAGGGAGGGAGGGAGGGAGGAGGGACATGCAGTTTGCTTGGAAGGAGACGAAAATAACAAAATTGCATCCAGGTTCACCTCTGGGTGTGGGAGCCGTCTGCATCTGCAGAAGACAGCTCCTCTGCTGGGCAGGACAAAATGAAGAGGACAAGCCACAACAGGAAAGAGCTGTGAGAGGCTGGAGCCTGCCAAGTAATGGTAGACAGAAAGCCAACGCCGGCTCGTGTGTGCCTGGTCAGGAACCATAAAATGAGAGGCAAAGGCGGGGGGTTGGGGGGGACACAATTGCATGCAGCGTAGAGCAGCTTTCTAGGCAGTGAGCAAAAGGATGGCCAGCGATGCTTCTGAAGCGCACTTGAGTCCAACTTAGTTTCATGTTCAGGGTATCATAAAAGCCGGCCTCAAGCACAAGGCCATCTTTTAGGGCCACCAAGTTCTGTTTGGCTCACATCAGCCGCCACCGCTCGAGTCTCTAACCAGGTTACCTGGTGTGAAAAGGCAAGAAGGAGCTGTGAGGGGGTGCTGACAGGGGTAAGCGGTGCTATCCCAAACTCCTCCTGATTATTTGTATGAAATGATACTTTATTAAGGCAGTCTTCACAGAAATCAGTTATTGGTATACAAACCAGTCTATTTTCCATCATTAAGTTCAAAACCAAGATCTGCAGTTTTTCTGGTTGATACTGGACCAACTTGAACATCTCCTCAAAGTGCCAGATTTGCAGCTAGATGAACTATGGTGTTAAATATTCTTCAGAGCTGGGTTACTTCAGTGGAATTTAATTATTGGAGTTCTAGTATGTTCTGGCCTCTTTAATATTGCACAGGACACCTAGCGGTGATTTCAGTTTTTAAAATCCCTACATATGCATCACACTGTTTCCTTCTTTAGGCATATTACAACTCAAATACATTGTGTTTACTCTAAGCGTGTGTACAGATTGTGTGTACACAAAGGTATGCCACTTTTTATTGCACTGGTCAGACCACACCTGGAAGACTGTGTCCAGTTCTGTTTGCCACAATACAAAAGGGATGTTGAGGACCTGGAAAGAGTGCAGAGAAGAGCAAAAAGGATGGTTGAGGTCATGGAGATTAAATCGTATGAAAAACAGTTAAAGGAACTGGGTACATTTAGCCTAAAGGAGAGGAGGCTGTGGGAAGAGAAGACAGCAGTCTTCCAATATTCACCCAAAGAAAGGGTGATTTTTTTTTCCAGAGCACCGGAGGATCGGTTAAGAAGAAACAGATGGCTCTACAGTGAAAGATCCAGATTTGAAACAAGGAGGAATTTCCTGTCTGTGACAGCCATTAAGCAGTGGAGCAGCCTGCCCCTGAATTGTGGGTTTTCCATCAATGGAAGTTTTTAAAGAAAAGACTGGAGAACCATTTGTCCAGAATGGTGTGAGGATTGCTGCACTGGGCAAGGGGCTGGACAAGATGACCTCAAAGATCCCTTCCAACTCTAGGATTCTGTGAAGCTCAGCCAACGAGAGATGAGACACTTGGACCATAACTGGATATTTCTCTGCAGTGGGCTGCATGCTTTGATCCAATGGCAACAAACTGCACAGTAATGAGCAAAAGGTAGACAGAGGGAAGGGTTCTTCAGTCCCCCTCTAGTTCCGCCTCTCCCCTTTCACTTATCTGAAAGTCAGGCCATCCAGTTACCATCACCAATTGCCTCAGACTGAATGCTCACCGCAGGCGCCTCTTCACTGCCCACCAAGAGTTCAGACGCTGCCTAAACAAAATCCCATTTTCTGAAGAGGAAGCCCTCTATCCTGGTTGTTTGCTGCCCCCTTCTGGCTGACAGAAGAACAGAAATACCTTTAACTCCCAGAAAGATAAATACATTTTGTTTGGAAGTTCTGTGGGAGGAAAGAAGAAGTAAAGTGCCTATTGTTATGAAAGAATAAAATGTGGTGGTCCTTTCTGAAATAAGAAACCTTTCATACTCATAAGAATTAAGGTTCTAGTGGTCTCCTCCTGAAAAGTCAGACACCAGGATGCAGTATTACTGTGCAACTGCAAATCTGGAGTCCTTGGCATCTGAAAACTGTAGAGCCATGTTTCTCAACTTTGTCAGCTCTAAGATGTGTGGGCTTCAACTCCCAGAAGGTTGGCTGGGGGAATTCTGGGAGTTGAAGTCCACATATCTTAAAGTTGACAAGGTTGAGGAACACTGCTATAAAAAGTAAATAACAAAGGCAACTCTTGATGTTGCTGCAGCTTGGGGGTGTTGTGCAAAGGCTGAAAAAGGATCAGCTGGCTTTTAATAGACATAATGATCAATTCAGCTCATAATATGTTTGAGAAGCAGCCTTCACTGGGCTAAAATGAATGAGAATAATGGATTGTATGAGTTGCAAAGGATCACCAAAACCATCTAGTTGCTCAGTGCAGAAATAGATTGAATCAGCCCCCATTTGAAAACTGCCAGTGATGGGGAGTTTACCAGTGTTCCAAGCAGACTGTTCCACTTGGACAGCTCTTATGATCAGGGAATTCTTCCTTAAATTCAGCCTTAATCTCCTTTCTTTTAATGTCCTTGTCCTTATCCTTCCCTTAGTTTCAGCCCATTTGCACATGGCAGCTTTTTAGATATTTGTAGACCGCTATCATATATCTTCTCAACCTTCTTTTTGGCAAGCTAAGATACCTATCTTTAACAACATCCTGATAAATGAAATCTGAGTGTCTCAGAATGGACCTAGCAGGGCCGCAACTAGGGTCTGTGTCACCCGGGGCAAACATGGATACAGCGCCCATTTTGGCACACCCCCCCCAGCACTCATTTAGGTGCCCCCCCCCAGCACTCATTTTGGCATCCCACCAGCGCAGCACCCAGGGCACATGCCCCGGTTGCCCCCCCCCCCGCCCCCGTTGCGGCCCGGCCTCCTAGTTCTCTGAAAAGAATCTTGCAAGTCTGAATGTGCCTCTCCCCTCCCTGCCTTTCTGTTCCAGAGAGCTAGGGAGGGTCTCTTCCAAGATGCTTTTTCAAATTACATTCCTGCTTTGGACTCAGATTTCATTTATCAGACTTTACTTATCAGTCTAGGTCGCGGCTCCTCCTCCTGTCTCTCAGGGTTATTCTCATAACCCATTACAACTCCTCATAGGGTTTATGTTCCAGATGCTTAACGGCCTGGTAGCTTCTGAACCCACTCCAGTTTCTCCATGTCCCTTTTAAAGGATAGGGCCTAGAACGGCATGCAGTACTTACAAAGTGTGATCTAGCAAGGGCAAAGTATGGTGGGCCTATTATCTCTCAGGATCTGAATGCAGTGCTTCTGTTAATGTAGCCCCAGATTTCATTGCTACTTTTTAGCCGCTTTTTAACTGCTGCATCACACTGCCTGCGCATTTCAGCTGGGGGTCCACTAGTACTCCTGAATCCTTTTCATACACATTGCTGCCACGCTGCCTTCCCTAACCTATGCATTTCATTTCCAGGTCATAGAATCACAGTTGGAAGTTTTACGGCCTTTTTTAGTTCCACACCCTGCTCAGTGCACTGGAGAATCTCTGACAGAAGGCCTTCCAGCCTCTCTCTGAAGATTTCCATCAAAGGAGATCACTTCGAGTAGCATCCTGATCCACTGGCTGACAGCACATACAGTTGTGAAGTTCTTCCTGACATCTGGCCTGAGCCTTCCATTGGTTCTGGTTCTGCCCTTTGGGACAAGGGAGAAAAATTTACCTCCTTTTCTGTGTGACAGCCCTTAAGCTATTCTTTCCATTCTATTTGAATCCTGATTTTTGTCCCCTAAAATGTTAGCCACTCCCCTTACCTTGGTGTCATCCGCAAATGTAACAGGCATCTCTGCCATTCCATCCTCTAGGTCAGTTTATAAGGTGTTACATAGCACTAGGTCAAGGTCAGAGTCCCGGGGGGACCTGCATGATCCAGGATGATGCGGAAACGTTGATGAGCACCCTTTGGATGTGGTTGTGCAGGCAGCTTCAGATCCACCAACCTGTAGTGCTATTTGGCCCAGATTTATCCTTGATCCATTTTATCTACAAAGATATCACAAGAGACTTTGTTAAACACATTATTATTATTGGCAGTGAACATACCTAATACTCCTGCCTCTTATTTTCCCCCCAACAACAACCCTGTGAGGGGGGATGGGATGACTGAGGCTGACTGGACCAAAGTCATCCATCCGGCTTTCATGCCTAAGGGAGGAGTAGAACTCACAGCCTCCTGCTTATTAGGCAGCACATGAAGCACCACACCAGACGGGCTCTTAATTGCATTCCAATTCACCATATCTCTCTTGGTCTACCAAACTGGTCATTCTATCACAAAAAAAAATTATTCTGATACAACATATTGTAAATGGGGCTTCAGTCCCATTTTACAGAAAAGGGTTTGCATGAAGTGACTTGGAGAGAAGAATTGGGCTAAGGGATTGACAGACCTGTCCTCAAATCAAAGTAAACGCTGCATTCAAGGTCACCCTTTGTCCACTCATTTGCAGCCTACAGGTGGGTGGCATTATCAAAAGTTGCCCCTCAGTGTAGAGCAGTGTTTCTCAACCTTGGCAACTTCGAGATGTGTGGACTTCAGCTCCCAGAAATCCCCAGCCAGCCATGCTGGCTGGGGAATTCTGGGAACTGAAGTCCACACATCTCGAAGTTGCCATGGTTGAGAAACACTGATGCAGAGATGTGAAACTAGGAGCAATGCATGGTTAAGTGGTGGGCAACAACCTTGTTGGTACTGGGTTCCTCTAAAGAAAATCTGAATGGTTGACTCCTCAGAAGGCAGGGGTGTGGTGCTCATAAATAACAGGCAGAGTTTTGATTGTACTGTCCTGGCTGCCATCTTGACTTTTTTGGCCACACCTTGCAGACACCTTAACAGGAGGACAAGGGGCCTGGCCGTATGGCATCAGATGGGATCCAACTGCCTTCTCAGTTAAAGAACAAAGAAACAAAACTTGCAACCCCCTGAAAGGGATGGTTTTATTTTTTTAGGCTTTTTCATGCTATAGAAGAACTTCTCCTAGCAAAGAAAAAAAAAAGATTTCAGGTTTTCCTGGAACAAGCTGTTTCTGACCCAGAAGCAAAGTGAGCAAGTCTCTACCAGTATCTCCCATATATCCTGTTTTTGTGTGTGTTTTTGGGGGGGGATTCTATTTGTTGTACTAGTCCTTTTCATTAAATACCAAATTCTATAAAATTTCAGATGAAATCTGAGGCATCAAAAGAGGAAGAGAAAACTAGCAACCTTCCATCAGATTTTGTGGCACACAAATGTTATCCCATAGAGCAAAAGCATCACCTTGTGGCCAGGGAGAAATACTTCATCACCGCCTAAGAAAAGGCGGCAGACATTGGCCACCAGGAACATTTTCCCCTGAAGGTCCTGTTGCCACGAAGAGGTTTCTGTGTCAGTGGCCTTTGGGATTTTTTTAAAGAAAGTAAGGAAAGCAATTCTTTTTCACAAAAGCATAATTGTTATTTTGTAAATAGGAGGTATTTTTACAGATATATAATATCTTCTATATAATACCAAGTTAGAGAGCAATGGTTGCATTTGGATACAGGGTGCTGTTGGCAAGGTGAAAACATGTGGTTTTTCAAGGGCGTCGGGATCCAACTTGGAGTAACCTCCTGAATCAGAAAATCAAACTGAATCATCTGCTCTGAAACCTCGAAATTAATTTGAACAGTTTGATTACCAGTACACAGAAATCCAAATAATGATTTGTCTAAGTAAAGTGACCAACTGGAAAAGTGTTGCAGATTGATTCAAATCATTGAATCAGATGGATGTTCCAAATCAGACCAACCATTTAATTAAGATTTACCCTGAGTTGCACAAGCCTGTTGCACAAGCCTGTTCTCTGTGGAGGCAGCACAGCAGCAACCATTTCAGCGAAGAGGAAATCTCTGTCCATATAAAACAAGATGACGGAGAGGAGAGAGGGAGTCTGCTGGATTCAGTTAAATAAGTTGAATCCTTACAGCTAGCACTCCATTGGTCATTCCAGTCATAGCATCTTGGGGCAGGGGTTAGAGAAAACTTGGAGTTTGAGAGATTGTTATTTTTAATCCTCCATTCAGTTCACTGGCATCCTCTTGCTCATCCTGACGGATTGTATGATGGTGCTCCGGAAGCAGCCCTAGTGACCTATTAATTTAATGGAAAAGACCAGTGAATTAATCCCTTAAAATTAATCCTCCCAATTAGCTCCATGGAAGATGAGACATCACCATTCTCTATCAGTGCTCTCATCTCTGAATTAAACCTCCTTAACATTATAGTTTTGAAATTTGACAAGTGTTCCTCACCATTACTGATGTAAAAACAACAAAATTTTGAAAGGAAAATGAATGGAGCCTTGTAGCAAATTTCTGCCAACCTCCTGACTTTTAAATGCCTGAGAATTTAATAGGCAATAATTGTGTGCCACCCACCAGACACAAATTAAATCAAATTACTTTAGTTCAGCCAGTGACACGATCATGTGCTTACATACACAAGAAAATACATATTATTATAAAATAATCTGAAACAAGAATCACAAAACAAATTTATTCCTGACAATAAAAAGAAATTAGAAAAGCTGTCTTATACCAGTCAAGAGATAGGGTTTTTTTTTTAATCTTCTCAATCCTAGAGGCTACTGAACAAAATTTAGGCACTTTTATATGTCTGTCTTTGAGTCATAGTTGGCACACAAAAGATTGCGACACATCACGGTAACACTGAAAGGACCATAACACCAGGGTAATCCCCAGCAAGACAATGCCGCATTTCCCAGTAAAAGACATCATGTAGGAGGACAGGTGCTGTTGATTCAACTTCCCCAGAGCTGAAAAGGCAAACTCTCTTAGAATACAGAACTTGCCTGTATTTTCCAATAAGTAAGGCATCACCCTCTGTAAGCATAAAAGCTCTTCTGTAATTGAGGATTGTTATATTAGAAAGTAAATTAGCTGGCTCCAGGGAAAGTTCATTCTGTCCAGGTTAAAGTAACCTGGGAGCAATGGCAAATCCAACCGGTGTTTCTTATTTCTTATTCTTTGCATAATATAATGGCCCTGTTGATCTCTAACGTCAAGCCTGTCCCTGGAAAAAGGCGATACTAGTGAAGCCTAGCCTTCAAAAACAGTGATAGCAAGGAATGGATGTGAAAGCAGTGTATGGTAAAAAGAAAAGGAAAAGTCAAGATGGCGGCACACATAAAAAACAGGCGTTGTTCAATCACACCATTGTGACCGCCATCTTGACTTTTTTTACCATTTCTGCAGATATCACAGCAAGGAGGCTAATAAGAATCTGTTAATAAAAGAAGGGGTCAAAGCCAAGGTGGCTAAGTTTGCTTTTGACCAACAGTTAAGAAATGGTGACCCGGACGTTCCTTGGTGCCACCTCTGTGCATCCAGCCTCAAGTTGTGAAGCCATGTTGGGAAAGTTTGCCCTCAAGTAATATGTTTGAATTAATTCCAACCAGATTAATGCCAATGCAGAGCTTTGATCAGACCATTGTGGCTGCCAAGAACAGCTCCAAGAGGGAATCCATAAAGGATTTGTGCTAAAGCTCTTCCTTCAAAAATCTTTAAGCTACTGCAATAAAATGGGTATCCAGAGAGCAAAACAAGTTCAAGATTACAGCAACATGATGTTGGCACTTCAGGCTAGGAACTTAGCATGCTTCTTATGGGACCCAGCACAGTGGAAAATAATCCCCCGTTAGCTGCAGCTTTGAATCTGTGAAATCTCTGCTCCTTTAAAGGACCAACGATTGGCCTTCATGTAAAGACCAAGACTTTCATTTTCTGAAAGCTGATCTCCATCTCAGCTATAATACTCCATTAGGCAATTGCCTGGAGTGCTCACTTCAGACCTATCTCTGTCCTGGAACAAACAAAAAGTGAACCAGTCTATCTGGCATTCTGCCTATATAACTGGTTGGCTAGACAAACTCAGTCAATTCCTTAGCAAGGATGCTAATGTCACTGAATGGATGGCATGGGCAGTTTTCATAATCAGTTGTTGACTTCTGGCCTAGGCCTCGTCTCACTTGCACCTAACCATGCCACAGCCTGCTCCCAATAGCCATTATTTTCCCCCTTGGCCCCTCTATCAACCCCAAGCCACAAGTGAAATGGCTTAAGTCACCCTCAGCTTTCCCGGTACTTTTCTCTCCTCCTTGTGACACCCTCCAAAGCCAAAGTGGCCTGGCCTCCCATTGGCTGGAGAAAAGCCCTCTGACTGCAGGGTCTGAAACAGGCTGTCAAGATAGGGTAGAGATGACAACGGTGGCAGCCAATGTCACACCAGTGTGGCTGACTTAAGGGTTTGCAGGGGGAGTTGGCGGGGAGAGCACCATACCTTGGTATTATTTAACACCTAGCGTTATATATTCAATTAATTAATTATTTAATCAATTAAATAATGAATTTTAAATTTTGCAACAATTGTGTAGTCTTTGTTTATTTACTGATATTTTATTTTCCATCCACTATGTCCTTTTTCACTTTCTTCTTTTTTGTGGCCTTTTATTTTGTCCCTTGACTGTTTGGGAATAAATTATTTTTTTAAAAAAGGTGCATATAGATCACTTATATGTAAGACTGCCTTCTTAGCATGAGAAATCAAGGAAGAGACTGAGATGGAGCAGCCTCTAGGGCAGTGTTTCTCAACCTTGGAACTTTAAGATGTGTGGACTTAACTCCCAGCATTTCCCAGCATTTCCCAACTCCCAGAGTTGAAGTCCTTCCCTGGCAGAGCACCCACTCACCGTTCCTCATCATCCCTTGCTCGCTCCCTTTCTGTGCTATCGCCCCACCCCTTCCTCCAGTCTCCACCAGGTGACCTCTTTGTCCTGAGACAGGGCCCTCCCAGCTTATGCTTTTCATAGGAAACTCAGAATTCCAAGAATCTGAAATTCCTTTGGAACTGTATTTTTCAATTGCTGCGTTCCAGTCATGGAAGTCATCTCACCAGCTCTCAATTATACCTCTAAAATTGCATTTGCTTTCTTGTACTAATAGTTCAATCTTATTCATTTTCCATAATCTGAGCATTAGTATATAGACAACAAAGGCCATGAACTTTATGAGTCAATGTTCTTCCTGATTTTTCATTGAGTGGTTTAATAGGCCCTTATTTAGTTACTCTCTCACTCCTGTAGTGCACAAGTCCTTATCTGAACTTGTTACTTCAGGGTTTTCATCTTCAGTTCCCACAGGATCTAATTTAATGCAAAAGCCTTGAAGGCATAGCAAAATTGGGTGTACATTTCACTTTATCCCAAGTCAATCTCTCTCATCTGCAAAATGGGGAAAAAATTTTATCTACTTTATGAGATTATTCCAACGACAATAAAAATAAAGTGTTTTGCATATTAAGGGTATTGTATAAATGAATAATAAAACAAACAGAACAGGAGAAATGTTTATTCATTAAATGAGTATGGCCACTACAGGAGCACTTTCAAGATTCATGTTCATTTTTGAAATAATAAAAATTTAAAGCAGAGTGAGCAACACGTGGATCTCTTTATGTTAAGGTCCACCCAGCATGGCCGATGTGGAAAATTGATACAAGTTGCATTCCAGCATCTGAAGAGTCTAACTTTATATTAAAAGCCACAGATGGTTCAATTATCAGAAAGCAGGGGAAGATCCAGCATTTCCCTCTCCCTAAATTAAGAAAAGAATAGGGAATAAGCCCACATATAAATCCTCTTCTGGAAGAACTTAAGTACAAGGGATGGTGAATGCTGCCACTAGCAAAGGAGATCTCCTTCCTTGGAAAGTGCTGTGTTCGCTGGAAGGCTGCAGGAGAGGCCAGTTATGATGCCAAGAACTTTGCTTCACCTTTGAGGCGCTTCATTGCAATCCACTGATTGCAAGCATCTGGGGACTGCTACGTGCCAGAGTGCCTGCGGTACTTTTCTCTGCTTGGTGATCTTAAAAGGGGTTCCACAGTGTAGTCAAAACAGTGAAGATAGTGTGACACAAACCACAAATGTGCAGAGCTTTAATCACAACAACACAGCCACCATCTTGCCTCTTATGACTATAGTCCAGTGTTTCTCAACCTTGGCAACTTTAAGATGTGTGGACTTCAACTCCCAGAATTCCCCAGCCAGCCTGCAAACCCCCTTGTAATTTCAGAAGTAGGCTGCTGGGAATGTGTGCTAGCTGCAAGTGAAGAGTGCAGAGAAAACATCAGGTATTCCTCAAGATCGTTGTCTGAGTTTCTGCGCATGTGTTGTTTGAGCAATTCATCTGGCAACAACTTAGTTCTTTGAGAGTCATTTATATTCAGCCCTTTTCTCTTAAATGGAAATTAAATTGCTGGGGGGGAAAGCAGAAAGAATCTCAGGCCTTAGCATTAGAAAGAAGCCATGTCCCATCTTCTGGATGCAGCTACTGTTGAGAAGCGTAGAAATGCTGATCGTTACCTGCTCAGTAAAACCAAAGCCAACAGGTAGCTGCTTTCCATGACCTTCCTCCCCATGTCTAACCTTACAATCAGAAGAAATCTATGTTATTTTTCAAGTCTTTGGTACATAAAATGCATGAGTCACTCAGGAATGTAGAGGAGCAGGAAACTTTACTCCTGTCTGTGGCATCAGAAATTTTAAGAATTATCTAGAGGATTTTTTTTTCTTTTTCACAGCCAAGAAAAGGTCACCATAATGGGTGGGTGGCTGAGCAGGAGGAGTGCCTTTCCATCTGTCCACTGCACTTGTGCTTGTGAGAACAGGCAGATCCTCAATACCTGCTAGGTGGGAAAACATCACAGACCACCAGAGCTGCTGCTGCCCTTTCTAACACACCACGTGGAAAGGTCTTTGCCCGCTACTTACTGCCAGGTTGAGAAAGATTACTTCTGCAGCACAACAGCAACGAGGCCAAATATCTTTAAAGGCTGCTGTTTAGAGCCAAAAAGACATGAAATCAATATCCCCAACAATGTGGAACAAAGTGATGGTGCCCTCAGTGTCAGCCATTCTCCTCACTACCACAACTGGGGTTAACCGCCTCACATTTGCAGCCCAGGACAGAAAAGCTGAAAGGTAGTCAGCAAGCAAAAAGGAAAACCAAACTTATAGACGGCGGCATCTGTTGTGGAGGTCAGATGACCTCATCCTGCCCAGAACTATACCTTCTAATCTATAGGGAATACAGAACTGGGAATCCTGGCACAGAAAATAGTCCCAAGAATTCCAGATTGTGGGAAACAAGCAAACTGTGATATTCTGATACACTGCCTTCTCAACAGACCATTATCAGCTAAATGACAGCAAGCGGTATTTTTGCATAAAGGTATTTATGGACATTGCTTGGATTCAGGTAACAAGAAGTGGGTTTAAGCACATAAATATTGCATCACTCTTGCTGTATTCTCAAGCAAAGCCATAAAAATGTATGAATCCCAGATGGCAATATTAGGTATCTATACATGAATATATTCACTAGATTATAATTCGTGGAATTAACTAATCAATTCTCAGTAATAATCCATCTTGACTGATGGTCATCTGCATGTATGTTAGAGCTGACAGACATTCACCAGTTGATTTCAGAATAAATTCCATTGCACTGCACAAATCTTACCTTCCGCTGAGTGATCTCTGATGCTCTGGTTCATGATCTAAATGAACATGGGTGGAGGAGAAATACTTCCAGACCCAAATGGATCAGAAGTGAAATAAGGATTAATTCCTGATAATTTTTTCTCATGCATAAGGGTTTTCTTTGGCTACTCAGAACTGAAGTAGGCAAAATGTTATTTCTATAGATCTCTGTTTCAAGAGCAGAGCAGAGCAGAGCAAAGCATAGAAGGGCAAGAGGGAAATGTCCTGCAGACTTATCCTTTCCCCTCCTGGTGTTGACAAGGAAATTCATAGAAGTATGAGATACCCTGAATACTATATTCATTTCTGGGCACCAGACCTAAGAAACAGTATAGTACTTTTATTAGCAGAAAAGTGGTATACACATTGAACAATAAATTTATTCTGAGGCAGAGAAGGGCAACAAGGATGTTCAAGGAGTTAATAACTTTGATGAAGATAGTTTGAAGGAACTGGAAATATTTCTCCTTCCTCAAAGATTAGGAGCAAGTATTACATCACTCTTCAAGTAATGGAAAATATATTATGTGTAAGAAGTTCAGGACCTGTTCTCTAATGTTTTAAACTACAAGACATGGAATAATGGAGTTAACTAACAGGAAGGCAGATGAAACCCTGTCCTAAATTCATTTTGTCTAGACAGTAGAATGTGTTGCAAAGAGAAATGCTGACTACCAGCTACCCATGTTCTTTAAGATGATTGTTAGCTTTTAAGAATGTCTTTGGGTCCAGTTAGAATCCAAAAATATTCAGATGAATAAAGACAGCAAATTACTGGAAACCAATGTTTCTCTTTCACTGCTCCAGGAACCTACCTGGTTCAAAAAAGATGTCAAAATTAAAAATACTTGGTCTAAGTACACAGATAGGTGCCAAATGGTACTACATGACCTATCCCAAGTCTAAACATGACATCCTTGCAACTTAGAAACATCCTTAGAATGATGCTTTTGGAAACCAGTTGAAGGAGATATCCTTCTCATGAAGAATTTTCAGTTGGATTCACCAGAACCATTGCAGGAACAGAAAGTATCACTACTTGTGCAAGTGGATGGTCTTTGATTTTTCACTCATTTACCTCTTAGAGTCAGTCCTGCACCCAACAGCCTCTGACCCTCCTGAGAGTTCTATGACCTTCATAAGTGCTTTTCAACCTGCAAAGGATAGCACGTGGTTATACGTGAGGAATTAGAACTCTGTTATTGTTGTTTAAAACAGTAACAACTAGAATCAGGCCAACTAAAAATCTTCCAGATTTCTATATTACATATTTCCTATTCTGTGGGGAAAAAATATGGTTAGTGTTCTGCAACATCTGAAATATCCACTGACTTACAAGAATTCCCCTCCTCAGCACACTGTCTGGTTTAAATGTTAATCACATGTCCAAATTCCACCTGAGTCCTCTGTGAGCACAGCTCTGAGCCCCCAAGTTTCTTCCAAATGAAAAAGCACAAGAAAATCATGAAGTGCTATGTTTGAAATTCTCAGCTAGGAATAATTTGTCTTCCTGGCAACCAGTCCAGATTCCATTATACTGTCAACTTCTCAACTCATAATGTGGAAGAGTTGCAGTTCACAACGGTCCAGCATAAGCACCTTGACTGACTGGGGGAAGGACATAAATGCTGGCAGCAGAGCAGGCTAGATTTCTTGCCTTCCATGCACAGAAAAATGGGTGGAACTCTGATCATACTATCGTGGCCTCTTTCTTGACATTTTGGACCATACCCTGTGGACAACTCTGCCTTCCACAAAGAAAAATGGCTATTCTTCAACCTATTAAAAATGTTGATATCTTATGGAATGTAGGAGGGAAAATAGTGAAGACATAAAGGAAGTTTACTGTGAGTGGAAGAATAGATGGGAGACCTATAAAACAAAAGGCTACAATATGATCTCTCATACTTTTTGCTTTCCACCTTTCTTCAGCTATTTCCAACATACCATTTGCTTTTTCTGGTTTTTCGTTTTAGGATATTTTGTTTGCCTCATTTTTAATTATATCAAGAGTTCAAACCTGAGTTCTTCAGCCACTCAATTTATCAAAGCTAATCCATGAAATCTGTTCTTTATCTTCATTGCATAATCATAGGGGACATTTTATTGGACATACCTTCTTGGTCTGATGATTTTATTCATTTGTTTTAGTTTAAGTTATAATTTTGCAAGAAGGAGTCAGTGATCTGAGCCATAATCAGCACCAACTCTTGTTTTTTTTTTGTTTTTTTTGCCTAAATAGAGCTTTTCCAACTTTGCCTGCAGAGTATATAGTTAACATGGTTTTGGTGTTGTCCATCTGTTGAGGTCTGTATGTAGAATTTTCTTCTGGGTAGTTGAAAGAAGGTATTTTCTATAAGCACGTAATCAACTTGGCCAAACTTCGTTAGTCTCTTGCTTTGTTTTGCACACCAATGCTAAATGTTCCTGTTATTCCAGATGCTATTTTATTTCTACCTTGATATCTTTTTTGGTTGCATTGACTAGGATCAGTGGTACCAGTCTCTGGCAATGGGGGAGGAGAGGTTGGCTCAATGAATCTTCCTTTGTGGAGCCCTACAGAGTGTGGTGAGAACCCATTACTGTTTAACATCTATATAAAGTCACTGGGAGAGGTTGCCCATCGGTTTAGAGTGAGGTATCTTCACTATGCTGATAACACTCTGCTTTTTCACCCCAGGCTAAGCTGGAAGTCTTAAATCAGTCTTCTGAGGCTATTCAGATATGATGGGACAAAACGGGCTGAAATTGAACCCAAATAAGACAAAGTTGCTGTTTGTACAGAAGGAATTTCTATTGGCTCTTTAGTGATGCTTTAGTGATGCCATACCAAAACTTGTGACCAAAACATGGTCACAATCTCCTGACCATGTTTCTGTCAAGCTGCTAGCTGAAATCCTGATCCTTCTTACTGTTCTTTGTAATTGCCTAATAAAACTTCTCTTCTCACAGAAGATTGACCCCAAATATAAACTGAGGACCTCTGTTTTTTCTGAACATCTGATGCTGTCTTCCTTTAATTTCAACATCTGAAGAAATCTTTTATTCTTCTTCCTAACAGCCTTATGTTAATCTCAGCCCATGTGAGCCTTTCTGACTTCCTTTTTGAATCTCCCACCCATTTTAACTCTTTTTCCCATTAGAATCCTACCTACCATTACCACTAAATATATTAAAGTCCATTTTTCCAAGTCCTAGGTTCAGTTGCAGTCAATTTTAGTTTCTCTTAAAATCAAGAACTCTCACATTACATGTTCACTTTCTCCTCAGTGTTCCTGCTACATCTCCTTCATTAACTAGGACTTCTCTACTGGTTATTAAGTCAAGGAGAATTGATCCTCTTGTGCCTTTCTGTACCATCTGAAAAAGAAAGCTGTCATTAATAAAAGTCAGGAATTTCTTTGAAGGACCATGTTTGGCAGAGTTTGCCTCTTAACAGATGTTGGGGTAATTAAAATCTCTTTCATCTCTTCATGCCTCTTTGGAAGATCTGCAATTTGGCTCTTGAAGATGCATCCACATCTTCTCCTTGATTTGGTGGGTAATAGTGGACCTCAACAATAGGTTTCACTCATTCTCCAATACCTTATGTACTATTGTTAAGTTCATTTCCTTGGATTCCTGACTAGGTATGAATATTTCTAATGCTATCCCTTGTATTGCTTCTGCTCCTTTTGAACAAACTGTCTTTTTGAGTTACTATAAAGGTTCATAGTCAACTTGCTTTTTCCAGTACTCAAAGCAATAGTGTGCAGACAATAAAGGCCATGAACTTTATGAGTCAAAGTTTTAAAGTGGTTTAATTGGCCTTTTTCCGGCAACCTTTTCCTGTTCTTCCATATTACAATTGTCTTTATCTGTTCCTGCATAGTTTCATCTCCAATCCCCAAGCAACTACACTTCAAAGCCCTCCTGACCAACCTTGCCATGATACAATCCATTTCACATTAGCAGGCCATCATCTAAATAACTCAGATTGTGATTGAGGAAACCAAATCATTTCTGTGAACACCACTTCCAAAACCAGTTTTTCATTTCTTTTCTCTTTCTATTCTCTTTCCATGGACTTGAAAGATGGGTGCGAATAGAGCTTCCAGTTTTTAAAATCTTTCTATAGGTCACAAAAATTCTATAGCAATACATGTCTGTCTGCTCTTTACAGCATCATTTGTGTGCACATGGATTAGCAGGAAGGGATAATTGTGAATGGAATTAATAAAGACATGGAGGTGCTTCTGTCATATCCCTGATCCATGCCTCTTGCAGATAGCACACATCATAGGCTGATGGGTGCTATCAACATGCACTTACTTCTATTCCACAAATTTCTAACTACCAACTACCATCATTTTGTTGACTTCTTAGAGGTCACAACTGCACCTCCAGAGATTCATCTTTCTGTTTCCTGTTCAGTAGTTTTTCTTCTTTTCCATTGCTTCTTCAGGCTTCAGAACTGTTCTGAGGCTTCAAGAACTCTTTGAGTTTTATTTGTTTGTTTATTGAATTTGTAAGTTAAAAATGGTTGTGGGCAGCATACAGATTAAAAAAAATACAATTATCAAACGATAAAAGACAGAAGATTTAACATACCCCACACAACGAGATACCCCACACAACAATATTGGGAGAAAAAAAAACATATTTAAGAACTTTTTAAAATAAGGTGGGAAGGGCATACAAATCTCAGGGGAAGTGCTCTTCCATTGTGCAGGAGCACAGACAGAAAAGGCATGGTTCCTGGACCTTGTGTTGTTTTAGTGATGTGACCTGGAGCATGCCAACACTGTCAGGATAGGATAGGCAGACACTATGAGAGATTGGCAGTCCCTCAAATAGCTAAGATCCTGGGCCAAGAAGGGCTTTAAAAATGGTAACTAAGACCTTGAATTGCACCTGGAAGCTTGCTGACAACCAGTGCAGCTTCCAAACCAGAACTGCCTGGGCCACTAGATTCTAGACCAACTGCAGCTACCTAGTGTTCTTAAAGGAAAGTCCCATGTAGAATGTGTTATTATAGGCCACTCTCCAAGTGCCCAAAGCATAAGCAACTGTCTGGAGGGCCTCCTGGTCCTCAGGTCCACAGAAGATGAATCTGTGCAAAGACCTTCTTAACCACAGCTGTCATCTACTCCTCAAAAAGGAGCTGTGAGTGTATGAAGATCCCCAAATAATGCACATACCCAAGTGATGTAATGTGCTGTGCCACATAGGGCTAAAAATGGATAATCTCTGGATCCAGGGAGTCCAAATACCCCCACAGGCATATGAGTCTTGCCAGGGTTGAGTTTGAGCCTTCTCCTCCCCATCCAAACCCTCACAGCCTCTCATAAGGATAGCCCACTGACAGCATTGCTTGATTAGCTTGGGGTCAAGATATATAGCTGGGTATTATTAGCATTATTAGGGATGTGGTGGCACTGTCGGTTAAACCACTGAGTTGCTGAGCTTGCTGATCGGAAGGTCGGTGGTTCGAATCCGCGTGATGGGGTGAGCTCCCATTGCTAGTCCCAGCTCCTGCCAACCTAGCAGTTCGAAAACATGCAAATGTGAGTAGATTTATAGGTACCACTTTGGCGGGCAGGTAACAGCGTCCGTTTAGTCATGCCGGCCACATGACCACGGAAGTGTCTACGGACAAACGCCGGCTCTTTGACTTTGAAACGGAGATGAGCACCACCCCCTAGAGTCAGACATGACTGGACTTAATGTCAAGGGAAACCTTTACCTATCATTAGCATATCCCCAAACCAACAAATGACCTCACCCAGAGGCTTCATGTAGATGTTAAACAGAAGGAGCATCAAGCCCTGGCTGTCATGCACTGCCTACCGCCGAGTAATACACAGACACTGGTTCAGTTGAAGCAGGCTCTGATTTATTCATCGCGTAGTGCCAGTTGTAGAAAAAAGCTGAGAGTGACAGGAGCGCGCCGGTGCGGGGTTTAAATACCCCGCGCCGGTCAGCGCCCCCTCACTCAGGGTTACGTCACCCCCCCTTTGTCCAACATGCTGTCTTGCCGGTAGGTGAGGGGTTGCGAGGCCCCGCTGGCGCTCCGGGATCGCCCATCATCGGTTTCCTTATTCATCTGGTGATTGCTGTCAGCTGGGCGATCTCCGTTGCGCTAGCGTTAACAGCTTGGGTGTGCCTCGCGATCCGCTTAGCCTTTGTATCTTCTTCCTTCTTCTTTGTGAGTTGATGGCTGCTTATCTTGAGCCCCTTCCCATTTTCCTCGTTATTGTCATGTGTGCCATTGCGCTGATGTCTTCAGCTCAACGGCACTCATGACACTGGCACTCTACATATCAAAGGTGTTAGGCTCAGTCTCTCCTCCCCTATCAATACCAACTTGAACTGACCACAGAGAAAGGACCACTTAAGGACCATGCTCCTCAAACCTAATCCCCACATGCAGCCCAGGTAATACATAATGGTTGATGGTGTTGAAGACTGCTGAGAGTCTTCAGGAAGACTCAAGAGAACAAAAAAAAAAAAAAACAGGATGGTCACAACATCCTGCCCCAGTTCTATCATTGAGAACAGAACAGGGCAACCAATGTTGTCTATCTCCAGGTCTGAAACCTAACTGAAAGGGATCTAAATAAACCTGTTTCCCCCAGGACCTTCTTTAGCTGGAGCCCAACCACTTTCTCAACAATCTTCCCTAAAAAAGGAAGGTCGGAGACTGGATAGAAATTGTCCCAAACGGTTGGTTCCAGCAATGGCTTGAGGAGGGGGTGCAACACCCCCTCCTTCAAGTAAGCTCACAGCATGGACCCAACCACATGCCACCTCCCAGGAAACCTTACCAAGCCAAGAAAGGGCTTGGTTCTCTATAGTATAATAGATCTTCTATACCTTGTTTCGGATTGTCACTTTCATCCATTAGGTTTGTTCTTTTATTTAACTCTCTTCTTTATGGGAGTTAAACTCCTGTGTCAGGTTCTGTTTTAGTGCCTCCTTAGTTAGAACTAACAACTCTTCACCATCTCTCATCAGCTGAGGCTACTCATTCCACCAAGCCTCATATGTCGTCTTCAAATATATGCAAGTATATCCCTGTTTTCTGACAGGAACACACACATTCCAGAAGTACTGCACATCCTTTTTGGAGAGTTATGTCAATTCATCTTTACTTCAATTTCTTTAGAGCTACCAGATGTGGTCTGCAAAAATCAAGATGACCACTAGATGGCAGCAAAGACATATAGAAAAGTACCTCTTTTCTGCCACCTACTGATCATCCAGATTTTTGCAGATAACATCTGGCAGCCCAAGCATCTCTTAACACTGAAACACATTTTGACAATGGAACCTATTACCAAAGAAGAGATTGGAAGAGTTTCTGTTGCTGAGCAGCCTTCTCCTTGGTATGCTTAAACAGTGGATTTCTTGGATTGATTAAGAATTAGATTAGTTGGCCTTTAAGTCCTCTCATCCAATTCTGTTTGTATAAAATCTGTGGCCTCCATTTATCCTGTTTGGGTTGTTTTATCTGTTACTAGTAGATAATTCCCTGAAATCATCTCAACAGCAAAATTCTGATCAAATTCTACCAGGTTGGGAATGTATCTCTCAGCACAAAAAGACTAGATTGTCTTCTTCAGTGGACTGCCAGGTGCAAATGTATGCTGCTCTGGAACATAAAACATAAAACATAAAAGGGGCTCTTTTCCTAACCAAGTTTCTGATTAATGACCATTCATTCCTAATTGTCAAACTTCTTTCTTTCATCTACTGTCTAATCAGCAGTGACAGAAATCATTACGTAAATGACTTCCCACAATTGTTGGCATCAGTAAAAGCCTTGTAATTTAAAGCTCTGATTTGCAGAAGAAAACTGTGTTTCCCTAAGGCATACGGGCATCTGTTCATGTTATTCTGCAAAAGCATCCATTGCTGCTCCCTCCCCTGTCACTTCATCCTCTGCTTGCAACAAATATTTGACTTTGTGAGGCAGTAATTAGAGCTCACAGACTTGCTCATGGAGTGGTGAGATTTCCAGTGCATGTGCTTCCATTTCTCAAGCAGACCATCCAGCAAATTGGAGCAACGGATGGCATCCTGAGGACAACTACGCATCCCCAACAGCAAAAGTGTTCAAAGCCATATTGAGTGTAAGCTTTGTGTCCTCTGCTCATGGAAACAATGGCCTGGGTTGTGACTGAGTTGGGGTTTTAATCTTACTCTTAGCCAAGGATTGTTTCTGGCTTCTCAGGTCTTTCCCTGACACCTGAATTTGGATGAATGGCTAACATGGTTAAATAACCACTAATCTACTAATGGCTAACATAGTTAAATAACCATTAATCTATCCTGAAAACAAAGCAGCGCACACTGATGATCATATCCCATATTAATACATCTGATGTTATCTCTGGGTTACAGTGGAAATCATCTTCCTTGGCTCTGACCAGGCTGCTTCTTAATATTTTAATGCCCAGTAATCACTAGTTTTCAACCCAATGGGTGGGGTGGTTTTTCAGAAATGTACCAACTGTGTAGAAAAAAAGACACAAGAAGGTGGGAAATTATAGCTGTCCAAGGGTTCTAGTGGGTGGCAGAGCACCATTGGCCTCTTGACAGACCATGCTTCAATGGCAGCCTATTTATGAATGTACCGCACCCACTACATGCTCTCAAAATTCCAGATGTGCTCACTGGCACCCAAATTTTAGGGATCCCTTGGTCTCTTCTTGCAGCATTCTGCAGCAATGCTGTCAATGAGAGGAACTGCAGCATGAGCTCCATAGTCTTCCATATACTGCATAGGAAAAAAGAGGGCACAATTCTCAACTATACAAACTAGAGTTGGTTTTAGATACCCAAACCAATTTTGTTCATGTACAGATGGGATTTGAAGATATCCAAATAAACAAGTCTTTTTTCTTTTCTAAAAAGAAAGTTATTTACATAGCACCATCTACTTGTGTAATACTTTAGAACAATTAATACAGATTCCTTACCTAAGGATCCTTGCTTTTACTTTTTCATGACTATAATTTTGCTTTCATAATCTGTATAATGTTACATTATAGCCCCTAAGCCTAACATCACATCACATCACAACATGCATAGAGAAAATCTGTCTAGGTGGTTGCTAAGAGTTGACATAGAATTGATGGCACATAATCAACATAACATATGAGCTGGCATTTATTAAGATCACTCACTTAAGTGAATGATAGGCTCCATTTTTAGGTTCATCAATTAGCAAACACAAGCTACTTTGAATTAGGGGAAAGTAGATTAAAATTTTCCCACATCAGCTGATGAAAATCACATTCCTGTTGCAATTGATTTTTTCTGTTTAAGAAGAAAATTGTATAGATTAATATTGAAAGTCTTATTGTAGGAGCTTACAGAGAACACTGAGTAACATCACTTTCAGATTTGACAGATCCATCTGTTTCCAAAGAATTAATAAATAAACAAGATGGGATCCTCAGCAGTATCATGTGACCCAGTCACAAATGTCAAAGCTAAAGTGGATCGTGTCATTTATCCTCACCTAATGCTTCATTCGTTGAAGAATCTGTCATTTATGACACAGATTCCTCAACAAAAGCAGCATTAGGAGGTGAGGATCCAGAACAGTGCATAATCCTGTTACTGGAAGATGCTTTCATATGCTTAAAATCTGCTTATAATTAGTCAAGTCCAGCCAATCACATATATTTCAACTCTTTCCAAAGGCTTTTAAAAACTGAATTGTTTTGGAAAGCCCATGGAGGATGAAATGATGTTGCTTCGCTGCTTGATTTTATATTTTTTCCCATTTTTAATTCTAATTATGGAAGTTTTATTGAATTTTTTGTTAAATTTACAGGTAGCCTCAAAGGAAAAATAAGGAAACACTGCATTGTAAAATCAATTAAAAGGATTTCAAAATGACTGATATAAATCTACATGTTAGTATATATCAATTAAAAGCTTTAGCATTAGTATTGTTCAAAAATTAACTAAAATTGTAAGTTATAAACCAAAATAAAAATTTTGGTTTTTTTTTTACTTAAGAAATTTGGCAAATGTAACAGATCATAAAGAAATTAGATATTATAGTCTTACATTAGGAAGATCCCACACTTTAAATGTGGTACAAACCCATTTATAATATACAGTCCAAAAATGGTTTTCACACTGAATTAAGTTCTTTAGCAGATTTGTTTCTCAAACATAAAGTTAGTTTTGATATTGATGCATACTCCCATAACTTAATTTGCCATCCTTCTATGGAAGGAATTGTTTCTAATTTCTAATGAGAAGTAGAGAATCCTGGCAGCTGTTACCATGTCCAAGCCAGTTCAGTATAAGTTGTGAGAATATAAAGTTTAGTAAACTTTAGTTAAAACTAAAATAAAATAAGTTGAAAAGAAAAATCTGTAAATTGTTTTTCATTCTATTGTAAATAATTTTCCAGAATTGTTCGGCTTTATAACATTGCCACTATATGAAAAAAATGATTCCAACCTGATTACTGCATTTCCAACAATTTTTAGAAATCAAATTGTCTACTTTAGCAATCAGTGGTTGTGTAATATACCATCAACAGAACATCTTATCAATTTTCTCTTACTGTAATATTGTCCATAAATTTGATACTTTTCTTCCATTGATATTCCCCCTGTCAAAAGTGTCTTTAGAACTATACTGCTTATATATACTCAGTGAGGTGATGGCAACCATTCCAAAGAGGTTATCTCAAAGGATTTTATCTTTGTCTTAATAATTAAATTTTGTAATATGCACACTTATACCTCCACTTATCATTTTATTGCATTGTTAATTGCCAAGCATTTCTGAACAGCAGCAAGTATAAAGCTAATATAAATATAATTATTGCAGCTCCTTTTTTAAATATAGCAGGGAGAGATTTCCTGGCTAGATCTAGTTAAGAGATGGGCAGTCTGTGGCCCGCCAGATGCAATACGCAGCTCCAGCTGGGCAAGGATGTCGGGAGTTCAGAAACAAAGATGTTCCCATCTCCCTACATGCACCGTTCTTTCTTTAAAGCAGCAATCTGGCCCTTCCTGAAAATCAGGGAATTATTACAGGCTGGTGATTAACATTCCTTTCCTGGAGAAAGTGATTGAACAAGTGATTGCTAGGCAATTTCAGGTACCCTTGGATGAAATTATCTTCTACATGCATTTTCATCTGGCTTTTATACCTACCTGTATGTATGTATGTATGTATGTACACACACACTGCATTGACCACTCAAGAGTTTTCATGAGATGGGGGAATGCAATCCTGTATGTTCTCTTGAGCTCTCCATGGGTTTTGACACCATCCATTACCCGGGCTAGGCTGTACACGCTGGTCTTGGGTAGGGTTACTGCATGGCGCTTCTCTTTGGATGGTAAATTTGAGGTGATGCTAGAAACTACTACACAAAGCAGCAACCTCCTATTAGTTTTATTTCCCACAAAGTCTATGCAGCCTATTTGGAAACCAAAGACATTATTGGGAATGTCACTGACCTTCTGCACCATGCCAGGTTCCAAATTCCTTTGGTTTTTTCAGGGACTCAGGTAAGTTCAAAGAACAATTGAGAAACTAAAAATTAAGACTTATGAATAAGGAGTGAAGGAATCAGAAATGCCTAGCCTTGAGAAAGAGACAAGCAGGAGCTGCACTCTTCAATAATCTAAAAGGATGTCACAAAGGAGATGGTCAAATCTAACCTCTTTCATTCAGACCACAGGTCCCAGAGAAATGGGTTTTAATCCCAGGAAGGCAAATTCTGACTGAATGTTGGGAAAACTAAAAATAGTTAAGTTTGGTGCCCTCATCAGCACCTCAGACACCTCACTGTGGATCCCATCCCTAGCATCACTTTCTCTGCTGTACTTAACAAATACTGTTCTCCTTTTCTCCATCTTTTCTTTCTCAGGTTAGGATATTTAGTGTACTGATCCATATGCTATTCAAACTGTTTTTGTTTCCTCATATTGAGTAATTGCTTCCCATGTTTTCTGTTATGAATATAAAATAAAAGTGTTATTCTGTTTGAAAGTCATTGATCTGAGCCAATTATTCCCCATCACTCATAAATCCAAGTCTGTTCACTAGAGTAAATCTATTTCTCATTTTTTAGTGTGTGCTGAAATAGATTCACTGTTGTCAAGATTTAAAGCTTCCCATACACATATGTAATGAATGTATGCTATCTTAGACATGATTCCAGATATAAAAACCAATTAAGCGGGTACTTTACTGAGATGGCGAGCCTATACCTTATGTGTTGGTCTCTAGCACAATTTAAAATCCTGATGTAATGGAGATGCTCTTTTGACACAACAATCACAAGGAGGCAATAAGGAAGGTTAGCTTCATATATTGATTTTAGCAAAGCTAACCAGAACTTTGGCTGATTAGCAGTTCTTGTCACATCTTATATGAAAAAAAAAGTGCTATACTCCTATGCATTTATTAGCCCCTTTTAAAAACTATATATTAAAGTATCAAAGTTCTATCATTAAATATTCCTAGGAAATCTGTTAATTGCATCTTGCCTTTGTTTTGCAAAGGTAAGTGCGGGATTCGGAAAGAAAGAAAGAAAGAAAGAAAGAAAGAAAGAAAGAAAGAAAGAAAGAAAGAAAGAAAGAAAGAAAGAAAGAAAGAAAGAAAGAAAGAAAGAAAGAAAGAAAGAAAAAGAAAGGGGGAGGGAGGGAGAGGAAGGAAGGAAGGAAGGAAGGAAGGAAGGAAGGAAGGAAGGAAGGAAGGGAGGGATTGTTGGAAATTCTTCTGTGAAATGGAGCAGGACAAGTTGTAGGGATCTGCCCCTCACCCCTCCCAAACAAAAGTGAACAGACAGCTGGGTCACAAAGGGGGATATGAGGGAAGCATCAAGCCAAGCATACTGGGGCAAGCAAGATGGTATAACTGCCCAGAGGAGAGACTGCTCCATTTTGCCACAATTTCATGTTTGATTCAATGTACACTTGACTTGATTAGATAAGCTGGTGCAAAAATATGAGAGTACCTAACTATATACACTAAGATAATAGGTGGGAAAAATCTCACCAGTAGCTACGATGATTTTTTAGCCTACATATAAATCACTTGATCACGGCAACACAATCACAACTGGTTTTCCAAATGAGTTCCAGAATTCAAATGATTGCCTTTCCCACAAGTAGAGGAATACATATCATGCAGAACAAAGGGGAGCCAGTACTTCTGTCATTCAACAATAGTTGTATTTTAAGAACTACACTTCAGAAGATATTATGTATTTCCCACATATTCTCACACATCACAGACACAATTTTCCCCAATAGCAAGACATCCAAAATACAAGTAAAAAAAAAAGGTAACAGTATCTTAAACTATCAGTGCATTGTAAACTAAGCTTCTGCACTACTCAAGTGCAATATTTTCTTTTCCCAAACCAACTATTTAGACATTTTCAAAAGTTACACCTTTGGCAAAAAGAAAAACATATCTGAAGGCTGCATCTGGATCCATCTTCTTCCTTCTAATGAGAGAACAAGGCCTTCTCTATAAGCTCTGTACAACAGCAGAATTCCAACAGCTCCAGTCTTGGGTGTCATTTCACATCAAGGACTAAACACAGGAATTGCTTTGTTTCAGCCAAAAGCAGAATGATTTTATTAATATTACTATTCATCAAGTCCAATTTTGCCCTCTAAAAGCCACCTTCTTCCTGGTCTATATGATAGCATCAGGAACGCTGGTCTGCTGCTGCCTCCCTGTGGCTTGTAGCTACATCCAATCAAAGGCTTCACTCATAACAAAGCTCTGTGGCATTTTCAGGTTCCATTCAAGACACCCACCTTCACAACGGAAACTGAGAAATCCTAGCTTTTGACACTTCTTCAGCTGTTTATAGAATTCACAGTACACAGGAGTGGAGGGAATCCCAAAAACTCAGGTTATGTCTAGATGTTGTCCCAAAACCTAACTATAACCTATCTTGCTGGAAAAAACAGTGATCCCTAAGAGTGCATCTTCAAAACTCTCCATTTCATAGAAAAGTGACTTCATGGCAAATGAAGCAATTTTTCCTTGGTTATCTGGGAGTTATAACTCTTAAAATCTGCACTCCTATCTTAATGAAATACAATTACAAAACCCATACTCACATTTCTTTCCAGATATATGAAAGAGCAAAATGGCAAAAAAAGCATGTTGTTATAGCTTTGCTGCTCTCCTTTCTTCACCAACTGATCTGTCACATAATCTGGCATACAGAAGGCAGAGCGCAATGGATTAGTGTAACCATGCACGGTTAAGTGAAAAATATGACACACGAGTTTTATTGACAAAGGGCACTCGCTATGGCTTGTCCAATTCTATGAACATCCTGAGAGGAAAAAAGTCAATTTGTATACATAGGCATTTTGGCCTAGTTTTATAGAATTAGAAATCAATATATTGTTTATGACAAAATGACATGCTGGATTTAAAAGCTCTTAAGGTCTCCATCACTTATGTCCTTCATTTATCTGTATCCCTCAATGGGCTTTAATTTAAGAAACTGCAATATCAAAGAGAAGGTTGCTTTTAAGAAAATATGCTAATTATAGAGATGAGTTGTTATCCAAGTTGTTTCCTAACACTGAATTATAGAGGGAAAATCAAAATAGCTCCTCTAGGTAATTCTCATGTAGGCCATTACCAAGATCCTATCACAAATAAATATCATCAAGTACCAGGTGCCAACTGTTGTATCTAGACAGGCAGGGAACACAGAGTTACTGGTGACAGATTTTTCCTTAGTAAGGATGAATTATTGTATAAGGTTCGGTGAAGTTGAAAGAGGGATGAATGGAACATTCTGGAGTTCTAGTCATTCCCCTAGACTGGAGCAGAGTGGATCAGAGCTGGACCAGGAATCCGTCTGTTTTTAAGTGCTGCGTGCAATATTAGCGCTTGGTATCTTCCACGTGTGTGTGAAACAGCTCCGATATCCTGCAGAAGCTCAAGATTAGCCATACCGCCCTTTGATCATCATATTCAACAAGGGACCCACCTGCTCAGAGGAAAAACAACAAAACACATTGCTCTATTATCTACAGATCTATTAACAGGCTAGAAGTCATATTAAGTTGCAAAACTATATGCTCAGCCAGAAAAAAATGAACATATTTAATGTTAGCACAGTGTAACTAAACTATTTTAGGGGCTAAATCCTCTTAGAAACTTACAAACTTCAGGAAAATTGCTGCTGATACAATCTGAAGAATACCTAAAGTATTTGCTATAGTAGTAAAGGTAAAGGTTTCCCTTGACATTAAGTCCAGTCGTGTCCGACTCTAGGGGGCGGTGCTCATCTCCGTTTCAAAGCCAAAGAGCCGGCGTTTGTCCGTAGACACTTCCGTGGTCATGTAGCCGGCATGACTAAACGGAACGCCGTTACCTGCCCGCTGAAGCGGTACCTATTGATCTACTCACATCGGCATGTTTTCGAACTGCTAGGTTGGCAGGAGCTGGGACTAGCAACGGGAGCTCACCCCGTCATGTGGATTCAAACCGATGACCTTCCAATCGGCAAGCTCAGCAGCTCAGCGGTTTAACCCGCAACACCACCGCATCCCACATTTGCTATAGTAGCACCTAACATTTTGAATGCTCTATCGCAGCATTTCTCAACCTTGGTAACTTTAAAATATGTGGACTTCAACTTCCAGCACGCTGGCTGCAGAATTCTGGGAGTTGAAGTCCACATATCTTAAAAGTTGCCAAGGTTGGGAAACACTGCTGTATCCCACCCGCCTCCACCACCTCCCCATCACCACCCATTTTCTCTTCCTAAGTGTTGTGTGTTTTGAGGTTTTAAATCCATAACATCTTCAACTATATTAAGCTATTGTTGTACATCTTAATTTCATGCGCTCAAAAGCTGAACAAGCTCAGCCACTTGGTTACTACAACCAGCTTAAGATTCACTCTTTACCTCTTGTGGATTTCCAAGGGCCTCCCCCAACATTTTCTCTATGTTCCTCATTACAGCCACTTTCTGATGAGCCTTTAGGGGGTATTCAATCCTTTTAGGGGTTGGGGCACCCTGGGGGGGCAAGGGAGGAAGAGATCGACAGGTTTACAACAATTCATACTGCTTGAAAAACTCAGATATACCTAACACTAATCAGCAAGAAGCTAACAAAATTCAGGAATGAGAAAAGGTAAGGTGGTATTTTCTTATCTGCCATATAGCATATGTGATATGAAAAAGATGTTTAGGCAACTAACCGGCCAAAAATACTAATTCTAATACTATTAGAAAAATACTAAAAATTCTAATGCTAAAAATTTCTCATTTTTTAAAACAAGAGCATCTCTCTCTAAAGCAGGGTTTCTCAACCAGGGTTTCGTGGAACCATAGGGTTCCACAAGAGGTCACTACGGGTTCCCTGGGAGATCATGATTTATTTAAAAAAATATTTCTAATTCAGGCAACTTCACATTAAAGAGGTAAGTTTCATTCTTTATTTTTAGTTTAAGAACATTGTTAATATTCACAGGCCTACACATGAAACAAATATAATCATTTTGTAACCTATATTTGAGCCTGAATGTGCAGGGGTTCCCAGAAGCCTGAAAAATATTTCAAGGGTTCCTCCAGAGTCAAAATGTTGAGAAGGCTGAATGTCAAGTGGCATCAGGCTAGAAACCAGGAAACCATGAGCTCTAATCCCGCCTTAGGCACAAAGCCAGCTGGCTGACCTTGGGCCAGTCACTCTCTCAGCCCTTGGAAGAAAGCAAGGGCAAGCCACTTGTGAAATCTTGCCAAGAAAACTGCAGGGACTAGTCCAGGCAGTTGCCAAGAGTCAACACTGACTTGAAGGCACATACATACACATCTCTGTAGAAAAGCTAGGACTAAGAGTTCACTATTTCAACCGAAGTATTACAAGCCTCACCAAGGTAATCTCTAAGGTGACACTTAAGAAACCAAGTTAAGAATTCAAGTCAATATTAGCAGCTGATGCAATTCTGACCATTTAAATAATCCTCAGAGAATAACATATATATAGATTTTATGATGCAATAACATTACAGTATCATATTGCACTGTATAATATTTGACAATTAAAACACAACAGTTCATTTATAAAACTTTATGCTGCTATTATGTTAAATTCAAACATGCTTACCTTGTACCAAAAGTTTACAGTGACGGTAATTCCTCCATTCAACAATGACTCAATGTGATGCCACCTATATCAAGCCACAGGAGATAACTCTTTAAAATTCCTAATTTTAAAAAGACTTCAGCATTTCCAATATTAGTTTTACAGTAGTACTCATCTTGTAAAATAACTAAATTGTGATTTAGTTATTTCTTTTATTCTTCATGTTGGGGAAGAAAACTATAGTTTATGATACTTTTTTTCAGTTCTGAGTTACCCAATGAATAAATATCAACTTGTATGCATATATTTATTAGAAAATATATTTAGGAAATGCTTCCCTCCATAAGTAGGGAGCAGACTGAGATCTCTTCAGATAGCGTTAGTCTGAGTTAGAATTTTTACACAGAGCTAAAAGAAAACTACATTTCTCCCAGTTGCCCACAGGCTTCCTGTCAGCTGATTTCTTATTAAATCCTCCAGAGAAGGGCAGGTAGACAAAGATCAATAGCAGACTGAAGAAATAATGAAACTAAGTCTCCTCCCAGGTTAAAGAGGGTCCTTTGCTACATGATTGTGTTTTGTGAACAATTTGGGACAGACCAGTAAACAAAATTGTCTCTTTAGAATCATGTCATCTGTTATGCTTTTTATTCATTTGTAAGTCGTCATTATATGAGATGGGCAGTGAATAAATATGACTGATAGATAAATAGAATGTCATCGCTTGTACAATGGTCCCTAAGTAGCAAAGTTCCCTGCTGGCTAAAGGGCAATATTCCTGCAAAAATTTCAGAATTAAATGACCATGCTATACAGTTAGTCCTCACTTAGTGACCACAATTGGGACCAGCAACTCTGTTGCTAAGCAATATGGTTAAGCAAGATATCACATGACCTCAACAGACTTATGACCTCACTTCCGCCACAGTTGTTAAGCAAATCAGCCATGGTCGTTAAGCAACACATCACATGACCATGACAGGCTTACAACCTCACTTCCACCAGGGTCGTTAAGCAAAACATTACATGACCACAACTTGCAATTTTATTGCTGGCTTCTCCATTGAATCTTCTTGTCGGAAGCCATTGTGAAGCATGCAAATGGTGATCGTAAACGCCCGCTGGTTGCAAAGTGGCTGAATCTCGATCATGTGATCGCAAGAATGCTGTGATGATCATAAGCGCAAGTACCGGTCATAACGTTACTTTTTCAGCGCCACTGTAACTTCAAACAGTCATTAAACAGGGCAGGTGTTAAACAAGGATTACCTGTACCTGTAAGTATAACATTGATAATGGCCTAGACAATTGCTTCATTCAGTTGCTTCCCAAAAACTGTCATGGTGAATGTTTATAAGAACATATAAGGACATGCCCCAAATTTAAATCTCGTGGCAGAAAAAAGGGACCAATATTTTCTGCTTATGAGCAAGTATCAAGGATTATTGCTATTCTTCCAGGAGGCACTACACACAAAAAAAAATATCTATCCTAGCAAGTGAAAAAGACACCAGGCTCAGAGCCTCTGACAGAACCCCGTGTTGCTCAAATTGATTCTGCTTCAGTCACCAATTATACTCGCCCATTCTGTCCCATTCTCATCCTATGAGCATTACCAATACATGGGAATATAAAGCACATCGCCTGGGCCAACTACGGTCTCATAGGCAACTATGTTCTGGAAATTGGGAAACTTCTCATAGTCGGGATTGTCGAAGTCAACCTAGCAGGAGAGAAGAAGGCATCACTGAAGTCACTGGAGACAATATAATGATTCTCCCTGCTGCTTCCCACCCCAGCTACTTCGAAGAAAATGGACATCTATACAAATTTTAACAGGCAGGAAGGGGACTAGAGACAAAAATCACCAACTTCAAAAGCACCGCATTCCACTTCCCACTAGTTACTGGTTATGTGGATTGTGAACAATTATACTCAGCATTCATATTTACTATTTAAGATGTAATCAATCAATGCTGCCAAGCAAAGAAAAGCACAGAGCACATATAATAAAATACCAGATAACTACAGGACACTGATTGGGAGGATTCTGCTGTACAGATTGAAATCAAGATTAAATTCTGTCTTAAGTAATTTAATAACCAAAGTAAATCATTCTTGAGATGTCTGACATAGATTCAAACATTAAGCCCATGACAGTAGCAAGGAAGGACTGTAAATCAGCACAGCTGACAGCTAATATTACTTCCTGGTAAAGTGTAAATTGAATGGAAATGGAAGAGATTATCTATACAGTTGCTCTCAAATATACTCTCCTTTATTGGAGAGTACCCTGATTACTGAGGAACTTGGATGCTGAAACAAACAGCTAGAATACAGTTGTACATGGCATCCACATCCATTGCATAGACTTTTTGAGTGGTTGGTGGAATCCTTAGATGCCAAGCCTGGTTGCTTGGCACTTCAGGGAGAAGGTTCTTAACACTCTCATTATTACAGTTCCAATAAAAGAGATGGAAACACTGGTACATACATGGTGTCTCCCCTAATTTTATTAGTTCATCTGTATGTTCAATTTCAAGACTATGGGCAAATTGCTTGGAAGCTGCAGCTGCTTGCCTCCGTACTTCTTCACTCTTGCCTAACTCTGACTTCAGTGAACACCTGCAGGTGACTGCTGGGTGAATCTGAAGATGGTTGGTTCTTCTACAACAGGAACTGGTATCATTAATATCCTGTTAGAGACAAGTTCTTGGAGAAGGTAGAGACAATTTATCTCCAAACACTTTTGGATGAAGCAAATTATTGGGAACTGGGCCAGATCCCTTCAGCCAAAACCAATATAGCCAACAGCGGAGGATGATGAAATACTCATGATGGGGACAGGTTTCTTACTCCTGATCTAGATCCACTCCAGCTTTAATCTGCATTCCAGGAGGTGATTGGGACTCAATGACCTAAACTGCCCCTTTCAGGCAAGCTTCATATACAGGTAGTCCTCGTTTAGTGACTGCCTCATTTAGCAACCATTCGCAATTATGAAGGTGATGGAAAAGTAACTTTATGACCAAACCTCACATTTACAACCTTTACAGGTCTGTAAAGCAAAGGGAAGCTGAAGTAAGATAGATCATAAGCACAGTCGCTGTTTCACTTAGCAACATCTTCGCTTAATGACCAAGTTGCTGATCCCAATTGTGGTCACTAAATGAGGACTACCTGTATTCAGAGGTACCTATGAGTGCCTATTATCAGCTTTATCAGCTGCAACTGGAAGAGAGAAGGAAAAGGGAACCTGCTGCAGGGAAAGGAAATAAATGGAGTAGATTTTTGTGGAAAATTCTAGCTTCTACTTTCAATTTAAAAATAGGAGGAGGAAGGAGTGTTAGGTATGTTCGCTGCCTTGACCTATTTACAAAAATAATAAAGGCAGGATAACCATTAAATAAATAAATAATAAATAAATAAATTCCAAAAAAGAGTACCTGTGGTGCTACTAAAGGACCCATTTTTACTTCTCTGGAGAAAATCTATCTAGCAGACTCAAGTTTAGTGGAACAAGTAACCCTTCCATTCTGTGAGGGACAGGTTGCCACTTATGTGATGAAAAAGGAAAAAGCAAGCTGCACATATTCTCACCTCACAGGGTTGTTGTTGTGGGGCAAATAGGAGGAGGAAGGAGTACTAGGTATGTTCGCCACCTTGAGTTATTTATAAAAATAATAAAGGCGGGATAAAAATTAAATAAATATTCAGATATACTTTTGCAGAATATATGTAATGACTGGTAAAAAGAATGGCCCTGTTGGCCCAACACAGGCAACCCAGTCATACTCTCCCAAAGATAATTCATTTACTTCTGGGCACTAAAAGTGTACAATTCAGCATAATTAGGTCAGCTGGTAAGTAGTTTTTGCAGCCCCTTCAGTTGCTGAAAAGGAAATTGGGGTGTTGTCACTTCCTGGTCCCCCAACAAGCAACTTTACAAAGAAATCCCTGTTGGAAGGTCCAGTTTGGAACTACTGCAGACAGAATGAAGGGAGCTTATCTGGTCTTCACTCTTTCTAGCACCCTTCCAGTGAGTCAGTAGGAGGAGTCTACAGACAATAGCAACAGAAATGCAAAACCTAAAGAGAACTTTTTGCAGAAACTATCCACAACACTGTCTCAGAAGATAAATAACTAAGTGCTAGTTAATCTCCAGTAAACAGTTTGGATTACCCTTATCACTGGGAGGAGTTATTTTATCCCCAAACAGCCCTGCAGCTGGCTAACAGCCCTGCAGAAGGCTAACACTTCCCTGTCCCCACCCGAACAAAGATTTAGTTGACAACTTTAGTTGCCTGCATTAGGATATTCTTATGACTGAGTTAAATACATCATGTGAACAGGGTAATTTGAAGACTGTGTGTGTGTGTGTGTGTGTGTGTGTGTACTTTAAAACAGATATCATACTTTTAGACTCTTCCTCAGACAGATGGTTAGGGGAAATGCAAAGGTATATAGGAATTTTGTAATAAACTAGCATTAAAAATTATGCTTCATGGTCTTAGGCAAAAAAAGCTATTTGGCCTAATTGTCATCTCACCTGGCTCTGCCGGTCACATGGATGGTGCACAGGATAAGGATAAAGGCATTCAAACTGATCAGGTGAAAACAGAATACATCGTTTGTATCCTTTAATCTGAGCAAAGAAATTCTGCTGTTCATCATAGTGAGCTGGTGTCACATTCCCTGAAAAAGAAAGTCCAAAACAAACTTTTGAAATAATTTTGCAAAATGTAAGCTTTAATTTCTAGCAGGTCTACACCTCAAATTATTGGGGAGGGGTGCACAAACTTCACCCCAGTTGTGGCTCCCCAGCATTGCATCTTATCTTATCCTACAGTTTCCAGCACCCTGGCTGCACTTTTGAAACTGGACCATTTTGCTACAAGGCACCACTGAAGGCTGTTTTTTTTAGTTATGAGGGATTTTATACATGAAGACTTCTTACTCCCATTCCTACCTTTAAGCCTCCCAAGTAAGTAAAAAAAAAAAAAAAGGTGGCCGTGAACGTTCCAGACTACTGCAGGCCCCAACAGTCAAAGATTGTCCACCTCTAAAACCCACTAGGCACAACCAAATTTCTGAGAATATGCTAACCAGGAGATTTTGCAAATTTTGGGCTAGCCAGAAGGGCAGTCAGGAAGGGACTGCAGCATCCTCAGAGCAACAATTCCTAGAAAAGTCAGAGGAATAGTGCATAACCAAAGGGAAGGAGGAGCACCTTCACAGAGTTGGGAAGAGAGACCAGCATCAGACTCACCACTTGGGATAGCGCCTAGGAAAACTGTGTGCTTCTGTCACCACCACCAGGAGCTGCTGCCACCCAGGGAGATGTGTACAGCTCCCAGGCCCAGCCCGGGGACAGCAAACTCGGTGCCTGCCCCTCAGAGGGCATTTGCTCCCAAACCATAGGAGGCCAGGTGGCCTTCCAGCAGTGAGGCTTCAGCAGGAGCTTCCTCCTAATCACCTTGTTTCCAGATGTGGGGAGGACTTCAGATATGCTTTTCAGACACACTTTTTGCAAGAGCCTCTTCCCACAGAAAAGACATCCCCTTCAATTATCATCATTTTTTCCCATACAGGTGGTCCTCGCTTAGCGACAACTGGGACCGGCAACTCCATTGCTAAGTATCATGGTCGGTAAGCAGAAAATCACAACTGTGGTCATTAAGCAAGACATCACATGACCACAACTTGCGATTTTACTTCCACATTCTCCCTAATTCTGCTTGTTGGAAGCTGGTTGGGAAGCATGTAAATGGAAATCACGTGACTGTGGGACACTGTGACAGTCGTAAATGCAAGGACTGGCCACAAAGCTGCTTTTTTACATCATTGTAACTTCTAACGATCGCTAAATAAGGTAGTTGATAAGCAAGGACTACTGTACACAATATAGTAAAATTCCTTGAAATCAAGCACTACTAGAGACTTCATGCGACTTTTATGGGGAAAAAATGCCCCTGCCTTCTTTCAGGACTTTTTGTTTTTGAATTTCCAGTCTCGACTACAACGGTAATATTTCTTCATGGCTCTCCTCCAAATACTAACCAGGCCTGGTGCTGTTTGGCTTTTTCAGATCAGTCAAAGTTATCTCGGTGCTGCCAGCTACCTTGACTATTTATTATACAGGAATTTAAACTATAAACCTGAAATTAGCCATATGCTTATGCTCACTTCCCTTCAAACCACTAGACTACCTGACCTTCATTTTCAATAATAAAAATAATAATTTTAAAAAAGGAGCAGCATGTTCAAAGGTGCCTCTGTCCCTAGATTTTGTCTAATATTTCTATGTATTCCTTCTCTCTGAAACTACAAGCATAATTTGCTTTCATTTTTTAATGTTTTTTTATATAACATGCATATAACATATTTCATATTTTGGAGAACATTCATCATTTTCCTTTTAATTTTTTTTTCTTCAAAAGCATGTATATCCAAACTGCCTGGGATAGTATCTGATCACCAGCACTTAATTTTCATCAAAATTTGGCTCTTGTCCTTTGTCATCCCCCAACTTGACTGCAGCAATTAGTCTTGACAAAAAGCCTCTGGAGTTAATAGGAGGATCTCCCCTTTAGCCTAACTAAATGTTCAGGCAGTTGCAGTAGGTAAGATCACAGCTGGGAAGAAAACATGCTACCCAAAGTCAGTTACCTCACACTGACATTTTATCCACAAGAATTCCTCAACAGGTAGCTCTAGAAGAATATTAAAACAAGACACAGTTACTTGTCCAAAGAGGCAGGTTTGTTACCTTCCATGCCAATCAGTAGCAAATTGGATGTCAGCTGACCCCAGCCTCGCTTCGCCTGTTGTCTGTTGATCCAATTCCAATTAAAGCCCAGGAAATCTACCACAATTTTCCTCCCAACTGTGTCATTTAAGGTCTGTTGGAGATACAACCTGTATGTACCAAAGAGTAAGGAAAAAAGAAATGCAGATGTGGGTGCAAAGCTATAACCAACTAGCTCTTTCATTATCCTTCAAAGTCTGCATCAATTGCATACTTCTTACAGAAATGGTAACAAAACCCAGCTTACAGAGCTGAAAAAAGAATTCTCATGAGTGTTACTTTACCAAAAAATGACTAGTGGTCCTTCGAAAAAGAACAAAACTTTATGTTACTGGGTTCCTGCTTAACTCATCATTCTTAGGTGACCCTAATTTTCTGGACTTCACTGAAATAGATTTGGTCACTAGGATGCAGAAATTATGCTGACCAAAAGTCCAGGGAATCCAACCTGGTAATTCTTCTGGACTTCTCACAGCTGTCAGTATCACTAATCTATACTGGGCAAAGCAGTGCCAGGAGATAATAGGATTTTTTACCTGCTAAGCCCACTGCCCAACTGAAAAAATTGTTCTGATTTAAAAAAAAAAAACTAAATAATGTTTACCTTCAGCAGCAGGAAAGCAACAGAGTTCTGGGCCTACACAGAAGTGTCACTGCCTCCTCCTCTGCCACCACATGAGTGCAGAATATTCCTCAGAAAGGAAAGAAAGAGGACAGGAAGGAACAGCATACAACCAGAGGTCTGCTGCCTTCCAATCTGTCAAAACTGAAACATAAGAAAGGAAACAAGTATGCTTTTACTGCTGGGTAATTTTGCAGGATTTGGAATGGCAGTGCAGAGACACCTGACAGATAAAAAGGCAGTGGAAAATTTTTCTGCACCTGGAATACCAAGGATTGGCACATTGTGGAAAGCAACTACCAGGCTAGTAAACAGCACTGGGAAAACAGAGTGCAATATAGTATTAGAAGGATGTGTTTATGTGAATGTACATTTCACTGTGCTCATACAACACTATTACTTAGATCAGTGTTTCTCAACCCTGGAGACTTGAGGTGTGGACTTCAACTCCCAGAATTCCCCAGCCAGCTTTGCTGGGTTAGATAAAGAGACAGCAGGTACATTAAGCCTGATCAGCGTTAACTTGTGTTAGAGTTGGGAGGAGGTTTTTTTGTTTGTGTGCATGGGTGATGACTTAGCATGTTGCATGAACTCAGCCTGCTTGGTTAATCTATGGCCTAGTGTCTTACGCACTACATCAGACTGTTGTGTGAACACACCACTGTCCTTTTTTGGAGAAATGTTCACGAGAGGGTGAAAAAATCTAGGGCCACATTATAGTTCCAATATCTGCTATGAAATATATGCAATAAAAAGTCAATCACAAAATGAATACTAATAGGAATATCCCCACAGATATAACATCCAGTGAGTAAACAAACTATTTCAATTTCACTCACTGCACACAGAATAACTTTCTTTTAGGATAGAAAGATTACAATGTAAAGAATAGCAAAATAGCCACGCATCACAAGGCATAGATAATATGAAAGAAAGATAGTATGACACATACTCTCATGCCATTATGAATTGTATAAATGTTCTTCTTCTCTGTTAAACAAGCTCTGTCTTCAATGAAATAAGCTACGTATAAATTACACGAAATGTTCCTTTTCACTGTACGTGAATGTTATTTCCTTCAATGAAACAAGCTTTCCTTATGAACTGCTCAGATCCAAGGTTCATTTTGTGAAGGACTTCCTCAAAAATAAATTTTAATAGTTCAAATTGTTCTCTTCTATAGTATTTCAGTGGAGCTTGAAAAATACTATCGTATTCACTCCTTTATCTTGTTTGATTTATAACATCTTGCCATTTCAATTTACAAGCCATTTTCTTAGAAGAGATTTGGGAAGTTCAGCTTGCTCCACTCCCCAGTGAGTCAGGCACGGCACCCACACCATTCCTTTGGTTTCCAAAAGGTTCAAAACTGGTAACACTGACCATAAGGCCCTTCTGGTTCAGCTATTTGAGGCTGCATCACTGCAGGTTCCTTTCCTCCCTGGAGGGCTAGTTCCTAAGAGTCCTCAGGAGGAGATATTAAACTCCTTTGCCAAGCACGGAGCCTAACAAATAAAGCCAGAAGCAAATCCCACCTTGGCTCCTTGTCCCCCGACCACCCGGTGACCACCAGGTGTTAAGTGTTACCTTTCTCCGCTTCCCTGCTGCTCGATTTCCTGGAGCTGCGCCACAAAATCTCTGAACTTCATCTCCTCTCTGCTGGACTTCGGTTTGAAGTTCTTCACGTTTGCCATCTTCTTCTCATCGTAGTACAGAAACTTGTGGGTGCTGGCTCGGTACACCGAGAAGTCCCCGCTCCCAATGTTCTCCTGAAGGTAATCCAGGTCCCACTTCAGGGCGGGATAGACCAGATTGGTGTCGGTGAGCACCACCGGCTCCTGGAAGCAAACACAGAGCGGAGGTCACGCGAGAGCCCGCGGAAAGGCGAGGACGGACGGAACGCGGCCCCCCGGCACCAGCCTCGCGCGACGGGGAGGCGGCTCGAGCCCCCCAGCCCCGAGACAGCGTCCTCCCGTCACCTCGTTCTCCAGTAGCTCCTCGGCGCGAGGGTCTCCGTGGCGCAGCCGGGCAATGGGCCGCGTCGCGAAGCTGTAGTGCCGGAACTGCGCCTCGCTCCACCCACGCAGCTCCTCCGCCTCCGCCGCCGCCTGCGGAGAGGTGGAAGCCTCCGCAGCTGCGGAGCGAGACGCGGAGGCCTCTTCCATCGCTACCGGAAGTAGCGCCGCCTCCGATGCTGCCGCGCGCGGAACCCGAAGAGACGCGTATCCGATCCAGGCGCGGCGGACCGGAACCTCTGGAGCGGGCTCCTCCAGAGTTGTCCGCTCTAGGAAACGAGAGCTGAGGATGTTCGGCGCCCCCTCGCGATGCTCTTCCTGAGCATCGGGTTGTCCGGGCGTGCTAGCGCCGTGATGGGCGGCTGCTGGAAAAGGACCCTTTGGAATGGAGATAGCCTGCCAGGAGCGCTGGCCCGATGGAGTCAGATTAGGGAACGCGCTACCTTTGCGCCCACCGTCCAATCCCAGAATGTCACGCCTCTTTCTTCAGAAATCTGTCCAGGCGCCCCAAGCTTTCCCTGCATTTGTGATCTTTCTTTTAAATTTAAAAAAATGCATAGCATTATCCTTAACTTAACTGCGTTTACAAACGTAAGTGGCTATAGGCAATCAACGTCCAGAAACCTGCAAGCAGCCATAAGCAGCGAACGCAAGAGGGCTACTTAAAGGAGGGAGAAAGATCCTTTTTTTTTTTACTTTTGTGATCCACTATACATACAGAATTTGAAAATGGGTTTGCAAAATTTTTACTTTAAACTTTTAAAAAAATCAGTTTTAAAGGAGTAAAATCACATAAAGAGTTATTCAAGATGGGAAGCAACCTAAAGATTGATCCCACGTATATTGATATCCATTCTACTGATCCATTTTTGATCACCAGATCAGTAGATTCTATTGATCAGTAGTAGTTGATCTATGGATCTGATCCATTCTACTGAAATCCATTCTACTGTTTACAACTCACTTCCCATGCATCCATAACTGCCCTTCCTTTCCACCTTAAAATCACAAGAGTGGAAGGGGTCGTTTAGGTCAAGTCCAAGCCAATGCTAAGTGCAGGAATCCAAATTAAAGCATCCCAGACAAATGACCATCCAGACTTCACCTGAAGACATCCAATGGAGGGGAAGCCATTATCTCTCTGGGTGATCAGTTTCACTGTCAAACTGCTGTTACTCAGAAGCATCATCCGTACTTCTCCTTGGATGCAGAGGAAATACGCAGCACCAAGAAGAATGTGGTATTTATTGTTTCCTCTACTTACTTAACCAAGACGCAGCATTGCCAAGTTTGTTCATTTGGAATTTTGAGAAGGGATGGATATTCTTAATAGAAGCACAATATTTTCTTCTTTTTTATTGTTTCTGTATTCTTTAAATCTTCAGCAAAGGATCGTTACCTTGTCGTGGTGCTGGAGCTTGTGCACCTCAATGATGCCATGAGCTAAACCGTGAAGGGCCACCCAAGACGGGAAGGTCATGACAGAGAGGTCAGACTAAATGCGATCCCTGGGGAAGGTAATGGCAACCCACCCCAGTATTCTTGCCGTGAAAACTAAATGGATCAGTACAACCAGAGATATGTCGGTATACCATCGGAAGATGAGACCCCCAGGTCGGAAGATGGTCAAAATGCTACTGGGGAGGAACAGAGGATGAGCTCAACTAGCCCCAGACGTGATGACGCAGCTAGCTCAAGGCCGAAAGGACGGCTAGCGGCCGACGGTGCTGGTGGTGAACGGCGAATCCGATGTTCTAAGGATCAACACACCATTGGAACCTGGAATGTAAGATCTATGAGCCAGGGCAAATTGGATGTGGTTATAGGTGAGATGTCAAGATTAAAGATAGACATTCTGGGCGTCAGTGAACTGAAATGGACTGGAATGGGCCACTTCACATCAAATGACCACCAGATCTACTACTGTGGACAAGAGGACCACAGAAGAAATGGAGTAGCCTTCATAATTAATAGTAAAGTGGCTAAAGCAGTGCTTGGATACAACCCAAAAAACGATAGAATGATCTCAATTCGAATTCAGGGCAAGCCATCTAACATCACAGTGATCCAAATATACGCCCCAGCCACAGATGCTGAAGAAGCTGAAGTACAGCAGTTCTATGAGGATCTGCAGCACCTACTGGACAACATGCCTAAAAGAGATGTTATTTTCATCACAGGAGACTGGAATGCTAAGGTGGGCAGTCAAATGACACCTGGAATTACAGGTAAGCATGGCCTGGGAGAACAAAACGAAGCAGGACATAGGCTGATAGAATTTTGCCAAGACAACTCACTCTGCATAACAAACACTCTCTTCCAACAACCTAAGAGACGGCTTTATACATGGACTTCCCCAGATGGACAACACCGAAATCAGATTGACTACATCCTTTGCAGCCAAAGGTGGCGGACATCTATACAGTCGGTAAAAACAAGACCTGGAGCTGACTGTAGTTCAGATCACTAACTTCTTCTTGCACAATTTAGGATCAGACTAAAGAGATTAGGAAAGACCCACAGATCAGCTAGATATGAACTCACTAATATTCCTAAGGAATATGCAGTAGAGGTGAAGAATCGATTTAAGGGACTGGACTTAGTAGATAGGGTCCTGGAAGAACTATGGACAGAAGTTCGCAACATTGTTCAGGAGGCGGCAACAAAATACATCCCAAAGAAAGAGAAAACCAAGAAGGCAAAATGGCTGTCTGCTGAGACACTAGAAGTAGCCCAAGAAAGAAGGAAACAAAAGGCAACAATGATAGGGGAAATATGCCCAATTAAATGCAAAATTCCAGAGGGTAGCCAGAAGAGATAAGGAATTATTTTTAAACAAGCAATGTGCGGAAGTGGAAGAAGACAATAGAATAGGAAGGACAAGAAACCTCTTCCAGAAAATAAGAAACATTGGAGGTAAATTCCAGGCAAAAACGGGTATGATCAAAAACAAAGATGGCAAGGACCTAACAGAAGAAGAAGAGATCAAGAAAAGGTGGCAAGAATATACGGAAGACCTGTATAGGAAGGATAACAATATCAGGGATAGCTTTGACGGTGTGGTCAGTGAACTAGAGCCAGACATCCTGAAGAGTGAGGTTGAATGGGCCTTAAGAAGCATTGCTAACAAGGCAGCAGGAGACGATGGCATCCCAGCTGAACTGTTCAAAATCTTGCGAGATGATGCTGTCAAGGTATGCATGCTATATGCCAGCAAATTTGGAAAACACAAGAATGGCCATCAGATTGGAAAAAATCAACTTACATCCCCATACCAAAAAAGGGAAACACTAAAGAATGTTCAAACTATCGAACAGTGGCACTCATTTCACATGCCAGTAAGGTAATGCTCAAGATCCTGCAAGGTAGACTTCAGCAATTCATGGAGCGAGAATTGCCAGATGTACAAGCTGGGTTTAGAAAAGGCAGAGGAACTAGGGACCAAATTGCCAATATCCGCTGGATAATGGAAAAAGCCAGGGAGTTTCAGAAAAACATCTATTTCTGTTTTATTGACTATTCTAAAGCCTTTGACTGTGTGGACCATAAATTGTGGCAAGTTCTTAGCGGTATGGGGATGCCAACTCATCTTGTCTGCCTCTTGAGGAATCTGTATAACGACCAAGTAGCAACAGTAAGAACAGACCACAGAACAATGGACTGGTTTAAGATTGGGAAAGGAGTACGGCAGGGCTGTATACTCTCACCCTACCTATTCAACTTGTACGCAGAACACATCATGCGACGTGCTGGGCTTGAGGAATCCAAGGCTGGAGTTAAAATCGCTGGAAGAAACATTAACAATCTCAGATATGCAGATGATACCACTTTGATGGCTGAAAGCGAAGAGGAACTGAAGAGCCTTATGATGAAGGTGAAAGAAGAAAGTGCAAAAGCTGGCTTGCAGCTAAAGCTCAAAAAAACCAAGATTATGGCAACCAGCTTGACTGATAACTGGCAAATAGAGGGAGAAAACGTAGAGGCAGGGAAAGATTTTGTATTTCTAGGTGCAAAGATTACTGCAGATGCAGACTGCAGTCAGGAAATCAGAAGACACTTAATCCTTGGGAGAAGAGCAATGACAAATCTCGATAAAATAGTTAGGAGCAGAGACATCACACTGACAACAAAGATCCACGTAATTAAAGCACTGGTATTCCCCGTAGTAACATATGGCTGTGAGAGCTGGACCATAAGGAAGGCTGAGAGAAGGAAGATAGATACCCTGGAACTGTGGTGTTGGAGGAAAATTCTGAGAGTGACTTGGACTGCAAGAAGATCAAACCAGTCCATACTTCAAGAAATAAAGCCAGACTGCTCACTTGAGGGAATGATATTAAAGGCAAAACTGAAGTACTTTGGCCACATAATGAGAAGACAGGACACCCTGGAGAAGATGCTGATGCTAGGGAGAGTGGAGGGCAAAAGGAAGAGGGGCCGACCAAGGGCAAGATGGATGGATGATATTCTAGAGGTGATGGACTCGTCCCTGGGGGAGCTGGGGGTGTTGATGACCGACAGGAAGCTCTGGCGTGGGCTGGTCCATGAAGTCACGAAGAGTCAGAAGCGACTGAATGAATAAACAACAACAAAATTCTTTAAATAAAGGATTTCAATAAATGCACACTTATGAGGGCCCCATGCCTGGAAAAGCTAATGAGGAAAGGAACTCAGGTAAAAAAATCTTCATGGGGAAAGCATAATTACAAATTCTAGTGAGCAAAGTGGCTGCACAAATAACTTAAGACTGAAAACAAAAAAAGAGACATGTACAAAATGCAAAGAGGAGCAGGTCACAAAGAATGAATATAGACAAGTAGCTCAGAAATTAGAGTTGGGTGTTTGGAAAACAAATAAAATGAGATTAGCAAAACATTCTCTCTCTCTCCCCCCCCCACCCTCACCTCACCCCCCCCCTCTCTCTCTATATATATATTTACAAAACAGAAAGCAAAGAACCAGGACATCAGCAGAAACAAAATATTAACAGGTAACGAAAAAGAGGCAGAGCTACTCAACACCTATTTCTAATTCATTCTTTTCAGACAATTACCTTTGTGTTTACCAGAAAATTGTGAAGAGCAGGATGAAAGGGCAGGACAGGCAGTTAAGTTACAAATATGATCAGGGAATCCCTCTATACTTTGAAGAAGTTTAAATCTCAGAGAGAGACTACTTCTATTTTATAGTGTTGAAGGAACTACCTGATGGTCTCACTGAACCCTTAATAGTTCTTTTTGAGGAAGGTTGTTACTAGGGAGCCATGGAGAATCAGTTACCCAACAATTGTACGTGAACAATTATATCAATATTTCTCAGTTTTGGCAACTAGGGAATCCTGGGAGTTGAAGTCCACATATCTTAAAGCTGCCAAGATTGAGAACACTGGATTAGTTTATAAAGACTCTTTTCACTCTGGACTCCATCTGGATCATCCTGGTGGACGACCTTTGCCAGGATCTACACGGGGGTAGCGTCCCTCTCCTGGTCTTAATAGACCTGTCAGCTGCTTCCAATACCATCAACTCTTACTTTTCGTATATTTATTGTTTGTTTTTAGGTTGTGAGCCGCTCAGAGTCGGTTGCAGTCGGTGGGGGTCCAAGTTGAATACATAAATGTCCCGGGGGCGCTGGGCTCTCCAGCTGGCCGAGACGGGATGGAGAGGTTCCCCAGCAGCCCCCGGGAAGGCGTGAGTCCGTGGCTGACGAAGATACCCGTGGATTCATTAAGCCCCGTGGCTCTCGCATCCTTCAGGCCTAGGAAGCGCAAGAGCCTCACGGCTCGGAAGCAGGCCCGGCCTCTGGCGCCCGCTTACGGCGCAGGCTGCTTCCGGGTCAGCCCTGAGGGCAGCGGCGCTCTTCTGGGGAAACTCTATGGTCAACCGGAAGTCCTCCAGACTCTCCCCGGCGCCCGCCCTTGAAAGACGCGATGGCGGCTGCGGCGGCTCTTGCCGCCGCTGCCCGGGGCCGCCTCCGCGCCCTCCTCCGGCCGGTCGCCTGGCCGTTGCCGCCGGTGGACAGCTGTCGCCGCCTCGGTCCGTGAGTGGCTCTGCGTCTTGGGAGGTGAAGGGAGGGGGCTCTGCGGCGTGGGCTCTGAGCGGGACAGACGACCCCCCTTGCGGAGGCCGCCTCTCCCGTGGGAGCGGCGGAGGTGCCGCTCTGGATGCGGTGGGCATGTGGGGCCCCGTCCGCTTCCAAAGCGCCTCGCGTGCCACGAGGGCGGGGCTGCTCGTTTGCCATCGCAAAGGCGTCAAGCTCAGCTCGTCCTCCGGACCGGAACGGTTAATGAGGAAAGCAAGTTTGAGGAACTGAAAAGCGTTGCCGTGGCCCTAGTGAGCACCCGCTTTCCTATGGTGCACTGCCCTGTGTCGATTATCCCGCGTCCCCTTCGGACATCCTGTTGAATTTGTGCAGGAGACCGTTCCGAAAAGTCTCAACCGGGTGGGGTGAAGCTTCTGGATCTCTGAGCCTTTGCAGTAAGGCGGGACATCAAATTTTGTACCTGACAAATATAGGAGGAATCGTTCTTGAATGGCGTTGGCATGTAATAGAAGTAGGGGTTGCTGTAAAGCCCCAGACTGACCCAAAACACAGCTAGTTTAGCAGGAAGTGTAGGGACAGGTAGTCACAACAAAAGAGATCTGACAACTTTGTATCAGTTGCACCGTTTACTGGTGTGTTTCACAGCCTAATCTAAGATCTGTATACTAAGTTTTAAAGTCTTAAATGGATGATGATGATGATGATTTTGATGCCTTTGAATCAGTGTTGACTCCTGGCAACTGCCTGGACAAGACCCCGCAGTTTTCTTGGCAAGATTTCAGAAGGGGTTTTCCCTTGCCTGCTTCTTAGGGCTCAGAGTGACTGGCCCCAAATCATCCAGCTAGCTTTGTGCCTAATGCAGAACTAGAACTCTCAATCTCTCAGATTCTAGCCTGGTGCCTTCATCACTACACCAGACTGGCACTCTCTTAAATGGATTGGAATTATTTTAAAAAGCAACTGCTATCCAGTTTTAGGTCAAAGGCATGTCTAGCCTTGCATTCCGACATGGTCGTTGGTACACAAACAAATGAGAACTTGATGTGACATGTGAAAAAGCGAAAAAGTACTGGACACAAATACATACGATGATGCAACAAATTTTAAAATTTAATATTCAACTGAAACCAGAGGGTTTTTTTTACTAGGGCTTATGGACAGTCAATTAGAAAAGACTCATGGGAAACATATATATGGTAACTGTAGTGAGGCTATTATATGCACAAAGATGGAAAAATACAGATACACCCACAGTGGAGGACTGGACTGTGAATATGGTAGAACTTGTTGAAATGGCTAAATTGACTTGTTTGATTAGGGAAGGAACAAAAACTACTTTTCTAAAAAGATTGGAAACATTTTATGGACTTTTTGCTGAAAATGGACAAAAATGAATTGGTGATTTCAGGATTTACTGATTAAAAAAATGTTTATGGGAAGAAGGGAACCAAGATACATAATTTGGCAGGGTAGAAATGGTAATAATCACACTACTAACTGCTTCAAAGATTGGAAATCACTTCTTTAGATATCTTTCTTTTTCTTTGTTTCTAACTGTTTCTCACTTCATCTTTGAGTTTATTGGCCTTTCTGCTTTTAGCTTCAGATCTGCCCAAACACCTGCTTCCTGGGTCTTACCCCAAGACTTCAAAAGAGTGGGCAGCTGCTGCAAAGAAATACAACCTGACATTGGAGGACTATAAGACATACGCAGATGATGGTGTCGGGTAAGCTGTATTTGTATGCCTGAGGAACCAAGTGTTGTGCGAAGATAGGGAACAAATGTGATATCAGGGATTGTGGAGCATTTGCATGTACATGCTTCTTATTCATAGCCTCATAACAATAAATGACTTTCACAGTGGACATTCATTGGGAGATGAATAAAATCTTTAAAAATACATATTTCTAGATTATAGGCAGATTTAAATTTGGAAGGAAGACAGGAATCCCATCAACAAAAATATTTAAATCAGAACTATAAATCTGTACTTAGCAATTTGTGCAATATTTCCAATAGTACAAATTCCAGGTATGTTGATCTAAATCATGGAAGGTCTTGTTCACCTCACCAGGCAATTGCAACAGTAGTGTGTTAATCAGTATGGCTTGTTTACCGTTGCCTTAGAATTAAGCTCGGGTCCAGTCTAGCCTTGTGATTTCAAAAATCAAAATGTTAAATTTCTCCTGTTTCCATTAAGTGATAAAATGTCCTATACTTCATTGATGAACAGTTGTATTTCTTGTAATGTTGGAACAAGACTGTGTCATGCTGAATTTGCAACTTAAGGTGGGGAAGGGTGGAAAAAATGTACTATTTTAGTGGCAGAGACATCCCTTGGATGAATCTTTGCATGTTTAATTGATGTATAAGATATTCAAATGCTGGTTGGTTATATTGATTCTTTTCTTCTCTGTTGTTGTTCTGGACTGAATTCATATGGCAATTACTTTGTCTAGAGTAGGGATAGGCAACATGTTTGGGACCAGGTCCCCATACTTAAAAAAAAAGTAGTTTAGCTTCCAAAAGATAAAGGAACGTGGTAGTGTGATAGTCACGTCACTGGGAGGCTTAGCCATCATTTTCAGCCCTCTTCTCCAGTTTTCCAAGTTTAGCAAAGAAAAGTTTATTTTTCTTATTTTAAACCAGTAGGAAATTGTAGTGTTATTTTATTGTTTAAGCACTGAAAAGATTTAGAGGTAACATGGGTCCACAAATTGCTTGTCCTTGGTCTAGAGCATCTGTTCTCATATTTTCCACAGTTATGGTGACTATCCCAAACTCCCAGACCAATCCCTACATGAAAGAAATCCTTGGTATGACTGGGATCAACCTGAGCTGAGGCGCAATTTTGGAGAACCAGTAAGAAGAATAATTAATTTGGGGCTACCTATCTTTCAATTAAGTTTGTAGTCCAGAATCATAGATTACAAAAACAATTAATATTGAGATATCTTAAGTGCTATAGTATGTTTGGTAGCAAGTTCAAAAAAAAATCCTTCTGTGAGCCCAATACTCAAGCATATTCTCAGTCCCTGTTTCCCCAGTATACTTTAGATATACATCAGATATACTTTAGATATGCACACTGAAATCCCCACTTTGATTCTGCTGTTAGTATTTTGGTGTCCTGGAAATGAATAAATGCTACCATATCCTTGTTAAACTTGTTAAAGCTGTTGGACCACTGTATTTTGCCTGAGATGAAACACAAACAGTAAAGTGATGTCTTCAATATGCTGTTGTAGTATAATTTGAAAAATTGAATAGTCTTTATGTTTGATAAATGTTTTGCCAAACTGAATTTCAGCTTACTTGTTCTATTTCATTCACTGGGACCAACTTTAGAAACTTAGCATATTAGTCAGACTTTCCTTCAGAATTCAGGGAGAAGTTTTATAAGTGAAATGGACTGACTGGGTTTTTTTACTGAGAACTACCAATTAATAATAATATCAGTAGTAATTGTACGGAAGCTCTCTTATTATAACTATTGCTACAAGAGAAATCAGTATAATGATAGGCTGTTATTGCAATATTTAATGCTGGTTCTTCCTATCTTCTTTTAATCAGCTGCACCGGAACTTTGATTTGTTCGTACGGACACGGGTTGATACATCCCCCACCCCTGTTTCCTGGCATATCATGAAGACTTATTTCTGGGGGTTTCTTGGAATCATGTTAGTCATGTTTAGTCTTGGTGAAATATTTCCAACGTATCCCCCCGTGGTAAGTTCTGAATCTACATTCTGTCAAGAGATCTTGAATCTCTGTTGTTGGAGTGATCTGCAGAAGTTCCTGCCTAAATTCTAGTGCCTCATACAATTCAGGAAAGGGAAACTCTCTCTCACCTATTAAAAGCATTTTTTAACCAGAATCTCTCCTAGTTTCAGTCATGTGTAACTCCAAGGGGAAGGACAGTGGTAGAAGCTGGCATTATTTATTTCTTCAGTTGGGGGTGGTGATGTTTGTTTTTTGTTTTATATGAGTGCATAAGATTTAATCCATTCAAGAAGAGCTGCTGCTGTTAAAAGAGAGAGACATAGGCAGACATTATTCAACACAGATCCCTTCCCAGTTGGAAAAAAGGGAGAAGGTGCTTTCCAAGTGGACCTACAGCAGATAGCCTAGTATGCCCATTGTGGGCAACATTCACCTCACTAGTGGTCACCTGGTTGATTCTTAAAAGATACCGGCATACGACATTAAGTTTAAGCATAACAAGTCCATCCAGAAAACTCAGACTGTGGTCCCCGAAACCAAATCACTCATGTGAATACCATTTCCAGAGCAAATTATTTACTAGCTGAATTTTTGTTCTCCTTGAGATCTGATGCTAGTTGTCCTTTGCCCTTTTTTTTTAATTTGTGCATAAGAGATAAGTGACTTTGGTTTGAAAAGAACTTGTTTTGAATTTGGAACTTTCTTTTAACATTTAATTCAAGGATGCTTTCTTTACTGGTGGGGAAATAGAATGTTGGAATTACCAGTATAAGTTTCTTTCTTTAGTGGATGGAAAGTATCCTGCTTCTTTGGGTGAAAAAGTTTTACTAACAGGAGGAGTAATGGGTAGTTTCTTGGATTTTTTAGATCTTGAACCCTGGAGACAATGTGTCATATTTCATATTTATTTTATTTAGTGTTCTTCTCTTTTAAAAATTATGATTTTAAAGTTGTCATTGCCTTTTGATGCAATGCTACAGCCCAAAGTAGCCCAGGTGCTTCTGCCCCACATAGAAAGTTCATACATGTTTGATTTGCTTAAAACTTTCTCTCAAAGCAACAGTTTATGTTCACCATTCATACCAAGCTGCCTCTTGCATAGACAGTCTCTCTCCCAGGAATTTTATTTGCACATCCAGGACACCAAACCTACAATGCTGAATATGTCAGGATTGCTACTGTGTCATGAGTGCCGTTGAGCTGAAGTCATCAGCGCAATGGCACACATGACAATAGCAAGGAAACAGGAGAAGGGGCTCAAGATAAGTAGCCATCAACTCACAACGACTAACGGCCAACAGACAATAACTAAACGGATCACGGAGCACACCCAAGCCATCAGCGCCAATACAACGGAGATCGCCCAGCTGACAGCAATCACCGGATGAACAGAAAACCCGATGATGGGCGATCCCGGAACGCCAGCGGGGCCTCACAACCCCTCACCCACCGGCAGGGCAACGTATTGGACAAAGGGGGGTGACGTGACCACGAGTGACGGGGCGCTGACCGGCGCGGGGTATTTAAACCCCGCACCAGCGTGCTCCTGTCACTCTCAGCTTTTTTCTTCCGACGCTGTAACTGCGCTGTGAATAAATCAGAGCCTGATCCATTGAACCAGTGTCTGAGCCTTATTCAGAGGCAGGCAGTGCATGACATAAAGCTGAGAGTCATAAACTCAGCCTCGCCGAGCCCCACCGGACGACAACGAGCCGCGGGAGGAATAGACGGCGAGAAGACCAGCAAGATGAAGCCGGAGCGACGCGGGCAAGGAGGGCGAGCCGCACGGCAAGAGACAGAGGAGGACCGACCAAGGCCAGAGGCACCGCGGACTCCCGGAGCCATGGACGCCCACCCCACCCGACCCGAGCCTCAGCTCCAACCCCAAGGGGAGATGGCGACGGAGGCAACCCGACCGTGGGAGGGAGCAACATGCCTTCCGAAACCAGCGGAGGACCCCGCGCCCCACATCGCACCCCAGCAACGGGCGTGGAGCGACAGCCCAACGGCGGTCAACACGGAGGAGGACGATGGAGACACCCAGCAGACGACGGAGGAAGCGGACCAGCGGCAGAGGGAGGATGAACCCCGCCGGCAACCCACCCCCGCCGACGCACCGACGGAACCGGCCCCAGCGGCGGCGCGGGCCGTGGACGAGGAGGCACGAGCTGAACCCGCGGCCATGCGGGCCCAACTGACGGAACTCCGGACCATGCTCCAGTCGCTTATGCCCCCCGCGCCACCCAACGACGTCCCCGCACAGGCCCACACCCCGAGCGAAGCACCGAACCCCCACGGGCCAGCGGAGGGTCAGCAGACGGCCCAGGCGGACGACACCACAGGCCGGGAAGCGAGAGGCAGGGCCGCGCAAAACGCCCGGGCCCCAAAGGACTTCCCCATCTTCTTCGATGGGAACCCCACGAAACTCTCGTTCTTTGTAACGAACGCCAGGGAGTTCATGGGGAGGCACGGACACTCCTACGACTCCGAAGCCGACAAGATCACCGCCGTGGCGATCAAACTACAAGACAGGGCGGCGGACTGGTACGTCCAACTGTACGAGTCCAGCTCCCCCGCCCTCGCCACCTTCCCTGCCTTCATCAATGAGATGAAAAACTACTTCGAAGACCCCCTAGCCAAAGTAAGGGCGAAAAGCGCACTCCAAAGACTTAAACAGGGCACACGCACGGTCCCAGACTACGCCCTGGAGTTCAAAGCCCTCGCGGGGAAGGTCAGCGACTGGTCCGAGACCACCCTGCTGGAAATGTTCAAAAGGGGGCTCAATCGCGACGTACTCCAATGGGCCCTCTACCGCGACGACCCAGAAACGCTACACGGGTGGATCCACCTCGCGGGGAAAGCCGAACACGCGCACCGCACCTTCCTCATGACAACCACGGAAGACACAAACTATGCCGGCAAAAAGGTACCCGCACCACACGTGGGGATGGCCGGCCCCATATACCCAAAAAAGAAATTCAATCGGGAGTCCTGCGGGAAGTGTGGCAAACTAGGGCACAAGACGGTGGATTGCTTCACCAACCGACCGCCGACCAGTGCGCCTAAACCCACCCCGAAAATTAGCCCCAAACCACCCAACCTGGGGCCGCCCCCTCACCGCCGAATGACCGTGGCCACAGCGACACCAGAGGAAGGCTGGGACGCCTACTGGGGGGAAGAGGATAACGTAGACCCCGACCAGCCGGCGGGAAAAGCTCCCCGCCTGCCCTGAAACGCGTTGCGAGGCAGGCGGTGGGACAGCAGCGCGGACCACCTCGACAGAACGGCGAAAGCCCCGTAATAATGGCGGCAATCAAACTCTCTGGCGGCAACGGAGCCACCACGGCCGCGGCACTAGTGGACTCGGGGTGCTCAAAAAACCTCATCCACCCCGACCTAGTCGCCAAACCCGACCTCCGCTGCTTCCCCCTCCCCACGCCGCTGGCATTCCACCAGCTGGACGGCTCTACAGCGGGAGGGAAACCAGCCACGCTGCAAACCGAGCCGGTCACCCTGCAAATGGGCACTCACACCGAACGCACATCGTTCGTCGTCACTCACATCGGACGGCCCATTGCAGTCCTGGGGATGCCATGGCTCGCAACAAACAACCTGCGCATCAACTGGGAGACCCGCACCTTCACATTCGGCGACGGCGAGTATCGGGCACCAGTTCCAGCGGGCAGAACCAACCCCACTGTACAACGAGCGGAGGCGACTACACAGGACAACACCGCTACCACAGCAGACCTACCGGAACAATACGCCGACTTCTCCGAGGTCTTCGGAGAGGCAGAAGCTGACCAACTACCCCCCCACCGCAAGACGGATTGCCGGATCGACCTACTGCCCGACGTCCCCTTACCTAGACCAAAGATCTACTCGATGACCCCAAAGGAGATGGCAACCCTCCGGGAGTTCATCGATAAAAACCTAGAGAGGGGATTCATAGAGCCAGCATGCTCACCGGTCGGAGCCCCCGTCTTATTCCGGGAGAAGAAAGACGGCACCCTACAGCTCTGCACCGACTACCGGGGCCTAAACGCGGCTTCCCTGTCCAACAAATACCCCTTACCCCTGGTGAAGGACATGCTCGCCCACCTGTCCACGGGCAAAGTCTTTTCCAAACTGGACCTTCGCGAGGCGTACTATCGCATCCGAATCAGGGAGGGGGACGAATGGAAGACTGCGTTCAACTGCCCCCTAGGCGCCTTCCAGTACAAAGTGCTGCCCTTCGGACTCGCGGGGTCCCCTGGGGTGTTCATGCAGCTCATCAATGAGGTACTGCATGAACATCTGTTCAAAGGGGTCCTGGTCTACATCGACGACGTCCTTATTTACACAAAAACGCACGAGGAACATGTGACCCTAGTCAGGCAAGTCCTCGACAAGCTCAGAAGGGCGCAGCTCTATGCCAAGCCTACAAAGTGCGAGTTTCACAAAGTGCGCCTAGACTACCTGGGGTACCGAATCTCCGGGGACGGCATAGAAATGGACCCCGCCAAAGTCGATGCGGTGCTAAACTGGGAGCGCCCCCGCAACAGACGCCAACTCCAGAGCTTCCTCGGATTCGCGAATTTTTACAGGTCATTCGCCCGGGGGTTCGCAGAGATAGCCCTCCCCCTAACAGACCTCCTCAAAACCAAAGGGGTGGGGGACACCCGACGCGCCAAGAACCCAGGCACAGTGTTGAATTGGACTCCCGCGTGCCAGACCGCATTCAACAAGCTGAAAGCGCTGTTCACCACGGAGCCAATCCTCGCGCACCCGGACCCAGAACGGCCGTTCGTGGTCCAAGCCGACGCCTCAGACTTCTCCCTGGGGGCCATCCTGCTCCAAAAGGACCCCACGGGACTCCTGAAACCATGCGCCTACCTGTCAAGGAAGTTCTCCGAGACAGAAAGGCGATGGCACGTCTGGGAGAAAGAAGCCTTCGCGATAAAATCGGCGCTAGAGACATGGCGACACCTACTCGAGGGAGCCACTCAACCATTCGAGGTCTGGACCGACCACCGGAACCTCGAGGCCCTACGAACGCCCAGACGCCTTAGCCCAAAACAGGTCCGATGGGCCCAATTCTTCAGCCGCTTTAATTTCCAGCTGAAGTTCATGCCGGGCAAAAAGAACTTCCTGGCCGACGCCCTCTCCCGACTGCCCCAAGACGAAGAGCCCGCCCCAGACACCATTGGGACGGTCCTATCCGCCTCGCAACTGGGGATGGCCGTGACCACCCGAAGCGGCGCTCGGAGGCAGCTCGACTCTACGGCGCAGCCGACGGTGGGACAACCTGCGACCGGAAGAAGCCAACCGCAACTACCAGGGGGAATGCGCACGGACCTCGCCGCCGCCCTCAAAACCGACCCCTGGTTCCTGGCAAACCCCGACAAGGTAACAACGGCACAAGACCTGGCATGGGGGGAAGGCAGAATCTATGTCCCGGACTCGCAACGCCAGGCGATCTTGCATAGGTCACACGACGCCAAACAAGCGGGACACTTTGGGTTCCTCAAGACCCTACACCTAACACGGCGTCAATTCTGGTGGCCCGCGCTCAGGCGAGACATAAAAGCATACGTAGTGTCCTGCCCAACGTGCGCTAGGGCCAAACGGGCACCAGGCAAACCCGCGGGGCTATTACAACGGGTGGCAGAACCCTCCCGCCCATGGGAGGAAATCTCTATGGATTTTATAGTGGACCTCCCACCCAGCCAGAAGAAAACGGCCATTTGGGTGGTGAAGGACTACTTCTCAAAGCAGGCCCACTTCATCCCCTGCACGTCGGTCCCATCCGCACAACAGCTAGCCAAACTCTTCCTCATCCACGTGTACAGGCTACACGGATGTCCCGCACATGTGGTGACCGACAGGGGCACACAGTTCACCTCCAAATTCTGGCGGGCCTTCCTAAAGCTGACGGGGACCCAACAGGCCCTATCTACGGCCTGGCACCCCCAGACGGACGGAGCCACAGAGGTTCTTAATGCCACCTTAGAGCAATTCATACGCTCATATACTAACTATCACCAAGACGACTGGGCTGAACTGCTCCCGTTCGCCGAAGTCGCATACAACAACGCCGTCCACACGAGCCCGGGGAAAACTCCGTTCGAAGTAGTCTCGGGGCGCGACTTCGTCCCCATACCGGAGCTACCTCAACCCCCGGAACCCCAGATGGACGCTAGCAACTGGGGACGGAAGATCGCGGAATCATGGCCAATAATCACGGCGGCGCTGAAGGATGCACAGGCAGCCTACAAAGAGCAGGCCGACAAGCACCGGCGCCAACAACCGACGTTCCAAGCGGGGGATATGGCCTACCTATCCACCAAGTTCCTAAAGTCACCCCAACCCTCGAAAAAACTGGGGCCTAAGTACATCGGGCCGTTCCGAGTCACCCAAATAGTGAACCCGGTAGCAATACGCTTGGACCTGCCACACAACCTACGGAGACTCCACCCGGTGTTCCACACCAGCCTCCTGAAACCGGCAACCACCTCTCGATGGCACCCAAGCACGCCACAGCCCTCACCGGTGATGATCGACGGGCAACACCACTTCGAGATAAGGGACATACTCGACTCCCGCAAGCAACGAGGAACTCTACACTATCTGGTCAGGTGGAAACACTTCCCCCACCCGGAATGGGTGGCGGCGCACAACGTTAACGCGCCTGACCTGACCAGAGCATTTCACCGGGCATACCCCGACAAGCCACAACCAAGGTCAGCAAGCCGTCCCCTGCAAACCACCCCCCCCGCAGGCCCTCCCCACCTCCCGTGCCCCAAGGGAAAGGGCCCCCCCAAGCCCGCGACTTGGGTGGACCTCCCCCCCCCGGGACTCACTCCCCCCGCCCCGGGCCCACGAGGCGGTGACAAGCGTTCGCCAGCACCCTCCCCCCACCCCCCGGCCGCGGGAGAGTGGCAAGCAAGTCAACAGGGCAACCTGGGGGCAACGCCCAGGAGCTATAACAAAGGCGACGCACTTTAAATAAAAAAAAAAGAAGGGCCCTACCTGGAGCTGATAAGCACCCGACCAGCCACGCCTCTCTCCTCGCCGAACTGCACCAAACAGGGTGTGGCTGGAGCATGCGCACGCCAGGACGTGACCCGGGCATGCGCACTATGGACACACCCTGGGAAGGCACGTGGTAGAGGGAGGAGCAAAGGGAGGGGCGACAACTACTCCGGCGGGAATTTCGGGAAAAAAAAAAAAAATGCCGTTTGACAGCTCCACCGGAAAAAAAAAAAAAAAAAAAAAACCAGAAAACCGGGGGGGAGCACTATTTGGACAGGGGGCAGTATGTCATGAGTGCCGTTGAGCTGAAGTCATCAGCGCAATGGCACACATGACAATAGCAAGGAAACAGGAGAAGGGGCTCAAGATAAGTAGCCATCAACTCACAACGACTAACGGCCAACAGACAATAACTAAACGGATCACGGAGCACACCCAAGCCATCAGCGCCAATACAACGGAGATCGCCCAGCTGACAGCAATCACCGGATGAACAGAAAACTCGATGATGGGCGATCCCGGAACGCCAGCGGGGCCTCACAACCCCTCACCCACCGGCAGGGCAACGTATTGGACAAAGGGGGGTGACGTGACCGCGAGTGAGGGGGCGCTGACCAGCGCGGGGTATTTAAACCCCGCACCGGCGCGCTCCTGTCACTCTCAGCTTTTTTCTTCCGACGCTGTAACTGCGCTGTGAATAAATCAGAGCCTGATCCATCGAACCAGTGTCTGAGCCTTATTCAGAGGCACGCAGCGCATGACATACTGGGGACTTGAGGTCAAACCCTTCTTCATTCTTCAGCATTCTCAGGGAAGTCTGTACCTCAGAGTTGTTTGTAGGATCTCCTTCCTGTTGCTCAGGAATATGTGGGAAGGGATCCTCCTCTTCCACATCAAGTCTCTGAGGAAGCAATAATGGTTTATGAAAGGAGAAAGAATGTAGGCTGCCATGATATGCCTAAGAGAACACTGAGTGGATAAGTGGCACCAGATCAAATTCTGTTTGTGTGTTTGTTTGTTTAATAGGATAGATTATTTGCACCTTCTGGTGAGAGATTCTATATTTTAAACATACCATGTTATTAATTTATTCTTGCTGTCTCCTTTCATTTCAGGCACCAAAGCAGTATCCTTACGGTAATTTGGAGAACAGAGGGGATCCCAATACAGAACCAGTGAAAATTAAGCACTATGAGATTTAAAAGTCTCTGGAGTTGCAGTTTCTTTTTTGATCTTTGGTAGACCTGTATTTTGCCTAATTCTTGTTGTTTTAAAGATTCTCATGGAAAAACAATGGGTCTTTCAATGTGCAACCTGTAGCCTATCACTTTATTCATAAAGAAAGGGAGAAAAAATTACAGAATGTTTGGGTCATTATGTGTTGGGCATAAGAAGGTTGAATGGTATAAGGAAAAGGAGAATAAACATAATTATGCATACGAATATATGGTGTATTCAGTTTGGGCCTGTTAGTTCTTCCTAGCAGTGGTATTGACGAAATACCCTTGGGCTTCACAAAATAAGCCAAAGCAGATGTACAGTGACGCTTAAATGTTTGTGAACCCTTTTGAACTTTCAATATTTCTGCATAAATATGACCTAGAATGTGATCTGTTCTCCACACAAGTCCTAAAACAAGATAAAGAGAAGCCAATTAAAGAAATGAGTCAAAAACATCATATTTGTTCATTTATTCATTGAGGAAAATTATCCAAAGTTACACACTGTATCTGTTGCTTCAGATTTAAGACTATATCTACTTGACAGAATAATCAATAGCAACAACTATCTGTTGGGTAAATGTAAAATAGATTAATTCTTATTTTAGGTACTTTTTAGAAACTACTTCCGTTAATTGTGGACTTCAACCAGAGAACACAGTTTTAGGTTGTGGTACAACTTAAATCACTCTTTAAAAAAAATACACTAAATTTTTCAGAAAGCTTGCTCAATATAAGCTCCTCTTGCCTTACCAGATTCCAGCACCACAAAGAGCGGAGATACAGGCACACAAGACAGCATTTGTGTAGGCATGTTCAAATGTCATACTTGAGACCATAGAGTTTTTGAATCAGAAGAGTCAAATCCTGATCCCATCCCTGATCATCATCATACACCAATTGTATCCCTTGTATGTCTGAATTGCATGTTGAGTGGGCGGCCATCTAAATTGTAATAAATAACAGAATAAATAATTAAATAAACATCTCTTGGTGAGAAAAGCTAAAAGTTCAAAATGGATTGTTCTGAGCTTAGTACACAACTCAGTCAGAATAGCATTGAAATGGTTCTGGTAAGGGAGGACGAGCTCTTCTAAGCTCAAAAATACCCTGATCCTGCATTGAAAGGCTGGATAACTTATCTCAGTGTTGGTCATTAAGTGATGTACAGTGACGCTTAAATGTTTGTGAACCCTTTTGAACTTTCTCACTGTCAACTTCCAACAAGTACATCTAGTTCATGTACTGTAGATTCCCCAGAGCTTAACTGAAATAATTAAAGGGTTAATACAGTGATTTAAAAAAATGACTAAAATTAAGAGTACAGCATGGAAATTAAAAATACTATATGCTATTAAATTTGTTAACACAATATAGAATTATAATCAAAGGACAAAATTGAATGAGTTGGTTTAGATTGCTAATGCTTGGTATAGCCAATAAGCAGATTAGTTATGTACCAATCAAAGAAAATATTTGTAGCTCAGGGTTGAACTGTAGAGTCCTTGGTGGTCTCCGAGCCTTGTTGTTTTCTTGCAGACATTTCATTGCCAGACTAGTAACCTCTTCAGTGCGAAAAAGGACTCTGTAGATACCGTGGCTCGTCCTGCTTGTGTTGGTGGAGGTGTTGTTCTCTCCTTGGGAGTTCCTTGATTGGGCTGTTGTTTGCTGCTTGGTTGATTGAGTTAATAGTTCCTTGATTAAGGTATAACGTACTGTTTGATTGTTCATCTGGTGTTAATCCTGGTGTTAATTTTTGCATATCTGGGTGTTGATTGCTGGCAAGTTCTGGTCTTTTGGCTCAGTTCTGGTCTTTTGGCTTTTCTGCTGTCTTTTCTGAATGGTATGTAAATGTTGTTTACCTGTATGTGTCTGTTGATCTCAGAAACATCTCAGAAACTACCAACAGACTGTTACAACCACACGGCATCACTGTAGCACCAACCAACCAACCAAAACCCTTCAAAACATATTAAGGAACCCAAAAGACCCAGTAGCCCAAGAAGAAAAAACAGGAGTTATTTACAACATACAGTGCAAGGACTGTAACAGCCACTATGTAGGACAGACAGGAGAAGACTGGCAGAGCGCATCCACAAACACCAACTAGCAGTCAGAAGACACGAAAACTCCTTAATCTCACAACACATGGACAGACTCAATCATACTGTAAGAACTGTCACCCTTAGTTCCAATATTGACCCAACTCATGCACAATAGGTATATGCAGAATTCAGGTTTATTGAAGACCAGTACACAGAACAAGAGAAAACTGTGATTGAAAAGTTCCCACCTAAACTCTCAATTAAAACATTGAGAGTACCCCACTTCCTTTCTCTTTCTCACTCTGCTTCTAACAGCCAGCAATACCAGCCACAGATGTCTCCAGCAACATGACCTTGACTCCCCCCTTTCAGCCAAAACAGCAATAATTCACACTCCTTGCAATTCCCTCCTCCCATCTTCCTTCTTGACACGTGTTGACTCATCATTTCAGACGAACACAATCAGACAATTCAGCAATCATTTGATTGTGGAGTCTTCAACTGGGAAACTGAGCATCCTAAACCAAGCCAAATCCAAAAACACCAGAGAATTCCTGGAAGCCTGGCACTCAGACAAAGCAGCCATCAACAGACACATAGAGGTAAACAACATTTACATACCATTCAGAAGACACAATAGAAAAGCCAAAAGACCAGAACACCAGGTCACCAGCAATCAACACCTAGATATGCAAAGATTAACACTAGGATTAACACCAGATGAACAGTCAAACAGCACAATATACCCTAATCAAGGAACTATTAACTCAATCAACCAAGCAGCAAACAACAGCCCAATCAAGGAACTCCCAAGGAGAGAACACCACCTCCACCAACACAAGCTGGACAACCCGCAGTATATAAACGGAGAGTAAGTCCTGCTTCCTTTTTGCACTGAAGAGGTTGCCTAGCCTGGCAATGAAAAGTCTGCAAGAAAACAACAAGGCTTAGAGAGCACCTCCACAGATTAGTTATACGTTACTTGGCATTGGAAGTGCCACAATAGATTAGGTTTAGATTAGAAATTAGGAGTCTTCTGCCTTTATGGCAAAAGATCCAAAATGAAATTCTAGGAGCACAATTTCTTGATCAGAATGAACATTTATATGAACTTGTCTAATGAATGAGACATATTGGCTATAAGGCAAACATGAAAAGAATAATTTTGCAGCATCCATGTTTGCCACTTAGGAAGGCAGTTGTGTGTGGGTAAAATAAATGCCCAAAACAGGCCTTCAAATTATCTGCAACTACATGAGAGAAGTTTCTTTTGTTTATTTTTAAAGGACCGTTTTTATCAGGGAAACTGATTTTAAAAAGAACAAAACCATTTAAGTCCACTTAAGGAGATTCTTGGAAAGTTAACATTAAAAATGTTATTAAGGAAAGTGCTTAAGAAAGATCTCTGCGTTAGAGAAAATAACGATGCAAACATGATTCTTGAATCTTCATTGGATTTTTAAAAGGGCTGGGATACTGCAGATAGTAAAATGAATTGGATTGTCCTGCCCAGCACCTTCCATGGGGCACCATGTACAGTAGCCGTCGGCCACTGTCGGAGGCATCATCCCTACTTGCCAACCCACATAATGATACTGGGAGTGATGGATTGTCCTGCCCAGCACCTTCCATGGGGCACCATGTACAGTAGCCGTCGGCCACTGTCGGAGGCATCATCCCTACTTGCCAACCCACATAATGATACTGGGAGTTGCCGTCCATACCTAGGGAGCTGGTTACCCCAGTTTGCATTTCTACAGCTGGCCCAGAGGAGCCTATCCAAACTGACAAGATCACACATTACATGAGACACAAGAGCATAAAGCAGTTCACCAGTTTCATAACTCTCCAGACCTAGAGTGTACGACTTCTGAGTAGTGTGTCAAGGGCCACGCTCTAGAAGTGAGCAAGGCCAGTGCCAAAGTAGGCTCTATTTTTATTGTGCTGTTTCATTTTGCTGTTTTCAAATATTACAAGCCTATCAAAATTCCACTCAGCTGCACTTTTTTTTTATTCAGTAGAGGGCAGTGTCCTTCTAGCTTTGGAGCTTCCTTGGATGACAAAAAGTGCTGTGGGTTGGGAGGTTTTTCTTCTTTTGGAACAGCCAGATAGAGGAGAATATAGCAGTGAAGCAGTCTCAGCATCATGCCTCTGATTACTAACAGGAGAGAGAATATATTATTAGATTAATGTTAATTAATATAGTTAATGTTTTATTAATTAAAAGGTTTGTTTTGTTTTGTTTTGAAATGGGAAAAACTGCACTCTTTAAGCAGGTGAGTGGCTAGCCATGGACTGAGAAGACAGCACAAGGGAGGAAGATCTAACAGATCTAAGAAATTAGATTGTTAGATTGTGTTAGATTGAGGAAATCTAACAGATGAGGAAGAGTCAGGGTTAGGGGTGGAAGATGGGGATGCTGGGACATGAGGGAAGCACAGCAAATTTTAGTTGAAGATAACTGTTCAATAAAAGTAGTTTTAGCCTTCATGTGGAGTTGATTTCCTGGTCTGGTATAACTAGTGGGACTGACAAGAGCCTTCTTTCAGGCTTAGCTTAGCCAAGACTAAACAGGTTCCTTCAGTTAGCAGCATTTTGACCTCTAGACCCATCACTAGTCAATCTTTCAAGTTCTCCACTTACATTTGACACCACCTATTTTCATCCTGTTTGAGTCTTCTCAAAAACATTAAATTAGGCCTAAGATGTGCTAAAAAGCAGAAGCCCTTGTTTCATAGCCAAAGGGGCACCTCTGTCCCTTCCCCTACCATTCAAGACATTCAGGATTCTTCTACAAATAAAACAAGTGGTCACCTTAGCTGTCTTCTCTTGACCACATCACATACAGATGTTGGAGATCCTTGAGAGGCACGGCCAGCCCCTTCTTGTAAAGGTCACACTTCACCAAGAAAACAGGCTGGCTGAGCCACTTGGCTGCTGAAAGGGACCATTGTTTATTTCAGGAGAGTCACATGAAGCCATATTTTCTATAAGAAAACAAGCAGGAGAACTTTCCCGGTTATAGGAAATAGAGTCACAAGCAAACAGCATATTTAACTTCCATTCAGGTTTGGACCAAGGAGATGCAGAGAAGCCCCAGTATTGTCATCTTAGGTCTTGCCCTGGTACCCTATGGCAGCTGATCCAACTTTCTGCATTTCCTCAAAGCAGCCTCTCAGAGTGGTTCCCCTCGGAATCTCCAAGCCCCAATCATGACTTCATCTAAGCCCTCTTTATTTTGTTTGCAATGGTGTCAAATTTATATAGCCACCCATCTCATATATATGACTCTGAGCAGCTTACAAATAATTAAAACAAATATTTTTAAAAAAACAATACAAAGATAGATGATAGATAGATAGATAGATAGATAGATAGATAGATAGATAGATGATAGATATAAAAAAATCATAGAATTGATAGCTGAGATAAATACATTTAACAATAACACTAATACAACCACTGTGCCGGCTCTGCCACTCTCCCGCATCCCCATGCTCGTTGGCAAAACCATGTTTTCAGGGTCTTTTGAAAAGTCAGCAGGGTCTGGACCAATCTAACCTCCAGCAGGATGATATTCCACAGGGCAGGCGCTATGGCAGAAAAAGCTGTCCTAGGCTGAGCCAGATGACACTCCTTAGCTGGCAACACCCAGAGCATGCCCCTTCTGCCAGACCTGATGGGATGGGCAGATGTAACCGGGGAAAGGCAATCCCTCAAATAGCCCAGTCCCATGCCATGTAAGTTTTTAAAGGTCAAAAAAAGCACCTTGAATTGAACCCAGAAGCAAACTGGCAACCAATGCAGCTTGTGGAGCAGAGGTATAACATGCGCAGATCATGAACCAACATAACTGCCCATGTGGCTCAATTTTAAACCAGCTGAAACTTCCAAATTCTCTTCAAGGGCAGCCCCAGGTAGAGTACATTGCAGAGGTGACCAAAGCATAAGTGACGATGAGCAGGGCCTCCTGGTCCAGGAACATGCGCAACTGGCACACAACATGTAGTTGTGCAAAGGCCCTCCTGACTATGGCTGTCACCTGTTCTTTGAACAGGAGCCACAAGTCCAGAAGAACCCCCAGACTGCACACAGTTCCTGTTTGGAGTACAACCCCATTCAGAACAAGAGATGGAAAGTCCCTAGAACTGGGGGGCCCAACACCCAAAGCCACTCAGTTTTGCTTGAGTTGAGCTGAAGCCAATTGTTCCCCATCCAAACCCACACAGCCTCCAGGCCCCAAGACAGGACCCCAAAGCATCACTTAGTTGGCCTGGGTTAGAAGCCAGCTAGGCAGGGAGACAAAGTGATGGAGGAACATGACACAAGGGGCCAAGCCTGTCAAGAAGAGCTGTTGTTCACTGGATCTTCAGAGTATATTACAGGACCCCACCACTGATTACGTTCTGAACCCCTGGATGAAGAGCATCTGTCGCAAGCTTCAGGGACTGAGAAAGAAACTCTACCGGCTCTGTGATGGGAAGGATTCCTGTCTCTGCTCTGAGGAGGAAAAAGCAATGAGTGATGGTGATCAGAGACTCCCTACTGAAAGGGACTGAAGCATCAATCTCTCGCCCTGCATAGTTTGTCAAATTACCTTCCAGGGGCTCATGTTTGAGGTGCTTCAGAATGGCTCCCAAGACCCTTTAAGCCCACTGACAATTTTCCTTTTGGGAAACAAATGACACATGCAGACACATCCATATGGGAACAAATGACACATGCAGACACATAGCCTTGAAACCACTGCAAGGGACTATCAAGGAGCTATGGGAGTGCAGATGGTGTTCTCTTCATTCCTTTCTGTTGAAGGCTATGACTCTGCAAGAGAGAGAACAATATTGGAAGCAACCAAGTGGCTCTATAGGTGGTGCCAGTTGGAACAGTTTGGATTCTTCAATCATTAATTGCATTACCATGGGGGACTCTGCCAAAAGACAGGCTGCACCTCACAAGAGCTGAGAGGAATCTGTTTGGAGGGCACTGAACCAGACACTACAATTGACCAAAAAGCCAAGAAATGACCCACTGGGATTTAAACTGAATCCTTTCGGGAGGCAGAAAAGACCTCAGAAAATAGTGTACAGTAATGTCAGGGATGGAAAACATGACATGGAGTGATACGCTGGGTATGGAGATATTCAGTAGCAAGCACCTAAATGAAAACAAAGGAAAAGAACAAATAGAACCATTTCTGTGTCTCTCCAAATTCACAGAGTATGGAGAACAAATATAGAGAACTAGAAGTCATAATGCAGGAAGGCCACTGACAGGTCAAAAAACACTATGACTGAAAAGCACTGCAGCTACAGTATGCTTAAAGCCCGAATCTTGACTTCATCTCAGGCTAGTTTAGATCCCCTCACTTTTAACTAGATAGTTTCAGCTCATTCCCCTTTCCCCTTCCACTCCTTATCAGACCTTGCAGGTAACCAGTGCACCTTTAACCCCAGACTCCAAATGTTCTTTGTTAATTGGAAAGACTCAAACAGACTGACACAGTTTGCTGAGCGGCAAAAACCTTAATTTGTCATGGATTCAGACAGATGAAAAAGTCAGAAAAACAAGATTAACAGGTTCTTTCTCATATATGAAAAATATGGTTGGAAGAACAGCTTAAAAGAAGAAGAGATGGTATGACACTACAAAAATATTTGAGCTTGAAAAAGAGGGAAAAGATGCTGCAAAGCACAGGAAGAAGGTCCAGCTGCTCACCTCTGTGTCTCTGGTTTTCTCCTACTCATCTCTTCCTGCCCCGTCTACTGTAGCTGCACCTCTGAATAGATCAGCCATGGATGGTGAGAGGCATTTATTTCCCACTGCATTGACTGAGGGAGATCATAAAGACCTTTTTTTTTCTTTATTTCCCTCCCTCTTCATCCTTTCCTATGCTGTCTTACCTTCCTTGCCTTTTCTCTTCTATAGGCTGGGGTATAATAAGTTGTAACCATTTGCTGAGCTTCAAGTAGAGGCAGTAGTGGCTGACTTTACATAAGCAAACCTTTTTGAGCTTTTAGTACAGAAACAAAAGATCAATCCTTGTCTGGTTCTTGAATCTCTGCACATAACCTATTGAAAAAGAACAAAAGGGAGTGTAATCTGGATGTGTGCAAGTGACACGGCCATTCTGAGAGTGTGTGTGTGTGTGTGTTTGAGTCAGAAGTAATCCATAAGGGCAGTCCACATTTAGAGGGCAGACAACTACCATTCTTTTGCTAGCTGGATAAACCCAGAGAGCATGAAACTTCTTATCCCCATTGATAAGGCAGAAATGATCAGCCAATCTCAAGTATTTCAACCCAAAACAGTATCTGTAGTTCAGGGTTGAATGTGGAGTCTCTGGTGCTCTCTGAGCTTGGTTGCTTCCTTGCCAACATTTCATTACCCAACTAGGTAACATCACCAGTGGGAGTGAGTGTGGGATTTGCTGCCTGTTTATACATAGTTGTTTGCCCTGCCAGTTTGGTGGAGGTGTGGTTTCCTCCTTGATGGTTTCTTGAACAGCATATTGTTTTCTGTTGGTTGATCGTTTGTTTGGTGCTTGTCAGAGTGTTGGCTGCTGGAGGGGATGTGTTGGCTGCTGGAGGGATGTGAAACTTTTTGTTTCCTTCCTAGAGGGTTTTGGGGGGGGGGGTCTCTTTTGAATGTTGTGATTTATCTCTATGTGTCTATTGATGGCTGATTTGTCTGAATGCCAAACTTCCAGATTCCCAAGCATTTTTGGATTTGGCTTGGTCTAAGATGCTAATAGTATCCCAGTTGAAACTGTGATTGGGTTTGTCTATCTGTTGTGAGATTAAATCTCAGATGTACCATTTCCTGCTATAGCAGTTAGGAAAGCTGTGCCCTTGAAACTCCAAATGCATCTAAAGAATACTGATTATCTGAGCTCATTTCACTTAGGTTTCCAGCCTGGATGTGGGACTGAGATTGCTTCAATCACCTTAGTGGAGGACCTATTCTAGGAATTGGTTGGGATGAGGTGATAGTGGCCATACTTCTCATTCTCTTGAACCTCTGTGAATCAGGCTCTGGTGCTAGTCTTGATCGTCCTTTCCCATCTCTGGGGTTACAGGCAGCAGAGTTTAAATGCATCTTCTGGGAAGAGCAGAATATTTTCAAAGCAGTAGTTTTACTTTCTGAAACACCCACTACTTTGCTAACACAACTGCTACCTTTGAAGTGAAGCCATTAGTGGACAGCTAGGACCAGTGAATGGAGCACAGCTTAATACAGCAAAAGACGAGCACAGAAAAGGTTTATTTAAAATAGCATTAATGAGCACGTTAGAGAAATATAGGTTATTGATTTACACACTTTGCCCACCCAAGCCTAAAGAATTACACATTTAGAGAAAGTAGGTTCAAAAGTAAGTAAAGAGAAAGTCTTACTCATTTATTTGGTCCAGTTACATCCATCCAGAAAAATGATTCTTGATCTTGTTTCTTTCCCTAAACTGAATTAACTCTTAGCCCTCATTGCTGCTAAGAGCTGCATGCAGAAAGGGGGAAAGTCCTGACTCTAGGCCCATGCATGGCACCCAGAGATGGAAGGAGCAATTGCATGGTGCTTCATTCCCTGATGGTGGAAGGAGGGAGACGACAAAGCAAAGTGGGAGGGGCAACAAACAGCTTCCTCCAGAAGCACATAAGAGAATTTGCATCCTAGAATGAACTCATTCAAATGCTAATGAGGCATGCTGATTTGCTGATACCTCCAACATGAAGAAGATGTTCTAGTCATGTCTTCCCATGATGTCATATCTATTTGGATTGGCATGACAGTTGGGAACTCTTGTAAGGACACTGAGGAGACTTTCCTGGCAATTTTTCAGAGGGAGCAAAGGCTAGGCTAGGTCAGGGCACTGATGGCATAAGGACAAGATTGAATCCAAGTGACAACTTCCTCCATAGCTATAAATCCAAGCTTGTCGCCATCCATTTAACAAAATTCCTGCCAGGTTGCTTCTTAGGTCCTTTGTTTCCCTTATACATAAGGATCCCTCTAACAATTCCTCCTCATAATAATTCTCAAATTGCTGAAATATGAAGTGATGATTTGGCCCCTTGTAGCATATAAGTCCCCTCCTTTGATGATGCATGCTGCTGGGTAGCTATCAACACATGTGAAGAAAAAAAAATTTATGAGCTCCCAGCTCTGTTTAATCTGGAAATGTGTCCTAAAATGGTGTGTGTGTGGGTGTTGATAGATGATAGATAGAGATAGAGATAGAGAGAGTCTGAGACTCAACTGGGAGGCTAATATCAGTGGCTGTAAAGATGGCAAAGGAACACATTTCAGATGTAGAACTGTACTAGCCAGGATTGCTAATCCTCCCTTGAGCCTCCCTCCTCCCTTGCTTGGAACTGCCAGACTTGAATTAACCCCAAATCCATCCAGTTCTACATCAGATGTGGTCCCAGTCTCCTGTTATAAAAGGATATCACATTTTGAAATGTACTCAAAAAAGGATTGGTCTTTTGAGTATCCTACCCAGCCTGCAACACTCCATGAGATTGAATAGGCATTTGAAAAGAGTCAATTGCCTGCTTTGGGATGATTATTAATAAGAAGTCTTAGTTAGAGAAAGTGGCCTCTGTGGAGGAATGTGAGCCCACTACAAGTGGATGGCTTGTCTCAAACAAGTCCTGTGTTTGTCCTCTGCATCCTGGCATCCAGATAGAAGGATTAGTGTTCCCAGATGGCTTACAAGTTGTTTTTGTGTCAGCTGATGCCTGTGCTTGGTTTTGTGCTGCAGCAATGAACATCAGGCAAAAAACGGCACAGGAAAAACTTTATGGATCTTTTTTTTCCTTCAGTTTCATTATGTGGCAGTATTATAGATGGTAGTCATATTGTTAAAAAGCTATCTTTTGGGGGTTTAGGAACTATTTTGTAATGGTTTGAGGTGTTCTGTGTTCTAGTCTTATAGATTATAGTTTTAATATTGAAAATGCTATGTTCTTGAGAATAACTGGTCTTGGAGTGTCTGTGTCAAAATATACTATTACTCTTCTCCCTTCTCCCTGCTTTGGGGTCAGAGCTGTAGCTTTGTATTTCTATTTGTCTCTTTGCTTACTCTGTGTTGCTCACTGACTCAGTGAAGATTCCCGTACTCTACTCTCCATGGCATGGAGGAGGAGGAGGAGGAGGAGGAAAGGGCCCCCGAGAAGCAGAGATTTTGTGAAGGGGCTTGACTAGGGCACTGGCATAATTCTTGGCCTTCTCCTGAGAACAGGGGTACAGCAGTTTGGGCAACAAAGGCATTGCAGGCTGCCCAAAGTGCTTGATGCTGCCTGCCCCTGCTCTCAATTTTCCTGCCCCTACTTATGGGTCCCAACCTCCGCTATGCAGAGATGTGCACTCTTCGTATACCTGCATATATGCCGGTGCATCTTCATGCCTTTCCAAGCTCTTTCCACACATACGCATACACCCATGTCTCTATTCCCCTGCAAACCAACCCCTCCAAGCACTCACACACACTTCCCTATGATCAGTAAGACCCCAACAGGGAAAGGGGGGGAGGGTAAATAAGAGCCATACAATGCCCCACTGTGACCTGGAGGAAGTCTTTACCCTACTCTCACACTGAAGTAATTTATTTATTTATTTATTTATTAATCAAATTTATCACCGCCCATCTCCCAAAAGGGACTCTGGGCGGTCTACAATAAAAGTAATGCTGCTTGAGAGAGACATCCCTTCTGCTTGTAATAGTGGGCCCTCCATATGTAGGCCAGGAGTGGGGTGCGTGTCTCTACCTCCATCAAGCCAGCTGGGGATGTGAGCATATCCTTGCACTCTAGAGGGCACAATGTCTGAAGAGAAGATGGTGTCTTAAGAGTAGATTGAGGCTTTTCAGCTTGATAAAGGCAGAGGGGGCTGAATTGTTCAACCGTTTGGGTTTGTAAAGGCACTCGCTCTGGGCATAATACTTGCACTAACTTCTATTGAGGGAACAGTGTGAGTTCCTGCAAAGTCCTTTCCCAAAGTGTCTTTGAAGCAAGAGCCCATTGAAAGAAAGAAAGCCCTGAAGAGGGGATTAGTTTATTCAGCAGCTGTGAATTTCAGTGGGAGGTTGATGAACTCCCAAGGCTTTGTTTAATTCCTTCCCCCTTATAAATGGCCCTGCTGGAGTGAGAGACCCACAGGACTAAACAAGGAAGAATCCAAACAGCAGGACGCTGTGTACTTGCCACAAGGACTTTTCCCAAACACTTTTGGAAAAGGTGTTGTGAAGAAAGGCCGGGGGATTAGCATGAGAAATGGACTTTCCATCAACTCCACCAAGGGGAGGGGAAAGGCTCTGGGTTGTCTCCCTCTCTCCTCTCAAAGCCAGTTAAAGAGATTTTGATTGGGAGCAGCTGGCTCTGTGTTGCTGGGTATGAGCGTGGCTGCCTGGGGAGCCCAACGTAAATATTTCTCCTGAGAGGAATCCACCTTCATTAAGAGATGAATACGTGGAAACAACCAATATGGAAGCACAAAGGCCCACTGCCTTGGCCACTGGGAAACTTGTTGCTCCAGGTGACCCTGGCTGGCCCAGCCTGCTGCGAGGGTCAACCTGGGGTGCAGCTATTCTGCTCCAGTTTGTGCAAGGGAGGAGAGGGGGTGGAAAGGAAGGCCCGGCCCTCACAATCTCAGCTCTCTGGCATCAGCCTGGAGGGGAAGGGTTGCCGCTTACCAGCAGATGGCACTGTGCGAATGGGCCTGAGGCCACAATGGTGAGGAGAAGAAGGCTGGCCATGAAAGGAGAGGCTGCAGTGGTCAGTTGGGGTGGGGGGCTCCTGCTTTCTAAAGGGGGATACGCTCTCGTGTTCTTCTTGCCTCCCTTTGCCCAGCTAGGAACTGGCCTCAAGAATGGGAAAGGGGAAAACACCTTTCAAGGAGGAACATACAAGAAAACTGATCTTCTGCTCAGGACACAGTTGGGCTTTTGAGAACTCAGAAATGGATATTTTTACGCTGCCATCTAGTGGTTGTCCAGATTTTTGCAGCTTAGATCTGGTAGCCTTATCATGTGGTAGATTTCTCATCTGCATCCTTCTATGTGATTAGCTTGTCAGTCTCAACATCAGTACTGGTCTGAAATGTACAGAATGGTCTCATGTGAAGGAGGCATCTTGGTCTGAGGAATTTTAGGTCTGAGAAGCAGAAAGGATGAAACATGGGTGAATATAACCAATGGGAGCTGGTCACATTCCCAGGAAACTCTGATGCCAGCTATAGCCATGTGTGTTTGTCCACTAGGTTTTAGATTGAGGGCTAAAAGTGTCGGCTTCACTCTTATTTCATTTCATGACAATCCTGTATAGTAGGATTTCCACACTTGGAAAAATATTTAGCAGTATTTTAGTCCCTCCTTGGGTATAACACCCATCGGCTACCCACTAAAGCAGTCTGTCAATTTTCAGGCCTGAAGAAATCTGCCACTGATTTTAAGCATTGATTCATTATATTTAATGCAATTCTTAAAGCATCTCCACATCTCCACACCATCACCTCAGACCAGTGCAGAAGTCTGAAAAACAACAGGCTGCTTTAATGAGTAGCTGAGAGGTGCTGTGCTCACACTGACATGAGGTTCAAAGAATTTCCTCCAAGTCATTTTCAAAGCATGCCCAGTCCAACTTTAACACTGCTGGGAGAAGCAACTGGTTGTCCCTCATTTCTGAGAGGCCAGGGATGTTTTTCCATCTTTGGGCCAGTCCTCTGGAATGGCCACCCACGGGAAGTACATTTGGCCCCAATTTTAGTCACTTCTGGAAGGTGCTGAAAACAGAGTTTTTCCAGAGGGAATTGGGCCCTGGTATCAGATGCTGTCTGAGATGTTAGTTTCTGTATTTTTGATTGCAAGTATGTATTTTTTATTTTATTTTATTTTATTTTATTATTTTATTTATTATTTTGCTGTATGTTGAGGCACCAAGTGTCTGCTTATGATTGCAGCAGGATATAAATGTTAGAACAGGATATAAAACTGAGAAATAAATGAATAATAAACTGTATAATTGTAATGGGGACTTTAATTACCTTGTGATCTGTTAGAAGACAAAGTCTACCAAGGTTGGCCCTTACAGAAAACTTAGAAGGTTAAAGAAAACCCAAGAAAATCAGCTATCCCAGACCTAACCAATATGATAGACTTAGGCCATTTCCTCACTAGAGTTAATAGCATCTTCATAGCATCATCCAGCCATCATTAAAGTGATATAAAACTTTTCCTTTTGGCACAACAATGCTTGGATTACTGTGTGTGAAGGTGAAAGGTCCCCTGTGCAAGCACCAAGTCATGTCTGACCCTTTGGGGGGACGCCACTTTTGTGATGTTTTCTTGGCAGACTATAGCGGGGTGGTTTGCCATTGCCTTCCCCAGTCGTCACCTTCCCCAGCAAGCTGGGTACTCATTTTACCGACCACGGAAGGATGGAAGGCTGAGTCGGCCTGAGCTGGCCACCGGAGAGAGAATCCAGCTTCCGCTGGGATTGAACTCAGGTTGTGGGGAGAGTTTTCAGTTGCAATACTGCCACCTGCCACTCTGCTCCACAAAAGGCTGTTTGGATGACTGTAGAAGAAGTTATAACTCTCTAATGCAGAAAAGCCCCGAGTGTGGGAAGGGCCCTGTTTCATGGTTATGTTAACACCATGGCTTTTAGATCGCTCAGCTCTATTTATATTTATATTTAAATTTTGTTATTGTTTTTATTGTTTTATATTATGACTGTTTTTATTGTTGTTAGCCACCCAGAGTTACTAGTTTGAGATGGGCGGCAATATAAATTGAATAAATAAATAAATAAATGACCTTAGTCAAGAATGTAGCAGGAAGTTGAGGAGGAAGTTAGAGTCCCAACTGAGTGTAGTCAAATGAGTAACTTGAACTTCAAATTTCCTGTTGGTAAGATGTGTCTACCAGTGGAGCATGTTTTCTCACAAGGTGGTCTGCTCACCTTCAATAGAGGTCTCTAAATGCTGTATCAGATCCTGGACCAAAGAGGGGTTTGGACTAGATGATTTCTGAGTTCCCTCCCATCTCTATGAATCATGATTTATATTTAGTTTTATTCAATAAACAACTACAACTATATTTTTCCAACTTCTTTATGGAAATACCATGCCAGAAACATATGATTTATTATTTTAATATACTTAGAGCTTTGGGTTAAAAATTGATGCAGACTCAGGTAAGAAAAGAATGCACAACATAGGAAGTAAAGTCAAACTTCTTAAGACAATCTATTCTTGTACACTCAACAAATACAATCTTGGTTTTAAAGAATGAACGCAATTAACCAACCTGTATTTACAAAAATGGAGTAAAATCAAGTATAATAATCACAGAAGAAATGGGTGAACAAATCAAGTATCTCAAAGAATTTCTCAAGAGAAAATCAGGGGGATATTTAAATCAACTCAAGTCTACTTCTTCCAATAAATATAAATTCAAACAATATCTGGATATGCTATAAGTATAGAAGATGCACAAAAATGTATTAAGGTAAAGAAAAGGAAGCATTTGAGACTTAAGTACTACTTCGATGCTTGAACATAATGTTTTCAAAGTGCAAAGATAAATTTCCTATACTGTAAAGCTAGCAGTTGCAATAACAATTTATAAAAGACAGGAAAAACTCTATGAAGTTCAGAAATTCACCATTTTAAATGCAATCATTGACTTTTCCTAGGATAGAGATTTTGAAATTGTTAACAACAAAGTAAAATATTTGTGAGGGCCTCTGTTCATGCCCCAGAAATGGAAGGTCAATTCCTCAGGGTGTAATTGCAATATTTTTCTAATGTTCCAAAGATACAGCTCATGATTTGGAAAAGGAATCTTCCAAATTGGAAAAGGAATCTTCCCAATTGCCTGCTACTCAAGGATTCAACCTCTTCATCACCCTTTGCCTTCATTCAAAGACAAATATGCAAAGGCAAATATGTATTGTTCATTGCTCTGAAACCAGATTCTCGTTTTGTAATAGGGGGCAGATGACAAGATCTATCACACACTTCTCTATTTTTTCTTTTTCTTTTTTTTTTCCTTTTTCTTTTCTTTTTTGGTAAATTTCTTTTATTAAATTTATGGAAGAAAAGAGAAAAGTACAAATATCAGTAACAATACATTAAAACTGCTACAAAACAGCAGATGCTAACATAATAAAAAGATACCTAGAAAGCATATAAAATATAAGAAAGAGGGAAATAAAAGGCAGCTTGCAAATATATAACATTAACCCAAGAAAATGTGACCAATGTGCTTGGATATACTACATCAAAAAACAATCAATTCAGATTGTCAAGGAACACCTCCCAATGATCTACCGTTGTAAATCTGGCTTGGTTGTCCACAGGTCAAGGTGACAGCTATGAGGGTGCTGTCAAAGCTTCGTCTATTTTTTATGTTCATCACACATGTAACACCATAAAAACTGGCAAGGATTTGACTGGACTGTCACCATTGCCATCTCGACTTTTTCTTTACCTTATCCTGGGAACACCTCTGAAATCAGGCAGCTATATCCTTCCAATGTTGTATGACAGTCTTCATAGTTACTCTGTCTGCATTAAGTATCCCTAACATTTGGTATGTACAGTTCAGTGAATGATCTTCTTGACTCCAACCAAAACAGAGTAACAATGATACCAGCCCTGATACCATAGGAGATGGTGTTCTTGCTCCTAGATCGACTCCAGGAAATCATGGTAACTATTCCTTACGAAAGTAGATAAAGCTATATAGCTTTTTTTAGGCTTCATACACACCCAACTTGCCTTGCAGAAATTCCAGCCACACCCATTTTGGTGATGTCACTTTATTAATACTGGGCCCAGAATAACGCTTCACCATCTCAAAAAAATTAAAAATGGTAACTCCCAGCTGCCAAAGGATGCCCACTGCCAGCCTATACCACCTTAAACCATTGAAGCTTGGCTGAATTTCAGGACATTATTATGAACATCAAATCTGAGGAATGGGATCTGATCCAGGGGCCAGTTCCAGACACTTACTACCTTGGCAGGCCATGTAGAAATACGCATGGAAAGTAATCCTCTGACATTATTCACTTCTCTGTGCAGAAGGAAGGGGGGTCTCCCAGGAATTCTGCCCACTTTTCCTTTCTTTCTTGAGGAGCAAAGATGAACCCCAACATAGGGTGGATTCATTGGCAGCCTACGCCTGCCTCCCTTCCTGAAGGAGAATGAGGAGGTATGGCTGGAGCACAATGAGGGCTCCAGGGTGGGTTAGTCCAACAGACAAAGATTTCCTATCCCTCATCCTTCCTATCCCTGATCTATTCTAATGATGATTTCCATTCACACAAGCCCAGGCCTTTGTGGCTATAACAGTACTATTCCAGCAAAAGATTCTTTATTGCAGGGTGTTCAGGACAACCATAAGATTTGCAGAAGTAAGAAAAATAACAAAGGGCAACCAGAAGCGGGCATGAAGATGCTTTCTCTGGCCATGGAATGCTGGACCAATTTTAAAAGAGAAAATGAAAAACCAGACAAGAAGAGAAAATGAGGTAGAGCAGCAGAAATGCTTTGTTCTGAAACAATTTGCTGTCAGTCTCACATTTTAAATTATTATTATCTCAGAAGATCAAGGCAGGACCTGTGGAGTTCTTCCACCATATTTTTTCTCATTAAAGACTCTTCCAGTGAGCTTTAGGGCTAAAAAAGAATTTGAACTTGGGTTATTCCAGGGCTGTTTCTACACTCTACCATCTACTACACTGGCTTGTTTTTTAAAAAGTGCACAGACCATGGAGAGAACAAATATAATGTAATGAACCTTTGATCTCAGGCTCAAAACAGGATTGTACAAACTAATCACAGACGTGTTTTGTTCCAGTTTAGAACTGACTTCAGCAGTTACCCTTTCCCCGCCACCAGAGCATAATTTCTGTTGCTCCACAATACTCAAGGGCCCTTTCCTTAAAACAGTCTTTCCTGACCTGATATCCTTAAGGTGAAGTAGAATGTCCCTTCCAGAAGAGTCAATAGGTCATCCAGCAGAGCCTTTCTACTCTTCCCTATTGACAGCCAATCCAACAAGCATAACAGAAAGAGAAGAAAGAGAAAGCTGATTCCCTCACCTCTCCTGACAAAGCAGCCGAATTTGACCATCCCTCAACTGTCACCCAGCGGCAACCATTGCAAATACTCAGTCCCTAAGCCAAAGCTGCATAAGGACCCAAGACTGGTCAAGTTATGTTGTACTTGAGGCAAAAATCTCTCTTCCTCTCTGGCATGACACAGTCATCAGCAACTTATTCAGCTCCTCTTCAACTGGCTTTGCCATCAGTCTCCAGCCTCCCAACCCTTCATTTTCTTTCCCTGCCACCCCTGTTTGATGGATGGTTGGATGAGGAACACAGAAGTACTGACATCTGCAGCATATAGGATAAAGAGGAAATCCTAATATATTCCTTCTATGTTCCTCTATGCCCCTCCCACTGGAGGCCTTTTATTCCCAAGACCTCCAGGGGTAGAAGGCTGACCATGAAAATAATTAAAGCAAATTGATCAAACACCTTAGTATTTATAAAACAAGCACACACTTAACTTCCAATTTATTTACTGGTTAAGTCCTAAGTTCTCTTTCTTGTAATAGGCATGTAAATTGCTTTGCCTAATTTTCTTGGGAAAATTAACAAGAAAAATTGAAGTAAAAGATAAATAGTGTTCTGGACACTCCATGTCTGAACCTATGGAGAATTCCCAATCTACCACAACATTTGCATATCCGATGCACAGTAAGGATGAGATGTAAGGGTCTTTCACCCATGGTTATAGAGTTTTTTTCTAAGTCTAGCAAAGATAATACAAACTAGAAGAGCAAATAATTATGTATTTCCCCATTTAACTGTGCAATAAAATAAAACTTCAAAGTGCTTAGCCCTCCTTTTTATAGCATAATTTTCAGTGCCATGGAAGGGGGAAGATTTTGTAAGTAACATGAAGTGATTAAGAAAGGCGATTTCATAGTGAGGATTTCATCGTGAAACAATGAGATTGGTCATAGAACATCAGTCTGAATGTCCAACTTCCCAATATAATGTCTAGTGTAAGTTTGGGGTTCCACTTAGTGAGACCCTGTGCTGATTACAAGCCAGTATAGATGCAGGTAATGCTCTGTATACAGCACTTTAAATGAGATAGGGAGCTACATAGTTCAACTCAAGCACGGCCAGTGATGGTTCACACTCTTCTTTTTAACCAACATCACATTATTGCTTATAACGCTTGGTCACAGGCTCTCAGATCCATGACTGCAAGGTGTAGTCTTAATATTTATATTTACAGCATAATACTAGGAATGTTGTTCCTATGAGCAGTTCCTGTGAAGAAGCTGAGAATTAGCTGAGAAACTTAAGGAAAATCCAAGCAAACCACTAGCTCATGTTCAAGGTATCCTGAAGAAACATGAGAGAGTGAGTCATGGGATCTCTAAATCAGAATATTTGAGACAGCAGCTGATTAAGAAGGTCAAATGGCATCTTGACATTTTCCAGCTAGAGCCTCTAAAACCCTTATTTACACTGCACTGCACTGTTGATGATCAAAGAGAAGTCCCCCAAAGCCTAGAATCTCAGCCAAGAAAGAAGAATTGTTTCAAGTAAAATTCTTTGAGTTCTTATCTAATATACTCCAAATATTAGCTAAACATTGAAAATGGCATATTTTGCCATTCATTTGGACAGGATTCTGCTCAGCCAATCTCTCCTCCATTAATTTGTCTATTTTGCAAATGTCCTGCTAGCTTTTTCTCATTACCTTTGTGCCATCAGAGACATTTTTCAATGACTTAAAGAAAACCACTTTAAGTGAGACTTCTGGTAGTCCCAATGCAGCTTCCGTAATGCAGTATCTTCTCTCTATTGTGACATCATTTGAGGCAGCCCTCATTACATGAGTGTGCCATGTCTCTTTGCAAGTGAATCTGAATGAATAATGTGGTGAGTGTGCATCTACTAATAATTAGCTGCATGGGAGGAGTCAAAACCTGCAAGATGATGGGCACATTGTCACACTCCAGGCTTGTTGGAGGTATCAGCAAATCAGCATGCCTCATTAGCATGTGGATGAGTATGCAAATTACCCATGTGCTTCTGGAGGAAGCTGTTTGTTGCCCCTCCCACAGTCCTCACTTCCTTCTACCTCCTTCCACCATCGAGGAAGGCAGCATGCAAGTCGCTCTCCCTCCATCTTGGGCCATGCAGTTGGCCTAGAATTCAGGAGGTTCCCTCTTTCTCCACGCAGCTCTTAGCAGCCATAAGGGCTAAGAGTTCATTCAGTTTAGGGAACAGAAAAAAAAACAAGAATCTCATTTTTTCTGAGAATGAATGTAACTGGACCAAATAAATCAGTAAGGTATTCTTTTTACTTACCTTTTGAACCTATTTATCTAAGTGTGTAATTCTTTATGCTTGGCTGGGCTAAGTGTGTAAGATCAATAACCTATGTTTCTCCAACATGCTAATTAAAGCTATTTAAGATAATATTCTTTTTCTGTGCATGGCTTCTCCACTGTGTTAAGCTGCGCTCCATTCAGTGGTCCTAGCTGTCCACTAATGGCTTGAAAGCTCAGCCTCTTTCATACAGGTGTTCAAAAAGGGCAGGATTTGGATAATGATATTGCATCTGTCTTCTTGCAGATGTTAACCCCATCTATCCACCACAAATGCCACTAGTAGTAATCAAGAGTCAGAGGATCAAGTACAGTTACTGCTTGTGTGAAGGCAACTCCTGTCTTTCACTGATAGAAACTACCTTCAAGCAACATGCCTAATCTGGTTCCTGAATTACTGAGTTGAGACAAAATTTGAAAGATAAAAAGACCAAATGGGCTGGATTCATTGAAGCTAAGCCACAAAATAATTTCACCAAGGATAATATTGGCCAAGTTAGCAGCTGTGTGGATCATCTGCTAGGTCTTTACTAAATCTGGTTAAGCACATTGTGTGAACTGAGTATAATGCTTGTTCCTCTTTCACAGATATTCTCTGTAAAGGGAGGGGGGGAGTGAGGGAGAGGGGAGGAAGGAAGGATCTGGAAGGATTACAAATAGAAGACACTGTGGTCTGTTTTCTTAAATTCAGTAACTTCTGGAAGCATCAAATGAGCAACAAACATGTGACAAATTTGAATCCATCCCATGGAAAGTCTCTGAGTAGATTTTGTGTCTGAAGTTAAGAAAGAGTATGTCCCCTCAAAAATACTTTTTCATTCATTTATATATATATATATATATATGAAACACATTTTCCTAAAATATATTCCATTCTGGCAGCTTTATGCTTCCCCTTCCCTCCTATAATTTTTTTAATCCATTCAATCATGTCCAGTTCTCAGAAACTGCCTGGACAAGTCCCTGCAGTTTTCTTGGCAGTTTTTCAGAAGTGGTTTGCCATTGCCTCCTTCCTAGGGCTGAGAGAGAGAGACTGGCCTAAAGACACCCATCTGGCTTCATGCCTAAGGTGGGACTAGAACTCACGGTCTCCTGGTTTCTAGCCTGATGCCTTAACCACTACACCAAGCTGGCTCTCACCCTCCTATAATATGCTAGCCACATTATTTATAAATGCTAACCGTCAAAGATAAATTCATAGTTCAGCAACACTTTATCTCCTAAGGAGTGTCTTAACACAGTCAGGTATCCTGAATGAAAATTATTTAATTCACTCTAGCCCTAATTTTCTCACTCAGTAATAGGGGTAAGGGAGATGCCAAAACAAAGCTCTACTGGAGAGGGGAAACTGTTTTAAAGTGAAATCTCTTGTCAGATCTCAGAAATCTCTGCAAATCTGAGAATGTTCCTGATTGTAAGCATGACATGTGACACTCAAGTCCAATAGGAAGCACATCAAGGCAGGCTGTTCTTGAGAGGTTAAGCCAGGATACATGGCTGGATTCCCTCTTTCTGTAAACAAGGGCTGCAGTTGGGAGTCACTACCTTGCACCTTGGCTTTTTCAGACCTAGTCAACAAACCTGCAATAGATGGAAATTTCATATTTTTGATAACATAGAAAGCCTTTGAAAACACCTTTCTCTAGTTTATGTAGCTATAAACATAACTGCTCAAGAATCCTTGCCAACAATTCAAAATACCCTGCTTTTGTTCCTCAATATGGCAAAAGATGTTTTTTTTAAATCTAGCTGATCTAGACAACTTTCAGGAGTGTACTTTCTTTTTAGACAAGGTGGATTGGTTTATTGTATTTTTGTTCAGTCAGTTTCCATATTTTAATCAGGGAAAGGAAAATGCTTGTGGACTGCATCAGATACTTGCCTTCAAGCTGCTGCGGAGTCTGGTAGGAGTGGGATGTCTAAATTCCCTCCCAACAGAATCCAAGGCAGAATCCTTTCAGATCCTCACTTTGGGCTTTGAAGCCAAATTAATTCCATAACAGTCTATCAGCTTAGGGCTATGTTCATCTTTACTGGAACATCTGCAAGCTTCTTCCAAGTGGGTTCTCCAAAGTGGGGTTAAGGACTAGACAAGTGAAGGCTTCCTTTCCATAGATAGATCTATGTATGGAAAATAAAGTAGAAGGGAGTAAAACTATGAGACATTGTGAAAGAGCAAATGTGTGTTTGTGGGCACTAAGGCTGCTTCCTCCTGAGCTTGCGTGGGGGCACGTTGCCCCCATGCTGCTCTCCCTTCTCCTTGCGGACACAGTGATACTTGGTGACACGTTTGCGGCACTGCTCACAACGAACCGCACAACACCAGTGGAATTTGCAGTTGCAGCTCGACACCATTTCTGCCCGCTGTTCCTCCACAGCCAACCCACAGTCCCCACACAAGCGCTGGCAGCTCCGCTTCTCCCACTTACTCAGGGCCTTGCCTCTCTTCAGGCATTCCCTGCCCTCAGTTCCCAAAAGACCCAAAGTCTTGTTCTCCAGGCAGTAGTCAGGAGACTCTTCCAAGTGGACAAGCTCCTTTTTGGAGATGGAACTGAAGGTTTCCACAATGGCCCCTCGACTTGCAGCACTGTTGGCAGCCCCTTTCAATATGTCCACTTTCAGTCCTTTATGGTACTTCTCCTTCAGGTACGTGCCCACTTCTCGAAACTCGGGGAGTTGCAGCCAGCAGGTCTGGGTGGTGCAGCTGCCCGAAACCCCATGACATTTGCAGGTCCTCTTCATAGTCCCTTTCACAGCCTAGAGATTCAGGCAACAACAGAGTAGAGATCATGCAACAAAACTAAGGAACAAGAATGCCCTGTTTTGGTTCAACATACAGAACTAATTGAGATCTTCCCTACAATATGTCTTAATATCTAGCTAAAAGAAAATGCTTTGGAATTGTTTCCCAAAAGTTTTTTTTTCAGAATTTTGTACAGTCTTATCCAGCAACTTGCTTTCTGTTTCCAGGTTAAAATTATGAAGGGCTAGCATGCAGTGCAGTGATTAGTTCTTGAAGCTATTATTTGGATTAACCTAAGTATTTATCCCTTCCTATCTGGGGTAACTCTAGAAAAAATCAGTTGGGTGGTAGGAAGTGGTAGTAAAGACTACGGTTACTGCAAATGGCATTTTGCTACATGCATCAGATACAATTATTCCATGTCCAAAAGCAAATCACGATGAATTGCTCAGGGTCTTTGGCTTGCAGCTGACTGGTGTTGTGTAGTATGAAAATTGCATGATAAATGTAGCATAAATCATGGTCACGAAGAAATCCAGGCCAATAAAATGGGAACCAGGGTCATCTGGGACTGCTTGGCCATTCCAATAATACTGTAAATAACAAATACAGGCTTGACGTCTACAAGTTGTCCATCTGCCATATCAAATATTTTGCTTGTGAAATCTTATTTCCTTCCGAATGGAGTCAGGACTCAGCCCTCCCATGCTGCAGGCTGTGTTATTAAGAAGTATATTTTACTGGACATGTTTCTTTTTTTAAAAAAAACTATTTCTGAACTTCTATTTTATATTCTATATATTAATGCCCATTTCTCACAAGACATTTCCAAAACATACATTGATAGTAAGGAGGGCAAGAAGATGGGAATTTTGCAAATTGAAATGGGGTAGCCATCATGATAGGTTTTTGGTTTTCTTGCATAAAGCACACCTGTAGTGAAAAAGAAAGAAGAGAGGATCTGACCTAAGGTCCCCCAGAACTCTAGGAGAACCCAAATCCTTCCCACTAAATGAAATACCTGCCAGAATCTTCCCTTCTTACAGTGGCATCCTATATTAGCTATCAAGCAGAGCACTTTAAGAAGCTCCGTTGGCTTGACCTCCACTCTCCAATATCACTGATCAGACAAACAGATTTGAGCATTAACTGAGCAGGGGGTAAAGCAGGAAGGGAGCTAGCTGCTTTCATATCAGCAGCACCTGCATACACCATTGGGGCTGCTGGTAATGGGTAGAGTGGAGAGAAACAAGAGGTCAAGAGGGCCCACCACTGCTTGGGGTGGGAAGAGGATCTGCCACCCCGTCCTCCAGCACCCTTTCCAAAGCAGCAGGGCAACTGCTGTAACTCTGGTGAGCCAGGCAGCAGCCCATTCAGTGGCACCAGGTTAAGGGCCCTGAAAATGGCATCATATGAACTGGCCAAGGAAGCTGCTTGTGCAAGAGACACCACAGTCATTCCTCATAGGACCCCCTAACAGCAGTGTATACTGCTCTTTGATGAGCAAAGAGGCAAGCTGCTCTGGAGAATTGTGCATTGTAAGCACAATAAAATAAGAGGGTCAGGCTGTAGGTTGGAAGGAAGAATCGTTTCATGGTACATCATGACAGGATCAGCCCTGTGGCAAGGAAACAGAAAAACAGGGCATTGTAGGGAGGAGAAAGAGAAATGAGTATTCATGTGTATATGTTTGAGGAGATCTCCCAATCTTTGCCTTAAGAAGCATTGCTAATAACAGGGCAGCAGGAGACAACAGCATCCCAGCTGAACTGTTCAAAATCTTGCAAGATGATGCTGTCAAGGTAATCCATGCCATATGCCAGCAAATTTGGAAAACACAAGAATGGCCATCAGATTGGAAAAAATCAACTTACATCCCCATACCAAAAAAGGGAAACACTAAAGAATGCTCAAACTATCGAACAGCAGCACTCATCTCACATGCCAGTAAGGTAATGCTCCAGATCCTGCAAGGTAGACTTCAGCAATTCATGGAGTGAGAATTGCCAGATGTACAAGCTGGGTTTAGACAAGGCAGAGGAACTAGGGACCAAATTGCCAACATCCGCTGGATAATGGAAAAGGCCAGGGAGTTTCAGAAAAACATCTATTTCTGTTTTATTGACTATTCTAAAGCCTTTGACTGTGTGGACCATAACAAATTGTGGCAAGTTCTTAGCGGTATGGGGATACCAAGTCATCTTGTGTGCCTCCTGAAGAATCTGTATAACGACCAAGTAGCAACAGTAAGAACAGACCACGGAACAACGGACTGGTTTAAGATTGGGAAAGGAGTACAGCAGGGCTGTATACTCTCACCCTACCTATTCAACTTGTATGCAGAACACATCATGTGATGTGCTGGGCTGGATGAATCCAAGGCTGGGGTTAAGATTGCTGGAAGAAACATTAACAGTCTCAGATATGCAGATGACACCACTTTGATGGTTGAAAGAGAGGAGGAACTGAGGAGTCTCATGATGAAGGTGAAAGAAGAAAGTGCAAAAGCTGGGTTGCAGTTAAACCTCAAAAAAACCAAGATTACGGCAACCAGCTTGATTGATAACTGGCAAATAGAGGGAGAAAATGTAGAGGCAGTGAAAGACTTTGTATTTCTAGGCACAAAGGTTACTGCAGATGCTGATTGCAGTCAGGAAATCAGAAGACATTTAATTCTTGGGAGGAGATCAATGACAAATCTTGATAAGAGACATCACACTGACAACAAAGGTCTGCATAGTTAAAGCAATGGTGTTCCCCGTAGTAACACATGGCTGCGAGAGCTGGACCATAAGGAAGGCTGAGCGAAGGAAGATAGATGCTTTGGAACTGTGGTGTTGAAGGAAAATTCTGAGAGTGCCTTGGACTGCAAGAAGATCAAACCAGTCCATACTCCAGGAAATAACCAGACTGCTCACTTAAGGGAATGATATTAAAGGCAAAATTGAAGTACTTTGGCCACATAATGAGAAGACAGGACACCCTGGAGAAGATGATGATGCTAGGGAGAGTGGAAGGCAAAAGGAAGAGGGGCTGACCAAGGGCAAGATGGATGGATGACATTCTAGAGGTGACGGACTCGACCTTAGGGGAACTGGGGGTGCCCTCGACTGACAGGAAGCTCTGGCGTGGGCTGGTCCATGAAGTCACGAAGAGTCGGAAGCGACTGAACGAATAAACAACAACCCATCTTTGGTTCAAGCTCTAAGCACTGCAAAAGTTCAAGCACTGATTGACTTTTTCTGTGTGTGACCCAGAACTTCATAAGAAAAAGGAGGTTTCTCACCCCTGTATTAGAATGAGTAACACCCCTTTCATGGCTAGCAGAGCTGGAAATTATATCTCAATCACTGAAATCAAAGAATTCCCAAAATCAAGAGGCATCTTGCCCTAATCTACATCCTGGCATTCTAGATAAATATGCTGCCTTACTGTTTCAAATGAACACTCAAAGGAGGTTGTTTCAGAGTGCACCCAGAAAAGTATTTTCAGGCCATCAATGCTCTGGGCAGGGAGGTTCTTACCACTGCCTGAATCCAAGTAGCCATCCCTCTTCTGCTTAAGGTAAGAAGGACAACACTGCAGCAACCCTACCTCTTCAGCTATGTCCTTGATTCTAGTAACTGAAATTCCCCAATAACACAGAACTCAGCGGCCAAATGCTTCATTAAAAACTCACACATAGCAAAGACATCTGAAGACTCTGACACCACCTTGCTTTTCCTGACTTTTTCACTTGCAGTTTATGGAAATGGTATTACCTTTCGGCCAGCTTCGTTGTTATGCAGATTCATTGCTGCTCTGGCATCCTGCCCTGTTTCAAGGGCATCCACAAACTGCTTGGAAATGGCTTCTCCAAAGCCCACATTGTCACTGCAGCCTCCCCACAACCATCCTTGGCCTCCTGCAGAGACAAATATGTCACCAGACTGTTAGGTGGAATCCGTCAGTGGATGTGCTAAGAACTACATCAGATTTGGCTGAAGCCCAGAATTCAAGGCAGGGGGACTCAGAACACATGTTCATCCTTCTGGGGCCCAAACCCCATCCATTCCAAATCTCGGCTTATCCTGAATTATTGATTCTAAGGACCTACTAAGAACATCAAGTCACATGCAAGAACAGGAGTAGCCTTCACCCTCCGTTTATACAAAATGCCACAGTAGGGAGGGGAATTATCCTGGCAAAGAGGCCACCCCTTTTTTTCCGAAGTGTGGGACACTATTTTAGGTTTTAGTTGTAGTGTCCAACAACAAGGTGGCAGCCCCTTTCATAGCACTCAGACTGGGACATGGCTTTCTCCATTCTGGTTCGCTTCCCTTTTCTCCTCAGTCAGATGTTCCCTGCTGGTGGGGGGAGTTCTGGGAGTCCATACAGCTTAAAGTAGCAGAGGCTGAGAAATGCTGCTCTAGTCTAAACAATTTTTTAAAATGCAATGCAATGCTGAACTTAAGCTTTCTTGGGAGACAGAAGATTTTAATTTTAATGGGATAAATCCATGTAACAGTAACTTAACCCTAAGCCTAACCAGGTTTGGACTAAGGTGGTTGTGCCAACTCATAGGATTCCTAGAGTTTACTTTAGGAGATTTCTTCAAGGCTATTGAGTACCTACTTCTGTTTAAGTCATTTGCTTGCTTCATATTTTTCTCCTTATTAACAAATTCCCTCCACATCTAGGATAGTTTCTGAAGGACTGGGCCCTAGAAGCAAATTGGTGAACTCTGTGCTACCAGCTCTTGAAGAAGCTGGAAACATGAAAGAGTGCTTCCATGGAAGTGGAACATGGAAGTGCAGGGAAATAGCTGGCTTCCAATAAAGAGGATTTACTGGAATAAAAATCTCAGGTTTAGGAACTGTTAATCTGGTAAATGTTTAAACTTCCACCTGTAGATTCTATCATTTGCAATTTTAAAACTTAAAGAAGAAATGATTGAGAATATGCCTATCAACTACAAAGTAACTCCAGGGTCAATTAGAGTATAAATCTTAGGCCTATATTGTGGGTGGCAGCCTAAGGCATAAAATCTCACTCCAATTTTACTTCACTGAATAGAAAGGTGTGGGCAGGGAGGGAGGGATTAAGAAGCACTGCAGGCTTAGTATCCTTCCCCCAATATGAACCCCCTTGTGCTTTCAGGGTTCCTGATCACAGAAAGGTTCTAAGTAGTACCATGCAAATAGGAGACATTTTGCCCACACATATTCTTTCAAAGGAACACTAGGCTTTTAATCAATGGTTAAAATACATCACACTTCTCTTCCTTCTATTTTTAGAAATACATGTTTTACATTCAAAATTAACTCTAATTTACACCTATAGAATCCAAATTATCTTAGTAGTATAATAGAAAGAAATCTACACAATTTGTCTGTTATGAGTTGTTTGCTTATTATTGGTTCTTAAATGACTTAAACAGAAGCAGGTACTCAATAGCCTTGAAGAGATCTCCTAAAGTAAACTCTAGGAATCCTATGAGTTGGCACATTTTGTAAGTTTTATCTGTTTCAGAAATCTCCATTTGACTATTCATGTACAGATGATGCCAACGTCTTTTTCTAGTTTCTAGCTCAAGCAACATGGGATGCTTCCAAGAAAGTCTAACTGGTGAAATTTACTTGTCTTACATTAAAAATAATCATTGAAGGAGTACATATTAGATTCTTTCCTATAATATGTAATCTTGGAAAATAGAAATTTTCCAACAATTAGGGTTAGGGCATTTCACAAAGGCACTCAAACTTTTACAAAGCATGCTTACTCAGATTAGTTCCCATATAGATTTGGTATTCAAAGATCTTTGTTCTTTTCAGAAATTCTGAATACATTCATTCAAAGATCTCCTTCCTTCCTTCCTTCCTTCCGTCCGTCCGTCCTTCCTATTTCACATTTTGTCACTGCCCATCTCCCTCAAAGAGTAACTCTGGGTGGTTTCCTTCCTGCCTGCCTGCTATGAACCTACACTACACCTTCTGGAGCAATGCAACTCTTCTAGGACATATCACCTTCTTACCTCTCAGACAAAGGATCTCAACTGCTGCTAGCTTGTATCAGCTTCAACACTTGTTCAGCTAACCATACCTTAAGGCTGACCCACACATGAGCTGAGGATCAGATGAGGACAATGTCGCAGGGACATGGCAGAATGAAGAGGTTTAGTATGGTAAGGAGCCAGTGGAGAAAGGCCCTAAACAGAGAGGAAATGTGCTGCTGAGGTTACTTCGTACCAAACTGTCCATTGCGAGAATCATCACATCCACAATTGTCAAAGTCCCCAAGACTGCAGTTTCGTGTCAATGTGTACATGACTCCAGCCGAGCTGATTGCATGGACAAAAGCTGTTTCTCGGTTAGCTGTGAAACAATGGCAAAACAAAATAGCTTTAAAAACTGCAAGTTAGGACAAAACAGCAGATTCTATGATTTTTGAGTTCATCCATCAGATGATTTTGTTTTCCACTGAAAGTCCACTCCAGGATTCATCTGACAGAGAGGAAAGTTAGTAATTTTCAGTGAAATATATTAAGTGTTAAATTATTTATTAAACTGTGGGGAAACCAGCATATTAATAGTTATTTATAGTATTTTTTAAAAAAGAACTAACTCCCATTAATGTACACAAGCTACTTTCATGCCACTGTAGTAAAAAGCCACTGAAGAAAATATGTTTGCATGCTTTCTGACATTTTGTGATATCATGCAAAATTTTGTCTTGAAGGAAGAAACATGAGCTCGCCATTCCTAAATTATCAGTGGCCAAATTAAGTGTCCCATACAGCTATGTGATTGCTTTTCCCAGTCAGTTAAAAGAAAGCAGGTACCAGTGGCTTTAGGTCAGAAGACAATAGTTGAAAAAGGTCCTGGCTGGCTCTTTCCCTGACAAGGGGCAACAGCTGATGAAAAGCTGCTAGGGGAGGACAAGAAAGTTCTCAGCAGGCCTCACCCTCAAGCCCTCTGGAGGGGCAGAACAAGATTATGCAGAATGTAATGTTTGCTTATTAGGTTCACCAGGGTGGAGGTGAGAACAGAGGAACGTCTGTAGCCTGTGATTTTGTCCAGTCACCTTGAAAACGGCTTAAACTGATAACCAGCAACACATCTACTGGCAGCGAATTCCACAAGTTAATATGTTGTGTAAAGAAGAACAAGTACTTCCTTTTATCAGTCCAATATTTACTTTTAATGGAGCTACCTAAGGTTACTACAGTGAGAAGGGAATAAAGATTTCTGCCTATACCACATGACACACGGCTGTGCATACCTCTGCCCTGTTACCTGCTAAGTCTACTAGCTCAGCATGCTCCACTTACTTACTGCATGCTGAACTGCATTTGCCATTTTTAGGCCAAGTCACTCTGGGCAGGAGCTTCTGAAGCTCTTTGCAATCCCATATTGATTTTCCTACCCAGAACAGTTTGCTACCATCAGCAACCTCCCTGTTTGCCCTTATCCTCAGACTGTTCATAAACAAATTTGGAATAACTAATCCCATGTCCTGAAGGACCCCACTCTAAGCTTCTCTCCAATCTGAATATTGTCCATTTATTTCTGCCTTATGTTTCCTGTTCTTTAACTAGTGGACTAATTGCAGAGTACTTGATTATGGCTGCGGATCATAGAAATATCTTCTCAGGATATTCTCATTACCTGCAATTAAAAAAACACACACACTTGCTGGAAATAACAGTACCTAAGAACTAGCAAGCAATATCTTATACCATAAGGAACTCTTATGTATCAGGCTCCAGCACAGAAATATCATACTGTACTTATCATATAATTGCAATATAATTGGCTTGTGGCTAATGGAAACAAAGTCTCCCCTAGCAATTTTCTTACCACTGCGAAGGCCTCCATGACTGGAGAGTTGCAAAGCTCTCTCCGGACAGTTCCAACGATCCCAAGCAAACTGGAACTTGCATTCCTCAATACCACTCTGGGCACCAGCCGCAACACTGCTGGAGTAGATGAGGTACGCCTGCAAGGGGAAGCGGGTCAAAACAGACAAGGAGCTTCCAGGTAAATTGCTAAAGTCATCAACATTCCTATTTTTCCAAAACAATTTTTAGGCATTTATCCTTTGCTAGTATGAACCCAAATTTGTATCAAGAGCCTGCAAAAATAGTTATCTCTAGGATGGACTAGCTGAAAGGTGTTGATCTTTCTCAGATTTGCCCACCTGGATTCTTGTTGCACCATCGGTCTAGGTTGAAATATAGTTGTGGTCTATACCATATCACTTTCTAGGGTTTCTATCTGGTTTCTATTATGCTATTTTATCGATGTATTCATTTAATCTTTTAAAAACCTGGTTTGTGCTTATTTCCCCAAAGAGGAACTCAGAGAGCACAGTCAAATATATAAAACTTCAAAACAAGCATCAATATGCAGTTAACACTCTAACGGTAATTCCATACTGCAGCCCAAGTTGCTTGGCTCTGTTTGATACCAACCAAAGCATATTAGGAGGATCTTATCAATGAAGGGGATCTCTTGGCTGTTTAGGATTTAAAGACCTTTGAAATGAAAACCATCTTGCAGGCCAGTGTAATTCAGCCAGTAAGCAGAATATAACTGAAACACCGGGCTTCTACCAGCAACCTACAGTAATTACTGATTTTGAACAAATTCAGGGCTATTTTCAGGCCCCATGGAGATTAATCACAGTAAGTGAAAATGAATTATCTGGAACATTCATTATTGTGGGTAGGAGTATATTTCGCAGGAACAGTTTTACCAAGAATTTGTTGTTTTTATAAATGTTGAGTAGCCTGAGGATGAAGACACAACTTGGGCATAAACATTCTCTGGACTGTCTCTAGAGTGCGGTAATTAGCTTCCTGCCCCCTAAATTGTGGCAGGGTGTGTGTGTTCCCAATGTTCTAGCTCTAGCCAATGAAACCAGTTCCCCACCACCAATGGTCAAGACTAGATGAGGTAGGTGACCAGGGGAATAAAGCAAAAGAGAAGAGCAGTTACAGCAAGCCATGTATTCACAGGTTTGTTTGTGCTTCAACAAGTTCCCAATCATCACTTCCCAATCAAATCTGAAACACAATAGATGTCATGTCCCCCGTTGCGATGTATACATACATCACAACGGGGAACATGCCTTTCCGGTGAAGGGGAGCGGGGAGGAAAGAATCAGTGCTAATCCCATAAGCACTGAAAGACAATACAGATAAAGGACAAAGGAGCCATACCTTGGCCCTGACCCGGGAAGCCATCATCCTATCTCCCTGACATCTCTGCATTACCACGGGGGACACACCTGCTCCGGACACAGGAAGAGGACAGAGGTAATCAGCACTAATCCCCCTGATCGCCCATCGAGACTCCGGAATCACCCCCTGATCGCCCATCGAGACTCCGGGTTCACCGTCAGTCAGGACTTGGGGACAGTGGGGGGTGGGGAAGGATCAGGTCTGCACCGCAGGTATTTACCGGCTACCTCGCACGCCATGTGCTCATTCCCGTCTTTCTCCGTGTCTGCATTCTATTCTTAATAAACCGGATATCCTTAGCCCTGGCTGGTGAGTCTGTGTTTTTTCTGAATAAGGCAACCATCACAATAGATCCCTATCCTCTGGCTTCAGAAGCATCTATACACAACTGTAGCTGAAGTGAAGTAAGAGCTGTTATCTTTAGAAATCACCCTGCATTTGCTAGATGTTGTGAGTATAGTTTCCTTGTCCATTTAAAACCTTCCACTTCCAGGATCCCTCATCATTTAGTACCTGTTAATAGTCCTAAGGACTTTCAGCTTGGTTGTTCTTCCAGGCCTTAGGAATAAGTGGTTGTGGAGTCCCTAAGGTTTTGGTTTTTCATTGGTAATGTGTAGTTTACAGGTCAGCTGGGCTTTTCTCTTTACAGTATATACAGTATATAGTAATATTTTGTTCTCTTTTTTCATTGTTAGCTGCCCAGAGTTGTCCAGAAGTTGTGCAACCTTGACACCAAATTAACTAATTAATAAGTAATGATGTCCGTCCATTGTCCATGGTTTGGCCCATTCTCAAGTAAGGGTTCTTTTTTTCACAGCTTGGAAATAAGTATGAACACCTGATATTGCCTGTAAAAAATGCTTTGTAAGTGGTAGGGTTGATGTTAAGAATTTTATGAAAACTATAAAGAAGTTTACACCCTGGTAAACTGCAGCCACATTCTGGGGTGTGTATAACAGGTGCAGGTGAAAGTAAATCTCAGTATTACTGTTGACAAGCCAATTTTCCTGCTTCCATTAAAGGATTAATGGTGCAAACCTGTCCACAATTTAATTAAATCAAATAATTAAATAGAGTTCTCTTCTTTAGAGCAAGAATTAAACAAGTGGAAAAGGTTTTCTTGCTTTTTGCAAATCAGGTTTGGCCCACAAATATCAAACCATGCTCCTGACCTTTATCAAATCTGAGAAGAAGGAAACAAAAAGCTCCAGATGATCTGGGCTTCTTGGAATTAGAAATGGAGATCAAAGCGAGTGCACTTACCTTGGGACCAGTCATCAGGAAATTATTCACTGACCTGGAAGGGAGAAAAGGCTTCATCAATGAAGAGCAGCAAAGGGAATGTCTGGAATTCCTCTGCACTGTCCCAGCTCATCCCCCCTTCTCCCCACTTGGCCAACCTGCAGAGATCTCTCTCCTGCACCTGACCACACATGACAATTGTTTCCCATTAGCTAAGGCTCATAAGGACTAATCTCCCTGTCCTGGTCCACAGCCTGATCAAATATTGAGAAATGAATGTCTGATTTTTTTTTTTTAGAAAGCCATCTTAGATTTTTAAAAGGAACTGACAGAAAGCTGATTTGCTGACTCTGTTTCAGAAACTAATAACCCTTTGGAGTGAGAATTATAGAATTACTACATCAAACTGTAAGAGAATAATTTCTCCATGAATTATTTTGCTTGAATGACATTCAGTTATGCATTTTAAAAATGGAATTGGGAATTATGACATGTACACAGCTGAAGAAATCATTGTTCTTCAAAACTGGTACAAAATTTAAAGCTCTCTGTATAGAGATAGAAATCTTTGAGACAACCACAGCACTGAAATAAAGCCCAAGAACATAATAGAAATCCCAAATCTTTATTTTTCTCCAAGTCAAACATTCATATTTTCTTATGCATTATTACCACTCTCCTACAGCCTGGCTCAGGTTATCATGTCTCAGTTTAATAAACTGATTTAACAAGGTTTTTGCTTATGCTCTTCATAGCAATACATTAGAACTATTTCTTCTAATATAAACTTACTTGGCTTTTTTTAACTGATGAAACTAATCATCAGCTTTAAACCTTACCCAAATATTGAACACCTTTCAAACTGTTGTTTAATAACCTGGCTTGTACCAAACCAGCTAGCATAATATCTGAGTTTGGATGAAATTAAAAATTATGGTTAAGTAAAGTGGTCTGGTTTGATTGCTTCTGTAGCCATGAACAAAATTTCATTCATATCTCAGCCTATTATACTATGATCTACAGTAGCTGATGGCAATCCTGGTGGTAATGCACAGATCAGAATCCCCAGATCAGGGGGTTCTTTAGGAATATAGTCAAAAAGTCAAGATTGCACCGTGATGGTATGATTGAACCTCAGTCCTTTTTTTTATATATGTGATGCACAAAAACAAAACAGGCGAGGTTTCAGTCACACCATCACTTTGACTTTTTTTGCCAACCCTGTGGATACCCCTGCTCCAGCTAGTCTTCCCTTTCTCCTTGCATACTACTGCCCCCCACTCCAGACTGGCTAGATGACGACTAAGCAAAATAAATGTACTTTTTTAAAGTCACAGATTGCACCATCTGTTTCCAAAGCCATTCATTTTAAATTGGAGTAGTGTTTTAGCCTATACAATAAAACTTTGCCTTCCTTATATATTAAAAAAGTGGGAAAATATCCATTTCTCATTAAAAACCATAATTAGCCAAAAAATAATCATACACATATTCCTTTATAGCTCAAGAACTAGAGCCAAATAACACCTAGACAATCACCAAGAAAACATTAAACATAAACTTATTCAGACACCTCCTGCTTTTCCCTTTTCATAAGAATTTTGCTGCCATTTAGAAGGTTGTTGCCACAGCTCTTCCCTTTATTTTTGTATTTTCTTCAAGTACTTTCATCTTCGTTGTAATCAAATGGAGATACCCTAACATCCCACTAAGCATCAGGAATATTCCATGTGGAGATACTTTAGATTTTCTAACAGTCATTTCCTCTAAACTTCTAAAATAATATACAGTATAGGAATAATCTCCCCTCCCACACATGCACACATCATACCTAGGCCAGGATATAGACAAATATCAGGAAAATTAAATAGAAGAAATCGAAGAAGGTAAGAATAGCAGAAAGGATCTCTTCTGATATGTTCAAATAAAACAAAAAGAAAAAAAAATCAGGATACCCACCATTCAGTGAAAAGGACAAAATGGTAATGCATAACACAGAAAAGCCACAGCTATTCACCTACTATTTTGATTCAGTCTTTTTCAACAACAACAACAACAAAATGTTTGACTAGGAAACTGAGAAAAGCAGGATGAAAGGACTGATTGCAGCATGTGATTCATAGAAACATGGCCAGGGAATAGTTCTTTACTTCATGTGTTTAAATCTCCAAGACCATACAGAAGGAACAAGCCTGTGCAATTGTACGAAGAATTTTTGGCCCCGCTAATAAAATTGAGCATTTCATTGAATCCCTAAGTGAACAGAGGCCTTCCTGTAAAATGTATAACCAGTACCTTTCTCAGAATAGCATTACTATCACAAATGCCTACTCTTATTAAATACTGAGACTATGTAGAAGAAAGAAAAAACATAAAATACAAAGTAACGTGTCGTAAATATTAATAAATGTAATGATTGCCTATCCTAAAACACCATCAGACTCATGAACAGGTTCATAAAGATATCTGATTTATTAAAGAATAGTATGCAGGATCACAAAGAAAGCTGAGAATGGAAAAAGCGTGCCAAATGCAAACTAAAAAACCCTCGGTACAAACGAGATCCCTCCCCCCGTAGAATCTTCCCAAGCTCACAATCCCAGGTGCTCCTAACGGCTTCTGATGGTCTGCGGGAAAAGTCCTTGAACAGAGCACATAACCCAAACACATTCCATTGAAACAAACACAGATACAGAGCTTGGCACAAGGATTCACAGCAGCTCCCTCCCAACAGAAATGTGCGTCAGCACCATGGCATGTGAAACGTTATGATGTACAGTGCACATTGAAACAGTGAACATGACATACTGCCCCCCCAAAAAAACATTAAGCGGAAGGTTTCAATGGGTAAGCCAAATGGAAACAGTTAACTAAATCAGGAGCATTAACGTGGCGAGCAGGCACCCATTCAGGATGAGGAAAGTGTTTCCAGCAGATCAGGTACTGGAGGGTGCCCCGAAGCGTGCGAGAATCAACAACTTCCTTGACTTCAAAGTGCTGTTCCCCATCAATCATGATTGGAGCAGGAGGAGCGGGTTGGGGATGCCAGCGGGAAGAGTGGTGGACAGGCTTGAGCAGGCTGCAATGGAAAACAGGGTGCAAGCGTTTCAAATTGTGAGGCAGGTCCAACTTAACAGTAACTGGATTGATAAGACCAACAATAGGGAAAGGACCAATGAACTTGGGAGCAAGCTTTTTCGAGGGCTGTGGGGACTTGATGAATTTGGTAGAAAGATAAACCTGATCCCCAATTTTGAAATTGTGTTGGAAAGAATGACATTTGTCAGCTTGAAACTTGTAAGCAGCCTGGGCATCATCCAAAGCCTGTTGAATCATGGGCCAGGAATCAGCCAGCTTAACAGCCCAGTCAGAAGCAGAACAGGCTTGGGGAGGGGTTTGTGGCAGCTCAGGGATGGGAACAAAATCGTGACCAGAAACCACACAAAAAGGGGTTTGCCCGGTGCTTTGATGGGCAGCATTGTTGTAAGCCACTTCAGCAAAAGGCAGCAAGTCCACCCAATTGTCCTGATGGTAGTTTATGTATGCTCTAAGGAATTGTTCAAGGGCAGAGTTCAAAACCTCCATAGATCCGTCAGTCTCAGGATGCAACGATGTGGACAGTGCCTGTTTGGTGCCAATCAATTTTAAAAATGATTTCCAAAACTGGGAAGTGAACTGTGTGCTGTGGTCAGTGACCAAATGGGAGGGGCTACCGTGGAGATGGTAGATGTGGATGAGGAAAAGGCGGGCCAATTGCGGGGCTGACGGGATGGACGCACATGGAATGAAATGGGCTTGTTTGGAGAAAAAATCTTTTACAACCCAAATGACAGTTTTCTTCTGACTGGGAGGTAAGTCCACAATAAAATCCATAGAAATTTCATCCCAGGGACGGGATGGGCTGGCCACTGGCTGCAGAAGCCCCTGTGGTTTACCCCCTTTTCGCTTTGACATGGCACAAACAGGACAGGAAGCAACATAGTCCTTTACATCACACCTTAAAGTTGGCCACCAAAATTGATGGCAAACCAAATGCAAGGTTTTTACAAAACCAAAGTGTCCAGCAAGTTTGTCATCATGGGAACACTGCAAAACATCAGCCCTCAAAGTTTCAGGCACATAAAGGCGGTGTTCCACCCACGCTAGACCATTTTCAAAAGAAACATTGTCTCTATTAGCTAGCAACCAAGTGTCAGATTTCAGTGCCTGGAGAAAGTCCTTCTGTAACTGACAAGGAACTTGCACTTTCTGCTTCCCAGACTGGGCTGGGTGTGGGGATGCCTGCGCACGGGTCTGGCTCTGGGTGATGGCAACCAAGCCCAGTTGTGGTTCAGTAAGAACAGTCCCCACTATATCTGCCACGTGGTCAGAGTCCTGAGGTAAACATGACAAAGCATCGGCCAGAAAGTTTTTCTTTCCTGGAATAAATTTTAACTGGAAATTAAAGCGACTGAAAAATTGAGCCCAGTGAATTTGTTTAGGACTGAGTCGCCGGGGGGTACGGAGGGCTTCCAAATTCTTGTGATCGGTCCAAACCTCAAAAGGGCATTTAGTGCCTTCCAAGAGGTGACACCAGGTTTCCAACATGGCTTTTACAGCAAAAGCCTCTTTTTCCCAAACATGCCACCGGCGTTCAGTTTCAGAAAATTTTCTAGACAAATAAGTGCAGGGTTTTAAGTGATTTTCAACATCTCTCTGTAACAATATAGCCCCAGTTGAGGAGTCAGAAGCATCAACTTGGACCACAAAGGGGCGTTCAGGATTGGGGTGCTGTAAAATAGGCTCAGCAGTGAAGAGTGTTTTTAACTTCTCGAATGCCGCCTGGCATTCAGGTGTCCAATTCAGCACTGCCCCAGGGTTTTTCACCTTGCGTGTCTCTCCCAAACCCTTGGTACATAGCAAGTCAGTAAGGGGCAAAGCAATCTCAGCAAACCCCTTGATAAACTGCCGATAATAATTACTGAACCCTAGGAAACTTTGTAGTTGCCTCCGGGTGCAGGGACGTTCCCAACTTAAAATTGCCTGAATTTTTTCAGGGTCCATCTCAATGCCCTTGTCAGATACCCTATAGCCTAGATAGTCAAGCTGGGTTTTGTGAAATTCACATTTGGAAAGCTTGGCATAAAGCTTGGCATTTCTAAGCTTACTTAACACCTGTTTGAGAAGGCATTCATGTTCCTCCTCGGATTCAGTGTAAATGAGCACTTCGTCCAAATAAACCAGGACCCCTTTAAACAAATGATCATGTAATACTTCATTAATCAATTGCATGAAGACTCCGGGTGCCACTGCTAACCCAAAAGGGAGGACTTTATACTGAAACGAACCCAGTGGACAATTAAAAGCAGTTTTCCACTCATCTCCAGCTCGTATGCAGATGCGGAAATAGGCTTCACGAAGGTCGAGCTTGGAAAAAATCTTGCCCTTTGACAAATGGGCTAACATGTCTTTCATTAGTGGTAGAGGATATTTGTTGCAGATCGAGATGGAATTTAACCCCCGATGGTCCGTACAGAGTCTAAGGGTGCCATCCTTCTTTTCCCGGAATAGCACAGGGGCCCCAACTGGGGAATTAGCAGGTTCAATAAACCCCCTTGACAGATTTTTATTGATAAAGTCCCATAATGTCCCAAGCTCCTTCTGAGTCATTGGATAAATTTTTGGCTTGGGCAATTGAGCGTTAGGAACCAACTCTGTGGCACAATCAGTTTTCTGATGCGGGGGTAGTTGAGCTGCTTCCATTTCTCCAAAAATGTCTGCAAAATCTTGGTATCGATCAGGCAAGCCCTCTAAACATGCCACACTAGGACGCGGCATGGCCATTGCAGCCCTTCCAACCCCCGCACTTGAAGCTCTCTCAAAAGTAGGGGCTTGGTAAAACCCATCCTTAAAAGTGAGAGTTCTGTGTTCCCAATTTATACGGGGTCTTTGATAAGTCAACCAGGGAATTCCCAGAATTACTAAGGGGTTGCCAACGGGTGCTACTATAAATTTTAAAGACTCACGGTGGCTGCCCATTTGCATTGCGACAGTTCCAGTGAAATGGGTCACCGCCACCCACCCACCCACCCCCCGCTGTTGAACCATCCAACTGTGTGAAGATCAAAGGCTGCTGGAGGGGAAAGCTGGGCAGGTCCAAAGCAGCAACCAAATCAGGGTGAATCAGACACCTGGAACACCCAGAGTCAACTAAAGCCCAGACCTCAGTAGTCTTTGTGCGGGAGCCCAATTTCACTTTCACTGCTAGAGTGGGACAGTCAGCACTCACCATAGCATCTTTGCGCCCATCCTCCTCCACCTGCCCGCAGGCGCTTTTCAGGGCAGGTGGCTGGCATTTCCCGATGGCTCCTTAGAGTCGTCTTCAGCCTCTCCCGAGAAGTAGGGTACTTCTTCAGCATCGGCCGCCCCCTTGGCTGCCGTCATCCACTGGGATGAGGGTGGTGATTTGGCCGGCAGCTTCCCAGATCGATCTCCAGCTTTGGCTTTTGGGCAATCAGCTGCTCGGTGGCCCTCCTTTCCGCATCGGAGACACTGACCCATCACATAACACCGATCTCTCTCATCTTCCCAGGCTCTATAGCCTGGCCGAGTAGCAGTTGTGGCACTTCGGGGTCCCCTCATGGTAGCTGATTGCTTTTCAGGTCATTTGATTTGCATGTAGGTATGCTGGGCATGCTCAGCCTTGCCAGCCAGGCAGATCCATTCATACAATGTCTCTGGGTCGTCTCTACACAACGCCCACCGCAGGACATCCCTGTTGAGTCCCTCTTTAAATTGTTCTATTGACTGAGACCAGTCGGGGACTTTCCCAGCTAAAGCCTTAAACTCCAGGGCATAATCAGCTACAGATAATTGGCCCTGGGTAAGATCCTTCAGTGCCTTTTTAGCCCTTGCCTTGGCTAGAGGATCCTCAAAATGAAGCTTTAACGCCCACATGAATTCCTCGAAATCCTCAAGCTCTGGGGAACTAGCCTCACTTAATTGAACATACCAGTCAGCCACTCGTCCCTTCAGCTTGGTGGCAATGGCAGTTATTTTAGCCTCTTCGGAAGGGAAACATGGTCCAAACTGCTTCATATAACTTTTAGCATTAGTGAGAAAGAAAGACAACTTAGTTGGATCCCTGTCAAACTTGACAGAAAAGTCTTTCACCCCCACTCCTGTTGGAGCCGAATTAGCACCTGCTTGAGTGGTTGGGCCCCAGGTTACAGTAGTTCTCCTGTCTCAGGGTGGGGACACTGATGGACAAGCTCTGCGGGGTGGAGATTCATCCCGGTGTCGTCTCCGGCCCTGCTCCGCTGGTGGTCTGGGTGAGGGGATGGAGGATGATTGTGTGGAGCTGGAATCTCCTTCGTGCCTCGGCTGCCCCCCCCCCCCAGGACAGAGACAGGGCTTTAAGCATGTACTCCATCGATTCCAATTTAGCCTCTACTACTCTTAGCCTTTCAGGGGGTTGAGATTCTTCCCTCCCTCGCATGTTAGGCTGTCTCCCTTCTAATACCATGACGTTTGGGGATAGCGGGACCCGACACTTCCAGGATGCCTGGGACGTCCCTGGCCAGGGTTCTTCCATTTCATCCCAGGTGATCAACTCTGCGGGCGATTCGCTGGGTGCCGGTTGCTCTGGTGCTCTCCCATCTTCAAACTCCTCTCCCTCAAGGCTGGAACTCAAATCTCCCCATAACCCTGAAGGTTCTGGTGTGAGGCTCCGTTCTCTGCTCCTGACCGTTGACTCGGGCATCAAGTCGATCGGCTCCTCAAGTCTCCCGGTCATGGGTTTGGATTTGGCCATAGTTAACTTTTTTCCCTCACAAGAAACTAATCTGGGTAGGAGCTAACGGTACAACTTTGGTGATTCTCAGCTTTATGTAATGATTGCCTATCCTAAAACACCATCAGACTCATGAACAGGTTCATAAAGATATCTGATTTATTAAAGAATAGTATGCAGGATCACAAAGAAAGCTGAGAATGGAAAAAGCGTGCCAAATGCAAACTAAAAAACCCTCGGTACAAACAAGATCCCTCCCCCCGTAGAATCTTCCCAGGCTCACAATCCCAGGTGCTCTTAACGGCTTCTGATGGTCTGCGGGAAAAGTCCTTGAACAGAGCACATAACCCAAACACATTCCATTGAAACAAACACAGATACAGAGCTTGGCACAAGGATTCACAGCAGCTCCTTCCCAACAGAAATGTGCGTTAGCACCATGGCATGTGAAATGTTACGATGTACAGTGCACATTGAAACAGTGAACATGACAATAAACATCTAAAAAGAGAAAAGAAAACTGCTCCATAGAAGTGTTCTAAGCTGTAACATATAGAAAATAACTACATAACTATTAGCATTGCTAAGCCCAGAGATCTTAGCTAGTACAGAAGAGTGTGTACATCAGGGTTTCTCAACCTTGGCAACTTGAAGATGTGTGGACTTCAACTCCCAGAACTCCTGAAGAACTCTGGGAGTTGAAGTCCATACATCTTCAGGTTGCCAAGGTTGAGAAAACTGGTGTACATACTGCAGGCTGTCCTTGTGGCAGACTGGCCTGATCAGTGCTGTCCTTCACATCAACAAAGAATGCTCCATGTGGCATGGGATGACGAAGGCTGGTGACCAAGTCAACTCTTTCCCCCTTGAGCTCAAAAGTGTTTTGTAAACTCCTTAATTAACCAAAGCTGGATGGGCAGAGGTCAATATTTATAAGCCCATCTGTTGACAGCAATGGACAGCCCTAGAATGTTGCAGCTTTGAATTTCAGAGAAATAAATGAATTTTAGAGGAAACTGCCTGACAATAGAAGTCATGCAGCAGGGGAACCAGCCACTCACAGAGGTGGGGGCTTTTCTTCACTGAGCATTTATGTGCAAGTGAGATGTCAGAGACTCTGTAATATGGATTCCTGCACTGAGCAGGGGATTGGTCTTGTTAGCCTAAATGCTAAGATTCTAAAGACCAGTGCTTCTCAACCTTGGCAACTTTAAGATGTGTGGACTTCAACTCCCAGAATTCCCCAGCCAGCAAGGAGTGAGGATATTGGGAGTGAGGTCAAATATCAGCCACTCAACTGAGCCAGCAATAACATAGTAATATCACTGTCTTATTGAGGATGCTCAGGGCAAAGTGTGTAATGATTTTGATCTAATAAATCAGTTTGTTTTTAATTTTTATAATCAATTTTATAATATTGAAGAAAGGGTTATTGAGGAATAGATTAATCATTTTTAAAAATACTGCTCAAAGATAACACATGACTACAACTTTATCACTTCAGAAAATAACAGAAACTGTACTATTAGATTTGTGACAGTAAGAAAGGTTCCCAGTTCTGATCGCTATCCTATTGAATGGCATAGGACATACCTTGTTATGTGCAAGCTGTCACCTGAATTTTTGACAGTGATACAGGTAGATTACATTATACAATCAATCATATTACCTTTGATTATCCGTGCTGTACAGTCTGATTTCATAAAAGGGTGACAAGCCTTGCTGTCATGAGCACTGATGGTGAGCAGGAGGGGGCCTCTATCCAGGGGGGAAAATGCATGCATAGTAGAGAGGAATTGAGCAGTCATTCAAAGAAACACAGAACGGACTCGCCTTGACTTTTGGGGTTTATCTGTATGGGTTTTCTCATGCTTCTTCAGTTTGTTAGGATTTTCTGTCTAATGTAGCAGTAATAAAACACTAGAGACTTATTCCTCGTCTCAGCGTGGTTCCTGCCTGTTAGGACACTTGCCTAACATTAGATTACTGATTAATATTCTAAGTATACAAGAAAAACTAGAATTGGCAGTGGTGGTGTCAATGAACCCTCAAAAGGCTTTCAGTATGGAGCAAGTTTGGGGCAAAGATGGATTTCCTTCTTTTTTATTGGATTAAGATTTGGCATTCTAATTCTTTAGACATGGTTATTACAAATTATTATTATCAGATTTTTATCCCACCCTATATCTATCATCTGTCTGTCTGTCTGTCTGTCTATCTCAAGGTGGCAAACATATCTAATTCTCCTGCCTCCTATTTTCCCCACAACAACAACCCATTAAGGTGGGCTGAGCGCAGAGAGAATAGCTGGCCCACAGTCACTCAGCCAGCTTTCATGCCTAAGGGAGGCCTCGAACTCTCAGCCTCCTGTTTTCTAGCCCAGCGCCTTCACCATGACCCCACACTGGCTCTCAAATGGACTAATTTCCTCACCTGTCACAATTTCCCATGGAACTTGTCACAGAATCATAGAGCTGGAAGAGACTGTAGAGGTCCTCTAGCTGCTCAGCATCTCTGAGGATGATCAGACTCTGTCTGAAGACCTCTGCAAAGGAGAACTCCCCATATTAGGTGGAAACCTGTTCCACCGGCTGACAGCTCATATAATCGGGAAACACCTCTTGTTGTCCAACCTGAATGTTTTTCCTTATAGTTTTAACCCTCTGGCTGTAATCCTGCCTCTGAAGAAGAGAGGATAAGTGCATTCTCTCTTCCGTGTGAGGATCTTTCAGATACCTGAAGATCAATGGATGGTGTTTATCTCTTCTTGCATTTAATTTGATATTGATCCATTGCCCTATCAGGCAAATCAAGTACATTCTTGGCATAAGAGTGGCTGGAATTAAATTATTATTACATGCTGATGTTATGTCATGGAGAAACACAAATTATTATGTGCTGATAATATGTCATGATTAATAATGAATGCTCTATAACAAGATTTATTGATATACTGTAGTACAATAATTTGATTACTCAGTTAATTTCAGTAAGTTGCATATATTTTCTGTATTTCCCAAAGTTTTAATTTATCTATGGAAAATTCTGTATGGAGAATTATTTGGTGTGTGAATTCTTTCAAAGATCTTGGAATAATTATCCCAGGAAAACATTCTACATTTGTAGATGTAAATATTTTAAAATGTTGATCTCAGAGTAATACAGTATTGATGTAATTTAGATAGATGGTTAACAATCCTAAGAGGCAACTAAAAAAAAATGCCACAGAAATGCAGAGAATTATACTGTAATGGGAAGAATAAATGGTGGATGGGGAATTCTGGGAGTTGAAGTCCATACATCTTAAAGTTGCTGAGATTGAGAAACACTGGTTTAGATGGTGTAAGAGGAGAAATGTTAACATATGGAAGGCTTTGCTTAGGGAGTGACTGTCCAGTGGCGTCCATAGGCTCAAAATGATGAAAGCAGTGTCATGGGGGGCAACATACCCCACGCTCTGGAGCACATGCATGATGCATGTAGAAGAGAGGCAGGGCTTCCACTACAACACTGCCTGCATTGTTTTGACCCCCCCTTGCCCCTCCTCTGCAGCTGCCACTGTGGCTGACCAACTTGTTTAACAAGCATGTGAAGACTCCATCTGGGTCTGATTATTGGAAGAATGTTCTTACTGTTCCCCTTCTTTAACAGATGGAGTGAAGAGTGAATGCAAAACCTGCAGGGGGATTAGTTTATTCTGTCGCCTGGGATGGTGTTTAGCAGAATTTTGAATGAAAAAGTTGAAGAGTAAACTTTGAGGAATGCAACAGACAGACAGGGAGTTGTGGCCCAGATGTTTGATCTTCAGCAGGTCATTGAGAAATGTAGGAAAGTGAGATAAAATATTTATAGACACGTTAGATGATTTCAAAAAAGCATATGATCAAATGAATAGGTTTGATTTTATGAAATAATTTGCACGAATATGTTGAATATTCAGGAATGTGATAAGAATTTGATAGAAGTAGAGCATGCCTAAGAATAAATGAAATGTTTAGCAAATGGTTGAGCATTGATCCTTAACACTAGGAAGTGTGGCTGTGGATAACTGTATCAGAAATGAAATTTACTCTGTGTACATCATATGGTGCCTCTGCCTCATACTTCGGAGTCATCCTCATGACACCATGACCTTGCCCCAAAAACTGTTCTGATATGACATGTTTTCTGGCCTGTGTCTTCATCTCATCCCTGCCCACAGCTGAGGCAGTGTAAAGTTGTCTTTAGTTATTGCTGTTTTCAACTAGTGTTTGTCTCTTCCTGACATAATTTTTGCCCTAGATGCAGTTCAGTAGGCTTTATTAATAGTGTAGTTGATGATGGAGTACTGAAACTAGTATTCCCTTGAGAGAGAAAGAAAAAGAGAGAGTACTGTGCTGCAGAAAAGGCTGATTTATTGGCTGGTTTTCCATCACTTCTACATCACCATGGTCTCCCCATGGGAAATGGACTGGGGGTGAAGCTTCCCCCTACCCAGCCCTCTCCAGATCTAGACCTGCTGCCTTAGAAGGTATCAAACAATCAATCAATTTTATTTACAGCCAAAACGCTGCCTTAGGAGGTAGCATGAACCCAGCTGGAGCTGAGGAGGAGAAGAAGGAGAAGGAGACATGAGAACTTTCCCTGGTTTGCTTGGGGCACGGGGAGGAAATGGAAGCAGTGTCCTGATCTTCCCATGCGTTTGGGATCCCAGGACAGGAATCCAAAGCAGACACTGAAGGGGAGGAAAGCATTGTTTTGAACTTTTGTGTTCTTACAGGCTGTGTCTCTCCTTCCCCCTTTGCCTGTTCTAATTCATATGGAATGCCCAATGAACAAAAGCACCATGGCAAACTTTCTGGGAGCAACCCAGTACAGTCTATGTACCAGAATCATTCTCTTTTCATTTTTTTTTTCTTTTTGGTCATGACTTCTCATCAGCTTCCATGGCACCCTTTCCTGGTTTCTGCATGCAATCTTTACAGCTGTCTCTTCCCACTTTCTTCTGCAACTTGCAGTTTTCTCCTGGGGCTGGGCTTGCCACAGTTTCCATGGATGTTGTCCCAGTAAGTATCTGCCACTTCTCCTCCTCCTTCTCCTTCTGTCCCCTATGGTCACTATTTTGCAGTGCGTTCCTTATCCCCATCTATTCTTTCTCCAGCCCCTGATCATCCAATTTTGCATAACCTTCCAGATGATCAATTTTTGGTTGCAGATTTAGTGTCCTTTCAAAAAAGCACTAGACCTGGGTTCAGAAATAGCCCAACTGACTGGTCACAGGCCATGGGCCTGCAGGAGGAGCACAGGGTGAAGCAGGAGCACAGGGGTTTCTGCAGGGTATAGCCAAAAAAATCAGGATTGCAGCCACAACAGTGCAATTGAAACTCCTCCTTGAAGTTGTGGTGCACAAAAACAAAAACAAAAAACCAGATGGAGCTTCAATCACACCATCACAGACATCATCTTGACTTTTTTTTCCATACATGTGGACACCCCTACAAGAGAAAGTTTCCCAATGCTCTTCTTTGGCTCATTCCATCCTCCATGCCTGTGACCTATTAGTTGTGTCACTTGACAGATATCTAACCCCACCATTCAAAGCACCTACCCAGTCTTGCCCTACCTCACCCCATCACACATTCAGCAGAACAATTGGTGGTTGTTTCTCCTGATTTGAGGAAAATGAAGCCAGCGTTATCCAGCAATCCCTTTCCTTAACTTATTCCACATTAAAACTGTGTGGAGTGCCCCACTTCCTAGCCCCATTACTGAGGCAGAATAATGCTTGGCCATCAGGACAGCAAATTTTATAATGGTCTACTTTTCTGCTGGCTCAAGGACTGGTGGATTGTATTTTAACACGGTATTCTGGCTGTCTCTTTAATAAAAATCCAGAATTGATAGATGCAGTTACTGTCAAATTCCTGATAGGATTTTTTTCCTAAATTTTTAGTCAGAATCTGTTTTCTGTACCTTAAAAACATTATTCCCTTTCCTACATTTTGGAATGTGTGACATCCTTTCAGGTACTTGTAGAGCCTTTCATCTTTTCTTCAAATAAATCCACTTCTTTTCACCTCTTTAAATTCTAGTCCCTTGATCATCTTCATTGCCTTTTTTCCCCACCTGTTTCAGTTTGCCTGGATCTTCACAAAGGATTTTGCCCAGAAATGGATTGTCAGAGGTTTGGCCCCAGAAGTCATAAAACCCCCTTCTGGGCCTTTTCCTCTGTCATGGGTTGTAAAGGAGCGGGGGAGGGGGGAGACTTGATTGATGTGAGTGAGAGCTGGAAACATCACAGAGCCAGCAAGAATTAGAAACTTCATAGACTCATCAAGTTGACACCAGAATGCTGTGGCTAAAGTGTTTTCTGCCAACGGGCAGTGAAGAATGTTGCTGAAGCCCATGTTGTAAAACCAAAGGCAGTTGTAAATATTCAATTTCAAATGAAGGCAGGGACTTGGGCCTGATAAAAGAAGAGGACAGGGGAAATACGATTACTCGAGTCTTTAGATGCAGAGGGCAATGGTATTGTATCTGTCAATAAATGAAATACTTTCAATAAATGAAATGACCTAACTGTTTCCAGAGAGATTTCTTACTATTGGGGTATCTGAACCCACATTCCTCACATGGATGCTGTTTCCAAGAGTATGCCTGATAAATATATGGGAATATACATGGGAAACTGTGAGCTGCCCAGAGTTATATTTCTAAGATGTGTGGTGTTTGCCTTTTTCAGAGGCACACCAAAATCCAGATTCCTGTTTACCTTATAATCAACTCTAATGCCAAGATTCTTTTCACTTGCCCGAAATCCCCCATCCTATACCACCCTCTGCATTTGATGTCTTTTTCATACGTGAAAAATGTTATATTCTGTTAAAACATATTCTAGTATTTTCAACCTATTTCTCTAACCTATCAAGATCATTCTAAATTTTGTTTCTGTATTCTTGTATTAGCTATGCCACCCAATTTTGTATCATCTGCATATATGATAAATATTCCAACCCTCATTAATAAAATGACTGAAGAATACAAGGTCCCAGACTAATCCCTGGATCACTCCATTTTTATAAGTATCTGTTGATAAACAATTTTTGAGTATGATTTTCATGCCAGCTGTGAACTCACCTAACAGGCAAGCCATCTAGCTAATAGTGAAATATAAAGTTAGTTATCATGATGACAATTCATTTGCTAAGGTTACCTTCATTTGGTTTTGGCTTTCCAGACACTCTCTACAAACATGATGAGCTATCTCTTTTTCTGCATCTTATATGTGTATTTTTTATTTTTAGACCTTCCCTAATCTTTTGGGGAATCACAATGCCTTCTTTTGCTGACTCCCATTAGACCATTAATTTCAGTTTTAACTTTCCAAAGCTTGGCAGCAGCTGAGGAACTGATTGGAGGAGTTACACAAAAAGCCTTGGAAGGACACTGCCAGTGTGCCCATTAGTCTTCACCAAGAAAAAATGATGTGTTCCACCATGAAATGGTACAAAGTTGAATGAAGAGACAGAATTGAAGCTTGAGACTGACAGAATCATGGTCAAGGAATATCTCTTTTTTAAAAAATGAACTTAACTCTCAGGACCAGATTAATTGCACCCCAGGGGACTACAGGAACTACCTGGTGGTCTGGCTTAACTTCTATTGTCTTTGAAAAATCTTGGAGAACTGGTGAAGCCCTGGAGGAGCGTAAATGTTTTCCTATATTCAGAATAGGAAAAAAGGAAGATCCAGCAGAGAACAGACCAGTCAATCTGATCTCAATACTCCCCTATTCTAGAGGAGATGACCAAGAAATTTATCCATAAACTCCTTAAAAACTGGTGGCAATTACCAAAAATCTGCATGGATTGTCAAGAACAAGTCTTGCCCAGCTAATTTTATCTCATTTTTTAAAAATGACCTAAGGACCCCATGACAGTTGATTAGCAAACTAGTTAAGTATGGGTTTGATAATAGCAAGTGGATACAAATTGGGTCAAAAATTGTACCCCAGGAAAGCTATCAGTGGTTCCTCATGGAAGACTGAAGAGATGCCACAATGATCACTCCTAGGTCTTCAGCTCTTCAATATTTTTGTTAGTGTTTTAGATGAAGAAGCTGGTGTCATGTTCACTGTTTCAATGTATCTTAAACATCGTAACGTTTCCCATGCCATGGCGCTGACGCATGTTTCTGTTTGGGAGGGAGCTGCTTTGAAACCTTGTACCAAGCTCTGTATGTGGAATCAGGGGGATGGAATGTGTTTGGGTTATCTTGCCTGTTCAAGGACTTTTCCTGCAGACCATCAGGAACCGTTAGGAGCACCTGTGGATATGGACTTGAGAAGATTCAAAGGGGGAGGGATTTCATTTTCACCAAGGTTCTTAGTTTGAATTTGCCCGCGCTTTTAGTATTCTCAGCTTTCTTTGTGATCCTGCATGCTGTTCTTTATTAAATCAGATATCCTTGAACTTCTGCCTGTGAGTCTGATGATACTTTAGAATAGGCAATCATTACATAAAGCTGAGAATATAAAATTTGTACCGTTAGCTCCTACCAAGATTTATTACTTGTGAGGGAATATAGTTAATGATGGCTGAGTCAAGATCCATGGCCGGCAGACTTGAGGAGCCAACTAGCTCAATGCCCGAGTCGGCGGTCAAGAGCAGAGAACCAGATGTTACTACAGAACCATTGAAACCCCTAGACCCTTTGAAGGAGGGCTCAGACTCCGAATCCAATTCAGGAGAATCTGATAATGGGGGGGGGGGGAGATAAAGCAGCCGCCTCAAGCTGAATCGCTCACTGAATTGATTACCTTGGATGAGGTGGGGGATCCACAACCAGGGACATTGGAAATGTCCTGGAAGTATAGGTTCCCACTGACTCCCAACAAGGAAACCACCATGGTGTTGACCGAAGGAAGATCAGGCACCCAAGGGAGAAGGGATTCCCCGACCCTTGAGAGGCTACGAGTGATGGAGGCGAAGATGGAATCGATAGAGTATTTGTTAAAAAATCTCTCTATGACAATGGAGAGTCAGGGGAGACGAGGAGGAGATCCTACCCATCTGCAACCATCCCCCATTCTCCCATCCAGACCGGCAGCAGAGTGGGGCCGGAGGCATTTCTGGGACAAGTCTCCATCCCGCAGAGCCAGGCCATCAGTATCCCCACCTCGCAGGACTAAAGCAACCGTAACCTGGGGGGACAGCCCTCAGGCGACTACTGGGTCTACCCCGGCAAGAGGAGGAGTAAGAGACTTTTCTGTTAAATTTGATGGGGATCTGGCAAAGTTGTCATTCTTCTTGACTAATGCTAAGAGTTATATGTGAGAATTTGGAGCATGTTTTTCCTCAGAAGAGTCCAAAATTAATGCCATTGCCACCAAGTTGAAGGGTCGACATTCCCATGATGACAAACTTGCTGGACACTTTGGTTTTGTTAAGACTTTACACTTGGTTCACCGCCAGTTTTGGTGGTCAACCCTCAGGCGTGATGTCAAAGACTATGTTGCCTCTTGCCCTGTTTGTGCCATGTCTAAACGTAAAGAGGGGAAACCACAGGGGCTTTTACAGCCAGTAGCCAGCCTGTCCCATCCCTGGGACCAAATTTCCATGGATTTCATTGTGGACCTGCCACCCAGTCAGAAGAAAACTGTCATTTGGGTGGTAAAGGATTTTTTTTCTAAACAAGCCCATTTTATCCCGTGTGCATCTGTGCCTTCCTCTCTGCAGTTAGCATGTCTTTTCTTCCACCACATCTACTGCCTCCACGGTAGCCTCTCCCACATAATTTCAGATCATGGCATACCATTTACTTCCCAGTTTTGGAAGTCATTTTTGAAACTAATTGACACCAAACAGGCTCTCTCCATGTCCTCCCATCAGTAAACGGATGGTTCTACTGAGATTCTGAATGCCACATTAGAACAATTCTTAGAGCATACATTAACTACCGTCAAGACGACTGGGTCGATTTGTTACCCTTTGCTGAAGTTACTTACAACAACGCTGTTCACCAAAGTACTGGACAGACTCCTTTTCAGGTCATTTTGAGTCATGATTTTATGCCTATTCCTGAATTGCCGCAGCCCCCCTCCCCGGCATGTTCCGCGTTGGATTGGGCTGCTAAGCTTTCTAGCTCTTGGCCAATTATCCAACAGGCTTTGGCTGATACCCATGCTGCTTACAAGTCTCACACTGACAAACACCGATCTCCCCAAAGTGACTTTAAGGTTGGGGATTGAGTTTATTTGTCCATGAAATTTATCAAATCTCCTCAGCCTTCTAAGAAGCTGGCTCCTAAATTCATTGGTCCTTTTCCTGTCATTGACATTATTAATCCAGTTACTGTTAAATTACAACTGCCTCATAACTTGAAACGCCTTCACCCTGTTTTCCATTGCAGCTTATTAAAGCCTTTGCACTCATCACCCCATTTGTCATGAGTAAGGATGGTGAGCAGGGGGCTCCCATCCAGACTGTTAAGTGCATGCATAGCACTGAGGAATTGGTCAGCCATTCAAAGAGACACAGACCGTTTGTTAGGACATCCTAACAGCCAGGAATCACGCTGAGACAAGGAACTGGTCTCTAATGTTTATTGCTAGTACATAACAGGAATCCTAACAAACTGAAGAAGCGTGGGAAAAACCCAGACATATAAACCCCAAAGGTTAAGGCGGTCCCGATCTGTGTCTCTTCGAATGGCTGACCAATTCCTCAGTGCTACAGATGCGCTTAACAGTCTAGATGGGAGCCCCCTGCTCGCCATCCTTACTCATGACACCGTTGGCACCCATTGCCTTCCCCTCCGGCTCCTATCATGATTGACGGGCAGCAACACTTCGAGGTGAAGGACATCATTGACTCCAGAAAGCTTCGTGATTCCCTGAAATATCTCGTCCGCTGGAAGCATTTCCCCCATCCGGAATGGGTGCCCGATCACCATGTTAATGCTCCTGATTTAGTTAAACACTTTCATATTGCCTATCCATTGAAGCCTTCTGCTTGATTTGTGTGGATTTTGGTTTTTTTTGGGGGGGGGGGGTGTAATATGTCATGTTCACTGTTTCAATGTATCTTAAACATCGTAACGTTTCCCATGCCATGGCGCTGACGCGTGTTTCTGTTTGGGAGGGAGCTGCTTTGAAACCTTGTACCAAGCTCTGTATGTGGAATCAGGGGAATGGAATGTGTTTGGGTTATCTTGCCTGTTCAAGGACTTTTCCTGCAGACCATCAGGAACCGTTAGGAGCACCTGTGGATATGGACTTGAGAAGATTCAAAGGGGGAGGGATTCATTTTCACCAAGGTTCTTAGTTTGAATTTGCCCGCGCTTTTAGTATTCTCAGCTTTCTTTGTGATCCTGCATGCTGTTCTTTATTAAATCAGATATCCCTGAACTTCTGCCTATGAGTCTGATGATACTTTAGAATAGGCAATCATTACAGCTGGAGGGAATGCTTATGAAAACTGCAATTTTACAAAATTGGTGGCCTAGCTAACACCCCAGGAGACAGGAATAAAATTAAAAACAATCTTGATAGGTTGGAAAAAGAGGATGAAAATAATAGAATGAAACTTGACTGAAATGCTTCACTTGAGAAACAAAAGATAAAGAGATATAGGGTGGGGGTGGGGAAAACCAGGCTTGGTAATAGTATTTTAAAAAATAAATTAAGCACTTTATTTTGGAAGTGGAATTGTAGTCAATTGAACACTGAATATGAGCCAACAGAGTGATGTGGCTACCAAAGAGGCAAATGTAGTTTTAGGCTTCATCAACAGAAATAAATTCCAGATTCTGAGAAGTAACCATTCCACTCTTTGAATACTTTATCCAGTTCTGGGTATCATACTTTAAGAGGGGTTCTGTCCTAACAGTCAGGAAACCATGCTGAGACAAGGAATAGGTCTCTAGTGTTTATTACTGCTACATTAGACAGAAAATCCTAGCAAACTGAAGAAGCGTGGGAAAAACCCAGACAGATAAACCCCAAAGTCAAGGTGGGTCTGATCTGTGTCCCTTTGAATGGCTGCTTAACTCCTCAGTACTACGCATGCGTTTTCCCCCCTGGAAAGGGGCCCCCCTCCTGCTCGCCATCAGTGCTCATGACAGGTTCAGAGAAAATGGGAGAGTCTCGGGGAAGGATAATAAAGATGATCTGGGGGCTAGAAACTAAGCCCTATGGAGAAACACCTGGGTATACTTAATCTTGGGAAAGGATCACTGAACATTCTTTAAATTACTGGAAGGATGTCCCATAGAAGAAGGTCAGGACCTGCTCTCTCGTTCCAGACTGGATTTAAAGTATAATAAAGCAGATTCTGATTTAAAGTTTCCTTACTGTAAGAGCAGTTCAACAGAGGAACCAATTACAGATAAGTAGTGGCCACCCCTTCTCTGGTTGTGTTCAAGTGCAGGCTAGACAGCCCTCTGTCTGGGATGCTTTAATTTAAATTCCTGCCCTGAGTAGGGGGTTGGACTCCATGGCCTACATGGCCCCTTACAAGGCTCGGGTTCTACGATTATATAATTAATCATTTACGTAAATGCTTATCTCCTCATTGGCTTGATTCTACAAGGTCATTGCTATAACCTTTGATTATTTGCTGCGAAAATGTACTTTAATTGTCATTAGGATACTTTAATAGTATGAAATAATGTTTTAGCGAGTCCCAGATTAAGTCTAATCTTTGTTCTCAGTTATGCTGAGGAGCTACGGCTTTTCACTGAATGTCCCATTAGATCACTTTTGCTTTGCTTTGCTTTGCTTTGCTTCTCAGTGTGCTGAGAGGGATGGATTCTTTTCAATTTAGTTTTCATTGAGAGAGTGACATTAGGTAAATCTCATTTATATATATTTCAGATTTTGGAAATGATGGGGGAGAATATTCCACTTTCTTGGAGGGCGCATTTTGTTGGCAGTACCAGATAACGATTCAACTAAGATGCTCATTCATGTTAAACACTTTTTAAGAGACAAACTTTAATCTCTTAAGCAACACTGCAGCTGTGTAAATTGTACATACAATTTATTCTGATACACAGGCAAAATCACAAGAATCACTGCTGGAATTATCCTATGCTTGAAGAACATTATACCAAGACTATTTTATAAATTCCTATACAGTTATCATCCAACTCTTAAATGCTACTCAGGATTTACTGATTTCACTTAGCTACACCAGATATTTCTACTTTAAAAATAGGAAAAGTCTCATTCTTTCCATCTCTACCAGAAAGCTAGAAACTTTGCTGATTTGCTAAATGCATCATATTTTTTTAAAAATAACACAAATTTGCCCACTGATTAATTTGTCCCCCTGTCTTGATGAGATACAGTTCCATAGATGCATATCTATGTCAGTACATATTAATCTTGAGCACTGCTGATAAGGTTTTAATTTATTCACCTTGAAAATTATGACGACTTTAATGATCTGGCATGACAAAGAATGCGTTCTCTGACTTAGGGACTCAAGATTATGTTAGGGAAGTGCTTGAGGAATTCATATAAGGTCTACCTTTTTCATAAAGGTTTTGATTAATGGTGCATTTCTGAAACTCGCATTTTGTTGATACTTTTCCTAGTGTTGGCTTTGCTGAATATATCTTTATAACTGTTTTGATGTCACGACTTCAAAGTTGTATTATACTCAGCCAACCCCTCCATCCACTAAGAAGATGGAAGATTTCAAGCCGTGGAAAAACTACAGAAAAGTAATGCTAAAGAGCCTTCAACTTTTGGCAGGCCATCTTTTGGGAGGAAACCTATGGTGTGTATCTTCTGATTTCTTGCTGTTTGCATCCCTTCAGAACACAGGGAAGTGGCATTGTTTTCCCATCAGCTAAGCTACAGGAATCCAACTCCTGTTGCTTTTCTTCCCCCTCCCCGCCCCCCCGAATAAACTTCAGTTTAGTAAAGAGTTGAAGAGTAGATTTCTGTCATGAATTAACCTTGGTACTAGCACAAATTCTTTCATATCATTCATAATCTCAAGAATTTATTTGAGAAGCATTCATAGAGGGTAATGGGGAAGGGAAGGAAAGATTGCACCCATCAGCCAAACAAAATCAAATTAGTTAACAAATAAGCAATAAAACCTCAACTGCAGAGGAACATTGACAAAATAATGGAATCATTTTTTTTGAAGGACAACATTCCCATTCTAAAGGGGCAATTAAGATCCCTTTTTCATGAAGGGATCCCTCCACAACCTCAGCTGTGCTTTGAGGGCTACAGTATTAAACGTTTTGCTCTCTCACTATATAGATAACTATCAAAGAAGCTTGCAAAGCTACAAATTGAGTTGCAAATTCCAGTGGATAGAAAAGGATAGGTTTGGGGTCATATCTGTTTTATTTACTTATTAATCATCTTTTCAGGCTGCCCACTCAGACAACCCTGGACAGCATACAGATTAAATACATAAAAAGTGAAACAACCGTCAAACTGCACAAAAGAACAGATGTCCAACCAGGGAGACAGCAAACATTATAACAACTTCTACAAACCCACCCCATGCCTTGGCCCAGCGCCTGGGGAAAGAGAGGAGAGCTGGGGCTCTTTGGATCTTGGCAGGGGAGGGGGACTCCTTTATCATGAGCATCAGTGTGGGTAGAGGCTGGGGTTACCCATGATCTGGCTTTTTTTTTAAAAGACTTTCCATTTGGCAGATATCCACATAGTAAGGAAGGAATTAAATTACATGGTGGTTCCTTTCTGGTGTGGCAACCTAGCCATAATCCATGCAGTAAAACTCAAAATAGAGTCATTCCATGTGAATTTTCTATTTGACTGGGGAATTAATCTAAATGGGATTTATCAGGATGGATCCCCAGTACTAATCAATGGGAGAGGTCAGACAGTATTGCTCTAGTTGGTTGCATTGGCCAGCCTTCAAACACACACACACACACACACACGCACACACCACCACCACCACCACCACCACCACCACAAAATGCTGTATGCAGAAAGAAGGCACTATCATCTATGAACAAGTCACACAGGACTGCCAACGGAGACACTACTAAAACTCATCCTGTTAGCAGGGTGAAACTCAAACATCTAAGGGTCACAAACAAATACGTCCATCAGTTTGGAATGGCAGACTTGAATGGAATGAATTCAATTCAGTGGAATGGAGAATCTATTTTTCTTCACAAACTGTAACCTGTTCCTGAAAAATCTGGCCGCTAACCAGGGATACCATTGTCCAGCTGGTGTGAGTGGTTGGCACCAAGCAAACCTGATCTTTAAACAAGCTTGTGGATTCTGGAAGAAGTGAACTTTGGAGTTGGGGGAACTGCCTGGCTAGTGGAACAATACAACAAGTCAAATGTCAGCTGGAGATGTCATTTCCTTGCTGTTTAAACTGCCTTATGAAGTTGCATTAAGCACAAACTATTAGTTTCAAGAGTGGACTTGGAGGCACTTCTGGAGGAGCAGCCAGATTTGGACCTCAGGAACAAAGACTGGGGAATAGTCCTGCATTTTTTCCACACCAGAAGAACATGACCAGTTCAACTATCCTTTGCTGTTTAATAAAGATTGCAGCAGCAGCATTTCCTCAAATATTAGCATTTAAATATTCCTTAAATATTAGGGCTGCAAAGCATAAGTTGCAGATATAAACACAAGGTTTTTAGGTATCCTACGCACAAGGGATTCCTTTCGATACTGTAGCTCAGGGGTCCAAAACAGGAGGCTCTGGGCCCAACAGTCAGATGAGGTCCAGAATGTCAGCTCTCTTTAGTGTTGGCAGTTTGCGGAGTTAAGGAGTAAATGGACATCTTTAGCCTTGTAAAGATTTAACGCCCTCATTTCTCCCTGCAAAGGACTCCTTTCCCTCCCTTCCAAAGTGTAGCCCTTAACATTTATTCATTCATTTATTAAAATTTATACATGATCTTAATCAAAGACTCTGAGTGGCCCATAATTATTTAAATTCCAAATACACAATCCATAAAAAGAATTCATAACAAATATAATAAAATCACACAAAAGCTGGCATGAGAGACAATGAGCCCCATATATTGCCTGCCCTGTATCTAAGGCTTACTGGAAGAACAGTTCAGAAAGATTGAAAGGGAGGGGTCTGCCTGACTTGGATGGGGCAAGCTAGAGCCGCCACAGAAAAGGACTGTGTTCACCCTTTTACTCCCCTTGGTCAAGGAGGGAAGGGAATCTTCAGCATGCTGTTTCAGCTCACACATACTACCAGATAGGCAGCTTCCACATGGAGGAGCTGATCCCACAAAGAAGAAGGACCTGACCCATGAAGGACTGCATAGGAATGACCAGCACCTTGAACTAGACCAGAAACCAACTGGCAGCCAATGCAGGTTCCCTCCCTCCCACCAAGCATGTGTCTTTTGGTGGGCAGCTGCATTTTGCACCAGCTATAACTTCCAAGTTTTCTTCACGGACAGCCTCGTATGGAATGAATTACAGCACTCCTTCTGTGAGATAATAACAGAAGTCACGGTTGCCAGAGTGGCCCTTAAGCTGATAGAAGTTGTGTACCCCTGCCAGGGTAGATCCTCCTGTACTTACATGCAATTCTCTTGAATTGTGGATTGAGCTTAAAATGTATGATTGCTACTATAGCAGTGCTTATTTCTCTTGTTATAATAATTTCTGGAGCCCTTATTAACAATAAAATGACTGTTTTACATGTTTTTGCATTTAGAGTGTAGTGGGATCACTGTTAAATTAAGCTGTAAAAAAGGTTCAGTGTGTAACTAACTGGAATGGACTTAGTCTCCTATTTAACAAACTGCTAACAGCTGTCACCAACTTGATGGCATATAATCAATCAATCAATCAAAATAGCTGACAGCGTGGCTAACAGAATCTGTAATGAACTGATCTCTCCCAATGGACAGTTAAATCTCAGAAGGATGGAAGGATAGCAGACAATATCAAGTGATGGGAAGGGAGAATCAAAGACTTCTGTCAATGAATTTATTTGCATTATGATAATTTCAGTGTTACATATTTCTAAGAACTTACTGTATACCAGTGAACAATTGTCCAATAAAAGGAAATACGTTGCTTATTATTTTTATTGTGGTTCTTTATTTTTGGACATCCTTTTCAGAAAAATATTTCAAAACCCAATTTTATTTATTTATTCTTTGTTAATAGTGTCACATTATGTAACAAAGTTATGGAGAAAACATTTAAAAATCAACTGAATTGACTCTCCACTTATCTGGAATGATCAAGTTTATCTGGATCATTCATTTAAGAATAATAAGTGGAAACTTAGAATAAACAAGCCAGACATTTTGAGATTAAGAAATGCAATGAAATTTCAGAAACGTATCTCTTATGATGCCTGATCTTTCCCTTACAATTCAATTATTAGTCTAAGAAGCTATGATTTCACAGGTTCTTACAAAATCAGTGGCACTAAAGTTTTTGTCCAAGGTGGGTAATGTGATACCTGGAAAAGAAGTTATAGGTGAGCACTACACCTTGGGAACCTTCCAGTAGAAGATGTTCAGGTTAGTGAACCATTCATCATCCAAGCGAGAAGTCATGTTCCAGAAACATTGTAAGTAGTTTTCTTGAGTTTCCCTGATTTATCAAAATATTGACCTCAATAAAGGGCTGATGATGAATGGTAGCAAAGAACAAAACCACTTGGTTCTGCACAATTGTTTCCTGTCAGCCTGTCTGTAGAGCAAAGCAAGAAACTCTGATTACTCACCAAGGGTGGCTGAGATGGAAGAGGGACACAAGGAACAAGGTGCCTGGATAACAGCCAATCCAAAACATAATCTGTCTTCCAAAAAGAAAGAAAGAAAAAGAAAGTTTGTGAAAGCAAAACATAAAATTTGGGCTGTATATGATTGATGGAAGGAGAAACAAACTGGAAGAAATGTAAAATGGGATTCTAGCTTCTGCTCCTGGAGTGTGGAGAAGTTAAAAGACCTAAACTATGCTGGAGGACAATCAGTCCTGAAGTGCAAGCAAAAGGGATTGGTGAAATGGAGCCACTGAAAGTTGTAAGAAGAGATTATCTTCTTAATTAAAGATTTCCCCCCCCCTAAGTCTCTCAGCCAATCAGAACTCACGTGCCAAGAGAGAGACAGAACTGATCAAAGAACACCCCAGGTCCCTCAAAGACAAATGGGCCAACAAAAGGATGGGGGGGAGTAGAGAGAGAGACAGAGAAAGAAAAGAAAAGAAAAGAAAAGAAAAGAAAAGAAAAGAAAAGAAAGAAAGAAAGAAAGAAAGAAAGAAAGAAAGAAAGAAAGAAAGAAAGAAAGAAGGAAGGAAGGAAGGAAGGAAGGAAGGAAGGAAGGAAGGAAGGAAAGCAAGCAAGCAAGCAAGCAAGCAAGCAAATATCTCCAATAGTCCCATGGCTGCAACATTCACTGTCACATCATCCCAAAGGCAACTTGGAAATACTTGTACTTATCTTTAATATTTTGCCTTTAAGGCAGCTATTGGGTTTGTGTGAGCACTTTTGTATGAGCAAGTGAGATAGACTTGGAAAGGGGCAATGTAAGGCTGAAAAGAAAGACTGGAAAAGAGAAATCTTTTCCCTTAGAAATGGTGGATTTACAGATCTCCCTTAGATTGGTAGACGGAAAAAGAGCAGGCGCCACAAGGGAGGTGATTTAGGACATTCTTGCTGGTCTTTTCAGCCCTACTTTTTGGGGAGAAACAACAATGGAAAAGGATAATATTAGCATGGGAGGAACCGATACTTTGCCAGCTCCCACAGTAAGGCATGGTGCAGCACTAGAAAAAGACCCTAAATAAATATATTCCAGGTCAGATATCATGCAACTCAGTGGAAAGATACTTATTTGTTTTCTTAAAAATATGCTGGACTGTGTACAAAGGAAAATCTTTGCCTTTCACATCCCTGCTGTTGAAGTGCAACCTGTTTGAGGACATCAAAGAAGGAGAATACTTTGGTGGCTACCCTTACCAGCCTGTGGGGTAGAAAGGGATGGAATCAAATGTTGGTGGAGCCAACACTTGATGGAGGTCAGAGGTGTCTGCAGGGTGTGGTCAAAAAAGTCAAGATGGAAGCTGCAATCAAAGCTGCTTCTGCTTTTTATGTGGTGTTCTCATCAATTATTCTAGTCCATGGAAGAACATCAGAAAAGGAAATAATGCTGCAGGACAGTGATTGGCTATGCAGGTAACATCAACAGCAGACATGTGGCTACTGTGACTATATCTACACTATTTAGATTTTCAAACCTTTTCAGGCCACAGAGCCTGTTGATTAAAAGAAATAACCCCAATCCACAAAATGGTGTCCATGGCATTTTATCATGCAAGATCAAGCTGCACCCTTCCTCCTTAGAAACTTCAGAAAAATTGCTATGGATGCTCCTGATGGGTTCAAATGAAGGTTTTGTTTTGTTTTGCCATTTGTCTCTCATGGAACCCCATTAAGCTCTTGTGGGTCCCTAGAGTACTACAACCACCATTTTAAAAACCCTAATCTAGGAGATAGATGGAGGCAGTTATACTTCACAAGGACTGGTAATGATGTGTTTGGCCTGACATGCTTGATTAGGAGGGCTGTAAACTAAATCCTGATGAAAAGGTGGAGACAGGATTTGAGGAGACAAACTCTGCCAAGCAAGAATTTCTATTGACTTATCTTGCTGATGGCATTCTCCTTCAGGGCATGGAGGTAGGCACAAGAAAAACAGTTATCCCTGACTTCATACTTATCAATAGGGAAGATGGCCATATGGGAGAGAAAGCAAGGAGGAACATTGGGATGAAATAAGGACCTCAGATAAGGACTGTAGAAATTAGGAGTGTTGCTGTAAAGGGGTCTCTTAAACCACTCAAAGAAAAATAAAACAAAACATAACATTGACTCATAAAGTTCATTCAGCCTTCAGTGTCTATGCATTATTGCTTAGAAAGTGAGAAATAAAAAATAAGAGTTTATGCTCTTAGTACAGAAGGGAAAATATAATTTATAACATGCTGGGATGACTCCCAGGACTGAATATAACAATTGAGGGATACCATTTGTTCAAAGCAACAGAAAGGGGGTGGGTTGGGGTGGGAGTAGGTAGTTGCACTGAATGCTAACAACACCCATTCCTGCTCAGAAATCCAAATGAATTAACATAGGAATGCAACAGAGAGTATCTGAGTTAAAATAAATAGAGGAACAAATAAAAGCTGTAGTGTTGCTGGTATAAATTACACCCTGCCCAGCCATGAAGAAGATGAGGGTGATGCTTTTCAAAAGCAAATTGAAATCTCTTGAAGAGGTATGAAGTCACAGCGATTGGAGACTTTAATTACCCCAACTTCTCTTCGGAGATAAGTGCTGCCAAGCATGGTCCTTCCAGGAAATTCCTGACCTGTCTTGCTGACAACTTTCTCACTCAGAGGGTGAAAGAAGATACCACTGGATCAACTCTCCTTGACTTGATACTCATGAATAGGGAAGACATAAGTTAAAAATGAAAGTATCAGGACACTGAAGGGAAGTGATTATGTAATGCTGGAATTCTTAATCTTAAGAGAATCTAAAATTGAGGATATCAAACTAATATCTTGAGCTTCAAACATTTTAGTAAACTCAGAGTAATGATCAACACGAAATGATGGCAAGGGATGCTAATGTGAAAAGAAGCTCACAATGAGTGGGGTATTAATAACACAAATGTTAACAATTCCAGTGAGAAGGAAAAATGGAGGACAGCAGAAGAAGCCAATGTGACTACACAAAAAGCTTAGTGAAGATCTAAAAGGAGACATACAATAAGTGGAATGTGGGCCTGGTCCCAGAGGAAAGGTGCAGATATTAGTCCAGAACTGTAGAACTAATATAAAGAAAGCAAATGTTCAGAATGAGAAGAGGCTAGCAAAGGATGTTAAGAATAACAAAAAAGGCTTAGTTATGTTCAAAATACAAGGAAAAGGAAAGAAGCAGGAGAGCGGTGAAGAAGACCAAATGCAACTGGGGGACCGAGAAAAGGTACTCAACTATTTCAGGAGTGTGTTCCACAAGGATATTCCGAAAGACAGAATAAAGGGACAGGATGGAAGCTGGAGACTGAAAGAAACACAACCAGCAAATACTTTTTTTACTTCACATGGGCTTAAGTCTTCAGGACCAGTTGAATTGCATATTAGAGTACAAAATGAACTAGCCAGTGATCTGACCAAACCTTTATGTATTATCTTGGAGAAATCCTGGAGAACTGGTAAAGAGGCAGAGGGATGGAGAACAAATGTTGCTATCTCCAAAAAGGGATGAAAGAACTACAGTGAACTATAGACCAGTCAGTGTGACATTAATTCTGTCAAGCTCCAAACAGCAAGCTTAGATCAAGGAAGCAAAAACTACACCAGTTTCAGTAAGAGATTATGATAGTTTGGGGTAAGTAGGAAATCCTGGAAGCTAAGGCAGGAGTTTCCCACATTAACTCATTTATAGTGAGTTAATTAACTCAGAGTCTCTTTGAATGATTTGAAACTCTTCTTCCCAGGTTCCTTTCTAGCTGGGCTAAGTTGCCACTTATGAAACAAGCTGGGAACTGACAGAAACATGATTGTTTAAGTCTCCTCTCTTCCATTCCCTTCCCAATCTCCCCTCACAACCTGTCACAGACTCATGAGAAGAGTCTGGAGAAGATCATAAAGAGTTCAGTCTGGGATCACCTTGAAAACATAGCTATTATCAGACATTAACATAGCTTTGTCAAGAATAAACCTTTCTGGATAATTTTATCTCATCAGCTAATTTCCCTAACAGATTGCAGGAATTTTTTATTTTTATTTTTTATTTATTTTCTATCCCACCTTTTATTATTTTTATAAATAAGTCAAGGCAGCAAACATACCTAATACTCCTTCCTCCTCCTCTTTTCCCCACAACAACCACCCTGTGAGGTGAGTTGGGCTGAGAGAGAGTGACTGCCCAAGGTTACCCAGCCGGCTTTCATGCCTCAGGCGGGACTAGAACTCACAGACTCCTGGTTTCTAGCCCGTTGCCTTAACCACTAGACCAAACTGGCTCTGAAGATATAATGTTCCTTCACTTCAATAAAGTATTTAACAGAATACCTCATCACATGCTGATTAGCAAGCTGGTTATGCATGCTGGATAATGATAATTAAGAAGGTACAAAGCTGGCTCAAAATTACTCAAAGAATACTCAAAAATGGTTCTTATAAAATTGGAAAGAAGTATTGAACGAGATGCCACAAAGATAAATTCTGGGTTCTCTATTCTTCATTATTCTTATGAATGATTTGAATGAAGAGGTGGTTGGAACCCAAATCAGATTTGCAAAAGATACAACATTCTATGGGACAGCTAATACCACAGAATATAAAAATAAAATTTTAAACTAGTTTGTTAAGCTGCAGAAATGGAAAGTAACAGAATGCAATTTAATAGAGACAGATTCAAAGTTGTTATGTTATGTTAAGAGGCAGAATTTCTCAGGACCAAGATGTCAGTTATGTGAACAACCAATGGGTGCGTAGCTCCCAGGCTGAAAAGCAGAATCCAGAAGAGCCCAAAAACAGTGGGAAAACAGGATATATACATTTTGGAATTAAACTGCTATGAGTATCAGAGGGGACTTCCCTGTCATGTTGACCAGGGGTAATCAATATTTAAGGTGATTTATCTTAGTATGCAAAATAGATATTATCTAGCCTTTCTGTGCCAAGTGTCTGGAAAACTCCTGCCAAGTTTGAGGCAGGGAGCCTGAAAATTCTTTACCTAGGAAACAACAATCAGGTGGAGGGATGGGAGACACCTGGCTTAGTAACAGTATTTCAGAAAAGGTCTGTGAATAATAGTTGACAACAAACAAACAAACTGCATGTCAGCCCACAGTATGATGTGGAAAGGCAGCTAATGCAATTTTAGGTTATATCAACAGAAGCAAAATTTCCCAGGTCAGTGAAATAATCATCCCGCTCCATTCTGTTTTGATCAGACCCCACCCCCAGTACTTCTGAGCTCCTCATCTTAAGAAGAGAAACAGGAAGAGGTTCAGAGAAGGCCACAAAGACAATCAGGGAGCAATAAATGAAGTTCTCTAGAGAGAGACTGAAGGAGAAAAAACATGACTGAGGCATCTGGAAGAAAGATCAAAAAGTCAAAATGGTGGTCAAAGCAGAATGATCAAAGCTCTGCCTTTTTGTACATGCATGCAAGCTCAACATATGTACAAAGGGGGAGGTCTTCAATCACACTGCTGTGACTGCCATCTTACTTTTTTGACACCCCCCCTACACCTCCCACAGCTGCTGCTGCAAGGAAATTTGATAGGATGTCATACATCCTTGCCTGTTCTCTATTGCTTAAGTTACAGGATTGCAGATTCTGACTAAATGCTAGGAAAAAGTCTCCTAAAGCATTCTGACAGACCGAGAGTGGATGGGGCTTCCCTTGGTGGGATGGGCTCAGGTGGAGGCTAAAAGCTAACAGTCTGGGATGCTTTCATTTGGATCCCGCACAATAAAACTAACCAGGAGTGCCCTCTGGTGGCCAATCCGTAATAGCAGCAACCAAGGAGAATATTCCCTAATCTCCAGTAAAGTAAAAGAGTAACATGCTTGTGACTTCTATTAAAGCTAAAACGAGGTAAATTAAGTTTAGGAACTGTCAGAAAAAATTAAAGTTGAAAAATGTAAGTGTCAAAGAGATCAATAATTAGCTAGATCCCTGGAGATATCAAAACCCCACCCAACAAGCAATAAAAACTAAAACTGAAGGAAGGCAGCTACATGCTAAGAATTTTATCTGCAGACTGGTGCTGAGTCAGGATGATGGGGATGATGATATATTTATCGCACCTTTTTATATATAACTCAAGGCAGAAAACATACTTAAGCCTCCTGCCTCCTATTTCCCCAACAAGAACAACAACCCTGTAAGGTAGGTGGGGCTGAGGGATAGTGACTGGCCCAAAGTCACCCAGCCGGCTTTCATGCCTAATTCATTAGTATGATTTAACATTATATGGCTATTTGCATTAAGTTTCCTTGAGTTTGCATTTACAGTAACTATGAGAAAATATTGCACTGGCCAGATTTAATGAAGGTTTCTCTTTAGTTGATTTAGAGAGGTAAAGATGAACCTGACTATGGGGGAAGGTTGCTTAGCAATCTTGGGAGTAAGCCTGATCCCTCTGTGATGATCTTGCTGTCTGGCGAAAGGAAGCTTTGAATCTTTCTTGCACGCAGAGCACTGATGCAATCTTGATATTTTTATCCAGCAGTTTAGCATTTCTTCTTCCACAGAGACTCCTTTGATTTTAACAATGTCCTCTCTTTTAGTTTGTTTGCTGGGTTGTTTTGAAACTCCCTGTGCAAAGACTAGCCCTGCCAGGGAGGCTAGGTGACACTGTAGATGAAACCAAGTGCACAAGACCAGAGGAGGTGGACTTCACCCCAAGGAAGGAACTGGCCAGCTGTGCTTTGGAGTAGCCTACCTGGTGCCTTTCTGCCAAGACTAAATGGGTCACGCACCCCACCAGGAGGAACAGGACATACTTTCTCATTTGGGCAAAGTACTATCCCAGAGTGGAATGGAGTGGTTCAAGAGGCCCTTTCAGATCAGATCAGATCAGATCAGATCAGATCAGATCAGATCAGATCAGATCAGATCAGGTGTTCTTAATTCACCTTGCCTCCAATTCAAAATCATCCCCAGACTTTTTCCTCCAACATAATTCAGGAGCTCAGCATGTTGGAAAGGGTGTTGCTGATGTGACATGTAAAAAGGGAGCAAGAGATTAAAATAAAACCTTTGGTTCTTGTGTGCCTTGGTGGGGAGGGACAGGACAGAGCCTATAAAATATAAGAGTTGGCAGATCCACCCTCCAATTGGAGTAAACCAGGTCATCAGTCCTTGAGCGGGTGGGGAAAAAAGAAAAACCATGGGGGAATGTGCACATGTGGGTGTCCAATTACTGTGGTTGCAATCACTCCTCACTGTCTCCCAGGCATGATGAAGTGCCACTGTGCAGGGACAGTCTTTATTCCAAAATATTCATCAACTTCATTTCCATTTTTGCTTGGCACTTCCCCTTCCTTGACCCTCCCCCTATAAGTCTGTTTATCCCAGCTTCCTATTCCTCACCTTTCCCATCTTTTCCCTCCCTTTTTTCTTCTCACAACATGTTTTGTTTTTAAAGATACTACATTTAATTTCAGACTGTTTGCTAATTTAGTCTTCTTCCCTTGATCAATAATCTTTCTTGTCTTGCAGTGTAAAATACTTGATAATATTATATTACATATTGTTGTACATCTCTGTCTTTTTATTTTCTGTTCTCATAAACTGTGTCTCCCCCACAATTCGGTATCTGTCCCACTAACAGGCATATGCACCTGTTAGTCTATTCAACCCTGTCACCCTCATTCATTCTGTGGTGTTCTGCCTTGGGTCACTCTCAACCCATGGCGGGATTGCCCCAAAGGAAGACAAGGCAGAAGCAGCCCACCAGACTCATCCAGCGCTCCTGCCAGGGTTCTCCACATGTGGTGGTTAGAAGTCCAGGCTTTTTAGTTGTTTGCCACTGGGCGGGGCTAGGAAATTAGTGTTTACAACTGGTAGCAGTACCTTTAAAGATAAAAAACTTAGACCTCAAGAACCAAAGCTTGGAAGAAGGAGAAGGACATGGCTGATGTTGTACTTTTCTTGTTCTACATGCATCCAATATTAGGACACCCCCTTCGGTGAGACTAAGAAATTTATCAACAAATCTCTTACTGGCAATGAAGGCGAGGTCCAGACAAAACATCTAGAGGAGAGAACTGTTTATTGTGCAGTCTTTCAAAGCAAGTAAATTTAGTGCCAGATAACCTGCTTTCTCCATTTCTGCTAATTTTCCTGCTTTCTCCATTCTTATATTCCTGAGGCCGAGGCAGCGTTAGAACCTTGAATGGATCCAGAGGCTAGAAACATTATTCCTTGCTATGGAATAGAGTAGAGTACAGTGTGGAAGTTGGCTGCCTTCCTGTACTACACAGAGGAACAAATACAGAACATGACATTTCTACAACTCTCCCTACTACAACAGACAACGGTGATTACCACCAGGCCAAGGAGCACTAAGGAAGTATTTTTCACCAAAGGAAAAATGCTTTCTGTATTGATTTGAAATATGTAAATTCCACAAGGCCAGGCCCAGCAAAGGCAAGGAGAATGCATGGATGAATGTTATATGCTTTTAAGAAAACCTGAAACTTTGTGAGTTCAGAAACACTGAGGAAGAATTGAACGTCAAAATACTGCAAGGCTGCCTCTAGCCTTATGATCGGAGGTAGGATCTGGGTATCATACTGAGAGATTCAGACCTCTCTGAGGAAAAAAGATTTGGGACAAGACACAGTCAGTGAAACTGCAGAACTATACACCAGCTGAAAGAATCCCTTAGTGGCCTTTTAATAAGAGAGGAACCAATGGCCATTCTGACTCTGAAGAACAACAATCCTCTTCAAATTTTTGGCATTATAATGAATCAAAGACAAAATACATGCTATTGGTGTGGAGGGCTTCATGAGCACACCTGCCCAGCCATAGGAACAGTTTGTCATAAATGTGGCAAGCTGAACTATTTTGCAACAAAATATATCAGAGTGCACCTTAATCCACAGAGCTGTTACATCAGCATAAAACAACACAATATTGGCCCATCAGTCTCAGCAGGACTGAAACTTGATCCAGAGGATGGCTCAAGCCACGGTCAGGCTCCCACTGCAGCCAACTGGATGAATGATCTAAGTAATGAAGAGACAGTTCAACAACTGCTTTCAGTGCTTTCACACTCAAGAAGTCTTGTCATAATGGTCTCGTAACTAGACCATTCTTGGGCAGGATCAAGATGTAGGGACTATCATAAGTATTGGAGCCATATGGAATATAATATCATGGATGCAATATCCAGCACGACATGCTAATCAAACCCCACTCTTTCAGCATATCCAGGAGAAGGCTTGTACATACCTTGCACAACTACAGTATTGTTGCAGTTTTCTGCAGTTTTATAATAGAGCTGATTGTCAAGGATGGAGAAAATACTCTTCTCACTTAAAATGCAACACTGGCATTTAAAGTCATTTATCAGGTTACAATATCTAGTGTAGTCACCTGGATCAAATTCTCCGTGACATTGCTTCCACGTTTCATGATATTGGGAAGTGCAAGGATTATTACGTTAAACTCTTCATAAACAGATCATCAGTAGATCAGTCCTGCCACATCAACAAATGGGACTTCATATCACCAAACCAGTAGAAGAAGAATGGGCAGTTGGAAAACCTAGATATCACTCAAAAAGTAGAGCACCCAACCACATGAGTTTCTCCAGTTGTGTTGTCCTTTAGACAGGATTTGGAAACAATCTAGTCTAAGTTTTATAAGTAATAATAGAATTGCAGAGAGCAAATCTGATGTAGTGGTGAAGGCATCAGGCTAGAAACCGGGAGACCGTGAGTTCTAGTCCCACCTTAGGCATGAAGCCAGCTGGGTGACCGTGGGCCAGTCACTCTCTCTCAGCCCTAGGAAGAAGGAGGCAAGGGCAAACCACTTCTGAAATCTTGCCAAGAAAACTTCAGGGACTTGTCCAGGCAGTGGCCAGGAGTCAGCACTGACTCAACTCAACGGACATACATACATACTGTACATACATACATAATTAGGACTGCAGATAAAAAAAGCTAGACCTCAGCCACAAAAGCTTAATTTAATCATTTTCTTCATCAACATCATCATTATCATCATCTTATCTTTTGTTATCTGTCAATCTCTTGGTAGCATCTCACCTTCATTCCCATTAAGACATACACTGAATGTAAATCCTTGAAAAAAATCTCTCATGGCAGTGAAGATGGGATCCTAACAAGATATCTAGAGGACAGAACTGTTTGCTCTGCTATCATCTGACGCAAATAAAGTTAGTACCAGACAAACAGCATGGCTACTTTTCTTGCTTCCTCCATTCTGAAATTCATGAGGCCAGACAGCATTAGGACCCCACTGGAACAAGTGGATCCAGAGTCTAGAAATGCTATTTATTGTTACAGAGTATAGAGAGATGAAAATTATTACCAACAGACCAAGGTGCACTGACCAAGTATTTTTCCGTAAAGAAAAAATGTTTTGGATACTGATTTGAAATATATACTGTAAATTCTACGAGGCATGAATGCATGGATGAGTTTCATGTGCATCTGAGAAACCCTGAAGCATTGTGTGAGTTCAGGAACACTGAGGAAGACGTGCACGTGAAAATACTGCAGGGTTGTCTCTGCCCTTATCATCAGAGGTAGATACTGAGTGATCTGGACTTCTCAGAGCAAAAGATTTTGGGCAAGGCACAGTCAATGAAACTGCCAAACTATATGCAAGCTGAAAGGATCCCTTTCCACCTGCAAGAAACACAGATCTCTTTCAGCTTTTAGCCCCATGCTGAAAGGTAGTAAAAACAACTGCTATTGGTTGGGAGGGCTATTTGCTCATGAGCATACTGCCTCCCCAGTCACAGGAATGATTTGTCAGAAATGTGGCAAGCTGAACCATTTTGCAACAATCTGTTCTCAGTGCACCTTAATCCACGAAGCTGTTACATCAGCATAAAACAACACAATACTGGCCCATTAATGTCATCAGGATTGGAACTTGATCCAGAGGATGGCTCAAGCCACGGTCAGGCTCCCACTGCAGCACATTTGAAGAATGACCAAAGAAGGAAGATACACATCAGCCTTACAGTTTCAGTATTTTTACCATCAGTGAAATGACTAGTCATAAGGGTCTCATAACTAGGACCATTTGTATGCAGGGACAAGCAGTAGAGGCTATGTTAGAGCGACATACAATATAATATATGGACAAACAGACACATGACATGCTAATCAAACACCACTTCTTCAAGATACCCAGAAGAACATCAGTGCATGTGATGCACAACTACTGCTGTGGCTTCCGGACAATTTACTGCTGATCTTAAAAGTCATATTTATTTCATACAACCTGCAATATCCAGCATAGTCACCCAGATCAAATTTTCCATGATCAAGCGGGAGGGGCTACCGTTGATCCGGTAGATGTGGATTAGAAAAAGACGGGCCAATTGCTGAGCAGACGGAATAGAAGCACATGGAATGAAATGGGCTTGCTTGGAAAAGTAGTCCTTTACCACCCAAATCACAGTCTTTCTCTGACTAGGAGGCAAATCCACAATGAAGTCCATAGAAACCTCCTCCCAAGACAAGCCTGGGAAAGACAAGCCTTGTTAAACTCTGCAGAGTAAAACCAGCAGTTTTGTCACTTCAGTACATACCATTTCACATCCACAAGCTAGTGGAAGAAGAATTAGAACACATTACTGAGAAAGTAAAGAGCCCAGCTCTGTGGGTTTCTCCAGTCATGGTGGCACAGAGGCAAAATTTGGAAACAGGCCCATTGCGGTTTGGTGAGTAACGGTTGCAGATAAGAAAACAAAGCTTCAGCAGAAAAATTTCATATCATCACCACCATCATCTCCGCTATCATATACTGTATCTCAAGTATGTCAGTAACTGCGTGTATCTTAGTGGGATGCGGCCATAGAATGTTGACTTGCAAAGTAGTCTTCAGATGAGAGATCCTAGCTCAGTGTTTCTCAACCCTGGCAATTTTCAGGTGTGGACTTCAACTCCCAGAATTCCCCAGCCAGTGATGCTGGCTGGGGAATTCTCGGAGTTGAAGTCTACACATCTGAAAGTTGCCAAGGATGAAAAGCACTGTCCTAGCTTATAAAGAATAGTGTTGGCATGCTTGGAGTAAAACTGGGATTTCTTTTTTCTTATGGCATACTGACCAACTGTGTCTAAACTCAGTGGTGTTGTACTTATCATTAATAGAGGATCCTGTATGTGGCACAGGTATGATTAAGAATGGTAACCTTAACAACTCTTCCTCTAGCTGATTAAAAAGTATAATTTGAAAGCCTTTGATTTACTAAAGCCATGACAGGTGGCAGAGGTCAAAATCTATGGACCTGTCTGACATATGAAAGATTGCAGCTTGGGATGAACCATAGTAAGGTTGGAAGGCACCTTGGAAATCATAGACTTCCCAGTGCAGGAATCCACTATCACAGGAAAATTTACAGTTAAATTGGGATTAATAATTTAATTTACTAATTACTAATAGGAATAATCAGGAATAATCATGGAATAGATCTAAGTCAGAGGAGTTTAAAGGAGGATGTGGACAGAACCCCAATTGGGTTTGCAAGCTGTCACACGCAGTCAAACTCGTGCGCAGCTGCCCCCAGCTTCAGTTTCACCAGCTGGGGGAAGGACGCCAATTCCCTCGCAATTGCAACAACAGTTTCTGCTAGAGGTGAAATCTGATACTTGGTTGCAAGCAAATAGAGACAATGTTACATTTGACAGAGGCTTCGCTTGGAAGCAGAACCACCTCTATGTCCCTGACAGTTTGCGAAGGGAAATTTTGATTAGGTCTCATTGATGATAAAGTGGCTGGTGTAAAACCTTGCATCTGGTACGTCATTTGACAGTGGGTTAGCTTGGAAACAAAATCGCCTCTACGTGCCTGAACAGTTACGAGCTGAAATTCTGACCCATTCTCATGATGATAAGGTGGCTGGGCATTTTGGGTTTGTGAAAACGTTACACCTGGTTAGGCGCCAATTTTGGTGGCCCACATTGAGACGTGATGTAAAAAGTTATGTTGCTTCTTGTCCTGTCTGTGCCATGTCAAAACAGAAGGGGGGTAAGCCGCATGGGCTGCTGCAGCCGGTGGCCAGCCCCTCCCGTCCTTGGGAGGAGGTTTCTATGGACTTCATTGTGGATTTGCCTCCTAGTCAGAGAAAGACTGTGATTTGGGTGGTAAAGGACTACTTTTCCAAGCAAGCCCATTTCATTCCATGTGCTTCTATTCCGTCTGCTCAGCAATTGGCCCGTCTTTTTCTAATCCACATCTACCGGATCAACGGTAGCCCCTCCCGCCTGATCACGGACCACGGGACACAGTTCACTTCCCAATTTTGGAAGGCATTTTTGAAGCTGGTGGGCATCAAGCAGGCATTGTCCACTGCATCGCATCCGGGGACTGACAGATCTACAGAGGTTCTTAATTCGACCCTGGAGCAAGTTTTGAGGGCATTTGTCAACTATCAGCAGGATAATTGGGTTGATCTGCTACCTTTTGCTGAGGTGGCTTATAACAACGCCGTCCATCAGAGCACAGGGCACACCCCTTTCCATATTGTTTTTGGATGGGATTTTGTTCCCATTCCTGAGTTGCCTCAACCCCCCACACAGCCCTGCTCTGCTTCTGATTGGGCTGCTCAACTGGCTGATTCGTGGCCAGTGATTCAGCAGGCGTTGGCTGATGCCCAATCTGCCTATAAACTGCACGCTGATAAGCGACAAGCCCTTCAGCCTGCTTTTAAAGTTGGTGATAAGGTCTACCTTTCCACCAAGTTCATTAAGTCCCCTCAGCCCTCGAAGAAGTTGGCTCCTAAGTTTGTTGGTCCTTTTCCCATTGTGGGAGTTGTGAACCCTGTCACGTTTAAACTGGATTTGCCACACAATCTGAAACGTTTACATCCTGTTTTTCATCGCAGTTTGCTCAAACCTGTCAACCACTCCGATCATTGGCATCCGCAACCCCCACCTCCTGCTCCGATCATGATTGACGGACAGCAACATTTTGAGGTGAAGGAGGTCCTTGATTCTCGCCGACTTCGTGGCACCCTGCAGTACCTCATTCGGTGGAAATACTTTCCCCACCCTGAGTGGGTGTCTGCCCATGATGTTCATTCTCCTGTTTTAGTTCGACGCTTTCATCTAGCTTATTCTCTGAAACCTGCTCCTTAGTGTTTTTTGGGGGGGCGATATGTCATGTTCACCATTCCAATGTTGCCGTTACATCGTAATGTTTCGCATGTCATTTGGCTGATGCGTGTTTCATCTGGGAGGGGAGGAGGATTCCATCTCGTGGGATTGTTATATGTTAGCAGCTGGATTGGAATGTGTTTGGGTTATCTCATGTGTTCAAGGTTCCTTTCCCAGGACATCAGCAGAAACAGTTACCAGCACCTGGTACTGTTTGCAATGGCAGGGCAAGGGGAGGGATTACGTTTGAGATGAGGGTTTTTAGTTTGTATTTGGCATGCTTTTGCTCATTCTCAGCTTTCTCTGTATTTGCATACTATTCTTTAATAAATCAGATATCATTAAGTTCCTGCTTGTGAGTCTGAGTCTATTAAGGTAGGCAATCCTTACAGTAGCCCAACTGTAATGATTGCCTATCCTAACAGACTCAGACTCAGAAGCAGGAGCTTAAGAATATCTGGTTTATTAAAGAATAGTATGCAAATACAGAGAAAGCTGAGAATGAGCAAAAGCGCACCAAATACAAACTAAAAACCCTCGGTACAAACATAATCCCTCCCCTCGCCCGACCATTTCAAATTCCCCAGCCCAGGTGCTGGTAACGAGTTCTGCTGATGTCCTGGGAAGAAAACCTTGAACACAGTAGATAACCCAAACACATTCCATTCCCCTGAACACAGATAACAAACCCAGCAGGAGTTCACAGCCCCCTCCTAAATGGAACGCGCATCAGCAACTTAATCTGACATGCAAAACATTACGATGTACAATGCACATTGAAATGGTGAACATGACATACCGCCCCCCCAAAACAAAGTTAAAACATCAAGGAGCAGGCTTCAAAGGGTAAGCTAAATGAAAGCGTCTAACTAAAACAGGAGCGTTAACGTTGCGAGCCGCCACCCATTCAGGGTGCGTGAAATGCTTCCAGCGGATAAGGTACTGAAGTGTGCCACGTAGCCTGCGAGAATCAAGGACTTCTTTCACTTCGAAATGCTGCTGCCCGTCAATCATGATCGGAGCAGGGGGGGGAGGCTGGGCATGCCACTGGAAAGAGTGGCTGACTGGCTTGAGCAAACTGCAATGAAAAACAGGATGCAAACGTTTCAGATTATGAGGCAAATCCAACTTAAAAGTGACCGGATTCACAATGCCAACAATGGGGAAAGGTCCAACAAATTTTGGCGCCAGTTTCCGTGACGGCTGCGTGGACTTTATGAACTTGGTGGACAGGTAGACCTGATCGCCAACTTTAAAGTCCGGCTGAACATCTCTGCACTTGTCAGCTTGCAATTTGTAAGCAGACTGGGCATCAGCCAAAGCCTGCTGAATCAGCCACGAATCAGCCAGTTGAGCCGCCCAATCAGAAGCAGAACAGGGCTGGGTAGAAGGTTGTGGCAATTCAGGGATGGGCACAAAGTCCCATCCCGAAACTACACGAAAAGGGGTGTGCCCAGTGCTCTGATGGACAGCATTGTTGTAAGCCACTTCAGCAAAAGGGAGCAAATCAACCCTGTTGTCCTGCTGGTAATTTATAAATGCCCTTAAAAATTGCTCAAGGGTCGAATTTAAAACCTCTGTAGATCCATCAGTCTCAGGATGCGACGCAGTGGACAATGCCTGGTTGGTGCCCACCAATTTCAAAAATGATTTCCAAAATTGGGAAGTAAACTGTGTCCCATGGTCCATGACCAAGCGGGAGGGGCTCCCATGGAGCCTATAGATGTGAATTAGAAAAAGGCGTGCCAACTGTGGGGCAGAAGGGATAGAGGCACATGGAATGAAATGGGCTTGCTTGGAAAAATAATCCTTTACTACCCAAATTACTGTCTTCTTCTGGCTGGGAGGAAGGTCAACAATAAAATCAATAGAAATCTCCTCCCATGGTCGGGATGGGCTCGCCACTGGTTGCAGGAGCCCTTGCTTTTTTCCCCCTTTTTGTTTTGACATGGCACACACAGTGCAGGAAGCCACATAGTCTTTTACATCACGCCTCAGAGTGGGCCACCAAAATTGGCGCCTAACCAGGTGTAACGTTTTCACAAACCCAAAATGCCCAGCCACCTTATCATCATGAGAATGGGTCAGAATTTCAGCTCGTAACTGTTCAGGCACGTAGAGGCGATTTTGTTTCCAAGCTAACCCACTGTCAAATGAAACATTGTCTCTGTTTGCCTGCAACCAAGTATCAGATTTCAGTGCCTGGAGAAACTGTTGTTGCAATTGAGAGGGAATCTGTGTCCTCCTCCTTGCCGGTACAACTGGGGTCTGAGGCAGCTGTGCCCAGGTTTGGCTGCGTGTCACAGCCTGAAGACCCAGCTGTGGCTCCGTCCACATAGTACCCACAATCTCAGTTATGTAAACAGAATCTTGGGGTAACCTAGAAAGAGCATCAGCAAGGAAGTTCTTCTTACCCGGGATAAATTTCAGCTGGAAATCGAAACGACTGAAAAACTGAGCCCAGCGAATCTGTTTAGGACTGAATCTCCGGGGGGTGCAGAGCGCTTCTAAATTGTTATGGTCAGTCCAAACCTCAAAAGGGCATTTAGCCCCCTCTAAGAGGTGGTGCCATGCCTCCAAGGCTGCCTTTACTGCAAAAGCCTCCTTCTCCCAAACATGCCACCTCCTTTCAGTCTCAGAAAATTTCCTGGACAAATAAGCACAAGGCTTCAAGTGATTGTCAGAATCTTTTTGCAGCAAAAGCACCCCAATTGAAAAATCAGAAGCATCCACTTGAACCACAAAGGGTTGTGTGGGATCTGGGTGCTGCAAAATGGGTTCAGCAGTGAAAAGGCTTTTAAGTTTTTCAAAAGCTGCCTGGCATTCTGGTTTCCAATTGAGTACTGCCCCCGGGTTCTTCACCTTGCGTGTGTCCCCCAACCCCTTTGTTCATAGCAAATCGGTAAGGGGCAAGGCAATTTCAGCAAACCTCTGGATGAACTGGCGGTAATAGTTGCTAAATCTGAGGAAACTTTGTAATTGCCTTCTAGTGCGTGGGCGTTCCCACCCCAATATCGCTTGAATTTTTTCAGGGTCCATCTCAATTCCCTTGTCAGAAATCCTATACCCCAAATAGTCAAGTCAGGTTTTGTGAAACTCACATTTAGACAGTTTGACATACAGTTTTGCACTCCTAAGCTTTTTGAGCACCTGAGTAATGAGGCGTTCATGCTCTTCTTCAGTCTCCATGTAAATCAAAACATCATCCAGATACACCAATACCCCTTTAAACAAATGTTCATGTAACACTTCGTTAATTAATTGCATAAACACCCCGGGTGCTCCCGCCAACCCAAAAGGCAGGACTTTGTACTGAAAGGAACCCAATGGACAATTAGAAGCAGTCTTCCACTCATCCCTCTCCCGAATGCAGATGCGGAAATAGGCTTCCTGCAAATCCAACTTGGAGAAAATTTTGCCCTTTGACAGATGGGCTAACATGTCTTTGATTAACGGCAGAGGGTACTTGTTTGATATTGAGACCGCATTTAACCCGCAATAATCTGTACAGAGTCTTAACGTGCCATCCTTTTTGTCCTGGAAAGGACAGGGGCTCCAACTGGAGAGTTCGCTGGTTCTATAAATCCCCTGGCCAAGTTTTTATCCACAAAGTCCCTGAGCACCTCAAGTTCTTTCTGAGTCATTGCATAAATCTTCAGCTTGGGCAGTTGAGTGTTGGGGACCAGCTCTATCGCACAGTCAGTTTTTCGATGAGGAGGGAGCTGGTCCGCTTCCATCTCCCCAAACACATCAGCAATTCCTGATATCTATCCAGCAATCCCTCCAGAGGGGTCCCCGCGAAACTTGGGGTGGCCGCTGCAGCCCTCCCCACCGCAGCACCAGGAACTTGGTCCGTGGTGGGGGCTTGGTAAAACCCATCTGAAAAAGTTAGAGTCCTGTGCTCCCAGTTTAGGTAGGGGTTTCTTTGGACCAACCATGGAATCCCTAGGATGACTAAGGGATGACCTACAGGTGCCACTACAAACTGCATCCCCTCACGGTGGCTACCTATTTGCAACGCCAACTCCCTGACAACTCTGGTGCACTTACTCTCTTGAATTCTCTAAGTCTAACCTGCATCTTTAGCATTAATAACTTTTCAGTCTTCAACTGGAAGAGTCCTGGACTCACTGCATTGTATTTCAACTTCTTCTCTTTCCTATTATGTACAGTAGTTGATTTGATTCCAATTTTATTCAGTTTCCTTAGTAACAAGAGGAATGCCTCCTGACCTGAGAATCATATCATCTGGCACCCAAACTTAACCTAATGTTTGAGTCATGTCCATACAGTTGGACATGATGATACAGATTTCTGACCATAGAGAAGTCACCTGCTACTGCCTTCTTCTACATTTGATTTTGGTATTCATGTTAGCGCCACTCAGGGTCACTGAAGGCATTGAGCCCATCATGATGGCAGTGATGTGGCTCTTAAAATTTCTTCCCTTTTGCAAACCCTCAGTGTGGGATCAAGGTCAAGAAATTTTACAGTGGTTGAACAACTACAGAGTTTGATATTCTTCCCTCTAAAAATTCCGAGGATGACTCAAGCTTCAGGGACAACTGATATCCTGGGGTGTGTTTTTTGTTTTTTTTAAGAATACAAATTTAATAGAGAAAGAGAAAAGTTCTTCAAGGACTGGACTTTCAGAAGATAAATACTGTGTTTTATTTTAAATTATTTTTGTCACCTCCTAATGGAACATGAGAGCCAGTTTGGTGTAGTGGTTAAGGCATCAAGCTAGAAACCAGGAGACCATGAGTTCTAGTCCTGCCTTAGGCACAAAACCAGCTGGGTGACCTTGGGCCAGTCACTGTCTCTTGGCCCTAGGAAGAAGGCAATGGCAAACCACTTCCAAAAAACCTTGCCAAGAAAACTGCAGGAACTTGTCCAGGCAGTCTGAGGATCAGATATGACTGAACAGATTTTTTAAAAAATGGAATACAGCAGAACACAGCAGCACATTAAAAGACTAGGTGAGGAAGTTATATTTTTAACTTGAAACAAATTGCAGATTGCCAGACAGGTAGTAGATTTCCTTGATTTCAGAAACACAGACGAGAAAAAAAAATATGCCTCAAGAAACCAGAACTTCTTAAATCTTGCTTGGTTTTATCTGTCCTTATATTCCAGAATACGTGACTCTGGTCAAACTTTGTTATGACATACTTGATCCACCACAATAAAAAGAGACCTTTTGGTAGAAAGTAGCACTAGCTGAGCTGAAGTTTACAATCATGAACCAAGCTACTTGACCTTCCCTTTGTACCAGAAAATTGCTTTTCTCTCTCCAAAGGCAACATCTAATACTTAAATTTTTATCAGGGCAGAAACGGAAAGATAAAAGATTTATGTCATCTGACAAGAAACTGCACAAAAAATTAATGTCAAATAATCCTAATTTGAAGATAGCAGGGAAAATGTTTTATTGGAAGTCTTGGGCTGAACAGGGGATAAATACATCAGTTGATTCATAGCAGTTATTTTAAGGATTTTGAGGGGCTATGTTTTGAATATAGATTTGTACTGACAAAACCAAACCAAACCCAGATGCTTTAGCAGCTTCAAAAGTACCCAAAACACTTAGATGTTTAAGAAATGCTGTACTTAGAACACAACCAATTTTATATGGAATCACAAAATAGCATGAAAATTAATTTTGGCAATATATGTGATATGTGTATTGAGAAACAGGAATATCTATTTTTGGAAAATCAATGGGTCCAAGTTTTAAGGAATGTAAAATATACTTTTTATTATTTAGGGATGGAGTTAATTCATCAGAAAATTATTTCTGTATACATGGAAGAAAATGGCATTCCTGATGTTAAAAAGGAGATTCAAGACATTTGTTCCTATCAGTTATCCATACACATCCAGAATGATAGCTCCATTGCAACACCCTTATAGTCTTTTCTCTGAAACTTCCAATAGTGATACAAATCTTACCTGAGAATCTATTTTACATCCATACAATTAATGATGCCTGGGATAATTCTGCTCTTACAAATATTGCTTGTTTTTAGGCCTAAAATGTGGTACTGTTTCATTCTACTCTTCCAGCTGAGTATGGCTCAGAGCAGATTATGTTTTTTTCCAGGCAAATTACTTTTGTTGATCAGTTTTCACCTTTAGAGAAATTGGCAATTCATTCTTAGTTTTCTCCCCATGAATATCCCTTATTTTGGGAGAACTCAAGCTAGAACTGGCTCCTGTGCAGCATTCGGACTTGAAGTGGTAGGTCATGTATTGCTGTGTTGCCTTTTCTTATAGTCACCTGTGAGATAAGTATATTTTCCCATTTACTGTATATTACAATACCCAGGCAGGTCAGAGTCTGATTACCTTAGTCTCTTGCTAAGCTGACCAGGAGGTGGGGATTCCAGACAGTGTAGCCTAGTTCTCTATCAAAGCTGGGATCAAAAGCAAACTCCTCCAACTGAGGTGATGCCATAACTCAATATATCTCATAATCCTTTCCTCCTTCTTCTTCTTTCTTCCTTTTTTTCTTTAAATATACACATACCATTCCATGTCTCATTTGCTATTTTCTTGCTATAGTTGGTTGGATTATGACTGTCATAACCCCAATCAAATTGTAGTAGGGCTTCAGCAAGTATTAGCCTCAATACAAGTTAGGAAAGCTTTACATTCTTGAGGTGTTTTATAGATCCTGGTACTTGTATCTATCTAAAGTTATCTACCTTAATTATTTATAACATTTAGACTATAGGTTGTAATGTTACAGGTTTCTTCCTGGTTTTAACCCCTATACTTTGTAATTCTTTGCTAATAATGCTTATTTTTACTTGATTTTATTCTATCACCATATTTTATTCTTATTTCTATTTTAGAGTGATTGTTAAGTTATATGTCTTACACTGGTCTATGATCAAAATAAACCATAAACAAGCATTCTGACTTCCTGACAATATTCACACAAGATATTCACCCTTGCATGGTGCAAAGAGATCTGCAGTTGGAGGACAATACTAAACCCAGTCATTAATGAAAGTTCAGAATCCCATAATAAGTATTCTAGACTAGAAAGGCCAAGAGATTATCCTTGGTATGAACAGAAGAGCTTCTTAACAGTTCGAGCCTTCATCTGATGTCAGGAAGTAAGGATGGAAAAGACAGAGAGAGGAGGCGACATAATGGTCCTTTGTAGACAGGGAAGGAGGAGAAGTGGCAGCACTTTGGGCGATGAAGACAATGGAATGTTGCTGCTGGTGGTGGGGAAAAAGGAACAAGAGTCTGTGGTAAGTTGGGCCATAAGTTGTCACAATTTGGTGGCAAATCAGAAGAGAAGGGTTCAGGGGCCACAGCTGACTCCTGACAAGCCACAAGCAGCCTTTGGGACATACTGTACATTTTCACTTATGATGCTGTAATTTGTGTGAAGAGTTTAACAGCACGCAGAACAAGATGTTTCTCATGTTTGCTGCCACATCTAGACTCCTCTAGACTGAAAAGGATGTCATTAGCTCTGTCTCAGCTATGTAAGCATACAGACCAGTGTAGGAGAAGAACCAACAATAATGAATCAAGTCATATATGCAGCTTAACAGTATTATAGCTACCTGCATTCATGATAGCCAAAGAGACCAAATAATATTTATCAGTGATAAGAGACTGTTTGGGACCATCATCCTATTAACAGTGAGGAAGGTTTATGCAAAAATGAGCATTGTAGCATTCAGGACAGCGTGCGGTTCAGTTGCACTCCAAGATGTTTTCCATTGTGTAGGAATGCATTGAAATTCAAAGGTTTTTCAACATCTGTCCTATTTTACTGTATATGCCCAATCCAATTATTTAAAGTTAATGTGAATCCAGAGTCTTAGAGGCAAGAAGAGAAAAAGCCAATTACAAAGTTGGGATGAAAAGCTCCAGTCTTCAGCCAAGAGGTTACCCAAATGACATCTAGGAGCAGTCTGCAAAGTTAAGCCAGGAAATTCCCAAGAGCCAAGGACTTTGAGTGTACAATGAAGAAAGACTAGGGAAGAGAACAATGGTGTCTATGGCTTTCAGCGCTTGGTATCTGTAGAGATCTGTTTAAATGTGGAACTTGAATGTCATCTTCATGACAGATCTGTTAGTAACAGGAAACACTGCAGAGTATTCTGTAGCCCTATGGAATTTGTCCCAAATAGGCACTTTGTACTATAATGTACACTTTCACATTCTTTCCTTAGGATTTGAGAGAGTGGGGACCTTGATATGGTTTCTTCTCTGTCTAGAGGCTGGGGCCTACTGATTCCTCCTGTACTTGGTCTCTACCCACAGCTGTTCGTGGAATGAGAAATCCTCGGTGAGAGGCACAACATGCTGATTGTCCCTAGTGCTCTGCTAGCATTTCCTTCTGTGGGTTGTCCTACAATTTTCCTTGAATGTATAGGAAAGTGAATGCTCTGAAACAAAAAGAAAAGAAAAAAATTCCCAAAGGAAAAGAAAATTTCAGCAAATCCTCATGGGGGATATAAAACTGTTGCACTTACCTACTAATGGTTGCTGTCTTGGTTTCTGTGCCTCAACTAAATCCTAAGGAAAGAGAATGTAAACTGGATCCTCCAATGGGCTCCTTCATATCAAGAAACACAGACACTTATGAAAGATGCAAAACATCAGAAGGAGTCTGGTAGCACCTTTTCCAACAAGTTTTATTAAAAGTCATAAGCTTTCATGAATTGCAGCTCACTTCATCAGATGCATCTGCACAGACTCCTGCTCTTTTTTCACCATAGAAAAATAAGACTCTTCTCCTACATTCCGAAAGATGCATATCTTTTCATCACCTCGAGCTCAAAAACACCACCCAAGAAATCAAAACAGTACTTAAGCCTTAGATAATATAGAAAGAAAATAGTAGCTTCTTCCAAGAATCAAGTCAGATTTTGGTACACTAATTGCAATAATAGTTTGGGCCACCAGGGGGCAGCTCTAGCCAGTACAATTGCTTGTATGCCACAGGAGCACCCTTGTTTTAGGGGGTAGGACAACAAAATGTCTTTGATAGCTTGAAACAAGTATAATTTAACTGTGATTTGTCCATGCAAGCCTAGAACCACAGATCCAACCACTCAGCAGTCTTCTGCTGCAGAAATGCAGATCTACTCTGATGGCACGCAACTGTAACCAGAACTTTGCTAAGTAGGTCTGAATCTGAGCACAGCCTTAAGGAGAGAGCATCCAGGAGCACTATATCTTCTTTCAAGACTAAATCAGCAGGTGCCAGGGCTGTCTGGAACAAGTAAAAAACTAGACTCAGGTAAAAAAAATTTATCAGGACTGCAAAACAGACATGACAGCAAGAAGCATAAGATATCTCATAGATCTCAATCAAGTCTTAGCTGCAGCAAGAACCATTTTATACTCCCTTCTTCCCAGCAATATAGACTTCTCCAGAGAGTTAGGCCTTCAGAGAGTTAGGTCTTAATTTGAGCCTAGTCATTTGTGTCTTTAGTGAGCACTCTGGTTTGATTTGTTCTATGATCCCTTTGTTTGTTTTCTCCACTACTCACTGTATTCTCAGGAGTTTTCTCCACCCCAAAGTTCAAAACTGTCAATACTTTTTCCATCTTGCTTCTTCCAACTTTCCAACTTTCACTGACATAGGGTGCCAGGGTTCCCTGTAGCTTTCTGATCTTTGTACTTTCTCCTAAGTTAACAATGGTAATTGGGACCAGGAACTCCATCGCTAAGCAACATGGTCGTAAAGCCCTATGTCACGTGACCGCGCCAACTTACAACGGCAGCTTTGGCAGTTCCAATTGAGGTCATTAGGTGAATCCCACGTGGTTGTTAGGTGTGACATCACATGATCGCCATTTGTGACCTGATGGCTTCCCCGTTGACTTTGCTTATGGGAAGCCAGCAGTGAAGTTCACAAATGGCGATCCCATGACCGTGGGGATGCTGAGACAGCTGCAAATTCAAGGACTGGCCGCAAGTCTCCTCATTCAGCACTGCTGTGACTTTGAGTGGTCGCTGAACGAATGCTTGTTAACTGAGGACTACCTGTAGATATAAACACATCCTGGCATCTGAATATTTTTTCCAAGGCCTTCATTGCTCTCCTACCAAGTCCATACTTCTGTCCTGTTTTAGTCTGGGGCTTATTTCTTCACTGCTGATTCCTTGACCATTGATAGTCAACCCCCAAAAGGTAGAAACTATCCACCACTTCATTATCTTCGTTCTCAATTCTAAGGCTGTTTGTTGTACAATATGGGTTTTCTTTAGTTTGCCATAAACAGTTCCCATTTTCACCACTTGAGGGCAGTAATCTGCTGTTCCTGAGATTTGGATATACTGTAATGGTAATTAATGTAAAGAAATAAATCTCTGAAGAGACCTTTTGCCACTTAATTTTTACTCTACGACTTGGATTCTGTCACTCAGGCCTTAAAAAACCATTATGGATTTTGCCCATATAAAACAATGAACACAATACCGCTATAGAAGCAGTTGAGATTACACTGCGCTCCTATGGTCTGTTCAGAATAGAAGAAAACCTTGGGAAGTTTTTTTTTAATAAACCTTTAAGTATGGACATTTGTGTACCATTTTTCCCCAAAACAGTTTATTTCCCCCAAAATAAACATTTTCAGTTAAAACAATAACTAAGTCAGCTCAATAACCAAAAGTCCACAGAAAATTCTGCAGTTTGTGAAACCTTCCCTGCTCGGGGGCTGAGATTTTTCCAACCCATTCATTGTTCTCCCACGTGGAGTGATGTGATTCTTCTACGAACTTGTCTTTCTGCCACAAATTCTTAGTTTTGAAAAAGCTGACAACGCTTGGAGCCAGCAGTGTTGCAGATATCCACACACAGAAAAAGAACAAGCTGAGCTTGGATGTCAACATTGTGGCTACCATCCTGCCTTCTTTCACCACATCCTGTGGACACCGTGCAGCCTGATCACGGCGATCCAGCCAGAAAGCAGATGAAAACCTCATACAGAAACCTTCCTGTCACTGGGCGGAGAGCAACTGTGGGACTTCCTGCTTCGGGCCCCTGTGGCCATTTCTGGTGGGGCTGTAAGAGAAGCTTCAAGTCAGGGACAACAGACAGGCAGGGCTTCGATCACATTGTCCAGTAAGCATCTGTCTTTTTTTTTTTTTTGGCCCTGCCCTCCACAGACACCCCCTGCCGCAAGCAACCAAAGAATTGTTTGTTTCTTTGTTCCTTTGTTTCACTTAGGGGCTATCAGCCACACGCCATGCCTTGCAAGCGGTTGGTAATCCCATTGGTAACCTTGGTGCAGCCACACCATCACCCACCCGCCATCCCACTTGACTTCTCTGCCTCATCCTCCTCCTCCTCCTTCCCTCCCTCCTGGGCCAAGTATGGCTCCCTGGCCTTCCCTGCTCCCCTCCCCACCGCTGCCCCCTCTTCTCTTTGTGTTTGCTGGAGAGCACCCCTGCCTCCCCCGACAGCAGCAGCAGCCCACCCCCGCCCCACCCCGGGCCAAGCGGGACCCTGAGCTGAGCTGCTGCCCTCGGAAGCGGCAGGGGTGCTCCTCAGAAAGTGGGGGTGGGAGGGAAGGGGGCCAAGGGGGAGAGGAGCAGGGAAGGCAGACTGCCCACCCCATGTATGGGCAGCAACCCCACTAGCCTTGCTCCTCAGGATGGTGGTGGGGCAGCAGTTCCCTCATCAACACCTTCCTCCCATTTCAAGGCCAGGAAGAAAGTGCGTTGATGGCTAGGCTTGGATGAGGTTGAACTGGGCTTTCTACTAATCAGAAGGGAGCCAGCTCTAGGCTGACCATAAGCAAAAGGATATTTTAACAGCTATAGCTGTCTCTAGAAACTTCAGCACCTGAAAAAATGATTACAGGTAAGCTTTCTGCGACGGATTCCTTTTTATACTTTCCAGCCCACCAGAATATTGGAAAGGAAATATGGGAAGAAAAGCATAAACTCTCCCACCATAGGAATGAACATTGGAATGGATTGCTGTAACACACTCTACATGGGGTTGCCCTTGAAGAGCATCTGGAAGCTCCAGCAGATGCGAAATGCAGCAGCGTGGGCAGTGATGTGCGACCCTAGAAGGGCATGTTATACCTCTGCTCCGCGGGCTGTGTTGACTGCCAGTTTGCTTCCAGGTTCAATTCAAGGGGCTGTTTTTGACTTTTAAGGCCATACGTGGCATGGGGCCGAGTTATTTGAGGGTCTGCCTCTCCCTGTTACATTTACCTGTCCCATGAGGTCTGGCAGGAGGAATATGGTACAATTCCCATCTGCTAAAGCGGTCCACTTGATGGGACTCAGGAGACAAGCCTTTTCTGCTGTGGCTCTGGTCCTCTGGGACGTACCCCCCCCCCCCACTGCCTGGGGTGAGATTAGCCCCATCCCTATTTATTTATTTATCTATTTATTTTCTATCCCACCTTTATTATTTTTATAAATAACTCGAGGCGGTGAACATACCTGTAGTAATGTTTATTTGGTCAATGACCAGCAGCATAAAATTGATAAAATAACAAATAAAATCAAACTACATCAAATGAGTACAATTATATATAGGCAACTGTAAATTAAAACAATTATAATATAATCTATAGATCCCTATTATGATAATGACATATTTATTTACCTAAACATTAATAGATCCATTATATTAATACTACCTATTACTCCTTCCTCCTCCTATTTTCCCCACAACCACCCTGTGAGGTGGGTTGGGCTGAGAGAGAGTGACTGGCCCAGGTCATCCAGCTGGCTTTCATGCCTCAGGCGGGACTAGAACGCACCGCCTCCACATTGTGGCTTTTTCAGCAGGCTTGAGAATCCTTGGAAATAGAGACCCTCGAGTGGGTTACATTATGTGTAGGATGTTGGTCCATTCTCCCACAGTCTTATTTATATTTATGTTGAATTGTACTTAATAGTTATTTTAAACTTGTTTTAATTGTTTGTTTTGTTGTACGCTGCCCAGAGTCACATTTGTGAGAGCCAGTTTGGTCTAGTGTTTAAGGCAACAGGCTAGAAACCAGGAGACGCAGAGGCCAGACCCCTTCCCATATTTCCTTTCCAATATTCTGGTGGGCTGGAAAGTATAAAAAGGAATCCGTTGCAGAAAGCTTACCTGTAATCATTTTTTCAGGTGCTGAAGTTTCTAGAGACAGCTATAGCTGTTAAAATATCCTTTTGCTTATTCAGCAGCAAAAGAGAACATTTATGAGTAATTTAATCAAATGATAAAAACAAAACTGTACAGGAATTTTACAGCTAACAGTACCCTAAACTAAACACAGATATTCTTTTGCAATTCTTAAAATGGTGTCATTTCAGGTGTCACCTCTGAAGGGGGGGGGGGGTGTTCAAAAGTCAAGATAGCAGCCACAGCTGTGAGATTGAAGCCCTACCCCATGCACATAAAAAAGGTGGGTGACTTCCATCCTGTGGTTGCAGTCACCATTTTGAGACCTTTTTTCCCTCCCCTCTCCCTCCGCCATTCCCCCAGCCTCCCCTTAGCTACTGTTTGATTTCATTTGAAATTTCTTTCACCTATTTAGTCTGTTCTTGGGACACAAGTTGCTAAGCAAAATAAAGTCAGAGTCAAGGGACTGTCCAGCTCCCTGTTTAGCCATTATAAGAGGTCCAAGTCTGGCCGTGTTCAAAAGGGTGGGCACCGCCTGCAGCTGTGTGAGCCCACAGAGGGCTTCCCTTTCAAACTATCAAGCCTCCAATTTAATATACACTTTTGATTGATTGATTGATTGATTACGTGTTACCAAGTCGTTTAGTGAACACACAGATGGGTCTTCTCCATGACAATCTGTCCCTAACCGGGCCTTTCAGGTCTTCCAGCACTTTACCCATTGCCACTGGGATTAAGTCTACCCACCATGGTGTGCTTATTTCCTTCCCTATTTTCCTTAAGATCTCCAAGAGGCAGGTGAGTTCCAAAGCAAGGATATAATCTCACATGGGAGTTGCAATAGGAGGCCATTTTTCACAGGGCAGGGGGAGGAGGGAATCCTGTAACAAGTCTCTGCAGGATTTAAAGTGACCTGCCAGGCAGGCTCAGCTTGGCATCCGTTTCCCTCTCCGGATAACTGTACGCTACTGTCAGACATATTTGAGAGTTTGCAGCTCAACGTGTTTGAGCTTGAAGCGCAACCTCCTTCCAGAAAGTAGAAGCACCCTCGCCTCCCATGGCAACTGCAGCAGCCTTTGTAATCGGCTGTAGTTCCATAAATTAAGTGGGCAGGGCTGACCCTCCTCCCCTCCCTGGAGGTTACTGCCGGTCACAGCTGACTGTTTGCATTCATAACAGCCTGCAACTTCTGACCGCAGCACAGCCAATCGGCAAGCTGGCTTTCTTGTCTGACCCTGGCTGCACCAATGGGTGACAAACTCTCTGAGTCATTCCCACTTGCAAATTACTCACAGCTCTGTGGCTTTTTTAGAGTCATAAAGGGAAAGGTAATCATGGCAGAATGACAGCTTAATTAAGTGCGCATATCAGTACAGGTGTGCATATGTGTGCCTGTGAGAGAAAATGTGCGTATGATACCGGCACGCACACACACATAGAAATAGAATGGGGCATTGTCTCCAAACCTTTACTGCTCTAGCACTCGTGAGCCAGTGAAGAACGTGAAAGGTAGCTGCTTCTTAATCTGTCTTCCAAGGCCAGATAGCAATGAAGCAAAGCTCTTGGATCTGCCCCACCACGGAACTTTTGAAGCACCCTGCCCCAGAGGGAGGTAGGGAAGGAAGGATAACTCTGGCTTGCCTTTAGCAGTTTTATTTGAAATGTTGAGGGCCTCTGTAAATTTTATTTTCCTGGCGCTATTAATTGATTTTACAGTTTTAATTATCTTTTAATAGCTATGTACCTTATCCAAAGAACTCTCCAGTTAATCTCTGTTTCTGACTCCCTTCCAGTATGCTCCACCATTCCCCAAAGGAGGCAACCAAACTTTGGTTGATCCAACTTAAATTTGGAAAATCTCCTGGGGGTAATTTCAAAGCACTGTTACTAGTAAAATCCTACATGCCCATGATAATGGCATTTTTTAAAACTTGTATTGATCAGATATCCCAGACAGATCCAGATTGGGTCAAACCACAATCATCCTAATCCATGAAAAGGTCCGTGCTCTGATCTTCCTGCAAACAAACCTGACTCTTATGAATAGCAAGCTCTGTGCCAGGCACCCCTATTGAAAGCTCTTGGATTGGATGGAACAGCACTGAACAGTAGAACGAGGGTGAGGTGGGATCAGTCCCGCTAAATCAAGTCTTTATGCAATTCAGATGAGCTCCTGACTCCATATTCAAGAGCATAAAGCTAGAAGTCATTAGGTAACACCAGCAGGCTGACCTTGTCTAGGCTTGGAACGTAAGCAGGATTGCCTTATTTACTGCTTGGATGGAAGAACATCAGAAAATACCACAGCTACAGACTAGAGTGAGAAGTTGAAAAAAGCATTCCAGAAGTAGCCAATGACTGTTACTTTCCTGTTGCTGCAAGAAAAAAATGCATGGATGTGTCCATAAAGTCTCTGGGAATTGATCTTATCTTAATCTTGGGAAGCTTCCTTTATTTATAACTGTTGGCTCCTGCTAATCCGTATACCCTACAGATAGTCCTTGCTTAACAACCATTCATTTAGTGCTAGTTTGGACTTACAGTGGTCCTGGACTTATGACCGATCCTCACACTTACGACTGGTGCAGCATCCCTGTGGTCACATGATCACAATTTGGGTGCTTGGCAACCAGTTCGCATTTATGACCATCACAGCATCTTGTGGTCATGTGATTGCCATTTTCAACCTTCCTGGCTGGCTTCTGGCAAGCAAAATCAATGGGGAACCACATAATTTGCTTAACAACCACATGATTCGCTTAACATCCACAGTAATTCACCTAACAACCACCACAGAAAAGGTTGTAAAATCAGGTCAGATTCGCTTAATGACCACTTCGCTTAACAACCGAAATTCCTGTCCCAATTGTGGTCATTAAGCAAGGACTACCTATATGATAATACCTCTCTTATGATAAATTGCAATCTCTCTTGAGACACAATGCAATCCACAGGACAGTATGCCTGATTAGTTCTAAGACGTGAAGCACCTTAGTTGAAAGGTGTGAAGCTGAAAGGTGTGAAACAAAGAAACATTGTTGAAAGGTGAAAGGTGTGAAGCAAAGAAACATTATTGCATCCTCATTGGTAAAATGCTGCTATTCTAACTAGAAAACCAACAGCAACATTGCTAGACACTCAGAGCTCATCCATACCACCTCCTTATCCCAGCCAAAGGCACCCCACTTACCCTTTGCCAAGGGCATGTCTTCATGACTTCATCTCAGTCCCATTGTCAGCCCACTGGTAAGGCAGCCTGACCATGGCTTTACGGGATCTCATGTGGAAGTGATGTTTGCCATGCATTCTATGCAGATAAGCTAGGGTGCGTGGAGGAGGAGGCTTGGGATGATGCCATCGGGGTCAGGGATCTGCTCAGCTACAACTGGTCCAGCAAGTCTGCTGTGGGATCACCCCCTTCTGTCTGTGCTCTAGGAATCTTTTCAGTTTTGGTTGCAAGGGAGACCGGAATTCCAGCTTTTATAGCTACTTACTTGTTATGTTTTGTTTTGTGTTATGTTTTGCTCTTTTTTTTAAGTTAGTTTGACCAGTTGACATAAAGGTGGTCACTGCCTCAATCAAGGCTCTGTGCAACCCAGAACATTGGGGGTAAAAGGTGGACAGGGGACCTTCCTCTGCATTTACCATTGCTGTGGCTACAAGAGAGTCTGGAACCCCAATTGCAAGGAACTCACCAAATGGTTTATTTTCTGTATTTTGAAGAATACGTTGACCTATCCACCTCTACATATCCAGCAAAATACCTTTCTCAAACTCCAACTCTTCAACAATGCATTTCTAGAGCTGCATCTTGGCTGGACATATCTGGATGACAGGTTGATAATGGTTTTAGAGGAACAATATACTCAAGAGCATCCCCTAGGTTAACATGTTTGATATACTTCAGGAACACTTATGGTGCATAGCTTTGGGAATGAGCAACATACAAATATGGAAAACAAATAAATGGAATAAAATACACCTTGGCTGCACAAATCTGGGCCCCTTTGTGGAAAAAAAAAGATGGGATGGAGTTTCTAGAGCATATAGGCAACACTCCAGCACATATTCTCTATGGTGATTGATGGAGGCTTTTCCTGCAGTTGGTGACATTCAAACTTCAACCAAGGGAAACCACCAATCACTGTCCTTACCACACCAACGTGGTCCACCATGTGGACAGCAGCACACAGTCCTGTTCCAGTTGCAAAGTAAGAGCAGACTGTGGGGGCAGCAAGATTTAAAGCAACAGGAGTCCCTCCTGCTCTGGGACATCAAAGTGGCTGGGTGGATGAGCTCCCTCAGAGATGAGAAGAGCCCTTCAAGCTATAACCAAGATCATTTGAATTTAGCAGGACCCAAGATACCAGCTTTGCCAAAAGGCTTGTATCTCACAAATGGTAGTTTGTGGAAATGAAATTGAGCAAGCGCTTTCCAGGCTACACTAGACTTAAGCTGAGTTTGTCATATCTAAGGCCTGAAGAAGTGCTACAACCATCCTCAACTTCTTTCATTCTAGAGGTGAACATCCCATAGTGGCAACTCTTAAGGTATTTGAAGGTCAGGCTTTAGCTCAACTATTGTGTGGCTCTCAGATCTGCTTAAACTCCATTTGCACAACCTAAATTTCTTCAAACAGCCTTCTGTGATGCAAGGCGCATGCTCAGTGCAGCCCTGTGTCTGAAATAGGCTTAATCAAGAAGGGTGTTACAATATTTTCAAATTCACTTGAATAATTTCTTAGAGATCTTATGCAATGTCAAAGCAGAGCAATACACTACCACAGTAGGAGTTGGAACGAGCCAGGAGAACAAACAGTCATTTTGTAGCTCAGGGTTGAACCGTGGAGTCCTGGGTGCTCTCTGAGCCTTGTTGTTTTCTGGCAGACGTTTCATTGCCAGACTAGGCAACATCTTCAGTACGATTTGCCTAGTCTGGCAATGAAATGTCTGCAAGAAAAGAACAAGACTCAGAGAGCACCAAGGACTCCACAGTCATTTTCTCAGTTTTGTCTAGTGGTTAAGGTGCTGGGCTGTGAGTTCTAGTTCTGCCTTAGTCTGTGAGTTCTAGTCCTGCCTTAGGCATGAAAGCTGGCTGGGTGACCTTAGGCCCGTCACTCCTTCTCAGCCCAACTCACCTCACAGGGTTGCTGTTGTGGGGAAAAGAGGAGGAGGAAGGAGTATTAGGTATGTTCGCTGCCTTGAGTTATTTATAAAAATAATAAAGGCGGGATAAAAATTAAATAAATAAGTAAACTACTTTATTAGAGTTCATTCCATGCATACAGAGAACAGACACACACCCAGTCAGGCTTGTGGTTGGCCAGCCAAAGAAAAGAGAGTTGGGAGATCTAGGATGAGCATTTTTTTTTCTGAGGGAGGAGAGGTACTGCAAATCTCAGTTTTGCATTACCATTATTCGTCATTATATTTTCCTGCCATCATTTCTTTACCAGTTGGAACTGCTGGCTGCTTTTGCTCAGTCTGCATTGCAGGTGATCAAGACCTATCATAATAAGTGCCTCTGTGATTCTTGACGTGCTGGGTATGTTTATCCATATGGCCTGGTATTCAGCACCTGGTTCTTTTGGGCTAATTTCCACAAGTCTGTTGCAACATAGACTTGAAACACAGGGAGACCATGAGTTAAAGTATATCCCTCTCTTAGGCATGGGAGCCAGCTGGCTGACATCGGGTTAATCACTCTCTCTCAGCCCAACCTCCTCACAGGGTTGTTGTTGTGGGGAAATAGGGAACATTAGGTATATACACCACCTTAAGTTGATCAAAAATGACAGTGGGATAAAAATAAAATAAATAGGTAAATATCCCCTTGTTCCTTCCTTCACCTCTAGCATTCCAAACCCTATTCTCCCTTGGGCCTGCTAGTCCTTAATAGAGTATAATAAAAATGTGTGTGCGTGTTTGTGCGTGCATGTGCATGTGTAAAAAAATTCTCAGACTGAAAAGTTTTGATTGTGAATGTCAATATTCATCATACATCAGCTTTTGGGGAAATTTTCTGAATCTTTTCAAGCCCCCTGCTCGGACTAACCTTGTTATCTTGAAACAACATCAACCCTTCACTGTGACTCCCCTCAACATCGTAAGAGCAGTGTTGTCCCTGTGAACAGGGGTGGCCTCTTCCTGCCCTGCCCTTCCATCCTAACCCCCACTCTGCTGTCATTGTCCTCTCTTCATTGAATCAACTGGATACGCCTGATGAATTTGTGCTTACTGGCTTTAGGCAGGTCTGAAGCCATCAGTTACCCTCGGTGTGGCAGAATTTAGGGCTGCTGCCTGCCAGAGTTGGGCAGAGGTTGACTTGGGGCCCCGACCATTGTGAAATCACATCAGACAAGCAACCAGAATGCCAGGACGTGATATTCCCATGCAGTTGGCCAATTCCATGCAACTGCATACTATGAAGTAGCTCACAGCGTAGGGGATGGTTTTCTGCTCATTTCCCTGTAATGTATATTTGTAATCTTACTGGTTTGGCCAAGGATCATAATATTCATTCCACTTATCCTGTTTATCAGCAGATTAAAAACATAATACTGATAAAATATTCAAAAGTCATCAGAGGTTTCCTAACAAAGCTCCAGTGGCCTTATGGCTGCCTCATCTACAAGGAAACCCCCTTTGCAATGGGAATGTTCAGAGCACCCTCTTTTCACCTGAGCTTTCCCAATGCAGTAGTGCAAGGGAGAGAAGGGGTCATGAAGGCCCTCAAAGTCCAAGTCTTGTTCAGATCAGGAATCCAAATTTAGGCATAGAAGACAGATGGCAGTCCAGCCCCTATTTGAATACGTACCTCCAGTGAAAGGAGCCCACCATATCAACAGTTGTTGCCTCCACTAACTGCTTTGCAATAGGAAATGTGATTATTTCTTCCAGTATCTGTATGTGAAAGTGCTACTAACACCGCCCCCCGCTCAAACTCTTTTCTTCTCAAGGAAGAACATTCCCGTTTCCTTCAACCCCTGTTCATAAGATTTAGTTTCTAATCCCCTGTTCATAACCATTTCTCTTCTCTGTACCTATTCTAATTTCTTTAAATTGGTCTTAAAATATGGTGTCCAGAACTGGGGACATTGTTCAAAGTGGGGTTGGGCAAATGCAGTGTAGAAGAGCCATAGGACTGGACCGTAGGGCACCCTACTCAATACCTCTCCAGTTTGATAAGGAACCATTGAGGAGAGTTCTTGGAGTGCACGTTTTGAGCCAACTATGAATCCACTTAATTACTATGTTATTGAACCCACACTTAACTAGTTTGCCAAGCTGTTCTGAATGGCCCCTTAGAAATGCTTAGCATGGTAAAAGAGGCCTACTCAGCATTCCAAAAAGCTTTTAATTCTACCCTACCCTTAATACTTGCTGAGATCAACAGCATGAAGTTATGTAAGACAAAGGTCAAATTAACAAAACACTTCCAGAGGATCCTGAACCAAAATGTGGGGTATTGTGCAATTTTATTGAAAAGTGGGTGCCTATGTGGGTAAAAAGGAAGATAATAAGTATCAACAGGATTCCTACCAAAAGATGTTAACATTAATACCGGAACTCAAGAGCCGCAGGGCCAATCGCATCCAGCCTCCAAGGTGATATAAAAATGGTGCACATCCTGAAAGGGGAGGCCAGAGGCCTTCCCCCACTGGAGTGAGTTATTGGTGGAGGTGAGGTGCAAAGACTCCTTCTGCATACAGCTACACTTACAGTATATGTGTGAACGTTTTGAGGAGGACATTATTTCAGGGACATCAGCCAGGACCTATTGTAATGATGTGTGGGAATGACCTTGGGAGACAGGAGGAAGACCCGCAGCCAGGGCAATGGTCTGATGAGAGGCAGCTCAGACCACAGGTGGGGAAAAGGCATGAGAAGCATTTCAGAAGGGGGGCTCCCTAGTTTTCCGGAGACTAAAAAGAGGGGAGGGGAGAAATACTTTCAGTCTTGCAAGTTTGTTACTGTAACCTTACAATAAAGTAGGATTCATTCATCTGGGGTGCTTCTTGTCTGGAATACCTGACAAGGCTGACACCTACCCATATGCTGTGTGTGAATGTCTGAGAGAATTTCTCTTCTTTAGAATCCTGAATTCATCAACTGTCTCCATTTGAAATAGATCAAGGTTCAAAACTTTCTTCTTTGCCTGCATTCACACTAGTTACTAAATATATCTACTTTTTGGATTGGGACTATACATTAAACCATAAACTTCCCAAATGGGCCTGGTTCACACAACATGCTCAGCCATAAGAAAACCTAATCAAGCTTAGCACGTTATACAAATGCACCTGCTAGGTCTTTAAATGAGTTGGGTCCACGGCTGGTGTAAAGACAGTCTCAATCTCTCCATTTAAGAACCTCACATGTCTCTCTCCTTCTGTCTTGACTCCCTCACTTCGATATTCCAAACAAGGTTCTCCACCACTAGTCCCTATTCCAACATGCACAATTGCATCATGCCTTTCATCGTATATACACAGTATCTGTAATTATCTACAGTACCCTAAAAATACAATCTCAAAGTAAAATGCAATTCTTCTAGAGCTGTCACCTTTAATCTGATTGCTGTGAGTTGGTAGAGTGATTCCAAAGCTGAGGGCTGCCTTTTCCAGCCTGGGTATTACCCAGATACCAGAGCATTCTTTGCAACTAATATGCATGTTAGAGAATTCTGGGAATTTTGGTTGACAAAGGGTGGTCTAAGGTCTCTGGTCTCAACATCCAAATTTCAAGCAAGCTAGAAAATGAAACAGAGAGGGCATTCCTAGGTTTAGGCTAATTTAAAGTATTTGTCAGTACCTATCACACACAGTGGGTATGAGTGGAAAAGAATGTCCTTGATTTTCCCGTTATTTTATGGTTGGTTGAGTAACCAGGGTTGCATCCAAAGTGGTGGTGTTGCAAAATAAATCTTCCAGGTTTTTAACTTTTTAGTTTTAGGCAATTGAACTTGAGTGACACATGAACTTGAGACTCAATTGCCCAACTCTGACCCAGCAATGTCCTGTATTTAGTTGCAGGCTTTGAGGTTGGCACCACACCCCTGGTAAAGGGCCTGAACTGAAATATACTTCAGCCTGGACTAATTTCCAATGTTCCAGGCAGGGATTAAACAATGCAAATTAAAAGCACTCAATATAGCTCACTTACTTTCCCCTGAAGTCTCCAGTAATCTGAATGACGAAGGTTCCCAACTAAATCAACAACTCAGATTGGTTAAAAAAGGGAGACTCATCTGGCCTAGTTAGTTAGCTAACAAGACTAGAGATCTTTAAGCACTGAAATGGGCATTTAATTCTGGAGAATTTTTGAACTGGCTGAACGAGAAAAAGGAGACTAGCTGGGCAGAAGCAGCCCAGGAGATTTGGGACAATTGTTATGTAGTTCACCCCCGTTCTCTTATCTTTCTCAACCTATACATTTGTAGGATTGTGCAGTACTTTGGATTCAAAGAGGCACACATATGTCAGACTTTGTGGGGTGCTACCATAGCTATACTTAAAATCAAATTTCCATAGAGCAGTAGAAGTCTCTCCTTCAAGGAAAAATGTACTCCTAAGAGGCCTGGGAGTAGGAACTGAATAAGGGGAATGTAAGGTGGATTCACAGAAAGTCTGAAGAACTTGAAAATCAACTATTTTATTATAAACAAAAACTTCAAGTCTCATATTAGAAGCAATTAGTTGTGAGCACATAACATGTGAAAATATTAGAAATAGAAAAACAAAGGTTCTACCCAACTTCAAGAGCTTTGGAGCTTAGACAATACACATTAACTTTCATACCAACTGTTTAGATATTCTGCTTTTCAGCTTAAAAGGAGTGGGGCAATAAACTTGCTTATCTATTGCATTCTGATGGTTTGACACTATCACCTTTATTAGAATATTGCCAGCAAGTGTTACAAACAAAGTAACATTAAATTAATACTACAAACAAATTGTTAAACTAGAAAGAAGATATGCAAGCCAACTTTGTCCCAAATAGTAAACAGAAGTCCAGTGATGCAGATATCAGACCTGAAGCCATGGAAGAGTTAAGTCACGTCACATTTCCAGCTTAGGGCAGGCAGAAGAGGCTTGTCTATGACTCTAAGCTGCTGCCTTGCCAAATGTGAAGGCTCTGCTCTGGCTGCAAGGCCTCGCTCTCTCCTAAGACCGACACATCATGCTAAGCCCAACAACATGATTCCCAGTAGTATCAGTGAAAAGGCACTGAACAGCAAATCTTTCATTCCTTCCACAATGGATTTTCCATGGTCAAAAAAAGCAGCCAAAGAAGCAGTACAAAAACCTGAAAGAAAAATTTAACACCCCCTGATTCTGTGAGTAAGGAGCAAGGGAACCCTGTGGTAACAGCCTCATCTGGAAGCGCCCAGCAAGAGAGAGACAGAGAGGCACAGAGAGAGAGAGAGAGAGAGACACACACACACACACACACACTAAAATGTTCTGCACTAAGCACAAACCTCAGCAAATAAGACTAGTTTTGGCAAGTGATGAAAGCCTTTAATTAACCAAAACTGAACCCAACCCAAGAAAAAAAAAACTCCCTGTATCCGCAATTGAATGCAGGTGAATAATTAATGTAAAAATATTTCTTGAAAGATACTTCAGAAATAATTTACACACTAAACAACAATAAAAGACAGCAAATAACTCAATACTTGTATTCATGTTTTTAAAAAAAAACCCTAAAAAATCAACCCAATAAACCTGTAAGACACATCCAAATAGTTGTCCAATTACCAAGACATGTGAGGCAACTAAGTTTCCTTCCATGGACTTTCAGTAGCATCCCATTCATAAGTTCACATAGCTCCGGTCAAGTGTCCAATCGCATTTGTCCATGTGTGTGTGAATGTGACCGTGCCTTTGTTTCAAAACCCCATCCTGAGGAGGAAAAGGCATGTTTGGCCTGTCGGCCTCTTTTTTGTTGCCCCTGTCACATGACTGAATAGACCAGTTCGTAGCGTGACATTACCAGGGTTAAGAGGAAGACAAAGAGCATTTTTACCAGGCCTATATAATTCCAAACATCTTATGGCAGATTCAGCATGTGCCATCATACGATCTTTTTGTGATCTCTTGATCTCTTTAGGCCACTGACATAAAAAATGGAGGGGGCCGCATTCTTGGAGAAAAGAAAATGCCCCGCTAAGAAGCGGGCTTTTCCTGATCTCAGGTTCCCACCAATGTTAGAGACTTTGCTCTGCTCCTGTGCTTTTCTAACAGCATCTAAGCAAACCATCAGCTTCCAATTCAGTACAAACCTCTAAATCAAGAATCATAAAGCACATAGCATCTAATTAGCTAAGTAAGGGACTTTATTGATTTTATTTAGAATCTTTGCTATATATCAGTGTTTCTCAACATTAGCCATTTTAAGGTGTGTGGAATTCTACCCCCAGAACTCCCAGCAAGTATCTTAAAATGGCCAAGGTTGAGAAACGCTACTAAACATAATCGCTGCTTTCCTTTGTCCGTTTCCTCTTTCCCTTTTGCTCTGCTATTGAAAAAAGGGAATGTCTCACTAAATCTTCCTCAATTCAAGCCTGCAGGCTGCTTAACTTAGAGTTTTTACAAGGTTTTTGTTAAACTCTTTACTTCTGGGCAAAAACTTCCCAAGTACATTCTTTCTCTTTCCTCAACTGAAGGGAAGGGCCTTGGATATCTCTGGCTAAGAGAACTAAAACCTGAGACCTTTCAGGAAGTCCTGCCAGCCTGGTAATAACTTCCTGCCCTCTGAGATCCTTTTGTATTCACTTTTGTAGGTAAACAATAATGAAGGTATAAGTTCAATAAATACCTATAGAACTCACAATTGTCCATCAGCAAAACGATTGGTCTTTACACCTTTGGTACATGCTGTTCTTTAAAGATGCACTCAAAGGGGGAAACAAGTATGTTCAGTCAAGGGTGTCTGAGATCCTACCTTTCCAAATACCAGAAGAATGAAGTCCATGGGGTTTTCCATTATTTCCTTGTGTTGCTGAAGTGCTTAAGGAAGTACAACCAAATTTTAACTAACTGGTTATTATACCCTTGCTTTCGACTGGGGCAAAATACTCATCTTGGTGCCATATCTACTTGTCTTTGTTGATGCATCTTAACCAAGAATTTTCAGATAAGCCTAGATATTTAGAGGAGGCCTGATGGGTCAAAGTAGTCATTCATCAAATCCTGTCTTCCAGGGCCCAGCCAGATGTTTTTGGGAAACTGAGCAACAGGGAATGGAGATATGCCATCCCTTCTTGCTCTGCTGTTTGACCTCTATGTAGTACATTTACTCTCATGGCTAATATAAAAGCCCTGGAGAGACCAATTAGACTGCTAGAGGTAGGTGTGGCAAGGACATCGTGTCCTCCACTGGCTAGCAAACAAGTGCCCTAAAAATGAGACCTAATGGGATACATGAAAAAATAAACCACATGCTCCCAAGTTCCCTCTTTCTGGTATAAAAGCTCTGCCTCTCTCAATGTCAGGTCTCCACAATGACTACCTCAAAGGTTCCCATCATGACTTCATAGTAAATACTGAGATAATCAAATCAAGTAAGAGAATAGTGTAGCCTCTGCCCCTTCCTAAAAACGGGATCAGTTGTGGGGCAAGTGACTTCCCCGTTTGGAAGCAGCGACTAGCCAGCTGAACACTCAAGGGGAGTAAGAGTTGGGCCTATGGGAGATGTCCGCAAAACGAAGCCGAGAGCAGTCAGATGTTCTGCCCCACCATTTGCAAGGTAAGCGATAGGGGGAAATTGCTGAGAGAGAGAGACTGAGCAGGATAAAATTCAAAACAGATCCTGCCTTTACCATTAAGGAACAACCTGACTCTCCTCCAAGAGACAATACAACTTTTTCCTAGGACGTGGAGGGAGGGAGCTCCAATTGCCTAGTCCCAGCTAAAAACTCAACGGCTACTTCTGGGATTGATCTGTAAAATTAGGTGCTTCTCATATAAGATGATCTTATCTTCTGCCTTCCCATTCAGTATACACATCCTTTTCTCAATTTCTAATAGTTTTCAGAACTGCTGCCTAGAAGTCTAACTAACTCTAATGAGAGAAACAGAGAAAAAAACAGAGAAGAGAAAAGGAAAAGTTTGCAGAGGAGGGGTGGAAAAGACTTAGAAAAGCAGCCTCCAAGACCGACTGGGGGTGGGGGGCAAGGTTTGGCTACATGCCTTGAATATATTGTTTCAAAAGACAAAACTAGAATGAGTTAGTCACCCATTTAAACATCCTAAACACATTGCTTGGTAGTTATGTGGCTGTGCAAAGCATTTGAAAGGGGGGCTTTGCAAAATTAGTGAATTATCCACCCTCAAAGCATGAAGCAGCTGCAACGTGAAGACAGCTTGGCTTGGCTGTTTTGAGGGGCGACCCTGACTGTTCCCATCTGTGTGTGCATGCACAGAAAGCCCATCTGATTCAACTATCAGCCAAGCAAAGCAGCTGTGTATACACACACCTGAGCAGGGAACCAGGAAAATCTTCAAAACAGCAGCTCCTGGCCTTTCAGAGGACACAACTGATTTAATGTTCATTTGTGTCAATGCACTTTGCGAAGCCCCCTCCGTTTGATGCTTTGCACAGTCCTAACAGCTAGTAAACAAATCAAATGTATAACTAAGTTGCTGGAAAGACAAGGAAACAAACGTCAGGGAAACAGGTCTTCAGCCAGTCTTCTAGCTTCCATCACCAGTCCGAATTTTTCGAGCCAAGATGGTCTCCTTGGCCACTTTCTTGCAGTCGCTGGCCAAGCCAAGATAGCACATCAGATCAATGAAACCAGTAGTGAAATTCCACCGCCAGCCAAATTCACTCGTTGAGTAATCGAAGGGGAAAGTATGATGGTAATTATGGAAGCCTTCCCCTAAAGAGAGAGAGGAACAAGAAGAAAATGGTAAGAGGCAAAGCCCATCTTCCCCTCCTTTCCCTAGGAGTAGCCTTTGGGAAGTAGCCAACTCTACTCAGTGTTCCCCTCTTGTGACACAGGAAATGCATTTATCTGAAACGGGCTTCCTGGCATCATAGTCCTTTACTTTTTATTATTTATTCGTAACGTTTACTAGCCCCTCTTCATTATAAAATACTCCTAAAGCCAGGAGACAGCATCATAAAGCATGTAATAGAAAAGCAAAACAAAAGACATCGACACCCACAGCACAAACCCATCCAAAACCCTGTGTGGGCAAGAAAGATGTTGGTTTGTGTGGAAAGCTTACAAGCGCCAGCATCTCTGAGCAGGGAGAGGGGTCTGCAATTGGGAAGGGCTTCTTTTGCTTTTCCCCACAAGGAAGTGAACCCACAGCAGCACCAGAAAGAGGACAATGTTGAGATGGTAGCAAAGTTTTCTGATCTCCTTGTTGCCATCTAGCGGTCTTCCCAAATTTTGCGCCACTGATCTGGTAGTCCTTCCCAGACCACAAGTATTGAGTTTTGCAGATCAGTTCGAGGACGTTGTGCTTAGCTCGGTAGCATATTTAAATTCCCTATTCTTCACTGTTTATCCCTATATTGTCGCATATATTGTTGTCTGTCTTACCACCATTAACTTGTTTTTAAAAACACAGGATTAAACAGCTCATCTTTTATGAATACTACCACAGCACTAACTGAGTTAAACCTCGTTCCTTTCTGGTCATTTCAAGTGCTGATTTACTATTGGAATTATCATGGAAAGTGAGATTTACATTGTGGGATTTACACGCTCAAAATACTTTGATATGAAGTCTAGATTTCTTTCTTTTTTTAAAATCCAACATTAAGAAGCCTCTAGCCCAGAAATCTTCCTTTCCTGTTTCCAGGAAAAAGCTTTTTTTCCTCCTCAGATGAGTAGCTGATGGTGGGGCACGGAAATGCTGTTATCTGCAATAGAGCTTCCAAGAGCCTCTATTTCTATCAGTGGAGGCTGTTTTACAACCTAATTGCCCTGAAGGCCCTTGGGACTGGATGATGCTGAGGAAAGGGGGCCTGTACCTACCTTCTTTGAAAAGCATCTCACAACAGCCGAGAGTCATGGTGGCACTGAAGACTGCTTTAAGGCCAGCTGCTGCACACCAGAAGGGAATTTTCAAAGGTGGCCGAGAGGGAGGGAAAGATCTGTTGCTGTGTTACCACCCCTGCTCCTCCCAATGCTGAGAAAAAAAATTCTGCCCAGTATTTATTTTGGGTGGTGCAAAACCAGTGCCTTAATCCTTGCAAAGCTTTGTAAGGCTCTTCTTTTATCTTTTAAAACAACCCTATGCTTTCCCCATCTTGAACAGGACCCATTTTTCTTGTTTCTTGGTGGAACAGCCTTAAGCTGCTTAAGCCACTCATCTCACCACAGAAGCCAACCTGCTGGCCTCTGCCTATTCCAAGGGCATCACGAAGTTCCCGGCCATTCCCCTGCACCCCCAGCCAAAACCTGTTGCCAATTCCTAGCCTAAAAGCTGAACAGGAGCAATTTGACAAGGCTATAAAGAGAACAGCTGATATTTTCCAAAAGTGTCACCCACCCACCCTTCGTACTAAAATATGGCTTTAACATATCCTCCACTGGTAGGATTCAGATCTGGATTTCCAAGATGGGAAAAAACATAATCCTTCTCTCAGTTCCTTTGGAAAAATAAGACAAGACTGCAGAGTCTGCAGGTGAAAAACTCCACTGGCCACAACAGAGGGTCTCTTAAAAATCTGTTACAGCATGAGGGAGGCTGAACTATCCAACGAAGCAGGGAAGGGAAGGGTTAGGTCTTCTCCATCCCTCCTAGAGCGGCCTTGGTCTGCACTGGGCCCCTGATGAAATAGAATAAATAGAAACCGGAACTGAAGCGCCACAATCTACCACCAGCTCCATGGCTGCTGGCTGGCTTCCTACGCCTTACGTACCCAAGGCTCCAAAGACCACAAAGTGGTTTTCTCTGGGGTTGATATGGCGATCATATGGCCGATTGCCATACGTGTGTGCTGCACTGTTCACCAGCCAGGAGGCATTGAGGGTTACTGTGTAGCGGAGAATAGACAGCAGGAAGCTGGTGAGAAAGGCTTCTCCCCAGCAGTACCAAGGAACAAAGGAAGGAAACAAGAAGCACAGGAGCACCACGGAGGCCTTGTAATGCCTGAAAAGAAAATTGGATGTATTAATATACCAAACTATGGGGTGTCATGGAAATCATGGCAGAACTCTAATTTCTGCATTTTCAGTAAGGAAACTATTGGTGATACTGCTCCGGGTAGCAAAAAGTCAGGAGCCTAGTAGCACCTTTTCCAATTAACGGATTTTATTAAAAGGCGCAAACTTTTGTGCTACCAGACTCCTGATTTTTTGCCACCATGGAACACAGCTCTCCTCCTACAGTGCTCAAGGGTGGCATGTTTCATTCAAAAGCAATGAATGTTCAAGTTCAAAATTACAATTGCTAAAAATCTGAACTGCTGCCCTTGACTCGAGTCGAACACTGTCATTCTAGTTGTTGAACATTCTAGAAATCTTTACTTCACCAAAGGTTCAATTTTTGATAAATTACCTTGATGTATATATTATTCATTCTTGTCGATGGGACCTGCGGCACGCCCTGTTAGACCTAATGGGATTGGCAGATGTATTCAGGGAATACCTCTGATAACCCAATCCATACCACAGAGGGCTTTGAAGGTCAAAACCAGCACCTTGAATTGGACCGGAAACAGACTGATAACTGATGCAGCTCGTGGAGCAGAGGTGTGACGTGTGTTCTTCTGGAAACACATATAACTGCTCACGCCGCTACAGTCTGCACCAGCTGACGCTTCCGGATACTCTTCAAGGGCAGCTCCATGTAGAGTGCATTACAGCAGTCCAACTGGGAGGTGACGAGGGCATGAGTAACTGTGAGTAGAGCTCCTCAATCTAGAAATGGGTGCAACTGATGCACAATACGAAGTTAAGCAAAGGCCCTCCTAGCCACGATTGCCACCTGCTCCTCGAATGTATATAATTCTGATATACTGTAGGAAATGGAAGATAACATGCAGCAAATAAAAAGAAGAATTCAACAGAAGAATTATAATGGCTTAAACACAAGGTCTGGCCTTTAGTCTCTAGTCAAGTAGTAAACATTTGGGCTCAATTAGCAATTCAGTAACAGATAGCAATTGCAGCAGATGATGAAAAGAATTCAGCTGGCATTGTAATTCAGTCACTGCCAAGCACTTTTCCCAGATCGTTTTCATTTCTCATGACTGCAATAACCCCTTGCTCACCTTCTCTGGAACATCACAACTCGGTCACCTTTCAGGTCAGACAAGTCCAGCTTCTGTCCTTTTTCAATGACATCAGGGTGTTTGCGCACCAATAGCCAGCCAATATGAGCAAAGAAAAAGCCCCGTTTTGCATTGTGGGGATCTGCATCAGTCTCAGAGAATTTGTGGTGTGCACGGTGGTCTCTGGCCCACTCATAAATATCATTCTAGATGGAGCACAAAGAGAATAATTTGAACGATGTTCAAAAGTAGAATGCTCCTTAGATTTACTCCCTGCCTATCCCCAAGGAACAGGGAAGAAGGGAAAAAATACTTTATTAATCCTTTACTCTACTCTAGGGTAGGCAAAAAGTATTCCCATCTGACCAAATCACTGGATGATTTTGGCTACCTACCTATTCCTAGCCATTATTAATTCTGGTGATGGATTATAAAGATCGTAGTCTAACAATGTAACAAGATCCAACATGAGCGGGGAGGAGGGAAGGCTGCCTTGAGCTTGGGGACCTTCAGCTTGGATCCCTTCCAAATCGCAAAGCCAGCCTTCCACACTGACTCAAGTGTTTGTGAGCAGAGCATCCTGTTATTTCCACCCTTTCCAATAAGAGTATAACCCTTAGAAACAAAAGTAATATTCAACCATTTAAAACTATTTTATTTTGCTGATGTTACTTGACAGGTCTTGACTAAATGATGCCAGGAGAGACCAGAAAAATGGCAGTCTGATGTCCAAAAGTCTTTGGATGGTGTTTCCCAGTGTCAGGTACTTTAAGATATGTGGACTTCAACGCCCAGAATTCCCCAGCCAGCATCCCTAACCCCTGCTCCAGCTCCTGTTCTTTTCTAGGAGGAAATATTTGCTTTCTCTGCAAACAGTGGGAGGGAATATCTTTAGACCAACTTGAGCGTTGGTCACATTTGAGACAACAATGGCTGGAAGTCTTTGGCAGCCAGTTTTGGTTCACCCATCTCGCTCAAAATGTTATTTTGGGGATTGGCTTGTCACATGAACTGAGCTTTTGGTGGAATATAAATGATGGTTTATAGCTAGCCCCAAGCCTAGGTTAATTAAAAAGTAACTAGGTAACCAAAACAAAACGCCAACTGGAAACTTTTTTATAAAAATGACAGGGGGAAGTGTTCACATTCTCCATGAGATGCCAAATTCTGTACGGAATTCCAGGGCCAAACTGCAGAAATGTGCAGCCTTGTCTGCCGTATTTCCTATTGCCTTTGAAGCCCCTTCCTACCTGGAAAGCCATGGAGTTGATTATGGCCAAGAATATTCGGAGAGGCAAGGTAGCTTTGTAAGACCGGTGACTCCAAAGTCGATGTGCTCCAGCTGTAACTCCAAGACCACCCAAGATGAAGCACAAAACAGCTATAGATGAAAAAGGGGAGGAAAAGAACCTGTCAAGAGGATGGAACTGACATCTTAGCATAATCCCCAAAAGCCCCAGCTTTAAAAAAAAACTTCTTTAATATTCAGAAAAGATAAACTTCAGACAGAAGAGGGATTTCCATTCAGCTAACTAACCATGGGACCTGACACTATCCACTCTGGTGCATGGTTGTCCAGGTTCTTTCCAGATTCACTTTCACTACTAAATCACACAACTAATGTGTAAGGTTTGCATATTCCTTGTGTAGGAATCAAAAGTCTTCTATTATGAAGCATCACAGATGTCCAGAAATAATTCCTTTATCTATGGAACTTAAGAACCCGAACTGTATGACTTACGTGTTGCTTTTGATATGACAAGTGATTAATTATCCAATTCCAAACCACATTTCAAACATCCTGATTATCATGCTAACTCCTGCAAAGTAAGGACTCATGCCACAGGCAAAATTTTAAAACATTATCCCCAGTAATTCCTTAAGAGGATTCAGATCTGCTCTTGCATAAATCACTTCAGTCCAGTCAAGAGTTTTTTTGTCTAAGGTAAAGGTAAAGGTTTCCCTTGACGTAAAGTCCAGTTGTGTCCGACTCTAGGGGGCGGTGCTCATCTCCGTTTCTAAGCCTTAGAGCCGGCGTTGTCATAGACACTTCCGGGTCATGTGGCCAGCATGACTCGGAACGCCGTTACCTTCCCGCCGAAGCAGTACCTATTGATCTACTCACATTTGCATGTTTTCGAACTGCTAGGTGAGCAGGAGCTGGGATGAGCAACGGGAGCTCACCCCGCTGCGTGGCTTCGAACCGCCGACCTTCCGATCGGCAGCTCAGCGGTTTAACCCGCAGCGCCACCGCGTCCCTTACTTTTTTTGTCTAAGAAGGCACCTTATCTACCCAACTCAACAAAAAGAGGGATGGAAGTATCTGGATGCTGACAAGTCCACTCTATCTCCTTACTCACTAAGTTTGGCCTGGAAACCACGTGAGGTCTTCAGTCCAGGTCTTGTGGAGTGCAGGTTAAGATGCAGATAGGCTAGGATCTGAACTCACCCTCTGGAGAATTCTTTCAGGCAGATGAATACTGCGTACCTAAATGGATGCTACATTATTTTAACTATCATAGGAACTGGAGTTTGAATCAAGTGCTAGTGATTCATTAATAGGAAGAGCTGGGAATAGAATTCAGGACAATCCCCATATTGCTACCCAAACAAAGGGCAGGTGCCAGTCAAGAAAGCCTTCACCTGACATTACTACATTTGGGAAGCATTAAGCAAAAGTGCGTGCAAATCTGAGCACTGGATTTCAGCTGCAACTATTTATGATGACCCTGAACATTCCATTAATCCCATTGGTTTGGAAACAGGCAATACTATAATCAAGAGCAAACCCCTTTACTACCAGGTTTCCTTACCTGCACAACCTTGCAAGGTCACATTTTTTCGAGCCTATCACCAACACCTTCAATCACAATATTCACTAAGTAAATGTTGAAGCATGCAAATTAGGTAATTTATGTAGAGATGCTTAATTAGCAGCTTGTTCCAATTACATCTAATACTAAACAATAATGTGGGATTTTAAAAGCCAAAATTGCAAACCTTCCTGTCGCCAAAAGCCACTGACACAGCAACACCTATCATCTGCAAACTGAAAATGCCAATTGTTTGTAAGTTTTTGCAAGATCCCAACCCACGCCCAGAAAAAACTGTTGTGAAGAACAAATAGATTTGGAAAAGGAGGGGTCATTCTAAAAATATGTGCACACATATAAGCAAAGCATAGCCTGATCTAGTTCTGCAGGTCCTAGGAAAGAAATAAGCTTATAAGCTTTGTCTGGCTAAGGTGGTTGTCAGTTCATTCAGTTTCATTTTTTTTATTTATAAATGCATATTCAATTTTTGTCAGGGAAATAAACACTCAAAATGATTTACAATTACAGCAGAAGAAGAAAAAGCAATCTAAAGAAAATATTTTATTTATTTTTATGTATTTTTATGTATTTTTAATTTTATTTAATTTATTAGGCACTGATCGGCTCCAGGCAACTCTGGGAGGCTCACAATGTAACAAACAATAAAACACAATATGAATAATAAAAAACTAAAGAAAGAAAGAACAAGAAAATAAGAATAAGAAAAATAAAGAACAAAACCAAGATGGCAGTGTGGCCAATGACACAATTCTCTATGACTGCTTAAAAGCATTCAACGTGGGCTGGGGAAACATTCCATAAACTGGTATTTTTACAAATCGTACAGTGGAGCTTTCATAGATGGAGTACATTCTCAACCCAGATATTTCTTCCTACAGATGTTGATACTTCTCCAAATTGTACTTTACTTATATTGAAAAACACTATAATCTGAGAACATCTGTCAACTATCATAGTGCTGAAATCACTGTAAAAAGGTGCCACTTACACATCTGGAACTGAGAGGCAGTGTAGAAAACTGGGCTGTCTTCAAGCCCCAGTGGTCCTTTGGGATCATTGTCAAGAAAGTGGCTGAATAAGTACATGAGAGACACTCAAAAGCAAAATAGATCTCAACCTTTGAAACAAAGATTCCCTGACTAGATTATCCTTCTGCTATTCCATTATTCTCAAAGACGGAGGTGGACTGCAGATGGATGTGAGTAATATGGAGACACACCTGAGCTGATGGCCAATTTTAGGTTGCCTTTCAAAGCTCTTCCAGGAAAAGACATTGTGCTTTCCATTATTTCCAGCAATGACTTCACAGGATATTCCCAGAGCTAGCCTCCCACAGTTCTCAGATTCATCCCTGAGAAATGCAAATGTTACCACTGGGATGTTTTATATCCTCCCAGAAGGAACATTTAACAAGACAATCTATATAATGATGGCAGCTTGAACATGAACCAGATGCCACTCTTGCAGTACATCTTCTCAGAGAAATGACCAAATTGACTTAGAACTCAGATCTTGTTCAGAACAAAATGCCTTTGTGAGGACTCAACTTCTGCTTCCATTAGGGGGAAAAACAGTGCTAAGCCACAGAAATATATTAATGGGAAATAAAAAGGGGAACATTTGGTTGAGCTATCATTCCCAAACCTTGAATATCTCTCTCCAGCTGATTGCCTGCCTATATCTTAGAAGGCAACCTTTAAGTAGCAAATTGTTGCCTTAAATTCCATTCTGATCATACTGGCCATGATCCCCTCCCAGCAATTTGTACTGAATTTTCAAATGCCCCCCAGATCTTGTGGTATGTTCCATAGTCAAACCCTATTTTGTACTTTGTATCAAGTACAGCGTGGTGAAATGGTCAGCTACTCTAGTGAGGGGAGAGAGAATGGATGTTCATTTCTAGTTGTAAGTACCAGCCACAATGACCATATGTTCTTTATTATAAAGAACAATCCTTTATTTCAGAAAGCTGTCCTTTGGATTTATTTATTTATTTTCTTGGTTTTGCTCTTTTATTGTCCTTTGTAAAGCAAAGTTATAAACATAAACATTTTTTTAAATCCTGATGAACCTCTTTCAGATTTGCCAAGAAAATTTTCCAAGAAAATTGGGCACTGTAGTACTTGTCGGCATTTTTTTTCTGCTCTTGGCTACCATGGTAATTAAGTACTTCCTTAAGCATCTGCTGAGTGAAGAGGCCAAATTTAATTGTCCTCAGTTTAGGTGTTAATAGTTGCATTGCCTGAGGGGAAGGCAGCTTGCAGGACTTGTCTAGTTTTTAGCCTTGCAGCTAAGTAAGCAGCTCCTCTCTGAGAACGAGTGTGAATGCACAAGCCTGTAAATATGTTTTTGTGCTTTCTGTAAATAAACTTATTTTTTATAGAAATGCCTGGTGTGTGATTTTTCTGATCTCTCTGGGCCAAATGCTTTCCAGCACTCTGCAAGAGGTTATGGTCCCAGTAAACCCAGTAAAACAGCCCAATAAAACCCCAGAGAGAGCAGAGAGATCAGCTCCATACCTCATGCACAACTTAAAGGCAGGTAGCAAAGACCTGTGAAGATTTTTCTTTGGAGCCGCCTGGAGATTTTCCAGCAACTGCTGGTCTACAGGACAAAGAAGCCAGCTGAGGTGATTTGCAAAAGAAGGAAGAAGCCATGGCTACCTCCCAGCCCTCAGCGATGCCTCTGGAGCGCCTATCAGAGACCAACTATTTGAACTGGGCCCTGAAGATGGAAATGTATCTTCGCAGAGAGAATCTTTGGCTGCCAATTGGTGAGCAAACCCCCCAAAATCCCACTGTTGAATGGCTTAGACAGGATGAGTGGGCTAGAGCCACCATTATCCTGGGAGTTGAGGATAATCAGCTAGTCCACATGTGAGATATGCAGTCTGCAAAGCAACTTTGGGATGCTTTGAGAGACTTGTATGTAAAGGCAACAGCAGGGAGTAAAGTTACCTTGACGAAAAAGCTGTACAGAGCCTACCTTGCAGAAGGAGATAGCCTTCCTGAGCACCTGCATCATATTCAGCAGCTGTTTGTTGAGTTGCAGGAGAGAGGAATGGAATTTACACCTCGCACAAAATCCTATATACTGCTGTCCTCATGGGACACGCTAATTTATACCCTGGAGGCTATGCCTGAAGCAGACCTCACCCCATCGTATGTTACACAGCACTTACTCGCTGATTGGGAGAAGAGAGAGGAAAGAACCACCCCCCCACATCTCTTCTGGAAAGCTACAGCATCAGAAAACGAGGGAAAAGAAGGGAAAAGAAGCTGAGGCTACAGCGCTAGCCAGCCAGTGATGCTTCACTTGTAGTTCAGCTGGCCATTTGCAGAAAGACTGTGCCTTGAGACCCAAGAGTAGAAAGACAGAGAAGAAGAACACAAGGGCAACACAGAAGAAGGCTCTTCAGACAACCCAAATTGCACAGGTTGCTGAGAAGGGTAATTCTGATGTATGGGTGTTAGATTCTGGGGCCAATTGTCATTGATGTAATTGAAAAAGCTCTTTTGTGTCACTGTCTAAAACTGAAAGACAAAGTGTATCTTTGGCTGATGGGTCTGTGACCAAAATTATGGGACAAGGTGACTTGTATTTATCCTGCTTGGGAGAAACTGTAAAAAGTGTGTTGTATGTGCCAGATTTACAATCAAACCTTTTATCTGTGGCACAATTGGCTGCAACAGGGTATATCATAACATTTAAGAAAAATGATTGTGAGATACGTAAAAATGGGAAATTGTGTGCTACTGGTATGTTAAAAGACTCCTCGTACATTGTGCAAAATGCAAGGAAGCCACGCTGCAAGCCTGCAGTTGGCAACACGCCATATCATGACCAATTTGTACACCTGATGCATAGGAGATTTGGTCATGCTAATTTCAAGTATATAGCACAAATGCCACAGCTGTGTGCTGACCTAAAGATAAAACCCTGTGACAAATACTTAGACTGTGTAGTTTGCAAAGAGTGCAAAACACTAAAAGCTCCTGTGAGTAAGCACAGTGACAGAGTTACAACTAGACTTTTGGAAATTGTACACTCTGACATTATTGGTCCTTTTGCTCCACGTCTTGGACAAGCAAGGTATGCAATGACCATCATTGATGATTTCTCAAGATACACATTTATCTACATCTTAAAACATAAAGATGAGGCATTTGAGAAATTTAAAAGTTTTGTGACATGGGCAAATGGAAAATTCCCTAGGCCTGTATCTGCACTCCAATGTGATAGAGGAGGAGAGTACCTTTCTCACAAATTCAAAATGTTCCTAGCAGAAAAGGGGATAGAACAAATTCTAACCCTTACACCCCTCAGCAAAATGGTGTTGCTGAAAGAAAGGGCAGAACCTTGCAAAATGCAATGGAATGCATACTTAAAGATTCACATTTATCTTTTAAGTATTGGGGAGAGGCAATGTCCACTGCCTGTTATGTGCAAAACAGACTGTATAACTCTGTAATTCAGGACACTCCATTCCATTTGTTTTATGGTGCGAAAACAAAGGTAAATCATCTGAGAGTGTTTGGTAGCACTGCATGGGTTCATATTCCAAAACAACAGAGAAGGAAAGGAGGCCCCACAACAAAGAAAGCCATCTTTGTTGGCTGTGAACAAAGCCAAAGGAGCTACAGGCTCATAGTGGGAGAGAAATTAATAATTAGCAAAAGCGCTTCTTTTGCTGAACAAAACTGGGGGAGATTAAACTCTAGCTCTCCAGTTGATCTGACCACCACAAGAGAGCAGCAAGGACTTGCTGATGGTGATCTTTTGCCTGATGAGGACATTAAGCCAGAAAAGCAAACTGAAGATCTGTCTGATGAGACAGATGCTTCTCAGGAAAGTGATAGGAGTCAAAATTTAAGCCCTGTATTACCTCGCAGATCTCAGAGGAGTAATAAAGGCGTTCCTCCATCACGTTTTCAGGCTGAAACAGTAAAGGCTTTTCACATATTCACAGAACCTGAGTCCTTAGAACAAGTGAATGCTTTACCACCTGAGATTGCACAAAATTGGCATTCTGCCATGCAACAGGAGTTAGCATCCTTGAAAGAAAATAAAACATGGAAACTAGTAAATCTACCTCCCAATGAACGCTGTTTAGGTTGTAGGTGGGTTTTCAAACTGAAAAGGGATGCTCATGGCAAAATCCAAAAATATAAAGCAAGGTTGGTTGCAAAAGTGTTCACTCAAAGGAAAGATTTAGACTTTGACAAGACTTTTGCACCAGTTACTAAAGGTGAATCAATTAGATTACTGTTAAAAATTGTTGCACTCAAAGGAATGTCAGTTCATCACTATGGCTTGATTTTGAAGCCTGCATGAAAAGCCATTTCACATTAAAAAGCCTTGGAACAGTAACAAATTATCTAGGCTTGGAAATACACAGGAAGAAGGATGGTAGCTTTCTGTTAAGCCAACGTAGTAAAATTCAAAAGCTCCTAGAGGATTTTAATATGCAAGTCTGTAAACCAGTCTCTACTCCAATGATAACAAATTTTCGAAAGATATAGGAGAAACTCAATTAACTGAGGCAGAGAAATATAGATCTGCAATTGGAAGTTTACTGTACATTGCAAATCACTCTTGCCCAGATATCTCAAATTCTATGGCCATTTAAAATAGACAGGTACAGAAGCCTACATCTACTGGAAAAGCAGCACTGAAGAGGTTAATAAGGTATTTGCAAGGAACAAAGAATTATTGCCTGAAGCTAAATGCCTGTGGAACAAAGAAATTGCAGGCTTTTGCCAATTCTGACTGGGGAGCAGATGCCAGTAACAGGAAATCCACTTCTGGGATTTTAATTCAATTTGCTGGGTCGAGCTTAGGCTGGCATTCTAGAAAGCAAACACTTGTTGCTCTTTCCACTGCAGAAGCAGAGTTTTATTCTCTAGCACAAACCTGTAATGAGGTTATATGGTTTAAACAGTTGTGAAAAGACATAGGCATGGAAGTGAACCAGCCTATAACTGTTTATGAGGATAATCAAGCTTGCATTGCTATGGCAAAATCTGAAACCTGCAAGAATAGGACAAAACATGTAGATATTAGATATCACTATATCAAAGACATGATAGCCAAAGGGGAAATAATGTTAAAATATTGTGAATCAAAATATATGATGGCTGATATTTTAACCAAACCTCTTGCTCTACCAAGACATACAGAGTTGACAAAGAAAATTGGTTTGTGTCTTACTTGTTAGCATAAAAAAAGGGGGAGTGTTGGCATTTTTTTTCTGCTCTTGGCTGCCATGGTAATTAAGTACTTCCTTAAGCATCTGCTGAGTGAAGAGGTCAAATTTAATTGTCCTCAGTTTGGGTGTTAATAGTTGCATTGCCTGAGGGGAAGGCAGCTTGCAGGACTTGTCTAGTTTTTAGCCTTGCAGCTAAGTAAGCAGCTCCTCTCTGAGAGCGTGTGTGAATGCACAAGCCTGTAAATATGTTTTTGTGCTTTCTGTAAATAAATTTATTTTTATAGAAATGCCTGGTGTGTGATTTTTCTGATCTCTCTGGGCCAAATGCTTTCCAGCACTCTGCAAGAGTACTAGACCCCAATGAAGACATCAGAGGGAATGGAACAGATACTTTGGAAATTTAGATAAGTCTCAGGGGAACTCCATAGATGGTATGCTTGCTATGGTGGGCACAGCCAATAGCCATACTCCAGTTTTTGAGGAAAATGAGAGTAAAAGACAAGCCAGCCGCCCAGGAACCAGTTTAGAAGGCTGAGTTGAGGTCTAAAACCTAAAACAAAAATATACTTGAGGAACCCAGTTTCTCACTCTTCCTCCAGCAGGCAAGGGTCATTCCCTATAATCCATTCTTTCTCTTTAATGTTCATCCCAATGTGTCTGCCTGACTTTTCTGAACACACACTGAAAACACAGCATACTTTGTCCCCTCTCTGCCCTCGCAGTGCCTGCCAGTCTCTGCATTCCACTCCTGCTCTGGTGTCTTCTTTCTCTGCCAGGTAAGTTTGATGCACTCTAGTTCTGCCCCCCACTCCACTTCCCCCCTGCTCCTTGTTAAGACACAGCCAAATGCAGCCTCTTCCTCTTTCAGCTCTTCCTGAGTTACTTCCATTTCTCTCTCAATTTCCTTAATGTAGTTGCCTTCTCCTAATCTTTACCCTTTCCAAGTCATGGAATATGCCAGCTTTGACCACTTTTTCACTTCTTAAGTATGTTTCTTGGTCCATAAGGATCTCAGAGGCAGGCAAAGGAATTAACAGTGCCAACTGCTGGCCATCTGGATCGCCTCTTGATCAAAAATGTTCAGTGTTCAAATGTTGAAAGCACAGGGCCATTTTCCACAGATACAATTATGTCTATGGGTCTCCGCTGCCTGTTTCTAGCACATGTCAACAAAACTCAGACTTGGAGCAGCCAAAGAAAAAAGAACCAACCTTAATTGATGGCTCAATTGTTCTTGCCAGTGGTGAAAAAAATTATAAAGGTGAAAATAGATAGGCTGAGATGTGGCTTTTGCTATCTAGCCCAGTATTTAGAATGCTATCTAGAGTCAAAGAGAGTTGTAATTAAGATATTCTATACCATTATGACTGTTTTAATTTCTACTTCTCAAATAAATTCACTTCTCAGTTTGAAGAGGCTTTTGTGCAATGGTTCAAACAATTAACTAGATGGAGCTTCTGGCATTTGTTCGTGTGCTGTTCACTCCTCCTATCCAGCACACCCACGCCACCCTCCATCTACTTTGATCTTCAGTGGATATAATGAAAAAGTGGGGGTGGAGGAAGCAGCAAGCCATGGAAGGTTTTCTTCAACTCCATCTCCTCTCAAGTGGATGTTTCTACCTCCTCCACCTGGACTTGGCTCCCCCAGGAGATACCCTCAAATCCCCCCTTTCTGCTTTTAGACAAAGAGCCAAGACCTACCTTCATTAGCTAACCCTTTTCAATCTGAATTAATTTGCATTACTGGTGATTTTTACTGTTTGTCTCTTTGTTTTTTGTTAACTTCCTAGAGCAGGTTAAAGTGCTATGTACATAATGAAAAATGTATACATTATAACTATCTTCATATTTAGTTATGTACTTATTTATACAAATATTTGTGTGCCATCCACTCTCCAGACTCTTAGGAGACTGCACATCTCACTAGTGGGAAATGCCACAGTTGCATTTAAGACAACCCGCATGCAACATAAGGCCATTTAAATGCTGCCCTCTGAAAACGTGTAGCACAAAGCTCTAAGTGGAGATGAGCGACATCGTGGACAGCAAGTCTTTTCTGTCTTGTTACACTTTCCCTCAACCAACGCAACTTCATAAAACTAGGAAGAAGCACTTATCTATTAAGACATGTTAGGGAGCAGATTTTCAAAAATGATTTTTAAAAGGCACAATCTCAAATACTTGCACCTTTATTTTACTCTCTGACCACCTTTTGAAGAACTTAGAAATTGTTTATTATCTGGAAAACATTATCTCATTCATCATTTAACTACCTCTGCTACCCTAGAAGGATGCTGGATACTTCCCAGCACTACCCCTAAGTATTGTATTCTGAAGCGCCTGCTCTCTGTGGTGAATCCTGAAGGAAATGCTTTATGCTCAGTCAAATCACTGGATTCATCCAATTGGTTGTTGACTATGCTTAGGGCCCTCCAGATGTTGATGAACTGCATTATCTCCAAGGAGTATGGGAAACCGTAGTCTGTGCTGTGGTCCATATTGACCAGCAGCCATTCTTCAAGGTCTCAGCCTTAAGTACTGCATGGCAGGCCTGGTTCTCTTGCACGTAGCAAAATCCAATGACCTTCTGAAGCACTGAATATTTCTTACAGAATTGGGTATGTCTTTTGAACTCTTAAAGCATTCATGTGGCTGCCCAGAACAGCTTGTTTCTGAGTTCAAATGGCTATGACCCTCCCTGTGGCTATTGGGGAGATGTTGGGAACTCGAAGGGGAGGAAAGAAACCAACTGAAAACAACAGAAGCCCCTGCAGCAAGGCAGACCCTCTTATTTGTAAATTTACCCTCTTCCAACATAAATGAGGACAGTTTTGGCTTACCCCACACCAAAGTGAGTGGCTTTGCAGAAGGTATGAACAAGATGGCATACAGTGCAGTTACATGGAGAAGAGTCATGAGGATAATGTTCCTCCAGACGTATCTCATCACAGGCTTAGGACCCTCCTTCTCACGATACGTCTCATCGAAAATGTCATCTGTCATCTCTCTCCCTGACCCCAGATGCTCATAAGTGGGATGGACTTTTTCTGAATGAGCTACCCCATTCTGGGTAATGTCAGCAAAGGCAGGCATGGTAGAAAACTCTGGAGTAATCTGGCAAATAAAGAAAACAACCAAAATTACACACAAAATCCTATGTTGACCAAAAACCAGTAACATCTTCCTCCTTTCTGGGTTCTTCACTCTTGAAAGCTGGCACATGCCTAGGAGGCAACAGAATGCTTGCATCTCGTATGATATGAGTAGACAGTGATGGGTATTAAGTGACACATTAAATACAAGTCTGAAAGCCACTATTTGTAATTATAACTTATACAGTTTGCTGGATACCTAACTGTACTTGCAACTAGTGCTCCATAGGATAAGAAATTTGAGCATGCAGGCAGAGATACCCATGTTCCTCAGCTCGGTACTGAAGTTATGTCAGGAGTGGAGTCAGCAAGAGATTCCACTTATCTTCTCCATGCATTTCATTTATTTGGTGCATATATGCACTAGAAGGTATGATGCAAGTTTTTAAATGAATAATTATTATATTTCTGTACCAAGAGTTCTGGACAATATAGATGTTCAGATATGAATGGAGAATGTCTGTATACAGCATAAATCTGTAGCAGCTAAATAGTCCACCAGCCCTAAGTACAATATTTTAACTACAGGCTTGCTCCTTAAAAGCCATAGCACAAATCAAATCTGAGGCATAAAGAAATTGAGGCTGAATATTATGTAGACTTACTTAGAAATCCAGAAGCAAATCCCACTGAAGTCAGTACAGTTTTCTTCTACTGATTTCAGTGGGATTTGCTTCTGGATTTCTAAGTAAGTCTACATAATATTCAGCCTCAGTTTCTTTATGCCTCAGATTTGATTTGTGCTATGACTTTTAAGGAGGAAGCCTGTAGTTAAAATATTACACTTAGGGCTTGTAAATAGTGTTTTTGAAACATGGCAAAAGTGATGGATAATTCAGAGGGCTTTATTTCAACTAAATATAAAGAAGATTCTGACCTAATTTTAAGACTATTTTTTTCTCTCTGCCATAAGAGACTACAGCGAGACTGCTAAAGCCTATCCAGGGAGTGGGCTCCCAGCTGAAAGACACAATGGAAGCTTCTCCAGTAGCAAAAGAGAATTGGTGGGGAAACTCAGAGATTTGAATGAGTAACATCTGAACCCTGCAACAGCTTTGTAGCTAAGGCAGGGCAATTGCACAATGCAAGGCTCCCTGGGAATGTTGCCAGTGTGGAAATCTCACTGCCACTGAAGTGCCGGGTGTGGGGGCTGGCTACCTCAGAGGGCTTCCAAAGAGCAGCCTCCCAGCTCTGCCATTTCAGAAATCCAAGGTAGCCATTCCCTCTTTACCTTTCCCTGAGATTTCCTTGCAAACAGTCAGGACTGGGTGGCAAAAGAAAGGAGAGTAACCGGTTGTCTGGACTGCTAGTTAAGCGCTATGATAAGCCCAGGGCGATGCGCCAGAAGCATCCTTAGTAGGCAGCCCTACCTTCAAGCGGGCTCAGTGCCAGCGATGGCCGGGCATGCAGCTACCCAAAAAGAAAGCCACTGCCTGCCCCCCACCCACCCCAGAGCGCGCGCGCACCTCCCCTCGCAGCAAGCGCCTCAGATCTGCCCCGGGACCTCCCTCCCCGCCGCGGCGTGGATTCACCTGCGGGGAGCCAGGCGCCTCTTCCCGGCCACTGCGAAGGCGAAGCCCAACGGAGGCATCCTTCCGCCGGTAAACGCCAGTCGCTAGGGGAGGGGGCTGTGAAAAGGAGCCCCGGCGTCGCCTGGGGGCGGAGGCGGGGGGCCGGGGGCGCTACGTTTCTAAAGGCTCCCGGCGGCTGAGGGCACCTCGCGGCGCACCGCCCCCGCCCCGGGTTGGCTGGGCGCGGAGAGAGGGGCTCCCCCGCCGGCCGGCTCCGCGGGGAAGGCGTACCTCCTCCTGCAAAAACTGCGACGGCATCGAAAGGCCCTCGACCTGCAGGGTTGAAGCTCCTTCGCCCGGAACGGCGGCGAGAGGCGCGGCTTTCTCGGTTCTCGCCCGATCCTCCGGAGCCTCCTCGGATGCTGCGTCGCCGGCGGGGCTCTAGCGACGTCTGGCAGCCTGCGCTTAGCGCTCTCCGTCCCTCGAGCCCTTCCCCAGGAATTTAAACTGCCGGCAACGACCTGCAGTAACCCGCCACTGGCTGGCTGCGCTCCCACGACCTTGGCAGAAGTGCTGGCCGAGCCGAAGCAGCGCGCGCCGGGCGAGCGCTTGCCGGGGCTGGAAGCCGGTGACGCTGCAACGGGGCGGAGGGCGAGGCGGAGGGCGGCGATTGGCTGGCGGAACTTTGGTGCCACCGCGGAGCCTCCTCGGCATTGGCTGTCCGCAATCTGCTGTTGGACGTCGCTGCGGTGCCCCGGCTTTTCCCCGCGCTTCTGCGCTGCTGGTTCGGCCGGCCGGCGGCCACGCCTCTCCCGCGGCCGGGAAGGAAAGCCTCGGGCTGGGAGAGGGAGGCCGGCGTGTGGTGCTGCTTCGCGCCCCAGGTGGAAGCAGCTCGAAACCTCCGCTTGGCGCCCGGAGCGGGCCGCGGGTGAAGAGCCGCGCTCTGGCCTCCCCCGAGCCCTTCCACAGGGCTGCGTTTGTTGCAGCCACCCGGACCCTTCCTCAGTCCAGCGCCAAGGGGGAAGGGGGGGCGGCGCCTGAGCCAGGTGCCCCAAAGCAGCCGGACGCTCCCCCTTTCAGGGCGAAGCTTCCGAACTCCCCTTTCCCGGAGCAAGAGCCCCTTGAGCGGGGGGGGGAGACCGTCCCCCATTAGCCTGGCTTAGGGAACAAACGCAGCCGCGCAGAGTCAGCGTCCTCGGCCCCCCGAAAATTGGATGTAAGCCGTGGCCCCATTCCCCGGGGTTAAGTACGGCCTAGCAGGATCCCCAATGGTTGGGAGACACTGGAAGTGAGGCATGGCCAGGGACTGTGCTGGGTTCTGCTAAGCCTGCAAAATCACCTCTGCTTTTGACCTCCTGCCACGTGCCTCCAGCGCCAGATCTCCTCTTCTGGGGATTCCTGGTTTTCCCATCAAAGGCTGGGAGGGAGGCAGCCATGCCACTCTGGGTGTTTGTGTGGTGTTTGCATAAGAACATTTGCGACATACTCAGAGTGACCAGAGGTGGTAAGCATTTCATTATAAACTCAACTTATCACTTACTAGAAGGGCTTTACCCCTAGGAAGCCAGAATTCTTCAGTGAGTTACATCAGCAGCACCCACTTCTCTACCTCCTGTCATTTCAGTACTTCCAAATATCTGTATGTTGAAAATATACTTAAAAAGTCAAAAATTTCAATGGATGTACTTAGTTTTTCACATGACTATATCTAACCTTGAATCCAATCTTGAGTTTCAGCGTAGGAGTACAAGAAGAATGCTGTCTAAAGAATTTTTGTTTCTTTTAACAAAAACAGTACTATTATTTTGTTTAAAATGTGACAGGACATCTGTCTTTCTTTCTTATTTATTTATTTATATACATGTACATATACATGTACATATATATATATATATATATATATATTCATATTCTATCTTGCCTTTATTATATTATAGATAACTCAAGGCGGCAAACAGACCTAATGCTCCTTCCTCCTCCTATTTTCCCCACAACAACAACCCTGTGAGGTGGGTTGGGCTGAGAGAGCGACTGGCCCAAGGTCACCCAGCCGGCTTTCACGTCTGAGGCGGGACTAGAACTCACTGTCTCCTGATTTCTAGCCGGTTGCCTTAACCACTAGACCAAACTGGTTTATCCTTCATCAATTGTGATTTGCCTAATCATATTTTATAGAAAAAGCCACAAGTGGCTGGGTTCACACAACACATTAACCTAAAACCAAACCGTGCTGTGGCTTGAGGTGAAGCAGGCTATACTGATGTGCCTAGGCCAGTGTGGGAAAGTGCCAGACCAAAGGCATGGCAGGCAGAAAGAATAACTGTAAGTGACACTCTACAGCAGTGCTTCTCAACCTTGGCAGCTTGAAGATGCGTGGACTTCAACTGCCAGAGTTCCCCTGCCAGCATTCTGAGGAATTGAAGAATTCTGGGAGTTGAAGTCCACACATCTTCAAGCTGCCAAGGTTGAGAAACGCTGCTGTAGAGAGAAGCAGCCACTGGATCATGTGCAACAAGCCATGAATATCCAGCCCTTCATCTGGAAGATAGGCAAAGACTGGCCATTATTCTGAGGCTCATGGCAAGAACATGGCTTGTATCCCTTTCAGCCAATAGCAGAGGATGATGTTGGCCAACACTGAAAGCAAGTAGGACACTGTTCCCTTCTAGCTGCAGTGCAACAAGACTTCAGGCTGGGAAGTGCCAGAAATGGACAGATGGTGTAGAGAGCCTTTATTCCCAACCAAGTCCAGTGGGTTCAAGGAAAGACCTCTTTTTCACGTGACTGTAATAACAGAAATAACATCTTTACATGTAAGCAACAATGTAAGCAAAAATAAAATGCATGAACAACACACTAACCAATAGGAAACCATGAGGGCTATGCATAAATAAGCATAATACCAAAGGAATAAAACAGGAAAACATGAAATTTTGGAACTGATGCAAAACTTAGGGGAAAAATACTATTGAAAAAGGCTTAAATATATATCAGGAAATTTCAAATTAATTAGGTACGGATTAACAATAAAAAGCAATGCTGCATGTTACAACTGAACCTTTAGCATTAATGTCAACCCCCCTCCCCATTATACAAAGTAAGTAGCTACTGAGTTCTGTATTAAAAATTTGCCCAAGTTAGTTTAAAAAATAGGAATGTAACTCCCACAGAGCTGTAAAAACAGCATTCAAAGCATGGGTGCACTCTAACCACCACCACTCTGTAATATTTAGGAGAGGAGAATCTCTGCAATTACTAGAAACTGTATCAGTAAAAAAAAGTGTTCAACACCTTGATCCTATAAACAAAAAAATGCAAGTTTGAAGAGTTGCATGCCAGATTCTAAAGGTGAAAAATACTATGTTGAAGATTAAATAATTACAAAAATCTAATCACCAAAACATTGAATGATCGACGATTAGAGTAAGGAATGGGGGGCGGGGGCGATTAAAAAGTCAAGATAGCAGGCATAACTGTGATTGAAGCCCCTGCCATGAGGCAGATGCCTCTCATAAGGAAGTCAAGCCAAACATTTTAATCTTACTAGCCATTTAGCCTCTGTATAAAGAGGAACCCTTGTCTGCACAAGCTGCTATGTGGTCTAAAAACTTAAAAAGAAAAACTTAATAGTACAGCTGACACTGTAACCAATGCTTAATTAAGGGGAGCTTTAGGATTCTTATGTCTGACATTGCACAAATGTTCACCAATTCTTTTTTTTAAATATTTTAGTGACTTTAACTGCATAAAACAAGAAGAATCTTGATAATAAATTTCCAAAACAGAATTGCATCCAAGCCTTCTAATCGACAGAATTCTTTGAGTTTCAAAATACAGTGAAAATATATACACTGTCCACAAGAAAGTGACCTTGTGAAGGACCACACCTAAAACAGAAGAGCTGTCATAAACAAGATAATCATGAGGATCTTCTTTTGCTGGTCTGTGCTGTGACTCAGTTGTTTTGAGGACTGCCATAAAGGACATAAATGCAAGGGCCTGGCATTAGAATGAGTGAACTTGGCACTCAGGGCATTTCCTATCGCACTTTCTGCCACGTTGCTCCAAGTTGCACAAGTACCCAAATCTGATAATATAGAGGCAATCAGATGTGGTCACCCTTAGATCCACAGGGGAGACAAGGAAGTGGTGGAACTAGGGCTGGGCTGTAAATGGAGACCAGTTATGGGGAGGTCCATCAGCTAAACAGCCAACAAGGAGCAAACTTTTCTATAAATGTGTGGAAATATCAGACCTCAGACATAAAGTAGCAGTGTGATATATAGAGACCTGGTTCTCATGACCAAATAAACTGTATTGTGATTTGGATTACAGTGATGTCTCCTTTGAATTCAGTCCATGAATTAAATTGCAATTCAGGAGGAGAGTGTTTTATTTTTATTTATTTGTTTATCAAATTTTTATCACCGCCCATCTCCCCCCACAAGGAGGGACTTGTTAACCACAATCTCTGCCCTGTGGTCTATTTTTAATTGAATTATCTTAGTCACAATCTGGCATCGCTGTCCAAACCCAGCTAATGGTTAGGAGCCATTAGTTGTCCAAGAAAAGGAATGTGAAGGAGCTTCTACAAGACAGAGTCACTTCTTGCTTTGTGTACTGAACTCCAAACACAGGAACTGGAGAAGTTTGCAAGGGAGGAAATTTTCAAGACTGAGGGTTCCTTCCTGCAGATCACAGAGCTAAATCCTGATCATTATACTGTAGAAGGCCTGTCATTCACTCAAGGGTCCTGGGTCCTGGGCCCTGAACAGAGTCTGGCGTCCTGGAGTCCATAATATGCCGAAATATTTGACTGCATAGTTCTTGTGCAGGACTGAACTCAGAATCACTTCAAATTAGTGCTACAACTATGGTGGCTGGTCTGGGCTTCAAGAATTCAAAGCTTCATCCAGATGGTCTTAAAGGCTATGTGAAGGATAGCTAGGTTAAGCGGGGTGTCAGAAGTATGCAAGTAGTGGGAGGGCTTGTACACTCCTTGACAAGAGAAGCACACAGCTAGCATTTTATACCAAAAGAAGTTGATAAACTTCTTATAGAATAGTGGACTCTGTTTGAAAGGCTTTGAGTCTTCCTCAGTGGCCATAGTACAGTGTTGGGAGCACCGGGTTCCAAGTACACCTTGAAGAAACGGCTTTGAAAGAGATTGGGCAGGCAAGGCTTGGAGTGGGGCTGCCTCCTGCCCCTTTTCTTCGGAGGAAGTTGGGGGAAATTGTTTCCAGACCTTCTGACTCAGAGGTCATATTCTCAGTTTGTTCTTTAGGGTGAAGTCAGATCTGTCAAGAGGAACCTGGAGAGGGCTGGGATACTTTGTTTGTTAGTGTTGGAGGGGGTATAAATAGAGAATTTAAAATTACCAAAGTTTAAGGACTGGGCACTTATTTGCTATGTGCCTGCCAGTTATGTTTGTATAAAAAAGGTCTAGGGCAGGACTAGCCAGAATGTCACTCCAAATCCCCTTTTTCTGTCCTTCTTCATTCCACAACTGAAAATTGACATTCATTTGTCAGGAATGGCATCATCTTCCAGTGAGAACTCATTGCTCTACGTGGGGCACGTATGGTATAAAATGCTAGGTGTGTGCTTCTCTTGTCAAGGAGTGAAGCCCTCCCAGGGATGAAAAACACTCTCGGGTGACAGAGGCTGGCTAGAATCTGCCATAGAGGGGCAGAGAAAGCAGCCTCAAGTGTTGCTGGAGGCAAAGGTGACACCGTCTCTGGCCTTGTGGCCTGGCAGTTCTCATCGGACAGATCACACTAGAGCCCCAGCCATTGTTCTGCTGCAGATCTTACTGGCATAATAACATAGAAGCTGTGGTGTGCACTCATCCCATATTTGTGTGCCTGTCTCTCTATTCTCTGGTTTGATTGCAAAATAAATAAAAAATTGACAACAATGCAAGCAAAGAGAAAAATGTGTTTGAGGACCAGAGGACTTCAGGTGATCAGGCTGCCGACCAAAAGTGCCGAGAAAGAGCTCATGGAATCTACTCTCAAGAGGGGCATTGTTTTGAAACATTCAGAGCCTCCTTTTTAAGTTTTAAGACCCCAAGTAATGTGGGCTTGGAGTCAGAAAGGTAACTGGCCTCCATGCAGACTCTGAGAGGGTCAGAAGGAACACGCTTCTGCCGTTGTTTTACATGGGCCTACACGCCACCCCAATGCAGCAGGTCCCACAGGGTCACAGGAAGACAACTCACTTTCTGCAAACCTGTGGGTAGTTGTTTGCTATTGTTGATGGATTTATGTCATTAGCCATTGATTCTAGATTCTGAGTATTAAGGTGGTTTCTATTTTACTGCTTGATTTTAATTTTTTGTAAATACTCCATATCACAAGCTGTAAAACAGGTTGTAAATGTTAACATAAAGCAAAGATCTGCTTGAACCTTTTCTGCTGCTTTTGTTAACTTTACAATCTTGATCTAGTTCTCTTTCTGCCTGGGTTGTGTTATCTGAGGATTCATATGACTCAGTGTTCATGCAAATCTACCTGTAGTCAGCCTCTCTTCAGAGAAAGCTGGTTGTTGAGAGAAAGACTTTTAGCTTACCTTCTTTCTCGCAAGTTAGTTTTCTGTTTGCAATGACGTTTTCACAGGAAGGAAATGTCCATCACACTCAAGTCAAGTTTTTTTGTATCTCTGTTAGCTTTTAGTCCTTGGGTCATCAGGAAAATCAGGGATGAAAACTGAAACCAAACTGTAGAGGCTAAAACATGGCAAGTAAAACTAGAACAGGAATCTTTTTCCTCCATCAGCTGCAACCCCTGTTCCACAACCCAGGTTGCTTTGAGACTTCACTTTAAATCTTTAAATGTATGGTATTTATTTGTAAAGGTTGGATATATTGGGAAATGAGATAATTTAGATCATGTATTGGCAAAGGAACTTATGACTTATTTGTCAGAAGTGAACTACACTTTTTGATGTAGATACTATCCATATATGAATTCCCTTATCTAAGTCAACATCACAGAGATAGCTTATTAGAATCAGGAGAGGAGATTCACCATTCCACATTCTCCTCAGCAATTGAACTTTGTACAGTAACAAAGTCTAAGGTACAATTTTCAGATATTTCTAAGTGACCCAAGTGACACATACCACCACTTTTGGAGCACAGCCCCCCCCATCCCCACCACCCCAGTCCTGGAAAGCAATTACTTGGGCCTTGCTTCTAACATCCTGTGCTTTGGAAACAACCAGGTGATACTGTGTAAACAGAGCTGCACAATAGTTGGTGTTGTTGGTTCTGGCAATGTGCCTTCATCCCAGATGATCTCACAAGCCACCCCCTTGGCTGGTTTCAGTAGCTCTTTTGGATCTGTCATGCTTCCTTTGACTTGAGCAAAGCTCTTCAGAAGGAACAGTGCCTATATTGTATTAGCCAAGTTCTTTCATCACTGTGTTTTGCAAGCATCTTTCTATCCACATCAAATACCAATTGCACCACTTGCTACGAAGTTCTCTTGTACAAATTCTGATGAAAGGCTATAAAAAAGTAGCTAAGAAAGTGCAACAGCAATGCCAACACCAGGTATGTTCTAAACTTTTCTCATCAAACAATAATGCTAGATAATTACAGGAGACAGATGTCCTGTAACTGCATTTTTTTTCATTAGACAAACCCTGACTAATTGTTGACCAGTAGCAATTCTTCAAAAAAAGATCAGATCTTATTATGGCAATCATTGCACCCACTAATGTTCTTGCTGCTGAATTTTGGGCCAACTCTAATTTCCAAAGACTACTGAAAGATAGATTCAGTTAGAGCACCTCTGACCACACCAGTACAGTTGGCCAAAGGCATTCCTAGCTCAGTTACCACATGAGCTCCAGGTGCAAAACGGATCCAAAAAGCTCCCACCCCCGCACCCTGCAACTGCAGACTGAATTCTTCAGGGAGAAAACTATCCCATCCAAAGTAGGCTGAATTCCTACTCTGTTCACCAACAGCACATCTGTCTTGTCTTGAGTAAGAATCAATTTATTAACTCCTACCCAACTCATTGTTGCTGTCAGACACCAGTTCAGAATACCAACAGTTTCCCTGCCTCTGTCCCCATCCTGATTTGGGACATCAACAGCTTCCTTGGCCGGAGTCAAGCATCAAAGTAATAGAGCACTTTAGCCACATACAGATGACAAAATATCCTAAATCCCAGCAGTCCCAGTGTAAACGTTTAGTAGTATGGGAGCCAAGACAAAACACTGAGGAATCCTGTATGGCAGTGTCCAAGTCCTTCAGACTTGTTGGTTGGAACAGTCAGAGCTGAATTTAGCAGCAACTGTTTCATCCCAAATGCAAAGTCAGCATTAATGAAGCAAAATACTTTGCTGCCACCTCCTGGGCAAAAATCTTCTTTATATTGTTATTGAAAGGATATTCCTATTGCGCAAACAGAACATAGTTTCCCCAAAAAGAAGCCCTGGTGTTTTGCACATTGATAGGCAGCTATATACCCTTTGAAGATGTTTGCAGAAGTTTGTAAAACTAAAGTTTCTTACTAGGTCAAATTCCATCCCAGCAAAGAAGATTGAGAGTTACGAACCTGTCTGGTCGTTATGTGTACTGGCAGTTTGCAACAGAATGGTATGATTAGCTTAATTTATTAAATTTCTATCCACCTTTCAATCAGGAGCTCCAGTTTTTCCCTGCAACAGTCCTGTGCAGTAGGCCAGGCCGAGAGAGAATGTTTGGCTCAGAGTCATCCAATGAGTTTCCAGGGTTGAGAGGGGATTCGAACCTCAGGCTCTTGCTCCAAATCCAGGGCTTTCACCCTACCCAGCCTTCAATCCATGGATGCTCAAATGTTACCATACTGCATTTCGGTCCAACCAGTGCTTCTCATCCTTGGTAACTTTAAGACGGGTGGACTTTAACTCCCAGAATTCCCCAGTCAGCATGTTGAAGTCCCCAGTTGAAGTCCCCCCGTCTTAAAGTTGCTAAGGTTGAGAAACACTGACTACAACAATAAATTGGAATTGGTATGACTGCCCCAGCAATACAATGAATTATGTCATCACTGTTGGAGTGGAGCTGGAAATAAATATACCACTTATTTTTCATAATTAAATTTTAATCTATATATCAAAGAAGACAATGATGGAACTTTGCCATTTTAGAAAATAAAATGGAGAAAAATAAACTTAACTTGCACATATACTTTTACAGATACTCCAAAAACTGCAGCTATTTTATCATGAGCCACCATGGCAGAGATGCCAGAAACACATTTGTGTTTCCTAAGAGAAGCCAACCCCAACTTTCACTGTTCAGTGTCAGTAGATGTCATGTTCACCGTACCAATGTTGCTGGTACATCGTAACGTTTCACATGTCATTTCGCTGATACGTGTTTCATCTGGGAAGGGAGGAGGATTCCATCTTGTGGGGTTGTTATCTGTGGCTGCTGGTTTGGAATGTGTTTGGGTTATCTCATGTGTTCAAGGTTACTTTCCCAGGACATCAGTAGAAACGGTTACCAGCACCTGGGGGGGGGGGGGAGTTTGCAACAGCAAGCAGGGCGAGGGGAGGGATTACGTTTTGAGCCGAGGGTTTTTAGTTTGTATTTGGCGCGCTTTTACTCATTCTCAGCTTTCTCTGTATTTGCATACTATTCTTCTAATAAATCAGATATCATTAAGTACCTGCTTGTGAGTCTGAGTCTATTGGGATAGGCAATCATTACATAAAGCTGAGAATCCAAAGATTTTTTCCGTTAGCCCCTTTCCAGATTTATTTTGTGAGGGGAAGCGCTAGTGATGAGCAAACCAAATCCACAAACCATGGAAAGCGAGGAATCGAGCGAGGGGGAACCCGACTCTACAGTGATAAGAACGGAGAGAGTCCCTCATCGAGAGACTTCAGAAGTTCGGGAGGGGTCGAGCTTCAGCCTAGGAGACGAGGAGGTTGGAGGTAAAAGAGCCCCTGAACCGACCGGTGAGTCACCAGGCGAGTTGCTCACCTGGGATGAGACACAGGGAACCCTACCAGAGACGTCAAGGATGTCTTGGAAGCAGCGGTACCCGTTGTCCCCAACCGTGGTGAGGAAGGAGGGAAAGGAGGATTCCCAAACCCCTGCTTGTATAAAACTGGTGGAGGCTAAATTGGAGTCCTTAGAATTTATGTTTCGGAAAATGTCCATGGACTGGGGTCCACGGGAGTGGAGGAGAGAGTAGTCCAGTCATAGGTATTTGACTCCTTCTTCGCCCCCACCTTCCCCAGAGGAAAGGAGTAGGACCCGGCACCGAGAGGAAGTAAGAGCACCAAGGGTGGGAATTTCAAGGTCCCCTCCTCGAGAGCAGAGATCCCTGGGGGCTAGGAGGAAGCCCGACCGTCCAGCTGTGGCGAAGGGACTGCCCGGAGTGGGGGTAAAGGACTTTACCGTTAAATTTGATGGAGATCCAACTAAGCTGTCGTTTTTCCTTACCAATGCAAGGAGTTATATGGACGAATGGGAACAGTGTTTCCGCTCAGAAAGAGCCAAGATTAATGCCATTGCCACTAAGCTCAAGGGGCGGGCGGCCGATTGGTACGTGCAGTTATGTCAATCGGAGGCCCCTGAGCTGGAGGAGTTCGAGGAATTCCTGTGGGCACTAAAATTACACTTTGAAGACCCATTAGCCAAGGAAAGAGCAAAACGGGCATTGAGGGAGCTGTGCCAGGGGCCACGATCGGTGGCAGACTACGCTGTGGAATCTAAGGCTTTGCCTGGGAAAGTGGAGGATTGGTCCCAATCCACCTTAATAGAACTTTTTAAGGACGGTCTGAATACGGAGGTCCTAAGGTGGTCGCTTGGCCGAGACGACCCAGATTCCCTAAATGAGTGGATACAGCTGGCAGGGAAGGCTGAGCATGCCCATGAAACTTTTGCTCACTGGAAGGTGATGAGATATGCTAGGCTCAGCAAGGGTTCCCGCACTGCTGCACCCACTGGAAAGTCCGGCCAATGTGCTTGGGAAGAGGAGAGAGAGCGCCGCTATGCGAAGAATGTCTCTGATGTGGGAAGGAAGGTCATCGAGCGGCGGCGTGCCCGAAAGGAAAGACTGAGGAACATCCGGGAAAGTCGTCGGGGAAATCTCCCTCTTTACCCAGGAAAATGAAGGCAGCTTTGGCTGAGACTGAAGTGGAGGAAATTTGGGGATGAGGGGGAGCCCGATATATTCCAGCTGGCGGGAAACACCAGCCACCTGCTTTAAAGGGCACCGCTGGGCAGGTGGTAGAGGAAGGGCGCAACCATGTTTCAGTGAGTGGCAACTATCCCACACTGACAGTGAAAGTGAAGCTAGGCTCCCGCACAAGAACTGTTGAAGTGTGGGCTTTGATCGATTCAAGGTGTTCGCGTTGCTTGATGCACCCTGACGTGGTGGCTGCTTTGGAGTTAGCCAGTTTTCCACTAAAACGTCCCATGATTTTTACCCAGCTGGATGGTTCTACGGTGGGGGGGAAGCCAGTCACCCATTCCATGGGCATGGTGGCGTTGCAAATGGGCAGCCACCGTGAGGGGCTGCTGTTTGTAGTGGCACCTGTGGGGGGTCCTTTAGTCATTCTGGGGATTCCTTGGTTGGTCCAGCAAAACCCATATATAAATTGGGTGCACAGGACTTTGACTTTTGGGGATGGTTTCTAACAAGCCCCTGGGGAGTACGATGCTCCGCAGGCTGCAGTGGGGAGGGCGGCGGCAGCAACCCCGTATTTCGCTGCCACCCCACTGGAAGGCTTGCTGGAGCAATACCAGAGTTTTGCAGATGTGTTTGGTGAGAAGGAGGCGGACCAACTCCCACCTCATCAAAAAACTGACTGTGCAATAGAGTTGGTCCCAGATGCACAACTGCCCAAACCAAAAATCTATGCCATGACACAAAAGGAACTGGCGGCGCTGCGGGAGTTTGTGGACAAAAACTTGGCCAGGGGTTTTATTGAATCAGCAAATTCACCAGTGGGTGCCCCCGTCTTGTTTCGAGCGAAGAAGGATGGGACATTGAGACTTTGTACAGATTACCGCGGATTAAATGCAGTCTCGATATTAAACAAATATCCTCTGCCAATAATAAAAGACATGTTAGCACATCTGGCTAAGGGGAAAATCTTCTCTAAGCTGGATCTGAGGGAAGCCTATTTCCGTATCCGTATACGGGAGGGGGATGAGTGGAAGACTGCTTTCAACTGTCCTCTGGGCTCTTTCCAGTACAAGGTTTTGCCGTTTGGTTTGGCGGGGGCACCTGGGCTGTTTATGCAATTGATCAATGAAGTGTTACATGAGCATTTGTTCAAAGGGGTACTGGTCTATTTGGATGATGTTTTGATTTATACTGTAACGGTGGAGGAACATGAGCGCTTGGTGAAACAGGTGCTTAGCAAACTGAGAAAGGCTGAGCTTTATGCTAAACTTTCTAAGTGTGAATTTCATAAGACTCAGCTTGACTACTTGGGGTACAGAATTTCGGACAAGGGTATTGAAATGGACCCTGCGAAGATTCAAGCTATTTTGGAGTGGGAGCGCCCGCATACTCGCAGGCAGCTCCAGAGTTTTCTTGGCTTTTCCAACTATTATCGCCAGTTCATCCAGGAGTTCGCAGAAATTGCATTGCCTCTCACTGATTTATTACGTACAAAGGGGCTGGGGGACACACAGAAGGTGAAGAACCCGGGAGCATTGCTCAATTGGACACCTGAATGCCAGTTGGCTTTCGACAAACTCAAAAGCCTGTTCATTGCTGAACCCATTCTGCAACACCCTGATCCCACTAGACCCTTTGTGGTTCAAGTGGATGCTTCCGATTTCTCCATTGGAGCGCTCTTGCTGCAAGCGGATGCTGCTGGCCGCCTGAAGCCTTGAGCCCACAAATTTTCCGAGACGGAGAGGCGATGGCATGTTTGGGAAAAAGAGGCTTTTGCAGTCAAGGCTGCTTTGGAAGCATGATGCCACCTCTTAGAGAGGGCTAAATGTCCTTTTGAGGTTTGGACTGACCATAAGAATTTGGAAGCGCTTAGTACGCCCTGTAAGCTCAGTCCTAAGCAAATCCGTTGGGCTCAATTTTTCAGTCGCTTTGATTTTAAATTGAAGTTCATTCCAGGCAAGAAAAACTTCTTGGCTGATGCACTTTCCCGCCTGCCTCAAGATTCGGTCCAGGCACCTGACATTGTGGGTACACTGTGGACAGAACCCCAGTTGGGTTTGCAAGCTGTCACTCACAGTCAGACTCGTGCGCAGCTGCCCTCAACTTCAGTTTCACCGGCTGGGGGAAGAACGTCGATTCCTTCACAATTGCAACAACAGTTTCTCTCAGAACTGAAATCTGACACTTGGTTGCAAGCGAATAGAGACAATGTTACATTTGACCAAGGCTTCGCATGGAAGCAGAACCGCCTCTATGTCCCTGACAGTTTGCAAAGGGAGATTTTGAGTAGGTCTCATGACCTACTGGCTGGTTTGAGATTCAGTTAGAAAATATCTGTAAGGAGAAGCATCAAAGCACTGAGAGTTTTGTGACTGTAATGGGGACAAATTGAATGAATGAATACATAAATAAACAAATAAATAAGGATGTAGCAGTATTTGGGATAATGATAATAATAATAATAATGGAAATGATTAATGCAGAACACATGGAGGAAAAGACGATCCTGAAAGGTTTCAATTCCCAACTAGAAACGAGGAGTTTGGTAGCAACTTTTCTAACAAATTTTATTAAAAGGCATAATCTTTTCTGAACTCCAGCAGTTCATTAACATGACTCTCCTCCTCCAACTTCCCACCTAAAAACACAGGTGTATTCTAAAGGTGTTGGTAGAAAGGATTAACAAAGACTAAACCAATATAATTGGATAAAAGGTAAGAATGACCTCTCACTGTATATGTAGAATAGCAGTATAGTTGATAAAATCCTTGCAAGCTAGACCTCAAACCTACTTGACCATTAAAGATTGGAATGAGATTGAAAGGAATAACGTATCAAAGTTGGCCCCCAAGCCCAACCAGGATGTGCTGAGGATATGACCTTTTACCACAAGAACATGAGGTGTTGTTCACAAAGCCTCTGGGCTCCCACCCCCAACAGGTAAAGGAAAACAAATCTTTTATAGAATAAACTGCCATAAGTCAAATCACAAGGTACAAAAAGAAGAGAACAAGGAACTGACAGCAGTGGATAGAAGAGGAACCCTGCCCCCTAGAAGAGATAGGCGTCTTGAAGTCTGGCCAAGGATCTAACATAAAAGCCAGGTGACAGCTAAATCAGCCCCAGCAACAGGATCCCCTGGAAACAGAGCATGGAGAGGCAAAGTCAAGGCACACAAATGAACTCAGCTATGCCTGTCAGTGGGCAAATCATACATCAGGCCCTAAATGCCAGGGATTAAACACTAGTGGGGACATGACCAAAGTTACACCTCTGTTTCAGGTATTGCTTAGGTAATACAATAAGAGGAAATACCAAGGCCAACACAGACTGACAGCAAAAGGAAGGAAAGTCCCTTAGAGAGGAACAGCAGTATAAAAATAAAGCAAATACTAGTAAGGATTCATTGAGACTGAAAAGCCAAATACCAAAGTTAATTAAAACCAGCAATTTTAGAAGCCTCTGAATCTGATTAGATTGGAGTCCTGAATTGTTAAAAACAGATTTTTAGGAATCTAAAATCTGTGACAGATGTTAAGTCTTGGGCCAAGAGAAGTATTCCACAAAATGGATGTTTTGATGTAATAAAGTAAGATGGTATGTGATCATTGAGTTCAACCCTCTGCTTAGTGCAGGAAGCCAGATGAAGGCGTTCTCAGAAGATCTCTGTTCAGCCTTGCAGTCAGGACTTTGGCAGGTGCCTGAAGTGAAAATAATTTCTTCCCAAGGACAAAGTCACAGAGTTCTCTTTAGCAAGATTTATGAAGATTTATTAAGGCTGCAGCTGGCTATTTATGTAAAATTCACTCTTAGCCAGCCAGGGGCATAAGTAGTGCTCTCAGGGCCCCAAGCAAGCCTCTCAGATGGACTCCCCTAACCCAACCTCAGTCTTCAGTAAAAGGGCCAGTGGCTACATTCAAGGGAAAGGGAAAAGGATATATGCACATAAGCATTACATGCAGAATTGCTTATCTTTCCCTGACATTTGTCTTGGCATTGACCCTTGCTGAAGGGTGCTGAACTGGAAGAATTCTGACAGCTCACTCTGGATGAACGTGGCAGATGGATTCTTCTGTAAGGCGGTGGGAGAGGGGATGGCGCTTGGTTTGCTTCCTTCTCCATATTCCCAAAGAAGTATCATGTTGGAGTCATACCAGCCCTTTTGGTTTTGATTGGCTGTCTCAGTTGCCCATGAGCCAGTCCTGATATGTTTTGAGACCAGCTTTCTAGATCTTCGTCCAGTTCAGGGAATCTACCCATATCCATGAACTTCATTCATCATCCATCAGTCAAGCACAGCACTTTTACTCTTGGTTCTTGCTGTGAAGTACACAGGAAATACCACAGGTCTCTCTTATGCACTCACTCAGCACACATCCTTCTTCTCCAACAGCATATGATTTCCTTTGTTCTACAGCATGAAATAAAGCCCAAGTTTATTATGAGTGGAGGGAAAATGGCACCACCAGTAGCATACAGAGCAAACTTGAAATGCCCCCTAGGATTAGGGATATGGAAGTCTGGAAAAAATTAAAAAGGAGGAAAAAAATCCAGAATTTTCCCAGTTTCACCCTAAAGCATGTTTCTGTCCCTTTTCTTTCTCTCTTTTTTAAATTTAGAAATTGGAGGAAAAAGATAATAAAATATTTCCTAATCATACATAAAATGGTTGGGATCTAAAATGGCCCAATGTCTGGAAATACACTAGAATAAATTAACAGCTTGTCCTGTCCTAACACAGGCAAATGTTCCATTTTAGAAGTCCATGTAAAATGATAAAAATAAAGGCTCAGATTCAGAAAATGAGACTGATTCAATTTTTATCTGCAGCAAATTGTATATTGTCATGCTAAGCTTTTCTTCTGTTTTTCCCCCTGAAAACTAGTGTTGTCTTTCTCTGATACATTGGATGACAAAGGGACCCCCGAAACTCTCTCAGGGGTCCTCAAAATTAAAATTATTCACCAGCCTATGTTGAAAAAAAAATACAATTTTAAAATCCCATCAAACAATTGTGAGAAGCAGTAGCGGCAGCAAATGTGTCAATTTTAATTTTTAATATGGCAAATACCAGTAAATATAAACCATACAAACAAAAGCCGTTTTGGGGTCATCCATAATTTTTAAAAGTGGGAAGGAGTCCTGAGAGAAAAAAGTTTAAGAAATACTGGAATAATGGATTTCAGTTATATGAAGGCAGGTTCTAGATTTAATACTTGGAAGAATTGCCCAACAGTAAAAGCAGTTTGACCATTGGGATCACTCAGCATGTGATGGGCTCCTCTTCAAAGGATCAGGTAAAGCAAAGGCTAAACCGCCCAGAGTCCTTCCTTTGCGGGAAGATGGGCGGTCAAAAATTTGATTGATTAATTAATCAAATAAATAAATAAATAAATAAAACAACTGTCCATCTAGGACAGGATACTTGAATTTAATTTGGATTCCTGCTCAGAACAGGGAGTTGGACTGGATGGCCTTCCAAGTCTAGAATTCTGGGTCATCCAGAAAACCAGCATCTTCTCATCCTCCCTTCTCCCCTTTTGGCCTTTATGAAAACCATGGAGGACCTTCAGATAGACAAACAGAGAGACAGACAGACAAAGCTGTTCAATGATTACTCAACTATACCCTTTGTATAGAGCCAACCACAAAATCCATTCCCCCCATCAATCTTTTTGGTTTGATATTGGCTACTTCGTAATCCTGTATGTTGCCTTTTGAATAAGCATCATGAGTGCAATAATAAAGTCTTGACTACAGAATTAGCAAATGTTGTCTGTTCATAGACAAAAATGGCTATTTTGGATCTAGGGGTTCTTAAGAGCCCAGCTAAGTCTAGTTGCAAAAAGCAAGTGTAAAGTTTGTTTTATGGATCCCAAATGCTCTCTTGGTGCAGCTCTATTTAAAACTAAGCGCCTGTAATGTTTGGGGATGTGCCAGGTGTCACTCAGCACTGCCTCAACCCAAAGTGTCCAATGAACATCTTGCCTCTAATTTCCTGGAGAATTTAGCTGCAAGAACCAATATTTTAACAGCCAGATTCTCTGTGTGCAGGTTTTCATGACTGTTATATGCAGAGAGAAAGAGATCCACCCCTGGGTGTAGCTGGACTCACGGAAGAATAGAAGGTAACAGCTGCTCCCAACAATGGCCTCCACTCTCTATTTGTCACCCAGTGACTGAATATAAAAGAGGCCTCTGAGCAAAGTGCCAAGCAGATGAATGCTTCTGGCTGCTTAAACACTGGGGTCTTCTAAAAGAAACCTTTGCTTGACACAGCATCATGAGCTCTTCCCACCTAAGCAACAGAGCTGAGAGCCATTTCCAGGCACAAGAAGAACATGAACTGGAAACTCTGGGGAAGAAGGCATGGGACAACCCTGTTTACAACGGATCCCCTTCCTCCTCCCTGAAAATCAGGGCAATCTACAATCCAAAATCCATTTTGGAAAATCCCTATGAGAATATTGAAAAACTGACTGGCTCCCTGTCCTACCCAAATGACAGAAAGGCTAACGAGGAAGCAAAGAAGAAGGAAGCACCCTTCCCAGGATGCTGCTACTATGTCTTCAAAGGCATCCGAGGTAACTGGGGTGGTGGGTGGGGTGGTGGGATTAAGTACAGAGAAGACCAGTCATATGTGATAGCTCCATCAACAGGCAGGGGAAAGGGTACAACTTCTGTGCAGGGGCTACTGAGAGAATATTGGGCAGTAAACCTCGCTTTGCTAGTCCTTCTCTGTGTGGGTCAACCATGATGTGTTATCCACAGAATAAAAATCACAGTGATGATAGGAAGGAAAACTTGAATTATTAGCAAGCCTTGGTAGGACTCACAGAATTTGCTGTCCTTTTTTGATAGTTGGAAAGGCCCACCTCAGCGACCACCACTTGAAATTAGTTGGGGATATTAATGCCAACATTGTCTGAGCTTCAAAAGATGGACAGGAGCATATGCCCTTGAATTCAGAGGGCTAATTGTAGGTAAATATGCCTAGCTGCAAATCAGCCTAGTTCCAAATGTGGGTATCACGCGTAGAAAAATTGGAGAAGATGTTATCAAGCATGTTTGACATACTTAGTTAATGAAGCAATCTTTGTAAAATGTTGTGATAACTTAAGGAAGTGAATGTTCAGATGTGGTTGCTTTGGAAACATGAGAAGGGAGTCGGATTGTTTGGATTTATTTTTGTTGCGAATTTCAATCCCTTTCTGGAGCTGACATATTTGGAGCCACGATCATTGTTTCTATGAACGAATTATCGGATTTACACCTTTGTTTCTATTTAGTGATGCGACTTTCTCTGGCCTGCTTTTTTTTCGAAGAACCGACACGAAGCTCGTTGCCTTGTAGTGTATGTTCTGTTGTATGCTGCTGCCATCCCTGAGCTCCTTGAAAGGAACACAGTGAAATCTCTAGAGCTCTTGAGGGTGCCACTATTTTCGCTCAGTTTTGCATTCACTGCCAGCAAAAAGCTATCAAGACACTTTGTGGTTGGTAGACTGTCTCAAAATATCCTCCCAGGCATATTCCCTCCATCAGGCCAAGTGAGTCAGCCGGAGGACGTTAACTAGACTGGAGCTATTTCCATTCTCTTTCTCCGAGCCTGCTGTACTCAAGGTAGAGTCTGACCAATGCAGAATGGAATGGAACTGTTTGGAAATTATACCAAATCAATGTAGCCAAAAATGGATTTTTGCAGACTGAGTTTATCAACGTACTTGTATTTAGTTATAAAATTTATATACCACTTGTTTATATTTAAAAAGTGCCATACTATTTTTTTTACCATAACTCCAATAACTTTTATACAAGTATTATGGCATACTCTGGATTCTCTTCAGATCATATAAATCTTTTGCCTTTTACACAGTATTATGGCAAACCCTTCCACACTGATTTGTTTTTCCCAAGTGAAGAATTTTTGGGATATTAACTATCCTAATGACACCCAATTTTGTGTGATCCGCAAATTCGATAAGCATTTCTTCCACCCTCTCTCTTCAAATTCCTTAATGAAAATGTTAGCCAAAACCAAACTCTGCAGCCACTTAAGATTTTTTCCAGGGTTAAAATATTCTGGGAATAGCAAACGTGTTTAGCTGTGAGTTATCCTGTGTCACACAATAAAGTGCAATTAAATATTGCCAAATGAAGTAATTAATGCAACAACTGATTAGCAGTATTGTGAGTGGAAATACTTTTTGTCATATAAGAGTGGCTCTGGAGATCATTTGGGAGTCTAGGATAGTTAATTTCTTTATTTCCATGAAAAAACCTCAGAACTGAGATGGTTTGTGTCATGGAAGGTCTGAACACAGTTCTACAAAGATGACTTAGGAGACCAGCTGTCAGCAAGTGATAGAAGGAAGGTGAAGAGAGCTGCACTTCAGAGATGTAAAGAATAGTTTATATCCTTTCTGAACACAACAGAGTCTACCCACCTAAATCCCAAATCACCCAAAGATTTTACAACTGGGCAGAGTTAGAAAGACGTCTCAAGCAGTTTTCACACCAGGGCAGAAAGGACAGAAAGTTACAATTTTTTTCTTCTTCAAGGACCGAAATAACAAGAGCAGAGGCAGCCGGGTCCTCTCTTTGAGAATCCTAGATTTGGAAAGGGCCCTTGAGGCCAACCCACTGCTTAGCACAGGAATCCAAATTAAAGCATCCTGGAGAGGGGCTGTTCAGCTGCTGCAATGAAGGGGAGCCCACCACTTCACTGGTAAATGGTTCCCCTGTTCTGATTTTTGTGGGGCTTTATGTCTTCCTATAACTTGAACTCATCTTTACTCCATGTTGTGTACTCTGGAATGAAGGACAGGTTGGGATCTTTTTCTCTCTGACATCTTTTCAGGTATTTTGAAGACATTCCCTTCCCTTCCCTTCCATAATATTTTGAGCAAACCCTGATTCAAATATAGTTTCCTCAGGAATTGCTTGTATTTCTCTTAAAGGCAGGGAGTCTTTCAAATAAACCCTATCTTTCTCACCATACCTAAAACCAGGAGCCCATAATGATTTATGCTGGATGGCTCAGGGCCAACTGGACATCCATGTGGTCTGGAATTTGTCTGTTGATTAGCTTTGTATCCTGACATTCTTTAAGGAGCTCAAGGCCAAGTCCACAGGGCTCCCTTCACAACCACCACCCAGTGCAATAATTACATCAGCAACAGCTAGTGTGGAGAGGGGGGAATTTTATCAGGGGACTTTTATCATGTGTGCAGGTTTAACTTTTATTTCAATCCCCCCCCCCATCATTCCTCCCCTCCACCCCCCACCATTTGTATTTGGCCCTGGGAGTGGAGTGAAGTGTCCCCTCCCTGCATATTGTCTTCCCCAGTTCCTAATTCTTAAACAACCAAGCAGACAAGATTTCCAATGACGTGTCCAGTCCCAGAGTAACAATTGTGCTGTAGGCCCTCTCTGGGACTTCCTAGCTAAGCCACTTCCCAGCCGGTATCCACCCCTTGTGGACTCTGCACTCTGCTTGAACCGTCTGGTGAGGGGAAAAGCCTGCTGGCCTCCTTCGTGATACTTGACCTTCATGACTGACAGCTTGTTCACCATACAGATAACAACACCACGGTCTGCAGAACCACCTGCTTCATGCCAAAATCACTTGCAAGCCCTACCCTCTGGAACAATGATTACTATCTCTGCAGAAAAAAAATAGAGAAATTCAGAATTTTGCAGAAAGAAGGTCTCTCTCTGGAGGTGGCCGTGCTGGCGGGCACAAACATCTTGTGAGAGTAAGTCCACGGCTTTTAGGCCTGCAAGGTAGTCCAGATAAGAAGCACAACCAGGAGTACTAGCTCTACCTTTATTGTAAGGTTACATTAACAGAATCTTGCAAGACTGATAGTATTTTCCCCTCCTTGCCTTTTACTCTGGAAAACTAGGGAGTTCCCCTTCTGAAACGTTTCCCATGCCCTCCTTCCCTCTGGGGGCTGATACACCTTTTGCATGTTGGTTATCTAGTCTGCAACTCTCCCCCATGTCTCTCAAGGTCGTTCCCACATACCATTACAACAGCAGCCTGGCGGCAGGACTTAACTTGTGTTGAACGTGTTTTCTCTAGCCTGAACATTGAAATCAGGGGTAATGCATGTAAAAATAAGAGGGGCTTGGCCATGTGAGGGACAGCTACCATCTTGACTTTTTTGATTCTGCCATGGAACCTCGACTGAAATTCATACATATATATCCTCTTGACTAAGAATTGACTAAGCATGATTCTATAGCCGGGAAGGACAACTCTTTCAAAAAAGGGAATCTGGATTTTGAGACTGCAACCTTATATAGTTTCTCATCCTTGGGAATTTTAAGTTATGTGGACTTCAGCTCCCTTCCAACCCTTACATTCTATGATTCTGTATGTTCATATAGAAAAAAAATGAGCAGAAAGAGAGAAGCATGGAACCAATCACAAAATGGCAAAAATCAAGAATTATTTTTAAACAAGTTGCCCCATTAAATTGCTACTTATTATAATCAACTGTGCACATTTTCCATTAAAAGTTGAGTTTGAAAGCAGTGCTAGCACTTAAAAAAGAGAGTAACTTTTGAACCAGGAGCAGGAACCCCAAAGAGCTTTTAGCTGTTCCTGGCACCAATTGCCTGTGTTCTTCCATCTCAAGAGCTTTCGATCCAGGGTGTGGAGGAACATCTATCGCAGAGCTGTGGTTCTGAGTGTCCTTAAGGCTGAAAGGAACATAAACCCCTTTGGATATTGATGTGAGATCATTTACTCCACTTTCAAGTGGGAATTCACACCAACATTGGATGAAGGTTTAGGCGAGAAGAGCAATAACATCAAGCCATTAGTGAGGCAAGCTATTAAGCCTTAATGGTGTTCATTAGCAGTGAGCAATGGAAGAAAAGTGAAGTGAACAATGTTTCAAAGGAACCACCTTTTCTTGAACTCAAAAGAAAATTCACACTACATCACTAAAATAAAAGAGAGAAATTGATTTGGATCTAAGCTGAAGGTAAAGGATCAAACAAGTAAAATGGGGCATGGTTCTCTTTAATATTTATACCTTTCCACCCCTAAATATCTTTCTGACACTCTGTTATATTTACATACCTTCTCACCTGCCCCCTCTCTTTTACCTGCATCCATGGCTGCAGGAAACAGCCAGCGCCAATTCCTAATTCATCCTGTGCAGCAACCATTCCTGGAGAACGGTAGGGTGGCATTGTTTCTGAACAAACGTACTTAAACTGTTGAAACCCTATGTATACAATCAGGTGTTGAAATCAGGTTGCATACATTTCCCAGTTTTACAGACTTTTTTCCCCCAGCCAATCTCCCAAGTTTTTCTTAAAGTTAGTAATATTCACTGTAATATGTAATATGCATGAATAAAGAAATAGTAGTTGGGGTGGGGATGAAGAAACACAATTGGAAGGATATATCCTTATATATATCTTGAGCAAATGAGGGAGTTAATTGGCAGAGTTTTTTAAAGTATCTCACTGAGTGCATTAGAAACTTATTTACTTTTGAAAATGTAGAATCTGTAGCATTCAGAGGTAGATGGCTAAGCTCCAGAGACATGGCCAGGTCCTGAAAGTCTGAGGGCAGCTCTTGGAATTGTCACCCAACTCCTAACCTTATTTTGTATTCTCTTGAGAGAATTCTAGTATCTCACTGTATGTTAGCCATTTGTGTTTGCCTATTATTTCTCGTCTATAAAATGCTTCTTGTGCTGACACCCACAAAGGTGTTTTGGGGCACAACCTGGTTTTTTATCTATTCCACATTCTCAGTATGGCGCGTCTAACATAGTGATTTCTAAAATCCACATTAACCTTGACTTTGTCGTACCACAAATATCCAAGCCACCCAAATCTCAGGTCATGTCCTTCTAACTCTAAAAGTCTTCTGTTTCTCAGCAACACCCACTCTTTCATCCAGACCAAACAGCAAACGGCAAAATACAATTTGAAATCAGGTAAACACAATCCTCCTTTTTCCTTTGCATCTTTTTAACACCTTATATTTAACTTGTGGTTTTTTCCCTTGCTATACAAATTTAGATATATCCTTTTGCCCCTCTGTAAATGGTGCATCAGTTGTCAAAACCAATACTGTCTGAAATAAAAACATTGTAGGCAAAACATTCATTTTTATCACAGAAATTCTCCCTGACAATGACAATTGTAATTTTGAGCGCAGAGAAGTTTTCAAAAAGCTGAGTTTGATGCCCTTAGTTTTCTCATGCAAATATGATCCCCTCTGTCAAATTTAATCCTACATATTAATCCTACATATATTTCCATAGAAATAAGACTTTGAGAAGATATACCTAGGAAAATTGACAAATCTGTCAGTTTCAGTATCTCTAAATTGCTTATTTTTCCTGTTATCAAGGTAGTCCATCTCATGTTTGCATCAATTTGAAAATTAAATAATCATAATCATAATCTGCATTTTCATATGCATTTTCCCCAACATATGTACCTTTGGCAAGAAAAGATCATTCATATAATATTTTTAATATTACTTTTACTAATTATATACATTTGTACACCTCCTTTTTAAAATATATACATTATGAGCACAATTTTAGAGAATTGCATCACAAAATCCAGAGAACTATACATTTTGAAGTACAGTTGAATTTATTTTTGATATTGATCTTAAAAGTTGAAGTTAATGCTCCTTAAATGTACTTTGAAATATGAACTCAAAAAAAAACCTTCCATCCTTAGAATTCCGACATTCCCACAACCTAAACCATAGGATTCAAACCTGCCACCCACAGCTCCATTTTCTGTGAGGCAGACACATTCATTTCAGCACAAACAGGCTGACATGCTGGAGCAATTGAAGTTGGAATTAATCCACACTTTGCTCATTTTTCCTTATCGTTCTTTTACAGGGCTTTGGGGCACAACCTTGACTGAAAATACCACTGAGAACCGAGAGCTTTACGTAAAGACCACACTGCGTGAACTTCTGGTCTATATTGTATTCTTGGTGGACATCTGTTTGTGTGAGTAGTGTGGTTGCTGCTCTTGAGCATTGACACCATTTTTCTCTATTTTCTATTGTTCTCCCAGTTGTCCTTTTTAAAACTCTTCTCTGTCATCTCTTTCTGAGCCCATGTGAGATCATTTTAGAAAAAAGTAGACAAATTCTTTGATAACAGTTCTTTTAGTGCTTATTAGCATCATAGCTAATGGAAACTGCAAATTTATAATTTGCCCCAGCACTTTGCACCCTCAAAATAAGTCAATGGTAGACCACTTCCATAATGGTGCCAAGAAAACAACATGGAAATAAGGTTAAAACTAACTGAACTTAGCAAGTTGTGAAATGCAGCTACTAGATTTGTAAGTGACCTGGTGAAGCATGTTGTGTGAACATAACTGTGAGTTCCCAGATTGTGTAGGACATTGGAGGCAATGACACATTAGAGATGACAACAAGAGAGGTGGTGGAGGAAAACCTGTGAGCGCCTGTCCTCTTGTCCCTTAGCAGCTGAGTTTGTGCAGAAGCATTTCCTCAAGCTACTAAACTCATAGCTCTACTGAAGAAGGAGGTAAGGTTAATAAGATCTTATTTGCTTGTGACAAACCCATGCTGGCTTTTGCTGTTTGTTGCATTCTTGTCCAAGTGCTCACAAATATGCTGTATTTGTATGCCTTGCAAAGGATAACCATCAAGCTGATAGGTTTAGATTTTCCCAGGTCATCCTCCATGCTTTTTTTGAAGATGAGGACAGCAGTTCCTCTTCTCCAGTCTTTTGGGACTTCTCCAGCCTTCCAGGGGCTCTCAGCGAAAAGAGCTAGTGATTCTGCAATCACCTCTGCTAGTTCCTTCAGTACTCTACGTTCTAATCCATTGAGACTTGAATTTAAATTAGCTAAGTTTTTTTTTTAACCTCCTTTTTGTCCATCCTGATCTGCACCTCCTTTATTCCACTAGTGAAACAGTGATGGACTCACAAGGGGCTCAGTTTCCCTTTTGAAAGAAGACAGATGTAAAATACAAGTTGACTGTCTGCCTTCTCACCATCATCCATTATCAATTCACTCTTTCTTCTCACATTAGAACCAGAGCCTTGTTGCCTTTGTTTTAGTTTCTGACATATGCAAAAAAGCCTTTTTTGCTGTTTGGGGCATTTCTCATAAGCCTCAGTGCATTCTGCGCCTTTCTGACACAATTCCCACAGCTTCTGGCAACTGGCTTGTATCCTCCTTTAGTTATACACCTCTCATTCCATTTTCTGTGCATGTCCTTTTTTTCCTTTCAACATTTTGAAAGCTAACTATTCTGTGCCTACACTTAGTTTCTCTTTAATCATTCTTTCAACTCTTCCCTAGAACAGACGTTAAGTGGTGAGTAATTTCCTGTGTCACCTCTCGGTCACTTTCTAAAATTGGGGTCCTAATAGTTATTTTGAAGTCCTTGTAGTTAGCATGCAGGGGAACAACCTATCTCTCTGTGTATTAAGCGAACTATGTGGTTAAGTGAATCACATGGTACCCCATTGATTTTGCTTGCCAGAAGCCAGCTGGAAAGGTTGAAAATGGCAATCACATGACCACAGGATGCTGCAATGGTCATAAATGTGAACCGGTTGCCAAGCATCCAAATTGTGATCACATGACTGCACTGACGCTGCAATGGTCATAAGTATGAGTTCCAGTCATAAGTTGTTTTTTTCAGTACCGCCGTAAGTCCGAACCATCACTAAACAAATGGTTGTTAAGTGAGGACTACCTGTATTTCCTCACTACTGGAAGTCCCCCTCTACCCTTAAGCATATTCTTGCTACCAGAAGGTCTTTGTTTGGTCTCAGAGGATGGGTTCCTTCAAAGAAACCTTCCCCCCTTCCTTGGCATTATATTTTCCCACCCCGAGAAATTCATTTTGCAGGCCTGTTGAGGCAACACAGTTAGAGAGGGGTGCAACTATCTCAACCCCAAAGTCATCTATCACCAAACTATTTTTCCATGATCTCTAGTTCAGCCAACACAGCCTTAAGGAGTCAAACTTACTCCCTGAGAGCCAAAGTCTCACTGCATCCTCAGGACTTCTATCCAGCAGTCCTACATATGATAGTTGGTCTAAGGCAGTGTTTCTCAAACTTGGCAACTCTAAGATGTGTGGACTTCATGCTGGTGGGGAATTCTGAGAGTTGAAGTCCACACATCTTAATGTTGCTAAGGTTGAAAAAACACTGGTCTAAGGTACTGGATACCTCCCATATCTTTTCCAGCTTTTCTCACTGCATAGGTAAAGCTAAAGGTTTCCCCTGAACAGTCGTGTCCGACTCTAGGGGGCAGTGCTCATCTCCGTTTCTTAGCCGAAGAGCCAGCGCTGTCCAAAGATGCTTCCATGGTCATGTGGCCAGCATGACATGCACAGAACACTGTTACCATCCCACCGAAGTGGTCCCTATTTATCTACTTGCATTTACATGTTTTTGAACTGCTAGGTTGGCAAGAGCCGAGGCGAGTGTGAGAGCTCACTCCGTCACATGGGGCTAGGATCTCGAACCGCTGAACTTGGAACCTTCTGATTGACAATCCTGGCATCTTAACCACTGTAGTTAATTGTTAGGATATATTTAAATGGACCACCAAGTTTCTTAATATATCAGAAGAGAGGATTGGATGTCCTACCCTCCTTACTAAGCAGACTAATACCTGGGCTGCAAAACTCTAGATGCCTCCAGATGACTGCAAAGCCATACTTGAAAATCTTAATTCTTCACTGTCATCTAGTGGCCTTACAGATTTTTGAAAACCAGATATGATATACCTACTGCTTGCCCTACTGCCAAATCCAGATGAATGCTTTTGGCTGTAATCTGGTCTAAGTTTGATCTGACACATGGATGCTTAACTGATTGACAAACCTGCTTCACTGCAATTTATAAAAAAAGTGTTGTCATTGGTCAATGACACTGTGACATGCCATCATTGGGGCTTGCTTGTGCTTGGAGGACTAGGTTCCCTTGAAAGATGGACCCTTTTTATAGCTCTGGCTGGCTTTGCCCAACCTCCTGGCTGGAGCTAATGATATTGGGAAGGTGTGTGGAGAGGTTAAGTGGGGATGTTAGTAACACCAGCTGGAAATGGCGATATGTTTTGAGTGGTAATAGGAATTTGGAGGCAATCTCAGGAACGGTGTGGGTTTGCTGAGTCCGTCCAAGATACAAGCTCTGTCTCTCTCAGGCTTCTCAGTGTTGGGTTCCTTAAAGCTGCACTCTAGTTTCTTGGGGGCGGGGTTGTTTGCTTTGTTTTGTTTTTTGTCTTTAATCTGATTAAGCAAAATTCTAGACTGGGCTTTGCAAAACTAAGGCTGGGCTTTGCTGGAACCTATTTGTTAGGCTGCCCTGTGGGAAGCTCTGAGAGTCAAGCTTATACTGTTTCTTTAGTAAGCAGACTAGAAAATTCTGTTAGTCTGTGGGGTTTTTTTTTCTTTTTTAAAGTGATTTAAATCCACTTGATTTAAAGTTGATTTAAATCCACTCCACAATTTTAAATTTCAGATAAATTTGGTTACAGCTGTTGCCAGCCTACCTAGATCATGAGAACAAGAGAACAATTTTTATGGAATTTCCTCCCCTGGAAGTAAGTGATAGGCTTTCTAAGGAATCACCATCCTGGGATTCTTTTCAATAATAAGCATGCCTACCTTTCCATCACATTGACACTTGACTTGAGTCTGCTTTATAAAGTAGTCTGAGAGGTTCATCTGGCATCTGTTGCTCTCAGGTCATGGAACACCTTCTCTTGGGAGCTGCACTTGGACCCCACCTTCTCAGAAAATCTGCAGAAATGCCTTTCTTTTGCCAGACCTTTTTCCATCTCTTCATGAGCTACTTAACAGGGCCAAGGATTTTCTCATACTTCATGAAAGATGCCCCAAATGAAGCATGGACAGTCATGGTATTCAAAACATTGTGGATATGAGTAATCAGCCCTTTGCAGGAGCAGCAAACATGGGGTGGCAGATGGCAAGGCCCTTCAGTGAGGAGAGAGTGGTGGGCTTTTTGGGCTCTCATCGGCCTGGAACATGAAGAGGCCTCTGGGTGGGGAGACAGGCCTGGGCCCAGTTGTGCCCCTCTGCCTCATGGACAGATGGCTGTTGTAATGGAAAGAAGGGCCCATTTTCATTTCTAGGAACCTCAGACTGCCTCTTTCATGTCTCCTAGGTTAAACTTTTCACAGTGCTCTGAATGTTCCCCTCTAAACCTCAGTACAGGAAGAGTGGGAAAGGAGATAACACAGAGGCTTGTTCCTATTGTACTTTCTGGAGAGATTTAATGCAGCTCTTTACCAAATGTTGTTGTGTGGCGACAACAATGGCTGTTTGCTTTCAGTAAATTCACCATTATCTCAACTGAGCACCTGTGATCTCTCTGCACAGAAGGTTGTATTTCATGCCTAGGGCAGTGGCTCTTGAATATGAGCAATAGGGGAAAAGCTCAAATCATTCTTCTCACAGAGAAGTGATGTTCTGTTCAGTGCAAAGCAGGAGCTTTGGACATTTGTTTGAGTAAGAGGCTCATCAGGTTTTTCTGATAACTCAGCTATTGATTCTAGCATGGTAACTGCTTGAGCCTCTCAGTAGATATGCACGAACATGATAAGTTTTGATCCCAATCACAATTGATCACACCTTGGGGAGCAAGCAAAAGATGGCCCATTTACTGAATGGATGAGACATTTATCCCAGAAGCCAGGTTTGTGTGGACCATTGACTTATTGAAAGAATCATTGTTACCTCTTTTGTTCTACTGCACCATTTATTTCTAAATGACATTTCTTCACCCTATCAAGAGTCACATGGTGAATGTGATGTCACAACCATCAATCCTGATATCACTGAAACAAACAGAGCTCTCTCATTGCCCTTACTATGACCGATGGGGTGTATGCATTCCTATTGCCCAGGCAATCACAGTGAACCTTCTGCCTTGGCTGTGTTATGTTCACACTTGCATTGCTGTCAGACAGGAGACATGCCAAAATCCAACTACAGTCATATGCAGTTGCACAGCCAGATGAAAAATATTATATATTTATATATAGTGTGTGCAGTGTTGACCATATTTTTCTTCTTCTCTATCAACATTATACAGCTTGGGCAAGGGAAAGGAATATTAATTGGTTTGCCTCACTGGAATATTTCCTTTTAGTTTAAATTGTGGATGCTGTATAGTCAGCAAAAAATACCTGATTTCTTCCATTTTCAACTCCTGATTTTTGCAACAAATAGAAAGATAATGGCCTGGTAGGGCTGTGCAGTATTTTGGGTTCAAAGGCAAAAGGTGCTGCAGGACACATGTGGGGGCATGAACTTAGCATCTGTGTTCAGCACTATCATGCAGCTGCACATTTTCTCATCTCTGCTTCCAGAGCTGTTGCATAATCTCATGAAAGTTATATCTGCTTTAAGGAGTTGCAGTGGAGTGCTATGTTTGAGCCTTGTGTGCTCCGAAGGCACCTTTTGGCTTTCAAATCTGCAATATTACATAGCTCTAACAGACAGAGATGAAAGTGAGGAAAGCAGGCTCAGCCACTGGACAGCACAGTTGCCTGATCTTCAGATTTACTTACTAAAAAAGAAGGGATAGATGTAATATACAAATTTTTAAAGATCGGGGGTATCAGTTTGGTAGATTAACTGCCAAAAGTGGTAAACCTATTCTTTGATACTAGTAGTTACTTTTTTTTATTAATGACATAAAAGGCACAAGATCTGCAATTCTAGGAAAAAGCATGCTCGAAAGAGCACATTTGTGCAGATGTAACACTGAAATATGCAAATGTTGTGCTATGTTAGCTGATGAAAAAGCAGCTGATGAAACCATATGAAAGTAATGTGATCTCCAAGTCCTCTTCCTAAAATGGTTGCACTAAGTTTTTATAATGTAAGGATGCTAGAAAAACAAGTAGTTATGTTATAGAGGCACATGCAGTGATTAGAATCACATAGTCAATCAAGAATCACATACCCTACACTGTACCTGCCCTGCCCCATCCTCATCCCAGGAAAATATATTACAAATGCCTTTGGTGATAGATACACTCTCCAGCTGTATTTAGAGCCAGATTTGGCAGGACAAGTACTGTATATAAATGGAGCAAACCCCAACCTCACCAGCACTGATGACGTTACCTAGTTGGATAATGAAACGTCTGCAACCAAACAACCAAGCTCAGAGAGCACCAAGGACTCCACAGTTCACCCCTGAGCTACATATATTCTTTTCTATTGGAGGGAATACTGGGAATACATAGCTTTGAATACTTTAAAGTAATGTCATAATTTATGCTGGGGACAAATATTAGAAGGATCTTTGGATCCTGATCTCCAGTAATAGAACTCCAAATGTGCTGTTATTATTATGATTATTATCGGCATTTTCCAATTATTTGGATTCTAATCAACAGCCTAGGACTTATGGAGTTATTCCTGTAGTATATAGGAAGTTTCAAACAAGATGTTTTTTGGTAAGTCAGTCGTGTTCAAGTTCAATAAATTTAAAACATTCAAATATTTAGTGAATCCCTTTACTATATATCCAGAAATGATGATGATGATGATGATGATGATGATTCAGAAAGTATTTGGTAGAAACCACATAGATTAGAACTCTAAAATTCAAAAGGTGATATTTCAATGGAAGTCAAGAGGAGCCATATTGCTAATACATACATCTCCTAAATGAGTCCTATTATCTAGTGATAATCTTTACCTTTACTTTATCTAGTGATTAAATAGAAACAATTGAAAGTCAGTCTTGTGCTGGCTTCTTTTTCAACCCTAGAACCTCCATCAGGCTATTCCATCAAGAGCAGACAGCATGGAGTCTGTTCTCAAACCTCTGATACCCATGGCGGAACAGTCATTTTGTTTATCAAGAAGTATTTATACGTATCATTCTTAAATGTCATCTGCAACCCAAGAATTCCTCTTTAGGTGTCATCAGCCAGATTGTTCTGAAGAGACATCCTTTTGTGAGTAGCTGAACTTGCCAAGTAAAATGATTAATTCTAAATTAAGGTTCAATAGTTAATATTTACACGTTGTAGATATACTGTATGCTATCAGAGTTGAGCTGTTGGCATGTCTGACTTCTGGAGTACCAAGGCTGGTGACTGGAATGCCAACTTCTCAGTTATTTCCAGTCACTAGCTGGAACTATTTCTTTCTGCACATGTTTCTGAACATTGCAAACCCCTTTCTCTTACTGTTACAACCAGCTTTCCTGCATCTGTGGTTGGGAGGACCACTTTCTTTTTCTTCATAATTATTTCAGATCTAGCTATGTCAAGAATATATTCTTAATTCATCATTTTTCTATTAGCAGTTACTTTAGGCTTTTAATAAGTTGGGGTCTCTTAAAAAATAAATTCTTGATGTGGTAAATGAAGAGAATCAATGTTCTATTACAATTTGGGCAGATGTATGGATCCATCCTAGGAGGTAGTTAAAGTATTCAAAGAACTCGATGGGTCATAAAAGATCTGTACCACACTTCTCCAAACTGATCTGCCTTCTAATGACTGAGCTTCTCAGCAAGGTCCATGCAGGCTGGAAATTACTGCAAGCAGAAATTCATGCATCTGGAGGGCATCCAGTTTGTGGAAGATGTTCCAGCAGCTGCCTTGTTTTGCTTGTTCATTTGTTCCAGACATAAAGTTGTTATATTCTATGTTGTATTCTACAAGAACAGGTTCTAAAAAAAAAAAGAAGCCAAAGTAAGATTTGTACAGTTAAGAATTTCACTTGGAACACATTAAAACTTAACAAAGATTTGTATAATTCTACATTAATTAATTCATTAATTCATCATTCATTCATTTATACATTCATTTAATACATTTATATAGCTGCCTATCTATCCAAGGAATTCTGGGCACTGAACAAAGATTTTTTAAAAATCAATTACAGAAAACTAAAAATCTCAGTGTTAACCTATCAAATACACCCACACTCATGCCAGAGCTCCATCAACATCCTGGCCCCAGTGCCTGAGGAAAAAGCCAGGTCCTCATGGGTTTCTAGAAGGCCAGCAGGGTTGGGACTGTCCATAGCTTAGCAGGGAGACTGTTCCAAAAGACAGGTTCCATGACAGAGAAGGCACACTTTCTTGGACCCACCAAGTGACATTGTTTCAACTGATGGGACTTGGAGCATGCCCACTCTGCCAGATCTTATGGGCGGACACCGTCAGGGAAAGATGGTCCCATAAATAATCTGGCCCTTGCTACACACAGCTTTAAAGGTGACAACCAGCTCCTTGAATTGCACCCAGAAGCATACTGGGGATTAGAGCAGCAGTGTTGTGCAGGTATACATGATGCACCCAATACTACACATGCCACTGGGCCAACTGATGCTTCTATAGAATAAGCTTCAGTAAAAACCAAGATCGTCCCTAATCAGCACTGCATATTTCAAGGCAGTATTTAATTAAAATAAATTTAAAATCTTACGGTTAAATGTCCTAGTTTTTCCTTTTCTTAACTCCCTCTAGTGACCTATGGGATGACCAGTTCAAATGCCTATTACTACACCAAAGTGATGTCTGAACTCTTTTTGCAAACTCCTTCGGACAGTGGTGTCTCCTTCCAGACTATTGGAAGTATGGCTGACTTTTGGCGAGTGAGTACCAACAAGCTTTGGATGCTGAGTTTTCTGTGTCAAATGATGTAGCAATTTTAAATATGGCTCAGTAATGGAAAACCAATATGATTTTTGTGCTGACTTTAATCTAACTGAATTGTACACACATGAAAACAGATGTGTATTTCATTACAAGATAGCTTATGCACAGTGACTATGAAGACATGTACACAATTCATGCTATTGTGTAGTAGCAATCTGTGTACATTGTAGGTTATAATCAGTTCATCCCTTCCTCCAACATACATGGGGGACATATTGCTTTCAACATCCTGTTCTCTCTCCTTTTGGCTATATATCAAGGATTCAGATGGTATACCCTTTCTTCTTCTACCCTGATTCGCCTATTATGCAAAGAAATAGCACTAACTAATTCCAATTTGCAAACAGAAGCTCTCTTCCTATGCAGGTGAAATCCAATCATACAGAGGTGGGTAACTGGAAGCCACAGCAGCCCCAAATCCTTTTTTGCAGTCTCAGAAGCCCCTCTGATCACAAGTGGCAAAAATTGTCAGAACCATTTCCTGACTTTTTGAAACAGGAAACGCAATAAAACTATATTGTAACCCCTAAAAGAGATTTAAGCTAGTTTTTTAAAAATCCAAGAAATAGCCAAGATTGTTCATCCTTGCATTAATACAATTTATTTCATTTTGACATATGCAAAAAGCAAATTACATTAATGTTATTTTGTGTCATGTAGCTGTTTCAGATAACATCCCTCTTTTTTTTTTATCTCCATAGTACACACAAGGACCTTTCTTGGATAGTTTGTATTGGACTAAATGGTACAACAATAAATCTTTAGGCCACAACGCGCAATCATATATCTATTATGAGAACTTACTGCTTGGTGTCCCACGGCTACGCCAACTCAAGGTCCAGAACAACTCATGTGTGGTGCATGATGACTTCAAAGAAGATATTTCTGGTTGTTATGATGTATACAGTGAAGAGAAAGAGAACACGTCACCCTTTGGACTCTTCAATGGGACAGCGTAAGTGGATCATAACCTTTCTGAGCTTCATAAATTACCAGTCTGAAGATATCCTTCAATTTCAGAAGACAAAATGGCAATCAATTTCTTGTACAGATTCAGAGGCACAATATCATTTTGTCTCATTTTTTGTCTCATTTATTCAAAAAGCATATGCCATGTATTCATTAAAAAGAGCTTGGAAGCTCTCGAAAGCCCTGATAACCAAAACATCAAATTACAGAAAACATCAAATCCATCAGAATACAAAGATCTGTTAGAAATAATAAATCATAATGATAAGTAAGGCAACATTAAATTAATAGAACTGTCATAAGTGAGAAATGTGTTCAGTTCTGAGCTTGTGACAAAATAACCCTGCTTAAAACATTTCATCAGAACATTTAAAAATTCAAAATGGCTTGAGTATTCTATGTTCCACTGGAACAAAACTCAAAATAAAACCATAGAAAGCAATGGACATGTACAAAAAGTCCTCGCTCCCTTGTTTTTCACTCCAATGCCACAAATGTAGCAGGATGGCAATCCAGGCGGACTACTATATGCCATCCAACCTGCAAAAATGTTAGCCAAGGGAATTATTTTTTAAAAGAAAATATTTTTAAAAATCATCATTGGAAAGAAAATAAAAAGGTCACATATAGGAAGTGAAAAAAAGAGCAGGAATTCAAGAAAGAGTAGATAGTCTGGAATTGTAGAGACAGTGTCATGAAAGACTAAACTCAGAAGGTTGATGAAACATGACTAAGAAGAACAAAAAGGGCTATTTCAGATCTGTTCAGAATTAAAGGAAAGGAAAAGGGGCAGCATCTCAGATGTTCTGTGAATTTGGAAAAATGCTAATAGGTACCAAGAAAGGGCAGAACTGTTCAACTCCTATTTTGTTTAATTATTCTCAAAAAAGAGCCTAAGTTTTCCATAAGGAAATTGTGAAGAACAGATCAAAGGAGCAGAATTATAGCTTGAGGCTGATAGAAACATGTTCAAGGAACAGGCAATCATTACACTCTCTTTTTCCTCCATAACACTTTTGGGCATAGGTGGCAATATTACACGGAGCAAGAGCTTGATGGCTCCTCTCACTGGGGCAGATTAACCAGTTATAGTGGAGGAGGCTATTATGTAGATCTCAAAATAATCCGGGAGGAAAGTGCTGAAACCCTGCAAATTTTGAAAGAAAACCTATGGCTGGATCGGGGAACCCGTGTCGTTTTTATGGACTTCTCTGTGTATAATGCCAACATCAACCTCTTCTGTGTGCTGAGGTAAGGGGCATTTGAACATGGCAGTTCTAGATCATTCTTGTGATTTTTTCCTTGTCTTTCTTTTCTTTTTCTATAATTTTTATTAAATCGTGGAATTCAATGCTTCATTCAGACAATCCACTTCGAAACATTCCTCTGTAGTCCATAACATTTCTCACAAAGGAAGAGTAAGATTACTGCTACAGTAATAAACATATTTACATCAAAATGAGCCAGACTGAATGTGCCCTCCAAGAAAGACGGAGAACTTCTTTCAGTATGAGGCCAAACCAACTCAGAAGAAACAGCCCCATGGGGAAGCAGTCCCTGTCAAACGTTCTCTCCTTCTCCATCCTCATGCCCTATTCATACCTGAAATGCTGTTCAGAATATGGTCCTAAACCTTTAGTGGTGACAGTGGCAGAGAAATGGAGAAAATGTGGTCTTAAGCCTACACAAAAACCTGGGCATTGGAAGCAGAGTACAGCTGCCGTGCCTGCCCTAGATTTTCATGGAAAGAGAATTGTGAAATTAAGCACTATAAAGTTTGGGGGGGGGGGGAAGCTAGTGAGATGGCAGAAGTATGGCTGAATGTCTTGATATAACAGGAATGCCAGCAAAGTAGTAAATTTCAAAAATGGCATTTCTTTTCTTTTCTTTCTTGAAAACTGATGAGTTAGACAGGTGAATATACCTGCTTTTTAAGTTTGTCTCCTTGTTCCCAAAATCTCTAAAAATCTTAAAACTAAAAAGGACAATGGTAAAATCCATTGAACAGAGATAAAGTCAGGAAAAGAAATTATTAACCATCATGAATATATGAACAGTTTCTATTTCAGGTTGACAGAGGGCAATCAACAGTTTAAAGTGGCTTTTTTGCATAAAAATTCTTACCAAGATGTTGCTTCTTCCATGCTTAAGTAGGGAGCCTGACAGTTTGGTCACTGCTTCATTTACTTCTGCTACAAGCCATCAAAGAGAGCTCCAGGGAGAGCACATTGCAAGAGTCAAACTGTGAGGTGATAAGGGCAGGAGTGACTGTTTGGAGAGCTCCCAGTCCAGGAAGGGGCACACCTGGCACGCCAGATGAGCTCTGCAAATGCCCTCTTGGCTGCAGCTGCCACCTGCTCTTCCAGCAGGAGCAGTGAGCCCAAGGGACATCAAGTTGCACGCAACTCCTGAGTGGGAAGTGCAACCCCATCCAGGGGTAACTATGGAAAATCCCTAGACCTAGGCAGGCCCAACAACTAGAATCACTTGATATTGGTGTTAATCAAAGGAACCAAGTATGTTGCTCTCCTGCCCAAGATTACAAAGGCAGAACAGCAGACTAGAAATAAACAGCTTTCATTATCAGTAATTGGTAGGATAGCTACCTTTAAAATAATCACTCTTTCCAAAATTCTGTTTTTGTATCAAATAAGCTCAAATTCCATTTTCATTACCATTGTCATATATGGCAAAGAATGTTTTCCTCACTCATCTTGAATCAATAAAAATCCAGAGTTAGGCAAACCAAATATTATATACAAAAGTATGATGCAGTTTTAGGCATAGCAGTTTTAAACATTATTTTGATGCATTTCAGCTACAACTATTGATTGATATCATTAGGAATTCAAATAATGTACAATAAGTATAAACTGAGTTAATATTGAAATTCCCTTTCAATTAGGCTAAATCTCTTCTTGCCTGAGACTAAGAAATTAATGTCTACCATTTCAAAACCAAATTTAAAATTTAGCACAGAAGTTTCGAACAAACATTAACAGTTCTTGACTCTTATTCCTCTATCTTTCTTTTTTAAGCATGAATATATTTCTTCAGTACAAGGAATTGGACATTAGATAATTTTATAGAATTAGAGACTAAATTATAGAAGGAAAGCCTGTTCCTGCTGAATGTATTTTGCAAAAGTTAATCACAAGTTCCAACTTGATACCCCACTTCCCCAGGGACTGCAGACGAAATAAAAATTCAGTTTCCAAATAGATTAATTTTTCTATCTTAATTTTTTCTGTATATCTAGCGGCTGACCATCCAATGTGAATATGCATACGAAGAGAATATTAGCCCTTATTTATACACCATCTTCCCTGCTGCCTAGGTTGGTGGTGGAATTCCCTGCCACTGGGGGCGCCATTCCCTCGTGGCAGATTCGGACTGTGAAACTCCTCCGGTATGTCAGCACTTGGGATTTCTTCATTGTCTCTTGTGAAATTGTCTTCTGCATCTTTATCTTCTATTACATTGTGGAAGAAATCCTGGAACTGCACATTCACAGGCTTCAGTACTTCACCAGCATCTGGAACATTTTGGATATAGTGGTCATTTTGGTGAGATTTCCTCTAATTAATAGGATTATCATAATAAATTCATTATCACAGTGTAAATGATTAATATTATAACTTAAAGGGGAGAAGAAAGAAAGTGGGCCACAGAGATTAGACTTGAAAATATTTATTGGTTAAATTGATTAGTTAATGAAGTATTTACTTAGTTGCATGTGTGTTATAATTATAGTGACATTTATTTACAAGCACAGAGTAAGGAAATCACAGCAGAAAATGGGCATGAAATTAAGCGTTTTCCTTCCTTGCTCCTGTGTATTCGTGTCCCTAGGGGAATTCTTCCCAAGGCAGAGAGTTGGCAAGGGAGGGAAGAGGAGGAGAGGGAAAAGCTGCCCCCCCCCACTGCACAATTCCCATTGAATCTCACATTTTTCTCAGCTTTCTGTTTTAGCCATTGGATTCCACATTTTTCGTACCATTGAAGTTAACAGGTTGATGGGGCAGCTGCTAAGAAATCCCAGCATCTATGCAGACTTTGAATTTCTGGCTTTTTGGCAGACCCAGTACAACAACATGAATGCTGTGAACTTATTCTTTGCCTGGATCAAGGTACTTTTTGCCCTTTCTCTTTCATCCCAATGTCAGAGAGTAAGAACTTTCTGCCCAGTAGGGTAACAAAGAGGTGATGGGGGTGGGGGGAGAAGTTTTGTTTGTTGATTTATATCCTGTTATTTTGTCCATAGGGCACTCAGGGTGGCCAACAGTCTAAAATAAAAATAACCAGACAATGAAAACCAAATGAAAACAGTTAGCACCGTTATTCACACATTCCATCTGAAGAGAAAGATTTTAATATTTTCCCTGAAAGTGCCAGGGCCAAATGCAGTTCTTGGGGAAGATATTTCATAGTTGGGGAGCAATTCAAGTGATGACCTTGGGAAAGCCTTTCCACTCATTTTCCCCTTTACAGTAATCTCTTTTTGGATTGCAAAACAGTAGTAAATGTGAAATAACTTGAGAAAGCCGATGTACTTTATATATGTCTCTGATCCCATTGCAATGCAGAATAGTGAATTAACAGGGTATGGCTAACCCCTAAAATTAGCTTTCTGGAAGGATTTGTAAAGCTCAGATAGAGATTGTTGTACTTTGGTTCTCATCATCTCATCCAACCCAAAACTAAGAAGTTTGCTTTGCCAGGAGATCATATGGTATGTTGTGGTCCTTCACTTGCATTTATCTTTTCCTCTCCCATCCAGATATTCAAATACATTAGCTTTAACAAAACAATGACCCAGCTGTCCTCCACCCTTGCCCGATGTGCCAAGGACATCCTGGGCTTTGCCATCATGTTCTTCATTGTCTTTTTTGCCTATGCGCAACTGGGATATCTCCTTTTTGGAACCCAAGTAGAAAACTTCAGCACCTTTGTTAAATGCATGTGAGTGTCTCCCATTCTGTCCTTTCCTTTTCTGGTTTTCCTTCATGGCAAGGTTCTCGGTCAGATGTCTGAGAACAAGTAGGGTGGTCACCTACAGGATTAAGAAGTGTTGCACCTCTAGTATATGTTGTGAGGCAGTATGAAAGTGGGGTTACTAAGTGAACAGGAAGCTAGACTTGATGTCCTTATCATTATATTCACTCTGATTCTGGGTATAAATCCTTATTTATTTATTTATTATTTCAATTCTGAGGCCGCCTGACTCCACAGCTACTCTGGGATGCTTACAATTAAAAAGCAAAGAAGAAAATAACATATATCAAAGAAAAAGAATACAGTTGACCAGGTGCTCAACCACTATCCTAACCCAAGGCCTGAGAATATGTTTATGTTTACTGCTTTTCATTAAAAGATAATCCAACATCTTATTAAACTGAACCCTGGTTGCAAGTCTTGTGGATTAATGCTGATAATTAAAACAGCAGCAAATACACAGAGTTAACTGTTAATTTCTCCTAGATTTATCAGGTATCAGCAATACCCCATTTGCAGCCTCCCAAGCTGCCGTGTGTGAACAGGATGAAAATTCTGAGGACTGTTTTTCGGGGGGGGGTCTCATTTGGGCACTATGGCAACCCTTTAAAAGACCCACATAACACTCATTTGGACTGATTGTACCATATGGGGAATTAAGTTACCCTGGTCAGCTGTATTCTTTTTCTCTGAAATATGTTTTCTTTTTTGCTTTTTAATTGTAACCCACCCAGAGAAGCTGTGGAGTTGGGCAGCCTCAAAACTGAAATAATGGATGCCTTAAGCCTTAGAGATGTTTATTGCACCCATATCTTCCCTTGAATCCCCCCAAACCCAAAACCCACAGATGGTAAGAAATGTTGGCCTCACCTGCTCAAGTGACACCACCAAGCCATCAGCCCCCCATCCCTCTGGCCTCAGACAAGACAAAAAGACAGAAAGAAAATGATTGCCCACCCCGACCAAAGGTATCAGTAAAAGTTATAATAATCATCTGGTTATGTGAACGACGTGATGCTTCCTGGTCTCAAGACCCTTCTTGAACTGATTCTCAGTGGATCCACATCTACTTCAGTTTAGATGTTCTAAGATTGGTCAGATATTCTATGTGCCCAGTTAGAAATCTAGCTGCAAGATTTGTGGGAATGGAAGAGCTGCTCATCCAGGAGAGTTTTAAAGTCTCTATCAGACAATTCAGAGGGATCTAATTCCCTCTCTCCACCCGCTCTCCCATTGACCAGCCCATTTCCGTTTTCTTACTCCATCCTCCACCCCCTGCCATGCCCTCTGGTCTTCCGGAGGAGAACATGTCACGGAGCTGGCAGCCATGATGGTTTAACTCATAGTTCATCTGTTCTTCCACTTCTTCTTGCAAAAGGAGCTGTGGCAAGTGGTCAGCCTTAGATTTTAGAAGTTGATCTACAAATACATTCATCCCCATCCATATGTATTTTCTTCCATAGCAAAGTCCATATGGGGGAGTAGGATTGATGATGGACTGACAACTTCATTCTAAGATTCTCCTAAGCTTTGATTAGGCTCCCAAGCTCTTTTATAAGAATCTTCTATCCCTTTAGCAGTAATGGGTAAAATCATTAATGTAATAGGTTTTATATGTTTTTATAAATATTTTGGTCCCTAGTTGTAAACCACCCAAAATCATACAGGAGTTGAGTGGCCTATAAATTAAATAAACAAACAAACAGCTAAAATAATAGTTTAAAAGTATCACGGAAAACACTCCAGACACCAAATAGCTGCTAAGAGCAAAAAAACCAGCAGAAATTAGAATACTTGATGCCTCTTCAAGATTCACATTCTAAAGTAAAAAAAAAATGCCTTGAATCTTCTTCAGACAGATAATAAATTTGCTGTGTTAAATGAGTTATTGGGGATAATGAAGAATTGATAACTGATGAAGATAGGAATGATGATAGTGAATAGCAGATGGAAATTGTATTTAGCATCTCTGTTCCTTCTTATATTTGCTACAAAAAATCTTGCAGGAAGGGCTGCTGGTCTTCCATTTAATCTCTGATTTAGCTTTGCTAACCCATCACTGTCCTCTTATTGCAGGGACCATGAGCTCTAGTTCCGCTTTAGGCATGAATCCAGCAGGGTGACCTTGACCAGTCACTCTCTCTCAGCTCTAGGAAGAAGGCAATGGCAAACCACTTCCAGGGTTGGGGTGGGGGGAACACTTGCCAAGAAAACTGCAGGGACTAGTCCAGGCAGTTGCCAGGAATCAAATGGGCTGTCTCAAAGGCACACAAAAGAAGAGTGAAAGTGAAAATCCTTGCTTGAGTCACCTACACGGATTTATGAAGGGGAACAGATGAACAGATTGAAGGGTTTCTCTTAGATACAAACAGTACTAAAACAAAAAAAGTTAGTTTGCCCATCAATAGTCAAAAAAGTACAATGTATAGGATCACTGAAAGAAGTAAGGTAAGATAAGGAGATCCTGGAGATATAATGAACAATGGAGGCAGGATGACAGCAACATACAAAGATTTTTTAAGTAGTAGAAGCAACATACATATGCAAGGGAGCTCTCATCCTGACCAGCCATGATGAACAGTGGCAGGAGAGGCACTTTGTCATGATGTGTCTGTCACCATGGGTTCTTGAGGACTCAGGTTTATAGTCCTGGGCTCCCCCCATCCGGTACCAGGAAACTGTGCCAGGGTGATCAATCATGAAACTGATATTTGGGCGTTCCTATCAGTAACAGCATGTGAATGGGAACGAGGGCTACTTCCTGCTCCCCAAGCTGCAGGCAATAAATCTATTGATGGAAACGGAAGCTGGTTACATGATCAGGGAGAGAGAAGGGTACACTGATAGCAAGAATGGAAAGGCCGTTTACACTGAAAAGGGGAGGCCGCAGGCTGGCTCCTTACCTGCTGAGCCGGGTGGCCCAAGAGCCTGCAGGACTTTCTTGGAAGAAATGGCAGGAAGAGACTAGCTTGACTAGTAAAGAAATACAGGCGCTGGCCAGTCTTGAGAATAATTTTTACAAGAGTGCCTGAACTTAAATGTAAATAACAGTGACTCCTTATCTGAAGCAAAATAATAGGGAAATAGAAGACCAAGACAGAAGAATTATAATAATAGCAACTCAGAGATCATCTTGTGGTGCTTCAGATAATAATGAGTAACGTAAAAAGAGGAAGATGCCAACCTTGACCTCTTTAATGCAGCTTGTGCACTGCACTCTCTTCCATGTGGACTTGGAAAAAGCGACTAGGCTCTCCCGACAGCATAATAAATATAAGTAGTAAAGAATTCTTCTCGCATTTAAGCAGCCCGTTATTCCACCAGGGCTCAGGAGAATGGATTTTCTTTTTTTTTAACAAGAACTTTATTAATTTTCAAAGTATAGTTAAAATACAAAATATAGAATATAGAAAAGCTAGAATATAGAACTAAAGAAAAAAAGAAAAAAACTATAAAAGTGCAAAACAGACAGAAAACAGAAAGAGGTGACTTCCAACTTTCTCCAATACAGATATGAATAAGTTTACAAATATAATCTCTTACCGTTAGTTAAACCTTAGTAACATTAGTTCTATCAAAACAAACCATTTAATCACTAAAACCCAAAATCAAAGCTTTATTTTTTTCTGACACAAGCAAGTAATCTAAAAGTGGTTGCCAAATACAAATAAGTCCAGAAACAGTATTTTCTCTTATTAACACTGTCAACTCAGCCATTTGGGCCAGCTCCACCAGTTTAATAATCCAGTCTTTCACTGTAGGTATTTGTGGATCTTTCCACTGTATGAGAATGGATTTTCTGAGCAGATGTCAGATTACTCCAAGTTTTCTAAAATGATTATATTGCTCCACTCGTCCTACCCTATAAGGTAGACCAGACTACCAGAAACTAGTGCCAGATAGGTCAGGACGACTTTTATTGCCACAGCTATCGTAACAGTCTTGCAAGGCTGAAGGTGCTTCCCCCACCCTCACTTTATCTCCCTGTGAACTAGAGAGGGGCTTGTCTGAGTCATTTTTACAAGTTATACTCCACCAAATGTTGTACTTATAAAGTGCCTGTACTGTGATTCCATTTTTTTTTACAGTAATAATTTTCAAATTCAATTCTATTTTTTTGAGGGAACGCCAGTATGGTGCAATGGTTAGGGTGCTGGATTAGGAATGAGGAGACCCAGGTTCTAGGACTCCCTTAGGCACAGGAACCAGCTGGGTGACTTTGGCCAGGCACTCTCTCTCGGCCCTTGACTCGGGGATTGAAAAATATCCACCTACCAAGCAGCATGGTTGATTACAGTCCACAATCTTCAGTGGATACAGTCCAAACCTTCAGCTGGTTGATTTGGGCTGCTAATAATACATTACTGGTGTGTGCGTATTTTATATGAAGAGTTGGGGTTTTTTTTAAATGGAATATTGAAAAGAAATTATGCAGAAGGGATCCTGACTGGCTGGCTGTCCCTATTTCTGTCCATTCATCAGCAGGATAACTCTCCAAAACCTGGACAGAATAGGACCAGGTTTTGTAAATTGGAAGAAGCCAGCCAAAGAGAAACGGAGTTCAAAAATCAGGGTCATCTGAAGGCTTCAGCAGATAAAAGCATTCCCAGAAATATTCTCCCAGTGCACCCTTATGGGAGAGGCACTTGGGCAACAGATAACAATATTGCCAGCTCCTCCTTCCTGGTGCCAAGCAGATCAGAGGATATGTTGCCCTCCCTATGCCTCTTAGTGTACACATACACACAAGCATACACATAGACATAGGGTGAAAGCAGAAACACACAAACACAAATGCACACAGACACAACATGTACATTTGTAACATACAGTAGAAGGAAAAAAAGATGGTTCTTAGAATTCTAGAACCCAGAAAGAATTTCAGAACCCGTACTCTGTATGCTTTCCCTCCCTTGTTTATTTTTTACAGTTAAGCAGAAGTTGGAAATAAATTAAGCTGGTAAAAGACTGATCAAGTCAAAAAATGGGCTAGATCAGATTGTGGCAGGGGAGACCAAAAGATCCAGAAAAAGTCGCCCTAAAGCATTCCTGTGGGAGAAGCTGTTGGGCAGTGGTTTGGGAAGGGGCTAACTCCTCCCTTCTAAGCTCCCGCCCCCTCCCAGTCACATGACCCACAGGGGGTCATTCCTAAAGGTCTCAGGAAGGATTCTAGAGACACCACCCTCTGTGTGTTTCTCTTGCCTTGTTTATTGGTTCCTAGAGATTCATAGAGATCTAACTCTGAACTACTTAGTGCTATATTTCAGAAAGGAGGGGGGACATATTTTCCCTTATCCAAATCCTTCCATCTCAGCAAAGCTCTTTCCTCAAAAACCATATTGCTGACCTCATTCCCTTTTCCACTGTATAGCTTCACGCAGTTTCGCATCATTCTTGGTGACTTTGACTACAATGCTATTGACAATGCCAACAGAATCTTGGGACCGATATATTTCGTCACCTATGTCTTCTTTGTCTTCTTTGTGCTGTTGGTAAGTTGGTTTTGTTTTTAAAGGAGGGTAGATTTTGCATGAATCCTAATGGAAAAAACCTAATGGTAAAAGCAGTTTTACAGTGAACCAGCTACTAAGTGAGATATGGAGCTCTCCTGCACTTGATATGTTCAGGCAAAGGCCATAAGCACAGGACTCAAATGTTTTAATGCCCCCTTCCAACTTTATGAGGTTTTGATAAATAGCTGTCCCTCCATAACATATAAATCTAACAAATAAATGAAAAGAAATGCCTTTTCTTGAGTCTGGAGTTTCAGCTTGAAAATTTAAGAGCAGCCACAAAATTGTGAATTGTATTAGAATCAAGCAAACAGAAAGTATGCAGTTTTTCATATAAAATCTTTTCCATGGTTTTCAAAAAATGAAATATCAGAACAGAGAATAAAGGTGGCCTTGTTTTGGAATTCCCACAATTTGTTGAGGTATCCATTTCAATTCTTCAGATCACATAGAAGCCATGAGTACCTTCTGAGTACAGAGCAAATCGCCCCTCCCCCCAACTGCACATAAAGCACCATTAAGAAGAGTGGGTTCTTAATTTGAAGATAATCTGCTCTGTATACTTTCCTTTTCCTTTCTACAGAACATGTTTCTGGCTATTATAAATGACACCTACTCAGAAGTAAAAGAAGAACTTTCAAACCAGAAGAATGAACTGCAGCTGTCGGACATTCTGAAACAAGTGATTCATTCATTTACACCTTTATTTCTTCTACTGTTAATGAAGTCGCTTTTGAATGAATGCTTGCAGATTTGGCACGCATGTTTTCCTGGACGCCCAGAATGCTTTGGAAATCTCCATTGGCGTGGCAACCGTATGATGCAACCCTCAGGGTGTCCCCAACACGTGATAAAAGCTCCTACTGTGTGTTGTGTTTTGCCTGCATCTTGTTGATGGCAGATTTCATACTATCCCACCATAGTGACAGCGAGGTGGGCCAGTCCTTCCAGGTGCCCACATCAGTGAAGACTGCTGGGGAGAAGTAAACTACTTTATACAACAGTAGTTGTACAAAAGTGGCCATAGTATCAGTTTCTTTCCATTATTTGTGTCTGTGCCTTATTCAAGTAATTTCAGAAAAGTTGTAGAGGCAACTGGAAGCCACAGAAAGGAACTTGTGAATTAACTCCCCAGCTCTATCAGGGGCTTCTCTCATTGTGCAGTCTGTTCCTGCAGGTGCCATTCTTGATGACCACAGTATGAAACAACAAGAGATAACTTTCTTTTGCGTTATTTTTAACACTAGGGCTATAACAGGACCCTGATGAAGCTGAAACTGAAAAAAGACCGGATCTCTGATGTGCAGAAAGCTTTGCAGAAAGGAACCAAAGAATTGGAATATGAAGACTTTAAGAACAGTTTGAGAGAGTAAGTGACTTAAGAGCTTCCAGTGAATTTCACAAGTATCCATCATTAGGCCATCACATCAATCAAGCAGTGTGCTTCGGTACCAACCTTGCTATTTATGCGTTAAATGTTACATTTTCAGATTTGAATTCACCCTCCTCTCTGTACCCCATCCTTACCCCCAACTTCCTTAGGCTGGGTCATGCTGAACATGAAATCACAGCAGCCTTTGCAAAATTTGATAAAGATGGTAACCAGATCCTTGATGAGGAAGAACAGAAGAGAATGCGGAATGATTTGGAGGAGAAGAAAGTAAGGGGAAAGGAGTATTGACCTGATATTCCATGGTCTGAATTAGGAAATACTTTACAGGTAGAACTTGTGCCCATGTAATGATTTCTCTACCTTGGCCTTTATGTATTTGGTAAGAAAAGGGGAGAAAACTCAGTGTAGTTCATTTTTAAGTTAACTAATTAATGCTTCCTGAAGCAATATGCGAACCAATATGCAATTATCCTTCAGTATTTACTCCTCTACTACACTTTTCTCCCCAACAGCAAAAACAGAAATAAGGGAAACTATGCACAAAAATGCACATATTGGTGAGTGTTACATGCAAAAACACATTTTACTATGGAGTTTTTTTGATGCTTCTATTAGGAAAAATGTGTATAATATGTATATTCAGATAAGAGTGGGTGAAAATATGTATGGACTTATGACAACTATGGACAGCTCTATTGCACAAGAAGTTAAATGATCTGGAGCAATTATTGAGAAGGCCCCACTAGAGTTAGGAGTTTCAGGATCTAGCAGAAGGGGGCTATAACATAAATTTGTTAGCCGCACAGAGAATTAAAATGAGCCCCTTAGGCCTGGGATAAATCCAATGGAAGAAAACACACAAATCCATGACTGCAAGATTTTTAATTATTACGGTGAAATCTGGGTAAGACTAAACAGATTGGATTTTGTTCCTCAGGTTGCTCTGAATGAAGAAATTGAGAATTTGGGGAAATCCTTCAGGGACAACACTTTGGACAATACTCTTGGCTTTGCAGAGGCAAAGAATAATCAAGCAAACAAAACCAGCCGTGTTTCTGAGGAAGAATTCCAAATGTGTGTAATATTTCACTTGATTTTTATCAATAATCAAATCGATATCAAAATATACATGTAAAATACATGGACCCAAACGTGACAGAAAATATTTAAATATACTAACAAACACACACGCAAATGTGTGCATGCAGAGACCAAAAAAAACTGTTAATGTTGATTAATAAATCTGAAACCTGTTTCATTCATTCATTCATGCACAATAAAGCAAGATGGTAGGTTTTAGCTTTCAGGTTGAGTGGATAAGTTGTTTATGAAGTGTTAGGTGTGAGATTAGGATCTGGAGGGACATAGGATTTGGCATTGATTAGCTTCTGAATTTGAGTATAATTTTGATGTGTAGCTGTGATTTTGGCCAGGTCAGGATAGAGTGGGTGAGAGTACCAAAACTGAGAGTTCAATTTTTCAAACCCCCCATCTTCTACCCCTTCCAGCCTACTGACTACAACGGGCAATGGAGTATAAATAGGAAGTTAGGGACTTACAGTACTCTGTGACTTCTCTTCCACTCTGCCTGCTCTTTGTCCAGAAGACTGCTAATTTCAAGATCTTCCCTTGCCTTTGTTCCCAGGCACGCAAGGACATAGCTCTTCCTCTCTGAATTGCTTTGTATTCCCTAAAATGAACCTTCTTGTTGTTGAAATGGTAAACTTGCTTCACTGATTCTTGCTGAAGAACCTGCTTCTGCTGTCAGGAAAACTCATAACCATGCAGAAACACTTCATATCCCAACACATGCTGTGCATGCATCAGAACCAGATGAAAATGTACTTGCAGGGAATGGCCTTGACTAGTTGTTACATAGTATCCTATGTACTATCTTAAAAGTGGGTTCTCAAAGCCTCCCTCCCTCCCTCCCTCCCTCTCTACAGACTCCTGAGACGAGTGCTACAGTTGGAGAATTCTGTTGGTGGCATCATATCCAAGACAGAAGCCTTGGTAATTAAACTGGAAGACCTTGAGAGAAGCAAATTGAAGAAAAAAGACTCGGTACCTGAGGTACATTAAGCAGACTGTCAGGAATGGCTTGGAAATGATCTAGAGCACAACAGAGAGCTATTTCCCCACCAGTGCTTTAGGGCAATGTTTCTCAACCTTGGCAACTTTAAGATGCGTGGACTTCCGCTCCCCAAATCCCCATGTTGCTTAGGGAATTCTAGAAGCTGGTCTACACTTCTTAAAGTTGCCAAGGTTGAGAAAAGTTGCTTTAAAGCATCTTTTAGCATCATCCAGCCCTCACTGAGGCAATAAAAAACCTATCCCCATCACTATTAAATCAGCACATTGATGGTTGGATGATGCTAGAAATGCTATAAATTCGGTGACCATTATTTTCTTAGAAAAAATAAAGGACAAACACGAAAAAGGGGCAAATTGACAGAGGTTCATATGGATAAAAAAATTAATTGTTTATGTTTATAACTTTGCTTTACAAAGGAAAACTCAAGAACAAAACCAAGAAAAACTGTAGAAAAATGCATATTCTAATCAAAATATATTAAATCAAATATTATATGCAAATTTATTTATAAAAGACAATTCAATTTTCATATTTTTCACATGAATGTGAAAGACTGTGCATTAAGTGGTACCATTTGTACAGTAAAAGTTAAATGACCAAAATAAAGGAAAAAAGTGAGTTTTGAAAAATAAATAAATCTAAAGGACAGCTTTCTGAAATAAAGGACTGTCCTTTATAATAAAGGACATATGGTCACTGTAGCTGTAAATTACTAGTGAGGAAACAGACATAGTTGTTTCTGCATTTTGTATCCCATGTGGAGCATCAAGATTAATTTACTTCTGTGCATTATTAACAGCAGATATCCTTAAATCCAGACAGTGTTCAGTACACATGCATCAACCAATAAATGGAGAAAGAAATGGACTTCCATTCTATATAAATCTACTTGTAAAATAATAATGGCATGGATGTCTGCAGGGAAGGGTAAAAAAAAATAGAGCAGCAGTGACCACATGGTCAAAGCCCCACCCCTTTTCTACATGTAACTGCTCATAAAAAAGGGTCACTGTGAGGTCATGGTTTTCATCTTGGTTTTTTTGATCCCTGAATCTATTTTTTTAGTTCGTTATTTATTTGTCAAATTTATATGACTGCCCATCTCACACAGAGTGAACAGTGGTATAATAATCTACATTATTGGAGAAACACTTTTTAAACTTTCAGAAGATCATGTACATTTAACTAAAATTTACAGAGCTTGCAGGGCCAGCCCTGTCTCATGGCAGGGAAATGATTCAGCAGTGTGGTAGAGGAGATGGCAACTTGCTGCCTCTGTAGATTCTAAAGATTTTGCTTTGTCATTCACTCCCAGCGTCTGGCAGATTAAAAGATCAAGAATTAGCTGATCATTAGATGGTTCAATGATGGTGTATGGTGCATCTTATTCTCTATCACACCAATTCTGCAGGTAGGGTAATTCATTAATTAATTAATTAAGCCCTTTATAGGGCCACTCAACTCAACCAATGTGACACTGGGTGATGCACAGTAGAAGTAACATTGTCAAAAAAATAACCATGATAGTTTAAAAAAAAGACCACCCATATATAAAATGGCAAACCAAATGGGATAATTAAAAACCGAAAGGGGACTCCACTCAACTGGACCCAAATGTTTAGGGAAAGGCACGCAAGAAATATTTACCTCTCTATTTTCATGGTATGCCTTTGTATGAATGCATTTTTTACCACTGGATGTGAATATTTCCTCTCGCTTCTACAATTCCCAGACCAACTACAGGAATCCAGCATGTCACCCACATACTGAATTCAGATACCTGCAACTACTCAGCGCTTTTCCTTCTTTCGCTCTTCGTTGGCACTCAGTTCATTTGTGTCATTTACTTTCCTCCTGAAATTCAAGATATTACAATCAATATACCCAAGAAGCTAACATAGCAGTATTACCATCCTAGAAAGAAGGAAAAATCCTTGCTTTTGGAAGAATGCCTTAGTCTTTCCTTCACCACATTTCTGAATGACAAGTGTCTTTCCCCTTTCCTTCCTTGCAGGGAGAACATCTGACTGAAGAAAATCTGGCTCCGCAGAATGCTGAACGTGTTGTTACAGAAGAGGGCAGACTGGACACAGCCCAAGTGCAGGAGAATTATATCAGTGTGAATTCTCTGAATAGGAGTCAGGGTGTCTACCCCATTCTGTCCAGATTAGACCTATTAAACTCTCAAACTCCCAAGAACATCCAGTTCAAATCTAACAGGAACTTCTAGCTTATTGCTGAATACATGCAGTATTAATTACTCTTCTTGCGGTTTCATTATGTTTAGGCTAGTAAAGCATTTAATTATATTTTATAATCCTGCCTCTAGGAATATCTCTGCCCTTTTCTTTACAAAAAGGAGCTTTGGGATAGGGGATATTCAAGCAGAACTGGGTGGACGAATGGTTCTTTTAACCTCTTTCTAAACACTACCAGTCTACTGCTGGGTGAGTTTTCTTCATGCAGAAGAGATAAAACATAAGCAGATTTATGTATTTAGCCATATACGATCAGACATAATGAAAAAGGAAACATCCCCTGAGTTTTAAAGGGATCACAAACCTGGATCTAAATTTTGCACTGTATTTTTAATCTTTCAAAGTAATCTCTGTACTTATCCAGGTCAGATATGAAGCCCAAGTTTAAATTTGAAACTTGGCATTGCCAGTATTCACAGAAGGAATATTTCTGCACAGGTTTCACTTCTCGAAGGAAAACCATGTACATACTGGAGATTGTAATGAGCTGGTGTGTTATTGTTATTCTGGGTGCTAGGATTCAAATACTCAAGTGACAATTCTGAAACCTGGCTAAAGATCTGCAGGATGGTAAGCATATTTAAATAGCCCGATTTATACACAAGAAAATAGCATACTGTATACTATTTTCTGACAATGTAAAACTCCTTTTACATTTCAGTAGATTATTTTGACCACTGTAAAGTGTCTACATTCCTAGATTATAATAAATAGAAGGATTGGTATGTATCATGGACACTAAATTTTTTTTTTTAAATGCCTATCTTTTTCAGTCAGTGGGTAATATGCCCAATGTTAACAAAGCATATACTGTATGTCCTTCTGAAGCTGGAGATTCCTACCAGATGTTTGGGTGGCAAACTATATGCGGCTGTTATTTTCACTCATATACATAGGATTGCAGTCCACTGCCTCAGATGCATCCTTGACTATTGGATGCATTCTCCTTGTCTGATTATCTTATAAATGTCCTGAAATAGAAGTGCAAGTATTTTTTTAATGCCAGACAATATATCAATCCATTATATGCTAGCCATTGTTAATCTTCAGCCAGTTTTCAGCACTTGAGTATCCCAATTGTAGTTGCTATTAATACATTGAGATTTCATTCTCTGTCTTCTAGACAGTGCAGCCTCTGACCTTGGCAGATTTTAGAAGCAAAGTAAGGCTAGACCTAGTTAGTACTTGGATCACCTGGGAATTCTAGGGTGTTGGCTAGTCTGAGAAGTTGAAAAAACACCTCAGGAGAAGACAGTGGCAAACTATTTGCATCACACTGCCAAGAAAACTGCATGGATGCTGTCACCATGAATCAATTTTGATCTGAGAATATCTCTGCCCTTAATAGAAGTACATCATGTCATGGAGATTGCTTTTAACCTACAATTTTGTACATTGTTTTTAACGTCTGCCACATTAGAGCCCAAAGCCACATGCAGAACTATATACTGGAGGCTTAGCAATAAAGCTGGTTCTACTACGTAATTCGCCACCACGTAACTTCCCTGTGTCCTTCTGATGCCCCGTGTGATCTCTAATACAAAATCCACTTGTCTTGATCACCTGTGGATGTTTTGCTTGTGAATGTCAGGAACATGAAGCACTTTCCTGCACTGTATAGATTTGCTATTTGTTCTGACCCAATGCAGTCCCATTTAGTCCTGCTTGGATATATCCTTTGTCGTTTATGTAAACTGATATGTGCAACCCAAAGGCATTTGGTGAAGAAATTAGATTCAATAATGTCATATTCTTCCATCTCTGCTATAGTTGTTCTTGTGTGATGCATCAAGACAATCTCTCCAAGCCAGTGCAGCAGTAATACTTAAGAACCTTTCCCTGTATGGCTATTGTTGGTTGGTACAATCATCTGCATTTTCATTGTGATTTCTTGTATTAGTGCAGCAATATTGCGCTTTTACTGATAATGTATCATGCAACTTGAAAAAATGAAGTATTTTTCAGGGAAGAAGGTTGTTTTGTACTTTCTCTCCTCACACAAAGAAAGCAAGCTCAAAGGTCAGGGAGCCTGCATGTTTTACTAAAAGTCGCCATGTGGGTGGGAGGATGGATGCTAGGATGCACTGTATTTCTGAAGACGAAAACTCTTCCATAGCTTCCATCTCCTTAGGAGTGTGAGAACCTTTCTTGTTCATAGAAGGTGAAAGAGACAACTACTGCAGAATAAGTTCACTGTACATACTTTTTGCTTTCTTAAATAAATAAGGTAACAATGATGCAAATATAACAAATGTCAGTCATCTTTCAGTATTACAGAAATGTTAGCAAACCACATGATCTGAATGAACAACTAGCACCACAGTATCCTTGTGAAGTATGAAATGAATTATTTGACAAATTGGAAATACAGCATGATATAGCAAAGTACACCATATGTATGTATTGACAAGAACTGTACAGTCATGCTAACAATTATATATATTTGGCCAAAATATGGCCATAGTAAAAGGCCAGACTATGTGAGTTAATGTTTTAGTTCCTGAACTGAATTACCAGCAGCAAAGAAACAAATACTGTAAGTTTTTATTGACATTCTGAGATACCCAATATACACAAAACATTTTGTTAGATACGGATGGCAGGTTCTGAAAACAAATTGTATTTTCAAAGATGTGTGAAACAGTACTGATGAAGGACTTTAATTACTCTGCCATCATTTGGGAGACAGGTTCTGCCAAGCATCCGCCTTCCTGGAAAATCTAAACTTGTCTTCCTAACAGTTTTCTCCTTCAGATGCAAGAAGAGACAAGAAATCAATTATCCTTGACTAGATGCTAATTATTATGGAAAACGTAGTCAAAGAAGCAAAAGTAGTAAGAACTTTGGAAGGAATTACTGATCTTAACGGAAACTAAAGCTGAATAGGCAAATGTTTATTTGCACTTTAATGAATTCAGCGTAAGATTCCCGGGCAGAAGCTAATGGGAAAAGGAGCGCAAGATAGACGAGATATATGAGCAGAAATGCAAACAGTTCCAATGAAGAAAAAAACAGCCATCTCCTTTCCCTACAGAATAAATTCTTGAGCCTTCAATGGAGATACATTGAGGGAACTTCTAACTCAGTATCAGATAAAGCTATCGGCTTCAGTAAAGCATGGTTTTACGAGTTTATCCAGATAGCCCTTGAAAGGTGCTTTCCTTCAGTCTAGGAGGCAACACAAAAGTATGTCGGCATAATTTGCTCTATCCCAACAGTTGATACCTATCCTGCCGCATAACAAGGCCAGTGAGTACAGTAGTGCTATCTTTTACAGTTTTAATTTTTTTTTAATCATCTGGCATAGCAGCTTGGTGTTCATGCTGCTTTTTCTTGCTGGGAAATCCTTGAGGTCCAGCAGACAGATGTGTTGACCATTTAGCTGTGACAAGTCATATTGCCCGGGGTGCACCACGAGGAGGCTAGTCTACATTGCACCGAGTTGGGCTGAGAGAGAGGGACTGGCCCAAGGTCACCCAGCCGGCTTTCATGCCTAAGGTGGGACTAGAACTCACAGACTCCTGGTTTCTAGCCCAGTTTTAATGCAGGACAGCTAAAGGGCAGTAGTTGGTGGCTGTGTTTTCCCTCCTCCCCGCTGGTAGTAGAAAAAAACATCAAATTAATTGAAGAGAATATTTGTAGCTCAGGGTTGAACTGTGGAGTCCTTGGTGCTCTCTGAGCCTTATTGTTTTCTTGCAGACGTTTCATTGCCAGACTAGGCAACATCTTCAGGGCGAAAAAGGAGTGGGGTTTGGAGAGAACAACACCCCCACCAGTGCAAGCAGGGCAAGCCATTGTATATAAACAGAAAGCAAATCCCACTCCCTTTTCGCATTGAAGATGTTGCCTAGTCCGGCAATGAAACGTCTGCAAGAAAACAACAAGGCTCAGAGGGCACCAAGGACTCCACATCAAATTAATGTTCTTAACAGGGTTGGGCATTTAAAAGCAGCCAACAGGAATTGGGCAGTGTGTGCTTATAAGCATACACCATATCAGTGTTTCTCAACTTGGGAACCTTAAGATGTGTGGACTTCAGCTCCCAGAATTCTCCAGCCAGCATATCAAAATTACTAGTACTTCTACAACTTTATCTTGCATGCAGAGATGACAAAAAAATCACATTAACATCCAATCAACTAAATTCCAAGTGAGGGGGCCTCAACTATGGGCTGAGGGATGAAACAAAGGCAACATAATGAGGACATGTCCTAAAAGAATGGTTAGCAAGGCATCTTCAAGCTGGTTAGGGGGACATGTGGACAAGTCTTTGCATGTTTTAACTTTAGACACCAAGCAATGACATTGTAAGAAATAGTCAAGGCAAAACAACTTCTGTGTGCAGAAGGAAGTTCTATTTAAATTGGGAAGAATTAAAATAAAGCCCATTATCCACTAATTAAATGTAATTTAATCTTGCAAAGTATTATATAGTGGAGACTAGAATTTGGGGAGATCCAAAATACGATTAAAATCTTATTATACTGTTCACTGGTATGGAAATAACTGCATACAGTATTTGTTATGGAGAGTCCAGTGTTGGCCAAAGAAAATTATTGTTAAATCTGCAATTAAATCAATTAAAGTTTTTAATCTATTAAAATGTGTGTCTTTACCTTGTATCAAATGACAGGCTTTACTAACTGAAATGACAATAATTCTTTTATGTTTAAAATTGCAAGTTTCATTACACTAGCCTTCCATAAGATCTCTTTAACTTTTGGGGGGAAAGTGGGTTTCCAGTAAAAAAAACTCTATGATGATTTCCACTTTTTAAAGCACAATCAACACCTGCCTTCCCTTAGGAAGAGTCCCGATTGCTTTAACATTCTATTGTATAAGAGAAACTACCTAAAATTATAAATACCTGTATCAGAAACACAGATCAAGAAAAGGATCACATTTTTTTAACCCAATGGGGCTTCCATAGACAAAGCTTGTCTATCAGTGCTTACTCTAAGCTTTGTTTTCTGCTTTGCTTGCACAAGCCTTCAGAGGAATGATGGTGCCTGGGGCTGCAGTACTGTGAGGGAGAGAGAGGAAGTAACAGAATGGAGTGGTGAAGACCTGGAAGGAGGTGGCCGGGCTGGAACTGAGGTCTCCTAGGACTGGGCCTAGAGGAAATGAGCTTGGTGAGGCTGGAAGTTTGCAAGCGAAATAATACTGATCACTGGATTCTTGTAAGACTTGAAAAACTGAATTGTCATGAAGAACAGCTCACTAGGTTTCATGGTTGTCAGTGGCATCCACAGCAAATTGCAACGACACCAAAATTATAACCCTTATGCAGTGATGTCATTGTACAAATCTCACCTTTAGGCAGTTGTGCAGTACATTAGCACAGCATCTGCACGATAACACTGCCACACCCATTTCATCATTTCCCCCTTGCCCCGACTGTAATTGACATGAAATCCACTGCGAAATTGCTCAGCCACTTTCTTGAAACCCCAACAAACAAGGCCTCTGAGAAACACCTGAGTTGGAGTAGAAGTTAAGACGTTGGGCTAAAAACAGGGAGACCCAGGTTCTAGGCCACTCAACCACAGAAGCTCCATGGGGGACTTTGGGCCTTCCCCTCCCCTGATCCAACCTACTTCACAGGGTTGTTGCGGAGGACAATGAAAAGGAGGGCTATGTACCCCACCTTGAGCTCCTCAATGACCAACAGGATAAATAAAGACAAGTTATATCATTTTTTTTAAAAAAAGGAAGTCATACAGTATTGGCTGCATTCACATTTCCAATTCTCATGATCTGTTGAACACACATGGTTGACTACTCCAGAGCTGGTTTGGTTTATGCCTCTCCAGAATGTATTACTAATGTGCTTGCTTCTACATTCCTTTTCTAAACCATACAGGTCCATTTTTATTTATTTAATTTGTCAGGTTTATATGCTACTTTGGATCATAAACCTGACTCTATGCAACCTACAGTCTGATCCAGTAACAGCTGCAACAGTGTTTCTCAACCTTGGCCACTTTAAGATGTGTGGACTTCAACTCCCAGAATTCCCCAGCCAGCACCTTAAAGTGGCCAAGGTTGAAAAACACTGAACCAGAATACAGTACATAGCATGAACTCCCATATAAGCAACAGGCTGAAGGGCAATACTGTATATTTCTGGGCAATTATGGCCAGGTCTCCAATTAAGCCCAGCTGCCATTGCGACCTTTCTCCCTGGGCTCCAGGCTCCTCTTCCAGCCCCTGGTGCGTCAACACCGCGCCTCCCCGTCCCTAGGCCTCAGGGGGAGCAGGGCCGAGGGGGCTTCGCAGCCGGGCTCCTCCTGGGCGACGCTTTCCCTGCTTCCAAGGCGCATCGCGGGGAAGGCCCGTCTCCAATGCGCATCCGACTCACTTTTCATTTCCCAGCCCAAACGCTCCCGGCCGGCGGGGACTTATCCGCAGCGCCGCAGGACTCCCGAAGCTGCGCCCTGCGAGCGGCGCCGAAGGTCCCCTGACAGTCGCGCCCCGGAAGAGGCGTTTAAGGGCCCTGCCCCTCGGCTCGGGCGGCGCAAGTCAGTGGGAAGCTCCGGGCCGGGAGCGCAGCCTCCGAGAAGACGCGAGCGAGGCCGAGGGGCGCGCAGAGCAGGATGCCGGGCGCCTGAGGTGGCCGCGAGCGCGCAGCAGCGCCCGGAGCCGCCGACCGCGCTCGGGGGCCGCCGCCGCCAGCCCTCCTCGCTCTCTGTTCCCGGGAAGGCTGCCATGGCCGCGGCCGCCGCCTCGCTGGAAGACAGCTTGGAGGCCCGCCACCAAGCCTCCAAACGTAAGCGCCTCGCCGGGCTCCCCCGCATGGTAGCAGGACTGCCTGCTCGGCGCGCCCCTCGGCCCTGCGCGCTGGAGAGTTCCTCCGCGGGCGTGAGCAGAGCCTCCCCCGCAGCCGGCTCTGCGGAGGAGCCGACGCCTCGGCACCCCACTTCCCACCGAAGCCAGGAGTCGGGCGCGCCTCTTCCCCGCAGGAAAGGCCGGTTAGGCCCCAGCAAGGCCAAACAGCTTCCCTTGAGCCTTTCCCCACGTTCCCCTAAGCATGGGACCCATGCCCGGCCGGTGACGTTGCCTTTTATCCTCTCCAGCCCACCCCTGCGCAGCCACCGGGCTTCCCTGGCAGTGCTCTTTTCCCCTGAGCCAAGAGCACCCGGTTCGAAAGGGTGGCGGATCTAAGGCGCTTCCTGCCAGTGGCCTGGCCAGTTCACAGCAGGGGGTGGGATCGACTTCCATCTAGTGGCCGCTTTAGGCCGGTTGGGTAGACCGCCTCCCGGGGACCTGGGCTGTCTCCACCAGGACATTCCGCTTGGGGAGCTAGAAAGCTTGGCTCTCTCAAATTAGGCTGTCTGTTGGACCCACCAACTCCTAGAGGCTGCAGGTTAGCCCGCGTTCCAGGAGAGGAAGAACAGCTAGGGTGCTATAGTGGCTGAATGTGGACTAGGACAGGGAGACACCCCATAGCTTTGCTTATGAGCACTTCATCTACATTTTGGAGCAATGTGGCAAAGCGAGTTGATCATGAGCTAGGATTCCAAGGCATCTTGGTGATCTTTTCATTTTTAAAGAGACCATACTCCAATATTGTTAGACAATTAGTGATCTACCTCTGTGTACGTAGTGTGGCATTTGATGCCAAGAAACCCTTGGAGGCTGGCACAAGGAATGATATAAACCAACATCTGATGCATCACCCATCACTGGCCAAATGACTCTTATGCTGGCTGTCCTTGAAGTTTTGTTCTCCTGATCCTTTTGCTGGTTGGCAGGTTTCACCTTCCAGGGCCTGATTGCTGGACAGCAGGAGTGTCAGAGCATCCATCTGTGTTACAAGAAGTTTGTCCTCTTCTATAGAATGGGAATCTTTTTATGCAGCACTAGTGCAGAGTCACTGAATGACCCTACTGAACAATAGCAAGAGACTACTGATAGACTTTAAAAGCTTATTTTAACAATATAAGCACCTGACATTCACTAATTCATTCAGTTCTTACATATCAGTGGTACCTTCCTTGTCGTTGCCCAAGTGACAATAGGCATGGGAAGTCTCCTTGGAGTGCTCTCTGAGATGATCTTCAGTGGAATGGAATATGGGACTTCAAACTTTTATTCTCTCGTTCTCTTTTGAGAGGCCATGCTGGATTACTGGGTATCCTTAGCATTGTTCATATTTTTTAATCAAATTTATGTAGCCACCCATCTCACTGACATGTCTTTGGGTGGCATACAAACAATTAAATCTTATGTAACTATTAAAAGCAACATAAAATATAAATAAGATAACAGGAGAATGCACCAAAATCTCACATACGATACCGCCATCTCACAGGCTCCCTATTATCATGGGATCCCCAAGCCTGCTGAAAAAACAATGTCTTAAGAGATTTTGAAAAGGACAATACAGTTGGAATTGATCTCACCTCAGGAGGAATGATGTTCCTAAGGGCAGGTGTTTCGGCAAAAAAAGCTCATCTCCTGGGTCCAATCAAATGGAATTCTTTAGCAGATGGGACTGTAACATGCCTCTCCTGCCAGACCTGATGTGACAGGCAGTTGTAATCAGAGAGGGGTCCCTCAGATAACTCAGCCCCATGCCATGTAGGACTTTAAAGTCCAGCACCTTGAATTGGATCTGGGAGCAAACTGGCAACTAATGCAGCTCACAGAGCAGAGGTGTAATTCTAGGGCGACACATAACTGCCTGCACCACTGCATTTTGCACCAGTTGAAGCTTCCAGATACTCTTCAAAGGTAGTCACATGTAGAGCTTGTTACAGTAGTCCATTCAGAAGGTGGTCAGAACATGAGTAACTCTGAGTAGAGCCTCTTGATCCAGGAACGGGTGCAACTGGTACACAACACAAAGCTGTGCAAAGACCCTCCTAGACATGACTGCCACTTCCTTCTTGAGTCATAAGTCCAGAAGGACCCCCAGATTGTGCATATTGATGATACCTCACGGCAATGGATGATCTCACCTAATGGTTTCATATTGAGTAGCTGTTTATCTGGTAGTCTGGTTAGTTGTCAAGATGTCTTTTGTCATGACTGTACCATGATAGTAGGGAGTACAAAAACGTTCATTTCTCTGTCTCTTCACATCTAGGCTTGAAACACCTTGGTATGTCTTGTGTTTGGATATACTTTCGTACAATCATTATATTTGCATTCCAGATCTCTTTTTCAGCTAGCACGACTTGTAATTTTTTCAACCCTTTAGTGTCTGATCCCATAACAGGCTTGGAGACCTGGTGTACAAAGAGCCTCCTCCCATTTGCATGCCATCCCTCTTACCTGGGAGTTCAACCCCTGGTTGGGAAAGATGGCAGGTGAAGTGTGGGCAAGTTCTGACAGATGGTTAAACCTATAAGTCTAACCACTGGTCAAAACCACCGAATCCATCACTGTGGACACTCCCTGCCATCTCTGGTCAGCTGCTATTCTGGCTGATCCATATATTTGAGCTAGATATCAGCTCAGAGATGTAATGTTGGACACTGTGCTCTCCCACTGTCCAAAGCAGAATAGCCCTGGAAGATAGTACACGTAGACCAGACAGGGAGCGTCTGCAGCAACATTTTTATTGGGCAGCATACAAGTATTGCTGCTGGAGGAAGACAAGGACCGAATCTGACTGAACACAAGCTAGAGCCGCTATTAAAGCCTACCTTGTGGCGGTAAGAGCAGGGAAACCTCAATATTTCTCCACTCATATTGCGTCCGCAGAATGTTGCCAGACGGCCCTGTTTGGGATTACCCGATCCCGCTTGGGTAAGGGGGATTCAGTGATCCACCTACAGGGCCATGCGGAGGAGTTTTTGGAGCCTCTGCAGGATAAAATCGCTCAGAACCATTCTAAGTTGGACTCTAAGTGTGAGGCACAGTCTCGGGAGATGCTGAGGGAACGTGCTTACCCTGTTATCTGGGAACAGTTTGATCCTGTTGGGCCTGAGGAAGTGGACAGGATCCTCTGGACTGCAAATGCAACCACATGCCACCTTGACCCATGCCCTTCCTGGCAGGTAAAATCAGCCCGGGAGGTGACTTGTGGTTGCGTCCAGGCAATGGTTAACACATCCTTGAGGGAGGGGATGTTTCTGGCTGCCTTTAAGGAGGCGCTGGTACACCCCCTCCCCAAGAAGCCATCCCTGGACCCTATTATACTGGGCAATTTTCGCCCTGTCTCTGTCCTAACAACCAGGAAACACACTGAGACAATGAACTGGTCTCTAATATTTATTGCTAGTACTTAACAGGAATCCTAACAAACTGAAGAAGCGTGGGAAAAACCCAGACATATAACCCCCAAGGGTTAAGGCGGTCCCGATCTGTGTCTCTTTGAATGGCTGAACAATTCCTCAGTGCTACGCATGCGCTTGACAGTCTGGATGGGAGCCCCCTGCTCGCCATCCTTACTCATGACAGTCTCCCACCTTCCCTTTTGGGGAAAGGTGGTTGAGAAAGTGGTAGCGTTGCAGCTCCAGAGGATTCTGGAGGAAACTGATTATCTGGACCCCTTTCAGTCAGGTTTCAGACCAGGATATGGGACAGAGACTGCATTGGTCGCACTTGTGGATGATCTCTGGCGAGAGCGGGATGGACGGAGTGCATCATCCTGGCTCTTCTTGACCTCTCAGCAACTTTTGATACCATTGACCATGGTATCCTTTTGGGTTGGATCAGGGAGTTGGGGGTGGGTGGCGTAGTCTTACACTGGTTCACCTCCTTCCTCCAGGGCCAGTCCCAATCGGTGGTGATAGGGAGTGAGAGATCCAACCCTCGGTCCCTGCTGTGTGGGGTGCCGCAGGGTTCGGTTCTCTCCCCTCTCCTATTCAACATCTACATGAAACTGCTGGGTGAGATCATCCATCACCATGGGATGAGGTATCATCAGTATGCTGATGATACCCAATTCTACCTATCTGTCCCGGGTGAGGTAAGTGATGCTGTGACTACCCTCTCTCAGTGCCTGGGGGCTGTGGGGGTCTGGATGGGGAACAACAGGCTTCAACTGAACCCTGGTAAGATGGAGTGGCTGTGGGTTGACAGCTCCTCTGTATCTGGGAAGTTATCTTTAGTTCTGGATGGGGTTGCACTGCCCCATTCAGACCCGGTGCGTATCTTGGGGGTCCTCCTGGACTCACGACTCCTGCTCGAAGAGCAGGTGGTAGTCGTGGCCAGAAGGGCCTTTGCGCAACTCTGTGTTGTGCGCCAGTTATGCCCTTTCCTAGATCAAGAAGCCCTCCAAACAGTCACTCATGCCCTGGTCATCTCCCACATAGACTACTGCAATGTGCTTTACATGGGGCTACCCTTGAAGAGTATCTGGAAGCTTCAACTGGTCCAGAATGCGGCCGCGCGAGCAGCTATTGGTGCCCCAAGATCGGCACATGTGACACCACTGCTACGTGAGCTGCACTGGGTACCAGTTTGCTTCCGGGTCCAATTCAAGGTGTTGGTTATCACCTATAAAGCCCCACATGGCATGGGACCAGGTTACCTGAGGGACCCTGTCATCCCCTTAACATCGACCCGTCCCACCCGTCATGAAGAGAGAGCATGCTACAAACCCTGCCGGTAAGGGAATTCCACCTGGCAGGGTCCAGGAGGTGGGCCTTCTCTGCAGTGGCACCCGCCCTCTGGAACATTCTGCCCCCGGAGGTGAGACAGGCCACTTCGCTCCCAGCCTTCTGGAAGAACTTGAAAACCTGGTTCTGCTGCCTCGCCTGAGGTGGGAGGGGCACCAATTCTTGGGGGTGGCTAGATCTCTCCCCAACGAATAAGATCTTCACCTCTTGGATTTTATATCTATTTTATCTTTATTTATTGGTCTCTTATATGTAATTTATATGCTTTTAATTTTTATTTTATTGTAAACTGCTCAGAGTTCCCCTTTTGGGAGAGATGGGTGGTAATAGAAATTTGAAAAATAGATAGATAGATAGATAGATAGATAGATAGATAGATAGATAGATAGATAGATAGATAGATAGCAAATGAACCAGGGTCTTTCTTTCAAGTATTGGTAACAGTAAGGTGAAGGTGTTTGCATACCGATGATTTTTGGCTCTTACGTTATATATACAGTCAAGAGTCCTAATCCTCAGGACTTCCTACAGCTGATAACATTAAGGTTGTGTTTCTAAATACAAGTGTTTCTTTTATACTTCTGAATAGAGGAACCTGTTGTGGAAACTGCAGAAGAAGCCACAGAACCAGCAGAAGCTGATATTAATGAACTTTGTAAGGAGATGTTCAACAAAATGGCTATTTACCTAACAGGTGAACTGACTGGTGAGTTAATATTAAATTTAACATGATTCTTTGCAAATTTTCTTGAAATCCTAAACAGGAGTCAAAAAGTACTTTCTGAGAGAAACTACTTGTTTAAAAAAAGGAAATTTCAAATGGAGTCAGAACATGTCTGATCAGTTGGTCAGTCAGCCCACTTTTTCCCCATTGTTTCATAAAAAAGAGTGACGTCTGCTAATAGCTCTAGCCCCATCCACTTTTGACAGGCTTCTGATTGTGGCCCAGTCTAGACAGGAAACTGTGCAGTTGCCCTTAACTTCCTCCTTTCCTCTCTTGAGAAAAACATATTTCTGAGTGTTTCTGATAAAATTAAAAACCAAAATCAACACTGATGGTTTTCAGATTCATATTCCATGATCAGCATGAGAGAGTTATTTACATATTATGAACATCATTGAAACTAAAACTGTGGTTACGTTTTACAGAAGGAAAGTTTCACTTGGTTGATTTCGTTTTTGATTCAGTGTGACATGTGGTCCAGCCACTATGATTGGTAAACCATGGTTTTGGGTTTAGTATTTGTGAACCCAGCCATTTGTTGCTCCTTATGTTTTTTAGCAACTAGTGAAGATTACAAACTCCTGGAAAACATGAACAAACTAACTAGTTTGAAGTACCTGGAAATGAAAGACATTGCTATAAACATAAGTCGGAATTTGAAAGACTTAAACCAGAAATGTAAGTAGAAATAAACTCTAATTATGTACAATCATAGGATGTTACTATGCTTGTTCGCATTTTGGAGGTATGTCAAAATACCTCCAAGAAAGAATTGAGTATGAAAAATGTACAAGAACAAAAAGAAGGTCTGAGAGACCTTAGCATAGCCTTTCCCAGGTGGATATGTTAATCCATGATCAGGCAGTTGATTGGCTTCTTAATGCATGTCCAAAGAATGGCTGAGGAAGGCTCCAGCAAACCCAACAGCATAAGACAACAAATATTTTAAAAGAAAACATGGAGGGCATTGATCTGTTACTTAAGATCTAATATTCATAGCTCTATGTATTACTCATAGGAGAAGAGGCATAGCTTTGCATGCATGCAGCTTTTCTAATCTCCAGCACCAAAGAGAAGGCGGCAGGCGGCAGTGAGACCTGGAGAACTGTTGTCCATCAAGAGTAGACAACCCTGGGCAGTAACAACCAGTGGTCTGATCTAGTAGAAGGCACCTTCCTATCAAGTAGCAATTATTTTTTAATCCTCAATGAGTTACTTTTTTTTCCCCTCTCCATTTTCCCCAAGATGCTGCACTTCAGCCATATCTGGAACAAATCAATCAGATTGAAGAGCAAGTTGCAGCTTTGGAACAGGCTGCCTACAAGCTGGATGCATATTCCAAGAAACTTGGTAGTTATTTGTGATATTACTAAAACAGTGCTGTTAGGAGTCCCATGACATGCAGGTTTTGGTTTTATCTGTTTCCCCAAGCAAGGGCTGGGGATGTTATCCTTGTTAATACTAGTAAGTTGTATCGTATGATGCCAACTTCCACACCTCTCATATTGCAGAGAAAGAGAGTTGGCAATGCCTGACCTAAAGCAAAGCACTGGATGTCTGATTCAGCATTCTACCACCTTGTAATTATCTGTGGGGAATAATTGAATGTTAGTGTCTTTCTTCTTCTGCATTATGGGTTACTGTTGAGATCAAAAGGCTGTTCTCTATTTTGAAATTAGTTCTCACCTATTTCAGTTATGGCCAAAAGGGTTGCACATTTCACCAAACTATGATTTAATCATGGTTTATTGAACTATGATTTTTTTGGGGTTCAATTCGCATGAATTGTTGAGATTTACAATGGGATTTGATACAAAGCTGCCACGCCTAATCTGTTTCTAATTCAGATGGTGACTGTGCCACCAGTGTCCACTACTGATTGCAAGTATTGGAAAACAAAGGATGCTTATTACTGTTATTAGGCTCTCCTGAAATAAATTCAAAGCAAAAATCAATATGCAGCAATAGCTGAGAAACATAGCTTTGTACTGAGTATCTGGCAGAACAGACTGTTAACTGACAATGTTAAAATGGGCCTCAAGTTGCATTTTAGTAACGATTATTAGAACAACACACCTAGTTGCCATTCTGTTTGATCTCATACCAAGTGCTTTTTCCCTCAAAAAAAGAAAAGGATATAAATGAAGGGTTTAGGCAAAGGCCAACCAAAGCAAAATCTGGGAGGAATAATTGCTGACAAAATCCTATCAAGTAGATAAGAATTTAATCAGTGATTTGATCCAATCAGTAAATAATTCCTTTGCTTTTCTACTTTATACTATTTTCATATGTGCATTTTCTGGTATTTCAAGTTCCTGATTAATCAGTTCAGACCTTATGTATTTGTATTGGTATCATCTATTCCAGTTTCTCTTCCCTTCTCAATTTTTAGTTATAATGACAGGATGTGACTGTTGTCTCACCCTTAACCAGGGGCATCAAGGTGATTGCAGGGCAAAAGGTATTTTGCCTTTTTTTACACCCCACCACCCATGAACACTTCTGCTCTTAACATAACCCTGAAAAGTAATTGTCAGTACTCATGACTAGGTGAAGTTTTTAGCATATTCCAAAACTCAGAAGTTGTTTATTAAGTTTCAGAGGCAGTTTGAAAGAGACAACAAATGCATTAGAACATTAAGATTTATATATGGTAGCTGATCCTCATTCTGCCTCAAGAAGTTTAATTTTATGTAGGATGTTTGTCTTACGGCAAAGAATAGGAAAACTCTAGATATCCAAGGGAATTTTGGATACATTCCTTCAAAAGCAGTACTCCCAGCTCTTTTAAGAAATCAAATCAATTTTAAAGTTTGTGATCTGACATAAGTTGTCATTTAAAAGAAGAAATTACATTGAATGTGCTTAGTATCAATGTTTTGTTCTAATTTCTTCTTATACACAACAGACTGTGCTACTAGATTTACAATTAAAATGCAAATGAAATGTTTTACTTGCACTAAGGCCATGCCTTTTGTCCTCTACAGAAGCAAAGTACAAAAAATTGGAAAAGCGATGAAAGGACCTTAGATAATGAAACTGCTTCTAGAATACATGACTCTTTTGCAAGAAACCAGATGAAAGATTTCTGATGCTGAACTTCTGAAACAGAATTTATGCCTCAGCAATGCATTTGGACTAGAATAACCTTTCAAAAGTAGCAGTGGCTACATGTGTCTAAGAATAAACTACTTCTCTTATTGTAGAATTTATTCCCTTTTTACTGTTTTTGATACTCATTTTACTCAGAATATAGAAGCCACTCTTAACTGCTTCAGTTCTGCCAGTGTTGTTTTTTTTGTTTGCATAAGACTTTTCTCTCTGCTTCTCTATGAAGCAAGAAATTGGTCACTTCTGAACTCTAAATCCTTCACTTGTAAATCAAGAAGATTTCATTGCTTCCTGATTGCCGCTAAAATGGCATTTGTTAAAACATCTTCCCTGGCCTTGTTTTATACTTTTAGTTTTGATGAACAAACCCTAGGAAAGACGTCTGTCTTCATGAAGGGAAATGCTTTTGATCTTCAGAGAGAGTCTGAATCACGTGAATCTTAACTTCATTAGCCCAAATTTAGCTTGAGTTTATACAAGAACTGAGAGGCAGTGTGGTGTAGTGGTGAAGGCACCAGGCTAGAAACTGGGAGACCATGAGTTCTAGTCCCACCTTAGGCACAAAGCCAGCTGGGTGAACTTGAGCCAATTATTTTCTCAGCCCTAGGAAGGAGGCAATGGCACTTCTGAAAAACCTGCCAAGAAGACTGCAAGGACTTGTCCAGGCAATCTCTGAGAATCAGACACAACTGAACCGATAAAAAAACCACACACACAAGAATTGACTCTGGTATGGTATCAGCACTTATCTGCATGGGTTGAAGACAACTTGTGACAATTCCATTGATTTGTCAGTTAGAAACAGTTTACTGATTTCAGTGGCGCAGATGGATTGGCTGCAAGGATGCCAGATGCTATTAAAAAAAAAACTCAGAAATATAAACGAAAAAAAGACACACACCCCAAATGAAAGCGGTTGAAATGAAAATGAAAACAAGCAGTCTTGCTGAAGTTGGTGAGATTCTGGTATCATCGTTCCCACCACTATTACAATTTTAAGACACTGCTTCAGCGGCTACAACTTACGAAGTGGTTCTTCCTATGAATGTGAAAGACATGGTAAATGGTTAAATAGCTAATATCGTCACCATAGCTAGAATGTTGTGATTAAAACTTCAATATAATTCCATTTTCCATAATAGTAAATATTTTTCCTGTGGAATGATCAACCATGTTGTCTACTCTAGTTTCTGCTCTCAAGGTTCAAAGAAGTCAAGTAACTTCATAAGTTCTTTACAATATATGAGAAGACACTACTGTAATAACAGCCACATGCTTGATAGACTCGGCACCAAGGCCTGGTGTAAGAGAAAGGGAGAAGCCATTTCAGGGAGGGAAGGGAACAGAACAGAAAACTGGCAGCCAGGCTTACTGCCATACTGCACAAACCAGAAACCTGTAGTCCAAGATACTGCCAAAGTTAAAAAAAAAATGCTAGGTGACCCCATTAAAATGTTAGCCTAGTATGGCTGTCATAATTCACAGGTGATGTTCACACAACATGCTTGGCCAGGTCGAAGGTACTGGCTGCTTCTGCACAACATTCCATGCAGTTAATATTAACCTTTATTAGATCTTTTGTGGCTTGACATCCAGCATGTTTGATCAGTGAATGGTTCATTATGTGAACCTAGAAATTGGGCTATTGCAATAACCAGGTTAAACATGTATGAACACAACCTGGATGTGAGCTACAGGCCTACTTTAACACACATGATTATGATGTACTTTAATTGGTAGGCTAAGTTTTTACACTCACCATCTTTGTTCTTCCCGCTGTTTGTTCAGAATTACTTTTAGTAGGCCAAAATCACTTACCTACTAACTACTTAAAAAAAATCCAAACAGCTTTTTCTTACAAAATGGGCAGGAAAGTGACACATTTTGCTTTGTATCTCTGCAACTGTCAGTAGCTCTTTATTTAAATACAAGCGGGAAATTGGAAATTAAAGTTTATCATAGAGAGAAGGGAAGTGCCCATGCACCTGGGCATGGTGTTAAAAAAACGAAAACAGTATGAAAACAAGGCTGGGGCTAAGTCCCGCCCCTCTGGAAGAAGAAAAGGATGTTCATGCCATGATGCTATTCCACCCCCCACCCCGCTCCCGGCCTAGCCTACTGGTAATGTTAAGGCAGCAAGAAGGTAACATTTCCCCTGGTTTAAAGGGGGCTGGGACGGGCACTCGGGTTCAGAGGCCAATCTGAAGAAGGACGCAGAGGACGAAGGCGCCCAGGAGAACGCCTGATGTGCAGATGGCCCCAGGAGCGCAGGAAGGATGCTTCCCGAGCAGAAAGCCGCTGTTCGCCGAAGACCAGGCGCGGACCTGGGGAACTCCTCCTTTCCTTCCAGCGAGACGCCGGAAGAGACCCGCCGAGCTCCTCCGCAGAGCCTCCTCGGCCTCCACCCTCTCCCGCACTGAACGTGGCGAGCTGGTGGAATCCTGCTGCTCCGCCCCAAACCCGACGGCGAGCGGCTGCCAAGGGCACCGGGTCTTCCAACTCGCCCTCCCGGGGCCCGGATGCCCCTTCCGGGCTTCCGCGGGGGCGGGGGCGGGGGCGGTGCTGCTGCGGCCGCTTTCGCGCGAGGCGAGGGCGACTTCTCGCAAGAGTGAAAAGCGCGCGAGTTTCCTTTGGGCGGAACTGGGCGGTCGCTCCTCGTGCGCGGCCGGAGCGGAGTCCGGGTCCCGGAGGGGTGGAAGGGCGCGCGGGCAGCTATGCCGGCCGAGAGCAGCAGCGCCAGCAGCAGCAGCAGCAGCAGCGACCCAAGTCCAGGTAACGCGGAGCTGCTTCGCCCCTCTGGCTCGCGCGCGGCGCCCGGGCCGAGGGGCGCTGAGGGAGGGGAGGGAGGGAGCCAAGCCCCGCCGTCCCTCACCTTTGTTCCCCTTGCAGAGCCTCCGATGGCCGAGCTGCACGAGCCGGACAAAGCTGGAGCCGGAGCGGGGGCTGCAGCGGCGCTGATCACCACGGCCATGCGGGAGGAGGAGGAGCGCCTGGAGGCGGAGGGCAGGGAGAAGGAGCGGCAGAGGATGGAGAAGGTGCGCGGCCCCGAGCGGGAAGCCCGCCGTGCCCTCCCGGCGGCTGGGTGCCAAGGCAGGAAGGCGGGCTCGCCCGGGCGGCGCGGCTGGGTCCGCTGGGATGGGGGTCCGCAGCAGGTGGCCTGCCCGCGCTGGGCGGCGCGCTGGCTTGTTTGAAAGCACGCAGTCGGCCTGAGTGGAAGGAGCCCTCGAGGTCGGCCGGCCCAGGTCAGCGCGCCCCGGAGCGATCATGGCAGTCTCCGCTCCCATCCAATGAAGGGAACCCGCCGCCTCTGGGAAATTGGTCCCGCCCTCGGAGGGCTGCTAGTCAGCAAGCTTTTTCTCACATTAAATCAGAATCTGCCTTGTGTTAATTTGCCCTGTGGAACAAGGAAGCAGGACTGCCTTTTCAGGGAGGTGCTTCCATATTCCCCTTACATTGTCTTTCCTCAAGGCTAGACAAGCCCAGTTCCTGCTTGAACTCAGGACAGGCTCAAGGTGGGATCTGTGCATCCTCTAAAACCTTTATTTTTTTTAATTATTCAGATTTTATCCAGCCTTTATTTTTGCTCCACTTCTTTTGTACACAATACAGAGATCTGCTTTTTTAAACAAATGCTTTGCTTGGGAACTTCCTGTAATGCAAATAAAATTAATTAAAACTCCTTTAACTCAACTAACTGATTGGAAGCCTAATTTTCCCTCCTCTGATAAAACTTGATATCAATCAATAATGCTTATTCAGTCAATGAAGAGCAAATTTTAAAAGATTTTTTTTTAAGGTTGGGAAGTTCAGAGCAAGACAGCACTGGAAATATAAAATGACAATTTCCCATCAAGAAACTGGAGAAATTACAATTGTGGGACCTCTCAGTTGACTAATAAAGCTGTATTTGCAGTAGGCCATTGAAGAAAAACATAGGGCTCAATTATTTAAATTGCATATAGTTTTAACTAGTGAAAGATAATACCAACTTTTATATTTCCAATACTATGGTCAGTTAATGTTGAAATTGATAATTGATGACTTCTTCTCTCATAGGCTTACATGACCTGGGACAGAGATTCAAATGAAATGCGGTACAAGAGACTTCAACATTTGCTTGAAAAAAGCAACATCTACTCAAAGTTCTTGCTGACTAAAATGGAACAGCAGCAACTGGAGGTTAGCAAGCTTTAAAATTTAAATTAGAAGCTAGATGTACATATCTAATAATGCATTTAAGATAAAGGATTCATAATGTTACCATATTTTATCATTGTGATTAAGAAAAACACATCTAATCATTCATTTTGATTTCATGACCTAGCTTCAGCCTAAATATAAATGAGTCCACCTGAAGATACATATGTGACAGAAAGCCAGTTTGGTCTAGCAGTTAAGGGTTGATCTGACTTTCAGTCCTGCCTTAGACACAGAAGCCAACCAGATAACCTTGGGCCAGTCACTTTCTCTCAGCCGTAGGAAGAAGGCAATGGCAAACCACTTCCAAAAGGTTGCCTGGAAGACTTGTCCATGTAGTCACCAGTAGTCAAGGAAGACTCGAAGGCTCTGTGTAATGTACGTATATCTATATATATCTGCCCAAAATCACTAGTTTTGTGGCATACGCTAACAGGGTCAATTATCTGACTTCTTTACTTCAGTTTAAAAAAAACCCTCTGGAGTACAACATTATGCTGTACCAATAGACATTTTGTAGTACTGAAAATAGTGAATTAGAATCAGTGCAAAAAAAAGAACCATAGCAAAAATCAAATAATTTGGAACCGCAGCAAAAATCAAATAATTTGAAAAGCCCTGTGGGGCATGGGGAACACATTTTCCTAATGGAAAGACTGAGAATTTTATAAATTGATTATTGATGGAAATCTTGTTAATGCTGAATTTTGCACAAAAGCGGATCACAATTTCTAATTGCTTATTTTAAAAATTGTAAGATTGGTACATATTACCATCTTTGGGGGGAGTGCTCAGTTGTCATTTCTGTTTGTTAAATGCTTTTGAATAACTCAGGAAACTTTTCACAGGCTTGCTGTTTATTGACCATAGTTTGAAACGCATATAGTTTAACCCAACATTAGCAAAGAGCATTGAACTGGAAGAACCCATTTAGGTGATCGAATTCAACCTCTTGTTCAAGACACAAATCCAGATTAAAGGATTTTTAAGTGAATATGAAGTAGGAAGGGCAAGGTAGAGGTGGCAGTGGTGCTGCAAGCAAACTTTCACTGGAGGTCACAGCATTGTGAACCTGTCATACATTACCCATCCTCAGATGAATCGAATGAAGAAGCTGGCCCTATGCAAGAATGTGTGTAGCCTTAGCAAGCCGATGCTGAACAGCTAGGATTTTTGAGCTGGAGTCAGAAAGTGGAAGAGCCACCTAGAAGTAGCACCATATCTAATCTATAAACAGCTGCTTATGCCTGACTTGGATGGTCAACTTCTTCTAATTCTAAGTTCTCACAGATAGTGAAAGCTTGAAAAAAGTCAAAGAAATAGGCATGATCCCTCTCCCCCCTAAAGTTCTTAAGTTGTCATGAAACTACTGGAATGAGGGGCATAGAACCTATAATATTGGCTGCAGGAGCTCCATTTTATGGGCTTTCAGACCTTATCCTAACCCATATTACTGTGTTGTGTGTTCATGTTTGACTCCTTGGAACAGTGCTCCAATTAACAGTTTCTATTTATTGGTCTGGCTTTAACTTTTCCTAAATTTACAAAAGTTTGGTTTATTGGACTGGCAATTAATCTCTATATTTTGTTATCACAAGGCCCTCTGGTTCATGGCCTTGTTATCTTGCCTTCCATTGTAAGCAAGACAAAACTTTATCCTGATGGACCATTGAATTGCTGTTCTGTTATGGTATCTCTGATTCTCACATTTTGTTCCATAGTCTGTTCTCCCCTGGATTGATTAAAGGACTTAGTGCTACTGGGATATTTTTCCTCCTGAAATATCAGTTCCTGTCTATTGTCCTGCCCATCCCACCAGCAGGCCCATGTTATTCTTGAGCCTAAAGTTATAGTGATTCAAGGAACTCTGTATGTTAACTATTTGCCTCTGTACTTCTGCTCGGAAGTGGCTGCCCTCTTCTGAGAGATCCTCTGCTTACAGGACCATGTCAAGCATATTTCTAAGACAGCTCACTTTATAGAGCTGTAGGTTAATGTTAGAGCTTAAGCGTACCATAACTTTTAGTGATTTCAAGGAAAGCTTTGAACACCACCAGCTGCTGAGGTATTTGTGTCACCTTTGTGCACAGAAAATGGCTCTTGTGTGTCAAAATCCCAAAGTCTAGGCTTTTCCTGAACATCATTTTCCTGCTCAGATAGGCATCCCAGCATAAGGTATGTGGAGTTCCATGGGATACATTTATGCAGTCTTAAATACTACCAAAGTAGAGGTACATAGAGCTGTGAAGTTAACTTTTCTGTTGTATAAAGAAACAACTGGTTTGTAAAACCTTGTTTTTTCAGGAGCAACAAAAGAAAGAGAAACTTGAAAGGAAAGGAACATTAAATATTGCAAAGGTAAAATTGTGTTTGATAATGTCCCCCCAAGTATCTGACTTTTTTTTCAGTTATAAAACCAGACTTACCCATCAACTTTTCTTGATTGTGTGTAGTCATATTCTTTATTTATTTATTTATTTTATAAATTTATTCACCGCCCATCTCTCCCCTAAGTGGGGACTCTGGGCGGCTTACAATAAAACAGGATTAAAATTCAAAACCATTACAATACAAAATACAGTAAAAATACAAATATAATAAAATCCACATGGCGAAAAGATCTTAATCAGTCCTTGAGTGTAATAGGCCCCTCAGAATCACTTTACGGTGCTAGCCATTCCCAGGTGTAATTATTCCCCCTCCCATTCCAAGCCTGCAGACAAAAACAGGTCTTTAATCTTTTGCGAAAGTCCAGGAGCAAGGGGGCTTGTCTTACCTCTGGGGGAAGGATGTTCCAAAGGGCGGCAGCTACAGCAGAGAAGGCACGCTTCGGAGACCCCACTAGGTGGAATTCTTTTATAGATGAGGTCTGTAACATGCCCTCCCTGCATGACCAGATGGGGCAGGTCAATGTAATAGGGATGAGACTCCCTCAGATATCCTGGTCCCATGCCATGTAGGGCTTTAAAAGTGATGACCAACACCTTGAATTGGAGCCAGAAGCAAACTGGGACTCAGTGCAGCTCACGCAACAAAGGTGTTACGTGTGCAAATCTTGGGACACCCAAGATTGTCCGCGTGGCCGCATTCTGGACCAGCTGTAGCTTCCAGATATTCTTCAAGGGTAGCCCCATGTGGAGCACATTACAGTAGTCTGTATGGGAGATGACCAGGGCATGGGTGACCGTTCAGAGGGCCTCTCAATCCAGGAAGGGGCATAACTGGCACACAACACGAAGTTGCGCAAAGGCCCTTCTGGCCACGACTGCCACCTGCTCTTCAAGCGGGAGTTGTGAGTCTAAGAGGACCCCCAAGTTACGCACCGGGTCTGTCTGGGGCAGTGCAACCCCATCCAGCACTAAAGGTGACAAGTTCCTGGCACCCAAGGTGCCATTAATCCACAGCCACTCTGTCTTATTAGGGTTCAGTCGAAGCCTGTTGTTCCTCATCCAGGCCCCCACAGCCCACAGAAAGGGTGGTCACGGCATCACTTACTTCACCTGGGATGGAGATATACAATTGAGTTTCATCAGCATACTGATGATACCTCATCCCATGGTGACGGATGATCTCGCCCAGTGGTTTCATGTAGATGTTAAAAAGGAGAGGGGAGAGTACTGATCCCTGCGGCATCCCACAAAGAAGGGGCTGTGAGGCCGATCTCTCCTCCCCTATCAACACTGATTGGGACCTGCCCTGGAGGAAGGAGGTGAACCAGCGCAAGACTACGCCACCCACCCCCATCTCCCTGAGCCGACCCCAAAGGATATCATGGTCGATGGCATTGAAAGCCGCTGAGAGGTCAAGAAGAACCAGGATGGATGCACTCCCTCCATCCCGCTCCCGCCAGAGATCATCCATAAGTGCAACCAATGCCGTTTCCATCCCATAACGGCCTCAAACCTGACTGGAAGGGGTCTAGATAATCTGTTTCCTCCAGAATCCTCTGGAGCTGCAACGCCACCACTTTCTCAACCACTTTCCCCAAAAAGGGGGGGGGGAGACTGGGTGAAAGTTGTCTAGTACACTAGGATCCAGCGATGGTTTCTTGAGTGGGCGCACCAGCTCCTCTTTGAAGGCTGCCGGAAACACCCCCTCTCTCAAGGATGCATTTACCATCGCCTGGACCCAACCACATGTCCCCTCCTGAGCTGCCTTCACCAGCCAGGAGGGGCATGGATCTAATTGGCAAGTGGTGGTGTTTACAGTCTGGAGGATCCTGTCCACTTCCTCGGGCTCAACAGGAACAAGCCGTTCCCAGATAACAGAGTAAGAACGTCCCCCAGGCATCTCCACAGATACTGCCTCATGCTCAGAGTCCAACCTGGAGCGAATCTGAGTGATTTTATCCTGCAGATGCCCAGAAAACTCCTCAGATTGGCCCTGTAGATGGATCTCTAAGTCCCCTTTCCCCAAGAGGGATCGGGCGGCTTTCTGCGGATACAATAAGAGTGGAGAAATACTTTTGGTCACTCTTACTGCCACAAGGTAGGCCTTAATAGTGGCTCTAGCTTGTGTTCAGTCGGGTTTGGTTTTTGTCTTCCTCCAGCGGCACTCTAGGCGTCCCTTAATCCTCTTCAGAAGCCTCAGCTCCTCCGTAAAGCACAGGGAGTGTTGGGCTCAATAGGATGCCGCACAGGCACAATCCTGTCCAAGGCCCCGGCCACTTCCCTATTCCAGGTGGCAGCCAGGGCCTCCGCTGGACTGTGCAGCAGATCCTCAGGTATAATCCCCAGCTCCCTCCGAAACCCTGTTGGGTCTATTAGTTGCTGGGGCGGACCAATCGATGTTCTTGATCAACATCTTTTCTGTTAATTTAAGTCCAGCTAATCACTCAAATTCCTTTAATTTCTTCATCAAATGTTCAACAACATTCAAAGGGTCTTGTAATATTAAAACTAAATCATCAGCAAAGGCCCTCAGTTTGAAGACCTCCTCCTTTATCTTCAAACCCTTTGTTTGATCAACTTGTCTAATGTGTCTATTCAGGATTTCCAAAACTAGGATAAAGAATAAAAGTGACAGAGGATAGCCTTGCCTTGTTCCTTTCTGTATATGACAAGGCTCAGTTAAATTGCCATTTACAATAATACGTGCTTTTTGAGGCACACAAATTGATTTAATTCCTTGAATAAAATTATCTCCAAAGTCTCTATTTTCTGAAACTTCGAACCTAGAAGTCCAGTTCAAATTGTCAAAGGCCTTCTCTGCATCTGAAAAGATGAGAGCTGCTTGCCGTTCATTGTGGTGGTGTAGATATTCTGTAATGTCCAAAACTATTCTCACATTGTCTCTTAATTGCCTTTTGGGTAGAAAACCACATTGATCTTGGTGAGTGTATATGCATTGTTGTATATGGCGATACTCAAAATCTTTGATGCCGGGATATTTGTATATGAATTTTCCTCCTCAGTGGCAGTTCCTTCTGCCTAACAGGTTGCTGCCCCAGAGGGATTTCTGAAATGCATGGACTGAGGGAGCTGAGAGTGGGTCAAGGGAATCATCTGGGGGGAGGCTTTCAAAAGCTGTGGTTTTAATTTCTGTACAAAAAGTTGTATATATTCAACTTTGTTGCAAGTAGAGATACATTATCTTGTTTCTGTTTAGCAGCAACCTAGCTTAGAAAAAACACTGTTGAAATCATTTTTGGCCAGGGTTCTTACAATCTACAGTGCAAAATGAATGAAATTACAGCTATGAGTTATTATATACACAAATAATAACATTAACGTTATTTTGCTCTCAAAATTTTGGTTTATAGAATGAAAAACTAAGTGGTCAGAAAGATCAGAAAATTGGTAAGTTTTATCAAAGACCTGCACTATTTTGCGATATATCTAGAAAATTTGGGTACTGAAATCAATATATTTTCTTATAGTTAAAAAGAAGAGAGTTCGAGAAGATAGAACATACAATATTTCTGATGTCATGTCAAAAGAGGTAAATTGCTTAAATACAAATCCACCAATTATTACTCTTGAGCGATTCAAAGAGATGTATTTTTATTTTTTTTAATTTATTAAATGTATATAGCTGCCCATCTCACGCTTGTGACTCTGAAAGGCACACACAGTTAAAAACACAAAGCCAAACAACGTAATTAAAGCAAAACTATTAAAATACAGTTAAAACAAAAACTATAACAACAAAAAGACGGGGGGAGTGTATTCTAAACTTACACATGATACAGCCCTTGAACAGGCTCCACACTTCCATGGGATCCCCAGGCCCGGTGGCAAAAGTAAGTTTTAAGGGCCTTTTGGAAGGCCAGCATGATTGGGACCAATCTCACTTTGGGGGAGAAGGATGTTCCACAGGTGAAACATCATTTACCCCAACAAAGGTTTAACTAATTTTGTGATTTGGTAGCAATTTAATCTCAGCTTGTCCTGATGAAAATGTGGTTATCCACTTGACTGCCAGCTGCCATTGCAGGTTAAATAGCATGAATGGAAAGGAAAGGTTGGCCTCCTCACTGACCTTGGGGAGAGGGGGACTGGGGTGTTTTTGCGGTGTCTGCAAGATAGCTCTAGGTATGAGAGGAACCATAGCAAGTGCTACCACAGTAAGGGACATTCCACTTCAGGCATCTAATGTCTTTCCAGATGTTCTAACAGCATCTAGATACCTCAGAAAGAGCATTAATAAATTTAATTTTTAGCCAACTTTTAGATGGATTGTTTTCATCCAGAGCAACCTATTCTTTTTAACAAATTCTTGAGGACAGAGGTTGCAAAACATCTAATTAGAGGAGCTGAAAAATTAGCAATTCTGAGTGTTCCCATTTGGGACTCCCATTGTCCCCCTAGGTTATTGGTGAGAGTCAATATGGGCACTTACCACCTGTTATACAGAGCATATGGATTACTTTCTTATCTCAAGCTTTGGGGTCAGTGAAGCAAAAGAGCTGTCTACCCAAGGAGATTCTCCACTTGGGTCTGGTCCAAGTCTCTGCACACTTTTGCTACATAAGGAGAGTGTGACAATCCCACTACCAAAATCCTAACTTAGAAATTCTCCAGACAGTCCATCAGAAAGCTTAAAGAATTCTTTATTAAGGATCCAATTAACACAGGATAGTAATCAAAGCTCCAAGTGAGATTTTGGTGCCAAGACATTCAAAGTGATTCTTTCCCTCCTCTGATCTCATCCCTCCTCCCTGTCTCACAAACAAGCTGTTTCTCACTCCTGAGTTCCCCCTCCCATCTCATTAGAGTGATTAACAAGACAGGTGTCTTACCAGCAGTAAAGCGTCCTTGGCTGAAACGGCTGAGGCAAAGGAATGTGAAGCTAACACGGTTGGTTCTCTGGGAATGCAGTGAATGTGTGAAGCCAGCTAACGCATGTAGGAACTTCTAATGGCAGGCGAACCAAGAGACGGGAGCCTGACACCAAGTTGTATTGATGTACTAGGGGTGTCCACGAGGGATGATAGTATATTTGAAATTCCATGGACTCAGATGCACTTGGGTCTTTACTGTTGCTTCTCCTTGCATACCAGCTTTCCATTCTTGCAGAGTCTATCTCAACTTCAGACTTCCGTTGTTGAAAACCAGTCTTTGCAATATAAGTTATTGTCAGGCTTCTGGTATCAGTTGGACTGGAAGTGATTAATCCAAAGAACAATTTTCTCTGACCTCTGATTAGAAACACTTATTAAGAAAAGACTAAAGTAACAATAATGATTGATAATTAAGTTGGGAAAGTTCTGCTTCTCTTTCTCATATGCTTTCTGTGTAAAAGGTCTTGTCTCCTTGCATTCTTGACTTGGTACCAATCTGAGAATCAGCTTTCACAATGTGATCTTTCCAACAACTATTGGAACCCCTTTATTTGTTGGACCCATTGTTGAAAGAATACACCAAGTGTCAGATCACCCCAGATGCTAGTCTGTGGGGTGGGATGCTCATCTCTAGTCAGATGGCTCAAATGAGAAGCATCTCGCTTGATTGACTTTCTGGAGCTGAGAGCTCCTTATCAGCATTAGATGCTTTCTTGACTCCTTATAATGTTTTTTATTGAGTTTGTTGACATCTGGAGGCAGCTGACACTTGACCTCTCTGGATATGAATAACCCCAAAGTCCTAATACAAATTCAGAATTTTAAGGCAATTACAATGGATGGCCCAGATGCTGCTATATATTGTTACCTAAAGTATATATATATATTCTCACCCTTGTAGATTGCCCGTAGCACTCAAATCTATGTGATGTGCAATATCAGACTTTGGAGAATCTCAGCTTTCACTTTTCTCTAGGCGTAGAGGTAGCAATGAGTGGATAGAAAGACCATAGTAACCCCAATCAGTTATGACTTTTACTTTTCACCTTGATGAGAAATTCTCAAGAATCAATGGGCTAACAGAAAATAGAAATCGGAGTCAATAAGAGACTTTGTGTAGTCATCTCTCAACTGTTGGTTACCATTTAATTTGATTTCAGTCTTAATCTGCAACTCAGTGAAGCTATAGTTGCAGCCTTTAGGTCCAGACCTTGGGTACAATGACAGAGTTTTGTTAAAGCCTTTTTCTCTAAAAACTGATGGTAGGGCGAGTTAAAGCAGTAGATATAGGTGGAATCAGAAGAGCATGTTGATCCCTATCCTAGCAAAAGGGTGTGTGTGTGTGTGTAAAATCTAAAACAAGCTAAACATAAATAAAAGGAAAGAGAATAGAGAGGAGTAAAAAGTGCAAGGAAAAAGAAGAGAAGAAAGAAAAAAGTAAGAATATAATAAAGAGAAAAAGTTATTAAAAATATGATTCCCATGTGGCTTTGCTTGTTTTCATTCAGCAGATTAACATAAGTGGTTCCTCCTGGCTTGGACTGGCTGTTTATCTGTTTTGGAGTTTTTTCCTCCTTTGTTTATGTATTTGCTATTGTTTAGCACACCACTTACTGATTGTTAATTATTCCACTTTTCTCCATGATTTTTTTTCATCCATTTTCTTTACATATTTGATCCAGTAGAACTTGGACATTCTGATTCTTATAATCTATATATAATTTAGATATGAGCATTATAACTGTGCAATGTAAGAAATAGGAATCATTAAATAAATACCATTCTATTCCTCTTTGTGGATTTTGCATATATAATCCTTTTTGGTAAAAGTGCTGTAGCGTTTAATGTTCATTTAAAGTTATTCGATAATTTTATTGCTTTTCTTTATTTCTGCACAGGAAATTTTGTTAGCGGCCAAAAAAAGCAAAGTTGAAAATGATCAGGTATATTTCAAGTTTTGAACACATGCTGTTAGAGTATATTATCATCTGATATCTATTTCTAAAAATCTCCTTTAAGAATTTTAAATAATGACTTCAGAAGCACTATGAATTTCAAATTATTTCAAGAGAGCATTTGGAATTAGTGTAACAACTAAGTTTCTTTCTCTCTTCTAATCTTCTAAAAACAAGCGGAAGGCAATGGCAAAACGTTTCCCATATTGTTGCAAAGAAAACTACCTTTGCCGTGTATGGTTTCTTTAGAGCATATGGACATGTCCATGAAGTCACCAGCAGTCAAGCTTGATTCAGTCAGTGCTTGTTTATTTGTAGTCCATAAAACCTTAGTATTTGAGGGGAATGGCACCAGCATATATTAAACTGATTGTAATCCTGAAAATAATTAGGAATATTTTCTTATATACATGTGCAATACATATGCAAATGCCATCTTTAACTTTTAAAGTAGGGGTACAGAGTGTCATTCTCAGGTAGTCCTCAACTTATGACCGTTTGTTTAACGATGGTCTGAAGTTATGACAGCCTTGGAACAGGTGCTTTGCGGCTTCTGAGCATCACAAAATGTTGCGGCCTCCCCCCGGCCACACGTACCCTGCAGGCATTTGATTTCATTTCACATGCTTGGCAACTGGCTCTCATTTACAACTGGTTGCAGCATCCCACAGTTACATGATTGCGTATTGCAACTTTTTTGCTGTTTTCCAGCAAAAAATGCCCATTGGGGAAGCTAGATTTGCTTAACAACTGCTGTAAAAATGGTTGTAAAATCAGGTCTGGCCACATGGTGACTCAGCTTAATGGCTTCCAGTGGAAATTCCAGTCCCAAATGTGGTTGTAAGTCAAGGACTGCCTGTAATAAAACATGCCTTCATTATGGGTGGTATTAGCTTGTTTAAGGGGCAGAATGAGTACCTAAAGCCTCTTCATTTTACCCTGTGGAAGGAATGCTGATATGCCAAAGGTGCCTTTTCTGAGAGCTGTGAATATTGAAGGAAAGCTGGGTTTCAGTTTGGTCATTGTGCTGTGTAGGGAAGAGAATTTGTTTTAGAAAGGAAAATATCTGTGACACCTTTCATAGGCTGCACTTATTCATAATAACAGCAACACAGCTTTCAAATTGTGCCAAGCTGCATTATGTGAATACTGATACAAGTGATTGTTATAATTATAGGAAATTCATGTTACTGTAACTTAAAACAATACTTGAATTTAGAAGAATTTTCACTAGTGGTTGAGTTTCTTTTACAAGTGATCTTGACTTTGTCTGGCTTAACTATCAACCCTGAAATAACTCACATAAATAAATGATTGCATAAAAACTTGGCAAGAATTTAAAACAATGATATTGCCTATGTGCTTTCTTCTATAGATTGAAAGTTGTCCTCCAAAACTATGTGCAGAAGAAATCGAGAATAATGGGGATTCAAACAGCATTATTAAGGATAGATTGGCACAGGTGATGCGACATAGCGCCAAGCATTTTGTTGACCCAAAACGAAAATTTAAAGGACAGCCAGTACCTTTTCAGCAGCCAAAACTTTTCACTGGAGGAGTAATGAGGTGGTATCAAGTTGAAGGCATGGAATGGCTTAGGGTATGAGTTTATATTTTATCTTATAAAACCACATTTGGCTAGGTCATTAGCAATTATTCATGATACTGATTTCAAATAGAAGTACCTGACTATAAAAAGATCCAACTTCCTTGGAATAACTATGTCAATTAAGACAACATTAATCCTCCTCCTGTACCTACCAAATCCTCACCTGAGACTCTACTCAAGGTGTCCCATGAACTCAAGTGGGTGGCTACCAGACAAAGGGGTCCGTGTGATAGTGTCACATTTTTAGCCTTCCTGAACTCTACTCAGGTTGCCAGCATTGTACCAAATAGTAATCACTCTTTTCAAGCTCTGTCTTGGGCACGAGCATCCTTCTGTGTCTTGGATGATGATAATACTGTGCGGGGGGTGTAGCCTGAGATTGATGCCAGAGCTGAGGTTTAGTGAAGTGACATTCCCTCCATTAATACCCCCCACCCCAGCTAGAGAGAATGCACAGCGAATGTTCTGTTGGACATAGAGCCATTGCTCTCCACATCTTTTGTCATGGAAAAAAGTGTTTTTCCCACTGGGGAAAGACTCTCATCGTACAAACCTACAAGAGTTAGCTTTCTACTTTTCCAAGTTGAGAAGTGCGATGAGCTCAAGGAAACTGACATTAAGGACTAGAATGATCCTCTATGACATACAGTACATAATAGGCTAATTTTTTGCTTTGCTTCCTCTTAGACCCCACTGTGGTATACTCAAAATTAATGCAAGCATTCACCATCAGCCCTAATAGACAGTGAAAATACAAATGTTCAATACAAAGTTGTTGTTTTAAAAAAAAAAAAAAAAGCAGCCCCGAAGTGCCAGGCTCTAGACAGTTGGTACTTTGGAAATGTCTTGGTGTAGAGGTATGTCTTTGGTTCATATTGAAAATAAAACACATAAGAGTGCAGAAATATTTCCCTTAGGAGAGAATTCCATAGTTGGGGTGTTAGAACCAAGAAGGCCCTCCTCCTGGCATTGGGATCATAAGTGGTGCCTCCCCAGGTGATCTTAATGCATGGGTTGGAGGAAAGTAGGCCTGAGGGAAGATATCTTTTGATTATTTTTAAAACTCTAGAAATTCCCAAATAATGTTTTGTGAAGGCAAAGAAGCCATACATGGAAGTCCATAGATAACAAGTAAAAATTCTAGGTCAGCATCCAGAGATTCCTTAGTAATAGACGGAATGTGGAATTAATTAGAACTTACTTGTTTGCTTGTTTAAAATGTTTCACTATAGCTTCCCATTTTAAAAAAAATCCTAAAGTCATTTACAATATAACACAGACATTTAAACCTTCAAATTAAAATAATAAAAACATTCATTAAAACATAGTATAGAATACAGTAAAAATATCCCGATTTGCCTGTAAGTTTGAAAGCTCATGCAATTAGCGTTTGTGTTTATTAATATTAATAATCAAATATTCTTGAGCATTGTGTGTCTTGTGTTCATTTAGTTGCAAAGCGTATTAATGAACATTTGGGTTCATAATGTTGGATCAAGGGGTTCATATTTCAGTTTTTATCCATTAGTGTAGTTGAAGCATATTTTTTTCTTTTTCTATGCAGATGCTCTGGGAAAATGGCATCAATGGTATTTTGGCTGATGAAATGGGCTTAGGGAAGACCATCCAGTGTATTGCAACAATTGCCTTGATGGTGGAGAGAGGGGTTGCCGGACCATTTCTGATATGTGGGCCCCTATCCACTCTTCCTAACTGGATGGCTGAATTCAAAAGGTTTACACCAGAGGTGAGAGATGTTTTAAAAAATGATAATGCTGAACTCTGTGCATAACATTCAGTGCCCAGTGAAACTTCTCTTCCTGTAGCAAATAGACACAGTCCATTTCTTGTTCTTGCCTTCCCATACTGGCCTGGTCCCAGCAAGCATGGCAACCATCAGTCAGGATTATTTGGTCTTCCTTAAGAGCCTAATACTTTTCTTGTTACTTCTTTAAGTGGAATTTCTAGCAGTTCCTTTTACACCTTAGTCCCCATCTACTTTAATCCCTGCCCTGATGCTCCGTTTTGGCTAGGGCTAATCACTGAGTGACTAGTTTTAGAGGTTGTTGTATGTTGCTTGACTCTCAATGACTGTATATGTTTCTCAATGGTATACAGGTAGTCCTTGGTTAATTACCATGATTGGGATTGGGAACTCTGTCACTAAGTGACACGGTTGTAAAGTGAAAAATCATGTGACCATGCCAGCTTACAAAGGCAGTTCTGGTTTATGTGACTAAGCGAATCATGCGTGGTTGTTAAGCACAACTTCATGTGACCACAACTTCCGACTTCCTGCTGGCTTCCCCATTGACTTTGCTTGTGGGAAGCCAGCAGCGAAGGTCACAAATGAGGATCATGTGACCACAGGATGCTGCAACAGCTGCAACTTCAAGGACAGGCCGTAAGTCTCCTCATTCAGTGCCATTGTAACTTTGAACGGTCACTGAACGAGTGGTAGTCTACCAAGGACTACCTATATTTCTCTCCTGTCTGGGAAAGGCAATCCTAATTGAGTCACTTCATGGAGGATCTTCGTGTTGCCAAAAACCAGCGTGCCGTCTTAGGATCGGTGCACAATTACACCAACACAGCAGGCTTGAAGGCCTTATTGTGTAGCACCCCGGTTCCTCTTCTTGGGAGGGATTGCAGGAGATTGGATCCTTCCATTAACTCTCTCAATTCCATGGATCAAATGGACTGAGCTTTTGGAAGAGCTCAAAGAGAGGGTAGTCCAAGGATTCCTATGTGGAGCAGGTAATAAATTACTATCACCAAATAGAAAACCTCTGCCAAGCCTCTTCCATAAATAAGTGCAAACACTGGGAAAGCCTTCCTATGAATTCCTTCTCTGACTTGGACCTTGAGTTGTCTTCCTTCCTGTTCTATCTTGCTCTCTACAGTAAAGAGCACCAGGCTGACAAAATCTGGGGAGTGTCTAGAGGGTATCTAGGGGCTAAGAAATAGCCCTTTTTTGCAGCCAAGGTCTGGCAGCCTAAGCAAACAGGGCCAAGTGGTCTAGGGCAGGGGGAGTGGGTCATCAGTTCCGTGCTCCCCCAACATCCGTGTTCCGGCTACAGTCACTCAGGTGCCCCTGAAACAGATTGTTCTGTTAGATACTTGAAACAACATTTCCAGTTGAAGTTAACAATATTTTTTTTAAAAGTCAATAGTTTAACTGGTTGTAAAACTACTTCACCCTGCTTGATAAAAACAGGAGATTTAATGTAATTATAATTAATTTTTATTTATTATGTGTGCCTTTGTATGCCACCTACTCTATTGATTTATCAGTTTTATCTACCTTATTCAGTCTCTTAAAAAGACAGCCCATGGGCTAGAAGTCTCTTGGAACTTAAAGTTCCAAGACCTTTAAGACAGAAGAAATTGCAGAGACAGCAATAGCATCACAAGCAGCCACTTTGAATAAAAGTACTGTGAAGTAAATAAAAATAAAGATGAAGTTTTATAAATGTTTTTAAAGCCGCTTGGATTACTATTTAAATACGAATTATTTGAAAGTGATTGCAAAATTATTTTAGATTCCTATAATGCTGTACCATGGAACCCAGCAAGAACGACGTGCACTTGTTCATAAAATACGAAGGAAAGAAGGGTCAGTGAATATCCATCCTGTTGTTATTACGTCTTTTGAAATTGCAATGAGAGATAGACATTCTCTTCAGGTATGTAAGAAAATGCTGTTCACTCAGCACTCCTTTACAGAACAGTAGTTGATATTTTATGCAAAATCAGTGTAAATTAAGCTATTTGAAGTGCTAATACTAGATCGTAACTGTGAGTCAACAATCCAAAATTGTAGATATTCACAGCTGTCCTGCTTATTTAATATAATCTGGTGCCAGATTTCACCAGGACTTGGGCCTGGTGTTGGCCTCCCATTGCACTTTTGCCATCCCATTCTCATCCTTTCTTACCACTCCCATTTGTGAGCTCTTAGTTTTGTATTTAGAAATGTTTATAATGTGACTCTTTAAATTAAATCAGGAGTTTAACATTTATGGAACACATTGAAACTTTCCTGGAACATATATTTCTTGGAGTAGTAGATGTGCAATCGTTTATTTTTAGACAATTGTATCTTTCTCTTTACTAAGAGGATAAATTTATTACAGAATCAAATGCATCATATCAGTGTCAGAACCAGTATTAAAATATGTGAGCAATAAAATGATGTAGAATAGCATGCACTAAATATCAGGTTCCTAATATACCAATATACTACTATAACACAACTCTTTATATAAGGTAGCTGCTTACCAGGTTATATAAGTTAAAGAGATGAAAAAGTCTTTCCACCAGAAAGCTAAAGGCCTCGGGTTCTTGAGTGCTTTGGACTTTTTCATCTAATAATTTATATTACATGCTTGGATATATAGCCTTAGGCAAATCAAACTCTATAAGGCCTACCACCTTCTCAACAACCTTCTCCCAAAAGGGAAAGTTGGAGACTGGATGAAATCCACTAATGACCTCTTGAGGGCACAGACCACCACTTTCTTCAAGGCACATGGAACGATTCCTTGCTGCAGAGAAGCATTTACTATCACCTGGACTCAGCTACATGTCACCTCCCAGGAGGCATTGATCGACCAGGAGGGACATGGATCTAACACATAGGTGGCAAAAGTCAACATCCCAAGGACCCTGTCCACTTCCCTGGATCAAACTCAGCCTAGATGACTAGACAAGACCCAGCCTGTCATCTCCACAGGACCAGCACAGCCAGAGTCTAATCATGAATAATAAGATATGTAGTCAATACTTTGCATAAAAAAAGAAACATCAAAGGCAATAATATAATAGGAAAAAAACATATTTGGTGTCCTGGTATATCATATATTTTAAAGAAATGAAATCTTTATTGATGGATTTTGCTTTTTGGAATAATTGGATACTTTTTTCCTTTAGAATTTCTACTGGAAATATCTGATTGTAGATGAAGGACATAGGATTAAGAATATGAACTGTCGTCTTATTCGGGAATTAAAACGGTTTAGCACTGATAATAAGCTCCTGTTAACTGGAACTCCACTACAAAACAATTTATCTGAGCTTTGGTCCCTCCTTAATTTCCTGCTTCCAGATGTGTTTGATGACTTGAAAAGGTAAGCAGTCAGTATTGATTTTTAATTGTGCACAAAATTGAACATCTGAAAATAAACAACCTTCAGGAGAGATGTAACTTTTCATGGTTTCTCCAAAAGCTTTTGCTCTGACATTTCTCTCTCTCAGTGAACAAGAAATGAGTCACGATTCTTCCAGCCATAGCTTGTGGCAGATCATCACAAAAAATAGGCCAGATATTTATGGCAATGCTTGCTTCTTGATCGGAAGGTCGGCGGTTCGAAACCGCGCAGCGGGGTGAGCTCCCGTTGTTAATCCCAGCTCCTGCTCACCTAGCAGTTCGAAAACATGCAAATGTGAGTAGATCAATAGGTACCGCTTCGGCGGGAAGGTAACGGCGTTCCATGTCGTCATGCTGGCCACATGACCCGGAAGTGTCTATGACAACGCCGGCTCCAAGGCTTAGAAACGGAGATGAGCACCGCCCCCTAGAGTCGGATTCGACTGGACTTTACGTCAAGGGAAACCTTTACCTTTACCTTTGCTTCTTGAGAAGGAGAGACTGACTGTGATGACAGAAAAGTGGGGTTACGGCCAGGCCCTTTTCTAAAGAGGGCAAGCATCCCTTGAGCGCTCCAAGGCCAAGAATACTCATGAGCAATCAAATTGAAGTTCAGAAGTCCTCCCAGATATGACAGTGAACATATCCACGTCTGGGAACAGTCTTTGGAACATTACATTTCTGACATGGAGAGAGACTTGTCTTAAGGCAGCTACATTATCTAGTGATTTGTGCTTGAAATGTAATGTTTACACGAACTACCAGACAGGGATAAGTGCAAAAAGATCCTGGTATTCCCTGTTCCTTTCTAGCGATGATCCTTAGAGCGATAGCACAGGATCTCCTCATTTCTACAGGAACAGAAGACTTCGCGACCCACTGAGGGAAGAAATGGAGATCCAAAACAAAGTTTCTTTACTAAAATACCTTAAAACAGTGATCATTGGGCTCCCAACCAATCAGACCAAGAACCCCAAATACAGATTTGCAAAGGATTGTATAGAAAAAGGTACATTACCTATCATGAATTAATTCGCATTGGCAGGAAATACTCCCAACATTATATCAACAATTAAGTAATTGCCCAAATCCACGTGGTTAGTCTTGTCGCCTTTTATCTACATTCTTGCACTATTAGAAGTGTTATAAGATGACCCTTTTTGTACTACCCTTTGTCTGACATTTTTACACCTTGTTATCTGGTTTCTGTTCCCTTCTTCATGGTCACATCAAGGTATCGGGTCTCATGGGCTACTTGATTTTTACATAGTTACATTTTTACCACAAACACAAGGTTTTAAACAGAAAAATCAGTTCTTAAGTAAGAAACAACAAAAAAAATTACCTAAACAGATGTCTTTTCAACTTTCAAACATGGTAACTAAAATTGATTGTGCTTGACTGAATTTTATTTATTTATTTATCTATCTATCTACCTATCAAACTTTATCACTGCACATCTCCCCCACACTGGAATTATCCTTAAATCCAGGTTTTTTGGCTGCCTATGCTTCCAGGATGAGAAGATAAAGGCAGAAAGCTCCTCTGACAGTTCCAGTAATGACTTGCCAGATGTTTTCCAGCAGGAGTCTTGTATCCAACTATTTCCCTCCCTTTCTCAAGTTTCATGTGATTTCAAGCATTTCTTTGTGATCAAGCATTCTTGCTAACAAATTCATTAACAGTGCATCAATTTGGACCAACAATTGGACTCAGACGTGTGTGCTTTCCGGTCTTGCTGATTTCAAGCCCATTGATAATTATATTTCCAGCACATTGTTGCCAAGGTGCCTTGTTGCAGAACTGGCCTCTGCAATTCTTTATCTTTTAAGGGATAAGAATGCTCAACAGTGATTAATAAAAGGAAATATGTTGTCTACAAGTAAGGGTCTGGTACTTCTGTTGTTCAAATCAGGACTATCAGTACCAACCCTGGCACCATCCTTGACTTCTCCTGTACTAACTGCAGAGGGTGCTGCAGGATCTTGAGCAATCTGCAAGTATTAGGGTCTCTCTCAGAATGAGAAATCTACTCAAGTTTTCCATAATGGCAGCATTGACGGAAATGATCTCTGGAGCTGCCATAGCCGTGACTTTGTCATCTTTGGTACAAAACCAGCTTACTTGGTTATGGTACCGTTTATGATTTCTAAAGCTTTGGAGATCCTACAGTTGATTTTACCTACCCAGATGGTACTAGCGATCTCAAATATTGATGCTCTGCTTCCTCAACATTATCTAGATTGGGGCCAGTGGAAGATCCACTTGCGATACAAAGGAATGTGCCCCGTTTTCTGTTAAATTGAAGGAAAATCCTTTTATATTCCTTAATCCCAACTATTCCCATCTACCAGCTAAATCCTTTGTTGTACACTTTGAGGTTATATGCTGGTTCTGATTCTGCTTAGCTGGTAAAGGCATTTTAATAATTCCTGGAGGGACTAACTGGAAACTTTCATCCTACACTGCCAATAGATCTTTGCTTGATGAACTGACAGCAAATCTTTGGGACTAGCTGTATATTTGATTTCTAGATTCTATAAATGAAGATGGATGTGAAAATAAGTATAAAATTCAAATGCTTCAAGAATGGTGGAGGAAATGGCAAGTAAAGTTTCACTCTAACGACTGGACAAAGTTTCATGCCCTGCGTATCTCTTCCCTTTCTTGAAAGGCAAAATAATACGAACAAGAAAAAAGGCACGTCAATTTGGATAATCAGTGCACACTGTAGAACTTTGTTTTCTTCAGTACTGAACCAAGTTGTCGCTCCTCAGCTCTTAATTCATTTTTCTTTGCTGATTTTCTCTAGCTTTGAATCCTGGTTTGATATTACCAGTATTTCTGAAATTGCTGAAGATATTGTTGCTAAGGAAAGAGAACAGAATGTTTTGCACATGCTGCACCAGGTCAGTTTTTATTGCTTAAAATATGTTATCTTTGTCTTCCCGATTGCTACTTTTTCATTAAATATACTGTACTGTATTATTGATAACGATATATGTTCACATGTGGATACACATGCAGATACCACTGTTACGTATATCTGTGGGCATCCTTACTTTCCCAATATGAATTCCTCACAATGAAGGTATATTTACTCAGAAATTAAGGGTTTTTTTCCCCATGAAATTGTTTTTATAGTCAACACCTGAACATTAAGGATTTAGTCTTTGCCTAGGGCAATGGAAGCTTTCTGTGATGCAGATGAGGTAGGTTGGTTGGTTGGTTGGTTGGTTGGTTGGTTGGTTGGATAGACTGTGCAAGTATAGATGGAGGGGGTCATCCCTTTTCCCAATCACAAAGAGTGCAGTTGCTTCTGTTTTGTGTTGTACTACGGTAGAGAGTGGTTATATATGGAAGTATTTAGCTTTGATGAAATTGAGAGTGCTTATCTTCTGGTTTTGCAAAAAAAAAAAAACAGATTCTTAATTCCTTGCCTTAGAAGGAAGTTTTAAGCACTCCATAGTTTATAGAAGGGGTTTGCCAAAGCCATATTTTCTGTCAAAATGTGGCTGAGAGCAATTACATACAGAACATCACACCATGCAGTTTTGGAATGACAGCACTTTCCTTTGAAATAAGCAGGATTATACCTTTTAAACATAAATGGTTAGAAATATATTTTGATTTTTTTTTATTCTAGATTTTGACTCCTTTCTTACTGAGAAGGCTGAAATCAGATGTAGCTGTAGAAGTCCCTCCCAAGCGTGAAGTTGTGGTCTATGCACCTCTTGTTAAGAAACAAGAAATCTTCTATAGTGCCATTGTAAACAAGACAATTCAGAAGCTTTTGGGAAACAACCAGGTACTTGTTGCAATATTTTGGCTTAGGGGTCTTCCTAAGCAGCTGTATTTTGGGTATTGTCTCCTCTTCAGGTAATGATAGAATGTTTTCTTGGTGTAATCAATAAAAATAACAAATCAGAGCATAAGGAAAATAGTACTGCCAAGCTTTTCAAAAGTATAAAATTCTTAGGTAGGGTATGAGCAATATGGGAAGTATAGAAAATTCTTTCCCATTCTGATTCCTTATACAGGTTTGTGGCTCTATACACAATGAAACCCCTGCCATGTCTTATGGTATCTGAAGACTTATGGGACTTCATTGTCACTCCTTGGTTAGTTTTAAACTGGGCAGTATAAATCTCCACAGCAGTGAAGGATGGGTTAAAACGCTTCTATTCGGTTGTCTGATGGATCTGAATAGCTTCCTGAATGCACTTGGAAAATTTTTCATTGCTTGTCCATTATATTGTTGCTGCCCTTACTATTCCGTGGAATACAAAGGGCCCAGAGGCTTAACAGAGTTGCTCCTACATGTCGTCTTCCCTCTCACAAAGCCAAACTGTTGTCTTACCAGGAAGTGAAAGCAGTGAAACGGATGGAGAACGAGAGGGAGACTGGAAAAGCTGAAGTGCCGCTTTTCCATTTTGTGCCGCATCTCTCCACCAAAAACTGGAAGGAGGAAGCTGGAATACTCAGTTGTTGGAAATAAAGTCACTTGGGCCCATTGCAACTTAGACTTTAGCATTGGGGCAAGTCATAAGGATGTAACTTCAGCAGTTGTGTATCTTGTTATGGTATCTTGGATTCTCTGCTACTTATAGATTTTGAACTTGTTGAGATATGAGGGCAACCACCTGCTTGCTCTGCACTTTCTCCACCAGTCTGGAATTGGGAGGTGATCAGTGCCACCTTATGGAAGGGATGTGATCCCCCATTTCAAGAAGGCAGTAATAAGATCATTAATAAAGAAACTCTTTTGCCCTGGGAGATTTCTACAATTATAGACCAGTTTCAAACATACCATTTTGGGGAAAAGTGATGAAGAACTGATGCAACTCCCAGTGTTTCTAAATGATAGTGGTTTTTCTGGATCCATTTATGCTGTCAGGATTTGGTATTGCTTTGGTTACCTATACTTTTGGTTGCCATGGCTACCTGGACTGAAACTCAGTGGAGACCACATGGTCCAGCTAGTTCCAGATCTCTTGTCTGCTTGCAGTATCATTGACTATCACATCATTATTGAATCACCTGTCAAGATTGGATCTTGGGAACACTGTTTACAGTGGTCCTATTCTCCCCTCTCAGCTCTGTCTGGAAGGTGTTGTGGGAGATTACTGTTGACCTATGCCACTCAAAAGATTCATGATACTCAGTGTTTACATGAAACTGCTGAGGGAGATCACCCAGAGTTTTGGAGTAGGGTGTCATCAGCATACTAACACCCAGCTCTCTTGCTTCTTACCATCCAATACCACGGAAGCAATAAGTATCCTGGAACATTGCTTACTTTTGATAAGTAAGGCAAAACAAGCTGAAATTATATCTAGATATAATTTCACAGGGCAGTTGGTACATAGAAAGCTGAAGTCACAGATAGTGGTTCTGGCAAGGAGAACCTTTGCACCATAGCTACAATTCTTCCCTGGCCTGTCAGATTTGGCAAGGATTATCCCTATTTTAGTTACATCTTGTTCTGACCTTGTATGGGGCTGTCCTTGAAAAGTGTCTGAATATTGCAGTTTGCTCAAAAGGTAGCAGCTAAGCTGGTAATTGGTGCAAAGTACAGAGGTTATATGATTCCATTCATGAAAGATCTATATTAGTTCTCAATACTGCACAGTTTAAGGTGTCATTGACCTTTAAAGCTGTAAATGGCTTAGGTCACGATTATCTGCAGACTGGCTCTCCTGTTATGAACCTGTCTAGCTGTTAAGATTTGCAGGAGAGGCCTTTTTGAAGATGCCTCTGCTGTCAGAAGCCTTTTTCTGGCACTGCTCCTGCATTGCACTAAGCTGTGGAACACACTCTCCTAAGACTTGCATTTAACTTCCATTCTCTCAGGATTAAAAAATAACTTTCAGCATTCTTACAGCTCTTAGTATTTTTAAAAGATAGGTTTTAACTCGCTCTTAACTGGCAAAAAGAAGAAAAAAGAATCTGTAACAGATTCTCTGAGTGGTTGCCTGTGTATTTTCACACCCCACTCTTTACTGCTCTGTCACTCAGCGGAATTGTGAGGAATAAGCTGGACCAGAGATGGCACACACTGAGGAGTGCAAAGGAAAATGTACCAGGCAGGCACAAGACCTGTCAGTGTAAATGCACTGATCACTGCTCAAGGAACACGCTACTGTAAATAACCAGTTCTTCCGCTCTATAGAAAGAAGTTGTGGAGCTGAGTTCTACTGGCCGACCAAAGCGACGCAGTCGGAAAGTGGTTAGTTATCGTGAGCTCAGTGAAAATGATTTCCCTGATGCACTGGAAGAGCTAATCAGTAAAACGCAAGAAGAAACTGAAAAAGAGAGGTACTTAATCTAAAGGTTGTTTGGATTATTTGCAGAATGTCTTTGTAGCCAGACAACATTGAGAAATAAATTCTTATAATAAATAAGCTTAAATATTCTTAATCTTAGTGATAAAATGTTAATATACACACACTCACACCATTTGTGTGTGTGTGTGTAGAGAGAGTGTGTGTGTCTGATAGATTGATCAGTACTGAAGCAGAATAATTGGATGAAATAGCTCTTGAAGTGTAACACTGACATGCTTGGTAGATTTTGACTGTGCTTATGGTTTTACTTCAACTTGCTTTCATTTGCAAGGCCAGTGATCGCAGTGAATATGCCTTTGGATTCAGAAGTCAACCTGAAGTTGCAGAACATTATGATGCTGCTAAGGAAGTGTTGCAACCATCCATATCTTATTGAATATCCCTTGGACTCTGTCACAAAGCAGTTTAAGGTAAACCCTTTATATACACTTTGAGCAGACATAAAACTGTGGGCATTGTTTATATAGACTTATTTTGTCTGTGTTGGCTGAAAGACTATCTGTCTACAGCTTTAATCAATTGCTAAGCAAAGCTATGGGCTGGCCAGAAGAAGTAGAGTTTACAAAGTATCCTAAGATACTGCATATACCTAAATGATGGGATATGGGCAACATTATGTTGGTTTGCAAGGTAGTTTCTAGGTTAAAGATCCTGGCTTGCACATACTATTGTATAGACTACATAAGCATGCTTTGAGGTAAAACAAGACTTTGTTGTGTTTGTGGCATACTAGCCAAAATTCATCAAAACCCACCAATACTGATCTCTTTTTCTCTGTTTTATTAAAAAATGTTTGAAAGCTTTGATTGACCAAAGCCACAATAGGTGGTAGAGATCAATATCAATTTATTCGGGCCTGTCTCTATATGGTATATGGACAATTGCAGCTTGCTGTTTCAGAGAAGTAAAGGTAAAGGGCATGAAATGAAAGGAAGAAAAATTAGGTACATTGTATGTTTGTGAAATTAAGAGGAGGAGGAAGAATACAATAGACAAGTATTAAAACAGTCTTATCTTGTGGAGTGGAAGAATACATGCAGGGAAGTGCAGATACAGGTTTAATTATGAATGTTTAAAATGTATGAAGAGGGGTCATCTAGGTTTTTGTGAGTTCATATGAAAACAGGAATTCATAGGTTGATCATAGTTGTATGTTATACTCTAATGAATATAATGAAAACCAGAGATGAATTTTGGGAATTACGCAACATTCTGAATGAATACAATCCAAGGGGGAAATACTTTGTTAGGTGACATGAATGGGTGAGAACAAGAGAGTACCAAAATGACATGGATCTTTTGGAGACCCAAGAATGAATAAATGGGGACTTGTGGGTAGAAAAATGTCTGTTTCAAATATGCAGCTTAAGCATAAGCCTGTTCATGCATACACAAGGCCAAGGAAAGAATATAAATCTTAAAGCATGATTGATTTCATCAGCGAGGATTGATGAGAGGTTGTAAATGTGAGATACATCATTATTTGAGAGTGTGAGGAGTGGATCTTGGGAAGAAAAGGAAAGAAGAGAAAAACAAAACAAAAAAGTAAAATGACTACAGGAAGAGAAAATTTGTCCTGCCTGAAAAAGTATTAGACCAATGTTTCTCAAGCTTAGCCACTTTAAGATGTGTAGACTTCAACGCATGGCTGCGAGAGCTGGACCATAAGGAAGGCTGAGAGAAGGAAGATGGATGCTTTGGAACTGTGGTGTTGGAGGAAAATTCTGAGAGTGCCTTGGACTGCAAGAAGATCCAACCAGTCCATCCTCCAGGAAATAAAGCCAGACTGCTCACTTGAGGGAATGATATTAAAGGCAAAACTGAAATACTTTGGCCACATAATGAGAAGACAGGACACCCTGGAGAAGATGCTGATGCTAGGGAGAGTGGAAGGCAAAAGGAAGAGGGGCCGACCAAGGGCAAGATGGATGGATGATATTCTAGAGGTGATGGATTCATCCCTGGGGGAGCTGGGAGTGTTGACGACCAACAGGAAGCTCTGGCGTGGGCTGGTCCATGAAATCATGAAGAGTCGGAAGCGACTGAACGAATAAACAACAAGACTTCAACTCCCAGAATTCCCCAGCCAGCATGTCTGCAGATTCAGTAGAAGACTAGAATGCCACCATTGCTCCCCTATATTACACAACAGAAAGGCATGCAAAACCTCCAGGGTGTAAGTGCACCTGGGAAGATGCTTGGCAGAATCCTTTTTTTTTTAAATAATATTTTTATTAAAAGTTTTAACTACAATAATAAAAGATAGTACAAAGTAAAAAAAAAGAGAAAAAGAGAAAGAGAATAAAAGGTACAAGAAAGCAAAAAAGAGAAAAGAAACTAAGAAAGTGAGTTCCCAGCCTCATCACAAGTATAAACAGTTTCACTATCTCTTCACCTGCTTTTAGCTGACAGATAGAAAACTCTTCACCCCATAACTCAGCTCTTAACTCTAGGCAAGTCCAATAAACAGTGTCTTTTCCAATCCAGGTGTCAGCAACAAGTCCAAACAGAGCCCTAAAACAGTCTCGTTAGTTAACAAATATAAAACTCATCCTTCTATATCTCAACTCTTACCTGTAAGCAAATCCTATATGCAACATGTTTTCCAGACCAGATGCCAGCAAGTCCAGCAAGAACCCTCCAGAACAACAACACATCCCCTCTTAACCCTGATCAAATAAGCCAACTGTATGTTCCTCCGTTTTACATAAAACAATCGTGCTCTTTAATCCATTCAAAAGATCATTAACCCATGTCTCAAATTTCTTCAAAACTTTAGCAAGCCTCTTTTGTAAGTCCAACAGGAAGAAATTATTCCAATTACTCTCTTGAATTGGCATTTTTATTTCCTTCTTAATTTTTAGAGCCTCATCTGTTTTTTTTTTTTGTTTTTTTTGTATATCCAGTGATAAATTCTTGTTCTCTATAATCACATGAGATAGGCTTTGTTCCAGATCTTTTTCTGTAACAGCTTCTTCTGGGAACAGGATGTTCATAAAAACACACAACATATCTGACACTGTTGATTAAGTCCTGTTCCCATTCCTCAACAATATCTCTGAACACCATTGTTGCTTATCTTGTTATATCTCCAATATCAAAAATACTTTTTCTTCCCCCAAAAAATACATTCTTTAAAATTAATTTCAAAATCTTAATATTCAAAATCAAATATTCTATTTTTTCTGAGCTCTTTATCTGTTTAAAACTTTCTATAGCCAAAGCCTTACCTTGCTTTTTGCTGTTTGTTTTAAATTCTTAAAGCTTATGAAGATGCAGTTTCATTTTCTTATATTAAGGATTGAAAGCATTCACCCAATGTTTCCAGGCTTGTCATTTTGAAGGCGTCTAACTTCTTTAAAGCAGTTAATAAGCAATATCCGCAAATGGTTAGCAAAGGAAGTGCAAACTTAATGTCCAACTGGAGCAAGAATGGCAAATTCCATCACCTCCAGTTCTCTGACCCTTCAGAGACCGCTACCTTGCGGTCTCCTCATGAGGAGCAACCATATGGAGCACAGCGTGGGCAATCTCATCTGCTCTCTTTCTCCAGAGAGGGTGGAAGGGACCTATCTACTTGTCGGCTCCTTATTCTTAACTACAGTCATTGGCCCCGCTTTGCGCGGAACCATCTTCTGTCCATCATTCTTCTCCAGAAATCAGTGCTTTGCAGAATTCTGATTGAAAGAGGTGGCAATCCACAATATTTGGGAAGTTCAGTACAGTTTTTCGCTAGGCAGAGGCAAACTAGATTTTTGTTCTTCACCAGCTCATGGAAAAACTAAGAGAAAATAAGTTTATTGTACATTTGTTCATTTAAAGAGAGAATAGGATAAGGTGAATTGCCTTGAATTGTGGAGTATTTTGCATGAATATTGTCGAAGCTGGGTTTCTGGGTGCAACAAGAGAAGTTGTGGTGGAAATAAAGGATATGTAAGAACTGAATGCTTAGTGAATGGTTCACCATGGAGCAGGAAACAATACAAGGATGAGTAACAATTAATGGAGAACTGTGGTGATGTTACAAACCAGTGAAAGGTAGCCTAGTATGTTGAAAAGAATGGATGTTTGACAAAACGAGAGGTGTGATCAGCTGTAATAATCATAACACTGTGCATCAGAGTAGGCTTTTGCCTACTTTGTTATACAGAAGTGAGGGTATATTGGAGAAAAATAAAAGGAAGCGGTAGAAATGGTTTACTTAAGAACTGTTTAAACTTCCCCTTAGTGATCAAATTATATATTTTCAGTCCCAAATAAAATACAAGTACAAAATTTGAAATGCAGAAAAACCAAACCTGAAACAATTAGTAATAAGAGATTAATCAATCCTCCAGTCCTTTTCTATACAGAACTCATAAGTTTCTTTCTCTGCAGTTGTTGCAGTTGTACTTTTACTCATTTCATTCACTTCTTTTCCTGATCTATGTCCTTTTTTCCACAAGATCCACTTTTAACACTTCAGAATGGCCAGTCACTTTTTCTGTACTCTCTCATTTCATTCAAATCATGTCATTTAAACAGAATACTCTCCCCCCTCCATTGCATTCATTCAGATGATGTCTATTGTTGGCTCAAATTCCAAACAATTTGCAGGAGATGTTAGATTATATGATACAGTGAGGAATATGGACCTAAAAATTAATGTATCCAAAACCAAGATAACTGTGTTTAACAAGAAAATGGAGTGAACAATTACAAGTTCTCTTGTATATATACCTTATATAAGAGTGAAATACTAGAGCAAGTAGATGAATTTGTGGGCCTGTCTGTAATGCTTACTGAAGATAGGAACATGGGGACATTTTAATAGAAATGCTGGTAGAAAGGGGTGAGTAATATGTGGTCTGTTGCAAGGAATGACTGTTTGTTAAGAGAAGTGAAAATGGCTGTGTATAAGAGCAAGTTTCTCCTGGTTTCTCTTATATGACGGTGAGAATCTGCAGGGTAAACCTTTTTCAAGGACTCTTTATGGTAAACTGTCAGTTGACTTTGCTCATCCTTGCTTTTTGATTTCTGTATTTTATTAACTCTTAGCATTGGTTTGGCACTCTTTATGCTTCCTGCCTTCATTTCCAAACCTGTAGAAAGCAGGCAAGGAAAAGCAGATTCTTCTGCTTTAGGGCTTCCTTTTGTGTGCTGGCAGCTAGTACAGACAGCTTGGTAGCAAAAAAACACCAAAAGATTCCAGACTCTTAAATAATTGTAAATCACCAGCAATTGCCTCATTGTTCATGTAGCATAAATATCTGTACATATAGTCTTGTCCATGATGTTTCCTTCAGCAGAGAGGTGCTATTATTTATCAACTTCTAAACATCAGCCTTGTTCTTCAGGTTACCTGATGAATTATCACTGTCTTAAGAACTGCCTTCCTAGTGTGTGTTACAGGAAAGGATGAGGCTTTTTCTAAAAATCCTAGCCTTGGCAACTTCCTTAAGGCTGGGACCATTTTTCACCCAAAGGTTTGATAAATTTTTAAGTATTGCACTGTGTTTTCAGCTGTAGGACAGCATCCTGTCTACACATATGATCTCACCTTCAAGATCATCAAATTTCTTCATCCCACGTAGAAGGATGAAGCAATATATATTTAAGAAAGTCTTCATTTACAACAGCAGTCCCATTCAGCAAATACTAGGCAAAAATAAATATTTATGCTCAGGACAATTTATATTGATAGACTACATTAATTATGTTAGCCATACTTTCAGTTATCTCACTTATCTAATATTCTGTCTATTAACCAAAAGGACATATTTTCCAGAATTATAACCTCTGGAATCTTATACAATGTCTTTTTTTGCTAGTCTCTGATGAAAGGAAATGAGGCCGTATTCACAAATGTTGCTTTCAAAAGGCCAGGAAAAGCATTATGTGATTAGGTGATAAAGTGTGATAAATAAATAAATGAATAGTGTTAAACCAGTAATTCATAATATAATTTTGACTTATGTTGTTTCCCTTCTCATGTCAAGGTTGATGAGGATCTAGTGAAGAATTCTGGAAAAGTGTTACTCTTGGATCGCATGTTACCAGAACTAAAAAAGCGAGGACACAAGGTATTGCTTTTGAGTTCAGTAAAAGTTTTCCAGACCTCTGAGATAAGCTACTAAGGAATATTTCCTCAATTCAGGTGGTACTGTTTTCACAAATGACCCAGATGTTGGATATTTTGATGGACTACTGCTATCTGAGAGATTACCAGTTTAGTCGTCTGGATGGAAGCATGTCCTATGCAGACAGAGAAGAAAATGTAGGTGACTCTTTTCTTGGAAACATTCGCTTAGTTTGCTTGATTTAACACTATCAGGAAAGTGAGTTGGAAGTAGGTTATTTGGCTTTAATTTCTCCTTTGCAAAAAGTCACTGGACATCCTCTACAATCCTGTTGCTCTATTTTAGAGAGATGTTATTGAGATAATAAGGTTGTACAGTACTATAGAATTGCTGGAGATTATTGTGTATTAATAGATCATGCCTTGAAACATACATTTATGTTGATAAATACATCAGAAATACATTTTAGCTGGGGAATTCTGAGAGTTGGACCACACAGCTTCAAGTTGCCACGGTTGAAAAACACTGTCTTAGGTGATCATGAATAATTGCAGGTGTAACAGCTTAATTTTCAAATTAGTTTTGAATCACATACCCCTTTTATTTAATCAGTTTTCAACCAATTCATTAGGAATGAAAAATAACTTTTCCACGGTTTTCAACATATGTTCTGAATCTTCTCAGCCACAAAACAATTGTGAAATGCAGGTATGTGCCATAATATAATTCTTCCTACAACTTTTTGTGATTGAAGCAGAAAGGTAGCTAGAGATCTCTATCTATAATACTATATCTAAGGACAAGCATGCTGACTTTCCTATTTTATGTTAATGTGGAAATATTATGCCTTTTACAGATGAGGGATTTTAATGCAAACCCTGAAGTTTTTATATTTCTGGTGAGCACACGGGCTGGCGGTCTTGGCATTAATCTGACTGCAGCGGATACAGTCATCATTTATGACAGTGACTGGGTATGTGCTGTGTATTGACACGCTTAAACTGACAGAGGTCCTGATCCCAAAGGACTGTATGTTCAACGCCATCAGTAGAGTACAGCTTTAGAATCAACAGAAGAGAATATATGTAACTCAGGGTTATATCTGTAGCTTAGGATTCCACAGTTTTAGAATCCTCTTGGAATGGAAGCCTCTGAAACTCGGTGCAGTTTTAGAATAAATGCTACTTAAATTAGTAAAGGGAGAGCCAGTTTGGTGTAGTGGTTAATGCACCAGGCTAGAAACTGGGAGACAGTGAGTTCTAGTCCCACCTTAGGCACAAAGCCAGCTGGGTGACCTTGGGCCAGTCACTCTCTCTCAGCCCTAGGAAGGAGTAAATGGCAAACCACTTCTGAAAAACCTTGCCAAGAGAACTGCAGGGAGATGCCCAGGCAGTCACGAGGAGTCAGCACTGACTTGCAGGCACCAAAAAAAAAAATAGTAGAAAAGATTTTGTTTCACAAATTCAAAGTTTAATTGGAGAATATTATGTTTCTGTTTGTTCTCATTAAAAGCCTCAAGTTTGCACGTTTCAAAGAACAGGTGAAAATAATTAGGAAAAATAAAATTAACACAATCCTGTTCTTCCTTTGCCACTTAGTATGAGAGAATCCATAGCTGAATAACATGGTAACTGCTATGTGTACGGTTGTCTAAAATTCAGTCCCCTGCATTGCTGTAATTGCAAAATATCATAGGAAAGTTCACTCTTCCCTCACCTGTTGAGCTTTCTGTAGTTTGGCAGTCAGTAGAGTCCAAGCTTGGTAGCAGAGGACATGCTTTAAGTACAGAAAATACCAGATTCAATTCTGTAATTTCTCCAAGAATGTTTTTAAGGACATGTAAGAACAGGAAAAACTTCTCCTAATCACAGTAATCAAGCATGAGCAATGTTGAGCCTCTCTAACCAAACATCTAAGATCCTTGGAATGAAATAAAAATGTAAATAAATAAATGCTTTTAAATGCCTGAAGATTGGCAGATCTTGTGAGATTTCAGCTTAGAATGGAAGGTTTCTTGTCGGTGGGGTCACCTAGCACTTGAAAATGTTGCCCATTGTTGCATCTGAGAACAGACCAATGTAAAGCAATAGCTTTATACTAAGTTTTGCTTGAACATGACATGCTTGAACATCAACAAACATATAAAGTATTCAGGATTCTTAATAATAGGCTATATAGAGATTCAGATTCGAAGGGTAACATGTGATTTGAAGCATGTGCAGCTATTGGGAATGCTTTAAAGCAGCTGCATCTTCTCCTGAGCTCACACAGCTGCCTCTGCATCTGATGTGTGATCTGTGTTTTTTGTTGCACTGCTTAATATGTACAACTAGACTGAGTCAGTTATACCCCTCTCTCTTAGATCTTTCTCCCCAATTTGTTTCTAAACAAGAACCCAGAAGTCCTTTTTCTTGAGAAAATTCTTTACATGCAGTTGAAAATATCTGAGGTTCATGTAACCACTAAATACTAAATTCATATATTTTTCTTTTCTTAGAACCCTCAGTCTGACCTTCAAGCACAAGACCGATGTCACAGAATTGGTCAGACAAAGCCAGTGGTTGTATATCGTTTTGTAACTGCAAATACCATTGACCAGAAGATTGTGGAGAGGGCTGCTGCCAAAAGGAAGTTAGAGAAGCTGATTATCCACAAAAGTTAGTAATAACTCTTGTTGTTGTTTATTCGTTCAGTCGCTTCCGACTTTTCTTGACTTCATGGACCAGCCCACGCCAGAGCTTCCTGTCAGTCGTCAACACCCCCAGCTCCCCCAGGGACGAGTTCGCCACCTCTAGAAAATCATCCATCCATCTTGCCCTTGGTCGGCCCCTCTTCCTTTTGCCCTCCACTCTCCCTAGCATCAGCATCTTCTCCAGGGTGTCCTGTCTTCTCATTATGTGGCCAAAGTATTTCAGTTTTGCCTTTAATATCATTCCCTCAAGTGAGCAGTCTGGCTTTATTTCCTGGAGGATGGACTGGTTTGATCTTCTTGCAGTCCAAGGCACTCTCAGAATTTTCCTCCAGCACCACAGTTCAAAAGCATCGATCTTCCTTCTCTCAGCCTTCCTTATGGTCCAGCTCTCGCAGCCATATGTTACTACGGGGAACACCATTGCTTTAACTATGCGGGCCTTTGTTGTCAGTGTGATGTCTCTGCTCTTAACTATTTTATCGAGATTTGTCATTGCTCTTCTCCCAAGGATTAAGCGTCTTCTGATTTCCTGACTGCAGTCAGCATCTGCAGTAATCTTCGCACCTCGAAATACAAAGTCTTTCACTGCTTCCACATTTTCTCCCTCTATTTGCCAGTTATCAATCAAGCTGGTTGCCATAATCTTGGTTTTTCTGAGGTTTAGCTGCAAGCCAGCTTTTGCACTTTCTTCTTTCACCTTCATCATAAGGCTCCTCGGTTCCTCTTCGCTTTCAGCCATCAGAGTGGTATCATCTGCATATCTGAGATTGTTAATGTTTCTTCAGCGATTTTAACTCCAGCCTTGGATTCCTCAAGCCCAGCATGTTGCATGATGTGTTCTGCATACAAGTTGAATAGGTAGGGTGAGAGTATACAACCCTGCCGTACTCCTTTCCCAATCTTAAACCAGTCCGTTGTTCCGTGGTCTGTTCTTACTGTTGCTACTTGGTCGAGTAATAACTCTATAATTCTTAAAAATCATGTTCACATTTTTTCTTTATTGGATCATCAGCTGTGAGGTTTTTCTAGCTAACAATACTATGCCTTTAATAGTCTTCTATTTAAAACCTATTTGTTTGTTTCTTTGTTTATTGACACAGCCAACAGTACAGACTATAAGGACAAATTGTCAAAAACAGCATGAAACATAAAGTATAAATCATTCCTGAAAGCCCTCACTAAGATACTGCAAACAAATAGGTCCCTAGGTTCTAATTGCAGTCCTGTAGGAAATGTTCTACAGCTTGGGAGCAGCCTAAGAGAAGGTCCTCTCCAGCATACCTACAATGGCCTTCTAGATCCCAGGAGCTGAGACATCTTCAGAAGGGCATTTCCTGCATATCTTAATGCCCCGTAGGCTCATAATGAGACAGGCACTTCCTTAGGCAGCCACTCCCTGTGGTGTTTCAAGGTTTAAAAATCAAAAGCAACAGTTTAAATTGTTTCTGGAAAACAAATGGCACCATGGCTGAACATTTAATATAGGTATGATTACAATATCACATTGCCACATTTTGAACCAATTGAAGCCAGATTGTACTCTTCAAAGGGTAGCCTAAGAACAAGTAGGTTTTAAGTCTTTTCATGATGTAATCAAGGCATGGATGACTGTTGCGAGAGTTGTCAGGCTTAGACTGAATTGCAGCTAAGGTGCTAAATGTAGTTGTACAAAAACTCTTGGTGGAATAGTAGCTGAATACAGACTTCCAGGAGAGGTATGGTGAACTGAAGAGCCAATGACGGCGGCCAAGACCAAGGAACCAGTGAGTAGACTGTTTCCTTGGAACCTCTCCGAATAAGGAGAGGATGGGAGATTGCCCACATGTGCTCCGGATGGCTGTTCCTCATGAGGAGACCACAGTCAGCGGTTTTCCATAGGTTTGAGCACCAAGAGACAACAGGATTAACCATTTTGCCTGCAACCACAGCGAAGGCTTTTAAAGAATGCTAAGTTCACAAACCTCATTTTCTGATCACTTTTGGAAATTGCTCATTAAGTTATTAGAGACCTTCAGACCAACAAGTCTGAAAACATCAGGTAAGTCTGCCTTCAATCCTGAATGAAAGAAAATTTTAATCATAAGCTTAAGAATTTAAAGAAAATAAACAACAAAAAGCTAAATAAGATTTTGATCTTAGAAAGTTATAAATGGACTAAGGTTCCAGATAAAATTAGAATATCAAAACTTTTACAGTAAGGTTTTGAAATTATAAAGAACAAACAGCTTCTTGTGGAAAATAGATTCTGCTCTGGTTCTTACAAGACAAAACAAAGATAAGTAATTTCATGATTTCAACAACTGGACACTAGAGGGGACTAAAGTTTATAAGTAGAAGAAAGATTTACAAACCTGCAAAATGTTGCAAAACGTTCTAACAATGAAAATATTCAAGGAGACTTTTGAAGAATGGAGTAAGAAAATAGTAGCCACAATATCAACAATGTCAGTAATGATGTCTGCTTCTATGGATAGACTATGTCTAAAAGATGTTATTGAAGAAATGACAGATGGAGAACAAATTTAGAGATGGTATCAAAAGTGGGTTTACAACTGACAGGCAAAGAGAATGACTTAGGAAAGGATGTTTCACTGGATCTACAAAAGAAGTTGGCCAAGGCTTTAAAATTTAAAAAGGAAATACAAATGACAAACCAAGAGAGTGACCTGGATAATTTTTTCCTACTGGATATACTAAAAAGGCTTGTTAAAGTCTTAAAGAATTCTGTGCAATGAGACAAGAAAAGAGGAATCAAATCATAGGACAATATTTGAATTACAGATTGAGACTATTAGAAGTAAAGGGAAGGAATATAAAGTTGGTTTATTTGATCATGGTTAAAACAAGGTATGTTATTACTTACAGACTTTCTGCTGACACTAGGAATGAAAAGATGATGTTTTATGTATTGGTTTATAGATAAGAGATGGGATATGGGATCAAGAGATAAAGACAGTTGAGAAGAGGAGACAGAAGAGAGAGTACCCTTCCATAACTGCTAAACAGCACAGGGGCCATCACCCTACTTAATTAGTTGTCTAATTATGTGACACATAATCCTAGTAAGCGGCAGCTTGCAGTCATTCCGTTTTACAGAACTATAAAGTTCAGACCAATTCACCCTTTAAGTGTGATTTACTAGACACTAGACTACTGGAAACTTCTGGACTGGTTCCATAAGGAGTATATTCTAGGAACAAGTAGTCTTTAGGACAAACTGAGGGATTTTCTGGTGATAAGAGATGTGAGGCAGTGGAACCATCCACCTACAACAATGATGAATTCACCCCATTGGCGGAAGTTTTCAAATGGGTCCCTCCCAGTTCTAACATTATATGATCCTATAAGCACTAGATAGTGCTTGAGTCTGGGTTCTGATCTATGGCATTATACTGAATCTTTGTAGAATTCAAGTTTGTGTTCAACCTCAGAGAGGAACTATTTTAAAAAATTGGGATTATCCACATTGATAGACATTTGCTGATACATCCCTGCTTATAAAAAAGGGAGCCATGGAATATATTGCTCCCTTTCTATTCTACTTTTTTATTAATTTGTTGTATCTTTCTAAATTAGATTATCATCCCCCTAAGTAGGTCAGTAAAACACCATCTATCCTGTCCTATTTTATGTAGATGCTGTAGTTACTCTCTCTGTGTCCATTGATGGAATAAAAAGAGTTCTACAGCTATTTGCCACTTATTGTGAAGCTGAACAAAGTCTTTGAAGAAGCAGAAACAGCTCAAAAAATGAGATTGAGTAAATGTCTAAAGGTAGCTAAGTTTTATGCTGCTTGATGTCAGAGTATATTGTCCCGTATTCTCTCTGACAGCAATGATGCCTACTTGGTTTCAAGTTGATTGATATTAGAAGTGCTTCAAATTTTTATTTTTCTGCATTAGTTCTTTAATAACGAATAGTATTTCCACTATATAAACCTGAATCTCAAATGACTGTATTTTCTTCCACTGAACATAATATTGGGGAGCTCTTTTTGGAAAATATTTGTCTTTGCATTACTTTTCTGTAACTATAATTCTATTCTTCTACTTTAGAATTATTACTGAAATGACTGGCAGTTTATATATTTAATTAAAAAATCACTGACAAAGTGAGAGTGCTGATCAGTAAAGTTTTTTTTTTCCTTGTCTACATTTAAGACCAGTTCAAAGGTGGAAAGTTCGGAATAAACCAGTCAAAGAGCTGCTTAGACCCCAAGGAGTTAATAGAATTGCTGCGGTCCAGGGATTATGACAGGTATGATTGCTAACTTGCTTGCTTACTTACTTGATTTATATCCTATTTTTCATTTTGTAGTTCAAGGTGGCATAGACAGCACTTCGTCCTCCTGTTTCCCCACAACACCCACCCTGTGAGGTAGGTTGGGTTAAGACAGAGCGACTGGCCCATCATTATCCAGCGAGCTTCCATGGCTGAGATAGACAGGAACCCAAGTTTCTCCACTCCTGTGCAATCCCTTAATCCCTGCCCCACACGGAACAAAAGTTTACACGAAGGAAGCATTTTCATAAGTAAAGCTAAAGTCTTTGCCAAAAAGTTAAGTCCTAAAATACAAGGAACTTAGTAAAAAAAATTCCTTCTTTCTTTTTATAGAGAGATTAAAGGTTCAAGAGAAAAAGTAATAACTGACAAAGATTTAGAGCTACTGCTGGACAGAAGTGACCTTATCAGTGAGTATTGGTTATATTGGTATACCGTCTGTTTTATCGCACTCTTTCAAGAAGTTCATTCTAAATACCAATGGTGTATGTAGAGCTGTGGTGTTGGTGGGCACCAGTATGTTTATGAATATCTCCCTTGCTCTGCCCCAGATTATGTAATTGTTTTACATTTAACCCTGATATATCTCACAGCAACCACACATAAACACACGACAGTCCCTTCCTTTCAGGGGTGTCCTGCTCACACCACACCTACCCACGTACCACGTGTATCTAGTCCTGTATCCCTGAAGGAAGATTGTCAGCCCCTGGATTAAGCCACAGCAAGATAAAATTCTTTGTTTCCAAGTGATCATCATCTTCACTTCAGCTGTATTTCTGTCCCAACCAGTGCAATCTGATTAATTGCTCACTACCAGGTTTCCAGTCACATCTTAATTCTTTTCTTCTTCTTGTACCCCAGACCCAACAAGTCTTTCTCCTGTAGTTTGTGATAAGGCTTAGCGTATACATAGTTGAGCAGACCAATAACTTTGACCTTTTTTTTAATCGATACAGCTCCCAGTCCTTGAGGGCATTTACAATTTACTTGTTAGCTTCTCCAGTAACTCTTTTCTATAGTGTAGTCCTTATACTATGGTTGACACCATGCAGGTCCTCATTTGGGGCATTTGAATAGTATTTTCCTACCCTCTTGGGCCTCCTAATAAATATCAATATTCATGTTGTTGCCCCATACCTTTCCTTCAATTTAGTACCATGCATCTCCACCCATTATTTCCCTACCTCTGTTAAGCAACCATTATACATCTCTAATATTTCTTTTCAAAATTCATCCATCAGAAAGATCTAGGGATAGAATTTGGGAGGTCTAAAAGGTTCATTTTTCGTAAAGTGGGCATTTTGGTTGATAAAAAAGGAGTGTTTTATACTGTTACTAATTCATCACAGCTTCAACTCGATGCCCTACATTTAAATCATGTATTGAACCCAGTTGTGTAATGAATGAACCCTAGATTATAGACACTGTAATTCATGCTAATCCAAAATTCTCGTGCTGGCTTGGTACCAAGGAGAGAGACAAGAATTCTAACAGAGCGTGTGAGAGGCTTACTCATGAATAACATCCTTTACTGGCAAATTGAAATGTTACATCTTGAACTTAAAAATAGAACTGTTCTTTTAAAGCTTTTCATTAAATAGCCCTTGTGATACCGCTCACATAAAACACAAAGGTGTGACATCAAGGACGCACCAAGAAACATAGACTGAATCATCAAATCAGAAGGTTGGGAGAGAGTTTGGAGGTCTTCTAGTCCAACCCCCTGCCCAGAGCAGGAATCGTCAGCCCATACCAAATAGCTGCCCAACCTTTGCTTGCCTCTAGTGATGAAGCTCCCATGACTCCAGGAGGCAGGCTGTTCCACCATGTAATAGGTCTCATAGTCCGGAAATCCTCCTTGTTTTGAGTTTGGATCTCCAGCTGTAAAGGTTCCACCTATTGCTTCCCTTCTTACCCTTGGGCACTATAGAGAATAAATCCACACCCTCCTCACTGTGACAACCCTTCAAGTATTGAAAGGCTGCTAGCATGTCTCCCTTCATTCTTCCTGGGGCTGAACACACCCAGTTTCTTTAACTATTCTTCATAGGATTTAGCCTCCAGTCCTTCACCATCTTTGTTGCTTTTCTATGCACTCTTTCCAGTTCCTCGGCATTCTTCTTGTACTGTGACAACCAACCAAAACTGGATATGGTATTCCAGGTGCAGTCTGACCAGTGCGGCATAGAGCAGAACTATCCGTACCCATGATCACACCATTTATGTCTCTGTTGATGCAGCCCAAGATTGCACTGGCTTTTCTGGCAGCTCTAGCACACTGCTGGCTAATGCTTAATCTGTGCTCTACCAGGACACCCAGATGTTTCTCACAAGAACTACTGCTTAGCCAGGTTCTGCCTATGCTTGTACCTGTGCAACTGGTTTTTTCCAACCTAAGTGCAGAACCTCACATTTCTCTCCACTGAACAGGATCTGGGTGGATAGAGCCCAATGTTCAAGTCTATTTAGATCCCCTGGAACCTTCCCTGTCTTTTAAGGTGTTAGCAATCCCCCAGCTTTGTGTCCTGTGCAGATTTGATGAACATCCTTTCTATCCCCTCATCTAAGTTATTTATAAAAAATGTTGAAGAGCACTGGGCTCAGGACAAAACCCTGAGGTACCCCACTGCATACGTCTCTCCATGTAGACACCGATCCATTAAAGAGCGTGAATCAGGTACATTTGTTCAGCCAACTACAAATCTATCCGGTACTGAAACCATCCATCCCACATTGTTCCATTTTACCAAGGAGGCGGCTCTGGTCAATTTTACCAAATGCCTTCCTGAAGTATAGGTACACTGCATCCACAGCCTTCCCTTGGTGTACTTATCTAGTCACCTTGTCAAAAAAAAAAAAAAATTAAAATTTGTCTGGCGGAACCTATTTTTAACAATCACATGCTGGCCTATAATAATCATCTTGCTCCTTTCTAAGTGCTTGCAAACTCACTATTTGATTGTATTTTTTAGAATTGCTGACATCTAGATTATTACATACTTTTTCACTGAAATGATTGTTAGCCTGTAGTTAGAAATAAAAGCAGAAACAAAAGATTACTTATTTTTGGCATGTCTTGCAATTAGCACTCTACTGGTCTTGAGTATTCAGGCAAATCTAAACTGCATGTTTCATAACAGGGAAGCTTCTCTAGCATCCTTCTGATTTTAGAAAACACAAAACTTTTATTTAACTTACTGAAACACGTAACATTTCAGCAAGGTTAGATACTTACAAATTTTTGGACAAAGGTATATCCATGTGTATTTCTTATGTCCCTGAGAAACAAAGCAGAAACAAATGCAAAAATGCTCTTTTTTATTCCTTTGGCATCTAGTATTGGTTTTGATCTATATCAGCTTCTCCTCTGTTTGCTTTAACTTTTCAGCCCTTCCCTTCCTTCGTACCCTCTGTGATACACATAGATCAACGAAGTGTTGTTGTATAGTTTCCGTTTCCTTGGCAGGTCTCTCGCACTCCCTTTGGGGACTTCCTTCTTGCTGAGCTTTCATTATTCCAACTCCAAACATTTGAAATTAATCCTTGGATTCACAAGATTCTCTCATACTTCTAACATAGATGTTCACACCCACCCACAAAATAAACGGCTAATTTAGACAAACTGATTATTTGGAGCATAGTTCATAAACTATGATATTCAGTATTCATACATTCCTGTGACCTCTAAAATGTTCTGAGTTTCAGTAATCCTAACACAAATCTTAAAACTCAAAATGTCCCCACCAGCGAATCTCAGGGTTTCTTAAGTGGAAACTTTCCACAGACCTAATCGCCAGGTGTCAATTCTGCATCTTACCGCATGCATCAATTAAGTTGCCTTGTTTTTGTGTGTTCCATACAGAATGAGGTTCTTGGAGACCAGGTTTCTGTTAAATTGCTATTTATGTAACTTTTGGAGTTGCCAGAAGCAACAGAATATCTGTATGGATGGTTGGGCTAGGGAAGGGGAAGCTGGCAGCTTAGTTTGGATGAACACTGCAGATGCATTCTTCACCCTTTCCTTATTGTGACGCAAGGAATTTTTTTTATAGGCTTTGAGCTTTCTTCCTTCTGGACTCTTCTCAAAGGAACTTCCTTCTTTGGGCGTGTAATGTTCATGCTGTGGTCAGACAGACCCTTCCTTCTGATTAATTCTCTTTACTGGTGCACCAGCTGATTTTTTTTATTTTTTTTATCCCTTTATTATTTTTACAAATAACTCACGGCGGGGAACATACCTAATACTCCTCCTTCCTCCTATTATCCCTACAGCAACAACCCTGTGAGGTGAGTTGGGCTGAGAGAGAGAGACTGGCCCAAGGTCACCCAGCCGGCTTTCATGCCTCAGGCGGGACTAGAACTCTCAGTCTCCCAGTTTCTAGCCTGGTGCCTTAACCACTAGACCATTGGTTCCGCGTTAGCACAAGTTCAGGAACCTGATGTTTGTTTCAGCAGACCTTGCATGGCATGTTCACCTTGCTGCTTTTGCTTGAGAAACCTGTATATTTTATATGAGAAGGCTGTCTTCATTGTGATTTTTCCCATATCAACCCGACTCTGTTCTCTCGTAACTGGTGCAGACATCCACTGCCCAGCTGTAACGGTGAGCTCATACTAGTCATTCCATTGGTTTACCAAATCACACATACTTTTTTATATTCCCAAGCTGACCTCTGCCATTCTGAAATTCTCCACTTATTCTCCATTTACACACTCAAATAGCCACATGGAGCTTCATTATTTAAAACATAAACACTTAATGGACTAATCAGGGGACAGGAGTGTCTTTTAAAGCAGAAGATCTGCTACATCCAAATTGGATTTTATTGTATGTATTTTATGCATGTATAAAATGGCAGATGGGGTTTTACAGATGTGCAGAAGGAAATTCTATATAAACAAGCCAGTATCTGTTAAATGGAAGGCTTACTGTATCCACATAACTTGGCCTAATGCTTAATTGGCTGCACAACGTCAAAGCACATGGCCGGGTCTGGATGAGTTTTCCATTCCAGACGTATTTGCAGCACAATCTTCACCGGAAGGCAAGGGAAGGGAGCTTCTGCTTCCTTCTAGCAAAAGTGATGAATGGGGACCCACCCTGGCCTTTGGAGACTGTCAGCTGCCTGTGGCTTATCAACCCCTACATTGTGTTAGACATATCTAGGCATTAATTTGTTTCTTTGTGTCACTGAAATAACTCTTCTCAGGCATTCAGAAATTTTCAAAGCTCCCCTAAAATGTCCCATGCTATGTTCCAATGTCCCATGCTATGTGAGGGACGCAGTGGCGCTGCGGGTTAAACCGCTGAGCTGTCGATCGGAAGGTCGGCGGTTCGAAACCGCGCGGCGGGGTGAGCTCCCGTTGTTAATCCCAGCTCCTGCTCACCTAGCAGTTCGAAAACATGCAAATGTGAGTAGATTAATTGGTACCGCTTCGGCGGGAAGGTAACGGCGTTCCGTGAGTCATGCTGGCCACATGACCCGGAAGTGTCCTATGGACAACGCCGGCTCCAAGGCTTAGAAACGGAGATGAGCACCGCCCCCTAGAGTCGGACACGACTGGACTTTACGTCAAGGGAAACCTTTACCTTTACCTTATGTTCCAATAACGTAAGCATTTTCAATAAGGGTCAAAACCTTGAAATTGTAAAACATTGGATGCAATTTTAACAAACGGCTATGGGATGAGTTTGCCTTAAGACAACTTTGCCCTATAGCAATAAATGTACAGGCGTTCCTTCAAAAAGAAACACAGGGTTTTAGCTCTGACTATTTATGAAAGTAATCTACCCACCTCAAAAGGTCTGATTTTTAAATAATTATCTGGTCAAAATAAAATATCGGAATTTAAATTCCACACAAAGAATGGTGAATTTTCAGACATTTAAAGAAGCCTCATTTTGTTCAAATGGAAGTCTGGGAAGAACACTTGCTGTTTGTCTGTAGTCCTCTGAACTGTGTGCTTTCATTTCTTCTAGATCAAATGAAAACTTCTGAGAGACTGAAAGAAAAAATGGGCAAGTTCATGATATTAGAGAACACTGATGATCCTAGCATGTAAATTGTACTTCAAAATTTGGGCAGCTAAACAATTTTTCTATCCCTTTGTAATCTGAACATGGATACGTTTATAACAGTTGCCTTATTGTTGGTCCCTGTTGTTTCAAAAAGCATTATTGTCAAAAGCTCTGAAGTGTAAGTTGCTAAGTTTTCATATGTGAAAAATGGATCTTGGAGCCTCTTGTTGATACCCGACTGATTTTAGATTCTTTTTCAGTCTTCAGTAGTTCATAACTGACTAATCTGTGCATTTTACTGCAGAAGTTCTGCTAAAGAAATTTTACTTCTATTTTTTACCTCTTGCTTTTAGTGTGTCTTATCAGAGCAGAAGAAGATAGTCAGAGTATTTGTTTACAACCCTTAGTTGTACTTCTTTTTGTTAACATTACAAATAAATATTTTGCTTGAAATATGAGTGTTTTGTTTAACCGCTGCTCCTGTTATTTATTGTAGAATTGTTGCAATACAGATTTATCTGTCTCTTTTAGATACCTTACTGTCACCAATTTATATTGTTTTTTGTAACTTTTTAATATTCTCTTTGAACATGTTTTACACTTTGTTGGCAATCATTTGACACGTGAGTCATCTAAAAGATGAGTTTCTCTTTGTACTTGTTTTGTCTGAGTTGAAAGAGCCAGGAAATTAATTGAAGGAGGCAGAAGATCCAAAGTTCTACTTGAGTTCATGAAACTGTTTACATTTGCAAATCAGTTTAAAGATCTCTGTTGTTAGAACCACTAAGGTTCTCATTAGCAAACAGGGACAAAATAGGGTTGAGAAGCTTACTGAACACAATGCCAAGAGAAGGAGTGAGCCTAATAATATGCATAGAGATGCACAACAGCAGCCACGTGGGGTAGGCTGGGCTGAGAGTGAGTGACTGGCCCAAAGTCACCCAGGGAGCTTTGATGGTTTGGGGTGGACAAACTGATCTCTGTCCTAAATCAACAGCCCACTTATGTCACATTGCTTATTCACTCAGGTAGAATTATAATTCATGAATTTCTATACAATGCAGCAACATCCAGTGCAGCCCAGCTTGGAATTACATACCATGTCTTCTGGAACCAAAATAGTAACATTCATGATTAATGTTTCTTGCCAGATTTTCAGAGTCCTGGAGTTGAAAGGAGCCGACCCCAACTCAGTGCAAGAATCCAAATTAAAGCAACTTAGACAGATGGCTGTCAAGCCCCTGTTTTAACACATCCAGTGAAGGGAAGCCCACCATCTCCCTGCATAATTGGTTGCATTGCTAAACTGCTGTTATGGTGAGTCATGGCAGTTGGTATCCTACTACTCTGAAAAACTGAAACACATTGATAGTTTCTATCAGCTAGTGAAATATGCTGTTTGCCAGGAGGAAGTTCAGGACAAGATAGAAAAATTTCCAAGACTTATCAAGTCCCCTTCCCACTGATACTTATGGGGCAAAGTGGTACTGCACAGAACAGCTATAACCATATCACCACAGTCTTGAAACTCAAGAACTTGAGGTGGTCATCTTGACCATCATTCCTGTCCATGAACAAGAATCAGGAAAGAAATAATATTAAAGAGGAAAAGGGAGGGAAAAAAATCAGCACATAGGAAACAAAATGAAGATTTTGGAAACCCTTGTAACAAACTTCTACAGTTAAGCCCAGAGGAGGAGGCTTATTAGTGTACTTCTCTAAAGACACATAACTTGCTATAGCCTCTTGGTTCAAAGTACAGGTAGTCCTTGACTTATGACCATTCATTCTGCAGCTGTTGGAAGTTACAAAGACGCTGAAAAAAGTGACTTATGACAGGTGCCCAAAGTTACGGCCGTTGTGGTGCCCCTGTGGTCACATGATCAAAATTTGGGCACTTGACAGCCTGCCCACCCTTAAGACCACAGGGGTCCCTAAACCCCACCCACCCATTTTCCCCTCATCTCTGCCCTTTGGCCACCCTGCACCCTGCCTTGCAGGACAGCAAGAAGCCCCAGAACCTCGCAGCTCCCAGGCTGCTTGCCATGCCCTGGGAAGCCTCAGCTGCCCTACCCAGTCCCAGTCACCCATCCTGCACTCCAAGGCCTCTGCTGCCCCAGCTGACCTTGCTGTCTTCTTGCTCCTGCTTGTGCAAAGCTGATTCCTGGAGAAGCCACATGCAAAGGATCCTGCTTTTGCTGGCTGCACACAAAGGGGCTTCTTGGCCAGGCTGGGCACTCCTCGTCAGCAGCAGGAGCAAGAAGGCTAGGTCAGCTGGGGTGCAGAGCACAAGGGGCAGGGGTCTCAGAGTGCAGGGTGGCTGGGGAAGGTTCTATCACAGATCGTAAAGAGACTGATGAGTAAGTACCTTGGAAATAAAATGGTAATTAGCAGAAATCAGTATGGATTTGTCAAGAGCAAATCTTGTCAGACTAATATCTCATTTTTAATCAAGCAATTTCCTTAATAGACTGAAAACACTGTAGACATGAAATATATTTTCAACAAAGTGTTTGACAAAGTACCTCAGACATGCAAATGAGTAAGCTAGTTAATTGTGGGCTGAATGCATGATAATTAAATGAACAAGCTGTCTCAAAAATCTTACTTAGAGAATGCTTATCAGTGGTCCCTCATCAAGGCTCAGCCCTGCCTCTATGCTCTTCAATGTTTTCACAATTAAATTGAGTGAAGAATTGGAGAGAGTGTTTGTTAAATTTGCAGATGATATAAAATCTGGTGGGATAGCTAATATCCTAAAAAGAAAGAAAGTTCAAAATGAGCTTGATAACTTGAGAAATGGGTTGAATGTAACAAAGAAGTTTAACAGGGACAAATGTAAAATTTCTCATTTCGTTTCACCAATTCAATTTAGACACTGCCTGACTCCAACCAAATCTGGGCGGGAACAGCAAAACCAACAACGTAAAAACTGAATACAATAATTATAAAAGAATAAAAGAGTAAACAACAAAACTGATGGTGGATCCAGCTAACCACACCTACACACAATCCAGCAGGGGCCCCTAGCCAAAGGCCTGGGAGAACTTCAAGGTTTTCAGGAATGCCAGCTTTTGGAAGCAAACACTCTTGAGAAAATTAAAAATCCCTTTCTTACAAGAAACCACAGTAGGCTAGCAAATGGTCTACAGTAAGCCCAAGATGAGCAGCTTTCTGTGAGGAAAGCTTTCCCTACTCACTCCCTCTAATGGAACCCCTGCACAGATTACAGGGTCACCAACTGCTTTTCAAATCCACATTTCAAACCTGTTAAGTATAAAATTATTTTGCGCATCAACATTCCAAGTTCTGGAAAATAACTCCAGGCTAAAATATAATAGATTTAGAATGAAGTTCCAGCAATGTTGTATCACTGGAATTATCCAAGAAAAGGGCAGAAAGCTAGAGAATTCCTTAAAAATATTTTTTCTGCAATTTTAAACACCTAAATTGTGAAATTAAATAAGGTGGGGTGCTCAAAGAGAATCTGTGCTAGAGTATTCCAGCTCAGGCTACATCAGTGTTTTGCATCTTTAAGAGGCATATGCTGGCTAGGGAATTCTGGGAGTTGAAGTCCACACATCTTAAAGTTGCCAAGGTCGAGAAACACCGGGCTACATACTACTGTGCTTTGAATTTATTCCCTTAGTTTCAGTTTAACATATTGTGTGATCCCAACTGATGTGGCTATTCAAGGTTTCATGCCTTAAGCTATCAAAATAAAGAGAAAATCCCTTTGTCTTTTCTAATATGATGAGAAAACCATTACCCTATTTGGAGAAATCAAGCTTTTCTTGCCTGCTAGCACCCTCACTACAAGTATTTGTTTTCACTTTGCCCTCTCTCCTAATGAATAAATGAATCTTCTATTACCTAGAACAAAAGACTAGTACAGGTTTTATATGCATACATACATATCCATTTTGTATGTGACAATGTAATTTTCCTGAGAATTATTTATCCTTGCTTAGTAAGTGTGGATGCAAAACTATTCCTGCACTTCCTAGTATGTCAATGCTTAGCCTTATTGAGCAGCAGCAGGGACATGACCAAAGAAGGAAAATTTGTTAGCTTTTTGTATCCACAACTCCCAATGCCTTTAAAGGGAAACTATCAGTGCTGTTACACTCAGTGGTGCTTGCTTGTTCATCAAGTTGTCTGGATTTCTGTGCAAAGGATCATAAACCCAGTTCCCAAATTTCATACCAGCAGAAACTTTGGCAATATGTTGTGTAAATTGACAGAGGTGATCAAATTCCCCAAAAATTTTGTTTTCAAAGAAGATAATTTGATAGCATCAATCAAAAGCAGGTTCCTGTTCCCCTTCTGCAGAATGTAGTTAGAAACCAAAATGGTGTGGCACCAAACAACAAAAAGTTATTAAACCTTAAAGAGCTACCCCAGCACAAAAGCACTAAACTGTAATTCAGTCTAAGAATATTCTAGGAATGTTTAGTTTGTTCCAGGAAGTAATTGTTTTTCTTCAGATATGCATATAAAGAAGTTATTTGTCACTGGGAATTTATTTCCAGAAACTTCTTAACGGTGTCCATTGGCCACTATGATTGGCTTGGGCCTGGTGCAGAGTTCAGTGTGTAAACGGGAATGGTTAGCATCCATCCTATTGTGCAGAAATACGGGTAAATATTACCTATGTGCACACAACATGCTCAACTACATCCATGTCAGCCTTCCTCCCTAAAATGGATTGGTCTCGAGTTAAGCATTCAACAGTACATGGCCAATACGAAAACATAATATACAGTAAGACAAAAATTTGATAAACACATGTTAATTTCCTTCTCCCACTTTTTCTATTACTTAACAGAAACACTTTTTTGTGCTTCTCATGGCAGTTGGTTATTGATATACAGAATATTCCTGCCCTGGGAAACTCTAGCTCCAAGTAGCTCAAGAAATGTTAAGATGTGAAAATGTTGGTACTGTAGTATGATTCCTGAGGACCCTATTTTGAACATTTCGCCAGTGTGAAACAAAGTAAGACCTATTTTAACCAGTTACCAATCCACAAAAGGAGCTGCCTTTTTACCCAATAGCTCCTTAGTGTGTTCAAGAACCTTCAATGAGGGACTTTGGCAAAGACTATTGAAATTTCAAGTATACAAAGTCAGTCAGATCATCCTGTCTACAGGCATGTTAATATCTACCTGTAAAAAAAGTCCAGAAAGTTAATACGACAGGACTTACTTTTACAAAAGTCATGATAATTACTTTTCAGCAAGGTTGGTTCTTCAAGAATATAAGAATAGCCTTGCTAGATCAGGTCAAGGTCCATCTTAGACTAAAATTTTGTTTTTTACAGTGATCAACCAGATCTCTAGAAACTTGCAAGAGAAGAAGACATACCCCTCTCTATCCATTGTTTCCCTTTAACTGCTATTTAAAGGCATGCTACCCCCAGCCTAGAGGTACCAGTGAATTATCCTTGATAGATTTGTCCTTCATGAATTGATCCAATCTCCTTCTAAAGCCATTCAAAGTCAGTGGCCATCACCTGGTTTTGATGTAATGAATTTGACATGTTAATTATGGACTGTGTATTTTCTTTTGTCTGTTTTAAAGCTCCTTCCAATCAGTTTCATTGGATGATACTTGGTCCTACATTTTGAGAGAAAAGAAAAACTTCTCCATGTCCATTTTCTCTACACCATGCATAATTTCATGTATCTCAATCATGTTCCCTCTTAGTTACCTTTTTTTCCAAGCTAAAAGTCACAAATATTCTAGCCTTTTCTTAAAGGGAGATTTCCATTCTCCTCAGCATTCTGGTTGCCATCTTCTGCACTTCCTCCAGCACTATTAAATTTCTTCAATTTGTCTGGGATCTCCACAGCTCCCTTTCAAATCTCCCCTGTTCCAGTTTGCCCTTTTGTTTGCTCACAATTTCTCAACTGCCTCTCTCTCCAAAGACTGCTGGCTACAACTAAGCTGTTGGCTAAGGAATGTAATTCTGTCCACTTGCTAATCACTTGATCAGTAATCAGCTGCAGTTGTACAGCTCTGCCCCTCAGATCATATGCTTAGGAAGTAAGCAAGCATACATGATGCTCAGTGAGAAAAACAATGCAATCCATCATCCAATTAGCCATTATAATCTGTTCTCCAGCCTGAGATTCAGGAGATGGTTGAGAAAACAACAGCCACATACAAATTCTTCAATTATCTATGAAGAAACGTCTCTGCCCTAAAAAACTGGAAGATAAATTGAGCTGTAAAGTGAATTTTGCTGAATCCCATTCCCTTTCAAAAAAACTGATTACAGAAGACTCTATGAGAACTTTGCTATTGGCTGACTTAACTGCCCAGAGCTTGACATTGGCTAAACAACCCTCCTTCTGTGTTTGATTGTATGCTTGATCAGGGCTGCAACTGGGGGGGGGGGGGCAAGCGGGGAATGTGCCCCAGGTGCCATGCTGGGGGGGGCGCCAAAATGAGCGCTGAGGGGGAATCCCTGTTTGCTCCAGGTGACACAGACCCTAGTTGCAGCCCTGTGCTTGATTATTCTATCTTTGATTGCTTGTATTTAATAAGAGTTCCTACCATTTTACCCAGAATGGAAGTAAGATTAACTAGTCAAGAGTCTCCTTATCTCCCCTCAAGTCATGTTAAGAATCAGAATGACCTCATTATCTATTTCCCAGGCCTGGAAAGCAGGTAGTTTCAAAGAAAAGTTGCATATTCTTTCTGGCCCAAAGGCCGTCATAAAGGTTTGATTTGATTTGCATATTTTTGTTGGATAACAATTCCACATACACACTTTTGAAGGCTGATACTGTTGGTCCCCACATTTATTTTTTCTTAATTTGTCATTTAGGCTTATAATTTCCTCTCCAGTTATTCCTACTTATTTTCCCTCGGTTCACCTGATTTCCCCCCAACTCAGCCAGCTCAAGTACCAGCCTTGGGGTTTAACAGAAGCAGAGAACGTAGCCATCCCTGCTGGAAAAGGCAGGGCCAACCACAGTCTTGCAAGCCCTCCAACGGGATAGCAAACCCTTAAAAGGTGCAGGCTCAGTCTGTTTTCCATTTTATTGCATCACTGTGTGGGGGAAGGTCCTCCACCAAAGTTGTTTTTGGCTAAGATGTGTGATTGGCTCATTAGCAGAACAGCAAGAACAAGGGGAGATGCTTGCCTTAGGAACACACAGCTCTGAATGGAAGCTTGAGATAGGCGAAGTATTTTAGATCTGCCTTTGATTCTATCCTGCCAAGATTCCTTGTTAAAAGAATGTCTTAATTCACTGGGGAAATATTCATGGCTTCCTCCCAAAGATACTGATGGGAAATTTTGGGTGGGCAAAGTATGTGAACAATAAACAAAATCCTAAGATAGTCAATGCAGTGAAAATAGTAGCTGCTGCTCAGTTATGCCCCAGCAAGGCAGCACTCTGGTTCCAAACACACGCTGTTAAACAACAGAAGAAGCAAGAGAGATGGGAGAAGCTCAGTTATGCAATACAAAAGCAGAGTGTTGAGCTGGGCAGGTGATGCAGGATTTGGATAACGAAGCAGGAGAACGGAAAGCAAGGATTAGCATCTTGGAAGCAGACTTAAGGAGCGGGCGGTGAGGACAATGCCCCTGCCACTGGAAACGCTGGAGGAATAGTCCTGGCAGCCAGGAGGCCTTCTAATTGCAAAGGCGAAGTTGCTCAGCCGCAGGCCTCACTGCAGGAGAAAAGCCAGATACGCTTCCCATCCAAGAGTGCCTCCAACAGGCTGGGCTGCAGCACCAGACCGGCACCATCACAGAATTGCTCCCATGAAGGCTTTGGCTATCCAGTCCAGGTAACTTCCACTAAGGACCTTCATTCACTGATTTACACTCAACGGCCCAAGAGGGGGACTTCTTGTGGCTCACTCTTTTCTGGACTGGGGATATAAAATGTCTTTTGGCAACACATTTTTAATTGGATTCATTGTAAACTTTTCCTGGAAAAAAAAGAGACGATAACAAATTAGAAACATAGCTTGGACTGATTGGCTGTCTGATGACATAATTTGTTGGCCAAATAGCACTTTTTTATTTTTAAGGAAGATTCTTATTTCACCCTCCTGCCTATTGTGTCACACAATGATTTAATTAATCAGGTTTATGGATATGGGGTAAATAGAAGTAATACTGGTTTGAAGATTTTATATGTGCTGTCCTTATAGATTTGTTGGTCTGTTTAGGCTAGTGTTTCTCAACCTCAGCAACTTTAAGAAGTATGGAGTTCAACTACCAGAATTCCCCAGCCAGTTGAACTCCACGCTTCTTAAAGTTGCTGAGGTTGAGAAACACTGGTTTAGGCATTCACCATTTGTCCTATACTGCTTCCATTTCATTCTTACTTAGTTCTGTTAATCAGCATATAGATGGCTGTGGACACACGTAAAATTACAGCTTTATTATTAGTTGCAACTGAGATAAAAAAGGAAATGATGAATACCTAGAACAAGAATTAAAGTTCAGAAGGAAGCTAAAATCAGATTTTAATGAACAGGAAAGGAAAGACAAATTTAGAGGCTGCAGTGTTATAAGAGTGCAATTTCAAGAAGCAAAGCCATTCAAAATTAAAAGAACCACACCCATTTTTTAACTTTGCTACAAGATCTGAAAGTAAGATCCTGTATCAGGACCCTGTATTCACAGTAGGCAGTGAAACCATTTTTTGTTTTCGTATTTTTAGTTGATAGCTATTCATTTAAATAAATAGATATACAAGAATCATAGAATTGTGGAGTTGGAAGTGACCTCAAGGATCATCCAGCCAAGTGCAGGAAAATTAAACTCTCCTTGAAAGCTGGCTGCCAACCACCTCTTAATATCCTTCAAAAAAGGAGAAGCTGCAAGTTCCATAAGCAGACTGCTCCATTGTTGTATAGGATTTTTTTTTCTTACATTGAAATGAACACTGGGTTGCTACAGCTTATACCAATTCTTCCTGATCCTAGTTTCTATGGCAATGAAATTTGGTTCCTGACCATCTTCCCTGTGGCATCTTATGTACATGAACATTGATATCGTGTCTCCCCTCAGTCTTCTCCAGACTGAACTTCCTAAGTTCCTTCTGATTGTCAAGAAATCCCAACTAGCAACAACAGCTTTGTATTTAAGGTTTTCTTCCCATGGCACTTTCCTTACTATTTTATTTGGTTTATTATAATCAACCTTTCTAAACCCCATGGTTTGTGTTTGGCTCATCCAAGTTAGCAGATCCCCTAATACCCACCTTAGATTTTTGAAAGAGCAAATTATTCCCAACCCAAGTCATGAATTTATTGGATATCTTGTGTTTGTGTTTGGCAGAATTAGTCTTACCAAAGACATCTAGGCAGCTGAAATCTCCCATAACAACCACTTCATGTCTTTTTGAATTTTCAGTTATTTTCTTTAATAAGTCTTCATCTACCAGACGAAGTAAAATCCAAGTAATAAAAGAAGACAAATCCTTAGATTCTGATTTGCGGGAGTGGCAACCATGTTAAAAAGACTGTTGTGGAATCTTGATAATCACTGAATTTTAAAAAAATGTCAATAAAAATATCAAAAGAAGCCTGAGAAACGCAAAGGACAAGGTTGAAGGAACAGAGCAAGATACAGATAGATTTGAGCAAGAAGATTAGAAGGGAGGGAAGAGAGTGTTGTAGAAGGATTGAAGAAAGTAGGTAAAAAGAAAGTGACGCTAAATTATTCCATGTTTAGCCAAGGAGCCTACGTGGCATGGGTCCAGGTTACCTGAGGGACCATGTCATCCCCATTACATCGACCCATCCCACCCGGCCCAGCAGAGAGGGCATGTTACAGACCCTGTCCAAGAGAGATTGTCGGTTGGTGGGGCCCAGGAAGAGAGCATTCTCTGCCATGGCCCCTGCCCTATGGAATACTCTGCCCCCAGCGGTGAGGCAGGCCCCCACTCTCCCAGCCTTCTGGAAAGGGGTGACTACTTGGGGCGGGAAAGTGAGGAGCCAATCCTGGGGGTGACTAGCACCCTAAAGAGGCTCCATGATTGTATGAATTTACAAATCTAAATTAAGAACTGTTAATACTGCCATCTTGGATTTTATATTTTATACTAATGTTTATATTTAAGAAAGTTTTTTAGTGTATTTTAATTTGTATTTATTTTTACTTTTATCGTAAACCGCCCAAAGTCACTTCGTGCAAGATGGGTGGTGACAAAATTTGAAATATAAATAAATAAGGAAGGGAGAACAGCTAGGAGTAGGTGGGGGGCGTTGCAGCACTAGTAACTTATAGATGGAAAGGATTGACTTGGTCCCTTTCAAGCTGTGTTTACATCCCAATCTGGCATGGAAAGGGCCTTAGTCACCCTGATCTATAATGGGAAAGAGTTGATAGAATTATCTACAGCTTTCAGTCTGTTCAGCCCAAGCTGAACAGTTTGAGCCCTGGAGAGAACTGGGTGATAGGGGCACTGCATTGCAGTGGTTCCATCTTATCTATCTGGACGCTGCCAGAAAGTGACATTGAGATATTTCTGCTCACCTCTTAGAAACTGTCCTGGAGGGGTCTGTACCCCATATTATTTCATATGAAGCCACTGGGAAGGTGTTTTTTTTTAATGTTTGGGTTTGGGCTACATATCATCAGAGCCTCTATATATTTCCAGAGTGTAAAAGACTGAATGTGGGAGAATAAGCTGAAGTTAAAGCTGAACTCAGACAAGATGGGAGCTTTTAGTTGTGGGGCTAGGATTCAGGATTCAGGAGTTATGTCCCTTCTGGTTTGACTTCCCTTTACAGTTTTGTAGATTGGGAGATTTCTTGATTCAGTGCTAAGACTGGACATCAGTGGAAGGGAGGTACTTTTATCCAGTTTAACAATAAAACAGAAGAGTCCCTAACTGGAGGAAAGAGACCAGGCTTCATACACTTGTAGGCTCCAGAGTGAATAAATGCAAGCTGCTCTTTGTGAAACAGCCTTAAGGACAGTCCAGAAATTGCAGCTGACCTGGGAAATGGCTGCATGAGAGGTGAGTGGGATCGTCTTGAGATCCCATATTGATTCACTGGCTGCCAGGCATCTTCCTAGCTGAATTCAAGAAGCTTGTGATGGTTACAAGTAGGGCGAGGATTTCTATGACCTAAAAATATTAGAAATATGCAAGCATTTATGACCTTAAAACTGTTTAAATATGACTAATTAAACCAAAAATATGACTTTACAATTTTTCTGAAATTAGCACCCAATTTTTAAAAATCTGTGGTTACACGAACACACGCACACACTAAAAGGTTTATTCTTCTTCATTTCCAGTGCAGAAGTGCTAGTATTGAAGAAATCAAATGAACATTTTGAGAGTAAAATGTTCATCCCTGGATTAGTTAACAGCAGAATTGCATTGGATGACCACGTGCATCTTGAGGTTATCAAACTCAGAACTCCATCTGTTGTCCACCAGTATGTTCTTGTATCTGGAGAAACTCCATTCGACATCACAAGAGGTTATAGGAAGAAATTTGAAAAAAACAAACTCATCTGGAGAACATTCTGGCTCGAAGTCTTCAAATTTTGCTTTGAGTCCCTTTAGAACGTTACTTATTCTGCAAAGTGATGCAAACCCAGATTAGATTGCAGCACTCTTTGCAGTTTATCACTAATTTTTTCAGCCACTTTCCTTTGCTTGCTTTAAATCACTCTGTTTGTTTTACAATGATCAGTGCATCACTAAGTTCCATTCCTACAGTTTCAAGGCGGGTGATTGCTCTTGATAATCCACTGAAGTTAGATCCTGAAGTTAGATCCACACACACACACCTCCCTGAGTTGGCATGTGAATAAGAAAAAGAAAAAAACCAGGCAAATTCTCACTGCCTTTGCTGGCTTGAACTTGCTGGCTTATCAGGAGGGTTGCCAATGACCAAAATATGACGTTTGTTACAAAATTAAGCAGAAATATGACATAACACCCGTAAAAAGTCAAAATAATGACTTTTCAGGCAAAATAAAAAGCATCTAATTCTCAACAGATTACTCTAAAACATGTTTGAACTTACTTATAAATTCAAGTAAAGGTTCCAGAAAAATATGACATGTCATAGAAATCCTTGCCCTAGTTACAAGGCTTTTCACAGCTTAGGCTCAACTCCTTCAAGGACTGCTAATTTCTACACACACTGCTCCTTAGCAGGGAACCTTTTGCAAGTCCTGCTGTCTATATCCATCAGCAACAGATTCAACTCTTTCCACAGCCCAGCCTGTATTATGGAATAAATGGCTACTGCAGTTGAAATAAGGCTTCTTAGGAAGGGGGTTGAAATATATTTATTTTTCCAGGACATTAATGTCAGGTTTTTTAGCTTTTGTGGTTTAGGGCATGTATTGATTCATAAATAATTAAAAGTTGATGATGCTTTTACTGTACTTTGTAAATCACTCAGAGCCATTCAGGGAGTGGCAGACGTATACTTTTTAAAATTAATTAATTAATAGCAGGGGAGTTCAAAGAGTGTGAAGTGCAAAGAGTGAAAAGCACAAGAAATGTACAGAATCAAAGTGGGTGGGGAGATCACAAAAATGCTAGTTGCCCACCCCCTAACTTCTCTAGCATTTTTGTGATCTCCCCACCCATTTTGATTCGGTGTGCCTAATTGGAAAGAGCACCAAAAACAGTTCATTCCTTCTTTATTTTAAGGGTCATAAACAATTGAATAAGTATGTTTGATCTGCAATTGAGTAAGAAAGACAGACCTATAAACACTTGAGATGATGTTACAGTATAGAACATTGTGTGTTTTAAGAGAAGTTTTCTCACTCAGCTTTCTAAAATCAGAGCAGCTTTCTGGTTATGGAATGTGTTTTTAGAGTATGTGTGCATACTGTTAACCAGGTTTTTGCAAAAAATTTGTTTTAAGATCTGCCAGAAAAGACATGGTCTTTCTTTCGTTCTTGCATTTTCTTACATCTATATCAGTGTTTCTCAACCTTGGCAACTTTTAGATGTCTGGACTTCAACTCCCAGAATTCCCCAGCCAGCATGCTGGCTGGGGAATTCTGGGAGCTGAAGTCCACACATCTTAAAGTTGCCAAGGTTGAGAAACACTGATATAGATTACAGCAATACTTTCAGGAACTAACAGTAACAAGCAACTGATGTTTCATATGGCCATGACACACTATGTTTTACATTACAGTAATGGTTTGTACATTATGTGAATGGCCATATATTATTTTAAATGAAAGAAGCATTTTTTTTAGAAAAAAATGTTTCATATGAGCTCATTTTTTTCAATTTGCCAATGAAAATACTTGTTGTTCAGGAGTTTTCATTCAAAATAATCTATTTAACTAGTTAGGAAAGGCCTCTTTAATTGCTTCAATTAAACCGACCGGTTAAATAGATTCTTCTGATTCTTCTATAGACAGAACATATTATTGGTACTACAAGTACCAGTCCCTTGGTTGCATATCATCTTTCCCTTTAGGGAGACACTAGTAATGACCAAGGATTACCTGGGAAGGGGAAGGGAAGGATCCTCCTACATTAACTTGAAAGCCAAAGGCACCTCCATAAAGGAGGGAACAGGAGAGGGTGCAAAAGGCAACAGACATTGCTGGCTTGGAAGCCTTTGAAGACTCACAAGGTGACCTGGGAAGCTGACCACCCCCCCTTCCTTGTCCTTTTCTCCCTCCCCACGCCTTCCATTTTTTTCTCTCCACCTTCCTTCAGGGGGTCAAAAAAGTCAGGATGGTAGCCACAATCATGCAATCAAAGCCCTGCCCTTTTTAAGGCATTTGCAGGGGGCTGATCAGATGACTGTGGCACCATTTTGACTGTTTTTGACCCCACATGGATGCTCTGCTTCCCAATTATTTCGTTTACTGAATCTCCATCCTGTTCTTTTCATCTTTTTCTGCTGAAAGCAAGCGGTATCATCAGCCTGCTTTACGTTGTCTGATCCTTCTCGATGTGTAATCCTGATCCTTCTCAATGTGTAATTCTTTGAGGCAGGGTCTAACTGTTGCAAAATAAAGTGGAACCATGCTTTGGGTCTGTGTTTCTAACAATACCACCTAAAAGTGCATTTATTACCCCTTTTTGTCTTTGTTTTTTGCAGCTGCATTCTCTCTTGACTCATATTCAGTTTGTAATCAACTACCATTTCAAGAGATTCTTCACAAGTGGTGTTACCAAAAAAGGTGTATCTCATTTGTATTTGATTCCTATCACCTACTTCATATTTGCTTTTGTTGAATTTAAAGTGGCTATTTTCAGCCTAGTTCTTTGCGCCGAATTTTATTTCTCTCTTCTGTACTAGCTTCCTGTACAAGTTTGTGTCATCTGCAAATTTGAGAAGGTACCTCTCTACCTTTTCATCTAAATAAGTAATAAACATGTGGAGTCCCAGGACCAAGTCTTTTAGTGCCTAACCCCGCATTCTCTGAATATGGTTTTTTAATTTTGTCTTCTAACCCCAATGTAACTATCATGTCGTAGTTTCTCAAATATTTGCTAAAACTGTCCATGACTACAGCATTCCCACAATCTACCAAAACAGTTACCCAGTCAAAATATGAATTGATTAACCTGACAAAGCTGGTTGATCTCTAATAATTCCTAGTTATTAAATTGCTAATTTAATAATCAAAGTACTGTACTTACAGATGGATTTGACTGGTCTGTATCGCCTGGTTCCTCCTCTGATAACGTTTTGAGGACAGAGACGTTTGCCTTCCTCAAATATCCAGGCACTTTACAAGTTCTCCAGGATTTTTCAAAGGTAATAAGAATATAACCAAAGAAGCCCTTGTAGCTATTATTAGCATCCTTTGCTTATTCTGAGTGTTTGAGCCATTTCCTACCCTCCGGTCTTCAGGAATTTGGCTCTGAGATGCTCTGCCAATTAATACCCATTTGCTTGTTATTACAGCATGGCTTTTGGTGTCTTTTTATCAGCTCTGAACATTCACGACTATAGGCTATTTTCTAGAATTGAAGTATACTATAGATTTCTCTTAGTCCACTCCTATTATATATCAATCCCATTTGAATCCAAACTTTTTTTTCTGAATCCCTAGTTTTCATTATACATATAAATAAATGAGGATAGCCTCGTGTGGAGCAGAGTGGTAGGTGGCAGTATTGCATCCGAAAACTCTCCCCACGACCCGAGTTCGATCCCAGAGGAAGCTGGATTCTCTCTCGGGTGGCTGGCTCAGGCCGACTCAGCCTTCCATCCTTCCGAGGTCGGTAAAATGAGCACCCAGCTTGCTGGAGAAGGTGATGACTGGGGAAGGCAATGGCAAACCACCCCACTATAGTCTGCCAAGAAAAGTCGCAAAAGCGGCATCCCCCCAAAGGGTCAGACATGACTTGGTGTCTCACAGGGGACCTTTCACTTTCATAAATAAACTACATAACAATAAACTACGTACAAAAAATAAACTACATACAAACAAACTATAAATTACACTATATTTCAATATAGCTTCATTTCATTTTTTCCATTAAGTGTAATATCCCTCAACTTTTCCCTCTATTTGGGAGATGAAAGAGTTTTGTCCTTTTAAAACCAAGGCAGAAGTTACTGAGCTAAGGCTGAGAAAAAAGGAAACTAACATTGATCCTCAGAGCTTCAGATTAAAGTTTAGGATTTCCAGGAAAAAGGGAAGGCCAGGAAATTTAAGCAAACAGTTCAGAAGCGTCAGGTGCTAAGTCTGAAGAAATAGGTAACCAGTGCAGGATGGAATTTACATTAGAATTTTTGATGTTTAGAGTATTTCTTTGTGCTTTGAAAGACTCCAGTCTTCCATTTCTCTGTATGAGCCAACAACTGTGGTTATTTCAGCCTTTTATTTGTATCTCAGGTGGCAGCTGCATGATTGTGTTGTGGCGCACGTAAAAATGAGGCTTTGACAATGCAGTTTCAGCCACCTTGACTTGAGCAGAAAGCCATAGGATTCCAGAAAGCTGTGCGCACCAGCCAGCCCCTTTCCCAGTGGTGAGGGTCATAGGAGGCAACCGATCGAAGAGCCGACAGGAGAGCATAAAAGAGGGTAGGAACTGGTGGAAAGTGGGATTGTTGATAGGACTGCTCCATGTCCAGCCAATAATCTGGAGTTTCATTGCTTTTGACTCATCAGTGGGTGGTGGGTGTTACAGGAAATGCCCAGGAAAAGTACAAGGCTGCTGCGATCTATACTGGGCGCTATGATTCCCTCAAGGATCCAAAGTCTGCTACTTCTACCCCCATGCTGAGATTTGCTATTCTGAAAGGAATAGCCACCTTATTGAAATACTTTTTCATTTTTTTCTGGAGAGTTGTGTTCCACTCCTGCCCCCTCTCCCCCCTCCCACCTTTTCAACTAGGGCTGTGTATGTGACTTGGCCAAAGCCTGATACCTACACCAGTGTTTCTTATTCTTCAATTCCTCAGAATGCTGGCAGGGGAATTCTGGGAGTTGAAGTCCACACATCTTAAAGTTGCCGAGGTTGAGAAACACTGGCCTAGTCAAACTGGGAAATTCTCTTAGTTCTGAAATAGAGCTCCATATAGCTCACTCCTCCTCTGTCCCCAGCCTTGTCCCGCTGCCCCTATTTTGCTTGTTATCCCCCATGCAGTTGGAGGTCAGCCCGTGGTGGGAGGGGCCCACAGGATCCGCGGCGGGTGTTGCTCCCGCCTCCCACCTTGGAGAGGCTGACAATGTGGAAGTGTAGATTAAAACACCGGCAGTTTCCTCTAATGCAGAAAAGCCGTGTTGGAGGTGAAGAGAGGAAGAGAGATTTGCTCCCTGGAGTGGGCAAAAAATCCCAAACGAACAGGGAAGAGATAGTTAAGACCAGTAAAGACATTTCAGCCTCGACACTACAATTAAGGGAGTGGAAAGACGTGTGGCACCAACCTAGAACCATTTTAAGGACCGTTGCAGGAAATCTCATTGGCTGAGGGCTTTGCTGGTAATTTTCTTCCACGTTCTTTCTTCAATTCAAATCCCCAAATACAAGGATTGTAGTTGTTAGTTATAAGCATCTCACAAATTCTGAGGCATTTCAGAGACCTGCGCTGAAAATCAAAGGCCACACTGTACTCTCAAATGTGCAAACTAGGAGTGTGCGTGCGCCTGGATTACACCCCCAACAGTGAACGGCCGGGTCCCGCGACCCCCACCAGCCCAACCGCTTCCTGGCCCAGAGCTTCGTGCAAGCTCAGCCTGTGCGCCTAGTTCTGGGTCCGGCGCGTTGGGGGAACCCGCAGAACTCCGTTAAGCAGAGCTGAGTCCGGCGTGCCGTGTGGACGCGGCCGATCTCGGATCAAGCCGCAGCGCTCCGAGGAGGGAGGCTGCAAGCCGCCACACCGTTACTCGGGAGGCGCCGTCTTAACCGGCCCCTCTCGGGACAGGGGTCGGGGTCGCTCAGGCCCCCGACCCCGGCAATGCCCGGCTTCCTGCCGCGGCGCGAGAGACAAAGGCAAGCGAGCCGCCTTTCCAGCGCTCCCGCCGCGGTAGGAGCTCCGCCAGCTGCTCTTCCTCCGAGCGCGGGCGAGGTCGCCCATTGGCGCTCGCGCGGCGGCGAGGAGATTCCGGCTCCGCGGGGCGCCGGGGCGAAAGCGCGCGGCCACCGTTTCGGCGCCGCCGGGCTGTGCTTTCGGCCTGCGAGGCGCCGCCGGCAGGAGGAGGAGGAGGAGGTGCCGCCGCCGAGCACGGTAAGGGCGGCTTGCGGCGGAGCTGGGATCCAGGCCCAGCGGGGCGAGTTGGCTTGCGGTCCCCAAGGGGGGCGGGGATGGGCTGGGTTGTTGCTGCTGCACCCGCTCGTACCCGGAGCGGAGCGTCGGTCAAAGGGCGGCGCGCCAGCAGCGGGCTGGGCGGCTCGCTTCTCCGCGGTCTTGCCGGAGGCGTCTGCGTCGCCCGGGCTCGCCACATCCCGGCCCCGCCAAACCCTTCTCTGGCCGCCCGAGCGGACGCGGATGGAGTCCATTTTAAGGTCGGCTCGGGCGCCCTTGCCGAGGCCGGGGCGGGGGGAGGGGGCGAGCCGCTGCCGGTTGCGCAGATGGGTAAGCAGAGGCGTCCGCCTCCTCCCGCAGCCGGTCCCCGGGCTTCCCTGCCAGCGCAGCCGGCAGTTGCTGCGGCCCGTCTTTCCTGCGCAGGAGCCCCCGGGCCGCCCGAAAGGAGCGGCGCGTTGCTTCGCCTTTTGTGGAGCCTTTTCTGGGGAAAGCGAGCTGGTAATCGGGAGGGGAAAGCAGGCTGAGAGGTATCGGCAGATTAAAGGTCATTGGAACGTGCGCCGAGAAATTGGGTAGTTTTGGCCTGATTTTCTTGCAGAAACATAATCATCAGATGTATTCCTGGGACAAAGAGAAGGACTTAAGTAAGGCTTGATTCCTCCATCACAAGAAGCCGTGATGTGGTTGGTTTGGTCTGGCTTAGCGTGGTGTGTGAAAAGAACCGGTGTGACTGGTAGACCGGACTGCGTGGCCTAAGATGTTTAAGCTAACCGCTGCTTAGCATGAGGCGTGAGTTTAAGTCCGTTGACTGAATAGAGAAAAACTATGCATTTATGTTCCGGTGCTGTGGATCTCCCCCCACTTGCTATCTGGAAAATGGGTTTTAACTTTGCTGTCCCTGTAGTTCGAGGATAACAAGAAAAATCACCTCTGGCCTAGTGTCCCTACCACTGTGGCTGTAGCATGTTTGATGAGAGAAGGAGAAATGTGTTCCGTTGTTGGCAATATTGCAATGTGCATGACAGTGCATTTCTGCCACTGGCACATTGCTTTTCTTCTTCTGTGCTACATACAATACAGACTGGATAGCTTGTGACAGCACTCGGTGGCGTCTCTTTCCTTCCTACCCTCTTTTGGAATTGGTCCTTAAGAGCGGAAAATAAAATTGTTATCCATGTACTCCACAGTATAAAGTAAAATAATCAAGTCTTTGTTACCTAACTGCCCGCCTTGATTAGAAATATCTTCAGTAGACATTGAAATATGATCTTATTTGATAATAAAAGTCATTTTTGATAGCATAGCTAATCATGTTAAAAATTATCATCGAACAACACTTTTGTCACAACACCTTGGAATTCCTCAAGTATTAAGAACTTTTCCACCACGCTTTTCAACTCTCATCAATTTTCTGATTATACCTTCTGGCTGACAAAAGAGAGGGCAAAATATGATGCTTCTAGCCAGCTACAAACCCGATATTGGATATAGGTGTCAAACTCTCAGAATGTATAGTTGGCACTATCAAGGCCAAGTTTCCTGATCATTTGTAGGGTTACAGTTTTAAAGGGCCCAGAGGGAGGGCACAGGTAGGAAAGGCTGCCCTGAGATATGGCCAGGTATTAAAATAGTCTGAAAACAGATGGACATTTGCATCTGTTTCTCACAAAGAAGGAATCTGAATCTCTCTCTCTATTCTTATACAGGTAGTCCTCGCTTAGTGACTGCCTCGTACACTGACTGTTCACAGTTACAACAGTGATGAAAAAGTAACTTTATGACCAATCCTTGCATTTACAATTTTTGCAGGTCTGTAAAGCAAAGGAAAGCTGAAGCAAGATCATAAGTGCAGTTTCACTTAGTGACTGCTTTGCTTAACAATTGAGTTGCCAGTCCTGGTTATGGTTGCTAAACAAGGACTACTTGTATTGATATTAACTGCAGTGCAGCACTTGGTACATGGCTAAACTAAACATCCGGTGGGGAGAGCTTAGAAAAATGGATGGCTGTTGGAGCTGCAGACGAAGGGGATCTTCTCTGCTGGAGTCGTTTGCAAAGGGAAGCAGGTTTCCGTCCCAGTGGGGCTCTGGACGGTCGCTTCCCTGAGCTAGCCTGTAGCTGGACAGTGATAGACTGGCAGGAGATAACTTGTTCTCTTACAAAGTAAACATTGGTTAGCGTCCTGAGAAGTGTTTATAAAAGACCTTTAGGAAACCGATTCTGAAAGGAGAGCCAAGCCAATGAGAATTGGACATTTATCTTTTGTTTAGCAGAACATATTTTGTAGGAGAATTATGTATTTTTGTACCGTTCTTTATTGCAAAAGAACAATTAAAACAATCAACAGTTCAACCACTGATACTGAATAAGACAGAATTCCTATCTAAAAAGTAGGAGATAGTTTGGTTGTGGACTAGTTGTAGGGTGAGCAGGCTCGTCAGATGGTTATAAGAAGCCACCCTGGAAGCCAGCAGGAGTCCTCTTGGGGAAGAGCTCCATATTGGGGTGCTGCCACTGAGAAGGCCCTGCCCAGCCCAGCCCAGCCCAGCCCTGCCCAGTGCAAGGCGCTAAAGCAGCATCCTCAGTAGACCTTGGAAGGCAGGTTTGGCTGTTTCCAAATCTGCTTGAGTGTTTAACGGACAGAGGTCAGCATCTTTCCTTGGGCCCAGTCGTCCACCAGCAATCAGTGCAACACTTTCTGTTGTGCTGTTGGGTGGTCCCATTTTGCCTTAACTTCCTTAATCTGAAGTTGCATTCTGCACGGGTTGCAGATTCTGAGCCACCATGAAGGGTTTCTTTGGGGGGAAGACAGAAGTAATGCTGGTAAGTCTGTATACCTTAACCGGTTTTCGTTCTGTGCAAGGGAATGAAGCAGTATCTTCACTGATTTATGGAGGGGATTCCCCTTCCTTTGCAGCAGAGAAAGGATGCAAATCCATTGTTAAATATATTTTAAAGGCGAGAGGAGATGGAATTTCTAGGGGTGGGGGATCCGTTTTTAAACTAATTGTAAAGGTAGGGGAAGGCAGATTAAGGGAATTGATTTTTGAACCTGTTTCAAAGGCAGAGAGGTGTATTGTTGTTGGAAATGCAACTGGGAACAACTGTGGGACTTGCTCTGCCTTCAAAGCAGCTGTTTTGAGATGGTGTCCTGCTATCTCCTCTGAGTTCCCTTTGCCTCTTGTAGTCCTCTCCTCCATCTTGGGTATCCAGGTGTGAATGGGAACTTCTTTGCAGACATATAACTCCATTGTGCCATGTGGAGATGTAGAGGACCACCCCAGTGAAGAAAATGCAGTGGAGACTACTACTGCCTTCTGCGGAGAATTGTTTTCTGGCTGAAACAGCAGAGGGAGGGACAGCCTTGGACTAGAATGGAAGTCATGGCCAGGAGAGGATGGCTGTCTCTGGGGCACAAGCAGAAGTGATACCTTCCAAGCACAAAGAGACAGGGTTGACATAGGCTGGCCAAGCTATTTTCCCCCAGGGAGGGAGAGAAGCAGTTCTTCTAGCCTCTCAGCTGGAGGTGGCTACTTTGGAGGCTTGGCTGGAGGACATCCCACAAGCTGGTCAGCTGCTGCTGTTCTTGGTCACTTTAAGAGCTGGTGTCTGAATTGGGTCTTCATCCTCCTTGCTATGGAGGGAAGTGGGATGGTCTTCTCCTTCTCAGCAGTGAAGACAGAGCTCCTCACCGCTGTAAGGGGAAAATGGAAGGTGGACTCTTGGTCACCAATGCCTCTTCTACCTTGTAGCATCAGGGACCCTTGAGCAAACTCCCTTCGTTTGACACAGCCCCTCCCTGACCATGGCTGATTTGGTAAAAACTAAACAGGGCCAGATATGGTTGATACTGAGATGGGAGACCACCAGGGTATTACATGGTTGTCGAATAGACAGGGAAGTGGGAAAAAATTCCTGGAAGAAGACAAGTGGAGATCCATTTCCACATCATGCCAAGAAAATGTCCTGGGCCTATCCATGGAGTCCCCAGGAGTCGAGCTCACCTGGAGCAAGACTTTTTCTGCAGTACAGAGAAGCTCCATGTTGAGGCCACTTTGCCTCACACTGACTTGGAATCCCTCTGATTAACAGGGCTTTAAACCAAGAAAGCTTGGCTAGCAGTAGTAGAAAATAACTTTAACATTTTCATTTTGCTTTCATTCAGAATAGTTGAGCAAAGTGGGCAGTTTGGGGCTGGGAACAGCCTCTGCCCACATAAAGACTCCTCCCTCCCTGTCTCTGTCTCTCTCTCTCTCCCCCACCCCCCAACAAACACACACCTGTTTCTTTCCTTTTCAGGGTATGTCCATCCACCCCCTGCTCTCAGGGTTTGTATTCTCATTTGTGTAGTTGAGTCCTTTTCCCTCCACTGTGTGTGTGGTGGATTTTGTCTTTGCAGTGTGTCATCTCTGTGTATGTGTGTGTTCATGTGTGTGTGAAAGTGCATCCCCTTTTTACTTTTTTGTCCTATCTACCGTATTACCTTTAAAAAATTAGCAGTTCTTGATAAGCAGCAGCAAAAATGTACTTTGCTTAACTCTGGCTTTTCTATGTAGGTGTCCCATTTTTTTTCTTAGTTCTACTCCCTTTTCATAGTCCTGCAGTTTTAATCATTTTATAACGTTTGTGTGTGTGAATATGGTTTTGTGTTGTGCATGAACACTATAGCAGCCCAGCCTGATCTCCTGCATCTGGGTTTAGAAAGCAAAACCATGAATGTTAATGATACATGTTAAAATCAGTAGATGCATTTAAAGTTGTTCCTGGAGCTGCAATAATAAATATATTAAAACAATATATGTGAGATTGTGTGTCTATTTATCTAACTTTTTTTTTGTTTGTATACAAAATATCCATCCATCATCAAGCCTGCAAAAACCAATTCTTCTCCAGAATTAATTTATGCTTCTCAACCAGATTGCCAAATCTCGTTCTCTCCTAGTGTGGAGATAAGTGCTAGAGCGGTGTTGCCAAATACAGTTTGTTTCTTGTGTGATAAAGTGTCCTCCCCTTTCTCTGATTTTTTTTTTTTTTGCGGATAGTTTGGGCATCTCCTAAATCTATCCACATAATCCAGCTTGAATCTGTTCAGATCTCATGCACATACTTGCCTGTAGCTACTCTGAACCATAACTCATGATCCCTCCTTGCCATTCAGGGGGAAAACACACAAGTCCCTGCTCCTTGGTTGGGTGTTTACTGAAAAACAGTGACCACAGTTTGGCTAAGTGAATGCAGAAGTGGGGCAGGAATGCAGAGCAAGTCCTTCTGATTGGGCAGCTCCAGACAGGGAAATTTTATTTGGAACAGCCGGTTCTGAAGATAACCCGGGACCAAGCCGTGAGCTGCATTATGTAGCTTACTCAGAAGTGAGTCTCCCTCTCAGGAAAAGTTAAAATTTACTTGGTGGGAGTTTTTCTTCTTCCCTTCCCTGTGCAGGAGGAAATGAGAATTTCCCCACTTAATTCTACAAACAGACAGAGTTTGGAAAGTAGGAAAACTTGATTGCATTTTATCCACTTGGTTTGCCAATTGTTTGCTTATTCCCAAGTCACCGTGGAGAAGATTGCTGCCTAAACCAACAAGCAAAAACAGTGGAGCGATCCTGTCTCGAAAAAACACAATCAGTTTGGCTCTAAAGCTGTCCTTGCCCTTAAATTGGGTTACTACTTATTTAACCGGCCCTGGTTTTTGCCTTTACTGCAGCTGCATATAGAAATTGCAGGAGTATTTCTCTCTGTAGTTTTTGTCTAAAACAGTGTTTTTCAACCTTAACTAATTTTAAGACGTGTGGTTTCAACTCCCAGAAATCCCCAGCCAGCCATTCTGGCTGGGGATTTCTGGGAGTTGAAGTCCACACATCTTTAAGTTGCTGAGGTTGAGAAACCCTGGTCTAAAATATCAGAAAGACTTTCTCATCTGCTGGAAAACTTACCTAGTGTCATAGAAGTAGAAGGGGCCATGTTGGCCACTGAGTCCACTCTAGCCCCCTGCTCAACTGAGGACCCAGATTAAAGGATCTCCAGCAAATGGCTATGTGGCCACCACTTGACCACATCTGTGGAAGTGAGGCTGCTCCCCTCTGGATGAGTGATTCCCTGTCAATCTAACATTCAACTGGAAACTGCCATTCTTCTACCCCTTCCCTCTGATATGCAGAGAGCAGACTAGGAGACCTCCTTTCAGGGATTTGAGGAGGGCTGTTCCCCCTGTCCTCTTCCCTTGTCTAGTCTAAACCTTCCCAGTTCCTTCAGTATCTCTCTATAAGGCAGTGTTTCTCAACCGTGGCAACTTGAAGATGGTGTACTTCAACTCCCAACTCCCAGAATTCCTCAGCCAGCATAGCTATAGGGCTTGCTTTCTAGCTCCCTGACCATTACTGTTGCCCTTTTTTGAGCCTTTGTTGGTTTCTCTGAAATCTTCTTGAACTGTGGTGCCCAGAACTGGACATGGTACTGAGGGTAGGGGCTGATCATGCAGAATAAGGTGGAATGATCACTTCCCATGTTTTTGTAGGGAGAGACTTGTTTCCATGATTTAGAAACTTACTACTTTTGATGCATTTGAAAATTGTGGTTGCCTTTTTTTTTTTGCAGCCATATCATAGGCTGGTTCCTATTCAGTTTGTAATTGGTTATTATTCCAAGATCTTTGCAAGTCCAGGTTAGGTGGGTAATTTTGGTTTTGTAGGATATATTCAGTTCTGACCTTGTCATTCTTTATCTTCGGGTGGGTTTGTTGAGAGAAACAGTAGTAATAGGTCATAGAATATCGTGGAAAAATGTCTTCCTATGATCATGACTCAGTTCTCCTGTTAAAACATCACCACATAGCATTTGCCTGTTTAGCAGCTGCATCACACTGTTGGCTCATACTAAACTGATAATCAACTGAAATACCAGTCTTCTGCATGCTGTACTTGTGCAAAACTTTACATTTCTCCCTGTTACATTTCATCCTGTCCATTCAACCTTAGCTGGATCTTCCTGAATATTTTACATTTCTTCGAAGGGGTAAGGTACTCCTCCTAATTTTATATCACATGCAGATTAGGTAATCATTCCCTCAAACTCTTTTACCCAGGTCATTAATAAAAATGTTGAACGGCACATGGCTCAGAACAGGCTTCTGTGGCACTCCATTCAGTATTGGTTACTCTCCATATTCAGCAGCATTTCGCTAAAAAGCTGAGTTGATTCTCTTGGGTTTTAGGGCCCTTTTATGCTGGTTCCATTTCTGGCTGAAGGTTCATGTTTCCGGTGATTCCCATGTTTCTTTTTGTTAACTTCTCCTCTTCTTGGAAAGCCAGGATCCAGAGTGACTTTGTCAGTGCAGCTCCTTGGGTAATGGCCCCATCGCCCTGGGGCTTCCAACCGGGAGAGTCGTAATCCAGCAGCAGGTGTTTGCCAGAGCTCTTTGGGCAGAGCTGGGCACGTTAGGCCCCCAAAAACGGCAGTCTGTGAACAGGAGATCTTCCCACCAGCAAACTCTTTATTCAGCATCGGCTCCCATCATGCACAGAGCTTTCTCTGTAGCCCCCTCTGCATTATCGGAGGGAAAACGTAGTAACATTCCTTGTGCAGAAGGAACTCGGCCCTGTGCTGTGGAGGACCCTGGGATCCTCACCCTTGTGCTCCTTCAGTGCCCCTTGTACATCCACCTACTTATGCCTGTCATAGAAGTCCCTTTTGTCCTGAGGACAATTTCATTTGTTCCTTGCAGAACCCCAACACCACTAGGAGGGTCACTGCATTCCCCCGCAGCTGCCATTGCCCTACTCAGGAAACTTACTTCCCTCCCTTCCTCCCTTCCTCCCTTTCTTTCTGTTATCCATGCACAGGTTTATTTTGTTAGAAGTGTAAGTCCCTTACACTGCTTCTAGGTTTGTCTTGCCTGTTATATTCTATTTATCACTGCCCAACATATGATTTTACTCATTTATATTTACATACACACAAACTCATGTCTCTGTGCACTTCATAGTCTAATATTCAATAGGTAGAATTTTAGTATTTTACTCTTTAAATATTTTTATTAATCTACTTGCATCTAGGTTTTATCACTTAGGGTTTTATCTTTTTAATATCCTGCTATCTGTATTTACTGTATTGTAATAAATGTCATATGCACTCCTGTGGATGTGTTAGAAATATTTTCACTTCTTTTACTGTCCTTTCTAGAAAATGTTTACATTTTCTTTCCTATGCCTTGGCTTTCTGAAGTTGATTGTTTAATTCGCTGGTCAGTGCTGTAATAAAGATTATCTATCTACTTTTTTCCCAAGCTGTTGTGGAGTGATTTATGAGTAACCTCAGAAGGTGGTCATTCAGCTAGTTATGAATCCATCTAACTATTCCTAATTAAGTCTTACTGGAAGAGCCTGCACAAACTGAATATGTTTAGTTGTGAAAAAAGACAACTTTTCAAGAACAGGTTCACATAGAAGGCCAAAATTTGTTTTTTCTTGATCCAAATGTAGGAAGGACACAGTGTAATGGTCATAAGGCAGATTGCCCGTCTCATATATAGTTTTAAAAAAATCCTAATGGGAAGAGCAATCCACTTCTGTGAAGATGGTGGCTTCCTTTTGCTGGATGTATTTAGGGAGAGGTTGGAGAGTCATTGGATTTAATGTGGAATTGGAGGCTGGAGGCAATAGCCTAAATGTCCTCTTTCAATTGAAGAACCCTATAAAAAGGAGTGAAGAATAATAGGATTTTGATTTTATTACATCTTTGGTTAGGTAAAGGTAAAGGTTTCCCTTGACATTAAGTACAGTCGTGTCTGACTCTAGGGGGCGGTGCTTATCTCCATTTCAAAGCCGAAGAGCCGGCGTTTGTCCATAGACACTTCCCTGGTCATGTGGCCGGCATGACTAAATGGAACGCCGTTACCTGCCCGCCGAAGCGGTACCTATTAATCTACTCACATTTGCATGTTTTCGAACTGCTAGGTTGGCAGGAGCTGGGACTAGCAACGGGAGCTCACCCCATCACACAAATTCGAACCGCTGACCTTCGGATCGGCAAACTCAGCAGCTCAGCGGTTTAACCCGCAGCGCCACCACATCCCTTTTTTACATCTTTGGTTAAACAGATCTTTGGTTAAACAAATGGAACTCCAGGGTGGGTGGGGCACTGATTTTGAGAGTTTTTCCTCTCAAAACTAAAAAATATTGATGTTATTGGAATGTAGTTAATTCAGCATTTTTGGTTTAAAAAAAAAAAGCTTAAAAGAATCAGCTGACCTAAAGTTACATTTTGCTTAAGTGGTTCAGTAGAATTTGCAAATGTATAAAGGAGACATGGCAAAAATGTGGATCTCCCTTGTGTCCATCATCCATAGTTATCATTGTCAGGGTCTTGAGCTACAGTAGAAGAGAACAGAGAAATTACTCTCTCCAATTTGAAATAGAACAGTGATAAAATACTAATCTTTCCAGACCAAAAATACTGCAGTGTCAAACTTCTCTGAAATTATGGACTGATAAACTGAGAAGGTGGTGAATGGAGGATACCTTTTTAAGATAGTGGTCTCTAATGAAATAGTTCTCCTTGGTTTGATGAGGCAACTTTGGGTGGAACTCTACCCTAGCAGCTTTACCATGATGATGAAAAGATTTAATTTAACAATTTAATTGAACTTAGAAATAGTTGCTGTCATGTATTTCATGCTTCTGCCAGCCTCCTTCAGTAGGCAGTCTCATAGTTGTATCTTTGAATGGGTTAAATCCCAAATGTTATCTTAGATCATGAACTGGAGTTGTTATTTTCATAGGAGTTGTATGGAAAAGGTGGTAAACAGGTTTTAACACAGTACAGTCTTTAAATTCAGAGGGGCTGGATTTTATGGAAAGATAGGTGCTTTTATAAAATGAGTTGTCTTTAGAAATTATCTTGAATGGCTTATATTGCTTAATAGTGCCAGAAAAAAACAGGCGTTCTTTTATGCTCTTAACCCAGTGCATATTTTCACTCAATTTCTTTATTAACTCATATGTCCTTCAGCACAGGGAGTTTTGGATTGGTGGAAATGTAAATGCAAATTTAGATAGGACTCTAAATGAAATCTTCATGTGCTCTCTTGAAAAGAGTCTAAGAAACTAAATAGTACTGTAGTGTGTTACAACTTACTGTGTGCTTTGTAAACTCTAAACATGGGTGCAGCTAGCAAAAATTGGAAATCATCCAGTTCAGTGTTCAAGGATTAGACAAACAGAGTGTAGTCTGTTGTGTTAGCAGCGAAATAGGTTACAAGTGGGAAAAGAAAATAAGAGATCCTGTTGAAGACATACGGTTTCTTTTTCTTTTATTTGCTTATAAAGAAAATTCTTCAGACCAACCTATTTCTTGACTTAAATGTTGTATTCTAATGCAAGAGGCTTTGGGTAGCCCATGAGCTTCCACTCCAAATATTTTAAAAAATTGATTGAAAACTTGGTTCTTTCTGTGGGTGTCTGAAGAGGGGCAAATGTTGAAACATGTTGCGAAAGCATGATGCAAACCCCGTGACTTGTGTCCTTGCTTCTGACGTTAGAAGGCAGGTATACAAGGACGGGCTTGCATGATAACATCATGGTGTCTGTTTTTGCATCATCCGAGTTAGTAGTAGTTACTATGGCCTTGTGTCCTAAAATGATGTCACAGCATCAGGGTTATGCCACCTTCCTGTGCCCCTCAGCTGGCTGAGGAAAAGGGAGAAGAAAGTATGGTCCCATCAGAAAACAAGCTGCCTTCCCTTGCTTTAAAGTCTCTGGATTCTCTATTATTAAGCAGTCTTTCAATGGGCAACAGCACAGTTATATTATTTTTCAGAGGCAATTGTTGAGCGCCCAGCAGCTGCTTGCAACTAAGAAAGCTAGATTCTCACAGATTGATCAGAAGGCAAAATGGGGGGTTAGATTACAGAAATTTGGCTCCTGGAGAGGTTTTCTTTAGCACTCGATTTATCTCTACTGTAAATTCATTAGGGCAGGGGGGTCCTTGATCCTTTTGCTAATCGTCAGGGAGCTGGTGGCCCATTTTCCTGATAGAATGTGCCAATGGACCACCAAACGTGTCATACTTTGCAAGCTGCCATCCTCTCTCCCAGGCTCTGAGAAGCCCTTTGTGGAAGTTGAAGGACTGATTGGGATCCTGCTGGTGACCCTGCAAAGGGCTCATGAGGGAGGTTTTCTAACAAGCAGAAGTTGTAAGGCAGGAGCGTCCATCTGGTTCTGGACCAAATAAAGGCGAGGGTAGGCTTTGATTTTGTGTTTAAAATTTTAAATTTAAAATTCTCCAGGCAAGTATTTAATCATTTTTCCCTTTTGTCATTTTAAAATTGCATGTCTTTTGGAGCTTTCTGGGAGCCACATCCAATGTTTTGCTGAGGGGCATGTGGATTTCAGGTTTTGGATCTCTGCTGCATTGCCTCTTTTCCCCAGGACCCAAGTTTATTGGGAAGCTAGAGCTGGACTGTCTTTTTTACTGATCAGTCAAGAGTAATGCCCAAGAAGTGTCAGGCTATTATTTGTTGAGAAAGATTTAGTCCATTCCTTGCACCCAAGGAGAGAAGACAAGAGTTCAGAATAGATCAATCTTGCCAGCTATAGCAGCAATTCCACAGTAGCTCTGTGGGCAGCATGCTGGTGCCCCATGACAGTCAATTGTAAGTAGTCAATCCATAGATATAATGGAACTGTCACCTTACACTACAGTAGTTTCAACATGCCAGCAAATCCCGCAGTCTCTTGCTTCTTCCCTCTGCAACATATGGAGAGTCTAAGCTAGCTAGTACTTCTGCTGCCACGTTTCAGGAAAATCAGTGGAAGACACACATAAGAAGCTGGTGCTTCCTAGAATGTTGTCAGTTGCAAAATTAATTAGTTGGGGTACTGTGCCTGCTTGTGTTCAGATGCCCTTCTGGACATCCTGTCATACTCTGGATAGGTCAGAGTATGAATGACAAGAGACCAATGTTCTAAGCTCTACAATTAGCCTGTACACAGAGGAAGGAAAAGAGGTGACCTACGTGCATTCCTTACTTGGTACATGCAGGTAAACCTGCCAAGATTATTACAGGGGCTTTGAATCCTGACACCATGGAATGAATCCCTAGATTACTGGGACATCTTGGCTTCTTCCGTTTAAACACAAATGGGAACCAGTTATAGTCAGTCAAGTATTTTATTAATTGTTTGAGCAGGCTGGAGAGCAAAGCCTTCTCTTACAAATTAGCTTGGAAGAGCCCATGCTTGTTCAGGGGAAAAACTTAGTATAGCTGGGGGTCTGCAAAAAACAAAGCCCTCTAGAAGTCCTTCATTGCTTGCAGGTGTTGAGGTGTCCAAGCATAAGTAGAAATGAGCTGCAGCAAATAGGGACAACATCCAACCCCTTCTTTTCATCCCAGAAATTCCTCTTATCTCTTGGTCTCCTGTTCCTTTAAAAGTCTGGGGACTCTTTGGCAGTCATCCTGATCTCCCTGTGGAAGGCTGAGGACTGTAAGATTTGTTTTGCCTTTCCCAATGGAGGAAAGAGCAGTTCCCTCCACCCAGCAGCCCTCTGCTTCCTCCTAGCCTGCCTTCCTCTGTTCTCATCTAGTGACCTCCAACCCAGTTTTAATCTTCCCACTAGCGTGATCAGTCACTTGTTCAGTTCCAGGGAGGACATGACTGGATGAACACATGATGATCATGCCCCCATCAGCTCAGTTCCAGGCAGAGGAGGATGCTGGGGCAGTGACTTTCAGCTTCCTTGGACAATTGCCCAGTGCAAGTGCAATAGGCAAAAAAAGTGGCAAGTGGGTGCCTGCCTTTTGTGCAGATGAGCAAGAAGCAGATGGTCCAGAATGACCACAGGCTGGGCTCAGATTCGAAACGTGGTAGCTTTTGTGGCCCCAGATGATACAACTACCTATTATACAAATGTTCAAATTAAACAGTGTTGCAGTGCTCACTGAGTTGTAATATCTCAGCCATCTCTGCACTCTCTAGGCCTTCACAGTTTAATGTTTCTGGATTGTTTTGCAAACAAAAAGTCTGTCTAGCTCTGTCTAGGACCTCCAGAACAGATTTCATCTGAACCTGAGAAGAAATCTTTTCCTAGTTAAGGGAAAGGAGGGAATGAAAACAAGCAACAAGGAAAACATAGGTGTACAGGTAGTCCTCACTTAACAACCAATTGTTTAGTTCAGGCTTACGATGGTGCTGGAAAACTGAGTTATGACTGGTCCTCACACTTATGATTGTCGCAGCATTCCCCCGTGGTCATGTGATCACAGTTTGGGTGCTTGGCAACCGATTCGCATTTATGACGTTGCAGCATCACGTGGTCATGTAATCACCATTTTCAACCTTCCTGGCCAGCTTCTGGCATGCAAAATCAATGGGGAAACACGTGATTCACTTAACAAACACGTGGTTTGCTTAACGGCCATGGTGATTCACTTAATGACCACTGCAAAAAGGTCATAAAATCAGGTCAGATTTGCTTAATGACTGCTTCGCTTAGCAACTGAAATTCCAGTCCCAGTTGTGATCGTTAAATGAGGACTACCTGTACATTCATTGCAGCAGCACCATTGGGCATACAAGGTTGGGATATTGAAAACCCATCACCTGGAGAATTATAGGGATAATGGGCAGCCTCCCTTTTGTGCATCTCAGCCAGAAGTGTTCATTTTTAGAAGCAAGAAGGACCAGAAGCTGCAGTAACCTAGAGGCGTTCCCTGCTCCTTTCAGCAACAGCAACAGGAAATATGAAGAACACATTAGCTTATTTCTAAAGTGCAAGTCTCACAGACATAAGTTTTCTTTCCAAGTTTTGGATACACTAATCACAGCTAAAAGAGCAACATGAAAGCCTGTCAATGGTGATACTGTGTGGGCCAGCAGCCACATTTAATTGTCTGCCCTGTCATATTCAGGTTGCTTCTGGAGTGTCATAGAAGCCCCCTGCAGCTTTCCATGTGTTCCTCCTCCTCTTAAATTTATTAGCCACCCAACTCCAATGGGTTCCTTGATTGTCCAGACTGCTGTTTATTGGCCCAGCAAATCTCTTTATTCAAATCATCTTCTCAAAGACTAGTTGATTGCTTGGTTGTACCATGACAATGGTGACTGAGTTACCCATGAAGTTTTATTTTATCGTATTCCTGTTTTTCCTTTTCACTGAAAACCCCAAAGCTGTTTCAGTGGAATCAAAACAAAAGGCAGTGATCCGATGCAGCAGGAATGCAGGAGTTGTAGTCCTCCAGATGTGGGTCCACTACCGTCCCAGCAGTTCCAGACAGTGTAGCTATTGGTGAAAGATAATGGGACTGTAGCAGTACCTGGAACAGCACAGGTTCTTCTCCCATGAAGTACAATAAAATAAAGTGCCACTGATGCAGGTGTTAAGAAAAACTGGCCCGGGACATATTCTTTGTTGTGCTGAGTAACTTTGGCCACCATTTTTACTACTCTGCCATTTGTGTTTCAGCTCCAGGAAAATAGTAAGTGCTACCATATCTTTATTAGGTTATAATTGCAGTAATGTTGTAGAAATAGGATTCTATGGCACATGATTATTGCTCTTGAACTTTACAAAATATACGTTGCCAAGTTGAATCTGCACCTGTATCAATTCACTATTAAACCATAGGGATGTAATGGTTTCCCAACTACCAGCGAAGGCTGTTTTACTGCTGTTCTGAAATAAAAAAAGATGTACAGTATTGCTGAAGGAAAAGGATGGCATAACAAAAGGCTTCCTCTACTTTGTTGGGGTCATCAGAATAATACCAGGATCATATTGGACACAAATGTAAGGAAACCTGTTTTGCAGCATACGAGGATGTGATTTCTAAATCCTCATGCAGTCGTCTTCTATCCATAAGATCCAAGTGAAGAATATTAACCTTGGGGTAACACAGAATATTTAAAGTCTCTTAGAGGTGAGCTTTTGCAGCCCCAACTTAATGACTTGGTAAAGTATGTGGATTCTTCAGAATAATCTTTTATTCTGGAGAAGAAAGTAAATGAAAACATTCATGCATGTTAGAACTAAGATTTAAAGTCTGACCCTGTTACATTCTCATCCATTGCCATGGCGCTTACATTGAAAAAAGCCTCATATTTTTCATATTGGTCTGGAGCCTTACCTAGCAACAAAATCCTTAGTTAAAAGTTCATTGGAACAGACTGGCCTCAAGTGCTCTGACATTTCAAAGGATGGTGTATGTGCTTTGGGGAAATAAGAAAAGCATCACCAAAATGCAGGATGACCATTCTGATGCATGAGATGGGGCCTGCATGTGACCCTAGCCCCATTTTTGTGGCCTTGGAGCCCACCAGAATGGTTTGTTTGGGTTTTTACATGGCCTTCCAAAAGGGTGAACAATTTGATCCTGTAATGGTATGTGGGAAAGACCTTGGGAAACAGAATGAACAGATGCTGCCTAGGGAATGGTCAAATAAGAGACAGCGTAGCCTGCTGCTGCATAGTGGATGGAGCAAGAGGCTCAGGAGGGACCCTTCATAAGTTTTGGGGCTGAAAAGGTGATGGTGGGAGAATTGTACTTCCAGATTTTCAAGATTATGTTAAGGTGGTTTTACAATAAAGTAGAATTAGCTTATCTGGTCGTGTTTCCTGTCTGGTCTACCTGGTAAGGCTGATAGGTCCCACCTGTTTGGGTGACATTACAGCACCAATGCCCCACCCCTGTGGCCCTCAAATGCCTTTTCTTAAAAAAAAAAAAAAAGGCTTCCTTGGGTGCAATAACATTACTTTCTCTTCTAATGGATGGTAAGAGTTGTTGGGAGTCAGGTAGCATATATTAATAAATTATAAGTAGTCCTTGTTTAACAACCACTCATTCAGTAACCATTCAAGGTTACGACAGCACTGAACGAGTGGTACTTATGACTGGTCCTTGAAGTTCTGGCCATCCCAGCACCCCCATGGTCACGTGATCGTGAGCTTAGCAACCAGGTCGCACTTACAGCGGTTGCAGAATCCCACAGTCACCTGATTGCCATTGTGACCTTCCCTGCTGGCTTCCCACAAGCAAAGTCAATGGAGAAACCATCAGGGAAGGTCGCAAGTTGCTCTGGTAAGTCCCTTGCACTCTCCCCCACCCAGCAGCAGCCACCCCTGGCCCTGCCATGCTTGTGCTGTGCCACGTGGGCTACCCACACATCCTCCCCCACCTGAGACTCGCTTAACGACCCGCAAACCTCGCTTAAAGATGGCAATGGGGAGTGCTGCGATTGCCGTCGCTAAGCAATGCAGTCACGTTGATGTCATGCTTTATGATTGCATCACTTAGCAACAGAAATTCTGGTCCCAATTACTGTTGTTAACTGAGGACTACCTGTATTATTATTATTAATCAATATACTGTTTGGAAGGCTCTATTAAAAACTCTTCTAAGAATATAAATTCATTATTAGTATACACAAATAGTGTTTAAACTCTTTTATATCTCAGAGACAGACACAATCCAGATTTAATCAATTGAAGACTGCTTGGGAAGCAACAAAAGGTATTTGGATCTTTGGGGGATTTAGGTTTATTAAGCAGTTTACTGTGAACATAACTCTGTTGTACCTACTTTTCATGTGGCAGTTGGAATTCATTGAGGATATATCCCATTATGATAATGCTCCAACTTGTTCATGAGTTTTACTGTATAAGAAGACACTTGTTTGCAGCATTATTAAAATTAAGGGTCTTGAGTCATTTAGGATTGGAACTTCCTTTCTTGGTCACAGATGATGGTCCTTCATTTCCATTGTAAAGAAAGGGAGGGCAAAGGAATTCATTTTAAAATATTGTGGTACCTGAATATTCTTCTGTTCCAAAGCTTGATGGGGGAGCTCTTTCCCGTCTTTTTTTTTTTTTAGCCTCCTTAGGTCTGAGACCTCAATAATGATCTCAGTTTCACCCAAAGCCTCTTCTGGGTGCCAGAAAGTACCTGGGATTAGCACCTCTTACTTAAAGGGATGTCAGAGTTCAGGTCCAACATCTATCTGGGAATAAGGAAGCTGTGTGGCTGGGGAGGTCTATGTTCAGCACCAGCTCCAGTAAAAGGCACTTGGATTGCAGGGCTGAGCAAAGCTTTGATGAGGGCTGCAGCCACGGCTGCTCCAAATAACCAGGGACCAAGAATTCCACCCATTTTGGTGTCTTCTGAGGGCCACAGGGGATGTGGCTGGTGACTTCATGAGGTTGCCATAGGTGGAGCCAGAATGGTAACCTGCTTTTAGGGTTTCGTTGGAGCAGTTTAAGAGGCCAAATGGGAATCTTAATGGGCCTATTTTTCCCCTTAAATCTCCAAAAGGCAAAAATTACCTTGTTTGGAAGAGCTGTGGGAACAGCAAGCCCTTAGCTTGTTGAATGAGTCATCTGGCTCAGTATAGGGCAGTGAAATAATAATAATAATTTGACCTTAAAGTGCAATAACCTCCTCATCTGTTTTGCTAAAGGGAGTAAATAAATACCATAAAGTATAAATAAAATACTTCCCTGTCTCAACTGTGCAGACACCCTCCATCCCCTTTTAACTGACCTTTCCATTCTTTTCCTTTTCTAACCATGTCTGCAGACAGCATCTGCTTGGGAACCTTCTGGGATAAAGATCCGGGATCCAAGATCAAATGAAGATTTATATTTGTAGGAATGGTAGAACTGCACTTTTTTTTTAAGCATAGATAAGTCTGTAGGAAGTCTTCAGGTTGTTGTTTTTTTTGAACTCTGTTGTAATTTGGCACTGAATAAACCTCCCATGTGCTTTATTAGTTGCATTTTACTGCTCTGTTTTGCTTCAAGTTATCATGCCTTAAATATCGTTCCTTGGCTTAAGGCTGCAGCAAACAACATTTTATTCCATGTATGGACTTAGCCTTCAGTGCTGTTTTCCTTAGAGGCAGTTCATGCATTGGGACTTTAGTATGTCCAGCCAAAGAGGTAGTTGGACCATCTTCTACCGTGGGTTTGATAAATGTAAAATCCAGGCTTCTTTACCCCCAAGTCAGAAAGTTAAATTTCTTTAGGGGAATTTAACTGGGAAATTAGAAACATCAACAGAACTGATTCTTAGACAGCTTTCCTTCTTCCTTCCTAATAGGTGATTTAGGTCCTGAAATAGCATCTCAGTGTCTGCAGAGTTAGTTTAGCACTCTGGAATGATCCATTACTGCCTGATAAGTAGCTGCTTTAGCTTGGATGACTGAACAAGTGCAGGCCTACCATCTAGTATGCAAAAGGGAATTGCCATTGTCCATAGTGGGATGAAAACTCTAATGATACATTAAATTAGTTTAGCAAAACCAGGAGCTGAAAATGGATAGCTTGTTTTCTCTTTGGCTCTGTTTTGGCGTATTTTGTTCCTGGGGAGTTATTTGGTCTTTCTCTTTGTTTGGTTTGGTTTTGCTTCACTGGCTGAAGTGAAATGTTGGATTTAAATTCTTTAGTTATCACTCTGTTTGCTGAGACTGAACAGTTACTGTTGTGTTGGAGAGTTAGGCAAACAATAGGTTTCTGATGTGTTCTGGGTGAAGGTTGGAAGCATGTAAATATGTGTAGAGGTCAGTTGATTTCTAGTATAAGTGAGTGCATATTTCTCTATTATGTAGTTTGACAATAGAAAGTGAGCCAGTTAAATGGATTCATCTATGCAGAGGTTTGCAGAATGATTCCTACTGAAGTCTCAATAAGGACATTGACAAGAGAACCTGTCAATGAAGGACATTGACAGGAGAATTTGTCCAGGCATCCTGATAAGATTTCACCCACATCTTTCAGGTAGAAAGGAAACTTTGGGGGATCAGATTTGAAGTTCTTAGTGGTGTGTGAAGCCATATGGGTACCCGTGTTCTGACTTAGAAATAAATGTTTCCCCTAAAACTGAAGTAATTGTGGGAAAGAATAAAATGACAGTGATTGATGGTTTGGTACATTGCAGCAGCATCACAGAATGTTATGCTCCCTTAGCACGCTTATCCTATAGCCTTTCCAAGACTGTCTCTGCTGTCTGTACTCTTCCTTGGTGATTTGACTTTCTTGTATGTGTCCATTTTCACTGTTAGATCATCACAGTGATGCTGTGTAACCAGATTGGCTTCTTTTGCTGTATCCCATTCTTTTTCCTCACTGGAATAGTTTGCCTTTTTAGTACTCCCTTTGTTAGAAATTAATAACTATCTTGTGCTTCTCCCCAAACTGCTCCTGGCACTGAATCTACTTAGCATTACTTTGAATTTATTAAAATCTGCTTACTTGAAGTGTAAGATATATTTTAGTCAACACTCAGCTTTAATTTCCTTAAGACTTGAGAAATTCAGCATTATATGGCCATTTTCCCCTTGTTCTTAAAATTTCCATGTTGTCTTTTGAAATTGGTTAGCATTAAGTCAAGAATAATTGGCTCTCTTGCATCTACATCTATCCTGATAAGGAGAAATTTCTCCAGACGTTTAGTTGGGAAATTGCTTGAGAGGTTGTATTTGTTGGATGTTAGGGTAATTAAACTCCAATTTCACCATTAAAAAGAAGGACCTAGGGCTATAAACTGGCATATACTGTAGATCCCAATGTCTAAAGGATTTTCCATTTGGGATTCCTGGCAACAAAATGCAAGTATGCATAGAGAAATAGAGGTGAGCTTTTCACACCATTGGCTAATGAGAATGAGTGGTGTTTCCAATCTTATAATATCATTGTTTTTAAGACAATAAAGCTACCCAGTATCTATTGCCCTGTTATAGTGACAGTGACTGTAATAAAGAACTGAACATCTATTAAGATATGAAATAAATTCTGCCCCAGAAGGAGCTGCTATAGCACATATATAGCACAGCGTAGCTTAGCTTGAGGGACTGCCTGTCTCCCATAGTATCTGGCCAACCAGTTCAATCTGGCAGGGTTAGCACACTGTGGCTTCCATCGATTTAAACAATGCCACCTATTGGGACCCTGGAAGTGCACCTTCTCTGTAGCAGCGCCTACCCTTTGGAATGAGGTTCCTTCTGAGATGCAAACAGCCCCCTCCCTATTGGCATTTCAAAGGGCCCTGAAAATGTGACTCTTTGCCCAGGCCTTTGAAAAGGACATTTGCCCTTCCTCCCCCATTCCCAGTAGTTCCCATCCGGGTTGTTTTCTCAGCCATCTCTGCTCTTTTGTTTTGTTTTTGTGCTTTGTATTGTTCCTCATTTTTAAATATTTTTAACAATTTCTAAACCTCCCAGAGATGCTGCGAGTCAGGTGGCATATAAATTTAATTAATTACTGTTATAAGATCAGAAAGGGACGCAGTGCCGCTGCAGGTTAAACCGCTGAGCTGCTGAGCTTGCCAATCGGAAGGTTGGTGGTTCGAATCCGCGTGACGGGGTGAGCTCCCGTTGCTAGTCCCAGCTCCTGCCAACCTAGCAGTTCGAAAACATGCAAATGTGAGTAGATTAACAGGTACCGCTTCGGCGGGCAGGTAACGGCGTCCATTTAGTCATGCTGGCCACACGACCATGGAAGTGTCTATGGACAAACACCGGCTCTTCGGCTTTGAAACGGAGATGAGCACCGCCCCCTAGAGTCGGACACGACTGGACTTAACGTCAAGGGAAACCTTTACCTATAAGATCACAACACAAGAGCCAGTGTTTTTGAACACCAAATTTCCCAGTATCAGCTGAACCCACTATTTTTTCCTTAAAAAGCTTATAGGTATCCAGTAGATATAAAACAATTTTAATTGAATAGCTTGTAATTTTAAATCTATGGAAATGTGATCTGTCTATGCCAAAACAGCCTTACATTAATATTTGTGAACCGGAGCTTCCACTTCTTTATTCCATGCCTCTCCACACTCTGGAATATTTGACAGTTACCTATTCTAGCAACTTTTGTAAATAGCTATTATGGGCGTATTATTTTGCAAAGAAGATTTTCAATCTCCTAATGCTAATGGATTATGTGAATTTAGGAGGATCAAAAGAATCAAACAGGATCTGGCTTGCAAAAAATTCCCTAGAAGCGAATTTAGCAAGAATGAGAATGCAATTGGTACATAATTGAACTTTACAGCGACTGCTCAATTTATTTGTTAATTACATTTATATTCTGCCTTTTTATTCATACAACACTCAAGGCATCTTACAGCAATTAAAAATACAAACTACAAAACATTAAAAGCAAGGCAAAATTAAAATCAGTATCATTACAATCAGTTCAATTAATAATTAAAAACTAGGTGAAAAGGATAGGATTTCATGGTTTCCTAAATAATGGGACTCGGAACTGCATTCCATAATGGGGGTGGGGAGGGGGGCACACAGAAAAATGTCTTCTGCCCTTTACCAGGTAGCTGATCTTCTGGCTATAAGGGAGTTTCCCAAAGAATATCTTCTGCTGATTGAAAAAAACAGGCAGGTTCATAGTAGAGGAAGCAACCCCAGATAATCTCCTAGATTTAGGGGTTTAAAGGTCAAGATGAGCACCTTAAATTGTGCCCTGTAGAAAGCCAGTTTGGTGTAGTGGTGAAGGTGCCAGGCTAGACACAGGGAGACAGTGAGTTCTAGTCCTGCCTTAGGCATGAAGCCAGCTGGGGGACCTTGGCCCAGTCACTCTTGCTCAGCCCTGGGAAGGAGGCAATGGCAAACCACTTCTGAAATCTTGCCAAGAAAACTGCAGGGCCTTGTCCAGGCAGTCTCTTGGAGTCAGCAGTGACTCAAAGGTACAACAACAACAACAACAAAAGGTAACAGGTAGCCAGTACAGATTTTCCATATAGGTGTAATATGATCCCAGTACAGACTAGCTTTTGCATTTTATACCAGTTGCCATTTTTGACGCTTTTCAAGGAAGACTCACTTAAGGCATATTGCAGTTGTGAAGATGGGATGTAACCAAGGCATGAGTAATAGTCACTAAATCCATTGGATTAGTAAAGCCACAGTTGGCACACTAGTGTGGTTGTACAAACACACTTCTTGCCCATAGCTGCTGCTGCAAATTCAGAAATAGCTGGACCTGGGTGGGTCGAACACTCACAGAATGTGAAATTTGTCTTTTTGTGGAAGTGCATTTCCATCCAAAACAGGCCTCATCCTGACCTCCAACTCCAGCTTTCCTCTTACCAACTGTATCTTGTCTTGCCTGGGTTTACTTTCAGTTTACTGTCCCTCATTGAGTACATTATCAAGTTTAAGCAACATTCAAGGGTACTGATTGCTTCTTTGCAATTCCATGGTAAGGAGCAATAGAGCTGTGTCATCAGCATAGAGTACTGATTTCATATAGATGTTGGGCAGTGTAAGGGGCAAGATAGAGCCCCATGGGACACCATAGCTCAGTGACCTAGGTGTCGAATAGTAGTCTCCAAGCATCACCATGAAGGATTGGAACCACTGCAGAACTGGCTGCAAGAACCAATTCCACCAGATGGCCCCAAAGGACTATAGTTAATGGTAAGGAAAGCTGCAGAGAGGTCCAGAAGAACTAACAAGGTTGCATTCCCCGCCCCCCAACTACTTTCTGGCCAGGGCAATTTGAGGGCCATATCCTGGATGAAACTCAGATTGAAATGGGTCCAGTTAGTCAGTTTTAAAGAGATGCATCTGGAGCTTGAAGACACTATCTTCTCAGTCACCTCACCAAAGAATGGAAAATTAGTGGTATTTAATTACAAAGATGATCTTGGTCCAGGAGGGCTTTTTCAGTGAAGGTCATGTAACTGCCTCCTTTAAGGAAATGGGAACATATCCCTCACTCAGGGGGCCCCATTGTTAGCAGGGTAGTTCTCCCTTATAAATAACACAAGTTGCATCCCAGTCAGATGGGAAGTCGCCATTATAGTCCCCATATGTAAAAAAGGAGACAAGGGTGACCCAAACAATTACAGACCTATAAGCCTTATTGGAATTGTGGCTATCGTGTGAAATATAGCAGGCAGCTGGATGGGGAGCCTATTGAACAAGTGAATTATTTCACCTATTTAGGAGTGGCCTTCACCAACACAAGGTCGTGGGCAAATCATTTTAAAAAAAGCATGGTGGGGGCTGAGGCAAGTACCCAAAAATTAGATAAATTTATTTAATTACAGTTACCCAGGTACTTTGACCACCATATTGAAAGTATTTAGGGCAAAAATAGTCCCAGTGCTGACCTATGGCACAGAACTGTGGGGCCTTACAAAAGCTACCTTGCTTGAACAAGTTGAGACCCATTTTTTAAGAAGCATATTGTGATGGTTGCCTTATTCCCAAAGAGACACAGACTCACTTAGTCAGGGCTAAGGATTTCCGGTTTATTAGGAATAGAATGCATACACAGAAAAAGATGGGAATGAGCACATGGCGTGCGAGGTAGCCGGTAAATACCCGCGGTGTGGACCTGGTCCTTCTCCACCCCCCATTGTCTCAAAGTCCTGATCCGGAGTCTTGATGGGGGATCAGGGTGCGATTCTGGAGTCTCGATGGGCGATCAGGGGGATTAGCGCTGATTACCTCTGTCCTCTTCCTGTGTCCGGCGCAGGTGTGTCCCCCAGGGTAATGCAGAGATGTCAGGGAGATAGGATGATGGCTTCTCGGGTCAGGGCAAAGGTATGGCTCCTTTGTCCTTTATTGGTATTTGTCTTTTAGTGCTTAAAGGATTATCACTAATTCCTTCCTCTTTCCTTCCCTTCTCTGGAAAGGCATGTTCCCCGTTGTGATGCATGTATGCATTGCAACTGGGGACATGACACATATTGGGAACTGACAAGAATATGTCAGCCCCCACAGCCAGAGCAGAAACAGATATCCACTCCATACGTAGCCACTCAGCAAAGTTTTTACCTATTGGCAGAGGATCCATTCAGTACCCTGATTTTTTTTTTTAGTCCGTTCAATTGTGTCTGATTCTTGGCAACTGCTTAGACAAGTCCCTGCAGTTTTCTTGGCAAGGTTTTAGGAAGTGGTTGCCATTGCCTCCTTTCGAGAGAGAAAGTTGCCTCCTTCCTAGAGAGAAAGCTAAGAGAAAGTGACTGGCCCAAGGTCACCCAGCTGGCTTTGTGCCTAAGGCGGGACTAGAACTCACGGTCTCCCAGTTCCTAGCCTGATGCCTTCACCACTACACCAAACTGGATTTCTTAGGACCCTGATAGGCTACCCAAAATATGTTTCACTGAACAAATAAGCCTGGCTCAGCCCACCTCCTGGGTAAATTGGCTTACCAAAGTTATTTTACAGCATGGGTTTTCCACCCAGTATTTACTCTCAACTGCCTCCCATGCAAATAAATTTTTTAAACAGAAAGTCCTAGATATCAGTGCCCAAACAGACATGGCATTACAGGCAGAAAATAGATCTTTAAATTGGTTGGCTAAGAACAAAACCACTTTCCAAACCAAAGAATACCTGTCAGTGAGTTTGACACAGTTTCTAAGAAGGGCCTATTCTAGAGCAGAATTTGAGTTGTTGGATTCCATGGCCAAATATGGATGCTTCCATCACTTGCCACATTGTGAAAGGACGTATATATGCGGTGCTTCAGCCGTGAAGATATTGCTCATGTTTTGTTTGATTGTCAACTGAATGCCCCTTTTAGGCTTAGATATGTAAAATCCCTACTTGAAAGAACAGCCCACTGGGACCTGAATCGCAGATTGTCCTATTTCCTCCTGGGCTCTGATGTATACATTGTGAGCAGAACTGCCAAGTTTATAGACAAGGCAGTTCAGCTAAGAATCCATTATATTGAACAGACTGGGTATCATGCAAAGGTGATGTATTTATCTGAACGTTGATTCTTTGTATTTAGCACATTTGTATTTTATTATTGTATTTTCTTTTACCTATTTTATCCTGGAAATAGGCCTTGGATTTTACTTTTATTTTCTTTGATATGGTTTTAAGGTTAATCAGTCAATAATCTCACTCACTCAGGGAGGCATTAATCATCTCCCACAACCATGGAGTCAGTCCCAACCTGGTCAATTTTTAATTGGGTAAGAAAGGCTTGAGCAAGCAAATAGTGCATCTTACCTGTCTACAGAGCTTCTCCATATGCTCACAACAACACCCTGAAAACAGTCCACATAAGCACAAATACATTAGCTCCAGAAGACCCATGAAAGTAGATTTCTGGTTGGTAACATTTGTTATTCATCAACCTGAAAAAATAGATCTGCCTTATAATATAAACTCCGATCTGGGAAATTAAAAATCCCATCTCTGAATGAAAAATAGGCAGGAGTGGGATGGGAGAGAGAGTTCCTTCAAAGGAGCTTCCAAAATAACTCAATAAATCTCCCAGAATACATTTAGGAATGTATAGAAGAACATGAATGCTATAAATAAGCTGTGCTGAAAATACTCCTTTCCTTTTAATATTAAAATTAAATTTAATATTTCCCTAACTGCTCAGTTTAAGTGAGGCCCCTCCATTCTATCATAATATATTGCTCTTTTCAATACAGGCATATTTAAATTCTGTTCAGTCGTCTGATACATCTCTGTATCAGAGGTTTTGAATACAGCAAAACCTCAGTTTAAAGGGCTTTGAATACAATGGATAATTTCCCCCCAGAACCTCCCCCTCATTATGTTTGTTTTAATTGAAGGTTTGTTCACTAATTAATGTTTTACTGCAAATGATATAAATTGAAGCAAATGATGCAAATGTGTATTTAATGGGTGTGCCTTCCCCTGCAAATGGTCCATTAAATTGAGACTTACTGTACTTTCAAAATGTTTTAAAAGAAACTGATGTTGACTATATAGCAGCTCCCAACGGCATCATTTCAGATTTAGACAAATTATATGCAATATTATTTGTTAAATTTATAGCCTGCTTTTCTTTCAGGAACTCAAGGCAGTCTCCAGGGTTTTTTGGTAGCAGTTCATATAGCAGGTTGGTCTGAGAGAATCCTCAAAGTAACCCAGAGATGCCTGGGCTGACAGTATGGTACCTGGGTCTCCTCAGTCCTAATCTGACACTTAACGCTGGCTACCAGTAGTAACATCTCACACATACCTGCACAGCTCATTGGGAGAGCATTTCCCATCCTCTGAGCATTTGTGTTTGGACCATGAACTTTCTGGGCCAAAATTCTTTCTGCTTTTCCGTGGAGGACCCTCGGGGCTCCAATCTAGCTATCCTCTTACTTCCTTCTCAGTGCCCAAGTCCTCATCTGAAGACCTTCACTTTTGGCACTTTTGAGTAGAAACTGTCCGTTGTGAGCAGTCCCATTGCTTAGCATAGCGCAACAGTTCATAGTAAAGCAAACATTTCAGGGCAAATGCAGGAAAGAGCATATGCAACAGTACGCTTGTTGCATAATCAGTTAATAATAAAATTAAGCAGTCCCATCCATCAGAAAATGCTGCTCCCTTCTCTTGTGCTCCCCCTAAAAAGTTATCTTACGGACCTTGAGATAGAGTGCCCATCCCTCTGCTTGTGATCTGGGTAACTGGGAGTGTTTCTGACCAGATGGCTTGTTCCTTTCCCTTGCTCACCCCCCTCCCTCAAATGTGCATACTGACATGCATACTCACATGGAAAGACATGTTTTATATGTTACTTATCAAAGTATAGTGAGCATAAAACCTGCCTGTTATCCATGTGCTCAACTTCTCTACCTTCCCAATTTAAGAATGGAGTATCCTGGGGCTGATGGGCACTTAAATGGGTATGTCTTCTCTTAGTGCTTACCGGAGCCTCCATTCCGTGACTCCTGTAAACTGCGTGTGTGCTTGCTTGCTCCTGTAGAGGGCGAGGGAGAGACACTGTGAACATCTGTTGGGGGTGGGAGGCTGGCTGAATTCCTGATCTTTTCAGGAGGTGGCTGGCCATTTATAGCCATCACAGTTTGAAGCTTTGCTGTGTCTTCCTTATTTTCTGAAATGAGCTGCTTGGTTTATTTAAGAGCTTGTGGCCCTGTTAGGTGTTTCTCTTGCATCCTGAGGCAGAATGTCTGTAGGAAACGCATATTAATGGAGAGAGAGATTGAGAGGGAGAGAGAGAAACAGATGTGCTGTATGACATAATCTCTTACCAAAGAGGATGTGTGTTTGCTTATTAAGTCTTATAAGAACTGTCCTTGTTGTGTTGTTGGTTTACAGAATTGGTTGGAATCTTGTGCTTCCTCATGACTGTGAGAGTGTCTGTGTAGAAAGGATGTCCTGTGATTGATTGATTGATTAATTGATTGATTATATGCCAGATAATGTTATAATGTTATAACGATATAATACAATATACTAATATAATAAGAGGTGTCCTGTAGCTCCCAGTATTTCAGCTTCTCTCATTATCTCTTACACATGTAACATTACATAATTGCTGGAGGTGGGATGGAGATTTCAGCATGGCATTCTTCCTACATCTTCTTTCCTACCATATCCAGTGTTACCCATTAGGAGCCTGTAAATAACTTTTTTGCTGTCACAGTACACGACAGCCTGGATCCCAACACAAATGCACTTTGGAGAGATCCTTCCATTACCTAGTAGACCTAACTTCAGGATTCCACATTCACCAATAAGCTGTTTACATGACTGTAATGATGTAATTATAAACTTAGTGTAGCTTAGAGAATATTTATAACTTAGCAGTGTGGTTCATGTTTTTTTAAAAAGTATGGTATAATGTAAGTTATTTGTGTGATGCATGTTTGGTGCATGTTTTTAAAAAGTACAATATAAGTTAATGGCATTCTCCTTTAAAAAAAAAAATTCACAGAGAGGATCCAGATTTGCCCATGTCTAAACCAGGACCTTTTGGTGCCATGACTTCAGGTAAGTTTGACTTCCTTTTTGTTCTAAAACCTAGGAAAAACAGCTGTAAGAATGTGTTGATCAGTACATTCATCTGCAAAATTAGTAGAAGACCTATCTCCTTCTTCACCTTAGACTTTGAGTTGTATATTACATGATTCTTGACAAATATATAAAGTTTTTCTTGTTTTCAGCAGTAAGAAAACACAGCAGGGGGAAGGTACTTTCAGTGCACAGCTGTTTTGGCCAGAGGCCCCTGTTCCTACAATGGCACCTCAAGGGGAAAACCACGGTCTGTATTTCATTGATATACGGCCAGATGAAACAAAGGGAAACAGCAGTCAGAAGGGGATAGTTTTCAATAGGAAACTGGTATAGGCCACAGACCAGTTCAGAAGCATATTGCAGATTTGAGTCTTCTGGCTGATCCTCCAATCCCCAGCTCCAGGCTTGAAACCTCAGAGCAGGGAATTCAGTGAAAGAAATCAGGAGCCCCGCTGGCCTCCCAAATCAACTGTTTCCAATGTCACAGAAGGTCTAATTCTAAAAAAGAGTACAAGGAAATGTGCTGGGGAAAGAGAGACTCAGCATCTCTTCTCCCTCTTTTCCACTCTTCCAGGAGGACCCAGCAGGCATTAAGGCATTAGGCGGGTTTGTCCAGGACAATGGGAGAACAGCTTTGCCCAGCAAGCATTTTAGAAATGTGAACAACGTAGAAAGTCATTCAGCCCCTTTATTGCTTTGAGTTATTGTGAGTTAATGTTGCTATGGAACTGAAAATAAAGGTGGTGTTAAAAAACATTCAACAAATGTGGGTAGGTGCTCCATTAGCAGGTTTAATCAAAGGGCATGTTAGGGAGAGAAACAGAGCTGTCAGCAGGTAAGAGAGCATTAGAAATTGCTAGTTCCCAACCAAACAGCACTAAAGATGAAAGGTCTATTCATTATTCTGCTCAACGTGGCTAATATTTATCTCATTAGTGGACCAGGAGCTGGTATGCTGACTTCACTAGCCATTTGCCATGTTACTAAGAAGGCTCAAAGTTTTCCTTACTTAGGTACTCTTTTCTGGATAAGTGATTTGTTTGCTGAAAAGCATTGTTATTTAATTTTTAATGCATTTTTAATACAAATGAACTGAGAAACATGGTTCAGCAGTGTAGTCTTGAGAATATAATAAATGATAAACCATTGTTCTATTATAAGGAACACTGGAAGAATGAGGACTGAAGATTCTTTAAAAACTGGCTAGATGAACATTTTTGTACAGTTGATTCATCTGAGTTGTGTACAATGGCTAAAACTGACTATTTGCACAGTTAGATAATAAAATTTATGAAGCAGAGGAAGTCAAAAGATAGCATTTTCCTAAAAAGAAAGGTTGAAAGTCTTGACCCATTGGTAGAATACAGGTAGTCCTCACTTAACTATGGTAATTGGGACTGGCAATTCTGTCGTTAGAGTTGTAGTCATAAAGTGTGGTGTCACATGACCATGCCAACTTATGACGGCAGTTCCAGTTGCTGCTGTTAGGTGAATCCCATGTGGTCGCAGTGTCCTGCAGTCACGTGATCGCCATTTGTGACCTCCTGCCAGCTTCCCCATATAGTTTGCTGGAAGCTGGCAGTGAAGGTCGCAAATGGCGATCACGTGACCACGGGTTGCTGCGACCATCATAATTGTGAGCTGGTTGCCAAGTCCCCAAATCACAGTCACGAGACTCTGGGGAACACTGTGATGGCCACAACTGTGAGGACCAGTCATAAGTCTCCTCATTCAGTGCCATTTTAACTTTGAATGGTCACTGAATGAGTTGCTGAATGAGGGCTACCTGTATTCGCAAAGTGGGTGCTAATCTCCCTTCCCAAGATAGAGACTTCCAGAGCGTAAGTGTGGCCACTGAGAAGGCCTTTTCTCTTGTCCCGTGCCCTGGATGAAGCATTTTACATCTTGCATTTGGAGCTGTCCTGGAGCTGTATAACAGAATTCAAATGCACGAGCACAGGATTGGAAGACTTGTGAGGGATCCTAGTGGAATGCCACCAGAACATGAGCAAGTAATACGATGCAGTAGCTAAAAAAGCCAATGCAGTTCTGGACTGCATTAACAGAACCATTGAAGCATTGTGTCATGACCACAAGAAGTAATTGATCCATTGTAGTTTGCACTGTTTAGCCCATACTTGGGAGTTCTGTATTCAGATCATGTGGTATCATGACATGCACACAAAAAAGGTGGGGCTTTCACCATTCTGCTCCTCCCAGCCCCCTGTGACTTTTCATGAACTTGATAGCTCGCTATAAGCAGCCTGATGATCTTCTGTTTGACCTCACAAAGTGAGTGAGAATATCTTCAGATCTTGTTTCATGCTAACCCAGGGGTATTTTGGTTCAGGCCTTACTGACCTTTCCACACAGCATGCATAGGGTCAAATAGTAACTAAGATATGCCCATAGTTGCATGGCGGATACAAACTGCTGAGCTTCTCGTCATTGGGCACACCTAGCTAGGCCTGGGTCAGACCACAGTCACCTCTTGAGATCACTCTGGGTAGCTTAAGAAGGGCTGTTGCTAGAGAGCAAAAGGGATTGTTAGCAATAGAGTTTGTTTTATCCTGGTCTCCCAGTCATAACAATAAGTGCTGAAGACTGGCGTTCCACTTCGGCAGAAGTTTGGATGGAGCATTGAGGCCATCTCCCCACTTCCCTGTTGAACCATAGAGAAACCTGGCAGGCAGAGGTGAGAGAAATTAACTCCCTCCTCTTCCCCCATTCAGGCCTCCATGATACATTCCAGGTTAAACATTTCCATCCAAGATTAACACTTGGATGAGAAGCTATTTTACCAGCAACCCAAGCTGACATTCATTGTAGAATAGAGAATACATCTTTCCTGTCACCATAATTTCTTTTGTCAGACTGGAAGTTGAAAAAAGATGAGGCTTCTGTCCACTCCATTACACCTATTCCTACTAGTAATCTCAAGAATTATTCCCAGAGTGTTTCCTGTTCCTTTCTCTCTGAGATAAGTTCCTCAAAATCAGGTGCACTAGAAACAGATGCACACACTTTCAGAACCAACTCCCTTACTGCTGTCATATGCAGATATATATACCTCTCTCTGCACTCATGCACACATCACTTTGATGTGTGCATGGAGTGTAAAGTAAGACACCCTTGCTTCCTGGGCTCCCTAGAAGGTGGCTGATCTCCGGGGCTGCCAGAAGTCTTGAGTCAGCTATCATGGGATAAGTAGGAAAAGAAAATCTGATTCAGGCGGGCAAGCCCAGGTGTTGGCACTGGGCAACCTAGGACCCCAAAAGCTAGTCTATCCCAGAGAAAAGAGGGACCCAGGTGGACAAAAGGCAATCTTCCCACTCATCCAGTCTCCCCCCCAGGGGACAGCAACCTTTCCTCTTCCTCAGAGATTGCTGTTCCACACTCTTGAGCAGCTAGCTCAAGGCATCATTAAAGTGCTACATTTGCGAACAGATTTGTCACCAAATCCTCCTGCAGATGGCCTTTTGTATCACAGAATGTGCCAGACTTAATTATTTTGAGAAATGACGTTATCATATGAAAGTTATCTGTGTGTCCACTTGATAAATGGACTTGGCATTTGATGGACTTGGTCACAGTTTGTTTTTTCTTTGACAGTTTTTTGCTGCCAATTTTTTGGCCAAGTTTTGTCATGAGTACTGATGGTGAGCAGGAGGGGGCCCCTATCCAGGGTGGGAAACGCATGCGTAGTATTGAGGAGTTAAGCAGCCATTCAAAGAGACACAGATCAGACCCGCCTTGACTTTTGGGGTTTATCTGTCTGGGTTTTTCCCACACTTCTTCAGTTTGTTAGGATTTTCTGTCTTATGTAGCAATAATAAAACACTAGAGACCTATTCCTTGTCTCAACGTGGTTCCTGACTGTTAGGACAAGTTTTAACCTTTTGCTGTATCTTTTTCATGAATAATAACATAATAAAAAAATGTTTAACCCCAGCTATAAATTATTTCATTATATGGTATGTATAAATATCAAGCAGGAACATGGAGTTTAGTTTCGAATCATCATCTCTAACTAGAACAACAACTACATAAAATTATCTTGTTCTAGTTCTCCTTCTTTGTCATTTTTGCTGTCTTTTTTCCTGCAGTGGGTACAGTTGCTTAGCCATTTTACTAACCTGATGTAACCCTGTTGTTAGAACATTGTGCTGATCATTTCTGCCAATCTTTCAGAACACGAAGAAGTTGATGTTGTGAATGGACTAGCGCTGAATACCAAACAGCATGAGAAAGGTGTGTTGAATCAAAGTAAAGATATTTCTAGTACTTAATGCCATGAGGCAGTTGCTGCTTTTTTGGTAACATTATATGCCCAGCATTTATATATGCACAGTTAAACTTCAAGGAAGAGTTGAGTACTTTCCTCAAAGTTAATTTACAGAATGTGTACAGGCAAAGCGTCCTTCAACACGAGCATGGTTTCTGACACATCCACGTAGTTTTCTTGGCAACAGTACAGAAGTGATTGACCTATGCCTTCTTCCACTCTTCTTACCAGCTCTGAGTTCCAATCTTGTCCTAAGTCCAACCTTGCTTAACTTTTCAAGATCAGCCAAAGTCAACTAGTTGTTACATTAAAGTAAAAATAGCATCAGTTTGCCATTGGCCGATGGAGCAGTTTTCCTGCTTGAACAGAATAAAACCGCCCAGAGTCACTGCTGTGAGATGGGCAGCTCTATAAATAAAATAAAATAAAAAGATTCATGTAAAACTGAACAGAATATTCATCAGTTAAAAGGGTATCTAGAGGGAGAACTGCAGAATGGTTGCAGTGGAACTGTGAGAAGAGGAAAAATCAACTCGTGGAAAAAAATAGTTATTGGGATTGACAATTATTTATTTTATTTCTAACCCATTCTCTAACAACGTAAAGCCTGTTGTGTGTAAAACCTACTGATTCTTTTTTCCATCTGGACCATGCTGATCCATGATCCACCTCTTCTGGGGCTGGTCTGGCAGCTTTCCAGAAGTTGTTCCTCTGTACTGGAAACTCTGATGTCTGGGATGAAACAGGCTTGCTTTTGTTAGTAAAGACCTTTAAACTTAATCTGTTTATCTATCCCACCCAGCTGTTTCTCCTGATACTTACTCTATGCAAAGTTTAAAACAGTGACTGCCTAGAAGGGTGGGGAATCAAAGGGGATATGGGATGTTTAATTTGATAGTGGTTTAAGATGTATCCCATGTTAAAATAATGAAAATCCATGAACATTCATGCCTCAGTTCCACAGTTCTGCAAGTATGGTGGTGCAAAATTCAATTCTGTTGGAATCATGAGTAAATAGTTCAGTGCATATCAGATGGATGAGATTTATGGTTTCAGGTAGATCCCAAGTGATGAAACTGAAGATCCATAAGGAATTTCATGGATTCAATTTTTATCTAGACTCTACTTTAACTCTGGGTTGGCTTGGACTGTATAGATTTACACCAAGCAATTTTGTTCCATAGTTAGTTATTCCTTTAGATTAAGGAATGTTGGAGAGGTCAGGAGTAGTTAAGGATGCATTGGACACATGGCAATAAGTAAGCATAACCAAAAGATTTGACAGACTACAGTAGAAACAGATTTCTATTATCAAAAGCCCAGAAGGTTTCCTTAAAAAAACAAAAAGCTAAATATGCCTGATATTGATTATACATGAGAAATATGCAATAGGTTTTGAATTTGGAATTTTTCAAGCTGAAAATGCCTTGTTTTAAGCTTGTAATGGTTGATTTGAATTTGAAATGGATTGTTCAGTACTTCTGGAAGTGTTCCAGTCCTGTTTTGACAATTCTGGAAGTGTTCCAAACTTGATAGAACACTTTTGATGAGATCAGAACAGCATTTTTGAATTCACGATGGGGCATTTTGAACTCAAAAAGTTTCGTCCAACACTAAATCTTATACAAAAGGTATCTGATCAATTCATTTCTGTGCTGAAGTGCTATAATAAAGATGCAGGTTAACTGCTTTGATGGGGGAAGCACTATTCATCCGCTTCAGGTGTTCAGTTGTTAAACATTACAGAGAGGTTGAAGAATAGGAAGAAGTACAATCATAACTGGTTTATATTAGATGTTCTAAAATGCAATGAAAGTATTTAATTTCTGTGCATCCTTGATCCACTCCCACTTTCTTAGTTTCGTTGTTTTGATTTGGAAATGTGATTCTTGAAATGTTGGAATAAAATTGAGGAGTCCCATATTCAGATCCTCATGCAGTTAAGGAGTGTGCTTGTTGATGTTGGGCGATCAGTATACTCAGTGTAGCATGTCTCATAGGATTGTTACAAGGATAAGAATGAGTGGGGTGGAGTGATACTAGGAGGAGAGCCATCTTGAAAGAAAGGCAGAATACAAATCTGCAGAGATACTACAGTAATCTATTTATGTGGCACACAAATTTAAGCTTGGAATCAATAACTAGGATCATGACTAAATCAGTTTGCTTTAAGTTAATGAAATGTGCGAGGGTACATATCATGAATTTAAGTTTCTTTCAAGATATTCCAACAATTTTTCCCCCTGTAGATCAGGAGTCTGCCAAAATCTGTGCTGGAAAAGGAGCTGTGACTCTTTGGGCATCTCCGGCTTCTGAGAAGAGTCTAAGGATTAGCCATCTAAAGTATACGCCGGACATCCAGCACACAGAAAGTAAGATCCAGACTGGGAGATCATATCATAGAAAAGCAAGAAGACTCATTGATCCTCTGATTCTTGATTGGGTTAACAGATAATTCCCTGGTTTAAAAAGTATAACCCCAAAGCAAAACATTTACATTTTTAACTTAAATTTGCATGCTAGGATTCAATTGCTTGACTTCTAGCTGAGTTTCAAGGATTGCTTAGAGAATATGATTGCAAATGAGCAAACATTTCAATGACACAATACAAATTTCAGTGAAATAAAGAATGAATAAGCACTTGAGTATGAGAATAAAGCCTCAGAAATTCAAAGTGTTCATTTCAAGTTTAAGTTAGGTAAATACTTGAATTCATTCATTCAAGAGTAGTAAAACAACCCATTTTTAAGGTAATGTTTTAAAATTCAGCTTATATAGAAACTTGAGATTCTGTTTTTATTCTGCTGTTCTTTTGGGGGGGAAATATCTTCTGTTTGAAAGTGGTTATGCTATCTCACTACAATGGCATTTTGTTGTGTTCAGTTAGATATATATATATATAATTATAGTAAACAAACTCTGAGCAAGAATATTTAAATGGGTACTGAGCAGGACGTGCCATTCTCTAGGATATTTTTGTTCTCATGATGACATAGATACAAGCTCATCACACTGTTCCTTTCAGGGTAAGCACCATTATACGAAGTGCAGAAAAAAGGAAGACGCAGTAAGCAAAAGAAATTGGAGGCAGGAGATAGGAGAAGGGAAAAGAAAATCTAACTCAATGTAGCTTACACTAGCTCCATTCACACAACACCTCTCCTTATTTTTGTAATCTTGCAAGCCATCCTTTCTTCTACAACATCCATACACATACTCATACCTTTTAAAAAAATTATTAGAATTTTTAGTGCATAGTAAATAGAAAATAAGAAAAAGAAAAAAAAATGAAATGAAAAAAGAAAACAAAGAATTATGACTTCTGCCCTTCTTTCTGTAGAGTAATTGCCATCTTATTCTTTCCTCTTCCTCTTTGATCCGTTTTACTCCCCAAATCCATAAATCATCAACTCAGTCTTTTCTTCATTCAACAAAAAGTCCGTATAAGGCTTCCAGCACATTTTCATACTTTTTGTTTCCTTCTTTCTCTGTCTCTCTTATTTTAGACCATCCAACTACCATTCAACTTGGTTTCTTGGTCTTCTCCTTCTGTTCATGCCATTCACTATTCATATATTTCTTTTGTTTTACAATTTGATTGTCATTTGTTGTCTCTGTATGACCAAACCACCTCAGTGTATTTCTTTCATATTAGTTACTAACTTGCATTTTATCCACATTTGTTCAGCAGCCATTCATTCTTGACCTGTTGCTTCTTGTTTTGCCACTCACTTTTCTTAAGCAAGCTGTACCGACCACATTCATCTTTCTTCTGACATACCCAACTTTCATCTCCATATAACAAGGTGTGAATGTTTGATAATATGCATTTCTTGGAATGGACCTCATAGTACTCATGCTACCTTTTCTAACAGAATTTGAAAAACAGAAAATTAACATTTCTCAGTTTTTCCATCTGCAGTAAACATTGTACCATGGTAATAATTTACTTGCTTTAATTTTTCACCATTTATGTATAACTTGCAGTTGTTCACTCTGGTGTTCCTGTCAAGTGAAACTTCTTTGGGCTTCAGTACATTAATTGCAAGTTCATATTCCTTGTTGTACCCTCTATCCTACCCTCTATTTGCTGCAAATCATTCAGGGTCTTGGTCAAGAATGCAGCATCATCTGCACACACAAGTACACACATTCATGTCTCAACCAGTATGCTGTTAACATTACCACAACCATTCTGTGTGCATTTTTCCATGAATAATATCCAAGGGGAAGCACACCTCCTTGTTTTACTCCCTGCTCAGTGCTGAACCATTTGCTAAGCATTCCGTTTATTCTCATGCACACTTTACTTCCACTGTATACTATTCTTGCTGCACTTACCTTCTATCTTACTGTCTCAAGGCCTTTTTTCATAGCCCTTTGATATTCCTCTGTTATTTCTATAGACTTACTTCTGCTATACCCAGAAAAGCATTCATATTAGCAGGGTTCATTGCCTTACCTTCAGTGCTGATGGAGGGGAGATATATATATAACATTTCTGCATCTGTTATGAGTCCACAGCTGAATCAATAGGCCACATTTTTCTTCACTGTTCTCTCTATCACACTGGGCAAGCAGAATTCATAGCCTTTCTTAACTCATTATGTAGACTGTAGGTTGGAAACTGAAGTTACTTGCTTTTTGCTTGCTGATTTCTCCACTGGTAGCAGTTTTGCTAAATTGCCATTAGTATTAGAAGTATTTATTTTATCTTTATACTATATTTATAGAGAAATATTAGAATATCATCACTAATTTCCTTCTGTAATCTTTTCCTTGTGCAGTTTTTTGGTCTCTAGCCATGAATTAATAAAGTTAAAAGTCTTACTCCCTGTCCTCTTGTGATGCCATCTCATATTTAGCAGTAGCCCTAGCAAGTCTTCTTGATCCTGCCAACAACACATAGCTGCTGAGGACAATAACATTCTATAGCAGCCTCTGCCCACCCCATAATCATAATTCTCCTAGCATGTTGTAATGTAGGAAATGGATTTTTCAACCATGGCACTGGCATACACAGTGTATACTGTTAGAAGTAGAAGTATTTAGCCATCTGTTTTAGTTATAGTAAGAATAGTAAAGACTAACGGAAGTGTGGGGTTTTCCACTCTGCTCCTTCAGGACAGCAGCAGTACTCCAAGTAGCTGAATTCCTACTATAGAGCTGCCATCTCCCAGAATCACAGTGCCTTAGTTCCAGTACAAATAAATAAAATGTATATACAATACCCTTGATTTAATTGACTAATAGAAGAAGGGAAGCTGTTAAAACAGAATGTCTGTTAAATCTGAATGGGATTTTATGCACGTATATGCATTTGTAAAATGGGAGTGGAATTTTATATGTGCAGGTGTAATTCATGCATGAAAGGGCAAATGAAATTTTATTCATGCACAAAAGCTTATAAAGTGTGAACAGATTTTGTCTGTTGTGTCCGAAGTCCACTAAACCCATCTGTTGTGATTCCACAGCTGAATCAGTAGGCCATATTTTCTTTACTGCCCCCTTTAACACACAATTCTGTTAAATCGTTAACTGCATGCAGAGTTGGACAGACAATGGAGAAAAACTCTCACTATTCTATCTTTTTGTAGCTTCTTTGTAAGCCTGGTGCTAAACTAAAGAGGCATTTTTCTTGATCGTGGACTCTGCACTTGCTGTTACACATAATGGTATCTCAAGTAATCAAAGGACATTTGTATTATCCTGACAAGAATCCACTGAAGACTTTTCTCATCTTTCCTCTCTTCTTCTTCCTTATGCTTCTTTCAAATTCCATTTCCAGAATCCCTAGGGATGAGAGCCTAAGGGGCACATGTGCCTCCTCTCTGCCCCCCATCCCAAGTTTTGTCTTCTCTTCATCACCTGCCCCAAACCAGCAGGAACAGTGCAGTTTACTGATGAGTTTCATTGACAAACCACTTAAAACAGTCTCTGTAAGGTTTAAAGCGAAGAGAAGTAGAAATGAAGATGGTATGAATCTAAGACTTAAGGACTAATTTTACTGTATGTTAAGTTTAGCCATATTTTTGAACCTATCAGTTTACCTTCTAAAATGTACATTTTCATACTTGCAAGTGCCCCCGTAATGGTTTGGAACAATTTATCTTAAAGAAGCAATTATTGGACAACAGGGCAATAGTACTCTATATATGTATTAGTAGGTAGTGCCTTTGCTCCTAAGTTTTCATGACCTCCTAAACTTTTTGGAATAAACTAGTTAATGGGGGGATGAAGAATGTCTTTTTGTTTAAGCTGTAAATTATTAATATCCGTACTCTGCCCTGCATGGGTCCTTTCTGCCTTTGACCCTTTTTTGAGAGCATGACATGAAATCAACTGTTGGTCAGTGGTCCAGAAAAGTTGATCACTCTTCATTTTCAGGTTCTTCACTATCCGGCTTCCTTCATGCTGCTGCTGGTTGACCTTTTTTTTTCCATGCTCTTTCTATATACATTTCCAGCAGCCCAAAGGGAATGTTTTCTACTACAGAAATGGCTTTATTGTGCTGATTCTCTTAGTTGTGTTTTGAAAAGGGCATTGCTGAGCTAGGAGATGATTTTTCTCCTGTATTGGGAGGGATGGGAAAATAAGTGGCACCAAAATCAGATTTTAAAACATGTTGGAGTAAATAAGAGTCATAAACTTGCCTGAAATCTAGTTTGTTTGTTTGTTTGTTTATTTGTCAAATTTTATTACCACCCATCTCCCCCCTAAGGAGGGACTCTGGGCAGTTTACAATATAAATAAAGTTTACAAGTCAATACAAACTATAAATAATACAATAAAATCTGCAATGCTGTGATAACATTTCTAGCCCTGAAAAGGAGAGTTTATGGATTTCACTCTTACAATTTCAGAGCAGTATAAAGAAGGCAAGCATTTGAAGTGTCAGCGCTATGCTTCATGTTGTTGCTGGGCTCTACAAAGACAGCACGTGATAGATTGGTGCTTCTAAATGCACTGGCTTGTTTGTAGCCTTGTATCATCTTATCTGGCAAGACTAATGAAGGACAGATATATTTTCCGCTCCCTGCCTGCATCATACTGAAATCTTCCATTCGCAGTAATGTGTGGCATTTGAAATTCTTCCTGAGAACTCTGGCTGCCTTTTTGTATGCTAGAATGAAATGTCAGTGAACAATTGTTTCTTCACTACTCTGAACTATGGCTTTGTGTTTGTAAAGGTCAGGCGTTGTAAAGGAGTCGTGTTTCTATGGGAATTAGGCAGCCTGGCTGGAAAGTGTTCCGTGCACACAGTGAAGTAGCCCACTTCTTTACTCTACTCTTCTCTGATGTATTAAATGATGATGTCTCTTCCCCTCTCTTATTCTCTCTGATACGTGTCACCAGTTCATCCAGTCAAAGAGCAAGGAGAAACCAACACAGGTAATTATTAAAGCTTCAGTTTTTACTATTTCCTCAAATATCTGTTGTTGATGCAAGCAGAAATCTTCATCGTTAAGTATTGTTTAAGTGATCTGAAAGTTTTCATTTTGCAGATGGCTGGAGAAGACTTCCTGGTGTTGACTCAAACAGGGAGATTCTGTCTGTGAAGGATTACTGGAGTGTGAGGCCAAACCTCTCTGAGAGCAGGTCACATGTAAGTAACTAACTGAAAGCCTAGGTGGGTGTGAATAATGAGGGATGCATGTGTTATCTTCTTGGATGTGCCTCTGACTTGTAATTTTAATAATTTGTATTAATAACATAAGATGTGGGAGTAACATCCAAGGAATATTACCTTTAAAAATTGGTATTTTAAAAAACTGCTTGGTTGGTTTTCATTATTTAGTATTTCTGAAGTGATTTGATAACAGCTGTCAAACAGAGGTATCAGGCCTTCCTAACTCAGTTAGGAATTCCTTCTGTACTGCGAACTTGTCCACTGCATTCTAGGCTAAGCTGGAGTAAGGAAAAGAATAAACTTGGGATCTTTATTATGATTTGCATACTTTCCAAAGTATGCCTCCTGGGAGTCATAATCTTAATCATCATCATAACGTATAGGAGGGCCCATAAGAGCCCATTCTCTTTCTTTCCTCTTCTGTCTCCCAATTGTTAACCACCTTCTGGTCTAAATACATGGTTACTGTGATCAAGTTTAGGTAATTAGCTTCTAAATCTGAGTCTATGAGAGTTTTAATATCAGAAAAGTTCATTATAGGAATAAATTCCAGCTAGATTTCCTTCACTGTAATGCTGATTGCTGATTAATAAGCAATTGCTGATAATTTGGTGATTCTGTGTCCAGTTCTGTTTGAATTTCTTCCCTTACATATTATTTACATATTTTTTGGCTTAGTCACCTAAATTTCTCTTGACTTGTTTAGATTTGGCAATAGAAGTATTAATTTATTAGATAGTAATGAAACATAGCTTGAACTGAATGTAATTCTGTTTTAAATTCCTTGGGAGGAGTCATAGTTTATTACATTCAGATCTGAGATTCACTTTTAATCAGATACATCTAACTTTGTTAAGGCATCCTTGGTTTTTCAGCTAGTTGTTATGAAAGCATATTGCACTCTATTTCATAGAATCATAGAATTTGAGGGTTGGAAGGAACCCTGGTGCAACCCATCAAGGGCAGAAACCCTCAGACCATCCTAGACAAATGGCTGTCCAACCTTTGCTTGAAAACCATGACTCCCGGAGGCAGGCTGTTCCACTGCTTAATAGATTTCAGGGTCAGGAAATTCCTCCATAGTTCCTGTTTGGATGACTGTCTGTAAAACTTCTTGTTGTACCCTTGGGCACTACAGAAAGTATATCCACAACTTCTCCCTTGTGATAGCCTTTCCATGTCTCCCCTTAGCTTTCTCTCCTTTAGGCAAAACTTGCCTAGTTCCTTTAACTGTTCTTCATAGGATTTAGCCTCCAAGCCATTACTATGTTTCTTGTTCTTCTCGGCACTCTGTCTAGTTCCTCTGAATATCTTTCAGGTATTGTGGCACCAAAACTGGACACAGCATTCCAGGTGCAGTCTGACTAGTGCAGCATATAACAGAGCTATCACTACCCATGATTACACTGTTTATATCTCTGTTGATGCAGCCCAAGATTGCACTGGCTTTTTTGGCAGCTGTAACACACTGCAGGCTAATGCTTAATTTGTGGTCTACCAGGACACCCAGATGTTTCTCACAAGTACTGCTGCTTAGCCAGGTTCTGCCTATGCTTGTACCTGTACAACTGGTTTTTCCAACTTAAGTGCAGAACCTTACATCACATTATTGGCTTATGTTAGCTTGTGATCCTCCATAATACCTAGATCCTTTTTGCGTGTACTTCTACCCAGTATGTCCTCCCTATCCTATAGTCGTGCCTCTGATTTTTCCTATACAGATGTAGAACTTTGTATGTGTTCCAGTTGAAATTCATATTGTTAGTTTCTGCGCATTTTTCCAACTTGGTAAGATTCTCCTGAATCCTAATACTGTCCTAAAATGGCTTGCTGAAATTGACTGTTTTGAAATCTAGTGTACATGTATGACTATGCTCCAGTTTCTCTTTCTGTAATGCTTTGAACCCCAAGATGGTGTGGTCACTTCCTCCCAGAGTTCCCACCGGTTCTTTCTCCCTTTTTGGATCTAAAAGAGCCAATACCCTTGTCTCTTTTTCAGGCTTTTGGCCTGTTTGTTCTATAGCAACGTAATTGTCATTTTACAATGACAAGAATGAACATCAGTGATTTGTAAATTAAAATAATATTCATGAACCTTGACCAAACTGCTGATTGATTGCTAGTCTCTTAAGTCCAAGGTCTGACTATCAAGAGTTTCCATTTACTCTCAGAACCTGTGATAAAAACATGCAGAAAGTTATGTTTTATCCAGGAAAAGGAAGAATGAACCCCTTAGAAAAGGGGGTGGCACCTACACAAGAATCGCTATACTTCTCGGTGAAGAGAATCTCTCCCCTCTAGACATGCCATGTAGCCAAGAGAAGAGGTGGGTGATGAGCAAAGAGTCCTTGCCCTATCAATATCAATTGAGCAGCAAAGCACCATGAAGCTTATAGAGGCCGATTCCATAGCAAAGCTGGCTTAAATTCCAGTCATGAGCCCACAACAGAAATAAAAGTACAGTAGTTGATAAGTGGTTTATTATCTAACAGTACCTGCCCATTGCAGTTGAAAAAGCAGCTCTTTTGTAGAAGAATGTCCAGACAGAAGGTGTCTGTTCTGTAGCTCAGTGGTATCTGTGGCACAGATGGAGGTGCCTTTCTCCTCCTGCTTCTCACAGATATACCACCCTCATCATCGTCATTTATTTGGTGCGAGTCATCCAGTCAGGACTCCTTTGCAAATTGACCACACAAAGGCCCTAGGCTGACACTGGGAATATGATTTTAAAAAGCCAAAAGTTTCTCAGCAGCATCCATACAAGGCAAGAGATACAACAGAGAACAGTAGTTTAGTTTCTAATATTTCTTTCTGTTTTAGACAAGGGTAAATGTAGCAGCTGGCACAAGGCTGCCATTACTTGAGGACAGAGGGTAATTTAAGTTGATCTGTTGACTGTTGATGACACTTGAGAGCTGTGTGAGAAGTTGTCATCTGTGTAAAACGAGCTGCTTCAGAAAAAGGTTCTTCTCATGTGCAGACTTTTCCTTGAGGTAGGGTCTTGGAATGTCCTGCACCTCTGTACTGTTGTTATCTTAAGGTATTGTCTCCCACAGGATGCCACTTCCTCTGCTACCACCTCAGTTCAAACTGAGGTCATAACAGGGCCATTCCAACAGATTCAGCCAGGCAGAGAAGAATCCAGCCCAAGCACGCCACCGGTGCCTCTCCGCCATTTTGACCAAGGGTTAGAATTTTCAAACGACGCGTCTCCTGGTTTCCTTCTGGCCCTTCCAACGCTAGATGATTTCATTCCCCCTCACCTTCAGAGAGCTCCCAACCACCAGCACCCATTGTTTTCACCTCAGACTGCACTACACACGCATGCAACACTGCCTTCACTCTCATCACCACCTCCTCTGCTGACCCCTCCAGCCACAGAAATCTCAAGCAGCATCTTGGAGACCGACAGCATAGGAATGGTCTTTCGAACAGTAAGCCTTGTTACACCCATCCTGACTCTACTGCTAAATAAGTATACCCAGGTTGAAATCACCTTTTACTGGCATACTAAACTTGGACTTTGGCACTCTTTGATAGCAGCATGACCACTGAAATGTTGCTTCTGTTCTGTGGCATGTATATTGCTTGTCTCTTCTGGCCTCAAAACTCTTCCCCATTATAATATTCCATTCCATTCTATTCTTTCCTTTTTTTCGTATTTAATATACAAAAAGATATAAAATTTTATATCTTTAGCTGTAACCAGTATGTTACAGCCAAAGTACACAATAGATGCCTTAGATCAGGGATGGGGAGCATCTAGATTAAATATCCATGAGTTTCTCCCATCTTCTCAGGAGGTCCCTCCCTACAGGGCAGCCGTTTTCTCCATGGAATGCACAGAGTGTTCCATCTGTGTCTCTCCTTCTGCACCGAGAAAATGGTTGAATCAGATCTTTTGCAAGGAGAGGAAAGAATTAGCTTGTTTTCCATTGAGGGAGTGGCCCTGAGAAGTTTTCCCTTCCCTCTGAAGGAGAAAAGGGCCATCCTACATGACACAGGAGCAGGAAGAGCCTTCCTCAGATACCATCTGGCTTGCTGGATATATCCTGGGAAATAAGCCAGATCTTGGGCCAGGTGGGCTTTAATATTCATGCCTTAGGTTAGGAGTGTACACTTTGGGGAGGCTGCAACACAGGTGTGAGGTGGGTCCACTCAAAATGATTATCACAGGAGACCTGCCTGTTCACAAAATGGCTGTCCTAGATGGGACAGCCAGCCACAAAGCACCCCATTTGGCTGAAGGCAATGTAGATCTAAGTTGCTCTCTAGCATACCACTGGGATTGAGTTAGGTGGAAGTATCTGGTGTTCTAGGACACATTGCCTTTCCTTTCCTTAGAACATACTGTGCCAGGAACGTTAGGAAACATGCAATGTATTATTTGTGGAGTAGTCTTTGAAGATGGACCAGAAATATGGCCAGAGTGCAGTAGAAGGGGTGGTGATTGGATGTGGCAGCTTCTGCTACATTTACAACCAATATTAAATTCTGTGCTTTATCCATAGTGGGGCTTCATCATGGAACAAACTGCTCCTGAAATTGGGTGGGCTTGAGAACCAATATTTGTATTCAGGCTTTTAAGAGGTGTTTAGGAGGGTTGTGCCGCTGGTTTCAAAATCCATCTCTATTTCTATTTCTCCACCCTTCAGTGGATTCCAAAACCATTTGGGAATGGGCAGCATATACATTTATATAAATGAAACTAATACATGCAAATCCTCATCATGTATAATACACCTTGAGTTTGCATTCTCACAGCATTATCAGCCCTTTGTGAGTGAAGAATAGTAGTTCGTAACCTTTTTATTTATCTGCCATGCCTGTTTTCTTTTGCAGGATACATGCATACAAACATACACATATAGTCCAACTTCCCACACCTTACCCTCTGGGCAGATGGGCAATGATACTGGACCATCTCTCTGGACCAGAGTATCTCTTCTACCCATGCTGTGCGAAGTGTGTGTGGCCTCCCAGGCAGTTCATCCTGTCTGAGCATCACTGTTAGCTGTGGTATGATAGTGGATGGGCCATAGGAGCAGGGCCAAGAGTGGTGGGGATTGAGGGACGGTGGCTGAATCCCACTGCATTTGAGGTGGTGCAGGGACTAGGGAATGCATAGGGTTTCCATTAAGTGTGTCACTGAAGTACTGCTGCAGGCCTGAGAAAGAGACATCCAATGAGCCACATCTGTCTCACAGTGCGAACAGCATCAATCAGATGATAATGAGTGGGAGAGACATGCATTCAACCACATCAGTCTCTTCCATATGTATTCACTCACCCACCCAACCCCAGACGTTATAAGCAAAGACTCCTCTCAGTGTGATTCACTCAGATAAGTCATTGTCTAGTTATGAATCAGAAGTCTGGTAGCACCTTTTTCAACTAACAAATTATAAGGGATAAGCTTTCATGAGCTGCAGCCATTAAATTGTAATGAGTTGGGTGGGGGGAGAAAGGAAGACAGAAAACAAGGTGCTTATGCAGATGCTGGTTACCTGTGAGACAGATAACAAGTACCTGATCAATTAATAATTGTAATGTACTGTGGTTGTTGAGACCTTCAGAACCTGAAATCTTTTGATGTATGTGCGTTCAACAATCTCCCATTCAATTGTCCTGGTGAAATCTCTTTTTTCCAAGATTGCTACTTTGAGATCTATAATGGGCTGTCCTGAAGGTTGAACTATGCTGGTATTACTTTGCCCTGTTTTAAGTCTTGATGTCAGATGTGTTCATAAATACTTTTGCGCAAAGCTTGTCTTGTTTGTCCTAGATAGAACACAGAGGGGCACTGCTGGCAGATGATTGTTTATATCACATTAGTGGTAGAACATGTGAAGATGAATCTTGCATGTGAGCCTAATCAATTGGGCCTGTGATTATGCTGTTGGTATATGTGTGGGACAATGTAGACATCTGGATTTGTTGCACTGTTTGATTCCCATATTAGCATCATTGTTCTGTCCTTGTTCCTTGTGAAAATCTGCTTCAGGTTGGGTAGCTGTATGCAAGTATGGGTCTGTCACCCAGTGCTGAGAAAGTACAGTGCCATTGTCAAGGATTGGTTGTAGTTTATTAATAGTGGGTTTGAATAGATTGAGGTGTGAGCTGTAGGTGATGACCAATGGAATTCTGTTGTTGTTTTTGTGGCCTTTTAATAGGTCCTCCCTGGGAATTAATCTGTCTCTGTTGATTTGTCTGTTGATGTTGTTGAGTGATAGCTCAGTCTCCTGAACTTTTCTTCCTTGCATTTTTCCTGCATGTGCAAGGTGCCTGGTTAATATCATCAGTTATCTGTCAAGTGGGCCAGAACAAATGTAGGGTAAAGCCTGACTATAGATGATAGATTTGGTGGTGAGCTCTGGATGGAAGCAGGAAGCACATAGGTATGCAAGGCAGTATGTAGGTGTCCTGTATAATTAGCGTTCATGTGTCCATTATATAGGTTTACCATGACATAAAGGAAGTGGACTTTTCTGTAGGTAGGTCAAGGCTGAGGTTGACAGTGGGGTGAAAGTTGTCAAGGTCATGATAGGTTTGATGAGAAATCCTTTTCCATGGGTCCAAATAATGAAATGGTATCAATGGATCTCAAGTAAAGGAGGGCCTTCGGTGGGAGGGACTTAAGAAGGCATTGTTCTAGGTCAACCATGAAGATGATTGAGGAGCAATGTGTCTGCCCATGGCTGTGTCACTGATTAGCAGGTATAGATTATTACCAAAGGTGAAGTAGTTATGGGTGAATGCAAGGTCACACAGTCTGATGGCTAGGCATGGTGTATTGATATCAGTGATTATGTTCTTGATGGCTTGAAGTCCATGTTTGTGGGGGATGTTATGGTGCTTAAACATCCACGGTGGCTAAAATTGGGTTATTAGGGAAATTGCCCATGGATCTCAGTCTTCTCAGGAAGTCTTGTATAGTTGGGAGTGCTGATGACATGAGGTTTGAGTACTGAGTCCATGAAACCTGATATTCCAGGTTTATTAGACTAACATGTCTTTCGTCTTACAATGCCTAGTTATGAGTGTGACCCAGATGAGTTAGGGTTGGAGGGGCAACCTTACCATTGACTATGTGTTGGCAGCAGGCAGGTGGGTAGGTTTGGAGGACTCAGTGATGTGTTAGATTGGGGAAGTCCAGGGAAGATGTTTAGGTTAAAAAAAGACAAGGTGCGCCATCAAATCAGCATGCAGGTGTGAGTGATAAATGTCACCATGCCACTACCTGGAAAATTCTTACTGAGGATCCTGGTTGATGGGTACCTGTTACAGGTCTGTTTGTATGCTGGGGTGTCACCCAATCCCTGGAATGCCTCATGCTTTCTTCTAGGCACAATAGGTGAACCAGTCAATAGCATCTGGCAGTGCATTAAACATACCCCAGAGGGGTTTGGCATGCTTGAGCTTGACCTAGAGTCTACCATGCCAATATGGGGACTGAAGCTGCTCCTGCTCCTACTACTATAACTATTACCAGATGGTGCAGCCCCATCTTCCTTCCTTCAGTCTTGGACACTTTTGCAATCAGGTTTTCTGTCCATGGAAGGGTATTACCGCCGTAGATGCTGCTTCCCTTCATCCTTGAGTCACAGAGACTGGCAAGCAAGACTGAAACATAAGCATAGCACATTTGAACTAAAATGAGGTGGGGTGGGAAGTTGTCTGAAATCCAGAGATCCAGATAGAACCTTACCAGCAAGAGCATCAGCCTCCAGTCACAGGTTCCTTCAGCTTCTCCTCTCACGGTCTCTTCCTGGCAGCAGAGGCCAATCCAGAATGGCTCCTCACTCAGCCAGGGTTGTGCTCTCGCAGTGGCAACTCCTCCTGTCCCCCGACATTCTACCTCCTAGGTCACCTCACTGAATCTCAGGTAGCAGCAACTGCTGAACTGGTCAAGGTATAGATAATTTATTCTGGAGCAGCAGCAAAATACCAGAGAAGGTTCCAGTTGGGGATTATCTGGAAGAGTGCAGAACCCTTTAAACCAAGTTGCCTTTGGTTTTGTTTTTTTTTAAATCATATGGCATAGCAGCTTGGTGTTCATGCTGCTTTTTCTTGCTGGGAAATCCTTGTGAGGTCCAGCAGCCAGATGTGTAGACTATTTAGCCGTGACAAGTCACGTTGCCCGGGGTGCACCACAAGGAGGCTAGTCTACATTGCACTGTGTTGGGCTGAGAGAGAGGGACTGGCCCAAAGTCTGGCTTTCATGCCTAAGGCAGGACTAGAACTCACAGCCTCCTGGTTGCTAGCCCAGCACCTTAACCACTAGACCAAACTGGCTCTCTGTTGCCTTTGGTTCTTAGCTTGGAAGAAAACCTCCTGATGTTTTTGGTTTCAAGCTTGGGGAAGTTCAGAATGGCTATATGGGCTCAGAGCGATTTATGCTTGCAGCGTTATGTGCACTTCTCCACAACAAATGAAAAGATTCTGCCAGTTACTGTGGCTGACCAGGTTTTTATCAGTCCACAACCTGGAATGGGTCACCACCTTGTCTTTGTCCTGGCTGACTCTACATTCCTACTCCCTGACATAGTCCTGGTTTTACTAACATCCTGCTGGCTAATTGCTTGCAAATAGTAATGCCAAGCCTATTTTCCAGATCTTCTTTCTAAAGTAGACACAGCTCATCAAGGAATTGCATGAGGCTTGCATGTGCACAAACGACAGCTCATTCCTGCCACCAACTCCGTGTCCTATTCTTAGTAATCCTGTTCACTTTCCCTTTTTCTGGCCCAGAATGTAATTACTCATCTTTTTTTCTGTACTTGCACCAAGAAAGATGCTGTGTGAAAACAACTTCTTGTGCTGGTGGGCTCTGTTAAACTGTTCCGCTTGTTGCTTTCTATCTTCCTTTTTTTCATTGCCAAAATGGCTGCCAGGTATCCCCAGGCCTCTTATGCAGTGATGACATTCACACTTCTGTGTTTCAGGATACCTGCCCCCAGCCACATGAAGTCTCTAAGCCCAGGGGTGGCCCTGCTGCCTCAATGGCGATCAGCAAATCTTTGGGGGCATACCCTTCCACCACAATTGTCAACCCTACAATTGTCCTTTTGCAGCACAACCGAGGTAAAAATGAAAGCCGCTTTTCTTCTTCTGGTTCATATTTTGCTAGGATTATTAGGTGTGGGGGGGGGGGTGAATTGCCATCATGGATCTGGGCTGGGGCAATTGGGGAGAACTCCCTAGGGACATTTCCTAAGAGACAAACAAAACAACCAAGTAAAGGAGGAAAAAAAAGCAAAATGATCTAGATAAACATAAAAGGCAATCAAAATCTATGTGGGTCTGAAGTAAAACTTTATTCTGTAATAAGCCAAATGAGGTTTGACACAGTTCACATCAGTGGCTTTTTATAATACAACTATAAAAAAAAACTTCATAAAAGGATTGAGGAAAAAAAGTCAGAAATTGTAAACTTGTTTTCTGAGATTAGTCTAAAGTTACACCGACTTGCATCCCACTTAACTTTCATTGTTCATTCTGCTACATAATTGTTCTTATGTGCCATTATGCAGCAGTTGTTCTGTTACTTATTGAACAGTGAAAGATTTCTCACCAGTTGGTGAGAAATGTATTTATAGACAGAGGAAGAAGACATGAGAAGACTGAATAGGTGGATTGCCTTTAGGTTTCTGGGCCCACAAGCTGAAAAGGGCCTTCCTGCTTTAATGTCTATATTTAAAACTCTGAAAGCTGACATAGTATAAGAAGTAGGAAATTATTATGTGTTTATAGAGAAACCTGTGTGGTTTGTTTAGTGAGAAGGAGACATCCAAGAGAGTGTTGTGCTGTCCTACCCTCAGGGAAAGCCAGCAGTCGTAGGCCTGGTGTCTCTGCTAATTTAAACAGCAAGTTTATCTCCCGGTCTTTTCCTGCCTCTGCCCAGGACACAACTTCTGCCTTCTGCTTTTTGAAAGGACAGTTAACTTGGGTTTCTACTTTTTTACCCAATCCCTGCAACTTTCCTTTCATCTTATTTTTTTCCAATTACTTTAATCTTGTTGTTTGCCTCTTCCTTTTTACCGGCCACTCTTCTGATTTTTAAAGATCCTATAAGCCTGAAAAGGATATGAAGATAGATGCATAGACAGATAGGCAGACAGACACGCACACACACACACACACACACATAGATAGACATATACTTACATACATATATAAATATTCATTCTTCTGTGGAGCCCGTTCAACTAATTGTGGCCATCAAGAAGATAGCAAAATGTTTAATTCCATGGTGGAACTCAGAAGGAGTTGGAATCTGCATGCTAAAATGAGTAGGAACTCAGCTAGGGTAGATCTCAGCCCCACGTCTATAACTTGATATCTTTTTTTCATGATTAAGCAAGGCATTATTTTTAGAGGGAGAAGAAGGCTGCTCATTGACATTTGTTCTGTGCAGCCTGAACAAACAGCTGGGCTATGTTCCTCCCCAAAAATCATATGATGACCAGGATCATGGTATGACAGACCTCATAAACATAAGAAATGTGAAAATCTTCCTTTAACTTACTTCTATCTACCACTCCCTAGACAGAGGGAAAATGGAGGCTAAAAACCTTAAGTAAACCTTAAGTAACTACCCTAAAACTACTTTCATTCATTCCTCTGAAGAATGTTATGCTGCCTCTTAATCCATGTATCCTATTATTTGGCAGGCTTCCATCTGTACCAAAACAACAAAAACAAACCATGACTAGTCATTTAACTTTGTTCAGAAAGTGGATTATGGGGGATGCCTTCTTCTCCATATCTACAGTATGTTCAGGGGCATTCAGCTGTTTAAAGATGAAGTAAACCCCAAAATAAGGCCAAGTTATTCTACCAAAACTTCCATAAGATGCCTGATGGTCTATTTATAATAGTTTTCTTTAGCTATGACCAGGAGATCAGAGATGATTAGAACTTACCCCTTGTGATTTCACAAAGTTCTGTGAGAAAGACTGTTCTTCATATTTAAAGGTCTGCAGAGGGCAGTTCTCAGGCTTCTTCAGACTGTAACCTTTCTTCATTTGGGGAATGGTGATAGAGAATGTCCACTCTTGTGGGCTGGTTATGTCTGGTTATGACATTGCTGAAGCTCTGGATTTTAAAAAGTTTGGTTTTAGATCAGAAGGACTTATTTGGTGCTGTTGTGAATGCAATATCCATGTATGTGATATTGTTGCACACTTATCAAAGAATACACCAAACATTTACCAGTATTCCTTCTGGTCTGGTGAATCTTGACATAACCTGGCTTGTAAATAAGTCAGGATTGATATCCAGCTGATGTCTGACTCCCCTTCATGCCTCTTCTGAGCCATGCTAATACATCTTCCCCATTATACTTTTCTACTAAGATTCAGATCCTTCCCTGACTCTACATGGTTGCCCATCAGTAGAAGTGGGGAAGAATCTTGAGACACAGGTTCTTTCCTGAAGAATCACAAATAACATGATTCTGCCTTTCCTGAGTAGTAGGTGGGCACAGCTTGTTCTTGGATGCTTCCATCACAACAAGCCAGAATAAATCTTAATGATAATTCATGCCAAATGTTCCAGTTTGAGTCTTGCATCTGACTCTTAATTCAATATAGGTGCAGCTATACATTGCTCTGAATGTGCACCATATGGAATTCAGTAGTACTTCCTCTTGAATACACATATATGGAGCGCACTGTAAGGCAAGCCATTGTCACTCAGCCTTAGTCCCCTATCTGTCTGTGTAGACTGCCTGGTGTTCTCTCAGTGTTTTGGGCTTCAGTGCCCATCAGACAGACAGACAGCATTGTCAATGGCAAGTTATTGTTGGAGCTTCAAACAAGGATAATGTCTATGAAGCACTTGGAAAGATATGAGGATTTTTAGCTTTCTGATTTGGTGAAAAAATTTATGCATGTTAAATTATCTGAATCAACTATGTAAGCATGTTGCTTATTCATGATAATATGGGACCCTTGCTCAGCACTGCTGTTTAAAAGGCAAGGGAATCAAAATGTATTGGTTTTAATGGAATAGTATTGGTGGCAGGGGGTTTGAGCTCCTGAGATTTTGTTCAGCAGATTGTGGATGTCTATCAAAAATTGAGGGCACTTAGCATCTTGGTTTCAACCACGTATTTATCCCCCTCCCCTTTCTTTCTCACAGCGGAACAGCAAAAAAGGCTTAGTAGCCTTGCAGGTATGATGCCCCAAATACTGTTATTCTGTTTCCAGCTATTGTTGTTTCTGCTGCTGTATTCAGTCAAGGGAGAGACTGAATATAGTCTCTGTTTTATCTAATAGAGTATCATTAGTGAATCTGTAAAGGGAGAGCTGCAACTCAGGGGTAGAGAAATTGTACTTGGTTCAGTGACTGTGACACATTCGCTCTTCTCTAGAACTCCACAAGGCAGTCTTGGAAAAAGAAGAGACTGGGCCCATTACTTAAAAAGAGCTTGAAATATCCCTCATATATCAAAGCTACATACTTAGTCATTACCAGTTGTCCTATTTATTCATCTTCCTGCAGCCATTTTGGCCTCACACCAACTTCAGCCAATTTCTGGGAAGAGCTTTAAATTGGAGACAAGGAGTCTGCCCTAATTTCCATTCCTACAAGCATAACCCTGGTTTTTGTTGAGGACACTTCTAGGTAAAGGTAAAAATTCAAGTTGAGATTAACTCCTATTGACCACACACATTCATGTTGTTCTCTAGCACATCACGTAGAAGTAGTTTACTATTGCCCTTTTCTGTGATATTTTTGAATTCACAGTTAAGCCTATTGGCTATTTCCTAGTAGTCTCCCATTCAGGTACTGGCCAGCAGTGACTACTTTGCTTTTTTGAGATCAGCCAGTATTGGCTAGGTGCTGCCATCGACTCTGGCTTGGTGACTACATGGATGAATCCACATAACTTCCTTGTCAACAGTGTGGCAGGTGTTTACCATTGCCTTTATCTTCCAAGTTTTTTTTTTTTAACTTCCAACGGCTCTGGGATTTATTTATCTGGAATGCTTTAATTTGGATTCCTGCCTGAAGCAGGGGATCTGACTTTGTTACAAAATCCAGCTTTTTTGAACTGTGTTTCGCAGAACCCTCGGGTTCCATGAGAACTTAATGGGCTTCCTTGTGAGGCAAAGGGCCTAGATCTGCCCTGGAGGAGCCTGACACTATCCTCAATTCAAAATGATCTTTATCTGTATATATCAAGGCACCTAGAGCTGTGCTAGAACTTCCCAAGAGTAAACTCTGATTTTTACCATCCTAGTTTACATGTTCAAAACACTTTTTTTTCTTTTTTGTTACACTATTAGGCCAACAGCTCAGTAATCAAAATGATTTTGGTAGACTGCTTTTTCTAGGACTGTTGGAGCTGCATGGCAAAAAGCCACATGACTATGAAATGTCAGCAAAGTGTTCTCTTTGTTTATACAGGTAGTCCTCGACTTATGACCACAGTTGGGACCAGAATTTCCATCGTAAGTCATTGCGGTCATAAGTTGAGTGACCATGTGACTGAACCAATTTTATGACAATTTTTACAGCTGTTGTTAAGTGAATCATGGGGTGTTAAGCTAATCACTGTGGTTGTTAAGTGAATCCTGCTTCCCCAATGGCCATTTTTTGCTGGAAAACAGCAAAAAAGTTGCAAAAGGCAATCATGTGACTGTGGGACGCTGCAACCAGTCATAAATGCAAGCCAGTTGCCAAGTGCCCGAAATGTGATCATGCAACCACGGGGGCAGTAGTGTGACGTTTTGCGACACTTACTTTACAGGCCATGAAGCACCCATTCCAAAGCCATAGTAACTTTGGACCATCGTTAAACAGTCATAAGTCAAGGACTACCTGTATCTAATGATCATCTGGATTTTTGCAGCCCAGTTCTGGTAGCCCTGCCCTAGTTTTGGCAGGATGACTAGTCTGATACCTTTCTATATTAGCATCCAACATTTTCAAGTAATTGTTTGTTAAGAATATGAAGAATTTAATAATAAGATCACATTCAAATGCAGGTGGAATCAGTCTTTTTATTTACTTAAAATATTTGTAAGCTGTCATTGAGGAGAACTATTCCAGGATAATTTATAGAGGTTTGTTAGAATATTCAGCTAAGTAGCTCTAGGCTGGATTTGCTCATGGTACTCTGTGATGAATGCAGACTGTATTGCATGAAGTCTGACTGCACAAGTTTAATTTCTATTCAGAACTATAAGTTCTTGAGCTCACAATGCATGTTCTTAAGCATGAATATTTTGCTTTTTTCCAGTGCATGCTACACTACAATATCACAGTTGCTGAAACTTGATACATTTTGGATGAGTCAGCCTATGAGCCTTCTCCTTCTGAAATCTTTCAGGAGAATTTAACAGATGTGGAGCTTAACGGATGCTGCATTGTAATACCATACTACATTAGAGTAGCTACCTATGAATCCATTGCTAGGCCTATGTGGTGTTTTTTGATTTGAGAATCAATGAATAAAGTCCCAAACTTAAAAATAATCTATTCTGCTAAGTGGTTAGAATGCACTGTTAAATGAAACGTGGAAGAGATATTTTCTTTTTTAAAATTCCTTCTTTATTCAATCATATTGAAAATTATACTGTTTTAAAACAGTCGGATACTTCATTTGTATCTCACTGGGCTTCTGATTGTTAAATATTTTATAGCAATGGTGAAAGTCCATGTGACAAACCTGTTACTTTTGTTTACAGATCCACTGCCTGATCCACCAGTCACTGATAAAGTAGATGATATATCTGTTCGACAGAAGTTAAATCCAGGCAAGGAAGATGCAACAGAGGAACAGAAGAGAGTTGTTAATAATTCTCAGCATATGGCTGATGATTCTCTGGATCCCATAGGCATTCCACTAAGAGTAAGGAAATGTGAAATATTTTCCTGTTGCATCAATTCACTTCTGATTGTCTCTTTTTTTCACTATAGTCAAATTTCAGCATATAAATTGGTTTATTAGATTTAGTCATGATGTAAATCCGTTTAGTGTTTGTATACTTCTATGAACAATAAAGTAGCTACACGATGTAAAATATTCTGTCTTTAAAAAACTACCCTGCAGTTTCAAACCTTGGAATAGGAATAAAAGAAGGTAAGTTTCTCAAAATGTGTTTACACTTTTAATTCTGGCAGAAGAAATGTGCACGCAATTTCTTTTTGTAATCCATAGATTTTCTGATAGCGTCTCATAACATTCAAGAAAGATGCATTTCCCTTCTCCTTGACTGCTTTTGGAGATTATTCCTCTTTCTTATTAGGTCTCTGAGGGCAACAAGCTGCCTTCAGAAGGAAGACACAGAAATATAGCAACCTGCCTTTTAATTATGAGTCAGAGCATGTGCCCATTATTGTTGCTTGGTGTATCTCCAGGGCTTCTAAGAGTGCTTTCCCATAGCTTGGAGGTTCTAACACTCACAGCAGCATTAAATGGTGCAAAAGAGCCTCCAGTTTAAAAAAATAATTAGAATGCAAAATCTCACAGTTAAATCTTAACTAAATATCCTGTATAATGGAGAGCCAGCTTAGTGTAGTGATTAAGGCACTAGGCTAGAAACCGGGAGACCATGAGTTCTAGTCCTGCCTTAGGCACGAAGCCAACTGGCTGACTTTGGGCCAGTCACTCTTGCTTTGCCATAGGAAGCAGCCAGTGGAAAACCACCTCTGCAAATCTTGCCAAGAAAACTGCAGGGACTAGTCCAGGCAGTCACCAGGAGTCAGCACTGACTTGAAGGCACAGACACGCATGTGTAATATTTTTAATTTCATCATTTCTCGGTTGTGATATTTCTCTTCAGCATTTTTCAAGTGGGATTGCTTAGCCTCTATGAGGTAGAGCTCCAACAGGAAGTGTCAGAATGGGAACACAGTACCCACCACTTGAAGGCCAGTGCTTGGGTTTGATTTGTTTGGGTAAAGGCTTTGGGCAATCTCTTTCCCTCTCATACAACCTGCCTCCCAGAGCTGTTGTTGGGGGAAAATAGGAGGTATAATGCCTTGGGCTCCTATACAAAAGGCAGAATATAAGTCTAATAAATGAAATAGTCAGGTTTTTGCTAAGCAAATGTTACTGCACTTGCTTCTTTCATTTCAGAGTATGTCTCTGAGACAAGGTTCTCAGCATGATTGAGAACCATTAAGCTGCTGTTGAGTCAGCTGCTCCTGTAAGCCCTTCCCCTCTGATGGTTTGCTTAGATTGTATGCTTGGCAAGACAGACACAGCTCCTAAGCCAGAAAACAACAAACCCTCAGTCAATGATCCCTTGAGGTTCTTGCCAGACTCTGCATTTGGTGGCACCACTCTTTGGATAGGATGTAGTAGCACCACCCCAAGCACAGGGAACCTCAGCCCTTTGCAATCTATTCCCCCAGATCGCATCCCATTAAGATTGCCTGATGACTGACCTTTTTGCCTTGCCCAGATTTTGCACAGGGAACTAATTCTCCTGAGTCTCCTGGAAGACCATTCTCCATCTGGGACAGCATCTCCTTCTGGAGCCATTAGGCAGAGTCTAAGCTTGAATGATATCTCTGGAGGGGAAGATCCATCCTCCCTGGCAGATCAGCTGGATTAGTGAGCAAAGCTGCTAGATATGGCTGGAGTTCAGCCTTAGTTTGCTTTTTTAAAAAAACCCTCTCCTCTCTATGGCTTCCTTCCTCCTTTTCTTTACCTACAGAATAGAGACAGGAAAGGTATGGGGAAGATGTGCAGAAAATCCAGCAACCTCCTGTTTAGACTGAACTACCTAGTGCTGTGGCAATAACATCACCACCCACAAACCGTCAGAGCTCCTTGCAGCTTCTTCCTGGTTTCTTCCTGCTGCTTGGTTCCAAGCTGCAGATCAGCTGCATGGGGTGGCAAGCAGCAGCACTAAATGGGAGATGCCTCAGAGTCAGCCTGCTGGTGTTTCCAGTGCCCAGTGCAAAAGGCCTAGCAAAGGTGGGAGGCAGCACAAGGCCATGCTCACAATCTGCTGCCTCCACCCTCTCCTACAGGACAGGCTGGGAATTAGAGTACCAGGCACCTCCTGGTAGAAACAGAAGTGACAGACAACTGTATGGAAGCCAGCATGCTATGGAGAGGCAAGCTCTTGCTTCACTTTGCTGAATCTCTAAAAAAAACATGGAGCAAGGAGTAGGCAACTCCAGTGAGAATTGCCATATAAACTGACAGATATTTTATGCTCCTCCCAATGAGATCCTAGAATAATTAAAATTTCCCTTGATTGCCGTGCCTATATTTGCTCTCACATCCTCCCCTGCCCTTCCAGCAGATGGAGAAGGGGTTGAAATGACTCTTGCAACAAGAAGACAGAGATGGCTCTTCATAAGGTGTTCAAGGCCTCAGCAGCCATCTTTCATCTAGAAATCTCTTTGCTAGAACCACCTAGAGGTGGCCTGAAGGCATAGAAAATCTTCCTAAACAAGCAAAGGACAAGTTGAAGAACATTCCTTGTGCAGCTGCTACTGTGGCAGATTCTTCTCTAGATGTACTCCAGCTTGATGACACATGGCAGTTGTGTCAGAATTTAGGAAGAGTCTCGCTGGCAGCTGGGATGTGGTGCCTGACGTCTGTTCCATTTATGGGGAAAAGGCTCTTGATGTAGACTTGGATGAATCAAAGAGACAAACGCTTCTTTCTCTAACAAAAAAGGAAATAAAAGAAAAAGAAAAAAAACATGAGTATAAACTTAAAGTGCTGCATTCCTTTAGTTTAAATTGATGCATATCCAGATGGTTTCAAGGAAGCTCAAGATTTAGATAGCCTGTATCAGCATGTATTTTGTCAGCTTGAGAGCTAGACCAAGCTTTGAGGGCCATGCTCCAAGAGTGAATTGTGCCAAAGCCCATTTTGGAAGGTGGGTTTCAGGAAGTTTAAAGAGGTGAAATAGGCACCCATTTTGCTCCCTGAAATCCTCCACAAATATGAAGAAAGAGATCAGATTTTGGACCCCTGTCAAGGGTTCTAGAGGCCACAAACAGCATATTGATGAGCTACATGAAACCCCTCAACCCCTAGGGCTCACTTTTTGCACCCCTAGTCTAAATTGTACAAGTCCTTATGAAATCTATTTATCTTTCAACATCAGCCTCTAAATTTTCCAGAGGCTATAAGAAGTGCTTCTTGGTGTAATGCCAGGCCCAGACAGAAGTATACAGAGAATAATTGTAGAATGTTTCCCACATCTGGCCCCAAAAGTGCCATGGATATTTGCAGGTATGGAGGTTAGTGCTCAAAGAGATGTGTGGAATTTGTTTGGAGGCCAAGAATGATATTTGTAATATTGCCTTTCTCAAGACAGCTATCAAGGCATCAACATTTCTCAAGGTCATCAACCATCCATTGGAGATAAGTGTGACAGAGCCAGTGCCAAAGCAATAATACAATCTAGAAATTGGTCATTGTTATTTTGGTACCTAAAATTGATGTGAACACAAGAGCTATACAGTATTTAAAATAGCTCAACAAATAGAATTTGGACACTCTGAGTGGTCGTCTGTGAATTCACACAGTTTGCCCCACAAGGATGATTCACGTTGCTTTCAGATGCTTGGTGATCCTCCAAACTCAGTGGACCCCTGTCTTGCTAAGCTATATTCTCTGAAGATTTCAGACCCTGGAAGATTCCAACAGGTTATTGCCCAGACCTAGAACCCCACAAGTGTGAATTCACAGATGACCACTTGAAGATCTACAGTTACAGATAAGCAACCAGTTCTATGACAGCTGCACTAATTCACATTACCTTAATATCACGTACTTTTTGGTCCTAAATGTGTGATAACAATGCCTGTAGCACCTGTGTGACAATCCACTGGTTATTTTTACATTTGCTTTTCTGCTGTTACAGTATTAATTTGGTGGGCTAATCTGACATTGAACATGCAGTTTGACAATCCAGCTAAAAAGAACACAATCAATGCCAAAGACCACAAAGGCTGAAGATTTTGATTTAGATAAATCAGACGATGCAACGTTATTATAAAAGGTCAACAGACAGCTTGAGAAATAACAAGAAGTGAAGGGGATGGCATTTAATAAAGGGATTTGAAAGGCATTAGAACAATGATGAGGAACCTGTGGTACTCTTGAGGTACTCCTGGCTGTGTGATGGTCAGTGCTGTAGCAACATCTGGGGGACTGCAAGGTCTCCATGCTTGTATTAGAATTGCACTGGTACAACAGCACCACTAAAACTGGAATTCTAGGACTGAGTCTCCTTCCTGAAACTTCCTACATCCCATACATTTCTTGATTAATTTAACTAATCACTAGAATAGTTCAAAACAATCTACCCCAGAGTTGGAAAAATAGGCTTTTGCAAGTTTGCCCTGGGAGCATATGTTTAGAGAAATTATTAACATAAGGTAATAGATATAAGTTACCATAACTTTGAATGGGTGTTGAAATGTTTTCAAATACTGTGTTATCTTTCTTTTTCAATTAGAATACAGAGCGATCCAAGGACTGGTACAAGATCATGTTCAAACAAATCCACAGATTAACGAAAGGTATTATCTAATTTAAAACCTTGTATCTGTCTACTTACTGTTTCCTTTGGGATGGAACAGCCTAGTTTAGTGGGGAGAGCTGAAACGAAGCAGGGTTGGGACTCCAGGATGTGGCTTTAACCTGACAAATCTCCCCACCCCACCACCCACCACCCCACCCAAAAAACAGCTACTAGGCCTGAGACAGAATTCTCCATTGCTGTTAATAGAAGATTCTCTAACAGGCTCAGAACCATTTATGGCAAGGAGAAGCAGGATTCAGACTGGACTGGACAGACTATGCAGACTATCCTAACCCCATTCCTTGCCCTCAGGCGTGCATCGTACCATGTGCATTCACACCTATTCTTGGCCACCTTGCTAAGTGAGCACCAGACTGCCACACTCCACCAAAGAGAATTCTCTTCTCCTTTGGAAGCATTTCTAAAGCAAATCCTCTTTCACTAAATTGAATCAGAATGGATACCAAAACTGCAGGAGAATTCCTCTGCCCACCATTTAGCACCAAGGACTAGTTAATATGAGACAGGCCACCCTGGAATGTGGGAAAAGCACACAGAGCTGAGATGCTGCCCATGGCTGACCTGGATGTGCCGCATAAGACTAAATTATGCCTTTCTGAGGGATGGCATCCATTTTCAGCACTTGTGTATTAAGAGCTTCCTCTAATATATCCAACTCCATTTACAGTATATCTTTCCTCTCTCTTCTTTCCCTGGAATGTGCTCTTCCTGCACAGACCCTCCTGAAGAAAACCCTTATTGCCCTACCTACATATTCCCTGAGCTTCCTGCTATTCAGCCCAAAAGCAAAGGTACCATCAGCTTAGCAAGAATATGTCTTGTTCTGTGTTTGGCTAACCATAGTTTAATCTGTAATACTACAATGTGACTCATTAGAAATCGAATGCTATTCCGAATGCCTCCTTGTCTTTATGTATGGAGACCTGTTACTCTCTCCTGAGAGTAGTGGATGGTATTAGTAGCAAAGTGGGGCGCAAAACCATAATGGGATAGGAAATTGGGAAGCGATATAATTCCTCCACTTAAGCATGGCTGCTGTCCAACCCCACTGCTTTTCTCTGCTGCAGAACAAAATCCTTATTCTCCTACTTACCAGTTTCCTGTGTCTACTCCTAGCCCTAAATCTGAAGGTAATTTGTTAAGCTCAACTGACTTTTGCTTTTGTACAAATGCTTCTGCTTTCTTAATTTTCCAGCCAGAGCTTTTGTAGTTGCCAATACTCCTTTGCTGTCTCTTAATGTAGTTGCCAGCTGCCCTTTGCTCTCAGCTGCTTGATGGTGGAGTCTCTTTCTTAGCTTTGCCTCGCTCTTTCAGTTTTTTAATAGTCCCCTAATTAATGCTGTGGAGCTTGGATTTCTTTGGTTTTGTGTTGTCAGTTCAAGATAATTATCCAAATGTCTGAAATCACACAGCCCATGGAGACCAGTCCGTTAAGCAGGGGCACAACACAATAAGGACATACATTCCTACTAAATGGAATGAAAAATGTTGAATGCATGTCGGTCACTGGGTAAGAGCAGTGCAGCAGAGTGATGGTTGCAAGACCCAGCCTGTTTTGTGTGTCACCTCACATCTCCAGGGCAGTGTTCCCTACGGGAAATTGTGTACCCAAAACTCCAGTGCAGTACTCTCTATGAAATGGCATAGAATTGCATCCAATTTAGAAATGGGAAGCTTTCAGCCATGGCATTCCTATGGGCGGAGGTGAAGTTACAGTATGGTGTCTTGCACTAGAAGGTAATCCTTGGAAGATTTAAGCTACTTTGGATATTATTGGCTTAGTGAGTCATGGTGGGCCGCATTTTTAATCCAAGCAAGGTTTGGGTCAGGCATAACTTCTTTGCTGTATTGCAGAAGAGGTTCCCAGCCCAGCAGTTGAGAGGTTTGATATTGGATGGCTCAAAGGTGGTATTTTGGTACAATAGCCTGATTAATTCCTCCTTTTCCTACCTACTTTGATATTAGTGGCTTTGGTATCGGAATTGTTGTTTTGAGCTTTGATGAGTCATTGGGCCAAATGTGATGATAAAAGTACTTCGTCTGAAGATTGAATGGTGCAATGGTGGGGGGCAGAAGCTAGCAGAGGGTTGTACACCACCACTTATTTTTGTTCAGAGAAAGTGACGTGCCTAAGCAACTGGTTTCCCTTGTTTCATGACACAGTTTGCTTTAGGTAAGGTTTATAAGCTGCTGCCTAGCATTTTATTTCTTTATTTCTTTATTCCTTATTTAGCTGCTTAAAACTATTTGTATGCTACCCAGGCTCTAGATGGCTTACAGTTAAAAAAGCTTAAGAATTCCAAAGTCCTTTTAGCTCATACCCCAAACCAGAAATCTTCCGTATGCCTGTGTGTTTGGTTTGGTTTGCCTAAGCGAAGACGTTTGCATTTGTTGCTATTAAATTCATTTTCAATGTCATTTTCAACCCACTTCTTTAATCTGTCAAGATCATTTTGAATTTTGTTTCTGGCTTCTTAGTCTCTTAGCTGCCTATCCAGTTTTCTGATAAACTTTTCCCTATACCAAAGTATCATGTGGCATCTTACGTTACACCTCTCTCCAACGTGATGAGGAGCCATTGATGAGCATTCAGGCCAGCTAGGGATTAAACATGTATCCCACCCAACCAAACTTAAATAACTTGCTAATCAGAATGTCATGCGCGCTTTGTCAGGTGCTTTATAGCTTTTCCACATGGTACTTAAGAAGTTGTCTGATCCAGAAATGAAATAAAATTAATCTGACAACAACACATCCTGCACTGTTTCCAGAGTACCTAGGCATCAGTGGTTTCTTGACAGATTTGTGTAATAATCTTCCCAGGTAAAGGTATTGCATTATAAAAACACTGTCTAGTTACATAACCAGATGTGGTTATATGGCTAATCCTAGAATATCTGGAGAAGAAGCTCTCCTCTTTAAAGAACCCGTGATAACCAGCCCTTGCTTCACTGAATTCAGAAAGCAGGCGCAATCCTTGTCTGCCTCTCCTTATTTTATTTTCCCAGGAAAGGATTTCATTTCAGGTGACATCTATCCTGTGATAAGTTGGCTGTGTCCTTTGCTGTGATCCCTGGTGGAACTGTTTTTAATTCCTAAACATGTTACTATCCTTGCTTCAAGAAGCTTTTGCTTCTTGCACTCCTTGGCTTGTGTAAAGACAGGCGCCTCGTATGGCATGAGAGTATCAGATTGGGGTTCTGGCAATTGGCCCAGGTCCTTTGGCCATCTGGCAATGGTGAGCAGAGAGAATGGTGGTCTTTGCAGCAGCAGATGATTGGAGGACATGCTTTAACTTCCAGCTCCATGGGAACGGCTCACGCTCTGCAAATTGCTCCTTAGTCTGAACAGTTCAGTACCTGAGTGCAGATTGGGGGTCTGCAGATTTATTCCTTTCTTGGTTTTCCATCAGCCCTGTTGTGCAAAGTGTGTGTGTTCAAATGTGAGGCAGGATTGTTTTGCTAATTGTAGATCATCCTTTCTAAACTACTTTATTCTATGAGAAGTTTGCAAGAGCTTCAGATATCACTGAGGGATCATGAAGCGTTCTCCCCTAGGGATCTTTTGATACTTCACAGATGTGGAAGCTGATTAGTGAAAATGAAAATATTTAGAGCAATTGAATCATTGCAAGGTGGGAGGAGAGGAGGTGGAAGATTTTGGTTGTAGTTCTGGGTTATGAGATCATGGGACATATTTATTTGGAGAAGCAAAGGCATACGAAGGTAGCATTGTATTTTTGGTGTTCAGTACCTGTTTAAAAAGTTGGGATTGGAATAGCAACTTGCATTTTCCATCCCCAGGTACCCTTTTTGTTGTTAAGGAAGATTGCTGTGGCTCTGGGAAGGTAGATGTGGTAGATATGTGTGGTTTCTGTTAAAATAGTTTAGCATATGATTTGAATGAATAAAGCTGCAAACCTGTGTGTGTGTGTGTGTGTGTGTGCGCACACACATACACACACACTGTATATTACATAGGATTAGATTGTAATACTGATAAGACGGCCTGGTTCATATGCTATATAGGTAGTCCTTGACTTTTGACTGTTTGTTTAACAACAGTCTCAGGAAAAGTACTTTACAGTCTGTACTCTCACGACCATCACACCATCCCCATGGTCACGTGATTACAATTTGGGCACTTGGCAACCGGCTTGCATTTACGACCGGTTGCAGCATCCTCCTGCAGTCGTGTGATCACGATTTGCAACTTTTTTTGCCAGTTCCCATCCATCAGGGAAGCTGGATTCTCTTAACAACTGCAGTGATTTGCTTAACAACCCATGATTCGCTTAACAACTGTCATAAAAGTGGTCATAAAAATCGGTTCCAGTCGCATGGTGTCTCAACTTATGACCACAGTGACTTACGACAGAAATTCTGGTCCCAATTGTGATTGTAAGTTGAGGACTACCTGTAATGCAGTTTAATGCAGTAGCTGAAGACGTTGGGTTTGATTTGCTGTTATTTAAAAAGCACATCACTATAGTTTATTCAAAATCATGGCTTAATATTACATGTAAACCAGACCTTATGCAGTTGCCCCACTGAGGCCTTCATATATCTTCTCTGCTTATAGAAAGATAAAACCCAGCTCGTAGCCTCCCCTTTACACATTCACTCCAAGGAGTTTCAAATGCATATTTACTAGGACCAAGCTTGGTGATATTCACAGATACTAACGGGGGTGACGTGAAACCTGTGTGGGCATATGAATGCTGACTGCATTTAATTCTGGGAGTTGTGAACTTACCCATACATTCCTTGCAATGTACTGATGGCTGCTTTTGCATAGAAAGTGCCGTGTGTTCCTTATTAACGACGCCACTGGAAGTGACACCAGAATTTGCACTTGGAATCATAGGGTGGCAGCAAGAAAAGGCATATGATGGAATATCTAAAATGATAGCAAATTCTGTTTTTTCCAGATGAGGATTCTGATTCATATTTTCCACAGGACTCCTTCGGCAAAGAATGTAAGTATTTGAACATTGAAATGGATTCTATGAGTGCTAAGAGTAATAGATGGTGTGAAAGAGAAAGATACACGATGTGCTAAGTGAATCTTATGCCAGCTGAAAAAGCATTATACAACCTTAGTGTTTGGAATACTGGTGCCTTTGTTCTCCTGTAAAACTTACCTGACTTTGTCCATTTGCAGCAAGAGCACAAACTTCAGTGCCCCGTTCCAAGAGTGAGAATGATACTATTAGCACAGACAAGATAATGAAGAGATCTGCCACCTTGCCACTGCCAGCTCGTTCCTCATCTCTTAAGTCGGACTCTGAGAGGTAATCTCAGATAAGAACAGTTGGAGTAGCTCAGTGTGATACAACCAAATTGAAAACTAAGTTTCCCTGCATTTATCATTCTCAAAGTAATCTATAGGAAGCACATACGTTTTAAATGGAATTTGTATCCAAGTAGGCGTGTTTAGGGTTCATCTTGTGTTCCGGATGCTAAGGCACAGAATTACCAGACAATTCTACACATCCTCGTGCTGTTGCCTCCATCTCATCCCCAGCCCATTGCTGGGGTAGCCTAGGATGATCTTTGGTTATTTCATTGTGGAAATGGTGTTACCCTCCTTCTGGCCCAAGACTTTTCATGTGGAAAATCCAGGGTGCCTTGGGGATGCAGTGAAGGAGGGCAGTCTGTTCAGCGGGAGTTTAAATAAGTGGTGTCTCAAACCTGGTTGGCTAAAAATTGGGAATAGGTCAACTGAGGTTCCAGAGTTTGCCAATTGCTTGGGCGGGCGGATGTTTCCACGTGAACAGCAGGAGCATTTATTTGAACAGAGACTTGTTTACTTTTTGTAACAAAAGACAATACAAACCTGTAGAACAAATAAAAAGAGACCTGTTAAGCCCCACCGGGTTCCTCAGCAGAAGGCATCTACGTGAAGCAGGGTTTGTCACAGAGAATGCAGGTGAGAATGGAAAAGAAGTTACAAATTAAGACATGTTAACAGTTTGCTTTGTGGTTTTGTAGCATTTGTAATAAGCAGAACTATGGTTTGGAGAATTAGTGAAAAAAAAATTCAATCCACACACAAATGAAATGGGATGGATCTTCCTCTCTTTTACTTTTAAGATTCTGAAGAAAATGCTCATTGCTGTGATATGAGCAGTTGTGCTTTATTCTTCTTTTCTTTCCTTTTTTTCTTTTAAAGGAATGATTGGGAGCCTCCAGACAAAAAAGTGCACACAAGGAAGTGCCGGGCTGAACCTAAAAGCATTTATGAATATCGTCCAGGGATGTCCTCGGTTCTGGACAATGAAACATTGGTAATGTTAATTTGATTTTTTTTTTATGTGCATGTTTTCCATTGTGCCCCTTGGGTTTTGTTCCTGTCTGAAATAGTATCTCTTGAAAACCTGCTGAGCAACTGGCCAAGAGGTCGAGGCTCTGGAGCTGAGAGGCATAACTTGCGGTATGTGTGATGTTCTCCCCCCTGAAGCCTTGGGAACAACCAAGAAGCCCAATTCCTATGTTGGGGCAGAATTGGGGCAGTAGATTGAGGGGCAGATAAATCCTTGATGGGCCTTCATGGGACTGCTTTTCTCTGCTTGCCATGCCACGGCACCCAACTTCCTCTTCTGCATGGGGAGTAAGATGGCACTGCTCTACTCCATCCCTCACTGAGCCACTACCACATCACAACTGGCAGGGGAAGGAAAGAAGAAGGGGGAGAGGCAGGTGATGTCCCATGTGCACGCAGGCAGGCAGGCAGGCAGGCAAGCAGGAACCAGCTCCCAACCCCCCCCCCCCCCGTTGTTCTCTCTCAGGTTCGCTACTGGGGGGAAGGCTCTTTGGGAGGAAGAAAAGTACTCCTTGTGCTACAGATAATTATCTGTAATCGTCATCATCATTATCATTCACATAATGAAAATAATGCTGTTTCTCCATTTCCCTGTGAATAAACAGAAAGGGAAGAGGCTTTCTCTCCTCTGTGTCAACTTTTTTCCTACAGGATCCCAGTCAGCAAGGAAATAGACTATCCAATTTTTCCTTAGTGGAGGGAAGGGAAAGGAGGAATGGTCTTCTTTGTTTTTTTCCTTTGGCTAGAGTAGCCAAATTATTGGGGAAGAAAACATCTTTTTTTCTCACTATTCTTCTTAATACAAGGTAGAGGAATATTTTCTCTCTTTTTCTGTTAGTATTTTACAAGAGGCATTACCAAATGTGCACTGTTTGCACCTCCTGAAAAGATCAGCACAGAGGCTGTTGGCTGGAGGTCTCTGAACATAAAGCAAGATTTAAGAGGAGGAGGAGTCACAGAGCAATTCAGGTTGTTAGATTGGCTGTTAATAAGCCAATCCAAAATTTGTGAAATCCTTCCCAGGCTAGTAGGCCAATAAAACAAATATATCCTTAAGCCCTGTATGATGTTTCTACATGCCACAGTTTCTATATGTACACTACTTTTAAAGAAAGATACTTTGGTGGAAGATCATTCAGAAGTTTCTGCAATCAATAAAAAAAATGGCAAATGCCAATTCTGTGATAAAACTCTGCCAAAAAGTTGGTGGTTTTAAGTAATTCTAATTCTGTAAGGAAGCTTGACTATATTTTAAAGCATGAGTAACGAATCTGTTGTTTGCATGTCTTCCCATCTGCAATGTGGACACTGGAGTAGTTTCCTTAGTTGATTCTGAAATTTGGTGGCCAAGGGCCATTTTTAAAAAACTGAATGGTTTGGAAGAGTTAAATGAGATGTAGTTGCTGAATATAGATCTGTATCACTGTACAATGCTGTTATAGATTTGTCAAGAACCAATTCGCCAACTATCTTTCCCTCTGTTTTTTTATAGGCTAACTTCCTTAATAAATTGCAGGAATGCTGTGGGCATAATGACATGTCAGTTTCAGCGAAGCATTTGGCAAAGTTCTGTATTGATTTTTCAGATTAATAAGCTAGTTAAATGTGAGCTAGATGGCATGACAATTGTGGGTCCATACTTCCTAAAGGAATGTTTCTCATTAAAGTGGAGGGAGGTATCATGGGGATACCCAAGCCCTTAAGTCTTGGGATGACTCTTTTCAACATGTTTACTAATCACCTGAATCACAACATGGAGAGAATATTTAACAAATTTGCAGATAGAACAAACTGGAACAGGATTGCTAGAACACACACAGTTCAAAATAATCTTTTGAATTGTTTCTTAGGAATTCAAATTTAACCAAATTAAATTTAATAGAAACAAATGTGAAGCTTTTTTCTAAGGAAAAAAAGACTTAGGAAAATGCCCAGGGGTAGAAGTAGTACTTATAAAAAGCATCTTGGAATTGTAGTTGATAATCAGATCGATATGAATATGATACAGACGCAAAAAACACGTGCAAACCTGGGGTTGGATTAGCTCCACTCTACATATTCTGGGTTGATTATACTGTATCTTGTATACCATACCATATTTTAAGAACTGTTGCATGTATACTTTATTTCTTGTACAGTGATTCTGTGTACCTCTAAGAATTGTGTCTCATTAATTTTATATTTTTGCCTTAACGTGGAGTACAATCACAAAATGTAATCCCTTCTTAATTGTCATATTGTTCCTGGTATAGCTAGTTCTTAGATATACCATTCTTATTTGAATTCTTAACACATATTCATACATGAAATGTTGGTGATTTCTTAGAATAGAAGCTTTCAGCTCTCTTTTTTAGGAAATTATCCATTTCCCTTAGCAACTTCCCCATTAACCTATCTGCTGACTAAAAGTATCATCTTTAGTGTAGAGTTTTACCGTTTAATGTGCTATTCATGAGAGAGGCCTTCTTACTTACTCATGTGCTGTTAAAGATGCCATACTCTATATAAATAAGTTAATACGTTGCAGTGGGAATGGAGTAAAAAGTGAATTATATACAGAGAATGATACTATCCAGCAGTTGCAGAAATAGAGAGCTTGACAATTTCAGGTAAATTGTTTTGGAGATTAGAGAAGGAATTCTAAAATTCGTTCACATGCTGTATTACTAGAAGGACAGTCATACATCTTCATTCCTCCACTGTTACTACTGTTGACTCCTCAATTTATCATCTTCCAGTCATTTCCCCTTGTACTTTCTGTTTTCGCTTAGCTGATGAAGTTGTACCACTGAATTTCTGAAGGAAGTGATTATTTATCCAGAAATGTACATTGAAGTTAAATGTGCAGGAATTGGTTTATTTGATTATTCTTGGTATTCTTATTAATAGAGAAAATCTGATTTAGACGTGGCATGGAAACATGACATTTGCCACACCCAGCTATAAGTAATAGAAAGTTTAAAGGACTTCAACTTTCTTCTAACATGACATGCTCTGTACACCAGAATGATACTTCTTTATTAGTTTATCTATTTTGGAAAAATAAGACAGAAATATAACATGTGAAGAGGTTACTTTTTTAGGAAATCCCTTTCTTTAGTGACAACCAATGCAATCCCATTTTGTTTACTTGGAAATGAGTTTAATTAAACCTATTCCTAGTGAAGTATTTATTATTTTATTTATTTTTGTTTATTTTATTTATTTTCTATCCTGCCTTTATTATTTTTATAAATAACTCAAGGCGACGAACATACCTAATCCTCCTCCTATTTTCCCCACAACAACAACCCTGTGAGTTGAGTTGGGCTGAGAGAGAGTGACTGGCTCAAGGTCACCCAGCTGGCTTTCAGGCCTAAGACGGGACTAGAACTCTCAGTCTCCTGGTTTCTAGCCCATTGCCTTAACCACTAGACCAAACTGGCTCTCTGAAGTATGTATAGGACTGAAAGTGTTTTATTAAGTTTATGGCTATGACCTGCCAGTTGAATAACTAGTAAACTGTTGAAAAAAAATACAGAATGTGGCACCTTTAACAGTCCTTTCCTATGCATTCTTTGCATAATATTGTCCTTCTCTTTCTTCCATTCTTATATTACCAACCCCTTTAGCCTCGGGATATAAGCCCAGAAGAGATAGATTTAAAGAATGAGCCTTGGTATAAATTCTTTTCGGAATTGGAGTTTGGGAAACCGGTAAGTTGATAGTCCCAAGCATCAATAAATAAGACTTTGTTATGGTTCGTTGTCTTTTCCATCTTCATTGTATGCATAATGGAACAAAAATTAGCTCATTCTGGTTTAGCCAACTTAATAACACTGTAAAAAGAATCATTATTTTATAAGCTATAGTGCATGTTATGTATCTTTTGGGAAAATCATGCAGGCCAGATTTTGAAAATCAAACTGAAAGAATATCAGCAAATTTGTAGCTATAAGATACTATGGATGTTTTCTAAAAAGGCCTTCTGGAATTGCATTTCAAGGTATAATTTGATTCTACAACCGTGAGGTGTAAATTCAGTTACCTTGTTTTTCCTACTCATGTGCTTTTCAATGTCTTGCTTTCCCTAGCAAGTGAAAAGGGAGAATACTGGAAAATGTTCTTATTTCCAAGTTCCTATTATTGCCTTGTATTGAATGAAGTTAGTGGTTAGGGAAGGCAGACTGTCTTATATGAGAGGATTGTATGGAATTTATGTTGGGTCTATTTTTCAAGGAAAATGTACCAATTAAAGGTTTCTTCCAAAAGGCAATTCTGTACTTGAAAAAAATATTCAGTGAAATGCAGTTGTTGATTTATTGCCTTTCTTCTCTGAAGCTGAAGGCTGAAGTGCACACAAGCTGGGCTGAGACAGTGGTTGACCCAAAGTCATCCAGTGCGGTCTGGGGTTTAATGTTTCCTCTGTCTAACATCTTATTTATTTTCATAAAGTGGCAATTTATTATCATGTGAACAACAAGAAAATGCATACAATTTTCTATATAAATCAGACTAGGAGGCTTAGTTAGTTCTTATTGTTGCCTTGACCAGGGGGAGGCACTTGGTTCCCTTACTTGCTCTTTGTTTTTATTTATGGAATTGGTATTGGGGAAAAATACAACACATGGATAAGATTTTCAGGTAAGGCAAGGATTTGTTATTTTGCCCTTCTTAATTGACAAATAGTTTTATGAATGGGTTTGAGCAATAAAGTGGAAGAGGACCAGATATCCAGGAGTAAGCTCTCCCATTGAAAATGGGGCCCATACCAAGACTGCTTACTCCCAGGGCCTCTCTAGATGGCATTCCCTCAAAGAAGGGACCTTTAGGAAGGGCTCTCTGGATATTCTGTTGATTTATTTTTAAATGAAATCTAATTTAGTTTTGTCTAGATCCCACCTGCTACTTTTGGAGAGCTATCAAGTTGAGCTCTCAATCAGAGTTAAAAAATGCCATCACTGACATAAGAGGAAAATTATGTCAGATTACTCAGCATGATGAATGCAAGACATAAGCTTGGAAATGAACTGCTGAGCTAAACTGTAGCTAACAACATCCCTTGAAAAACCCTGTCCCCCAGTTCCATCATCAGCTGTGGCACTTAAAGGCATCAGCATTGCTTTTTGATACAGGATAATGATCAAATTGGCTTCAAGAGCCACAAGTAGCTTTTTGCACAACAGAAAACTAGAACTTGGCAAACAAAGAACATTTCATAGAGCAGAAAGGTGGAAGTTGTGACAGAATATTGGGAAGCTGGGTTTGACAGTAGATCTTAATCCAATATTCATTATTACAGTCATGGACAACCATTCACTAAGACAAAGGAAGTGGGCAACATTACTGCCCTTTCAGCGTTTCCATCCCTGATTTTTTTCAAAGCCAGTACCATTGCAACTAACAAAGCCAAGAAAAAGCTTCACTTGCTTTCCCAGATTTTACTTCTGCATAAGAATAATAGAATCTGAGAGTCATATAATTGGAAAGGACCACTTAGACTACTGAGTCCAATCTACTGCCCATTGTAGCAATTCAAATTAGAGCATCGGGAGCAAATAGATATCCAGCCATTACTTGAACCGATCCAGCAAAGGAAAGTTTAGGTAACTTGATCCCTTTGATGAACTGTTCTTATAGGAGCATTTTCTACTATTCAGAGATAGCCTCCCAAATGTCTTGGAACCCAGAGTTGGTCTAAAATGTTTATGCTATACACTAAACTAGTTTCTTTGATTTTATTCAACTTACATAGTAGTATTGGTAACGTATTCAGAATATGAAATGTATAAATCTACATTTTCATTGTCTCACACCACCACCTCTAGGAACTCCATTTGGTTAATATGGTATGTACAATCTTAAAGACCAGGGAGCGCTTAAGAAATAGAACTATTCCATTTACATTGTATAAACATACTTGCTTGCTTTTATTTTGGGAAAAAGAATTATTTTTTTTAAATAAGTTGATTTCTTTACCAAACTGTATTGGCTAAACTATTGTTTCTAGGAGAATCATAGAGATTTGCAGCAGTTATAAAGCTGTTGTTTCAAGCAAAACAGAGCATGGTTGCACAGTCCTCTTGCTATAATCTGTGGTTGTGCTACAGCAGGTTTACCTTCTCTTTCTTTTCACTTTCTCTTTTGTTTTATTTCTGATGTTGAGACAGTTTCCCCCCCAATATACTCTTTCTGCACTAGTTGAGTTTCCATATTCTCTGTGATGTCTTTATCTTCATTTCCTCATTTCCTCCTCTGCTTTCCATCAGCCTCCAAAAAAGATATGGGATTATACTCCTGGAGATTGCTCTATCCTTACTAGAGAGGATAGAAAGGTAATTGAACATATAATGTATACAGTATGGTTGTGTGTGTGTATATATAGCTTATTTTTCATCTATAGCAGTGTTTGAATTGGAGTGCTTTGAATTTAATTGAATTTATATATGTGATGGACTGCAACCCCCCCCTGAAAATATTGTAATCTTCACTAGGTCAGGGCATCTTTTTGTTTCTGTGATATGTAGTTGTTCTTCTAGTATGAATGCATTTTTATAATTATTCTCCAATAAAAATTAGGACAAAATTGATCTTGAGAAATTCAGCAGTGAACCTTCTAAGCTGTATTTATAGAAAGTATTGGAATTTTGTCTTATGTATTCCATATTTTCCTATTAAAAGGGTCAGAATTAATTCTTTCACTTCAACCTTTCCTCTTTTTCCATCTTTAACCAGGTGGATCCAGGAAGAAACCACTGCTTTTATCATACTGAATTAGATGCAGATATAGACAAAATGGAGAAGCTTTATAAAGCCCCAGATCAAAAGCAACTGAAGGTATTTCATGCTGCGTATGTTTTAGTTCTAAACTTTCTAATCAAGAGGTTGTTGGATATCAGCTGTTCTTGTACCCTAACCACTTCCCCAGTTACGTTAATTGGTATAACATTGGTTATGTTAATTGGTATAACCAGTAGTACATAGTGGTCATGTTCAGACACAATCCTAAACTACATCAGGCGCGTCCATTCTCATCTTTCCTTGTCATCTTCTGGTCTGTGATGGTAGTTGCTGTTGATCGCAGCTACTCAAGCAGAGAACAGGGCAGCATGAGGTAGAGGAAAGGCTAACAGCACATAGAAGTAAAATTCAGTACAGTTTCAGAATAAACCCAGTTCTCTACATGTACATTTTTCTGTTGCAGGAGAAATCAGAGCCTTAAGGAAATAATAGGGTAAGGATGAGAGACCCCTACTTTGCCTCCAACAGTGTCTGAATGCAAGACATCCTTCTTAATTTGCCAGAGGAATGCCCCACTTCTTCACAATGTCCATGACATGGAAACCCTCCTGCCTCTAATCTGAAGTATCTTCTTGCCTCATTTTTCTAATGAAGAAAACCTGTAAAACTTGCAACATGACTGGCACTGCTATCTGTAGGTCAGGAGGCTCTTTGCTCCACTTTTGCAGTTGGGACAATCTGTTGCCCATTGAAGGGAAATTTCAGCATCACAGGAGCACCTCCTGTGCTCCATTGAATCTGATAGAAGGGCTGTAATGAGCTGTCAGAGGTCTGGTGCTCATATATGCATTGTTTGAAGCTGATCTTCCTTTACTACCCTCCCATCTGGTTTAATAACATGCCACAGTGAACACAGACATTCAGAAAAGCTTTTGGATGCAAGTCTGTTATTTGCTGATTCGTTCAGATTTTTTATGCTTGTAAGTGTAAGATTGCCATCCTGCTGACCCTGAAAAATAGACTTCTGGGCCTTTAAGTGCATTTTTACTTTTTCTTTAGTCAGTCTTCCCCCTTATCAGCATCAAGGAAGGGATTTTGTTTTTATACACTGCTAGACAAATGGAGGGAGATGGTGTTACTAAGTTAATTTTCTTTTTATTTGCAGTTTGTTGAAGCTCAATTTAGCTTTAAAACCTAAACCCACAATTTTGATTAATTTTAAATGTATTTTTTTTAAAAATAGCTGACCTCAGTATGTTTGAAAGTAAGGTGTAATCATGGTTTGCTCCCTGTTCATAATCCATGCAGCACCAGGTTGGAGCATGTAGCCCAAGGCTTGCCTTGATTTGTTTTTCTAATAATAAATAATCATCTATCATGATAATGGAATTCAGCTATTTGTTTTCACTATTTAATCACAGCTATTGCAAATCACAAAATCAGAGTTTGAGAATCTAGATAAGCTTTGTTTGGGGATTGACACTTCAAACAGACGCAAAAAGCCCTCGTAGCTTTTCCCGCAAATCACAGAACTAGAAGATTGTGATTCTAAAGAGATGATTTTTAAAATTAATTTTTAATGATTGAATTACCCAGCATTTCTGTTTTGTGTAAGCATTTAAACAACAATAAAAATGCAGACTATAAAACATCACTCTAAAAACTAAGAACAGTTGAAGTCAACAATAAAATCATTACCATTAAAATAATGCTGATTAACATGGATAATTAACCACCAAAAGCTTGGCAGCAGCAATTCATCTTTGCCATCTTCTTAAATCCTGAGGTGGGGGGCAGGTGCTCCCCGGGGAGAGTTTTCTCCAGCCTGGGAGTTTGGCAGCGGGAGGAGAACTTCTGAAGGGACTTTCCTGCTGGGAGAGAGCCCCAAGGGTAAAGTGGTCCTAGGCTGTTTAGAGTATTAAGGTCAGCATCAGGGCATATTATTGTTGGGACTGTAACATGCTGAGAATCTCCTGATTGTGGTTAGTAAAAAAAATAAAAATCAGATGACTAAATAAACCTAGCCTCAAATTGTGCTTGGTGGGCAGTTGGCAGCAGTGGAGATTGTTCAGTAGAGGCATCCTGCAGTCCCTGTACACTGCACCACTTAACAGCTTGGCCACTACATTTTTGCACTGATTGCAGTTTCTGGACTCAACGCTAGTCCTGTGTAAAGTGTGTTGCGTAGTTCAAGACAGATTGTAATTGAAGAGGGAATCACAAAGTCTGACTGTAATTACGAAGGACTGCCAGTGGTACATTAGATGTAGTTATGCAAACATACTCCTGTCACAGATGCCACTCCAAATTCAGTTATGGTTGGGGCTTAAGGAGCATTCCAAAACTGGGAGTCTTCACTCTTGAGGAATGCAATCCTATCTAAGACAGGCTTCATCTCAGTCACCCAGTCAAACTTTCTTCTTACTAACAACACCTCTGTCTTGTCTTGGTTGAATTTCAGCTTTTATTTATTCAATTTGTATAACTGCCCGTGTCACAAACATGACTCTGGGGAGTTCTTCCTCATCCTTTCATTATCAAGCTTAGGTAAAGTACATGATTATTTTCTTGGAGTGGAATGGTAGGAAACAGTAGAAGTGGGTGACATCACCATATTGATAGTATCCTACTCCAGCTTCTGAAAGATCTCCTACAGTGGTTTCAGTGTAGATTTGACAGCATAGGGGACAAGATAGAACCCAGTGGAGACACCATAATTCAACAACCTAGATGTTAAATACAATCCCAGCAGGAGGGTCCTGATCCACTGCAAAATAGTACCCTTCAGATGGCCTAGATGAATACTGCAGTTGATGGTATCAAAAAACACTGAGAGGTCCAGGAGAAATAGCAGGATTGCTTTTCCCCCTATCCCAGTTACTGGTGTGCAGATCATTCACTTAAGTCACCAATATAGTCTCAATACAATATCTAGGATAGTTAGAATTCTGACTGAAACTGGTCAGTTCCATGAAGATGATTTTGCAGCTGTAAGGTCACCACTTTTTAAATCATCTTTCCCAGGAATAATTTGAGACTGACCTATAATTGGAGAGATTTTCCAGGTCAAGGGATGGCTTTTTCAGTAAAAATCTTAGAACTGCCTCCTTTCAGCAGGCAGAAACAAATCCTACATTGATGGAGGGATTAGTCACCTAACTCTGGAACTAGTGCTAACCTGTCTGGTTTAATCACCCAGGAATGGTAAGGATTGAGCAAGCAAGTGGTGGCCCTTATTTTTCCTATACCCCCTGTCCACATCATCAAGATCTGCAAACTGAAAATACCTTACAGGAACAATAGTGTGAACCTCCTTTTGCAGATTGGCCAGGGCTTCAACAAACAAGTTGGGACATTCTCCAAGCACATTGAGGAGACCATTTGGACCCATAGATGTTTGTGTTGGACCAGTTCTCTATCACTGCAGAGATTTATAGTAACCACCAGTTTAGAATTGACCGAAGAGTCAAACTGTCATGATGATGGATCTAGGAAATCTGCATTTTCAGATCACTAGCTCCAAATGAACAGAATATTAAATCTAGTATATGTCCTGCTACATGTGTGGAGCCAGAAGCCAGTTGGGATAGGTGTCATGGGAGGCATGAAATAAGAGAGTTGCTCTTGACTGGGCAGTGGAGACTGAAATTTCCCAGAACAAGAAGGCTAAAGTGGCCCAGGGCCAGTCTAGTGATAGTATCCCTACAATGTCCTACTGCCCATTCAGAGTAGCAAACTCTCAGTATTGGAGGACTGTTGGATGGATTCCTGTAGACTGTAGCCACGCCATTTCCTCACTTTCCAACCCTGGTCTGGGCTATTACAGATATCTCCTCTCTTAGTCAGGTCTCCATAACCCATAATGCATCCCAGCTCTGTGTTTTCATTCAGGATTGAATCTCTGATAATGGATAATTTACCAGCAACTGAACTGACATTAAAAAACAGAATATTCACATTGGAGGGCACATCTTTGCTGTCACCTAGACTTCCTTGATCAGACTTCAGCCCAAAACGAAAGGAGGACATCTAGCTTTCTCTCTAGAAATAGTTTCTCTTATTATTAATGTGAATATGCCTGTCACAAAGAGGTATAAACAATAATTTCTTTTATTTATTTATCTTTATGGTTTCTCTAAAATACTCATAGACAAAAGAATAAGTTCTATGTCCACAGTATGGATTGTATGAAACTTTCTCTAACAAAGGAAATCCAGAGTTATATTAGATATTTCACAGTCTGTCATAAGAAGTGATAATAAAAAAAATCTGAAATCTAGATAGAGGTTAATAATCTTTTGTCTCCTGCTTTGCATAAAAGTGTCCTTTAGTAACTGATTCTTTTCTGGATTCTTGCAGAATACAGCAAGCTCCCCTCCACTGGAAACACTCTCAGACCATTTCTGTCAGTAAGTTTTGAAAGCTCTCTTTGATGCTTCAGTTCATGTTTTGGAGTGCTGGAAGTAACATCTCTTGATCTTGAAGGATTATTAATGGCATGTCGGGATTGGAATTTCATGTGTCCTTTCCTTAGATTTGTGGGATCCAATGGATGTGGTTCATCCTGTTATAAGTGTGGGTTAAAATTAACATGGGCAAAAGGCTATTGAGGTGATGATTGAAAGATTTAGAACAAAAGGTTGGGGGTTGATCAACCTTTTTTTTTTTTAATCACTCCTTTGGACTCATTTCTCTATGCCATCAGCTGAGCAGGACAAAGCATGCTGCACAAATAAGCAATGCCGACTTAGTCCTGAAACAGAGGAGGGGATGAGAAAAAAAATCAAGATTGACCTGCCTTGATTCTCTTGGGTATAAGGCGGAGTGAGGGGAGAGAGAAACTCTCCTAGGCTTTGAAGATTCTGTTGTTATACTCCGTTATTATAAAGTAGAGTTCCAGTAGTCCTTGTGGTGTCTTTTTCCTGATCTGCCCTACCTTGAAGGACTGACACTTATTCCCATTTTGAATAAGTTATACCTTTCAAGGCTTGCATTCCATTCAGGAGTGTGCCCCACCAGCTTTTAGTAATCCCTGCTAAATTATATTGGCCTTCCTGCATTAATATGTCTAGGTCTTCCTGTTTGTTCTCCATGCATTTGTATAGATGGTCTGAAAATCTTCGGTCATATAATTTGACCTCTTCCTATCCCCTACACATGCTGTATATCAGTTCCAATTCTGGTCCCTGTACTTGGTATTGCACTATTTTCTTTTCTTTTTTTTAAAAAATAATTTTTATTAAATAAGTTTTCAACAGAATAAAAACAATACAAATTTTGAATTGAAGAGAAGAAGAATAGGGAAAAGAAATAAAGTGAAAAAGAAATAGAAAAGAAAGAAAAAGGGGAAAAAAGTAATAAAGTGGCATCTGATCTTCTAACAGCAGTAAATACATTTATATTTTACCCTCTCTCTCTAAAGTTACATCATATTCCTTCTTTCCATAATCTACCCTTTCTAAACATCAAATCCATAAATCACCATTTTTTTCAGTTTTTAGCAAAAAGTCCATAAAGGGTTTCCAGTCACTAATAAATGTAGCTGTTGATCTTTCTCTAAGCAAACATCTCTGCTAGTTCCATCATCTTCACCGATCATCCCTCCATTGCGGGTATTTGAGAGTCTTTCCAGTTTTGTGCATATAGTAGTCTTGCAGCAGTGATCATATATAAAAATAAATTTCCATGGCTCTTTTCTAATTCTCTGTCCATTAGTCCCAGCAAAAAAAATTTCTCGCTTCAGTTGAATATTAGTATTTAAAATTCTTTGTATTGTTGTATGTATTTGAACCCAAAATTGTCTGGCTTTTTTACAAGTCCACCAGGCATGATAAAATGACCCTTCATGACTCTTGTCAAAGGATTCAATTCAAAGCCCTCTAAATCAAGCTTGCAAGGTGTCTTCCAAACACATTCTTTCTAGTTCTAGTAAGGTACATCCCATCCCTTGCCAGGAATCCCTCATCTCAGAAATGCACCCCACCATTGAAGAAGCCAAGCTATTTCCTTTGGGACTACCTGGGTACCAGTACTGTTCTCTTTCTTCCTGTCTGCCAGCTCTTGAAGGTATGCCAGGTCAAGAAACAGATACCACAGAGATTCTAGAACTAGAAATGCTATTTCATTGTTATAGGATATACTACAGGGTAGAATAATAGGATGCCTATCCAGGTTCTCTCCATCTCATCTCATGGTAAACAAAATCAAGGCAGTTATTTTGAGTGTCTTTCTCACGCTTACGGTCAACAGCGTTTGACACTACTGGAACTGAAGAATGTTGTGATCAGCTCCCAGATCTTCATTGTTAAATGTCTTGATAGCAAGGTTGAGGTAATCTTCTAGGGCTCACTGCCGTTGAATAGGGGAACTTCAAATAACAGAAATAAAATAAGTATAGCAAAAAAGTAAAGGAAAAAGATAGAAAAATAAAATAAATGAAATGGAATAGGACACATACAGTGCATTCAGAAAGTATTCAGACCCCCTTCACTTTTTTCAATTCTGTTATGTTGCAGCCTGATACTACAATTGTTCAAATTCATTTTTTTTCTCATTAATCTACACTCAGTACCCCATAATGACAAAGTGAAAACAGAATTTTAGAAATGTCTATAAATTTATTAAAAAGGAAAAACTGAAATATCACGTGTACGTAAGTATTCAGACCCTTTACTCAGTACTTTGTTGAAGCAAAGGAAAGAGTTGTCCTATCTATAAAAACAAAGGATAAAGCAAGGACAGTTGGCTTTATCCTGCCTTTCCCTTAGGAGTTTAAAGCAGCCTTCACGGGGATCTGCCTTCCTTTTATCCCTCCAAGAGCAACTTTGGGAGATAGATTACCCTGAAAGAGAGGGGCTGGCCCAACATCAGCCCATTAATTTCCATGGTGGACTTGAACGTGGGCCTCCCTATTTCCTATTAATATAATGGAGAAATCAAGAAATAGTTTTTTGGGACAGTTGGGTGAACTTTGCAGGAATAAACTGAAAGAAAGAGGCTTGGCAAATTTCTTGCTATAAAGGGATAGCATCCATAGGAATGTTATCCAACTGTCTCAACAGGCAGGCATTGTTACCCGATCAGAGTTTTGGATGTATTGCACTTTTCTTGAGAGGGTGGAGCCAAGCACCAGATGAAGCCCCTCGGTCAGTGTGGAAGCTGTTGAGGCACCATGTTAACTAGACCTGTCTGACAGAGTTCAGATACTTAGCTGAACGGTGCAAAGGTGGGCAGAGTCGACCCAGAGCAATAGACTCCAATAGAGGAAATTGTGTAGGAAGAGGGAGCCAGGCTAAGTCAGAGAAATTCTCCTGCCCCAAAATATGCTTCACTCATTACAAGTTCTACAGATACCATCTGACATCAGAAGATTAACATTTTGTCAAAAAGAAATAATTCAATCTAATAAAATCGTTAATAGAATTTTTATTTTCCTATTTTTAAATGACAAAAGTTGGACATTATAATATGTGAATTAGTGGGGCTTTATGTTGAACTTTTAAAAAGCATTTCATTTGATGAAGGCAAGCCTTACTCTGCTTGTTTTTCTTTCTTATAGTGAGTCAATATGTGTTAGGTCATATACTACTTAAAAGGCTTCCCACAGACTACCTGTTTTTGTGCAGTTCCTGAAATTAATCTGATTGAGAAGTACAAGGTATCTTCAGCAGTTCTGTTGGGGTGCCAGAGTATTCACAGTGTGTGTCTAGGTGTTTTGTTTAATAATTTGCTCTCAGTTGCTGAGAAAATATGTTTTCCCTCTTAAATACCAGCTACCATCCTGTAAAGAGAGAGTTGGAAACAGAGCTTGGAAATTCCACTGGACTGGGAAGCGAAAGGCAAATCTATAAAAGTGTTTTGGAAGGTGGAGATATCCCATTGCAAGGGCTGAGTGGCTTGAAGCGCCCATCCAGTTCAGCATCCACAAAAGGTAAGTTAGTAAAGCATAGATCCTTGAACTTTGTTGGGGATCAAATTATAAAGAGTACATGCATAAGATGGTATTGCACTTATATCAGGGTTCCAGATGTCATAAATAGTTGGGGGGGGGGAGTTGTAGCCCTAAAGGCAGGGTGCATTCAATGAATCACTGCCCCACCCATTTAAAAATTATGACTTAAGCATGTGATCTGTGGCAGTTCTAGAATGTGATACCTGCTGCTTCCAAAACTGAACTAGGACTGAACTAGGACTTCAAATTCTGATTGATTCCTGTTTTAGGATGGATTTTCCAGACAAACATTCTATCACCAATAAAGCTCAACTCAGCCTTGAAGAAGCTGCTAGACTAAAATGGCCCCAGGGATTCCCCACCCAGCCCGCAAAACTCTTCCCGATGTCTTTCCATACAGAGAAGGAAAACGCTTTTCTCATCATCTGTTCAGAAACAAGATCTTTTCCTAATGCACAAAACTTTACGTATTCTCCACTGACATCAAATAAGTATAATCACTGCTTGGCAGTTCCCTGGGGACACAGTTAAACTTCTCTTTTCTAGGAACCAAACTTAGGGCCATGAAGGGCCACTGCTCCCAAAATCAGGTTTAACCTCTTGGACTACTCTTAAAAAACGTGTCTCCATTGCAAATACTCTCCATTTACAGTATAGTAGTGGGTATACGGAGGAGCTGTGTTTGCTTTAAGGTGACTGGAAATAATAGCAATTTCATCCAGTCTTCTGCTACTTTCATTTCATCAGTGAAGAAATTCAAAGAAAAGCTTGAATGTTCTTACATCTAAGAGTAGCTTGCATAAAATAAAAAGGTGGTGAGATCACAGATTTCAGCTCATTATTATATGAACCCTTAATATTGTGATCACAATCATATTGCCTAGAGTGTGTTAGCTGAATCTTCTCTCTTCCTTGATTTAAAAAAAAAACCCTTTGACATCACAGCATTTGTCTTTGTGAGACTTCTGTGATTGGAAATACAGCAGTCAAAAATTCAGTTTGTTCAGAAGGATCAGAAGCAATAGAAATGGAAGAATTACATTCTGTGTTTTAAAAACTCTCCCCTGTTTAGTAATCCAAGTGAATGAGTTTAAATCTTCATGTCCAGGATGAATCCTAATTCATCCTGAGTATTGAAGAATATCTTGATGGTTTGGCCAAACCTTTACAAACTTTCTTTGATACATTCAGGAGAATGTGTGAAGTGCTGGGTGCCATGAGGACAGCTAATGTTGCCTCTATTTTGAAAAGGAGAAAAAAGAGCATTTGGGAACTACAGACTATCAGTCAGATACTGATCTTTGGGGATGTTCTAGAGCAGATGCTAAAGTGACTGATCTGTAAGCACTTTGGAAACAACAGATGTCAGTAATGGTTTTGTCAAAACAAATTTTGCCCAGCCAATTTTATTCATTGTTAAATGGGTGACTTCTGTGATAGTTTATGGGACAATTCTAGGTATAACATGCCTTGATTTCAGCAAAGCACTTAACAAAATTCCCATGACATTATGTATTACCAAGCTAGTTCACTCTGTCTTGGATGGCATGACAATTAAGTAGGTGCATAGCTGGCTCAGGGATCCTACTCTGAGTTCTCATCCATCATTTCTCATCCAGCTGGAGAGAGGAAGCAAGTGGAACATCACAAAATTTGTCCTTGGCCTGTGGCTTTTCTGTGTTTTATAAATGAGTTGAATGAGAGACTGGAAGGGATGCTTAGCAGATTTACAGATCACATAATTAAGTAAGATAGTTAATGTTGTAGAAATCAAAATTCAAAATGAAGATAAAATTCACAGTGGTATTCCTTGACCTAAAAGAAAATGAAATTTAAGGTTTTTCATTAAGGAAACAAATCATGTTTTTTTTTAAATTTATACATCTATTCTATTGCCACCTATTCAATGGATTCTAGATGGCTTAGAGTTACAAGTGCACATATACAGCATGGGGATACCTGGCTTGGTAAATTGCTTGTGAAAAAGTTCTTTAAAATACTAGCTGATTACCAACTAACTATTAGTTATTATTAGAATGCTCATAAAATTGGAGTTGCTTTAGTACATATTCCAGCTTAGTGACGTTTGCAGAAAGTGATTTGCAGCAGGTAAGAGGTAAATCTCTACACTGCTCACATTTTTCTTTCAAGTTCAGAGCTCCACTATTCCACCTGTTTCTTGGTCAAAGATTAGCTTATGGGAAAATGGAAAGCTTTGGAAACCTCCATACTTTATTTCCCTTATTAATAACAAGAAAGAGATTGTACTGAAAGTAGACACAAATATCCAAAGAAGGGGAAGAACTTTACCAGGCTATATAAAACTGCATGCCAGATCAATCAACATGGACTCCTGTTGGAAGATGTTTTATCCTACAGTGTGAAAGAAATTGCATCCCAGTTTGAGGATGAACTAGAAGAAAGAAGAGAGTCCACTCTAACTGGAAGACTTTGGAACAGATTCCCAAGCATACTTTTTCTTACCTCACTGCATTTGAGATGTTAATCCTGCAACACCTGCTGTTTATTAAATCAGAACTGGCACAAAAGGATATTGCCAACCTAGCTGTTACCTGCCACATCCCAGTCTTGTAGCAATACTGAGGGTGCCACAGAAACATGATTAGGAGAACAGTCTGCAGAAGGAAATGATCTAATACCAGCTTCCTAGAAATGTCTTGTGAGCCTATTTTATTTCCAGTAGAAGGCCTCGCAGTGCAATTTCCTCAGCTGTGCCCAAGAGATCCATCATTGCCCGGCTGTGAGATCCAGAATAGCCCGCAATCAAGCAGGAACTTAGTAGACATGGGCAGACTCTAAAGAAGACCTCAGCTCCCGAATGCCTCTTTTGCTGGGGCATTGTCACAAGGCGGAAGCACTTCCTGAATCTTGAAGCTCAGCAAAACAGCTTTGTTTCTGTTTTGGACATTGCAAATGTGTTTGGTAACTTTCCTTTTGCTCTTTAATACATCTCCAACGTGAACAAGACACCCCCCCCCAAGAAGCTCAGGACATACTCTGGAGGTGGCATTTTGATGTACTTTACCATTTCTACCTGTTTTTCCTTTTCCTGTTTTTTTTTAATCCCCTCTACCATGTTCGTTCTTTTCCTTGTATGTCCTGTCCTGCTTACATTTCAGGACTTGGCTCAGCTACTGAGAAAACATTTCTACTATCCTTCTAATCAACAGTCAAAGCAGGTTGTCCCAAATGCCAACATGTAGAAGGTGAATTATTTATGGAAACCAGTTTAAATCTCTTGTAATTTGCATCCCTAAGGAACAAAATTAATAAACCCAATGTCTAGGAACAGTTTTTTCAATTCTTGTGAAGTATCTGTTGTGTGTTCATCCATATGTGTATCTGTATATATGTGTTTGTATATGTGTCAGTATTATTGCATGCATTAAGCACCTTTCCTCAGCAGCATTAAATCATAATTACTGAACAGAAATTGTTTTATTTGAGTCCTTTTATGGGCTTAGAATTTGTTCTATCAATTTATTTCCACAGTATTTGTTTGCTTATTGTTTAGCAGAATAAAATATTATTCCAAATAAATCGGCCCAGGTAAAAAGTTTTGCTTTTTTCTTGTTGTTTTCTCTTTGGTTCTTTTAGTACATTTATTTTAATGACATTGTGTTGTTTTAAAGTAGATTCAGAATCACCGAGACATTTTGCAACACTTGATTATATAGAGAGTCCTGAAGAAATGTTCCAAAGGCACAACAGTGATAAAGAGGTAATTTTCCTGTTACGGATAATATTTTCACAAAATTGGCATAGTGGATGATAAATGAAACCATGTTTGATCATAAGCAAAATGCTTAGAACTTCTGCATTGACATGTGTTAACTGTCCTGGGTCTGTAATTAAAGACTGGGATACATCTGTAAACAAATCAACAGTAGCAACTAAAAGGATTTGAGATTAAATTAGATGAGTGGTGATACTGGGCATGAGTGCTACAGAAAACAGCCAATTTTCATCACGAGGTTTGGCTACCATTGGTAACCAAGACAAAATCAATTGCAGTATTGTTCACTTGGAAGTAAGCCTATGGGGTCAGCCTCAAAGTAGGCCCTTCAGAACAGAGTGAGACTTAATTAAATAGTCCAACAAAGTTTTGGAATGGTTGTCACTGGTCTCCTTCCCAGGTTGGTTGCCATGTCCACCAATCATACAAGTCCTAACCTTTTTCTGTTGCACTACGGAGGGAAGCTAGAGTTGCATGCGGGGTGGCATCTTGAAGCATCTCTGCTCACCATAGTCCAGCTCTAACCATAGGCATCTGCAATAGGGGTAAGGAGGGGCAAGTGGCAAAACATGCATGCTGATGTCACAAAATCTATGACTTACATGCTTGCATCCCATACTTGAGATGCAAGTATGGAAGTGCATGTTTCATCATTTTTGTGTCAACAGTTAGGAGTGGTTTCCTTTGTCTACTTTGGAAGTAGTTCTGGGGCACCATTAAGTAGTGGTTGTGTATCTGCAAGGGCATCACAGAACCCAGCCAGTCCACTTCCTTTTCTTGCACTGAAACTGTGATATTCAGAGAAGCAACTTAATGGGGATGTTTTTACCTCCCTCCAGAATTTCAAGCAACAAAGAACAGGAGGATTTTTCCCATCATCCCTTGCAGAGGGAAGGGGGTCACTTGGCATAGCTAGGGAATGGAGCAGAGCAAAAATGGCTAAGATGCATTAATCACAGAATTATAGTTGTCTGAAGATTAGGAACAACAGGAATATCTAAAGGTAAAATAGGATTTGTTCATACTTTTACCTTTAGAAATCGTTATTTATTCCTTAATTCTTACTTCTCTATGAGTATCTGTCACTAGCTTGTTAAAAGACAGCAAGCAAATCATGTCTTGATTGATTGATTGACTTGAAACAAATTTGTGCTGAGTCTAACCTTTTTGGGAAAAAAGACACAAAAATAGTTATCACAGAAGGAAAATTGTAAAAGCTTCTTTAATGTCTCCTGAACCTTAGAAGGAAATTTTTAAAAAGTATATGAATCAAATTCTGTTTTCATGCTTTAATCTTAGAATGCCATTTTTAAAAAAAACTATCTTTTTTTCCTCCTTTTAATATCATCAATATATGTGATTCAGGATTCCAAGATGACAGTCTTGGAATTCAGTCTTTGATTTGATTATCCTGAGGTGATGCATATGAGCAACAGTGTGCCCCTTGATACCCAGCAGGCTACCTGACCCTTAAAAATTTTGTCTGTCTGTCTGTCTATCTATCTATCTATCTATTTAAAGTGGCATAGGAAGATTATATGCCACAAAGCAAAACACCAGCTTTTAGCATCATCTTGATTCTGTGGGACCCTACAGAATCCCACTGGGAAGGTAGCTCGGCTTCTGATAAATTGATGTTTATAGCTATAACTGCCATTTTGTGTCTAAGTAAGTCTGCACTCACCTCCTGCTCTTAAAATTTTAAATGTGTTTCCAGTCCAAAAACAGTACATAATCTTGGATTATGTAGTCAAAATAGATCAGGACTAAGATACGCCATTGTTCGGGAGAATGTTACAATAACATAGTTATCATAACAGCAGTGGCAGTAATAGTAGTGGGAATTTATTTTTATGAACAACCCACCAGATGCTTGGTTCTTCTTACCATGAGTCTACAATTCGTACCTATCCCTACTGGCAAAAATTATTGTGGTCAACTTCTCATTGCCACCCCACCTCCCAACACCTCCCCCCAGATGGGAGCAAGCACTGAGGTTATAGAGAGAACCTAAGGAATTCCCCAGCAGCTGAAAGAAGGGTCTCCAAGGTGCTTCTGACTATGGTACTGAGCCACCAGAAGGAAAAGTGTAGTAGAAGAGAACCTGATGTGGTCCAATTTTCCTTCCACCTTCCTTTCTTACCCTTGGGGCTTTGGGCTAGTTTGGCCCTCATAATTTTGTTCCACTTCCAAACAATCCCCAGCCTTCCTTCCAACTAGGGCTGGTGACAGTCCTATCCCTAACCCGATTGAAAGGAAGGCTGGCAATGGAGATGCAACCCTTGTCATGGAGGCCAGTGTCCAACTCTCCCCTAGACAATTTATTGGCCCCTCCGACTTCCTCATTGGACTATACTTTGAGAGTTTGATTTTAAAAATGGTATTTCTATAAGCCTTCCCTTATGCCCATCTTGCATGTGGGTGGGTAGTACTGTTTTGGCTACGTGAGCAGTGGTTCTTCAGCCTGACTATCAGGAAGAAAGGAGGAGTACAATGGTAATGATCAGAGAAGTAGACCCATCTTCTACAAGTATCCTGACTGCTCTTATTTTGCTGATTTCAGTCTAGTCTGAATAGTATCTAGTCTAGTATCTAATAATTGTTTCTCTAAACTTACTTTTGGGCTGTACTGGAGAGAGATTGTATACTCTTTATTTTGTTTTCTAATATTCTTTTGCCAATATTAAATTGCTGTAAATTAGATGATTTACTGCCCATTTTATGCAATTTTATGGCAGAAACTTTTAGAGGACCAGAGACGGCTTAAACGTGAGCAAGAGGAGGCTGATATTGCAGCCAGAAGGCACACAGGGGTCATTCCTACGCACCATCAGTTTATCACTAATGAGCGCTTTGGGGACCTTCTAATTAGAGACGATACAATCAAAAGGAAAACTGGGTCAGAGGTCTGTTGTGGTTGCCTCGCTCTGATGCTTGACCCAATTCATAGTTGCCTTTCATAGCATTCTGCTTTTTGGCCAACATTAGCTATCCCAGGTGTTGATTTTTATTTTCCCTGTTCACGCTTCACTTAGATACTGCTTTGACCTTGTTCTATATAATCCTCTAGAAAACCACATGCCTTAATGCATGCCTGCTAAGTAAGGAATGCTTGTGCACAGCTGTGATGCATGCACCCTTTAAAGCAGCAGTTACTTTTATTGCGAATCAGAAAATGTTTGTTTCATCTTTCGCAGCACTGTATACAATGCTCCTTTCTCCCTTTATCTGCGCCATCTGCTTAGACCTTAATTGTCTTGCGGCTCCTGATCATGCGGTTCTGTTGTGCATTATACACTCAGTACGTTGTTCTTTCTGTAGTTTCTGTTGTTAAGAATCTTGAGGTCAGGCAAAATAAATGAACTTGTTTTAAAAGGCAAAAGAAAGAAAAGAGGAACTTATTTTGGAAGGAGACCTATTTCACAAGAGTTAAGGGAACGGATTAACTTGCCTTCACTGGAGGTGCTTGAGCAGGGTCTAGACAGCCTTGTTTTACATAAAAATGCATTTATCTTTCTGGAGGAAAAGCCATGTGAAGTTCCTGTATTTATTTCTTCCTCTCTTCCTGCCACCCCATTCCATTTTATCAGGAACAAAGTGATCATTCCTGAGTTCTGGGGTTTTGTCAGGATACTTCCCTAGCACTGGTGAAGATACGGGTATTGCCTGGATCCTCTCTCCTGGGTCCACCAAGCTCACTTCTATACATTCCAGGAGGCCATTTCATTCTACGGGTCATGTTTGCAATTCAGACCGTGGCCTTCTATGGTAGGATGTTCATTGTTGCCTCTCCATTATAGGGGAATCCAACCACTCACTCAGATACATATAATCTACCTAGTAATGCCTAGATCTGTTTTTTCTTTACTTTTGATGCAGACTACAAATCATTGTTCAAACCAAGGTATTCATTTTGATCCTGCTGATTCTGCAGGCTTTTGCAAACTTGCAAAAACTCCCTTGAAAGGTCTATTTCTCTTATTTTAGTTTCCGTTTGTCATAAAAAGTCAGGTTTTACCACTGTTAAGTTGCCCAAGAATTGTGACTGGATTCACCACTCATTTAAGAAAGGAAACTCTGACAGTATGCTTGCAATGTTGTGTATGCCATTTGAAATCATGTGCTGAAGGTTTAGCAATTGTTTAAAATTGTGTTATTATTTTCAACCACTAGATGAGAGCAGCCAGAGTGAAGTTTGACTTTAAAGCCCAGACATTAAAGTGAGTATTGGTTATTTCTTCCCTATAATTATAAAGTCTTTATATTTTAGCCATTTCTTTCCTTCCTTCTGATAATTATTTTATTCAAGTATATACTGTTTTGCTGCCCACTAGTGCCTTCAGTGCAGTGCAACAGTGTTTCACAATGCTGAATATTCTGACCAAAGGAGTATATGCAACTGCCCATTGACCATCACTGCTCCAGTATTACTGCTCAACTGAATGCTGTAGTAGCTCCTCTGTCCCCTTTGGTGCCTTCTCACCCTCTGCCTTCATACAGCTTCCACTTCCACCCTTTCTGTCATGTAACAGCATCATCAGGATGTTCGTTCCATTCACCATCCTCGTCTTCAACTCCTCCTTTCTCTTTAAACCTTCTCCAGATACAATTCCAGTTCCACTTCTGATTCCTCTAGTTCCAGATCCATTACTTTCATTGACTTCTTCCACTTTTTTTCTGACCGAGTATCCACTCATTCGCCATCCCCAGATTTGCCAATCTTTAAATATGGATAGATACTGTTAGTGCGGTTGGTTTCTAGGTTTTAGGGACAGATATTTATGTTTAGTTGTATGTTCTGTAGTGGTTAATATTTGTATTTAAAACGTGATGTTAATGTGGTTTTATTCAAAGTAATTAACACATCAATAAATATGTTATTAACAGGGAACTCCCGTTACAGAAAGGAGATACTGTTTACATTTATAAGCAGGTTGATCAGAACTGGTATGAAGGAGAACACCACGGCAGAGTGGGCATCTTCCCACAATCTTACATAGAGGTACTGTTTCATTTATTAAGCTACCTAAGGTCAAAATTGTCCATCTTCTTTAAGATTTTTCATATGACTTTTGCTTTTGTTTTATAGTTGCTTTCCCCAACAGAAAACATCCAAACTAAAAAATCATCACCAGTGCAGATCCTGGAATACGGAAATGCAATTGCCAAATTCAGTTTCAGTGGAGATACCGCTGTGGAAATGTCCTTCAGAAAGGTAGAGATAGCAGTTCTTGTAAACCATTTTGAAGTGTTTCTTTCTCATGCAATCTACTGATGTCAAGCCAATTGCAAAGGAAAGCAAATCGATGTTCCAAGTAGCAGATTGGAAATTTCAAAAGTTGAAAAAAACATACTTGCAGAGGGTTTTCTAAAAATGGAAGGTTTGAAGATAGTTGTCATGGAATGTGAACTTTGGCCAATGCAACAAGCATATTTCTTTACAACTTCTATTATTTTTGCATCTAAGTGATAAAAAATATGCAATTACTGTTTATACCAGAGATTGAAGGCCAAAGTGGAGGACCTTTTAGAAATGGGTGGTGCTAGGATTTCCAGCAGGTTTTTTAATGTGTCTTTGGCACTGTTGGTTATTTAGTTAGGTTCAGTATATACTCTGGCCAGAGTTACATAACCGACTTATTTGCCTGACGCAAATAAGCAACAGTGAGAATAAAATTCTGCTTTCTGTCTGTCTCTGCTGGCAGCCATTCCAGCTTGGAATGGCTTGGAGAAGACCTGCATTATACCAAGCCACATTTTAGCAAGTATTCCATATATTTATCCATGGCTGGGATGGCATGTGTGAACCCAGAATTAACATTTGCGTGCAAAGAAGCTAGGCACCCCAAGAGGTAGAGAAGAAACAAACAAACAAATATACAGTTGATTCCAGGGCAATCTTAGCAAACCCCTAAACACTGGATTTACTTAGCTGTTGTGCTGATTCCTGTCATGAACTCATGATTGGAATAGTAGAAGAGTAGAAAGAAAATAAGAGGGAAAATGCCTTAGTGGTTGGTGCCCTGAATATAAATTAAACATTATGTTACATGTTTTTATGTAGTTGATACTTCTGTTTGAATGACAGGTAATGATTTATTAAAAAGTCATCTAAAAGAGTGTTAAAATGCATCTTTCATGCACACATCTATCTACAAATTTCTGGTCCAAATTTTTTATCTCAAATATTCTTACATTACTTGGATAATACTATTATTAAAATTACTAACCTGCATTTTGTGGATCATATTATATTTATTTAATAATAGCACTAGATCATGTTAGAATGATGACTCTTTTGACACTTGAATTTTGGAACTCTCTAGATTTTAGCTTGTTCATAAAATCAAATTATCAAATCATCAAATTATATTGTGACTGAATTAACAAGTATCCTAATTCCCACAAATCCAAGGAGAAGCTACAGCATTATGTATGTATGTATGTATATGTCAGGGAGTTGGGGGTGGGCGGCGTGGTGCTGCACTGGTTCACCTCCTTCCTCCAGGGCCGGTCCCAACTGGTGGTGATAGGGAGTGAGAGATCTGACCCTCGACCCCTCCTTTGTGGGGTGCCACAGGGTTCGGTTCTCTCTCCGCTTCCTTTTAACATCTACATGAAAATGCTGGGTGAGATCATCCGTCACCACGGGATGAGGTATCATCTGTATGCTGATGATACTCAACTGTATATCTCCATCCCGGGTGAAGTAAATGATGCTGTGACCACCCTCTGAGTGTCTGGGGCCTGTGGGGGTCTGGATGGGGAACAACAGGCTTCGGCTGAACCCTGGTAAGATGGAGTGGCTGTGGGTTAAGGGCTCTGCCGTATCCGGGATTTTGTCATCTTTGGTTCTGGATGGGGTTGCACTGCCCCAGACAGACCCGGTGCGTAACTTGGGGGTCCTTGTGGACTCACGGCTCCTGCTCGAAGAGCAGGTGGCAGCCGTGGCCAGAAGGGCCTTTGCACAACTGTGTGTTGTGCACCAGTTACGCCCTTTCCTGGATTGGGAGGCCCTTCGGACAGTCACTCATGCCCTGGTTATCTCCCATATAGACTACTGCAATGCGCTCTACATGGGGCTATCCTTGAAGAGTATCCGGAAGTTTCAGCTGGTCCAGAATGTGGCCGCGTGGTCTATTTTTGGTGCCCCTAGAAGGGTGCATATAACACCTTTGCTTCATGAGCTGCATTGGATACCAGTTTGCTTCTGGGTCCAATTCAAGGTGTTGGTTATCACCTTTAAAGCCCTACATGGCATGGGACCGGGTTACCTGAGGGACTGTCTCTTCCCCACTTCATCAGCCCGCCCCATCCGGTCATGCAGAGAGGGCATGCTGTGGACCCCGTCTGTAAGAGAATTCCATCTGGCGGGGTCCAGGAGGCAGGCCTTCTCTGCAGTGGCGCCCGTCCTTTGGAACATCTTGCCCCCGGAGGTGAGATTAGTCCCATCGCTCCTAGCCTTCCGGAGGGAATTGAAGGCCTGGCTCTGCCATCGGGCTTGGGGCAAGGAGAAGAATAATCATACTTGGGGTTGGCTAGTGCCTTGAAGTGCCCCTCCTATGCAAGGACTGAATGAGACCATAGCCATCGGGATGTTATTATACTTGGTAGTTTTTAAAATTGTTTTTAGTCTATATTTTATATTGGAATTTTATTGTATAGTTATTGTTTTATGCTGTAAACCGCCCAGAGTCCCTCCATTCGGAGGAGATGGGCGGCGACAAATTTGATAAACAAAAAAATAAAAATATGCATGTGCACACACACGTGCACACACATAGGAGAGGTTGCAGTTGAGAGCTATTATTGGAAATAAACCTTGGACTGCATGTCTGACCTACTTTTGTTGTGCTACTGTGGAAACCAAAAAAGCTTCATATTTTCTTGTTTTTACATAACATTGTCTGAAACATTTAGTTGCTTGTGGCTTGATTCCAATATTAAGTTTTGTATTACAGCACATGATGAAAATCATGGATTAGTTACGTAAAACACCTTTCTGTGTCGTTGTTTTTCCCCCTCAAGGAGATAATGAGGGAAGTGTGCGAATTCCCCCACCCTTAGGGGCTCCATCCTGATGTTTGCCATCTAGTTCTAGTCTACCCACCCTATCGCCTCACCCCGAGATATATAATAATTAGTCTGAATTATTTCACTGAAATGGAAAATAAATGCATGTGTATCATTTCTTTCTCATTTTTTTTCTTGTCTACCTTTGTGAAACACATTGTATGGGAGTTTCTGTATGTTTCATTATACTTTATTTTTTGATCAAAAAGTTAAGTACTTTTCTCAGGCGCTGTCGGTGCAAACCAGATAATCTAAAAGAGATTGATAGAAAGGATGTATCGAATCCATTTTAGCAGATGTATGCATTTCAGGCAGATACAGAGCATCCACCAAAGCCTTCATGTCTAAGTAGCAAAAGCAAAATCTTTGTGTGGGTCTTGAACTTAAACTCATGTTTCTCCTTTTTCTGCAGGGAGAAAGAATCACACTGATTCGACAAGTAGATGAGAACTGGTATGAAGGAAAAATCCTCGGCACCCTTCGCCAAGGCATCTTCCCTGGCTCTTATGTGGACATACTTAAGCAGCCAGTGCTGAAGGACATGTCAGGCTATGCCCACCAACCGCTGAATTGCAGCCTGACTGCTCCACAGGTATCTGTCAGTGCTGCCCTTCTGTGTGGAGCATCCGTGGCTTTGCCAGCCAACGCCAGGTCTATTTCCTAGGGCAGGGTTTCCATCGCAGCCTTAGGTCATCCTTACCTTCTGGAATGACCAGGAAGTTAAACAGGTTAAGATGTCCTTAGCAGAGTCGAAGTGACGTACAGTATTTCATTCAGGAAAGTTCTCTCTGGTTGTCCACAGGCTGTCCTGTGGTGGCTGATTCCAAGCACAGACCTTGATTTCAATGTGGTTTCAGTCACAGAGTGGGAAAACAAGAAAACAGGAATGTACCCTACAGTAACTGGAGCATTTTAGGTCATGTGGGAAGAGAGAGGCTCCCACCTTGCGACTGTTAAACAGTGCAACCGCTTCCCCAAAGTATGTCATCCCCTTGGTTGTCAGGGGATGGGATTTTAGCTGCTTTGCACCTATTCCATTAATGATTTGGATTAACTTTGGGTGAGCGGAAGGCTTGCAGGAGTGGTGCCAGTCAAGTCTCGGGGACAAACATGCTTGAAATTCTGGACTGCGGTTGCAGGAAAGCTGAACACCTGCTGGCCATGGTGGTGGCTTCCCAATTAGAGGCAGGTAAACACCCTCTTTATGAAACGAACTCAGGTGCTTAAGAAAAGTCGCAAACACCCTGCCATGTTCTCAGGCAGATCTAAGCACTGCAACATCTGTTAAGTTTTTGTTTGCCTTGGAAGTATTTAAAAATTGGAGTACATTCATTAAAAAAAAAACATTGTTTTAGTTTCATAAAGCTGAGGGAAAAAAAATTCAGAGAGCATCCTTTTTGGAACCATATTTGCAATTGTTCCTGATTTTTTTTTAAAAAAATTAAACATATTCCCTTTATGAGAAATGCTCGTAAACAAGTTCCAAGACTGGTCCAAACGTCTTCTGGGACTGAGGCCTGCTGAGAGGGTTTTGGACTATGAGGAGCCACATCTTGAAGCTCTTACGTTAGAGCCAGATTTCAATCTGCTCTAAAAAAGGTTGCCTTGGATAACATTTCTAAAATTTCTTGGAAGTGGAAGGGAACCAAGAGATGGAAACAAAATGAGTCCAGAATTCAGGGAATGGGTATAGGACTCTGTGTGTGTGTGTGTGTGTGTTGAGCGCACACCTGTGTCTGTAAGGGCTTCCAAAGGACCCTCTTTTAAAACCTGGCAGCCACTTGTTTGTTTGTGGCCTGCCTGGGTTTTTTTTTTGTTTTGAAAAGTTGTCCAAATACCTAATTCCCCTGAAGGAAGTATTTGTAGCTCAGGGTTGAACTGTGGAGTCCTTGGTGCTCTCTGAGCCTGGTTGTTTATTGCAGACATTTCATTGCCAGTCTAGGCAACATCTTCAGTGCAAACAGGGAGAGGGTCTTGCTCTCAGTTTATATTCAGACGAGCACTTACACACTGCAGCAACCCAGAACACCAGAAAAAGGAAAAAGATCATCTGTACAGCATTTTCCAACAAAATGGATACCTGCTCAACTCTATCAAAAAGTGCCTCACCACCCAACCTACTACAGCCCAACCAATAGAAACTACGAAAAGGATAACACTGCGATGCATCAGAAACATCTCTGAAACCACCAACAGACTGTAGCACATAAACCAGCTAAAGCCCTTCAAAACATATTAAGTAACCCAAAAGACCCAATAGCCCAAGAAGAAAAAACAGGAGTTATCTACAACATACAATGCAAAGACTGTAGCAGCCACTCTGTAGGACAGACAGGCAGAAGACTAGCAGAGCGCATCCACGAACACCAACTAGCAGTGAGGAGACACAATGAGAACTCCTTAATCTCACAACACATGGACAGACTCAACCATAATTTCAACTGGGAAACTGAGAGCATCCTAAACCAAGCCAAATCCAAAAACACCAGAGAATTCCTGGAAGCCTGGCACTCAGACAAAGCAGCCATCAACAGACACATAGAGGTAAACAATATTTACATACCATTCAAAAGAGACAATAGAAAAGCCAAAAGACCAGTACACTCCCTTGTCAGCAATCAACACCCAGATAGCAAAAATCAACACTAGGATTAACACCAGATGAACCATCAAACAGCACAATACACCCTAATCAAGGAACTGTTAACTCAGTCAATAAACCAAGCAGCAAACAACAGCCCTATCAACTCCCAAGGAGAGAACAACACCCCTACCAACACAAGCAGGGCAAGCCACGGTATATAAACTGAGAGCAAGGCCCACTCCCTCTTTGCACTGAAGATGTTGCCTAGACTGGCAATGAAATGTCTGCAAGAAAACAAGGCTCAGAGAGCACCAAGGACTCCACCTAATTCCCCCCTCCAGATGTTTTGACTGCTGGCTTCTGGGTATCCTGGGAGGGATCCTGCTGTGAAAAAGTAACACAAACTCAGAATTTGGTGGTGGCTTTTCTGTGGAAAAAGCTTTTCCTCAGTAAAAAGGAAAAAAAGGAAGGATTTCCCACACTCCAATAGAAGAGAATATCTGTAGCTCAGGGTTGAACTGTGGAGTCCTTGGTGTTCTCTGAACTTGGTTGTTGCTTGCAGACATTTCATTACTTGACTAGGTAACATCATTAGTGCTATGGTGGGACTAGAACTTCTGGTCTCCTGGTTTCTCACCTGATGCCTTAACCACTATACCAAACTGGCTCTCTTAGTTTTATTTAGTTCTCAAGAAATAATGTCCTGGAATTCCAATGGCTCAAAATGTCTTCATCCCCAGGTCCTTCAGCAAATAGCATTACAATCCATATCCCGTGGATTTTCAAAGGAGGGATGTTTAAATTTATTTATCTTTAATTTAGAAACATTAACATAGATTCCATAAACCTGATTATGTGGAAATAGCACTTAACTTCCTTGTTACCACACCTATGTCCAACACTTAAGGCCCCACCTAATTTTGGTTGTAGATTGTAGGTTGCAGATTGCCCTAAATCTGGGAGTCAGAGAAAATTATGGTGGTATACATGTTACATAAATAAATAATTTTTAATAATGGTCCACAGGACCAAACTCAGGTCACACAAAATAAAATACATACAGTATTTCTCCTGCTAAGGGACCTCAGGTGTTGTTTTAAGGTGATTCTCGTGTCATCTTCCCTGTCAGTTGCAGCATCCAGCTCTGTTATTTCAATTAACTGTCTAAAGTTGGAAGCCCATGTTGCATTTTATGTAAGATCTGAACCTGCTAATAGTACTGATGCTAAATTTTTCCCTTCTCATGTACTTTAACCATCATACAGCCTTCATTGCGGCCAGGACCAGATCTCACAGAATCGGAAAAGAACTATGTGGTAAGGCCACCCCAGAGTCCTGTCTGCAGCCTCATTTTTGCACACAGTTCCTCTCAGTCCTCCACAATGGCCAGCACTGCTGGGCCGTGCTGAGCAAGGTTTTGAGTGTGTGTGTCAGCAGTGCACAAGTGTATCTATGCATCCAGCTCTTTAGACTGTTTTTACAACATAAATGCCAAAATAGAAATGGCAGTACAAATAAGATTGAGGAAGTCCAACCAATTGTCCTTATAAGCCCCTCATTTGAAGAAGCCAAACCTGGGGTTTGAGTTTCTATTATTTGGTGGCTCAGTGAATGCAGAGTCTTTCAGAGTTTGCTATGAATAAAGAAAACAGCACAGTCTGAGATACATAGCACTGTTGGGAAACTTAATTTGCGTGCAAGACCAGTGTCTTCAAATTTCATACCCAGATTTGAATTTTAAATGTGAGATGCTTCCTGACTAATTGCAATCTCTTTTGCTGCTGTGTTATAAAATCTAAAACTAAATACAAAATTCTTCTGTATCTTGCCTCTGTTTTCTATGCTTACCGTCTGGATTTCTTCTACACACTCCTGTTTGGATTATATCCCTGGATCTACCACTCTGTTGTCTTGCTGGACCTAAATGCTTCACCTGGACTGTCCCATGTCTTCCTGACTTCCCTACATTCCCTGTCTGTTTCATTCTGTTCCCACGTTCCTACTCGGGATGGCAATACTGCCCTGTCACTGTCATCCAGGAAGTTGTTTGCAATGAGATCTTAAACATTGCTGAAAAATCTGTTCATTACTGCAGCACTATTTCTCAGCCTGCCTTTTGTCACAAGGGGCCATTTAGTGACAATAAATCATCTTTCATCATTTCTCAGCAACCACAAGTCCTGCCGTCAGAAACTGGCCTTGACCGGAAGCATGCCACACAAGAAATGTAAGTTTGTCTGGGTTGCCCTCTAGTCCTGGAGCCTTGTTTGCATATTTTGATGCTTGCTTGCTTCCTAAATAATAAAAGGATAAAAGGAAATTTTATCCTTTTTATCCCAGGAAAACTTCCTGCAGTTGATGTAGCCACTCATAGCTGCTGGTGATGAGTTTGAAGGACCTTCATCCCTCTAACTCATTTCTTGTTGGAAGATCTTAGACAAGGAAAAACCACAATCTTGCTATGAGGTCACATTGGCAGACCATAGGATGAGTTTTATGACTATATACTGTATCTACTTACATGTAAAAATTAGAAGCCATTTAGAATTATTGTTACGATTTAGAGTCTTTTGCTGCTTATTACCATCTCTTATGTTCTGTATTTGAAGAAGCTTGGTTGGAAGGGTTCATGGTTGCCATCTTTTTTATTTTTCCTCTTTCTATCATGAAATTTCAGACTTACCTATCGAGCGCTTTACAGCTATGTCCCACAGAATGATGATGAACTGGAGTTAAGAGACGGAGATATAATAGATGTTATGGAAAAGTGTGATGATGGCTGGTTTGTTGGTAAGCAAATTTACAAGCATTTGGCTACACAGCCCCATCAATATACCTGACATTTTGGTGGGACATTAAAAACCATATCACTGTCTCAGGGAGCTAACAGGATCCTTGTGGCAGGGGTTAAAAAGGGAATCCACAGAGAGAGGATTGAAGGCAGAAGTATGACCTTACCTCAGAATGGATTTGATTGAAATAACTCTTTGGTGAAACAATTTAAAGCAGAATCAGGGAGATTTTCTTTGGTCTTAATACCTCTGTGACCTACAGGGGTGTCCACGGATGGGAGGTTAAGAAAGTCAAGACGGCAACCACAACTGTATGATCAAAGCCCTGCCCTATTTTATGTGCGGCTTTGATCACATGATTGCAGCTGCCATCTTGCTTTCTTCATGTCCACCCCTGGAAACCTTGATATTATTATTCTCTTCCCCTTGAGATAGGTATAGATTTCATTTTTAGGGAGTAAGTATATAACTTAGCAGTTACATATTTTTAATTTCTCTAGATTATTTATTTTAAAAATGGATGGAAGTTTGATCATTTTATTTAGCCCCAAAGCAAACTTGTGAAATCATTCGATGAACCAATGTCAGTTCAATTAATCATGGATATCGGAGGATATTTTTGCCAAGATATGCTAGGAAAACTAGAATCACCATTTAAACCAGCTTTTAATGTGTAATATAGTTGTTTATTTTAGGGTTTTTTTGTTCAACGATCAAGTCTGTTCTACAGCAGAAGGTGCTTGTATTTCTAAATTGTTTGCTCTAAGTATAAAGGTTTTCTAAAATGAAAATTATATAAGCAAGTTCAGCTACTGGGTGGCTGCTACAGTTAGTCTGCCTACCTTGTTATTCTTCTGATAGTCTGGAAAAGGAAAGTAAGATTGTCTGCTTTTTTCAGTTCCCCATGTAATTTAGAATTAGTCTTGTAAAGAAAAAAAGTTGGCTCTGGTCTTACAGTAATAAGAGTTATGGACACGTACAAGTCATGCATTGGTTACTCCAGCCAGCCTTTATTCCTGTCATTTTTTTTAAGCAATACTGAATCAGATTCTTTGACTGTACCCGGACTACTTAGAGAGTAATCTAGGATTTCAAACAGTGCTGCATTGTAGCTAAATCTGGGCTGGATCTTTGTCAGTGATGACAAGCAAGCTAAGGCATCACTAGTATAAAATAAAAGTAGATTATCTCCCAGTGGATCCTGCTGTGATCTGTCTTACCTGGATTTGTCTGCCTTTTGTTTTGCAATAGGCACATCAAGGAGAACCCAACAGTTTGGGACTTTCCCAGGCAACTATGTGAAGCTACTATCCTTTTAGAAACTATGGGCAGGCTCTTCGTGTCATCTGCAGAGACTGAGGAGGACCTGAGTATGACATTTCTAAAACAATCCTTGGGAAAGAGAACTTTATGAATGGAGCAGCCGAGACAGTAGGAGTGGACATGGAATGTGGTGAAATGCTGGAGTTATGCTGCAAAGTTCCTGCTTCCTTTGAACGTGTATGGAGGAGAGGAGACAGGATGATTGAGCCTTTATACTCTGCTGTTTGATTCTGTTTTTATTCTCTAGGGAGTATGTGATAAGGCTTGGCTTTCCTTCAGACGTGAGCATTGCTCTCCCTAATGAAGCTAGGGGGAAAGAACAGAAGGAAACAAAACAGGGTTTCTGTTGGACAGGAGGAAGAAGAAAAGGAGGGGGAGCATGTATTGCCAGGAGCACAGGGTGTAGATTGTTGGACTGCAGCCTGGCTACTATCCTGCTTAAATACCCTGCAGCTTTTGTTGGCTCTCAGGGACCAGTTTTATATGAAAGGCCGTATTGTCAACAATCATGGAAGTCCTCCTCTCTCCCAAGGACAAAAACCACAGAACCAGACTGTAGTCCAGCAACATCTAGAGGGCCAAGTTTGCCCACCCTTATTCTAGTGGTTGACAGATTCCAAACTGAGTGGCTAGAATAAAGGAAGACAGACTGTGGTATAGCATCTATTCCATTTTGGATTATCCTGCAAAATATTCCTGAATGTGCCTTTCTAGAAGTGATCATAAATGTAATTTCTGGCTGCATCTTTTTTTTTTAATCTAGAAATACAGTCAAACTTATATTGTGCACACTTGTTTGGAAGTAAACCCCATTGTATTCATTCATAGTTTCCCTTTATTGGACTTCGTTGCTGCTTTTTTATAGTCATTTTGATTGTGATTGGCATAATAATACTCTAAAATAAACTTTTTTTCTGCTGTGTTTTTATAGTTTATCCACAATAGCAGCAGGAAATTCACATTCAGCATATTTTCACTCTCTCATATATTAGTCTCCAGAATAGCAAAACATGTTTAGGTTTCTCCATCCCAAGATCAGCCAAAAACATCAACTGAAGTGCTTTAATAATATGATTGTAAATATGTATATTCCCTTTGTAAAAACGTACAAATCTTATATTGCAAATTGAAATATAAAACTGGGTCTTTTAAAAATAGTTTGAGGAGGATCTTTCCATTTTATTTATTATCACGCTAAACAAATTAGTAATTGTGCTACAAAGTGCTGTTTTTCATTGGAATAGAGAGTTAGCATTTATTGCTTCGATTGCACTAAAATGGCTTGCTGTGTTCTGCAGCTTTGTGCTCGAGTGGAGTTTCTAGAATGCCATCCATTTGGAGGCTTGATGGAGGTGTAGGCAGCCTTAATAGCTGACGGAGGCCATGCGATGGGCACACTCAGATTAGCTGCCGTGGGAAGGTGGTCAGTTCCCAAAATACATGCAAATGGCATGGCCAGTCACGAAACACCCCTTTCCTAGGTGAACAAGGGCCCTCAGAGTTGCCAGCCATCCTAGTGAGGTGCGAAGACATTGCTATAGATTAAAATTCCTATTTATTTTATTTAGTAATATATTTTTAAAAAGAGGTGTAGTCTACCCTGTTTTAAGGGACATTTGAATATTTTTATTTTAGGGTTGGCAGTAAAATTACAGGATTGAACAATTTTATTCTGCAAATATCTTAACAATATTGGTAGCATGTAACTAACCCAATAGCATTTTTAACTATTATATATTTATATTCCTGCTGACATAGTTCTAAGCAAAAAGTTATTCTTGTCTTTGTTTCATTTTACAGAGGATTATTACTTTACAGTTAACAAATGGAAATGTTTAAAGCATGTTTCCTTGTGTAAAATATTAAATAAACATTAACCCAACCTGAAGTGATGAAGTCTGCCCTGTTTCCTGAGACACTGTGCGAGAGATTGTCCCAGTCTGAGTCCTGATGAATATTTCTGCATGTGATTTGGAGAAGCCCAGAAGAGTTCAAGTCTCTCTAAAGCCTACTTTGCCGAAAAGGCTAGCAAATTTGTGGAAATAGAAAGTTAAGAGCAGCTGCATTTTTCTTGTATGATCAATGGTGCCTGACTTGGGGATGTCCTAAGTCAGTCCTCCTTGGTCATACCATTCCAAAGCTAGAGAAATCCAAGATTCAGTCAAATTTGGAAAGAAAAACATCAAAGGAAAGGTTCAGGAAATAATGAAAAAGTTCCCCATTTTATTCCACTATTTGAGATATATGTAAAAAGGGAGAGAAGAACACGAATTCATGGGTATTTGAACACAGTTCACTGAATATTTTCAGAGATTCAAAAGTACTTCCCATGCCTATTCTTATTCCTGTTTGTTTAATGTGATGTTTAATACTGATCTGGAGTAAACTGGATATGATGCCACTGTCTCTTAGTAATAATTGTACCACGCTTAGAACTTGCATTTTAGACTGTGTTCTGAGGTTGTTTGGTTGGTTTTTTTTTGATAAAACACTCTCTAGAAAAAGTTCTGTACATTTAAATTTAGCTCCAAATTTGGCCCAAATGAAATGAGATTCAGATATATCAGAAGTAAAATAAATGTGAATAAGATATTAATTCCAAGGTTATAATAAGCCTTCCTATTTTTTTTCCTTCAAACTATTTTTAAAGAATGCATAAATAGTTTGCCCTAGCAGAGTCACTACAAAAATTATAGTGACCAGTTTGAAAAGCTGGAGGTAGGTTTCCACTCTTTTGGGATACTTGATTGATTGGTCATATGCCATCAAGCCAGCATTGACTTTTAGCAAAAAAGTAGCTAGAGCGTCTCTAGGATTATCTACTCCCAATCTGCCTCTTCAGGTTTCAGGATGATTACTACATGTGGATTTTATGTATTGTTGGTTGGCATAAGGAATTTCAGAATTCAGCTCTGTCAGGCTTGAGATGTATTATTTGACTGCCATTGAAATTTTGGCAGGTGTGGAGATCTTGTTTGTTCAGAGATTGGTGTCAGTACCTGGGTCCAAGAAATATAGGAAATACTGGGTTGAACCTTACTTGTATTAATTTATTTCAGGAACTTTTATGCTGTGTCAGTTGGGTGAATCTAAGCAGCTTACAAGTATAATAAAACATAACATACAACAACAAAGTCTCAGTCCATTAGAAATAACATTAATAAAATCTTAGTAAGTAGTAGCACCACATACCTTTTAGGTACCAAATTCCCAGGCTTTCTTGTTCCCTCTTGCCCTTCAGCTGGCCTGTATCATTTGAGGGTTTCTGGGATGGTACTTTCCCTGGCCTGAGTGATCAGACAGCAGGACAGAATGATCACTGTCTTCTTCCAGTTGACTAAACAATAATGGGAAAATTTAATTGTCACTATTTCACTAGTTTAGGAAGATGGGTGTCTGTTTTATCCAACAGTGCCTTATTTGGAATAAATCTGTGAAAACACTTTTTCTAGTTACCATATTGTTACTTGTTTTTGACAGACCTCATCACGGGTGTGGGATTGTTCATTTGATTGCAGCTACATCAGAATTACTCCAGGTTGTTGAACACATAATGCAGCTTTTGAACCCCAAAGCCCATTGTTTTACTGTTCAATCATTTGCTCTAAGTTAACTTGCCTTAATTAGTCTAATTTTTCTAGAATTAATTAATGTCTTTATAGGTCTAATATTTCTGTTGAAATAGGAGGATTGGGTTCTTCTCTTCACGTTGGAGGCTTTGGTTAGTTTTTGCAGACTAGATACATTTGCATCTGCTGGTTGCAGAACTAGCTGAGCTTCTGCTAAAAATAATTGAGCTTTGCCATTAGCAGACTCAGGCCAGTTTCTAGATTAGTAAATCCTTTTGTTCTTTCAGGCTGCTTGCTTAGGACTGAGTTTGCAAGATGCCCAAGTTGGAGCTTGCTGTCTGCTTAATTAGGTCTAACTTGGTAGACCCTTTAAGTGGGTCAGAGTGTGCAGAAACCTTAATTAGCTCTGAGTTTGGAAGCTGCTGAGCCAGCACTGAGTTGGCTGTCCCCTAAGGTCTGAGTTTATAGGGTGCTCAGGTGGGTCTGAGCTTGCTGTCTCCTTACTCCAATCTGAGATTGCAAAAAATTTAATTAGGTCTGAGTTTGCAGAGAAGTCTTTCTGTTCAGTTTGAAATAAAATTACATTCTTTCCACGGTTTAATTTTAACTGTGGATTCCATTCCAGATCCCTGGAATCCTTTTCCTCCTCTCACTCCATCTACATAACAGCTCTTGCTTCAGAGACAGTTTCTTTTAAACCTTAGTTTTGGGAGCCCATGAGGCTCCTCAATCATCCGTGGGCGTCCCCTTCTGTCTCCTTCTCCCTCTGCCTGGCCTTTCCCAGTGTTACTGTACCTGCATCTACATTTGGCAGGGGTGGTGATGATGGTATAGAAATCATTTCTGGCACCTAAGCAGGGAGCTTTAGCTTTATTAAATAAAGATATTAAAAATAATCCTAAAAATTCAGTAACAAGCATAAATAAAAGTACATATAGAAGCAGAAATGCAAATCTGTAATATCAGGGCACAAAACACTACGTGCAAATCAGGGATAGAAAAGCTGGAGTCTCTGAACAAATGGGTTACCCCCATTTCATCAGAACCTTCTCCTACAGGAAGGCATGTTTAATGTTATTGAAGACTTTCACCTGATCCAACTGGGTTGGCTGGTTTCGCCATTCACTCTTGCTAATATTCTAGACCTCCCACTGGAGAACACAAATTGCTAATGTGGCTGGTGACACCACCAATGTGTGTCTCCGTGACAATAAGTTCAACCATCTTGTCCAGGCAAGCATTCAGTGTGGATGCCTGGAGCTGGTAATCACAGCTGGTCAAATAGTGGATTGCCTGGTATAACTGGCACATAAGTTTCCCCTTTGGGAAGATCAAATAACTAGACATTTACATGCTACATGCTTTGCTGGTTTGTCCCCATCCCCATGATGTCTCCCATATGCATTCCCTTCTGCCTCTGACCATGGTCTGAGAGCCACTTTGAGTTCTCCAGCCCTTTTGCTGCTTCCACACCAGAGATGACTGCCTCTCACAAATGCTCTGCTATTTCAGCCCAGAAGGGCTGTCCACTCTCACTATCAATATAAAGCCCAACCTGGGACACCTGGAGAACCAAAGCCTTGTCCCCTACAGATTCAGCACCAGATGGAAACAATATTACTGGAACTCTCACAAAGCATAAGGGATTTGCATGTCCTTAAAGTATGTCCTTCAGCCTACCATAGTTTAAGGGCTGATAAGCCATCACCCATACTGAATGAAAGGTAGTCATGCCCCAAATTAAAAATCTCCCCTGTGACCGTCTGGAAGATGGCATTACTTGGGATAGATTGATGGAGCAGATAGGCTTTCAGGAAGGTAACAAGCTGGTGCAATGACAGCATGATCTCTAGAAGTTTAAATGGTCTTCACAGAAGGTTGCTCATGCCTGCCACCCCTCCTTCAAGTGACCCCCCCCCCCATATCATGAAGCTGACCACCCAGACTCAACTCCAGAACACTATTATTTCTTATGGGAAACAGCTCAGCAAATATGAGACTGGTGTTTTGGTACCTGAAAAACAAACAGCTATGGTTGGGCAACAGGATCAAAGCATGGAAGAGGACTGCAAGTCTCACCTAGAATTTTTGCAGGGAAACAAAATGAAAACAAATCACAGGAAAAAAACAAATCCACAGTCCTCTTTGAAGAAAGCCATCAAGAATGTATTCAACTCTCCCAAATGGAGAAAACTATGCCCAGGAAAAGCAAGTACCATTAGTATCAAGTACCATTATTAAGACAGTTAATATGAGGTTGCTTCCTTCCGCCTTTCTCCCCAAGCACATCTGCAAAATGTGGGTGGTGACACCACCAATGTGTGTCTCTGTGACAACAAGGAGATGTCCTCTTCTCCTAGTACAATGTACCTAATTGCCTGACCTTCTAACGCATTTTCTATAAATGAATCTCATTTTTGTTAAAAACCTGCTCTGCTATTCCTTGCCCAAGTTAGATTCCCATGCTCAGGAATGCTGACGTACACACACAGAACGTTTCAGCCTCCAACAGTTCCCTCCATTAAGTTTCTGATAGTTCTCAGGAGTACAATATTCCCACAGCCCCAAATGTTGAGGAGGTGATTGCTAGTTTTCTGAAACAGACTTTGGATATAGACTCTGAATCTCGTGAAGCAGGTGTGAGCTATAACTAAAGTATCTGATTTGTCTGCTGTTCCTAAGGATTCCAGAGAAATCTGGTTAATCAGGCACAAACTAATTTTCTCTGTATAGATTTAATAGAAATAAGAAACATAATTTAAACTCAAAACATGGAGATACGTTAAAATTATGGGGGTAGGTAACTATATACGGTACTTGGCCTATAGAGATGCACCATCTAGATGTTTCTGGAAGTATAGTCAAGATAAAATATGAGATTTGAGGTGGGGGGAAGAAAAGTAAGGTTACAACCACTCGTATAGCAACCATTCAAACTTACGATGGTGCTGACTGAGGGGGACTTATTACCATTCCTTGGAGTTCCAGCCCTCGCAATGTCTCCATGGTCACGTGATTGTGATCTGGGCATTTGGCACCTCGCTCATGATTATTATAGTAAGCCACAGTCACGTGATTCTGATTTCTGACATTTCCTGCTGGCTTCCCACAAGCAAAGTTAATGGGGAAGCCAGCAGGAAGTCAGAAGTCGCAGTCATGTGAGGGCCTCACTTAATGATGCCAACCAGGCCTGCCCGAACTGCCATTGCTAAGTGACGTGGTCAGGTGAGGTCATGCTTTAAAACCACATTGGTTAATGATGGCAATTCCAGTCCCAGTTGCCGTTGTAAACCAAGGACTACCTGTGATGGGTTTTCCAGGCTGGGTGAAATAAGATGTTCCAAGGTAGCCTGCCTGCCAGCCTCTCATGCCAGACAAAGAATGCAAAAGGTGAAAGGTCCCCTGTGCAAGCACCGAGTCATGTCTGACCCTTTGGGGGGATGCCGCTTTCGCAACGTTTTCTTGGCAGACTATAGAGCGGGGTGGTTTGCCATTGCCTTCCCCAGTCGTCACCTTCCCCAGAAAGCTGGGTGCTCATTTTACCGAACTTGGAAGGATGGAAGGCTGAGTTGACCTGAGAATCCAAACAAAAAGACAAAGAATACACATTTCTAATTTCATCCTCATTTCAGAAACTTTATCTTTCACAGGGAGAAATACATTTTCATGTAGGCACAGAGAGATAACTCTAATGGACTGTGAGAATAACCTTGGGACCCTCCCTGACCCACGTGGTGCCTCTTGAGCACTACCTCCCCCACCCAGCAGCAGCCACCTGGGACTTGCTTCCCCACTGACTTTGGTTGTGGGAAGCCAACAGGAAGTTGCCTCACCTAACAACCATGGGATTCAGTTAACAATGGCAACCGGAACTGCAGGCTTTGCATTGCTAAGTGATGTTGTTGCGCTTTACAACCGCATTGCTTAGCGACAAAAATTCCAGTCCCAATTGTTGTCGTAAATCAAGGACTACCTGTAGTCTTTAAGATTAAAGAGGCTCCTTACTGCAAGATATCAGATTAAAGAGCTTCTTCACATTGACTCAATTACTGATGTTTTGTTATCTACAGTTTGGGACTCCAGTAAATAATTTATGAGAGGACTGTTTATCTCTCTGGCATCAAACAGAAAGACGCACAAAAACAAAACAAATAGTGAGCAAATTGAAGCAATTAAGATGCAAGCATAATCCAGTCTTGGATCTAGAATGAAAGACTGATTTGTAACCAACTGGATTTAATGGAGGTAAGTGAAAATTACAAGTTGAAGTTTGCTAAACAAATATTTTTAAAAAGGCAGTAAGCCAGACAAATTGTTGTTTTACCAACTGCAAAAAGAGCAAGATAAAAGAATTATTACTTCTGTTTGGAACAGAAGCAGACACATCTCAACAACAGAGGAGGTAGTGGAACAATGTGTTAATTGCCAGTCTATATAGTAAACAAACATCTAATGTGGAAAAAACTGAATATTTAAATACAAAATTGTTCACAAAATTAACAGACCAATAAAATTAATAATTTGGTAACAAAAGATGAAACCAAAGAAGCAATACAGAAACTAAAACAGAATACATCTCTAGGGCTGAGAGTATTTTGCAGTGTATTATAAGACTTTTCAAGAAATGTTGGTTAAACCATTAACCCAGGAAATGAATGAGATCCAACAATGTTAAGTACTTCCTTTGTCATGGAAATAAGCTTTTATTTCTTTCATTTGCAAAGAGGGAAATGATCCAACTCATCCAGAGTCATATAGACCTATTTCTTTATTAAATGTAGACTACAAGCTTTGCAGTGGAGGTGAAGAATCGATTTAAGGGACTGGACTTAGTAGATAGGGTCCCGGAAGAACTCTGGACAGAAGTTGGCAGCATTGTTCAGGAGGCGGCAACAAAATACATCCCAAAGAAAGAGAAAACCAAGAAGGCAAAATGGCTGTCTGCTGAGACACTAGAAGTAGCCCAAGAAAGAAGGAAAGCAAAAGGCAACAGTGATAGGGGGAGATATGCCCAATTAAATGCAAAATTCCAGAGGTTAGCCAGAAGAGATAAGGAATTATTTTTAAACAAGCAATGCGCGGAAGTGGAAGAAGACAATAGAATAGGAAGGACAAGAGACCTCTTCCAGAAAATTAGAAACATTGGAGGTAAATTCCAGGCAAAAATGGGTATGATCAAAAACAAAGATGGCAAGGACCTAACAGAAGAAGAAGAGATCAAGAAAAGGTGGCAGGAATATACAGAAAACCTGTATAGGAAGGATAACAATATCGGGGATAGCTTTGACGGTGTGGTCGGTGAGCTAGAGCCAGACATCCTGAAGAGTGAGGTTGAGTGGGCCTTAAGAAGCATTGCTAATAACAAGGCAACAGGAGACGATGGCATTGCAGCTGAACTGTTCAAAATCTTGCAAGATGATGCTGTCAAGGTAATGCATGCTAGGAAAGGTTTCCCTTGACGTAAAGTCCAGTCGTGTCCGACTCTAGGGGGCGGTGCTCATCTCCGTTTCAAAGCCTTGGAGCCGGCGTTGTCATAGACACTTCCGGGTCATGTGGCCAGTATGACTCACGGAACGCCGTTACCTTCCCGCAGAAGCGGTACCAATTAATCTACTCACATTTGCATGTTTTCGAACTGCTTGGTGTGCAGAAGCTGGGACGAGCAACGGGAGCTCACCCCGCCGCGTGGTTTCGAACCGCCGACCTTCCGATCGACAGCTCAGCGGTTTAACCCGCAGCGCCACCGCGTCCCAATGCATGCTACATGCCAGCAAATTTGGAAAACACAAGAATGGCCATCAGACTGGAAAAAATCAACTTATATCCCCATACCAAAAAAGGGAAACACGAAAGAATGTTCAAACTATCGAACAGTGGCACTCATTTCACATGCCAGTAAGGTAATGCTCAAGATCCTGCAAGGTAGACTTCAGCAGTTCATGGAGCGAGAATTGCCAGATGTACAAGCTGGGTTTAGAAAAGGCAGAGGAACTAGAGACCAAATTGCCAATATCCGCTGGATAATGGAAAAAGCCAGGGAGTTTCAGAAAAACATCTATTTCTGTTTTATTGACTATTCTAAAGCCTTTGACTGTGTGGACCATAACAAATTGTGGCAAGTTCTTAGTGGTATGGGGATACCAAATCATCTTGTATGCCTCCTGAAGAATCTGTATAACGACCAAGTAGCAACAGTAAGAACAGACCACGGAACAACGGACTGGTTTAAGATTGGGAAAGGAGTACGGCAGGGCTGTATACTCTCACCCTACCTATTCAACTTGTATGCAGAACACATCATGCGACAAGCTGGGCTTGAGGAATCCAAGGCTGGGCTTAAAATCTCTGGAAGAAACATTAACAATCTCAGATATGCAGATGATACCACTTTGATGGCTGAAAGTGAAGAGGAACTGAGGAGCCTTATGATGAAGGTGAAAGAAGAAAGTGCAAAAGCTGGTTTGCAGCTAAACCTCAAAAAAACCAAGATTATGGCAACCAGCTTGATTGATAACTGGCAAATAGAGGGAGAAAATGTAGAAGCAGTGAAAGACTTTGTATTCCTAGGTGCGAAGATTACTGCAGATGCTGACTGCAGTCAGGAAATCAGAAGACGCTTAATCCTTGGGAGAAGAGCAATGACAAATCTCGATAAAATAGTTAAGAGCAGAGACATCACACTGACAACAAAGGCCCGCATAGTTAAAGCAATGGTGTTCCCTGTAGTAACATATGGCTGCGAGAGCTGGACCATAAGGAAGGCTGAGCGAAGGAAGATCGATGCTTTTGAACTGTGGTGTTGGAGGAAAATTCTGAGAGTGCCTTGGACTGCAAGAAGATCCAACCAGTCCATCCTCCAGGAAATAAAGCCAGACTGCTCACTTGAGGGAATGATATTAAAGGCAAAACTGAAATACTTTGGCCACATAATGAGAAGACAGGACACCCTGGAGAAGATGCTGATGCTAGGTAGAGTGGAGGGCAAAAGGAAGAGGGGCCGACCAAGGGCAAGATGGATGGATGATATTCTAGAGGTGACGGACTCGTCCCTGGGGGAGCTGGGGGTGTTGACGACCGACAGGAAGCTCTGGCGTGGGCTGGTCCATGAAGTCACGAAGAGTCGGAAGCGACTAAACGAATAAACAACAACAAGCTTTTTACAGCAATACAAAGAGGGAAAAAAAGCCTTTTAACCAAGCTAATACATCCCAATCAGACTGGATTTGTCTGAAAGAGATACATGACAGATAGCATCAGGGTTATTTGAACACTACTGGCAATATAATTCAGAAATAGAAGTGACTATGACTTTTCTTGATGTGGAGAAAGCTTTTGATAACTTGGATGGCCTTTCTCACTTATGAATCTGAAAAAGGTGAACAGTGGGCCAAACATCTTTACACGGATACAGCATATTAATAAAGAATCAGAAGCCAAGGCTCTACATAACACTCAAGTGTACTATAATGAAGGGAACAAGAAAAGGGTAAGATAGTAAAATTTCAGGAATTAAATTGGCAAATGATGAACACAATCCTATATGCTGGTGATGTTGCACCTAAAGTTACTCATCCAAAGAACTGATAATGGAATATGCACAGCATTACGGTTCAGTACAAGACTCAAATGCAGACATGGAACTTACCTGAAGATAACCAGCACTTGCAACAAACAGCAGGGGTATAACTGCTAAAAGGTTAAATACCTTGGAATTTACTTAACAAAAACAAAACAATTAACATTATTTGAAAACAACAGATTTTGAAAAATACAAAGTGTCATGACCTCGTTGCAAGGTACAAAGAGCCTCACAACGTAGATCATGATCATCAAGGAATAGAGGAAGAAGATAATTAAACCAGGGGTTAAACCAAGCACCCAAAGCACCCACACCCATGGACCCATATACAGCTGAAAAGAAGGACATCGGATGAACAGAGATAAGCCGCACCTGGTGCCCTGGAGGACACACCAGAATCGAGAGGACAAGAGAAGACACCGGGAAAACGCCCATGCAGCAATCAAGGATCCCATCAAGAGGGATTGGAACAATAGAGGGTGGAGGAGCCCGGGGTCATACAAGAGGGTATAAAATGGGCACCTCCACACTACACCCCCCGTTCCCGTTTTTCGTTCTGTCAGCTACCATTCCAATAAACCGGAAATCCTTAATACCCATTAAGTGAGTTCGTGTCTTATTGCGAAGCGAGCCTGACCCTGACACAAAGGCAGATACCTTAAAATGGAGAATGCTAAAGCGCTGTCTTGGCTAGAAAGCATTGCAGCTGTAAAAAGGAACATTCTGCCAAGACTCAACAGTTTCAAGTGATTCCAGTAAAAATAAAAGATGGTATTAAAGAACCAGTAATTAACTTGATATGGTCTGATAAAAGATCAAGGATCAATTTTCAGATATTACAAGATTTAAAAGAATAAGACTGTCTGGCAGTACCAAACTTTAAACTGCACTACGAAGCTAGTTATCGAACTTGGATTGCAGATTGGGTTACATCATTTTATGGCTGAATTACCTCTGTTGGCCGAGTAGGATTCCCAGGTAATTTACACACATTAAAGGTAATGTTTTGGAATGGCCAGGTCAAAGTCCTGGTCTTAATTCTATAGAAATGTTACGGAAGGACTGATGCAGGCAGGCCATGCAAGGAAGCCTAGCAACATCCGAGTTGATCAACAGTTATCAGAACTGTGGAGTCCTTGGTGCTCTCTGACCTTGAGTGTTTGCTTGCAGACATTTCATTACCTGACTAGGTAATGTCATCAGTGCTAGCACTGACTAGCACATGACTAGCACTGACGATGTTCTGCAAGCGAGCAACCAAGCTCAGAGAGCACCAAGGACTCCACAGTTCAACCCTGAGCTAAAGAGATGCTCTTCTATGGAGAGTTACTGGAAATCTTTAATTGCACTTATTGCTGCCCAAGGGGGACACACCAGTTACTGAAAGCAAAGGTTCACCTACTTTTGCCACACACAAATACGTAGCTCTTGATCATTTTCCTCAATAAATACATGGACAAGTATATTGTTTTTTACTTATTTGCTTAATTTGGTTCTCTTGATCTAGTTTTAGGACTTGTGTGGAGAACAGATCACGTGTTAAGTCATGTTTATGCAAAAATATTGAAAATTCAAAAGGGTTCCCAAACTTTTAGGCATCCTGTATGCCTGGCTTGGCACAGAAATAGAGATTTATAAGAGATAATTTAATTAATATGCAGTGTATTAAAAATATGGGGATAAACGTAGAAAATGAATTAGCCCAGATCTGTCACCTCTTAGTTAATAAACATCTATTTTCATGGAGACAAAAATATACAGAAATTTGATCTGTGGAGAAATAATAAATTGCACAGATGGCAAGATTTAATTATTAACAGGACAAAGATGACACCTGAGACTCTTTCTTTGCCCAACTCACCAAAGGGTTGTTGTTGTGGCAAAAACAGGTGGCAGAAGTATTAGGTACGTTTGCTGCCTTGAGTTAGATATAAAAAAAGGTGGGATTAAAAAAAAATCTAAACATCATGAGTTCTAAAGGAATTACACAAACAAGGTGGAACATGCAAGAGATTTCACTGAATTTGCAAACTTTCCTACACAAAACTTGGAGCACTTGCTGGACCATATATATACTAGTTATTGGTGAGAGATGACTCAGAAACTGAACAAGGTAAAGATTATATGACTGAATGGATGCAGAACTTAGAAAAACTGGTATCTAACAATAGGAAAACCGGTACTAATGTTTCACTGATGGCATATTACTTCGGTGTTGCTAAATTTTTCCAATTGCTAAAAATGGCAAGGTACTTTATTCAAGGTATTGGAAATATAATAATCATGGATCATTTTTCCATATTTAGTAGCAATGTTGTGAAGTCAAATAACTTTGGAAAATGATTTACAATTGAATGAAACAAATTCTAAAAAATTCCCTGCCCAACCTGCCATCATTCTATTAAACAATACTAAAACACAAAGTACACCAAACTGGTTTTGTACATACGGACAGCTGCTGGGATACTGTAAGTTACTCACCGGAACGTACACGTAACTCCGGTAGAAGAATGAAAAACTAAGTTGGGGGAGGATGCCTTGATGTGTGTTTTCTAACTTTAAAAAATTAGCTAACTATAAAAAAGGAAAGAAATAAAGAGACACCTATGCTTATATATGCTTAAAAGATTTTGAGGAAAAAATTTGAAAAGCAAAATAAATAAAATAGCATCCTAGTAGCTCTCCACTTTACCCCCCCCCCACCCCTCCTTTCCCCTCAGTGACTAATTGCTGCTCGGATATTTTTATAGTTTACTTTGGAGATTGTTACTAATTTCTGTTTGGATTGTTTTAATTATTATTTTTAATCAGTTTTTCTTCAAAACCATGAAGAAGCAGTGTCTGAGCTTGCCTTGCTGTGCGATATGTTGGATATAAGGGAACCATTCCTGCTTGAGTTTGGTTAGACTTCTGCTGTGAATGCATGCTGTGATGTTTAAACCAGGTATCTGAAAAACAAAACTAATCTAGACTTCAATATAGAAATAATTTTTGGACTGTAATTCTATCCATGTGCTAGTACCACATCCAAACTTTGGGTTTCTCTTAGCATAGTTCTAACATTTAAGCTGAACAACTGTACCAAACACATGATCCTTAATGGGTTGCTGTCCACATGGAGGGAGGTATGCAGTGGGGGACCTTGGGGCTCTGTCTTGGGCCCAGTGCTCTTCAACATCTTTATAAATGACTTAGATGAGGGCATAGAAGGCATGCTCATCAAATTTGCAGATGACAGAAAGCTGGGGGGAAGAGCTAACACCCCTGAAGACAGGTTCAAGATTCAAAAGGATCTGTCCTAACAGTGAGACACACACTGAGACAAGTAGTAGTTCTCTAGTGTTTATTACTGCTACACAAACAGAATCCTAACAAACTGAATAAGCGTGGGGAAAACCCAGACATATAAACCCCAAAAGCTAAGGCAGGCCTGATCTGTGTCTCTTTGAATGGCTGCTTAATTCCTCAGTACTACGCATGCGTTTTCCCCCCTGGATAGAGGCCCCCTCCTGCTCACCGTCATTACTCATGACAGGATCTTGATAAACTTGAACGCTGGGTCCTATCCAACAAAGTATTAATGTTGATAAATGTAAGGTTCTGCACTTAGGCAGGAAAAACCAGATGCACAGCTACAAGATAGGTAGCACCTACCTTAGCAATAGTACTTGCAAGGAAGATCTGGGGGCCTTGGTAGACCACAGATTAAAGGCTGAGCCAGCAATGTGCTGCAGCTGCCAAAAAAGTCAATACAGTTCTGCTGCATTAATAGTGGTATAATGTCAAGGTGAAATTGTCCACGATGGCAAATCCACACCTGAAATCAAACACAGGATAACTTTAGGCCGCACTGCAATGGTCAGCTTGAATAAGATCTGGAAGAGCAAAGATATCACCCTAAATACAAAAGGCAGACTAGTCAGAGCAATAGTCTTTCCCATAATGATGTACGGGTGCGTGACTTGGACTAAGAATGGACTGAAGAATTGATGCATTTGAATTGTGGTGCTGGTGTAGATTGTTACGGTTACCATGGACAGCTAGAATAACCCACAGAGAAGTGCTGGACCATATAAAACCAGATGCATCATTAGAAGCCAAAACTGTAAGACTACGGCTGACTTACTTTGGCCATGTCATACGTGCAAGCTCACTAAAGAAGTTGGTGATGCCAGGAATTATTAGTGGAACAAGAAGGGGCAGGCCAAGAATACGCTGGCTCAACACCATCAAAACAGATGCCAAGATGAACATCCAGCAATTAAAAGAAGCCGTGCTTGATGGGGCTGCATGGATAGCTCACGTCAAGTCGCCAAGAGCCAGACACGACTGAATGCTTAAAATGAACATCAGGATCATGGGAAATGATAGTACTGCTCTGTGCTGCACTGGCCAGACCACACCTGGAAGACTGTGTCCAGTTCTAGTTGCCACAATACAAAAAGGATGCTGAGAACTGGAAAGAGAGTAAAGAAGAATGACAAGGATGGTAAGGAGCTTGGAGGCTAAATCCCAGAAAGAGTGGTTAAAAGAGCTTAGTATGTTTATCTTTATCTTAAAGAGGAAAAGGCTAAGGGGAGACATGATAGCAGTCTTCTGATGCATGAAGGGATGTCACAGGGAAGAGGGTGAGAGATCCAAAATAGAACTAAGGAGGGATTTCCTGACTGTGACAGCTATTAAGCAATGGAACAGCCTGCTTCTGGAAGCTGGGGGTGCTCCATCACTGGAGGTTTTCAAGAAAAACTGGACAGCCACTTGTTCAGAACAGTATGAGGATTCCTGTACTGGGCAGGGGGTTGGACTAGAAGACCTTCAAGGTCCATCCAACCCTATGATTCTATCAGCCTTGGATGGTCTGTTAAATAAGGATAAATTTCTTATTGACTAGATAGAAATTACTATAATTTTTCAATTTGATTTATAATTCATACTATGCAGATTACTAGCATTGATTATGTGGATTTTTATTAACATGATTTTATAAAGGATTTGTAATTTAAAAATTAGATAAAGTATTTATGTAGACCTAAATTAATATTACAATGAAAATTTGTACTCAATTTACAACTGAGAGCTAGGGTAGAACATATTTAAGTGTTTAGATAACTAGTTTAGATTTATATTCCAATTATATTACATACATTTTGTTTATTCAGAATATTGTAACCATCCAAACACAATCTCTAGTTTACATACATTTAATTCAGCCAGAATGGAAATATTTGACCTCTGTTGCTAACAAAACAGAAGTATACAAAGAATAAGATTTAACTCCTATTTCCTAGTCCAAGGGTTTGAATGTGTCTTTTAGATGTCTGGTTTTAAGCTAGTATTTTTCCTATAGCCAGAGCTGCGATGAAAGAGAATTTATTTTATTTATTTATCATATTTTTACCACTGCCCATCTCCCCCACACAGTACATAACAAGAAATACTTTAATTATGTTTATTCTTCATTAGATAAACTTGCTTTGGTTTAGCCAGTTGAACGGTGCTCTACCACCTTCACAGGAACTCTACAGAGGGCAAAAAGATTGACGTTAACTAAACAACGAACTTGGGTTTACAAGAGTCATCATTACACATATCAACCTGCAGCCGCTGTGCATGAATGATCCAGACATGCACATCTTTAACAAATGTGCCACAGAACATGAAAAACACACAGTGAGACAATGCTTGATAAAGTCCTTTTAATGGAAAATGTAAAACCCCTTTCAACTTTTGATGTACAAAGCATGTTTAACACTTGCACTTTTAACAAATTAAAGCAAGCCAATGTTTTAAAAAAATACATTATTGAATGTATATATGTATATATTTACATAGCATATTAAGTTTTATATTTAGCTTTAAAAGTTCACATAAATTTTACCAAAATGAGACGAATTTTAAATAAATTACACATTTTTGAAAATGTTTAATTGTACACTGAATAGCTTCAATAAAATACTGAAGTGTCTGTAGTATCTAGTTCATATATTTTTTATGATACAAAGTTTACAGTTATTTGGCAGTAATTTTCAGATCATGACATGACTGCTGTGCGGATTCAGCAATATCTCAAATGCAGGCAATAGCTGGTGTTTGTATCCTCCTCTCACAGTAACTGTCTCAATGCAGTGAAAAATATCCAAGTTATTTTAACCAAACTGTACAAATCACATTTACATTTCATCAACAATAGAGCATAGAATTCTGTAGTTTTTTCCAAAAATAAATACATCTTAAACTTTTGACAGCTTGAAAAATTCCTTTACACTATAATACATAACAGCACAGTGCTGCTTAGAGTTTTCCATTTCTAAAAAGCTCAAGTTAAATCAAAAGAACTGTAAGGAGAGCCTGTTTTGTTGCAGTGTCAGTAGCAAGTAAATATAACAAACATATTTTCTTGGCACTGATGGTTCGTGCAGCTTATATTGGTGAAAAGACTCTTTATCGTAAAGAAAAATATGATAGGTTATGTTCTTCTGAGCCCAAAGGGGGGAGGCATACATTTAATTTTCTTCCGTATCTTCAATTTCATGTTCATGAATTTTCAAAGCTCTCACCATTTCCTTAACTGCATGACATAATATATTTTTTATCTGTAAGAAAATCAAGGAAGAAATGAATATTTGAAGAAAGACAGTGAAGGAAGCACACCAGGCCGGTTCATACAAAATCCTGAACCCCTTCTGCGCGTAACAGTGACCTTCTCAAGCACAGAATAATATTTACAACCCTGGCTTCAGCTCTCTCTTTACGGGCCAATAGGGCTGCCTCCCTAGAAACAGAAGGGGAAGGATATGCATGTTCTAGGTATGCACCCTTAATTTAAATACAAGCAATATGTAGGCAAGACCGCTGTCATCACAGATTCAAAGTCAGCATTAGAGAAGAATGACGTTTCACCAGAAACTGAATTATGGCAAGCATTCATCTGTTACCTGCAGCTTATCATCATAGTTGATTTCTTCCTTTGAGAGCCTAAGTTCTTGTGTTAAATGAAATGATTGTGCAATATGTTCTGGAGATACGAAGTCTTCCGTTACTTGAATACAGCTATGAAAATTTTGCACCTGAGCAAAAACAAAAACAACCAATTATTACTGGACAGCTTAAAGAAGTTGACTGAAAAGGAAATGAAACAGAACTTTCTGGCACAAAATGTATAGATAAATTTATGCCTCAGTAAATCTGTTACATGCTGCAATTTATGCCCATTTTTCTTCAGCAAACAGCCTAACAGAGAGATTTCTTTGTTCAACAAACTGCAATAAAATTTAACTGACAGAGCCAAACAAAGCATCTTGCAATATAATAAAAAATAGATTTTAAAGCAGTATAATGATTAAATGCAAGCCACACAGGAAATACACAGCAGTAAAGACAGCAGCTTTAAAAACAGCCCAATTGAGACTGGCAGTGATGGATCATAGTTTCTATCTTTAAAGATACGTTTATTAAAAAAAGAAAAGAAATCCAGACTTTATATTTCTGTAATATAAGAGGACTCAGAAAGAAAAGGGTTCAGTGCTATACCAGGTGAAAGCACAGTGTCAGAGAAAACTTCCACATTTCTGTGCAGGCTACAGTGCTGCCAGAGAGGCTAAATCCTGTGGAAAAAAGCTCCACAAAGATGGAGCCTTTTCCGAAGAGACCATATCTACTGTGTGACACTGATGATGCCATCTGGTATTCACAAGATTGACACATACTCCCCAGAATAATGATTATAAGTTATTTACGATGATTTTAGCTGGGAGAATGAAGATGGTTTTACAGGACTTTATTCATTAAGATCAGTGTGGGTTTCTACCCATAAGAGAGCTGAGGGATGATATTAGAAATGTACTGGATATTTTGGAATACTTGGAACAACATAATGAAAAACAAGCAGCATTGATTTTTCTTGATGTAAAAAACGCCTTTGACAATTTGAATCGAACTTTCTTGTCTAACATTTCGGAGGATATGACTTTAGTGAGAATTTTATCAAATGGGTAAAATCAATTTATACTTCAAAAAAGGCACAGATAATTGTAAATGGTGAATTAACAAAACCTTGTGGGATACAGAAGGGGGCTAGACAATGATGTCCCTTGTCACCACTGCTATTTATTTTAGCTTTGGTAGTATTGAATTGAGATATATGGTGAGATGAGAGAATTGCTGGAGTGAAGATTAAAAGAGAAACTTCTAAATTGTGGGCATTTGCGGATGACCTGGTGATAATCTTGGAAGATCCTCTGGAAGGAACAGAAATATTAATGGAAAAACTTTGGGGTATTAGCTGGCTTTAAAATTAACAAACAAAAGATGAAGATGTTAACAAAGACTATGAACACTGAAAAACAAAAGGAATTGATGGAAAAAACTGGTTTTAAGATTGAGAAAAAAATGATCTACTTGGGTATCACTATAATATAAATTGTAGGTTATATGAGAATAATTATATTAAGATATGGTATGAAATCAAGAAGGGCATGTTAAAATGGGAGAAAATTACAATTGTCATTGTTGGGGAGAATTTCTGTGATAAAAATGAAAGTTTTGCCAAGAATGATGTTTCTGTTTCAAACAACACCTATTTTGACAACTGATGTACCATTTAAACAATGGCAGAGTGATATATCTAAGTTTGTATGGCAAGGGAAAAAAACCAAAGGTTAAATATAAAATACTTCAAAATGTAAGAAAGCTAGAAATTTCTGGGTTCAAATACATATAATGATATAAAACATTTTAAAGATCAACATTCAACTGAAGCAAGCACTTTTCTTCCTGAGATTAATGGACAGTCAATTAGAAAAGCGCCATGGAAGATTATTTTTATATATGATTACAGCTGCGAGACTATTATATGCACAAAAATGGAAAGATTCTGAAATATCGACAATGGAGGAATGGCTGGTGAAGAAAGAACTAGCAGAGATGGCAAAATTAACTTGACTAATTAGAGGAAGATCAACAACTACATTTATCTGTGACTAGAAACCTCTCATGGACTTTTTGCTGAAAAAAGAGAAAAATGAACTTGTGGTTTACAAGTTTGAAGATTAAGAAGTATAGTTTATGGAAAGAAGGAAATTATGATGTAACCTTAGAGAGAGAGGGTAAAATATAAATGCATTTATAACCTTTTTCCCTTCAGACAAGAGGCTTAACAGAACCACCATTTAATTTGCTCCCTAGTTGAGGGTTACATCTAAGAAGGCAAACAAGAAAATACTTTATTTGTTTGCAGATATGTTTTTTAAACGTCTTAGCCTAAAGCCCCAACATTTTAAATAACCTTTGGGAAAATGCCTAATGCATTGACATATTCTTCCAGAACTATTTTACTTGTCAACTACAAAACAACCAAAACAAAACCTCCTTGATTTTTGGCTAAGATCAAGTGTAGTACCTCTTGTCAGTTATGTCTTAGAACAGGTACAAATTAAAGTAACATATTACACGTAACATTACCTGGTGCAGGGCTCCTGCTGGTAAAATAACAGCATCACCAAGGAACTGAACGAGAGTACATGTTTTTACTCCATATTCTTCAAACAGTCTTTGGCGGAGTTTTTTGTTTACATACCAACTCTGATCGCGTATTGGATCATGCTCTGGTAATACATCTAAACCTTGTTCCTTTGCGACCTGTAATAAATACATTTGTAATACATGATTTGAAAAAAGGAACCACCTGTGATGATTAAGGAATGAGTGTAAATAAATAGAAATCAGTGACAACTCTGATTTCAAGATACTGTAGATATACCTTCTTTTTTGCTATCCATGTTTGTGGTACCAATTTGAATGTTGTTGCACAAAGGGAGTGCCAGGCATGTTTTAATTCTGCCTCAGTTCTCCTCAAACCCCATCTCTGGTGTTCTTATCACAGTGTAGTGTTAATTAGTTAATCAACAGAAGAATTAATGTTCTAATACACTGGCAACCAGCACAAGCACCATGAATCAGGTCGCACCCCTGATCAATTTCAGAACTCACAAGAGTACTTCTGTGTTGCAGGGCAATCTTCTCCCCGCCTGTAAAATTTGGACTGGAATGCACAGGAAAAAGCCTGCTTCCCAACCCATTACTTTTCTTGTGTGGGGTAAACTTCACTAATAAATAGAATAGAGTGAAATGTTTAAATAAGAATTCTCTTCTTTTACCATTAACTAGCATCCTTTTCTGTAAACGTGAGTTTCAATGGTCCAAATGCTCTTTTTCCCTATGTCTGTGATAAGATTGTCATAGATTTTCTTTTCTGATGTTCAATTAAAACCTGCTTCTTCATGATTTGTTTCTTGTTCCGAAACAACACTGCAAGTATGCCTCATCCTCTACATGGCAACCCTTCAGGTACTTCATGACAGCCATCATGTCTTCCTCTAGTCTTTTCTTCTTCTAGGCTTAACAGATCCAAAGCTTCCAACTATCCCTCCTATATTTTCCTTCCTGGTTACTCTATCATCTCAGTTGCTCTCTTCTGGGTAAGTACCATTTCCAAGTCCCCTTCTTAAAGTGTGATATCTAGAACTAGATATAATTTTCCTAATTTATGTGATCCACATAAAGAGGAAGGACAGTGGGTACCGGTTTGCTTCCGGGTCCAATTCAAGGTGTTGGTTACCACCTTTAAAGCCCTACATGGCATGGGACTGGGTTACCTGAGGGACCGCCTCACCCCCATTACATTGACCCGTCCCACCTGGTCAGGCAGAAAGGGCATGTTGCAGACCCTGTCCACAAAGGAGTGTTGATTGGCAGGGTCCAGGAGGAGGGCCTTCTCTGCCATAGTTCCCGCCCTTTGGAATAAGCTACCCCCAGAGGTGAGGCAAGCCCCTACCTTCCCGGCCTTTCGGAAGGAGCTTAAGATGTGGCTGTGACACCTTGCTCGGGATGGAAGAGGGGACGGTTTGTCACGGGGGTGGCTGGTGCCATAATACGGCCCTGGAGAATTTTAACATCTTATCATCTTGAGTTTTAGCTGTTTACTTTATCTATTTTATAATATTTATATATTTTCAGAGTTTTGTTATATTGTATATTTATATTTTATAATGTTCTTAATTGATATGAACTGCTGTTGTTTTAATGTATTGTAAGCTGCCCAAAGTTGTGTTTGAGATGGGCGGTGGAAAAGTGTGCTACATACATACATACATACATACAGTCTGTTTCATCTAAGAATGTCTAGAAATTGGGCTTTAGCATAAAGCACACACATTGTACTTAGGTCTGAAACTACGACTATTTAGTTCTAGTAATACAACAGATAACTGAGTAAAACTAACCTTTTGTAGAAACTCCTTTATCTTGTCAGCATCCGTGCTGGCATAAACATGCCACAAAGCACCTGGCAATTCACTCGAGTCCTTCAGTCGTTTTCTTAGCAGGTCATCCAAATCTTCTTCTTCAAACTTCCTTAATACCCCTGTGAGTTGACAAATGGAGTTACTTTCTAGAGATGGACAAGTCGTGCTCTATAGCTAACGCTGTATTACAAACACCATCCTTCTGCTGAACTTTAACCAAGAGAGGATGGAGAGCATCAAACTCTTCCCGGATTAAAAATTATTAACCAACACATAAAGCATAGACTTAAATATTTGAAGAGGGTGAAAAGTATATAAATTACCTTTCAATGCCTTTTAGCTTCAGATTTTGCTAACTTTTCCCTATGAGCTTTTCTTAGGATTCAAACCATTATTATAAAAAAATATACTGACAAGTGGAAGAATCTCATGAAAACTAGGGGCTTTTGAAGTATTATGCTGGGCTGATTTATGCTAAATTTACAGATTCTATTGCACACATTCATAGCAGTAATATTATGTACACATTCAGAGATTTTATTTTTACCTGATTTTGAAGGGACCCCATTCCCTTTTGCTATGCCAACACTGACAAGGATGTTCACAACATCAGATACTTCAATATGAAGATTTGTCGTTCCTATATCATGGTCTTTTGCAGCAGCTACACCTTTTACAAAAATAAGGTATAACTCTATCAAAGCACATTCTTAATCTTTATTATACATCTATGATAGATTTGCAATGGCAAACCACTTCCGAAGAACCTTGCCAAGAAAACTGCAGGGACTTGTCCAGGCAGTCTCTGAGAATCAGACACAATTGAATGGATTAAGAAAAAAAATTAAAGCCAGAAAATGCTAAATATGTCAAATATTTGTATCACATACAATCTAGATATAAATAAAAAGCTTAAAATAACTTCAAAAGCAATCAAATAATAGTGGCAATCACCAAGATCAGTACAATACTTCAGTCGTAAGTGGGACAAAAGTACCTTCAAGGCCTTCATCTTTTTTCAGACACATAAAATGCTTTTTTATGAAATTTATCTTTTTTTAATAAAACCAACTTTTATATAAAGTACTTTTAGGACCCAAAAGATGCAGGAAGGAAGTAAAATGGAAATAGGTGGCCAAAAAAAATTATAGTGAAAGGAGCAGTGAACTTGAAAGGACATGGAATACAGAATATTTCTTAGATAACTCAGAGAATCAATCATGTGACACCCTCAATGAAAGACCAATCATATAATCCATCTCCAGTTAACTGAACATTTGTACTTGCCTGATGACGATTGGTTTATTGTCAAAATGTGCATTTTTGTGCATAATTTACAGTTGTGCTGTACAATAAAAACATATTTTTGTGACTGAAAAAATGACATGTGAAGCAGGATCGAATAAGAGTAATCAGTAACAAACATTCAATTCATTATTAGGCAGAGAAAGTACAGAATAATTTTGATGGAAATTATTTGATGGAAATTAAAAAAGGTTTTGAATGGGATGAAAGTTGCTCAACAAAAGTTGCTCAACAAAGAGCTTCCCAAAAAAAACGGAATAAAAAATAAAGGTGCTGTAGAGTTTGGGACTGAATTGAACTCCAGGATTAAAAGCAACATAACAATAATCAAAATAGCTTATATACTGATCATCAGGAGTAGATATCAAAGTCTAACATCCTCAAATCCTGTCTCTCACAACTAAGTTTTTACTTCTTTGGGGAGGAGGTAGTCTTATATACAAGGGCAAGTAAAGTAGTTCTGTAAGAGAGATGCCAGCATTCAGAAGGCCCTGCTTAGGGGTCCCTGAAGATGGAAGAGTTTCTGAGAGAGAACCATCTTCAAAGATGATAACCAACATCTTGAATTGCATCTGGAAGTTGACCAGCAGCCAGTGCAGTAGAATGTAGAGGTATTACATGGACAATGCTAGAAGCTCCCATTACCACCTTGGCCACTACATACTGAACCAGTTTAAGCTTCCGGATAGTCTTCAGCCGAAGCCCTGTACAGAGTAAATTGCAATAGTCCAACTGTCAGGTGACAAAGGCTTGAGTGTGTGAAAAGCTTCCTTTTCCAAGCTGCACCAGTTACAGTTTTATGAAGGGTGTCCTGGCTATGGCCTCCAACTACTGCTTAAACAAAAGCTGAGTTGAACCCCCAAATTGTTAGCTACCTTTGTCCATGAGAATACAGTCCCATCCAGAACCAAAGATGGTATCTCTCTGGCATCAGAAGAATTTTGTACCCGGAGCCATTTCAATATGCTAGGATAAGTCTAAGTCTGTTCCTCCAATCCAAACCCTAATAGCCTCCACTGCATCAGCTTAGCAGCCTGAGGTGGCAAAATACACCTGGGTATTGCCTGCATGTTGATATCTCACTCCATGCCACCATATGACCTGCTCCAGGGACCTCATGTAGATGTTAGATAAAAGGGAGGAAAGTGCCAAGTCCTCTGCTCTCTTGTAATGGTTTTATTGACCCCTCTCCACCCACCAACTGGAATTGGCCACTTGGGAAGGAGAACTACTACAACACGGTGATCCCCAGTTCTAACGCCTACAGCCAGTTCAATAGGGTTCACTGCACAGAAAACTCTGTCTGCTTCCTTAGGACTCATTGACTCAAACTGACCCCAGATAACTACACAAGATGTTGTCTCCGTCAGCAAAACTGGACCTGCCAAGCTAGTGTCCAACTCCATACAGATGCGAACATTATCCTCCAGGTGCTTAGAAAATTCCTCACAGTGATCCAGCAGCAGTTCTCTCAGACCCGATTTCCCTAAAAGGGAATGGGTCACTTTAAATAAAGCTGTTGGGTATCTGTGGGTGCAATAAGAATGGAAAAATAAGCCCACTTTGCCACTTTAATTACTGTTGGGTAGGCTTGATTATGAATTCTTACCCACATTCAGTTGCATTCATTTTTTGTTTTATGCCAACATTTATCCAGGCATCTCATCTCCCAGAGCTCTTTGGTAAACTAGTGAAATCCTGTGAACTGTGCATAGGAAGAAGCCACTCAGGTGAATCCTGTCAAGGCCTGCCAACAATCTTAGATTTCACTGGTTGCCTAAGACCCTCACAGAACTGCCCATGAGAGCTTCAGGAAACTCCAAGCACCTTTTGACACCCTTCTAGGTTCATCAGATGCCTAATGTGAGCCAACCAAATGAGTCACTGTGGCCAAAGAGAGGACCAAGGAGACCAATATTGTGAATGGTATTGGAGTAAACTACTTCTAGCTAGATTTCATTTTTCTTTTTTCTTATACCTCTTCTGTGGTTTGCATAACACTGTTTCCTCTGAAAAGGAATTGCATAATGGGTATTGTGTATGCATCTGTATATGTATGTATGCATGATGTATGTATATGCCTTTCTTATTCTTTCAATCTGCTAGTGCTTCCTTTTGTTGGAGTTTTGATCCCTTCTTCATATCTATCACAATTTATCTTAACTTTGGCAGTGGCCCTCTCAACCACTCAGGTTTTGTCAAGACTCCAATATATTTATTAGGAAAATTCAATCCATCTTAACACAAATGTTATTGGCAGTTTACTTACCATATGCACTGCATAATCTAGGCCCTAGATCTGGGTGTACAAAAAATCCTGGCAAGTATGAAGCCAAATTAAGTTTTCCATCTGGGTTGCAATATTCAGGCAGTGGTAAACTTTTTAATACATCTTCATATCTGATGAAACAACGATGGAAACAAGAAAAATATTTGAGAGGAGTATTTCAGAGAAAGAAAGAGACAGACACAGACACACTTCAAATAAATAAATACCTTGCAGGCATCATAGTCTTGAAATCGTCCCCTGAAGGCAAATCTTTCAGCTTCAGTACAATGGTTTCTCCATTTTTAATTTTTTGCCGCTCTGAAAATACATAGGTAAGTGAATGGGGTGAGCTGCAAAAATACTTGGAATATTGGATGGTATTTAACTGTATTCCTCTTCTGGAACCATTCAAACTCCTCCATGCCCTCACACTACCCTCCTTCAAAGGGTTCTATTCCACCCTCTGAAACGAACTGAACGCTGCAGACAAGAAAACGGCCTTTCACCCCTGAAAGCCTCTGCTGAATCCAAGAGCCTTCCATGAGTGGAGGAGCCAATCTGACTATACCCCATGAACCTTAACAACATACACAAGATGAAACATTTAAAAATTCTTCTAAGACAAAAGGCGGCTAATATTAATAACAGTTCAAAGTTTTGTTAATATTTATAATTCGTATTTCCTAATTGTGCAAATGCCAATGTGGCTTTGTTTCATATTTACATTATGACGCATCATACATTTACAGTTGTGCAAATCATGCAGAATGAGAGCAATTTTCATATATTTATTTTGTCAATGACTGCCTCATTGCTAAAATTTGTGTATTAGTTTATATGTGGCATAAGGGACTTCAACTCAAACAATAAGAATTTCCGTTTCTTTACTGGCAGCTCATTTATTTATTTTCCAAATTTAATTACTGCCCATCCCCCCCAATCTTGATTCTTTGCAAAGACTGCAGCATACAAGTTCGCTGTTTTTTTTCCAAATTATATACAAGAATATATCACAGCCAAACTATTAGTAAGGCATTTTCTGTATTTGTATGATTAATGACTCCAGCAAGATATTATTTACATAATCAAATCTTATGTCTAAAATTCTTTAATTAAGTAAAAGAATGAATTGTGATGTTTCCAATTATATTACATATACACACACATATTTGCATACATTTATTTGAAGGTATGAAATGAAACAAAACAAAACAGAACATACTTGAAACTTCTTCAAAACCATCCCAGAATTCCTTGACACTGCCACTTGCAGTAATGCTATCTTTGCAATTCAGAAGATCAGCTTTGAGATCACCAAAATCTGAACTAATAAAATCTGCCTTCCACAAGCTGGCATTCAGCTTTTTGTGTATTCCAGAGACTAATACAAACTGCAAAGCAAAATATAAAAACAGCAATAAGCAGGAGTATTTCGATAAAAATTGGGATATATAAAATTAGTTTTGAAAGAATTCATAACTTGAAAGAACTACCTTGGTTGAGGCAGGATACAAGTAAGCAAGCAAATAAATAAGAACCCTAAGCAGTGCGCTGCTGGACCGGACCCCTGTCCCATTTAGGCCAGCAGTCTGTTCTCACAGTGGCCAGCCAGCTGCATAAGGAAGCTCACTAGTTCTCCAGCAGATGGCCTTCACATCAAGATTAACAGATATTGATCCCCACGACTTCCTCAAATTGGTCCAACCTTCTGAAGCCAGCCAAGCTGGTAACCAGCACATCTCCTGGTAGTGAATTCCAAAATTTAATAATTTTGCGTTGTGTAAAGAAATATTTCCTTTTGTCAGTTCTGATTCTTCCAGGATTCAGTTTCATTGGGTAACTTCTGGTTCTAGTATTTTGGGAAGGACAAAATAGCTTCTTCTTGTCCACTTTATCTACTCCATTCATAATTTTGTAGACCTCAATTCTGTCACCTCCTTTCTAGACTAAAAAGCTCCAAATGCCACCTAACCTTTCCTCAAAGGAACCTGCTTCTCTAGCTCCACTATATCCTTTTTAAGGTGTGGCAACCAGAACGGCACACAATATTCTAGATCAGTGTTTTTCTGATGGGGAATGCTGACTGGGGAATTCTGGGAGTTTAAGTCCACACATCTTAAAGTTGCCAAGTTTGAAAAACACTGTTCTACGTGTAGTTGCATCATTGATTTATCTAAGGCATTATGATATTGGCACCTCTATTTTCAATACTGTTTATTATTATCCCTAACATGCTGCTGGCCTTTTTTTACAGTGGATGCACACTGTGTTAATACTGAACTGTTTTCCATTAGTCCAGTATCTTTTTCCTCTTTAATCACTGCTAGCTCTGATCCTGCTAGTTTGTATGAGTAGTTAATAAATGTAATTATTAGTAGCATTAAATTTAACAAATAAATAAATTTTATTAATTTTATCTGGTATGAACCAATTCATATGAATTTTTACATACGAACCAATATGTACATATATTTTGTTATAGAGGTAAATCTGAATAATAAAAGTAACTGTGGTCATTTTAAGTAATCCATGATTATTCACGTTTGACAAGGCTATTATGCTCTGAACTTAAGTTCAGGATTTGAATTTTTGTTCTGAATGTTACCTTTTGCATTACTAGAATGTTGTTACCTATAGTAGCTTGTGACTATTTTCAAACAACCTCTCTATCTCCTGCCTATTGAGTTATTATACTCATTATGTTAAGCTGAAACACTGATCTGGAAGCTACATCTTGATCACAAAATTTAGTTAGTTATATTTATATGGCTGCTCATCTCACAAATGGGCGGCGATATAAGTATGACAAAATAAATAGTGATTCTGGGTGGCGTACATAGTTAAAAACAATATATACAAACTATTATTATTATTATTATTATTATTATTAAAAAAACTTAAGATTACAAAAGGCATAAGCTAAAAATTTTATGTATATGTGTATGTGTATCTATGGTAAAGACAAGGTGTTAATTACACTGGAGCCATCTCAATATTTCACCAGTCCTCTGAGGTCCCCAGGTCTTGAGGAACTTCTGAAAAGTTAGAGGGGATGAAGCCAGCCTCACTTCGGGAGGAAGAATATTTCTTAAAGGGGGGGCCACAGGAGAAAAGGCCTGCTGCCTAGGACCCACCAAGTGTAGCTCCCTAATCAAAGGGACCTGCAGCCGTCCTTTCTGCTGGATCTGGTAGGACAGGCAGATGTAATCAGAGAGAAGCAGTCCTTCAAATAACCCGGTCCCATGCCATGTAGGGCTTTAAAGGTCAAAACCAGCACCTTGACACTGTACAGTTCTGCAATTCTTTCCTTTCTCCATTTGGTCTAGAATATTTCCTAAATTATGCCATGAGGCAAACCTAACATGGATTTGGAACTAACATCAGGTAATGGAACTTTTTGGCCATATTTGGCTGTAGGGTTGCTCCCACTGACAAATTTATTAATAACCCTTTAAAGCATAAAAAATAAATAAATAAATAGTTTAAAAGAAAGAAAAACGTTGCCCTTGTCAGCTGCTTTTTAGAAACAACATTTTAATATGTACCTTTCCTTGTTTCCAACACTCTTTGAAGAGTTTCCAGTTGTTGCTGTTTTCATGATCACTGAGCCACAAAACATGCTTATCACAAATCCATGAATGTGGAACATCATTGAACAATGTGTTGTAATCATCTGAAATGTTTTTTCTGTTGTTCTTTGGCTCATCCTTCATTTCAGATTTTACATTTATCTTTGATGTTCTATTTGGTGGTATCTTGTTTTCTACAACTGAAGCAATTATGTCATCAAGAATGTTTGGCATACTCCTTCCACTTTTGCTACTCTATTGGAAAAATAAAATGAGGACTTAAGCAGTCTTTATTTTTTCTTTACCCGACCTACAAAAACGTATTATGCTAGTTACACTAAACAAGTTTAACTGTAATATTGCATTATTTTCTTTATTAAGTTGCTGATTACTTAATGTGCCCAAATCCTTCTGGCTGCTATACACTGTGTGCACAATTATTAGGCAAGTGAGTATTTTGACCATATCATAATTTTTATGCATATTTTCCACCTCCAAGCTGTGTAAACCTGAATGCTCATTGGACATAGGCATATCAGGTGATGTGTATTTGCATAATTATTAGGCAGCTTCTTTTCCTCAGGCAAAATGGGCCAAAAAAGAGATTTAACTGACTCTGAAAAGTCAAAAATTGTAAAAAGTCTTTCAGAGGGATGCAGCACTCTTGAAATTGCTAAGATATTGGGGCGTGACCACAGAACCATCAAATGTTTTGTTGCAAATAGTCAACAGGGTCGCAAGAAACGTGTTGAGAAAAAAAGATGCAAATTAACTGCCAAAGATTTGAGAAGAATCAAACGTGAAGCTACCAGGAACCCATTATCCGCCAGTGCTGTCATATTCCAGAACTGCAACCTACCTGGAGTGCCCAGAAGTACAAGGTGTTCAGTGCTCAGAGACATGGTCAAGGTATGGAAGGCTGAAACTCGACCACCACTGAACAAGACACATAAGTTGAAACGGCAAGACCGGGCCAAGAAATATCTGAAGACAGATTTTTCAAAGGTTTTATGGACTGATGAGATGAGAGTGACTCTTGACTGACCAGATGGATGGGCCCGTGGCTGGATCAGTAATGGGCACAGAGCTCCACTTTAACTCAGACGCCAGCAAGGTGGAGGTGGGGCACTGGTATGGGCTGGTATGATTAAAGATGAGCTACTTGGACCTTTTTGGGTTGAAGATGGACTCAAAATCAACTCCCAAACCTACTGCCAGTTTTTAGAAGACACTTTCTTCAGGCAGTGGTACAGGAAAAAGTCTGCATCTTTCAAGAAGACCATGATGTTTATGCAGGACAATGCTCCATCGCATGCATTGAAGTACTCCACTGCGTGGCTAGCCAGTAAAGGCCTCAAAGATGAAAGAATAATGACATGGCCCCCTTCCTCACCTGACCTAACCCTATTGAGACCTTGTGGGCCCTTCTCAAACGGGAGATTCACAGTGAAGGAAAACAGTACACCTCTCTGAACAGTGTCTGGGAGGCTGTGGTTGCTGCTGCACAAAAAGTTGATCGTCAACAGATCAAGAAACTGACAGACTCCACGAATGGAAGGCTTATGACTGTTATTGCAGAGAAGGGTGGCTATATTGGTCACTGATTTTTTGTTTGAAATGTCAGAAATGTTTATTTGTAAATTTTGAGTTGTTTGTTTATTATTCTCACTTTAACAGATGAAAATGAACGAGTGAGATGGGGGAATTTTCGTTTTTCATTTAGTTGCATAATAATTCTGCACACTAATAGTTGCCCAATAATTGTGCACACATAGATATGCTCCTAAGAAAGCCAAAACCTCACTTTTACTTCCTTCAATATTCAGGTTTGAGGTTAATTAACATTTTGGATTGACGGAGAGCACTGTAGTTGTTCAATAATGAAATTCATCCTCAAAAATACAACTTGCCTAATAATTGTGCATGCAGTATATATCTATTAAAAGCCACTGAATCCATTTCAGTTTGGTAAATTAACCACATAATCATAATGCAAGCACGAATCTTTAGAATTCTGTTTGTAAGTCTGAACAATATCTAAATTAGTACATTCCTGCTGTTTTCCCAAGGAAATCTGGGATGAGAGAATAACACAACTAACTCAATAAATTTAAATAATTTCTTGAATGTGTATTTTTTGAACTGTAGACCTCTGTTGTTGCATGACCAAATGCTTTTAATTTAGATAAGCATTTCAAAAATAGGTTTTTCGAAAAGCAATACTCTTGAACTTATTTCTCTACTACTCACGTTAATTTACTGACATCTAAGCTATGAAATAGGCCCTCTCTATATTAGTACATCTAGAGCACAGCATTTGGACAACACACTCACTGCTGTTCCTGTTGAATAAACTGGAGCAAAAGCAATGCCAGCATCTGTGGAGCCTAGGCGCAATTTGCCAGCTGTAGTCGTCAACAAGTCTCGTAATGTTGAGCCCTGCTCATTATTTTGAGACAAAGGAGTTGACACCTTGAAGTTAAGAGATTCTGAATTGTCTTGCTCTTGTTCTTCCTTTGTATGCTTTCCAAGAGGATAATCTTTGTTTTCTAAAACCAATAGAGAGAGTGAGCAAGTTACATAATTATGTAATGGTAAAGAACAGGAATACTAGCAGATTGTATTTCATGATGAAGTGCATGACACTTTTAATTGTATTGCTTTAGTCATATAACATCAGAGATTGAACTAGAAGCTTCAAAATGCAATCAGTACTATTTAAGTTACATCATAAGAGAAGCACTAATGCATTGCACAAGCATGTACCTTTTCTATCTCATACAAGAAATTGCTTGTTTCAGTTTTAGGTCCATAGAAGAAGACATCAACACAAAATACTAAAAAAAAAAAAAAAGCCCATAATTTTGTATGTTATGGCATAATGGAAGCCACTATCAATGAGCCACAGGCCTTATTCAGACATAAAAGGCAACAATAGCTTTCTCCTAAATAGCACCAGGTGCATTTGCTGGATTTTTCAACAGATATTACTACCACTGATCACGGTATCCTTCTGGAGCACCTGGAAGGATTGGGCTTTTTTTTTTTTAACAGTGGTTCAGGTTCTTTGCATTGGACCATATCCAGAAGGGTTGGTGAATTACAGTTGCATCTTGTCCCTCATGCTGTTCAACATATATATAAAACTACTTGGGGGGGAATTACTCAGAGTTTTGCTTCTTATCATTCAACCCCAACATTGCTTAAATTTGGTAGGCTGGAGGAGGGGAAAAAACCTGAAATTAAGTTAGGAAAGACAGAAATGCTAGGGATTGAGGTTTAGCCTATGTTGAAAGGGGTTGTACTGCCATGAAAAAGCAGTTTGGGAGTGCCTCTTGATCATCATCTGCCATTGGATTTGCAAATGGTATCTGTGGCTAAGAGTGTTTTTGTAGAATTATGTCTGGTGTCACAATTGGCTCAATGATCTAGAACAAGCTATGTCTTGGCTTGACCCTATCTTAACAACTACCCTAAGCTCTAAAGGGGGATACTCTTCAAAAGCATCCAGAAGTTGCAATTGGTACAAATTGTAACAACTACATTGCTAATTGATGTAAGGCACATAACCTATAATTTCTGTATTACACGGTATCAACACTGCTTGCCAATTGCTTACCAGGCACAGAGAATGCCTCTCCCTTGTAATGAACCTGTTTAGCTGCCAAAACCTTCAGAAGAGGTCCTTCAGGAAAAAGCCCAGCTTTCAAGAGCTTTCTCTTCTGTTGCTCCTATGCTATGCTATGCTATGCGCTATAGTATACAGGTAGTACTTGAGTGACAGTGGCAATTGGGACCAGGATTGCTGTGGCTAAGCAATGTGGTCATAAACTGTGATGTAACATGGTTGTATCCCTTAGCGATGACAATCCTGGCAGTCCTTGTTACTGTCACAACCCCAAGAGGCATGGGTTGTTAAGCGGGAAGTGGTAGGAGTCCCAGGTAAGGAGTGTGGGGTGCCTTGGGGGTGCCACAAGGGGGTAGGGGGTTGCTGTGGCAGGAAGGCAGGGGGATGGACTGTGCGGCAGGGCAGGAGTACAGGAAGGCTGGGGGGACTTACCAGAGTGACTTGCAAACTTCCCTGCTGGTTTTCCCAGTGATTTTACTTGTGGGAAGCCAGCAGGGAAGGTTGCAAATGGCGATCACGTGACAACCGCGGGATGCTGGAACTGTCGTATGTGTGAGCCGGTTGCCAAGTGCCCGAATTGCAATCACATAACCACGGAGGTGCTGGGATGGCTGGAACTTTGAGGACTAGTCACAAGTATCACTTGTTCAGTGCCTTTGCAACTTTGAACAGTTGCTGAATGAATGGTTGGTAAGTGAGGATTACCTGTATACTATATATACTACATACTATACTATAAACCAGGGTTTCTCAACCAGAGTTCCATGGAACCCTAGGGTTCCATGAGAGATCACTAGAGGTTCCCTGGGAGATCATGATTTATTTTAAAAATTATTTCAAATTTCACATTAAAGAGGTAAGTTTCATTCTTTATTTTTAGTTTAAGAACACCGTTAATGAATATATACAGGTCTACACATGGAATGAATATAGTAATTTTGTAATGTAATGTCTGGTCTATATTTGAACCTGAATGTGCAGGGGTTCCCCGAGGCCTGAAAAATATTTCAAGGGTTCCTTCAGGGTCAAAAGGTTGAGAAACTGCTATAACCTATACTATATTATGTACTATGCTATACTATACTACTATACTATACAATATACTATACTATACTTCCTAGTATATAGTTTCAACCTCTAAGTCTTTAGTAAATCTGTAGAGATAAATCTCTTTTGCCAGGCTTTAAGTAACTTTAGTGTTAACTGTTAATTTATATTTTTTAACTTTTACATTCTGCTTTCGTTTTATAAATTTTGTTAGCTATCTTGAACATTCAACAGAGTAGCAAGGTAGAGCGTCAATCAATCAGCTGAGTTTGGCATTGTCAAAGAAAGATGTTGCTTTCTAATCAACGTGCCATTATTTACCTTTTTTTTCTTCTCTAGCCTTTTGCTCTGCTAGATCTGCCAACCAATGCAATGGGGATTGTGATTCAGGAGGGTTTAAGTTGCTCTCCGAACTTACGTCACTTCCTGGACTTGTATTGCCATTTGCTTCGGATTTTTGAGATGGCTTCTGCTGTTGTAACTCAGGTATGCACAGAGAAATTTTATTACCATGATTAAGGACATTCTGTAAAATCTGTAGAGCACAATAATTTAATCAAATTGTTTGCACTTTTTAAAAAGGATTATTTTAAGATACTAACAGAGCTGAAGAGATGATAAAACAAGTTTCAAATGTATTACACTGGATTACTATTTAACAACAATGTATGCTTGTGCCTCTATATGCCATATAATATTATGAAAATATAAATATTACACTTGACCAGTAAATTATGACCTTACCTGAGATACTCCATTCACTGGGAGAAACTTGCCAATTTGTATGTTCTGTTTGCTGCCACATTGACAATGGGATTTAATCTCATGTTTCTCTCTAAGAGTATGCATTGCTTCAACAAGTTCTGTTAAAACTATAAGATATGGAGAAAATAATGAATTGTTACGACATGCTTGTGACATATACATATGTATGCATATGTATGTGTACAGTCTTGAGCTATAAAAGCTGGTATTTTATGTACCTTCATTTTCTTACACTAAGGAAAATGAAGTTGAAAGTTTCCAAAACAGTTTTACCTTTGGTCATATACTTGTTTAAAGATAGTGCACAATCTTGAGGTAAGCTATGCTCAATGCAACCATGTCACAGATTAACAAGTCATGGACCTCAATGTTTTCTAGTATGTGGTCAGATATCACATTTGAATAACCTAAGCAACAGTTCATGTGCATGTGCCTTCATGGGGAATGATGGAAAAGGGTAAAGTATATGAAGTGACCAAAAACAATTGTACTGCTATTCCATGCTTTTGTTCTATATATTTTCCTAGATCTAGTTTTTGGCAACATAGAAAGTAGTTGCATATTTTATATAGCAAAGACAACTGCTACTTGTATAAAAGGTTAATGTAAATAAATAAGCACATTAAAAATACAGTAAATGAAGTTCAAATGCCATTAAAATGGCATTAAACTAAATACCAACAAATAAAAGCCAGACATCTTTTATAAGTTAAAAGTTATGTTAAATAGTTAAAATAAAATTACCTTAAATATTTGATTTACACTAAAAAATTCAGAATAAAAAAAAACTATCTCTACATATATACAAAGAATGTTGGGTACTTGGGGCTCTCTGAGCTTGGTTGTTTTCTTGCATCATCAGTGGGAGGAAGAGTAGGGTTTGCTGGCATAGCTAACTTCTATATATAGACAGCCAGCAAACTCCATTTTCCCGCCCACTGATGAAGTTACTTAGCCTGGTTATGAAATGTCTGCAAGAAAACACCAGGCTCAGAGAGCATCAAGAACCCAACAGTCTGACACTGAGCTGTGCAAGGTGAAAGGTCCCCTGTGCAAGAACCGAGTCATGTCTGACCCTTTGGGTCATAACCAGAGGACTACATGTACAGCAGTTAGGGTGGGGGGCAACTCCAAGGAGGAAGAAAGGGAGGAAGGCCTGCTGGGGGGGGGGGTAGGTGGCAGCAGGTAGCTTTTGCGACGTTTTCTTGACAGACTATAGAGCGGGGTGGTTTGCCATTGCCTTCCCCAGTCATCACCTTAGCAAAGAAGTTAATTCTAATCTTTATCTGCACCCCTTTCAGTTTAACCTCAACTTAAACTTCATTGTGCTTGTGGATGACCTCTGATGGGAGCACGACGGGAGTGGGATGGGGGAAGTGAGTCCACCCTTGTTCTTGTTAACCTCTGAGTGGGTTTTGCTATCACTGATCATGGTATCCTTCTGGAGGGGCTTCAGGAGTTGGGAATGGGGGCATGGTGTAATGTTGGTTCTCCTCCTTCCTCCAGGGTCAGTTCCAGTCAGGGTGAACAAGGGAGAGATCTAGCCCAGAGCCTCTGCTTTGTGGGGTGCCTCAGAGCTTGGTGCTCTACCCATCCCTGTTTAATATCTACGTGAAATTGCTGGGTGAGGTCATCTGCTGGCATGAGTATGCTGATGATACCCAGTTTACAAGGAAAACTGTGGGGATCTGCATGAGTTAGGCAGGCTTTGGCTTAACCCTAGCAAAACTGAGTGGCTCTGGTTTTAAGACCCCCTGCATCCAAGGATTTGTCATCTCTTCTTCTGGATGGGATTGCACTGCCCCAAACAGAATAGGTGCACAAACTGAGGGTCCTCCTATTCGAAGAATAGGTGGCAGCCATGGCTAGGAGGGCTTTTGCACAACTTCACCTTGTGTGCCAACTGTGCCCTTTTCTGGACCGGGAGGCTTTTGTCATGGCCATTCACATCTTAGTCACCTCCCATGCATATTACTACAATGTGTCCTACATAGGGCTGCCCTTGAAGAGCAACTGGAAGCGGCAGCTGGTGCAGAACAGAGCAGTACAGCTAGTCCTTGGGTTACAATCATTCAAACTTACAACAGCATTGAAAAAATGGACTTACAACGATTGCAGCATCCCCAGGGTCACATGATCAAAATTCAGGTGCTTGGAGACGGCCCTCATTTACGACAGTCGCAGCACCCCGTGGTCATTCTCCTGGCCTGCATGAACTGCCTCCGCTTCAACTCCACGCACTCGCCTACCTCTCCCCATCTCTGCCCTTTTGTCTGCCCTGCACAGGCCGAAATGAAGATGCGCTGTATTCCACCGCCAGCTACCCGCTGCTGCCAACCCCCGCCCCAGCAGACCTTCCTCCCTTTCTTCCTCCTTGGAGTTGCCTCCCCTCCCCTCTGCTGGGCTTGCTGAAGCCAGCTGGCCTCAAACCCACGGTGCAGGGGCTGCCAGCGCTGGGCTCAGAGGCGGCGGCGAGGGGCAGATAGGCAACAGTGAGGGAATACAGTGGCATCTTCATCTCAGCCGTGCTGTGGATCTAATGGAATCTGTAGAAACAACTGGGCTGAGGTGGTCCTGCTGTGCCATGAAGGGCTTTATAGGTGACAACCAGCACCTTGAATTGCACTCAGAAGCACAGTGACAACTAGTGCAGCAGAGCAGAGGTATAACATACACACACCGAGATGCATTCATAACTGCTGTACAGGTAGTCCTCTGGTTATGACACTAAGTTGGACTGGAATTTCCACTGCTAAACAAAGCAGTCCTTAAGCTTAAGCGAAACATCACATGTCAAATGTAATATTGTAGCACCCAGGAAGCAGATGGTTTTGATTGCTGCCCCCGAGATAAGTTTGTCCTTAGCCTGCCAGTCCTTTGGAAGGTGCTTAAGGCACAGTTATGTTCCCAAATATGGGAGTAAGAGTGTTAGCGAGAGCCTGTGATGTACTATGCTGTTTTCCTTGGTTTGGTCTCTCAGCTGCTGCACGTATTGTGTTTTATGCTATATTTTTGCATTGTTTTTATCTGCTGTAAGCCTCTCAGAAGTGCTATGTGAGAGGGATGGATACATAAATTGAAAAAATAAAATAAAAATAAACAAAATAAATACTTCAAACCTTATTACTATTTAAAGTATGAACGAATGACAATATATTCATTTATTAAGGCTGTGCAATGCGTTTGAAAGAGGCTCTTCAGAAGCCATGGCAGCATGAACACAGCAACTCTTCCAGGCTGCCTGAGTGTGCATATAGGCATGGATAGTCACTTTGATTTGCTTAGTGAAGATGTGGCTACTTTAATATTTCAAGGATGAGTGCTTCTAATTCATTTTTATAGTAATAGTGTCAGAGGTTTGGTCCCAGAAGCCATAAAAACCCCTTCTGGTCCTCCTCCTCTGTCATGGGTTGTAAAGGAGGGAGGGGGAGGATTGCTATGTGAGAAATGGAGACATCACGGACTGACGCAGTCAATAAATAATATTCTTCTGTAAATCTAATAAAAGCATATCAGGGACTGGTAAAAGGCATTTACTTGTGTAAAACCATACTGTGAATTGGCTTCCAGCTTAAGAGAAAGCTTACTAGGGTTAATAACTCTCATGTTATTAGTGAGTTTACTATATAAATTCTAAGAGACATATAAACTAAAAAATAATTCAGCAAGCCTGTATAAGGAAACAAAAGGAACAAAGTGTATACCCTTGTGATCTTACCAGATCCAGGAATAATTTGGGTTGGCATTAAATGTTTATGATCGTGAGGTTGTCCTTTCACACATTTCATCCATGCATATAGTTCTTTATCTGTGAACATTTTAAAAGAAACATCCTGAGGTCAATGAAATTTGCTTATCAGGAGAAAAGTGGAATCACACAAATAGCAATTCTAATATGCATACAATTCTTGTCTTGTGAATAGAAAGAATTGAAAAGGTGAAACAAGTAATTCTTGAATGTTTAACTTTATCTTGGCTTTTTACAAAAGTGGACTGACCTCTAGAACTCTTCCTTTCCTTAGCCTTATAGCAATCTAGACAGACCACAAATCCACACTTTTGGCAGACCCAGTGGATGTTAAACAGGGTGGCCTCGCATGCATCACACATTTCACGGACTCCTCTGACTGCTCTCTTCCAAGCAATTTTGGCTGAAACACAGAGTAAACAGCATACCAAGTACTGAAATTTGAAGACAAACATCTGTAAACTAAAAGAAGAAATGAAAATGCAGCCAAGACCAGCCATTATTTCCTTTTAAGCGATTTTTAAAAAGCCTCTGGCAACTGTAATCAATTTTTTAATTGTCATCACATATAACTATTATCTAAGCCATTCTTTGTTTCAAATTCTGTGACTACACCGTTGCTGTGCATCAAAGAAGGTAATTTCTAGGATTTAGAATCTTTTTCTTTTTCTAGATAAAAGTGCTTATAAAAACAAAGTGAATTATTATTAGAAAAGGGGAAACAGACCCTGTTAGGAGAAGTTGTGGGCTTAAGATCACTTGGTTTCACAAAATCATGACAAATGAGTATTCCTTCTTACAGAATGTGTGGGTTTTAAATGTAACCAGATGCAAAATTGTCTTTACTTTGGAGAAATATTTTATTTCACCCATGTAAACTCAGTAGGTGAAACAGTTCGGTCCACACAAGAGATTTTCCACATAGTTTATGGTAATTGCTATGATAATTATTCTGAACAAAATAAAACTGATTCTCTTGCAAAATGGCTTTTAATCAAAAAGTGAATACTTAAACGAAGACACTGGCCTACTAGCTACAATGCCAAAAAAATGCAACAAAGGTATTAAAATGTTTTTATGTATGTTTTATGTCTCATTACTTTCTTGACCACCACGTAACTTACTTATTTTAAAAATTTAAGGTTACTGTACCAAACACAGGATTGCTGCAGTACTGCCCCTACTTAGAGTTAATACTGCTTTTGTCTCCTTGCTCTAAGTTTTTAAGCTTGACTTAAAATATACATATAAACCAATCTTTGTTGTTTTCTTTTTTAGAATGCAGACATCCATCCATCTGAATATTCATGCTTATTTAAATTCATTTTGTTTTATGCTTTCATTCTCTTCAGATATGCTTAAGGGGAAAGCTTCACCCTCCATAACAGATTTTGGGACAATCAGGAGGAAGAGAGAGAAGTTGTTCTATCATTTTGAAACACAACTGTACATTGCCTCAAATGCATCACTTAATATTACAGATAACAAATTTAACAGATTTTTTTTAAAAGACCAAACAGAACTTTTAAAAATGAGAGTATGTATTAATTAAATTGCACAAGCATGTATTGTGATGTTTGCCTCAGTATCTCCTTACATCTACACATTGCACTCACCAGTACAGTGAAATAACATCTCAATGCTACATAAAGATTTCTGAGGAAGGATATAAAATCTGAGATAGCTAAAAACAAGTGTATTAAGATATGAAAAGTGCTATGCCATCAAGTAATAAAAACTGAATAACCTTACCATCCTTTTTGACCCAGGACATAGCTGTTTTCTCAGATGTCACTAACTGACAAAATTTGTCACCTATATGTTCTAAGATGTATTTGCAAGTTTCTAAGTCCATTTCATCATCATCATAACTCTCATGTGTCCATAAATTCATAGCTTCATCATCATACTGATCAGGAGAAGAAAAGCCATCAATCCTAACTACTCCATTTTTGCTAAAAGAAAGCCTAAGGAACAAAATAAAGTATTTAGAAACCAACAAACACTTTAATTTTATTAAGATATTAATGGGTGTCAATTATAATCATCCAATATTCTAGGTAATGCAAAAGACAATGCAAGAATACGTGGGTACACTATCCCTATGAACTGCTTTATGAAGACAAAAAAAAGAGGAGGTGCTGTTAGAAACTAAGGGGAAGAAGTCAGAATAATCTGCAATGTTTCAAAATTTTAAATTTAACAACTCTTTGCAGCCAGGTTTTTAGTAATTTTTTCTATTTTTGAAACAGTTAGCTTTCCAAACCCTTGGGGCAGGAAACCATTGTTTTGGTTTATGTTCTGTTACAAATAATGGGAAGTACTAAAGAGACAGGTTACAGAAGCAATATGGTGTAGTGGTCAAGGGACTGGACTGGGGGAAGGGAAACCCAGGTTTTAGTTCTCCTTTACACAAGGAAGGCAGCAAGGTTATCTTAGGTCAGTCACTCCTCAGCCCAAATCAGTGTCCAGCTTTGAGACAAGCTGGCTGGAAAAGAGAACCCCTTGTCACAACCTGCACTCACAGCTTTGCTATGCAATCTGATGTGAGTGCAGTGCAAAATGAGCCTGCATCTGTGGGACAAACCCTAGAACAACATTTGTGCAGAGAACAGCAACAAAGACAGTGAGGTGCTTGGAAGCTTAAAAGAACCAGCTGTGTTTAGCTTAAAGAAGAGAAGGCTAAGCAGTCTTCCAATACTTGAAGGGCTGTCAGAGAGAGGAGGGTATGGATTTAGTCTCCAAAGCACCCAACGGAAAGACAAGAACCAGTGGGTAGAAGTTTTACAGACAGAGATCCAAACTCAAAATAAGGAGGACTTTCCTGGCCATGGCTATTAGGAGCAATGGAACAGTTTTAACATGAAAGTAAGCATATTTTTAAAACTTTAAAAGGGCTCCCCCCCCCAAAATAGGTCAAAAGTAACATCCTGTTCACCTCCATGAAAAAATAGGGAGGAAAAAAAGGATAGCCCCATAAACAAATGCTCTCATTCCTGTATTACCGTTAAGAAGATGGGAGAATGTTAGACTTGACTTATCCTAATTATGCTGCAAGCAAAAATCAATGTAGAAAAATCATTAATAAAGATAACATAGGCTTATTACCCAGTGACACTGAACACTGAGCAATTTCTCCCTTGGACGTTGGGCTTTTTTGGATCCTTAGGAAGTTATAAACCAGCAAATGCCACATGATTTCTAACTACTGTCACTTGTTTCCCCCCCCCCCCAGTACTTTTCTATATAGCCAAGCATCTTTCTACAGTCACTATCCATAACTTTGTCTGTTAAGTGTATTGGCTAGAAGGGTCTGTTTGTTCCAGGGAAGGCTGAGGACCAGTTCCCAGAAAGTTGTGGGGTGGTGGTGAAAGACTGCATTTGGCTTGTTCTCCCTTTTTTCCCTCCATTCTTTTTTTTTTGTTGATATCTTGCCCTTTAAACTGTATGAGCAAAGACAGTTTTGCTTATATAAGCTATTTTGGGAGCCTTCAGCTGAAGAACAGGATAACCATGATTAAAACAAGCAAAAATCCAAAAGAGGATGATTCCTAATTTAAAACAGCTTTCTAGATCGTGAACATTATTATAAGGATGTACCCCAAACTGCAGCTCCTAGGAAAATGTGGGCATTCTGACATACAACTTACCGGCGAAAGTAGTAGAATCGACAAAATACTGGTGAATGAGCTGACTCTTCCCCTTTCTTACTTCTAATCAGCCTACATTCTCTGCATTTTTGCAAATTGGGCCCTATTTCATAGCAAGAATCATCCTGCAAAAAGGATTCTCCAGTTTGCTTCAGCTTCTTTACTTTACGCCAGTCCTTTAATACTGAACGAGGTATGCCAGCTGCAAGAAGAAGTATTTTTAAAGTTATGGTAAAGACACTATAACCAATATACGAATTATAATCAATATACAAACAGAACCACAAATGGCAGACCAAGTAAACCTGATTATTCCATCAAAATAAATTTAGTGAAACAACTTTTACTTGTTAATTTTCTATTTTTGTTGATTTGCCCCATAATCTATGAGAGAAGTTAAAAATAATTCAGCTCATTATGTTGAATGTAAAAAGCTAAATATCTCCAAACATATATTTCCCATAATTCTGTCTCAGTATGGTATGCAGCAAAAAGCTACTGTATGCAAAAGAATAAATCTCAACTTCATATACACAAAGAAGAAAAGTGGAAGGAAGGAAGGGGGAGAGAGAAAAAGATTACACATACTTTTGCTTAGCCTTCTTTAGACAATAATATTTATGGCTTGCATACATATATTTTACTCTTTAAAACCATTATTTCTTAGAAATAGTGTACAGCCGAACACACAATTCTATGACAGTTTACATTTTTCAAGTCTGTAACTGTCACTACTACAGGAGGAGGTATACATTCTTTAAAACACACTTCTTCAAGAATTTAATGCAGCAATCCAGTTAATGCAGCAATCTGTCTCTCTCTCCACACAATCATCCTCTGGCACACCTGTATTTGTATTTTGTATGAATAATTCATGATTGCACTATTATTCAGTGCTGTCTATGATTGTGTCAGTATCTTATTATGGATATATATCCAACCTTTCTACCAATGGGTGCTATTCACTTTAGAGAGCTGCTGTGTTCTAGGAATTAGCATAAAAGTTAAGTGCTAGTTTATGCATAGTTTTCCCATGCAATTATATATCTCACAGAAAGTATATGGAAAAAAATTAGTTAAGTTTCATTAATCTCTTTACAGTCATTAAAGACTCTTTAACTGTATTAGCAGCATGGTTTGAAATTCTTACAGACTGTGCAACATTAACCATCTTGTCAAAGGAAGTGGAAGTGTGTCATTCATATATTAGATCCTATTAGTGCTGCTGGAAGGAAAATATATAAAGAAAGACATATCTATGGCTGCAAAACAGTACAAGACCTAGACTTTAGATTGGTAAGGCAGTAAAAAGGAAGGTAAGGACATGAGCTGCTACAGGTAGATGCAAGATTTGGTTGCAATTTTAAAAATCCTTCAGTGTCAACAGTACCACTGACCTCGATGTTATTACTTCTGAACCAAAGTTTCAAGTGACTATATACTGACTTCATGTGAATATATGGAAGTTAAATAGTTCAGCTCAGTTACAATGCGAAGCCACAATACAGCTCTGTGTAAAGGAACTCCTTGTGTACCCCTCCTCAGTCGTGTATAGTGCATATAGAACCAAAGTTATAGCTAAACCTCATTAATCACTGTCTGCTAAGTTCAGTGTTACACCTGATCAGGAAGGGACTTAGAGCATGCAGTAAGAAGAAAGCACGCCTTTGGTTTGGTGATAGGTCTCAGCCAACCCAATGCCTTACAAAGGACATTAATACAGGTTCTAAATATATTTGTGTCTCTACTATGTTGTCTATTTTAATTCTTTTAGATAGTATAAATCTTGACACTACTCTACCATTTGAGAGAAATCTGGGCTGAAAGCACATGGAGAGAAAATGGCAAATGTTGAGCGTCCAAACACAACAGAGTTCCATGTTTATTCCTGTGACAAAAAGAAACACCACCTACTTATGAAGGGCCCCAGAACTCATCTTCTCTTGGTACAGAATTTTGGATGTATTTATTTTAAATGATGGAGGACGTAGCCTGGACCAGTTTTCCAACTTTTATGCAAGTAGGTACTTACTGTTATTGTTGCCACTCTGCAACTTCAGTTTGTTTTTTTCTTTGGCACCCCTGCTGAGAAGCCCGTTGGGTTTTACTTCTTCCTCCGGGTCTTTTTTCTTTTGCAAATCATTCTGTTTCTTTTTGTAGGTGGGCTTAGGCTGCCGCTTTGTCCTCTGCTCTGACTTGCTCTCACTCCCATCGGAATCTTCACTTTCAGAGCCGGATTCATACATTCTTTTTGTTTTTCTCCTTGCATGTTTCTCTTCTTTCACAAGCTTTTCCCCTGCCAATTTATTATCTACATTGTTTTGCAAATCATTTGATGTAGAAGCAATTAAGTTAACTGTACATGGTTTAATCATTTCTGATACACAGTTTTCTGAACTCTCCTTTTTATTAGTGATTTTGTCTTCTTCTGAATGTCTTGTGAGCCAAGCTTTTTTCAATTTTGTGTGATAGTTTGCTTGATTTGTCTGGGAAATTTGCCCACCACCCAGAGTATATGCTTTATTGACTGTACTCGAGTTGACAGCACTATCCACGGAAACAGAGGCTGGATATATTAGATTTTTCACAGTATGAGATTCAGTATCATTGGTACTGTTAATTTTAAACTGAGCTGCAGCCAATGCTGCCTTGTGCTTTTTCAAGTGAACAAAATCTGATGGTCCAGAGAATCCAGTGCTCACCTGAAGACTACTTTCTGTTTTGCTGCAAGCCAGTGTAACAGAAGCTGTTGTGCTGACACCACATTCCTCCATGTGTGCCACATCCTTATTTATGGGCCTAGAGGCAGTACTCTCTATGAATGTACAGGGTAACCCTGCTTTTGGCAAACAATCAGTCACTTGTGAACTGCCCGTACCTGGAACATCAGAAGCAGTCACAGATGCAATCACATCCGTTATGGCACTGCATAACACAGTTGTAGTTGGCATGATGGAACTGGGAACACTGCCTTGGGAAGAAGCTGGAAAATTCTTTTCATAGCAGGTATGACTCACGTCTGAATTCATTTTTGACACAACTATTCTTCCAGTCTCTTTGGCTTCCACTGATTTAAGGCAATCTGTTTGATTTATTCCTTTTAATCTTTCAGTAACTTGTTCTTTGGGAGCTGACTGAACTACTGATGCTGTATCATACTTTGAACTTGAAGGTGGACGTACAATGACAGAAGCTGTGGCAGAAGGTGATTTCCCACGAGTTCTTTCAATATGCCACTCTATTTTTTCGTTATTTGGAGAACTATTATTTTTCCACATAGCTGAAAGTTTCTGATTGGTAACACTCTTATAAACATTTTGTGTTTCCTTTGGCTCAGGTACTAAAGTTGGTGGCTTCTGTAATTCATGGATTTTGTTACCTGTATTGACTGGCTGCACTGGAGTTAAAGTGGGAGGAGAAAGACTACTGTAACTTCCTTCTTTTCTCTCCAAGGTGGGATGGACAGGAGGGTGAAACACAGGAGCTCTGTGTAAAGCAGGCATTGTCCGGAGTGAACCGGAGGATGAAACTGTTAACTGAGTGGGGCTTCCGCTGTCACTTCTAAAGGAACTTACTGAATGGGACATCATTTGCTGTGAAAGCTGATCTGTTATCTTGCCCACTGAGCTTTCAGTTTCTGGCTGGTGCTTAATCAAAGGTGGAGGTTTTGAAAGAGATGATGTGAAAGAAGCGAGTGACTGAGCAGCAGCTGTTGTTGATGGACAAGTACTCTGCTTATCAGCACATGTACCTGAAATTTCCTTTGACAAGTATGTTCGTGGAGGTTCATTCACCACACTATTAGATAAGGTGGTAAAGTAATTACTTTGTGGCAAGCTCTGTGGTACTGAATGCTTCATTTTATAGAGTTCTGAATCTTTGTCAGGTTTTACTCCATGGCTTTTTGGGCTAGAAGATGATAAAGGCATTATTCTGGAATAAGTCTCCCTTTCATTTTCAAGGGCCTTCATTTTAGCTGTAAAAGGGGCAACCTCAATACTTTCCTGCAGTATTCGCCTGTGTTCTTCTTTATACTTGCTTAGTCTCTCCCCTGTCTCTTGAAATGATCTTTGCAGAGGATCCACAAAGTGTCTTTGCAAGTGGCCTTCTTTTGCAGCCTGTGATCTACTGTGTTCTAGATCTGATTTTGCTGAATGCACAGATTCAAAAATTCCCTTTCTCTCTGGTTCACTGTACAGAAATATAAAAAATGCACTGCATTATTTTTGTTTCAGATTAACAAAATACAGCAAATAATTTGTCCTTCAAATTTTAACATAAAATATACAGCACCAATAATTTCCTCAATGTTTACTTAGATGTTTTATTGGTCAGACATGATGCACAGGCACAACTGGTTTTGAAGCAAAACCCTGTTACTTATATAGCCTCATTTTTTTTTTTTCAGAATCACCTTACCTCTCCATTTATAGATTTTAAAAATGTAAGCTTACTCTTTATGACGATCCACTATGCCTTTTGACAAGGGAGGACTAGAGTGAGATGTCAATTTGAGTGGCCGATGTGGCTCTGCACTAGACGGTCTTACAGGTATGTGACTTAGTAATCCAAGACCATCAGAAGAGGTCACAGGGGTGGGCTGATGTAACCAAGGACTAGGAGTATTCTGGAAAAAAAATCATAGTTACCAGTGGGATATAATTACAACTTTCTCTAAGCAAAGCTCCAGGATAACCAAGTGTTGTTTTTATAATGGCTGAGACAAAAAAGATATAATTACATTCCAGAACTGCATATTAATAATTAAAATATATATACTAAAACAAGTGGTCTATTTAAAATGAAGGGTAACATCTTAAACACCCAAACATAGCCAGGAGAAAAATAAGTCCAATTGCCTTTAAATATACTGTTGTTCCAACACTTACCTTCCCTTTTTAGAATGCCATTCTTTCAAATTTTCTTATGTGACATAAAAAGACATAAAATACAATATAAAGCAGTTTAAGCAGCAACAGAATCTTCAACTGATGGTGACTTGGGGCCAGTCACTCGCTCTCAGCCCAACCTACCTCACAGGGTAGTGTTATTGAGGGGAAAAATAGGAGGAACGGGTCCTATAAATGTCACCTTGAACTCTCATTCAAAAGACAGAATAGACATTTGATAAACAAATAAAAACAAGTATGAAAGCAGAAAGCTACTTCAGAATGAGTGGGAGTGTAAATATGCCTACAACTCGTTAAATCAAAACTGTCTTTTCCTGGGTTGTACAACAGCTGCAGAGGGCAGCCCTATGATCCTAGGAAAAGGCATGGCTGCTTTGAGCAGCTGCAGACATCTGCTACATTCATGCCTCCATGCACCACGATGCACCTTTTCTGTCTTCAGATGCGACGGGCTGCACAACCCTAATTTCTACTACATGGTGAAAGGAATGTTTCTTATCCCCACTGGCAATATTTCTATGTTTTTCTTGAGAAAGCACATTGATCACCGTATCGTGTGAGCATTAACAGGAACTGACACAAACAATTTACCATGATTTCAAATTCCACGTCACTAGATGGAAGCGATGGCTTTGGTCAAGGTTAAAAAGGTGGTATAGTAGTTTACATTAACCAGCCAAAGCAATTTAACATGCCTAATATAGCATATCTAATCTATCACTGTAAAAACCCTTTTATATTATTTTCTTTAAAAAATCCAGTATTATTTTTTAAAATGGAATTGTTTAAAGGTAATGACAAACAGAACTGATATTTTTTAAACATCACAAATACTTTCTAATTTACAGCTTTTTCCTTTTAAAAAATGAATTTAAAATGTAATTCAAAAACTACTGGTCCTCTTTACATCAACACCACACCACTCTATTAACATACATGAGCACTAAGGTAGTATAATGATATGTAATTGTCTATATCCAGAAGCAAAACCCAGTTACTTAACAGCAATTATTTAAATTTATTAGTTAGGCAAGTTACTCGCATGCCCTTCCATTTAAAAAAGGTTTGGCCACATAAAATACTATATCCAGAATAACCACCCATTATCTCCCCAATATATTGCTATTTTGGGATTGAGCAAGACTTACTCTTCTCAAAGAAGTCTCAGTATTAACAGAAGGTTCCGAATGGACCCATTTAGACGACGGTATCCCAAGTCCCGAATAAGCATGTGCTCCATTTGGATACTGCCAAATAATTGGATAAAGTCCTAAATGATTATACGAAGTAGATGGGTGAGTTTGCCCAAGAAGATGTGGTGACTGGTGCTGTAGCAGTTGTTGCTGTTGCTGATGTGCTAATGCTAAATGACTTAAACTGCTCGCATGAGCAGTCTCTAGTTGTGGATGGCCTCCCAACAAAGAGGCTGTAGGCACTCCTGGTAAAACCACAGGGAGTAGATGTTGGTGAACAGAATGATGAGACGCATTACTAAGAGGATGAGTGTTAATAGCAGACAATGGAGTTTGGTTTGAGGATTCAGCTAACAGATGGGATGTACCTGTTAATGCAGAATGATGAGTGCTTGGATTTAAACAAGTTCTATGGGAAGTGGAATGAGGTGGGTAATTATGCTGATGTAAATATGGTGGCATATGGTTAGTTCCTGTTTCTTGACCAAGAAGAACGGGATCTCTGTAAATTGTGAAATGTTCCTTTTTGTCAATGATAAGAGGGCTTTTAGTAGCTTCTAATGAGCTAATTCTAGCTGGAATTGGATGGAAGCTAGACCTGGGCAAATCATGCTCTGTTTTAACTGCTGCCTTTGTTATTCCAGAAACATGGCTGTTAAGGTAATTAACCTTAGATTTCACAGTATCAGGTGACTGGGCAGGCTTATACTTAATTTCTTGTGAGGAGTTTGGCTTGATTTTAGAGTTTTCAACCGGCAGACTAGTTTTTGACTTCATAGCATCGGAAGCTGGAGTTTGTTTACGAACTCTGCCTTGTTCTGCTAGAGATATTACAGTTAAAGATGACACAGAACCACAGTGAACGTTTTCAGAATTGAAATGTTCATTTGCTGATATGTTTTTCACAACATTTGATTGCATCAATTCCATCTTACTGGCATTATTAATCCAGTTCTCAACAGTTCCTGATTTTTTTACTTCCAGAAAGTTGGCATTTGTAAACAGATGTTTAGAATCACTGCTAGGAGATTCTAATTCCTGACCACTTTGTAAACTAAACGTACTTGATAAGTTTTCCTGAGTCTGATTAACTGAACTGTTTCCAGCATTTGTGTCAATGTAACTTTTTGGTGTGGGACAACTGGTTACGAATTTTTCATTAGGTAAGAGCTCTCTGGGATGCTTATTTTCTATTCTGTACTCTTGAATGCAGCCATCATTATCACTATCACCATAAACTGCTGGCAGTTCAGCTTGACGGAGTGAAATTTCTTGCAATTCCAAATCAGCTGATTCTGGTCTTTCTATTTGTTGATGTTTTGTATCTTCCTGTACTTCATGCCAGGGAGACTGGTTGCCTATTAGGATCTGCTCTTCTACCATTTCACTCTGGGATTTTCCTTCTTTCCCATTTATATTTACAATATTTTTGTTTTTCAATTCACTGTCTGAATTTTGCTCTGAGGAAGAATCTGTCAATCTTTTGTTTGAATTTTCAGAGTCACTGCTCTCTGAACAGTCTGAAGTGTTGTCTGTACGCTGCCTCTTCACACTCAATTTTTTTTCATCTTCTTCTGGTTTTCTTCTTTTAGAAATAAAGAGTTTGTTTTTGCTTTTGGAATTTTCTGCAAAGAAAAAAAACACCTTCAATATTGTTTGTGGAAGAAGAATTCTTACTATCCTTATAAAAATGTTTTTACCTCCTTGACCTATACAGTCATATTTTTCCTCTTTAGGCTTCTCTTCCTCTGGCATGCTACTATCAGAACCTTTTCTTTTATTTGGACGAGTATTTCGTTGTTGTTGCTGTGAATTTTGTTTTGGTGCTGCATTTTGGGAATTCATTGCTGGCCTGGGGCTATTTGCTTGAGCTCGGGTATAGTGGCCCTAAAATATACACATACATATATATGTTTACACATTTACAAATCATCAGTGCAACACAAATAGACATAAAGAAAACGACAATATAATTCAAAAATCAAATATATCTACGTGAGCTGTGTTGCTGTTCTGACTGGAACGAGACCTGCGTCGTGACGTAATGCCTATATTTTCACCTTTCAGCAAAGAATGAACGACATCATCTAGAAAGGTCATCTGAACCATAGACGGATCAACATTTTGTGGCTCTAATACCTGGTTTATTATAGGAAAAAATGTAATCAATTTCTATTTATATCTTCTATATGAAGGTCAATTGGAAACACAGAAATTCAATTTAAAAGGGCAGCTTGAATAAAATGTATTAAAAAATCTGAAAGTGGCATCCTTTCTTTTAAATCTATCAGGGCTCTGCCATGATTTCATCCCCTTATCCCAAATGGGAAATCCTTGTACTGTAGTCAAATAAACGTAAGGTATAAAGACAGAAAGAGAAATGCGTTTGGTTTATGGCAGAAAGGAGACTCATTAATGACACCTTACCAACCAGCATTAAAAAGAAATTAGATGAAAGGTTATATTGGTCTTTATACTTGTCTACTGTCATTAAATTTGATGACTTTATAATACTGAGCAAGCTGCCCAAATTCTTTGTTTCTTAAATTTGCTTTAAGAAATGCAAATAAATAAAGACACAAAAAAGAAAAAGAAAAGGAAAAGGAAAAAGAAAAAGAAAAAGAAAGGATAATGACATTATCATAGGGAACGTCTCTCATTTTCAAACACAGCCTTAAACCTTGACTCCAAGGAGTAATACTGAACAACCTTTCCATTACACTGATGGAAAGCCAGTTCAAAAGCAAAAAACAAATATTGTAGCTATTAAATCGGTATCATATGGGTAAGTGTTCCCTCGGTTATTTTGAATTCAGCATAATTAGACTGTCAATCCTTTTAAATATTCTCTGAGGTCTCTAAGAAACATGGTGAAACAACTTTTGACAAAATCTTATTTGGATTCTACTTCTCCATTTATGCTCTGAGAATACCAAGGATTACAATAATAATTCTTCAAACTGCTTTTGTTCCAAGAACTGTTTATATTTGATCAGGGCACATTTAATTCATTTCCAGGTTATGACCAAATAAAAGATCTGTAATACAATTATTTACATTTTTAAAATTAAAATAGCCTTGCAGTCATTTTCAACTTAAGCTATTAAGCACTATTTTAAAAACAATAGAGTATGTATATGTATAAAATCAATTTAAAACCAATATGTCACAGTTATATCAAGCTTCAGCACTGATGCATTTTTAAAGAATAGTTTCAGTGTAGAAAAAATAATTACCTGATCATTCATAACAATCATAGTGCGAGTGAACAGATCATGATGAGTAATTATACCAGTGAACCATTGGGTGGCAGAGTCCTGTCTATATACTCTCACCCTATAGCCGTTTAAAGAATAAGGACCTTCAAAAAATGAAAATAACATTTGAGGATTATTGGAATAATATTCCAATGCAGTTTAATTTTAGAAGTGCATGCAGCAAAGATGTTAAATTATATTATAAAAACACAACCCCAAGGAACAAAAATCTAACGCCCTCATGCTTTTTAAAGGCTACCATTTATTTTTGGATTCAGTGCTGAACTTCTACAAGTTACTGATATTGATAAAATATGGCAGATGTATACTAAGTTTCCTAGGGGGGTTAAAATTCTTTGTAAGCCACGATTCCAGTGGGTGCGGGAAATGCACTCATATGTTAACTACAAGATGCTAATGGAAAAGCAAGCCTAATTTCATGAACAGAAGCTGCCCAACATCTGTTACTATAAACATGTGCTTTTGACAAAGAAAGAATTTAGTCCCTGAAGTTTGGACTTACACAGCTGCCAAGATTTCCCCAAAAGTGACTACAGAATTTTTTTACCCTCACCAGTCTTTTTTTAATTTCCATTGTAACTGTGCTATTAACAATATTACATTCATAAATTGAAATATGTAACTTATAAGTTATGTATTAACTGCACACATGTCATTTTGAAGCAACAGCTTATTTTAGAAGCCAGTTTAAAATTCATGCATTAATTAAACCACACTTTTTAAAAACTACGTTCTATATCCTTGTTTATCTACTATCCTTCTACAGTATTATCCTCATTTACCCCAAATTGGTTCAACAGACTATTTGCTTGTGCCACACCATTTCTAATTAAATAAAACATTTTCCATCTTCAGATTATTTCGGTATTTTTACATCTATCCAGGGTACCACTAACTCTAGCAATGGCTACAGTAACAAAGGAGTGGAATATAGGCCTGAAACCTATTGCCTTGTATTTTGTCAGTACAGAATCACTTACCTCAAAGTTTCTATCCAAGGAATAAAAAGAGCTGCTTGTTTCTTAACACATCTCACTTTTTAACATTTTAAGTTATTGTAACAACTATATTTAAGTTTGTTTGAATTAATCTATCCAGGTTCAGAGAAATAACAAATGCTTTAGAAACAGTTACAATCAAACACAAGTTATGTGACCGCCCAGAGTCCCCTCTTCGGGAGAGATGGGAGGTGATAGAAATTTGAAAATAAATGTTACAGATGTTTTATTTATATCCAACACAACTGCATTAGGGTTTGTTCAATGTATAGAATGTTACTATATTGTTCTTCATGAAATTGATTGCAATATTATCTTACGCAGGCAGATAAATCGATTAGTCTAGAGTATACTCTAGGGTTTTTTTCCTGGATTCTTTTCCCCATTAGCTAGTACTTCTGCAGGCAACCAAACGGATGACCTGCAGACAATGCTGATATTCTATATACCTAGGGATTATGTGGTACAATGTATTATGTTTAAAAGTATTAGCAGTTTCGGCACAGGGAATATATGTAAGAGTTGAAAAACAAGCAATCTCAAAATCAACAAGTCCAAACCATTATTATGTTAAGTCACCTTTCTTGTTGTATAAAATGGTAAAGTCTCCCTCAAGTCAAGCTTGACTTCTGGGCATTTCATGGACACTTCCCTTTAGTTTTCTTGGAAGTTTGGAAGGAGTTTGCCATTGTCTTCTGGAATTTTTTCAACTTCCCAGTTTAGGTGACGGCCCTGGTAGTCTATGGTACTCTAACTTCTAAGTGGGCCTGACCCTGCTTAACATCTGAGCCCAAAAAAGATCAGCCAGGTGCTGCCAAGGCTCTTGATACATCCATATTTCATTTCCAGCCAAAGTTACTAAGGAAAATGATATCTGGAGGATCCCAGAAAACAAACCAAAATAGAAAAGGGATAGCTTATCAGCAAATAGAAAACAACATATGCTAAAGGCACAATGCAAAAAAGTCAAGATTCCACATTACCTTAAATTACCAGACCAAGTGGGGAGAGGGGGTGTCCATTACTCCTGAATGTCTGTTAAATTACAAATTATGTCATTTGTGGTAATGTATATTATCTGGGTTAATGATGTCATTACACAAATGACCTGACATTGTGAATGACATAAAATTAACTGCCAGGTCAGGAGTGTTTGAATGCAATAGACTTATCTGTTATCTTGAGGAAATGGGACAGAAACCTGGTTTGTTGCATCTGAAGTTCATTAAACTGGGATCTTAAATCAAGGACTCACTGTATTATTATAACAGTGTTTGAGCAATGCTTTCCTGAAATTAGTTGGCTGAGGAATTAAAACAAAGGTTTCATACAAAACAGAGATTACACACATTAAATAGCAGTGCCCCTTTCCTCAGGACTAAATGCCTCCTTGAGTTTTTGAATTCTGTCAAGATCTGTAGATTTGAAATTCAAATAAACATTTGTTGCATGCAGACTCAGCCTGAATACTTTCTCCTTATTGATCTTCCCTGCATGATTTGTAAATAATGTTTCTTTTAACAGTCTCTCTGTGAACTGCCCTGTCAGTTTCTGCTCCTGTGTTTCTTCTCAATTTTTAAAGATCTCATTATTAAAAAAAAATGAAAGGAAATCAGTAAGGAAGGATTCACTTCTCCCAGAGGAACAGCAACTAACCGTGGGAAATGTACTGAGGGAAAATTTAAGGAGAAATTAATCTCCAAACTTGGATCAAAAGAATAAGAATAAAATGGACAAGGTGAATCTGCAGAAGGGAGGTATTTCATTTCAAGAGAAAGGAATCCTAAAAAGCTTTAACACTGCATTGTAATTGCATTTTCTTTCCAAAAATCTTCCACAAACAAATCTTTCAGATAGAAAAGGTGGAGCAGAAAATTCTGGAACTCAGTGACTCTGAAACTTTGTTATTTGAATGTTACTTTAAAAATGATGGTTTAAATGTTCATTCTGAATATCAAAACCATAAAGAATGATTTCTAAAAATATGTACGATCACTGTTGTAATGCATATCAGTGTTCATAAGCTATATTACAGAAAGCCAAGTATATAATGTAATCGTTTATGGACTAAACTATTATAATAAATATGGAAATCAATGCACCATGCTGCCTACTCAACCAAATGTAATTCCCAGAATTCCACAGTGTTGAGACTGCAATTCTCCAAATGCTACAGTCATTATGGCTGTGCTGCCAATATTATACAATTACAGTTTTCAGTTCCAACTTCAACAGAATAATGTCCAGAGTATTTTTGTCATCATTTTTTGGGTTTTGATGTGCCCTCCTTCTGTTTATCTCTGTTATTGCCTTCTTGGGGAAATCTGTTGTTAGAGCTGTTCCCCATCTGACATCCACTGGCAGAGAAGTTTGGATTTAAACAGTAATTAACGAAGTCTTATCTTCCGTGGTGGGTTAAATAACAGGAGGCAAGTATTAAAATCCAAAGGAATTGCTGGAGCTCTTTATGGTGTACAGTATACTGCCTCTTCGCCATCTTGCCTCCTCCCCCCGACAGAATAGCGTATGAGATTAAAAAAAACACCAAGCATATATTGTTGACCAAAATGGGAAATTGTTTTGGCTACTAGGGAAAGGAAGAAGTATATAAATTATTAGGCACCCCATCTCTCAATGGTTCTAATTTCAATGGTTCTACCTTACGTGGACAGTGATGATTGAATACAGATACTGTAATGGCAAAGTGAAATTAGAATTTTTACCACAAATACTAAATACTGATATTGATTAATCAGGCTGAGCAATACTTCAAATTCAGAAGTGCTTTGGAACATGTAGGACAGCAAACATAGCATCTGTCTACCACACATTAAAGCTACCACATCTGTTTCTAGGTTAGTGTGGTTGCTGTAGGGAGGTTTTTAGTGTAGCTGTGCAATCATGAAACAGCTGTGCAATCCAGAACCTACTTTAATGAGTTGCAGACAGGTGCTGCATTCCCATTAAAAGTAACTCTTCTGAATTAAATTTGAAACACTGCATAGCCCTACTGATTATGGCTTTAACTGGCTGGAAAACAGCCAGTTAAATTTAAGACTGGCTGTTTATTTAAGATTATGCACATTTTAGGATGAGAGTTCTTGAGCTCAGCTGTCATGCATGGATCAACAATGTGGGAGACATCCCATGAAAAAGAATTGATACTGATATTGCTTCTCAGACATTAGTGGCAGCCATTGGACACAAGCACAAAATATAGATTATTTTTATGAAATACTGTGAATTTCCAGAAATATTTGACTAACCAATATGGAATACATGGTAGTCCAGACAGAAACTGCATCTGATCCAGGAGGGTTCATATTCTTTGGGAAGGGAAATTAAAAACACTAAAAAAGCATTTCCAGTTCTTGAAGTATAGGTTTTGCGATAACATTTGGTAGCTGAAGATTGTCTGATAGGGACACATAAAGCGTTTTGATTCAAACTGTTGTGACCTTAAAACACCCCATTTTGAGCTCAATGCAATCTGACTCATTCCTACCGCCAGCATTTTAGAAGCATTAGACTTTAGAACAGACCTACTTCTGGCAGCAAGCACTTCTGAAATGCACATGGAACATCTGTTTCAAACTGAAAACAGGGTGTTTTGAGCCTAAAATAGTTGAAATAATTTTTTTCCCTTAGTGTATGTCCCATATTTGAAGGATTGGTTTTGTGCTGCATTCCCCTATGTCACACAGCAAACCACAAATGCATGGGGCAATAAAAGGTTTTGTTTTTGAACCAGCTTATCACAGGCCTGACACTGTTTAGGGCTGAGAAAGAGAGTAATTGGCCCAAGATCACCCAGCTGGCTTTGTCACTTTTGGGGGGACTAGAACTAGGATCTCACTACCCCAAGTCCACCACCTTAACCATTATACCTTGCTAGTTCTTGAAATCAAAAATGTTTTACCCCTATTATTTAATGTGTGTATCTCTCTCTCTTTTATTTAATATATTTAATACATAATCTTGGTGGGTAATTCAAAAAAACAAACTACTGCTAATGCATACTCAATTTTCCTTCTTAACCACATCAGCTTTCAGCACTGAAATATATTTTTTTTAAATTATACTATTTAGTAAAAATGATCTCATTGTTCAAATAGCCATGGGATCATTCAAGACCCATCTAACCATTTGAAAATACTCTAAGCATCTGGAAGGGAAGCACAACCAACAGAAATTACAAACCACTAATCTGGTCACCGCATACCAAATCACAGGTTTAGAAATATTAACTAACATCTATTTCACAATTTAAAAAATTAAAGCAATCATGTTTCACTATGAATGTTTATGAGATCTAATTAAATGAAAAACAGGTATATTTCTCAAAATTACCTTGCATAAAAATCTCTTGCACCTTTTGTTCCTTCACCCAGATTTTTACTTCCTCTTGAAGCTGTGGATTATCCCTGAGAACTGGGTTTAAACTGTCTACATCATCCTAAAGAAGAAAATAGAGAAACACTATGATATACTTAGTCAACATTTATTATTCAACTATTTGATGCAAATACTAAAATCTGAAAAAAAAAATCAGATAACAGAAAATGTTTTTCTTGTATTACTTCTGCAGAAAACTTTAAAACATAGGTACAATAAAAATATGAAGTCAATACAAAGATGCTTTCAGATTTTATTTACAATACCATGTTTAATTATTAAAAGTTAAACAACATATGAAAAAGACCAATATGGATGTATATTCTATCAGATACCATTAATTTAATATTATCTATTAATCTCCCTTCCCTGTAATAGCCCATTTGGCAGCCCCCATAATATCTCCTTTGATTGTCACAACCATGAACTTACTACATCCACCACAAAATCAAGGTCAGAGCAATCCAATTCAGATCTCAAATTACTGTTGTTAAATAAGTGTGAATTAAGGATGCTTGTTTACCCGGACATGTACAGTACATGTACATATACCTAAGTACATCCCTCTTGAGGAAGGACTGATGTATGTCTGCCAGTTTTATATACACTTGTGTTTTTAAATTTGATTTGTATTATTAACAACAGTAATTTGAGATCTGAACTAGATTGCCAGGATTCTTTATCTACAGTTGGATTTGGATTTTACACTGTGTTTACAAATCTGCTCACATTGTTGCTCATGGCCAATTGTGTTTTCCCTGAGCTACTGCCTCCAGTTGGTGGATCTGGGGTTCTAACAACAAATACAATACACTCACAAGGCTGAATTTTGTTCTCTTCTGGCATAAAGAATGGAGACTTGCACATATGAACAAAGCAGAAATGGGAATGGCTAACTCATCACACTTCATCAGTCTTCAGTGAATAAAAAAGCCTACTTTCAGTCTTTTTAAAGATTAACCTTTTCTAGTTTGTTTTCTTTTTTCAGTTTCAAATGGAAAATATCTGCTAGGCAACCTACTTGTTCTCTATTATTCTTCATCCAGCTTTGAAATTTGACATAGTGGTAAATTTGTCTGAATCCTCATAAAAAAATGTGGGATTACCTTGTGCTTTTTAACGATATAGGCTGTGGAAGCATTTTCTACGTTAAATACTAATACTGAATAAAAAAGTGAAAACAGTTTTAAAACTATCTATGGAGAGTCAAATAAACCAACTCTGTTTATACTATCTGTCTCAAAAGTACCCAAGATTAATTGCTAGCTAACATTAGCAAAATTTGTGGATGGAAGGAGTGTCAATGATTTCTGATGTTTATACTGCCTTTATCCACATTTTTTCACCTTCACTGAAGGTTAGAAGAAACAAATGGCCTTCTCCATTAAACTGACAACTGAATTTGCATTATTTTTAAGATGCTGTATATCCTTTGGACATAAGACATGAGCATTTACTGATCATAATCATCCCCCCTCCCCCAAGAGTCCATGATATAAAAAGGCAAAAAAAGAACTGGAATTTCTGATAAAGCCACAGCAATGGCTTCAGGTCTTTAAAAATGTTTAAATGGTATCTACAGATTTAAGATTAAGGTTGATTCACCAAAAATTTATATTTAGAGTGTATTGCAATCCCCAAATAATGTACTTGAAAGGATGGACATCAGATTTTTTATGCTGGAGGTGTAAGAAATTTGAAGGCTCAGTGACATACATGATATGGTCATGTAATCATTTAGTGTCTTTTGGGGATTGTGTATTAATGTATATTAGCAGATTTATGGGAAAATCTTTAAATGTTAAAGATGTTAATGTAATGTTGAGAGCCAGTTTGGTCTAGTGGTTAAGGTGCTGGGCTAGAAACCAGGAGGCTGTGTTCTAGTCCTGCCTTAGGCATGAAAGCTGGCTGGGTGACCTTGGGTCAGTCACTCTCTCAGCCCAACACACCTCACAGGGTTGTTGTTGTGGGGAAAAAAGGAGGAAGGAGTATTAATTACTTATAAAAATAATAAAGGTATATGCATGTATGTATGTATTAAATACATACATACATACACCAAAGCTTTGGAATTTGACTTTTATCAGGAATTGTGGTTGTATTGACCATGGGGGTGGTAAAAAGAATTACATTAAGAAATTGGAAAAGTGATATTATTCCAGATGTCAAGGAATGGTTGTTGGAAATGTGTGATCTGTTTTGGAAAAGGCAATATTTTCTATCAATCAAAGGATGCAGCAATATGTGTTATTATGGCAAAGATTTTGTGATATCTTACAATAATATTTTGTATTGTTTATAGTATAGTGAGAGCCAGTTTACAGTAGTGGTTAAGGCACCAGGCTAGAAACTGGGAGGCTGTGAGTTCTAGTCCCGCCTTAGGCACAAAGCCAGCTGGGTGACGTTTGGCCAGTCGTGCTCTCTCAGCCCTAGGAAGCAGGCAATGGCAAACTATTTCCAAAAATCTTGCCAAGAAAACTGCAGGGACTTGTCCAGGCACTCTCTGAGAATCAGACACAATTGAAAGGATTAAAAAAAAAATTATAGTAGTGAATCCATTGGTAAGCCAGTGACTATTGATAAGTATAAAATGTAAGATAGATTTTTTTCCTTCTTAGTTTGTATCTTTAGTTTGTATTTTTAAAATAAATATTAAATATATTTATTAATACATTAAATATTAAATAAAATATATTTAAATTAAATAGAAATTTAGTTTCTATTATTAAATTAAATATTGTATTGTCACAAAAATAAATATATTAAATTTTAAAAAAGAGGAATAGACATAATAACAAAAACATTCCCGTGGACAGAAGTACATTCAAATCTGTTTCCAGCAGGAAAGAAAATTATTACTGCAGTATCAACAGCTAAATGGAGCATTAAGGGAAAACTGAAGGGAAAATTAAAACTGCACTAACAAACACATCAAATAACAGGGAATCATTTAGGGACATTTATTTCTGGGTGTTTGTTGTGACGGCCAAACTAGCAAAGTGAGGAAAAGCTACAAGTGATAAAATAGGTCGGAATGATTCCTTTGTTTCCAAAGGAACTTTAGGAAGAGAATTAATTCTTTCCCATGTATTTTCATCTTGTCTGAGGTGCTGAGGAAACCACCTCAGCACAGTTCCCACCTTCTCTAAACAATTCCTCCAGAGGAGCAATGCGAAGTTTGGGGAAGCAATTTGGATCAAGGATATGGCAAGACGGTGCGGGTTAAAAATTACATCTCCCAAGCCAGTTAGGGAGCAGTAGCTCAGCTTCCGCTTTTAAGTATCTCTAGAGGAAGAACTGTTTGATACCGGACGGTGGCATATTCAGTTTGGTCCTAACAACTACTGCTTTGTGCTTAAATTATTTTATCAGTAGTCCCTTTTTTGCAAGAAAATCAAGGTAGCTAAACTCATTAGAATAAATGTATTCCAACTAATAAGACAAAGAAAAATGCCAATAAGCAGCATTTGAAAATAAGCAACAAAAAGGACACAAATCCTCATAGCAGTAAGAAATCAGGAAAATTATACAGGTAGTCCTTGAGTTATGACCATTCGTGCAGCGACTGTTCAAAGTCATGATGGCACTGAATGAAGGGACTTATGACTGGTTCTTGAAGTTCTGGCTGTTGTGCTGATCCTGTGGTCATGTGAACAAAATTTGGGTGCTTGGCAACCAGCTCCCACTTACAGTGGGTTGCAGCATCCTGCAGTCTTGTGATCAGTTTGTGACCTCCTCTGCTGACTTCCCACAAGCAAAGTTAGTTGGGAAGCTGGCAGGGAAGGTCACAAGTTGCTTGGGTAAGCCTCCGCCCCCACTCGCATGCACTGCGCCCTCCTTCCCCATTCCCTTGCTCGCACACACGCACCCTCCTTCCCCGGTCTCCCTGCACTCGCACACACGCATGTACTCACCATGCCACCCTCCTTCCCTGGGCCTTCCTGTGCTCGCACACAGGCACACACTCACCAGCGCCCTCTTTCCCTGGCCTCCCAACACTCACTCACACGCACACACACACACACACCCATCAGCGCCCCCCTTCCTGCACTCACACACCCCCATTCCCTCTTTCCCCAGCCTTCCTGAGCTTGTGCTGCACCAACTTGTGCACAGCCCACATCGGGCCTCCCCCCAACCTTACCTGGGACTCCTTCCGCTTCCACTTAACAATCAGTCTCTTGAGGTTACAATGACAACCAGGATTGCCGGGATTGCTGTTGCTAAGCGATGCGGTCATGTGACATCGTTACTTAGGAACAGCAATCCTGGTCCCAACTGCCATCGTAACTCGAGGACTACCACTTTTAGCCACTAAAAGCAAGTACATTTTTACTAACTGATTGAAAATAATCAACAACCCTCACCAACACATTCAAAATGCTAAATGCCATCATTGGTAACTCTCATTTCCTAGTGGAACACAAAGTAGGATTCTCAGCTGGTGTGCAGTGAATATGAGGACAGAATAAAACATTTGGTAATCCTTAAAACTCAAGTCCCAAGATCAAAGGGCTTTTAAAACTAAAAAGCAGTGCATCAAAATGAGACCAAAAAAAGGTAACCAATTATTTACCACATTTATAGATTGCTGCACACACTTTTCTAAAACCAATAAAAGTAAATAAAATAAAAGGGGGAATCACTACCAGTTTCTCCCAGGTAGGTCAAACTGGCTGGGCTGGTTCCAAGGGGAGAATGTAGTCCTGCACATAATAGGTGACAATAGTGTAAATCTCCTAAGAAAAACATTGGTAAGCGGTGGTTTATTTATTTATTTATTTTTCGAATTTCTATCGCCGCCCATCTCTCCCGAAAAGGGGACTCTGGGCGGTTGGTTGGTAGGTAAATGTTCAAACCAATCCAAAAAGTTCAACAAGAGCTATTGCCGGTCTGTAATTCCAGCACATAATGATGGAATCTGATTTGTGGCACCCAATTCAACACCTTAAAATTCCAACTGTTTTAAAGGCAATGGGAGAGATGGTGAGGTCTATTAGCCTGTAATTGTGCTGTTTCTTTCCATCTTTGTTTATTCGTTTAGTCGCTTCCGACTCTTCGTGACTTCATGGACCAGCCCACGCCAGAGATTCCTGTCGGTCGTCAACACCCCCAGCTCCCCCAGGGACGAGTCCGTCACCTCTAGAATATCATCCATCCATCTTGCCCTTGGTCGGCCCCTCTTCCTTTTGCCTTCCACTCTCCCTAGCATCAGCATCTTCTCCAGGCTGTCTTGTCTTCTCATTATGTGGCCAAAGTATTTCAGTTTTGCCTTTAATATCATTCCCTCAAGTGAGCAGTCTGGCTTTATTTCCTGGAGGATGGACTGGTTGGATCTTCTTGCAGTCCAAGGCACTCTCAGAATTTTCCTCCAACACCACAGTTCAAACGCATCGATCTTCCTTCGCTCAGCCTTCCTTATGGTCCAGCTCTCGCAGCCGTATGTTACTACAGGGAACACCATTGTTTTAACTATGCGGGCCTTTGTTGTCAGTGTGATGTCTCTGCTCTTAACTATTTTATCGAGATTTGTCATTGCTCTTCTCCCAAGGATTAAGCGTCTTCTGATTTCCTGACTGCAGTCAGCATCTGCAGTAATCTTTGCACCTAGGAATACAAAGTCTTTCACTGCTTCTACATTTTCTCCCTCTATTTGCCAGTTATCAATCAAGCTGGTTGCCATAATCTTGGTTTTTTTGAGGTTTAGCTGCAAACCAGCTTTTGCACTTTCTTCTTTCACCTTCATCATAAGGCTCCTCAGTTCCTCTTCACTTTCAGCCATCAAAGTGGTATCATCTGCATATCTGAGATTGTTAATGTTAATTAAAAAAAAGAAAAAACTAAACCTCAGTAGCAGATTTATACACAACAAACAAATGAAAACTCAATTTGCATTGTAAAGGAAACTGATTTCTTATATACTGTAAACTTACTGATATAAAATTATTTGGAATCCAAATAAGATGTTAAAAAATTCAGAGATACAGATAAGCCACCAATATATTTTATATACTTTATAAACTGAAAGCTTATTCCATATGTGTTTTGTTATAATCATGTCTGTCTTGAATGTATATAGTTTTAAGCATTATTTTCAAAAATAAAGATAAGACTTTGCTGTTGTCATAGATGTTAGCAACACACATACTTGCCATCTGTAATCTAATTTCAGCTTAAAAATTTAAGAAACATTTAAGTCAAGAAATAAAATGAGAATTACATTCCTCACTTTCATTCAGATGACTAAATGTACAACAGCTGCTGTACACAACTGAAATATAAACTTTTTTTGTCCACAAGGAGCAATAACCAAAATTCAATCAAATTTTAATACCAGTATATTAATCCTTTTAAAATCAGAGAACCTTTACTTTCAAGGGTAGTTCTCTACATAGTGAAAACCCACAGAAATCTGGTATCACAGTTTCACAGCATTCTTTTATAAATAGCACTTTACCCCCCTAAGAGAGCCAGTTTGGTGTAATGGTTAAGGCACCAGGCTAGAAACCAGAGACTGTGAGTTCTAGTCCTGCCTTAGGCACAAAGCCCATTGGGAGACCTTGGGCCAGTCACTTTCTCTCAGCCCTAGAAAGGAGGCAAGAGCAAACCTCTTCTGAAAATCTTGCCAATAAACTGCAGGCAGTATCCAGGAATTGGACACGATTGAACGAAAAAAAACAACAACCCTATATATTATCATATTACCATACAGGTAGTCCTCCCTTAACTATGGTAATTGGGACTGGAATTTCTGTTGCTAAGCAATGTGGTCCTAAAGTGAGATGTCACTTGACTGCATTGCTTAGCGATGGCAATCCCAGCAATTCCCCTTGCCGTCGTTAAGTGAATTTTACTGGCTGTTAGCTGAGCACCCACCCCAATCCAAGTGATTCCAGGCCTGGTTCTTCCCAGCCTCTAACTCCCCTCACCCATCTCCCCCCCACTTCTGCCCTTTTGGCCGCCCTGCACCCTGCCTTGAGGGGCGGCAAGCAGCCCCAGAACTGTGCGGCTCTGAGGCTGCTTGCCACATCCTGGGAAGCCGCAGTCGCCCTTGCCACCCTGCACTCCGAGACCCCTGCCCCCTGTGCTCTGCTGCCCCAGCTGACCTTCGCTGGCTTCTTGCTCCCACTGCTGACGATGTGCCTGGCCTGGCTGGGCTGAGCTTCAGCTGAGATAAAAAAAAGTCCAAAGCAGCCCCTTTGCAACAAGCTGCTGGGGGGCTGAGCTAGCTTCTCGTTCCAAAAAAGAAAAAAAAAAAAGGGCTCAAAGCAATCCCTCTGCAAAGAGCTGCTGTCTTTACCATTTTTGTTTTCCTTTTTCCACAGCTGAAGCTGGCCCGGCCTGGCCCAGCAGCCAGGCTGGGCATGCCTTGTCAGCAGTGGGAGCAAAACAACGGCAGGGTCAGCTGGGGCAGCGGAGTGCAGGGCGTCAGGGGGCCAAAAGGGCATGGGGGGGAGATAGGCGGGGGGGGGGAGATAGGTAGTGGGGGGAGTTGCAGCGCCCCTGTGGTTGTGTGGGTGGGCTACCAAGCACCCAAATTTTGAACACATGATCACAGGGGTGCTGCAACAGCCATATCTTCAGGCACCAGTCATAAATCTATTTTTTCAGCATCATCGTAATTTTGAAATGAATGGTCGTTAAGCGAGGACCACCTGTACTACATTTGCGCTTGTGAGTTAAGACCAAACTGCTTCTAATTATCCCTCATTTTACCTCAAGCTGCAAAGTAAGAGAAATTATCATAAAGCAGTAATTCTTGGATATTTTATTTCTAGAAGCAGCTTGTTTCTTGTAGGAAAGCTTAAACAAAGAATCACTGTTCTGGATTTAAAACAAAACAACAGGTAAGCCAAGAACACAAAAAATAAATAGAAACCGCATTTCTTTTGGCAATTAGATCCAATCATGAATGCTGTCTATCACCCAACTTACAGAAAAATCAGCCAGTGGGTCCCCCCCATTACATGGCAGATAAGAGAAGGAATAGTTAGCAAAAAAAAAAAAAAAGTGTATCTTTTGCAGCGTGCCTGCACAATATGTCTTTAAGTCAGTAGGAATTACAGAGGAACAAGGGTTTGTTTCAATTTTCTATTGTTGCTTGTGATGAACAGCTGAAATATTTCAAATTGTTCCATCAGATCACATTTCCAAAGGAACATTTTAGGTGGGCTATTTGTTCCAAGTGTGGAACAGATTTTTCTAATTTTAAGCACACACAAAAGGCAATCCAGAGGACTTATGACAATGATTTTGCACACAAAAAAGCTAATATCTTCATTTTGAGAATCCACCCTTTTTCTCCAAGTATACATTTTGCAGAAGGGTTGATTGATTACATGATTAACATATAACTTATAACTTCCTCCATACAACTTCAAACAAAAAGAAAAATGTAATGATAACTAAATGCAAATCAATATCAAGGCCAAAAATTAATTACAAAGAAAACAAATATGCAACTCAACATAAAATCCAAGACAGGCACCAATGGTCAGTCAGCTGGGGACTGAAAGCGTGTTGGAATAAAACAGTGTTAACTTCTTTCTGGATTTGTAGCAGGGTGGGTGGGGTGAGGGGAAGGTTGCATATATCTTGGGGGACAGAGTATTCCACAAAATAGGGACTATTACAGCAAAGGTCTGCTGTCTCACTCATGCCCTGTGAACTTTCAGCAGGCTCCTTCTTGATGACTGGACCAGATGGGCAGATTCAATTCCAACAAGGCAGTGCCTGTTGTATCTTGGTGCTGTGCCATTTGAGCTTTAAGGGGAATGATAAGCACTCTGAATTCAGCCCAAAGCCTACTGAATGTCAATGCAGTGACTTTAATATAGGCATAATTCTACAATGGTGGGGCTATCCTGTTGATAATCTTGCCACCACTTTTTTTTACCAGCTGCAGCTTCCAGGTCATTTCCAAAGGCAGCCCCATACAGTCGCAGTAGTTCAAGTGTGACCAAGGTCAGGGCATCCTGGTGTAGGTAGAGCCATAAATGGTACACCAGACAAAGCTGTCCATGGCCCCCCTTGCCACCTGCTGTTTAAGCAGGAGTCATGGCTCCAGGAAGACTCACAAGTCGCAAACCATCTCCTTCACCTCCCCATCCAGAGGAACTAGAGGACCACTTTTTAAAGAGAGCCCACGTGTCTATTGACCACTAAAATTCCACCTTGGCAAGAATTAATCTAAGCTTGTTTTGCCCCATCCATTCATACATGAAGTGTAACCTGCAATATTCATTTTCAAAATACTGGTTCCTTTCCCCATTTACCATTAACTAAAAGAATACAATTCTAACAGCCTACCACTGTCCTGAAATAGTCCAAGAAATATAGCTTTGTCCTTTCTGTGTGTGTTTAAAAATCTGTTATTTTAAAGAAATTTATAGTTCTTTCCCATTCTTAACAGACCACTGTTTTTAAGGCTTGGAAAAAAAATCTTTTTATTAGCATTTATTACATCATTTGTGCCCCCACTTTAATATATTAAACAGGATAGTTACATGTATACATCTTGAAGAACTGCTATGGAATTTTTATTTCCTATTATTTTAAACACAAATTTAAATTCTTCCAGAAAAAAAAAAAGCTACCAAAATTGCGATGTCTTTAATGAAAGACCAACAACCCTATTTCAAAATGACTAACTTAATCTGACATATTCTCTCCCAGAAATGATAGAGAAGAAGAAAGAATAAGATTAAGGATGAATTGATCAGATGCAGATAGAATTCTTCAAATTATATTTCTAAATCCAAACTTAGTATTAACAGGAAATAAATAATTTTGCCCAGAAGCATTGAAATATGGACCTGAAGATACTTTAAATTGCTTGCCATGGAAAAAGAAACTTTACTGAAATTTAAATTCTATATTATAACAGTGCATTATTTTCATTACAGTAATGGTTAAGTTTCTAAATTCACAAACTGCAGCCAGAAGATCAATTCCCAGTAATGCAGACTTCATGGTTTGTATCCAGGAAAACCATGAGAAGAACCATTTGTCTTTCCATGGCAGTTCCTCCCCTCATATACCAGAAGTGGAAAGACTCCCAGCCTCTGTGAAAGCTGCCAGGAAAGAAAGCTGAAAGTTCACATGTGCAAGTAGAAGCACCTTCACATTTCCAAGGATCGTGGCCAGGGGAAAATGGTCACTGACTCAAGACTGGATGCTGCCCGCAAATTGCACAGCAATGTTCTCCCTAGAACTGCTGAATCAACACAATTCCCTATTGAGAAATATTCTGAGCCTACTCCAGTTTTTATTTATGTTATTTAAGTCCAATGTTTCAAATTACCTTCAACATCCAAAAAGAAAAAAACTTAAAAACTCAAAACTTCGTATTTTCACAGGCTTCATACCAGAGCTCAAACGGAAATCACAGTTCTCCACATAGTTCTCCACCTTTTGTTCAGCGTTTGATTTGACATGATAAAAAGCTCTCAGGTTATTTCCACAGTAGTGATTCAGAGTGTCCTCCAGAGGACTGTTCCTCAACCTCAGTGTCATGCGCTGCCTGCCTCTGAATAATGCTCAGACACTGGTTCGATGGATCAGGCTCTGGTTTATTCACAGCGCAGTTACAGCATCGGAAGAAAAAAGCTGAGAGTGACAGGAGCGCGCCGGTGCGGGGTTTAAATACCCCGCGCCGGTCAGCGCCCCCTCACTCGCGGTCACGTCACCCCCCTTTGTCCAATACGTTGCCCTGCCGGTGGGTGAGGGGGTGTGAGGCCCCGCTGGCGTTCCGGGATCGCCCATCATCGGGTTTTCTGTTCATCCGGTGATTGCTGTCAGCTGGGCGATCTCCGTTGTATTGGCGCTGATGGCTTGGGTGTGCTCCGTGATCCGTTTAGTTATTGTTTGTTGGCCGTTAGTCGTTGTGAGTTGATGGCTACTTATCTTGAGCCCCTTCTCCTATTTCCTTGCTATTGTCATGTGTGCCATTGCACTGACGACTTCAGCTCAACGGCACTCATGACACTCAGCAACTTTAAGACGTGTGGACTTCAACTCCCAGAATTCCCCTGCCAGCATGGGAGTTGGTCAACACATCTGAAAGTTGCTGAGGTTGAGAAATGCTGTTCTAGAGTTTTCCAAGCACTGCTGGACCAAAATAACAGTAACGGAGCCAGGTTTTATGTCACTTCAACAATGACTGTGAAGACACAAGTCACTAGTACAGAAATTATCTTAGACTCAATTTGGCTAAGTTAGAATCTTTATTGCAGACAGAATGAAACCTTGAACACAACAGATTATTGCATACTGCAGTGTGTAAACACACATATATATACATAGCAGAATTTAAATTCCAGGCTTTTTTTTTCTTTCATCCTTCCGAGTTAATCAGATACTTGGCCAGTTGTTTTATGGCCTTGGATTAACAGTTCTCTCTAGCCTAAGGAGACCCTGGTTCTACTTCATTTGTCTCAGCTCTTACAATTTTCTGATGCATTTATGAGGGCAATTTGTAGCACTGAAAATAATTTTGAGTTAAAATCTTTTTGGTTTTGGACAATAGTGAAGATGCTTATATATTCACTCACTTCACATACCCCAGGGAAATTGTAAGTTACAGAGACTGGATCAAGCATAATACAGAATAAACTATATTCCATACTTATATTCCATATAAACTATACTATAAATATATAGCATTGTTTTATGAAGGCTATTGGATCATTCTCTTTTCCAAGATTTTAAAAAGTGATTTATTTTGTAAAGTGTACTCAGAAACTCTATTTTGAAAGCAATTCCCTAATTTGTTAGACTTGAAGAAAGGGAATTAACCATTACTTTCTTTTCTTTTCACTCTGCCATATGCTAGTGTAAGAAACTTTATAATGCAATGTAATATATATTTATATATGGGTTGGCTAAATTGATTTTCAACTAATTGTTTTCTCAGGAGTCACTTCTTCCTAAAAAGGTATAAAATACTCATAAATTTCAACAGAAGATATGGCTGCATTTTGAGACCCCAGAAATTTAAGGTAGACATTTTTGCACAGTTTTTTTTTTTTTTTTTTTTACCAAGAATTCCTGTGAGAGAACAGTTTTTTTCCTTTTTCCATATCATATTGCACATTCAAGCAAATCAAATCAAACTATTTTGGAGCCTTCATCTGGACTTTATTGTCTTTATTTTGATATTCTTGCAGATTAACTGAATATCCAATTTTAATTCTTTATCTTAGGCACATTACAGGACTGTCAGTCATTTATCATATTTATAATAAGAACAAGTTTTAAAATTGCCACATTTCTCATTTAGCAACAAACACATATCCAGTAAATTTCAAGTGTACCTGATAAAAGAGAATAGGACCAAAACAAAGAAATACATTCCATATGGATCATAATTGTTTTAATGTCTGCAACTATTCAAATGTTATACAACCGACTATAAATATGTTAGGTGCAGAATGCAACATCCTTACAAGTTGGCACAGAAATAAAAACATTTTCTTCAAACATAATATGGACAAGAATGATTAAGGAGGAAGAAGCCTCTTTAAAAAGGTAGTAAGAGAACCAGTTGGTGTAGCAGTTAAGACATCAGGCTACAAGCTGGAAACTGTGAGTTCTAGTCCCACTTTAAGCATGAAACCAGCTGGGTGATCTTGGACCAGTCACTTTCAGTCCTTGGAAGAATGCAATGACAAACAACTTCCAAAAATTTTACTAAGAAGACAACACCAGGACTAGTCCAGGCAGTTGCCAGCAGTCAACACTGACTTGATGACATACCCACCAAAACAAACAAATGATCAACCTGCCCCCCCCCCCGTCTATAATCTCTTGCAAAGTGCTGAGAAAAAGTGTTCTGTGATCTGCACTGGTTGCCACTTTCCTTCCAGGTCTAATTCCAGCTGCTGGTAATGACCTATAAAGCCCTACATGGCATGGGACCAGGTTCTTTGAGGGACCATCTCTCCCCAATCACATCTACCCATCCCAGTAGATCCAGCGGGAGGCGCATGCTGCAGGTCCCATTAGCTAGGGAGCATCATCTGGTGGGGCCTAGGAAAGACTTTTCTCCTATGGCACCCATCCTTTAGAACATCATCCCCTTGGAGATTAGATTGGCCCCAACCTTGCTGGCCTTTTGAAAGACCCTGAAAACATGGTTCTGCCAATGGGCATGGGGACCAGGGAACATGACAGAGCCAGCACAGTGATTGTATTGAGTGTTACTGTTAGATGTGATTACCTTGGCTATGAATTTTATGATTTTTAATGGTTTTTATATGCTTTTGTATTATTTGTACTGCTTTTTGTTGTATTGTCTGGTTGTTTTACATTGTTTTATCTGTTTGCAAGCCACCCAGAGTCACACATATGAGATGGGTGGCTATATAAATTGGAATAAATAAAATACAGCAAATGGAAATTTAATTAATGGAAGCCTATGCTCCCGTTGCTCGTCCCAGCTTCTGCACACCAAGCAGTTCGAAAACATGCAAATGTGAGTAGATTAATTGGTACCGCTTCGGCGGGAAGGTAACGGCGTTCCGAGTCGTCATGCTGGCCACATGACCCGGAAGTGTCCTATGGACAACGCCGGCTCCAAGGCTTTGAAACGGAGATGAGCACCGCCCCCTAGAGTCGGACACGACTGGACTTTACGTCAAGGGAAACCTTTACCTTTACCTATACTTCTGGTGACTGGGAATGGTAAAAATACCACAAGAGGAAAAATTAAGTATTTCATAACCTTCTCCAGACTCATTCATCCCCACCAGAAATGGGTGTTCTGCTAGTATTAGTACAGGGTCTTAATCACTCTCAACAGATGGTTGCCAATGTGCTATCCATTACGTCTACTCAGATCAGCTGTCCATTTTGCAGTTATACCTCTACATGAAGCAGCAGCAGCAAGCAGTAAACAGAACAATCTTACACATCAATGAATTTTGTTCTCCTTATTCCTTGCCTCCCTTTCAGGTCATGATCACCACACTGCAGCACATTGGAAGTGATGAGTCACTTACCAGATGCAAACACAGAACTCCCACTAATCACATCATTGTGACAAGAAGAGAAGGCAAAATAGAAATAAAAATGAAAAATGAACGGCATGGGTATTGCTATGCATATAAATTTAATAAATACATGTGATATGATATGTGATATGATATACTATGATATGCCTGGACTAATGAGCCCCAAATTTGTCACTGAGCCTCCAATGTCCCTTCTTTTCCCTTTATACCATTGCTACCCAAGACCCAGTTAAATATCTCTCTGGATTATATCTTTCTGGCTTTAATAAAAAGATGAGGTTAGAGTGGCTGTTATTTAGCCAGGTACTTTTAAGAAGATGAGAGTGGTTTTAAAATTGGAGGAAGAAACCTCAATAACTGATGCTGATGATACTACCCTGCTAGCTGAAAATGTAAAGGATCTGCAAGCCCTAGTACTGTACTAAAAGTCAAAGAGCAAGTGAAAAAATGGGACTAAAATTAAACATAAAAACCACCAAACTAATGGCAGTAGGTAGAACAACCTGCCTTAGAATTGACAATGAAGATATCAAAGTGGTGGAGAGCTTCTGCCTTTTAGGATCAACCATCAACAGTAAAGGAACAAGAAGTCAAGAAATATGCTGCAGACTAGCACTTGGTAGAGCAGCCACAAAGGCCTTGGGAAATATATTCAAATGCCATGATGTGTCTATACCTACAGAGAGAAGAATTGTGCAAGCCATGGTATTCCCTATGACGCTCTATGGAACGCTGGACTTTAAAGAAGCAGGTTAGGAAAAGTATTGATGCCTTTGAACTTTGGTGTTTGAGAAGACTCCTGAGAATACTGTGGACAGCCAAGAAAACAAACTGATGAATCACTGAACAAATCAACCCAGAGTTCTCACCCAAGCATAATGACCAGGCTCAAATTATCCTACTTTGGACATAATATGCGAAGACACAGCTCTCTGGAAAAGACTCTAATGTTGGGAAAGGTGGAAGAAAAGAGAAGAGGATGACCAGCAGCAAGGTGGATGGACTCAAGTTACAGCAGCAATGAATGCACTGTTGGGAGACTTGAAAGAATATGGAGAAGGAAGTGGAGAATCTATGTGGTCGCTAGGAGTCAAAAACAACTAGACGGCACATAATCAATCAGTTAATCACTCCTATTTCCCTTACTGGAAGGGCAACAGTTACCCGTCCAACTGAACCAAGAGCAGAGGGCTTTCCATGTGAAAGACATGTTATAAAATCTCACATGACTTTATCACATTTGCAAACATTTGCTTCCCCTCTTCAAATGTCTGTAGAATTTCAGGCCAAGAAAAAGTTCTCATTATCACCAGTGGGAACTTTTTTTCTACACATAAATGTAACTGGGGAGGTAGGATTTTTGGAAGAAGGATGCAATTGGAGAAGTTACGTTTAGGGAGAATGTCAGGAAGGAAAAAAAAAGGGTTGTGAAAAAGTTTTAGTTCATATTTTCATACTCGTTAATTTTAAGAAATTATTAATTTGGGATGAGAATTAATCAACTAGCATGAATACTTACTTCCCTCCACTGAGAATATTGTTCATTTATTGCCACTCTTCGCTCTCTGTTTTTAACTACTTAGCAAGTCATAAAACCAAGGTTCTCTATTCCCATAATCACCAAATTTACTCAAGTGATTTTGATGAAAAACATTGTCAAAGGCTTTGAAAATTCAAATATGCAGTATTGACATGGTCACCATCCCACCCATGTACCTGTTGACACTCTAAAAACAATAACAAAAAGCAAAAGCAAACAAAAACCCCTAATAAGATGGTGAGTGGGATTTAACTCTGTAGAATTCATCCTGGTTTTTCTTCAGCAAGGCTTCTTTACTATGTAGCCAATTATTTTTTCTTTGATTACCGTTTCTATCAATTTGCCTGGAACAGACATTAAACCGTCAGGCATATAATTTCTCAGATCTCTTCTGAGTTCGTTTTTAAAAAATCAGTATCATACTGGTTACATTCCAGGCCTCTAGCATAGCCTGATTTGATTGACAACTTATAAGTCAGCAATTCTGTATTTCAACTCTTTAAAAAACTCTTGGATGAATGCCATTAGGACCAGACGATTTGTTGCAGCATAGTCCCTCAAAAGAGCATCTTCTCTTTCTCTTTCCACCTCAGTTTGCTTTATTTGTTCTGATTCGTTCCCCAGGAAACTCAATGCAGGCCTAGGTATCTGCCCCGTATATTGTGCAGTAAAGACAAAAGTGACCTCAAGTACCTTTAGCACATGTGAGTCAATTAAAGCTGGAACTATGTCTGTGTTAGCCGATAAAAGCTAGTTCTTTATGCTCTGGAACAAGATAATAGAATGCTATCCGCATGCATCTCTGATTAATGCCATTTTATTTGGAGAGGACGACCGGTGCCCCTTCCTTTTTTTCTCTTCCAGGTTTGTTTTGTTTGCCATTGTTGTTATTTTGTCTTGTGCTGTTTTTGCATTTTTTTGTATAGTTCTTTGTTTTTAAATGCTTTAACAATTGTAAATCGCCCAGAGTTGCTGGGAGCTGGGCAGCATATAAATTTAATAAATAATAATAATTATTTCTGCTCCAAGAAAAACAGATGAGAATTTTCCAGACAAATGTGGCTATACTTTTGATCATGAATTCTTGGACAAAATAATCAAACAGGCTATCCTTTTGCAGTTTCATACGTATCTGGAAACCTCCTGTTGTTTGCTTTTGACCTGGCACTATATCAAGATTGTACTTGGTTCCTTGGCTGATAAATACCTATTATATGTTACCTATAAATGGAGAGCAACACATTAGTATCAGCTATGTTAAATTTACTACAGCTTTCTTCACCAGGAGATATGGATGATAATTTCAGGTTTTAGGAGGCAAGGAAATAGCTTTTCAAAAGGGAAAACATATTAGATCTTGATTAATACACTGAGTATTCAGCAACTCTAAGGCCCTTTCAGCAGCTTTTCTTCAATTTTATTTCTTTATTTAGTAAATTCATATAGACCCCGCCTCACATACATGACTCTGATATACAAAGTAAAAAAAAACAAAAACAATACAATACATGACTATAGGGGATTATAAATTAGAAGGACAGTAACTTCTCACTTGTTCTGAAGTGTTTTTGCTTTATCACAAAAGAAAGTGTACCTGTTTTCTGTTCATTCCAGGTTGAATTCATAGTTTGCTTTACTAGAAATCATAAATTTGAACCAAGCCACCCACCCTATGCCACGGTTTAACATAATACATTAACCAGAAGAATTATTAGTCTCCAAGCTGCAGGTATGATGCTATGATGTCACTGGATACTATTTTTCCCCCTAGCCTCCACCAATAAGAAAAATCAGCTAATTCTGGGGGAGAGTCAATGAAATTCACTTTAAAGAGTCAATGTCTTAACTTTACATAGTGCCTTCACATCCTACCCTTAAGAACACTCCCCCCCACACACAAGAGAGGCAAAAATGTTGAACCCACTCTCTCAAAATGGTGGTCTGGTAATCAAAATATAGTGCTGGTTGACAGCCGTGTCCATGAATTGTGCACCATAACTCAAGAGATGACCTTGACGAGATTTGGAAGGCCAATTAGATCAATCTACCCTATCCAGGAATGTGTTTGAATACTCAAGATCTATTTTTTAGACTGCCAATATAAATATATTAAATAATTAAATTAAATAACCATTCTCTAATTCCAAAGAGTACTAATATTAGAAGTCTTAATGCCCTCCCAACAGCTGTTCTTGATGGCAAATATAAAAAAGCGCCTTGTGAGCTAAGATTGTGCCCTTGTGGAAAAGGACCCATTGAATCTGTAGCCCATGTTCTGTTATACTGCACCTTCTATAAGGAGGCAAGGGTCCATTTTATAATACAGGTAGTCCTTGGGTTAAGACCACTCATTCAGCAAACATTCAAAGTTATGACAGCGCTGAACGAGGGGGACTTACGATCGGTCCTTTTATAAAATTATACCTCTGAGATCAAAGCAGATTTAAAACAATGAACAAAATATTTCAAATATGGGTATCTGTATTATAAATAAAGTTCCTCTAGCGTATTACCTGAGTATTTCCCAAAAGTACCATCAACTTCTAAAAGGAAATACTTCTAGTCTCTAATTATCACAAATAGTTCCTCAGTACTAATACCGAAGATGCATTACATGTTTTTAAATTAAGGTATATTAGATTTAATAATTTTTGTAACTCTTACCTGATAGGGCTGAAAGGCACCATCTTCAGTTACAAAATCCAGCTGTTTGTCCACAAGAAATTCAACTGCAGTAATAGAGCTGTATACACTTTTCCCAACCAAAGGTTTAAAAGTCTATGGAAAAAATAAAATACAAGAATGTAAACATCTTGCTTGTTAAAGTTCTAAATATGCTATGCTCTATTTTGCTTGATAAATACAAAATAATTATCTATTAGAACAGAACATATCACTGGGAGATCAAGCTACTTTCATTCTGATTATCCTATTTAGATCAATTGTTACTTGTCAAGTCCCACCTAGCTGGGCAAAAACCAAGAAAGCAACAACTACAGATTTCAGGAAAGTATTTTTAATGCTAGCAAGTACTTGAAAACTGTAATAAGAATTTCTTAACTTCACTTTTAGTGAGATAATTAAGACAGTGTCTCTCTGAATACTTTGAAACACTTCTTCCCATACTTCTCCCCAGGTGGGCTGAGTTGCTATTCGTGAGATGTGCTGTCAACTGACCCACCCACTGCTCTCTCTTTATTGTTAGTGTTTTCTTCCATTCCTTTCCCAGCCTCCCCAAAATCTTTCACATTATTCAACTTATAGAAAAAAAAAGCAGCAATGTATTTAACGTAACACTTATTTTCAAACTTTGAGCCCAAATATTTTCTGCAAGCTTGAGAAACTACCATCATGTAACTGAAGCTACTGAAGACAATTTTCTGTTCTGCCTTTCTGTGCAGTGTGCATCATTATAAAGGATAGGCTCCAGCCTTAATAATTCTCAGGATCAAATTAAGCGAAATCTTCTTCAAATCAATTTCAACTCCTAATGACTTTATGGACACTTCCATGTAGTTTTCTTGGCAACAGTAAAGAAGTAGCTTGTTACTGCCTTCTTCTAAAATGCCCTTTTCAACTTCTCAGTTTATTCTGCAACCCTGGAATTCCCTAGCAATGCCCCCATTCAAATAATAACCAAACCTGATCTTACCTAGCTCCTAAACCCAGACAAAATCTGCCAAGTGCTACTAGCTGGCAGTGCTGAGGACAGACCATGTGAAATAATTGGGACAACATATTCATAGCTGAGTTCCACCCTTTTCTCCTAACAGTCCTCTATTGTTTCTCTAATTTTTCTTTAATGTTCACTGCCATTATGGATTCAAGTGTTCCAACTAATAGCTATATTTTATAGTTCTTGAGTTTTTAGCAATGTAAGTAGCAGAAAGCAGTTTTTTTTTAAAGGAACAAATGTATCTACAACTAAAGAGGGAGCAAAAATAGTCTTGCCTGTTATAAGTTAATTCATCTGCCCACAAAAGATGGGGCATACTGAATAACAAAAATGGGGTAGCATGAGGGGCAAATTGTTAATTTTTAAACAACAGAACAGAAAATATTGTGGGATTTCCTGGACAAAGTTTGTCAAACATGAAATAATCAGTAAGCGAGGATAAGAAATTGAGCCCTGAGCCACACATCAGTCCTTCCCTTGCTCATTTTGATTGTGCTGATTGGGTTAGTTCCTTTTTTTTCTTGTTATGGAATCATATTTCCTTCAAGGAAATTTCCTCTACAAGGATGATAGTGACAATGAAAGGTGGGGAATAGGAATGCTTGGCTGTAAAAGCAGAGCCAGATTTACCGCTTGGAATCTACAGCTGCCGATACTGACTGGAGCCTGCCTGGAACTCAATTCTACAAATGGAAAGAATTCTCCTATGCACAACCCGTAAGTCTTCAGTTGAAAAAACTAGACTTCAATCTAAGAGATAAATATAATTCAAAATTCAGAAAATCCTGCAACAAGATCAGAGACTGTTATGTGCGTAATAACAATATGCCCATTATATTAATTGCATCCAACTACAAGTAGTCCTCGTGTTACGACAGCAATTGGGACTGGAATTTCCCTTGCTAAGCAGCGTGGTCATAAAGCACGACAACATGTGGCCATGTTGCTTAGCAACAGCAATCGCTGCAGACCCCGTTGCTGGCGTTAGGCAAGGGTTGTGGGTCGTTAAGTGAGCACTTCCTCGCAACTTCCTGCCGGCTTTCAACAACCAGAGTCTGTGGGGAAGCTAGCAGGAAGTTGCAAGTCCCAGGCAGCTCACAAGCAGACTGGTAGACAGGTAAGTGGCTGCTGCCGGGTGGAGAGGGTGTGTGAGTGGTGGGGAGGCACAGTGTGAGCACAGTGGGGCTTGGGGTGGCTGCTGCTGGGTGGGAGAGGCTCATAAGTGGCTAGGAAGGATGTGCAAGTGCAGCAAGGCTCAGGAAGGGTGTGCAAGGGTGTGTGGTGTGAGCATGGTGAGGCTCAGGGAGGGTGTGCTAGTGGCTAGGAAGGTGCGATGTGAATGCAGCGAGGCTTGGGGAGGCTGCATGAGGGCGTGCAGGGAGCTGGAAGGTGCAGCGTGAGTGCCAAGGGGTTGGGGGAGGGTGCGTGGGAGGGGGAGACTTACCCAAGCAACTGGCGACCTTCCCTGATGGCTTCCCTGTTGACTTTGCTTGTGGGAAGCCGGCAGGGAAGGTTGCAAATCGCAACCACATGACTGTTGTGAGCCAGTTGCCAAGCTCCCAGATTGCGGGGTGACCGTGGGGATGCTGGAACTTTGAGGACCAGTCATAACCACCACTCATTCAGTGCCATCATAAATGGTCAATGAATGAGTGGTTGTTAACTGAGGACTACCTGTGGAATATAAAAAATGTTTTGTGATACATTTATACTTTTAAGGCTGCCATTATCATTTATTTGATAACGTTAGATGATCTCTATTCTTGAAAACGTTAGCAAAATAACAAGGAATAAAAGAAAGGTGAGAGGCATAAGATTAAAAGCATCATTAAGACACACTCTAAGCTACATTTGTAGTTTTTTCTTCGTTATTATGCTTCACTCCATTAAGGTACAATGATTAGGCATATACTTAATCACTTCTGACTTGGCATAACTAAAACTGCTTTAATAAACTCTGTCAAGCTAAAGCACTATTGCCACCCATTCTGCATGATGCCATATAAAGTACACATACTGCATCACACTAAAGAGTCCTAAGTGTGACTGATGAGACAAGGAATTTCTTGCAGAATAGCTTTCAAGTACTGCATTAATCAGATTAATTCAATTTTTTGTGTAATACTACACAGAAGATATAGGAAATTGATAAAATAGTATTACTGTATATACTCACAGATAAGCCAAGAATTTTAGGTTCCAAAACACACCCAAAAAATTGGGTTCAGCTTATTGCGAGTATATGCAGTAATACTTTAAAAAAGTACCTGTATATACTTGTGGATACGCCCATCCATGGATAAGCCGACCATCAAATTTTTAACTAAAATACCACGAAAAATGTGCCACCTGCGGATAAGCCAATGGCAAAAATTAAAACATACCAAACTTTTGAGGGTTGGCTTATCTGCAGGTGATGCATTTTTCCTGGTATTTTGATTAAAAATTCAGCTTATCCACGAGTATATATGGTATACTGTACATCCATTTGATTAGTTCTGTATTCTCTGTATCTTTTTTTTTATGATTGCCTGCAGAGAGTTGCAGTATTGTTATGATAATGTATCTATCGTGGTTCTAATAGGCTAGATATTTCAGGGTTCTGTAAGCAGCTATTCCTTTGTCCACATATACATAATACAAACCTATAAGCAATATTATATTACAGTAAGGAAGGAGAGCAATACTCCAATTTAATAACTGGACAGAAATAACACCACAGCTAATTGCACCAATGAGTCTGGTAGGTAAAAAAGGCCATTTTTTTTTCTTATCTCACCTTTCATAATTCAAGGAGCAAAGCATGTTTTGACCTTGGAGCAGCCATTTCAAGTAATCTGAGCCAGAAACAATTTTGTTTTGATCTCTAAAAAAAATGTGGCCAACAGTAGAGAATATATGGAGCTCAGGGTTGAACTGTTGAGTTCTTGGTGTTTTCTAACCCTGGTTGTTTTCCTACAGGTGTTTTCTTAGTAGGGTAGGTAACATTATCAGTACATGGGCCAGTCACTGATGCATCGATGTGACCTAGCCTGGTAACAACCCCCCTGCAGGCAAACAACCAAAAAACCAACTATTCCTACCTCAAATGGTCCTCTGGGTATTCTGAGGTGATTTTCTTTCAAGGTTTGAACTAAACTCTTGAGCCAATTTGAGATCTGTTCTCAAACACAGTAACTTGGAATGTTCCAGCCAAACGTTCAAGTACAGTTGCTTTGTTCCAAGTTTGAAACAAAAGTTTCCCATTTGGTGTGCAGTCTAAACAAAATAATCACATTCTGTTTCACCCACAGAAAGAAAAACAACGATTTTGAAATGTTAGCATGGACTGAAAACTCTGTGATCTGCAAGCCAAATAAATTTATCATACTGCTCCTAGGAGAGTGATTGTGTCCTCAGATCCTATAAAAGTTAAAAAAAAAAACAGCCTGAAGCAAAATTCTTTTATATCTATTTATCCTACAATTCTAAAAACTCCATTTCCTATGCTATTTAATAGTAGCTTGCCATCAACTATTCTAAGCATATCTAAAGCTGACTCTTTCCATAATTAAAATGTGATACACACATCTAATTGCTTAAGTGATATCCAATTATACAAGGGGAAGATGTGCCATGAGATGACACATTAATGTTTATGCAAAATACATAATCACCAAAGGCACTTCAGTGATATGTTCTAAGGTTACATACTAAATATTTGGAAGGATTTCAAAACTGGTAATTCTAAAATCTGTCAGACAAAATTAGCTCTGCCTGCAAATAATCTCAGGACACAAATCAATAAATAAGACCATGGTTGTCTGCTGTATGTACTTCACATATAAAAAAGACTACAATGTCACAGCTAGGCACAATGGAATGTAACAGCCCTACTGACTCCATAAAAAAAAAAGCATTATGTGGTCCATTTGCTTTATTCATGTACCTTGTTGCCTGAAATAACTTTGCCTTCATAAAGCATTTTGTAAATGAAAAGCTTATGTGCCAGTTAAAGAATAACTACATTTCTGTAACTGAAGATGTGGATGGTTATTGCAAGGCAGTGCAAGAATCAAGACAGCTGCAGCATCGCCTGCTTATCCCCTTGGCCTCTCCTAGCAACAGCATGGCTTTCCACCCCACAATCTCCAAAGTTCCTTCAGCTGCTCATTCATTTTCCAACATCAGCAATTATCCCTGTCTGGAGGACTTCTGTAAGGTTTAAACTAACCTTTCAAGACCCTCACAAAGCTGCAGTGTTTTTCAATATTTTAGTTTACCTTCACCACCCTCGTGCACTCATGACATCAACTATCCTTAGCCAGTTGTGGGAGAAGGTACTCCTTTCAAGTAATGGGAAGGTAAAAGATGGTCATTTATATTTAAATATCAGAGTTTGGAAATTAAAGTTTCACTGACAGAAAAGCTGTACCATATTGAAATAGCTTTACATTCTTTTCACTGCTCTTTTAAAAATATGTAAGAAAAACTTTATCAAATGTAATACAAAGTGTATTTATTTATCAAATTTGTCACTGCCCATATCCCCCCTCTAAAAAAACAACTTTTTATCACTAAATTTATATATTTCTACTGTACATGTGAGTTTTACAAAAAATAAGTTTCAAATAAAAACACTGAATTCAGCCTTAGTTATGCAAGAATGCCACTGAAATCAAGGGGACTCAACACAGTTGTGATAGTTTGTCCGCTATATGAATGGGTCTTCCCTAAACATGCTTTATGTTTGGCTTCATTTATTATTAAAAAATTGAGATGATTACACAAGTCAATCAGATGGTTTGGTTTTCTCTTGAGAATTATTTTCTAATGTGAAAAACATATTTTAAAAAAGAAAACATGACCTCCTTCACCTTCCTTCTCATGAAAAAGATCAAAAGGTTCTGCAAATAGTTAAACAATTGGTGGTGCCAGTTAAAGATAAAATTAAAGATGATGAAATGTTAAGATATAATTAGCTAAATAATTATGGAAAAATCTTGCTCCTCATTATTTTTTTTTAGATTCTTTAATTGTCCTTGAATAAAAAGCATGGCGTACCAGTATATTGGACATTTAAAAATGACAACTGGAAAAAAACATGGGCAACTGTATCTATGCTATGATTAATATCAAAATGGAAATAAATTAAATACATTAAGTCTTATAAATACATTTTAATGTGTTGCTATTCACAAATACATTCCAATTTAAGAACAGCACTATTGGTTATATTAGAACTGCTTTAAGCGCCATGCTTTAACTGTGATGCATGGTATACTACCAATGCAAAGCAGATTGTGGCCTGCCATGTTTCTGTTTATATTCTGGTATATTTTGCTCCTGGAAACATTTACATTAATTAAATACTTAAGAAGTTAATTAAGAATGCACACCTATAATTCTTAAAGCTACTTCAATGGCCTGAGGAAACTATTGTGAACCATAATTTGCTACAAGAAAATTTGTAATCCTCCCAAAAAACTGCTAGAAAGGTATAATTTAGCATCGGTTTTACACCAGAAAGGGAGCAGCTACGTATGCAAGTCCTAGAGGCTTGTCTACACTACTGTAATAGCCTCCTGTTTATACTTAGACTGTCTCAGAACAACTGTGTCTTGTTTGGGCCTCTATGCAGCACTGAATTCCATTCTCAGGAGAAAAAAACAGGACCAGATGATTATTCCTTGAAAGGAATGTTTAAAAAAAAATCAGCAGGAGTTCTTAACATACAGTTCAGCTGCTCAATCTCACCCCCATCTACAGACATGCACCAAACAAACTGCACTTCAGCAATATACCATTTTCATTTCCTGTTGGTTACAGGAAACACACTTACTTATTGCAGAATGAATTGTATTGTTCTGAATTGTTTACTCAAATCTGCTCAGAAATATCCTTAGAAACGTTCAGGACTTAATTCTGATGTATTTTCGAACTCTTTGGCTTTTATATTACTACAGTTTCGAAAATTATTTTACTGACTTAAATGGACTAGAATCCAATGTAATAAAAATGTAACAACTTGAGAAAATGGGATTTGAAAGTTTTATCTAGAGAAACAAACTAGAACTTTAGCAACGTATTATGAAAGAGTTAAATTAAGCGATAGAGAAGCTTGAAACAGATACCAAATATATTTTGACAGAATTAAGTACAGACTGATGCACTGATTACACAATCCTTTGAATAGTTTTGTGCTAATATACAACATTTGGAAATAGAGATACAACACAGAGCTTATTTGACTGAAAGTGCCCTCCAAAATTTAACATTTTCAGATGGTTCATCAGAATGTTTTACAGTTGTTTCCCTAATGTTGGATTTTTCAAAAGGCATTTGATAGTTTCCATCAACAAAAATGAGATTAAACAATACGTACAGTTTAAAAAAAAAGAAGAAGAGAGTCTTTATCCTTACAAATGAGAGCCTCTCCCCACAATCCTAGATTGGCTGAACAGACTGTGACTTTGCCATCGACAGTGTGGGTTAATAAGTAAGAGCAGCTTCAATAGCAACACTTACCCCTTCTCAGATCTAGGTCATGATCATTTCTGCTAAGGTCACTTTCATAACCGAACCGTCTCTAAACATACAAGGAAACCATCCACTAGAAATCCATAGGGGAGAAAATATCTGGAGCACTGCTTTTCCATCTGCAGACATACTGGTTTAGAGCAAAACGACTTCAAAATGAGAAGCTATCTCTCTGCTTACAACATGCTGAAAGAAGTGAAGAGGCGGTGCTCTGAACTGTAACTAATCCCCCATCACAGGTGGTGATGGAGTCACTTCCAGCATAGTCACATTACTGATGACTCATATGGCTGGGCTGGCCAAAGAGCATGGGTCATAATCGTAACTACATTTCTAAGCCAGACTGACAGCTCAAGTTTATTATCTCTAAACAAAAAATCCAGATATCAGGTTTCCACTTTCCTGAATTACTCCGAAGATATTAGAAGTGAGACCATCCTGGAAGAATATTATTTTCAAAATTGATGGAGCAATTTCAAATCTCATTCTGAGTAACAATAATATTTGGGAACAGACACATTTGATTTTAAAGTTCATTCCAGCCAATTGACACTATTGCACAGGAAAACAAGATATAGTTGTAAACACTGGTCTGAAAATCTACTTGCAGATTCAGCTGACTTACAGCTTATGTTACCAGGGACACCCAGGTGTTGAAGAACAAAGGATGAGAAAATGAAACAATGTCTTAAATTATCGATTTTAAAAATGGAATTACTTACCATTGTTAAGAGGGGGAAATGAGGAACAAAACCAATATGCCATATAATACTCCTAAGTTTTTAAACAAATTAGCAGCATTCTTTGTTCCATGGAACATAAAGAAATATCCTCCCCATGATAGGTAACACTATTGTGTTGAGAGACCCCTTTTTGTTTAGTAAGTTCTTTTTATCTCCAGTGAGCCTTTCTGACCATTTTAGCCAGCCTCTGATTTTCCTCCACCTTGGTCACTAATGCAGACTCTTGTCTCACACAGTGTGCTGGTGCTGTCCCTATCACACATTGCTTTCAACTCTGATTGGTTGATAGGCAGTGTTGACTCCTATTGGGACTACACTACTCAAGGCAAACAATCTGAGAATGGATGGTCAGATTGGTAGCTGTGGTTGTCTGATCCCTGACCAGTTCATTCAGTGGTATTCCCATGCCAGGTTGACTGGGACTAATCAACAGTGCAAGAATGTGATCTCTGTGGCTGACTGGCATGGGTGGGATTTGGTGGCAATCTGATTCTGGACTGGAACCACTACTGTTGACTGGGATCAGAAAAAGGCATTGTGTCCAGGGTCACAAATATAATCTCTTGACTTTCTGTCAGCCTTATAAGAAAAACTGCATGCTGGATGTTAGAATCTCCTTGGCTGCATTCTGAAGCTTGAATGTGTGCTCCTATGATAGGAAGAGCTTTTTGCATGAACAAACACTCTAGTAAGCAAGGAGGAGGAGCAAAATCAATGTTGAAACAACCTCCTACATCAAAAGGAAAAGTTGGTCTTTCATTCCACAACAACTTATGAGATTGCTAATCAAGGCATGTTAAAGGCCCATGATACATTTCTGCACTGATGCTTTACACACCAGTATTCTATTACTTTTCCCACCTTTCCTTTAGCATCTCAGGGTGGTGTTCCTTCCTCCTATTTCTCCCCATAACAACTCAGCGAGGTAAGTTGGAGAGACAGAGGGAGCATAAGTGAGACTGGCTCAAGGCCATCTATTGAGCTTTCATGGCTGAGGGTATACTTGAATCTTAGTTTCCAGTGTCAATCCAATACCCCAGACTAGCAGTATGCATAGAGTGGAAATGTGTTTTGTTTCAAGCTGAGAACAAAAACATCAGGTTCCAGATGTTCTGCCAAACTGTTCCAAATCAGATGAATTTTGGCAGCAACAAAAGCCAGAACATTTTGTTGTTCAACATTTCAGCCGGAACAAACCTTTAGGGCTCCCAGAGTGATTAGAGGGTGAGCAGGGCAGAGCTGGTGAGCATCATTTCCTCTTTCTCTTTCTTTAAAAGCATGGATATTTGGTGCTACTGGTGCTGCTGTCATGTCCTCTGCATGACCTGCACACCTGTTCCTCTATGGTCTCAGCAGGTCCAGTGTGGCCTATTCCACTCACTGCCCTGCATGCTCCTGATCTTCTCAGGGTCTTTCCTTCCCTCCTCAGCTGCAGTCAGCATCTCAAGGTAGCATACCCTGCCATTCTGTCTGTCCACAATTTCCCCAGCATCTTCCCTTCCCTCAGCCATCTTAGCCACTGCCATCTCCAAAGAAAGCCCTCATACCTGACTTCTTCTCCTGTATTTCAACTACCCTGATATATCTTTGCTTGAAACCACAACATTTTGGTCCATACCTGAAACAAAACAGCTCTGTTCCATCATGTATCCAGATCAAAGATGCATATTTTGGTTTGTGCACAAATGACCCCAAACCATCTGTTCCTTTCATGGAACTGCTAATGCAACAACTATTTTGAACTTCCTTACTGTACGTTCTGTAATTGGAATAATAATTGTGACCCTATGATTTTTTTCATTCTCATTATTAGGAAGCCAAGGAACAGAATACACTCATATTGCACTTATAATGTTCAGAATTGACATTAAATTTTGCTATATTAAATTATATACAACTATGATGGTAGAGTTCTGAGTTTCCTAAACAGTTTGTACCATTTTAGACTTGAAATAGGGAATACCATTTATTAATGCTTTATTATATGCAGAGTTTGCTAAAAGATCTTAACTAGCACACTAAGCAGAGATCAGGCGAAACCTTTATCCCTGATCTGCTGGTTTTCATGTGCCGAACATTTGTTTTTATACGGGGAAGCATTTCTAAAGATAGCACCACCTACCTACAGTTTGATGTTATACAATAAACTACCAATTAAGCACAGAGTTCAGAACTGTACCGCAAAGACCTAGTCCAGTTGTATAGCATACAATTTGCATGGAAAAAGTTCAATCCTCAGGATGAAAATGGATCCTATTTTGGTTCTGGAAAGATCTTGTTTAAGTAAGATGGACCAGTGTTATGGCAGCTTCCAATAATTTCAAGCAACTGCTTGACAGTCAAAATCGGTAAGAAAAAAAGAGAGTGTTGATATAAAATAATATTATCTACATAATATACACCACAGAGTGATTTCTAATATTACTAATCATTAAGATATATAGCCTTCACACATGACAAGCTTAATTTATAGTTACAGAATTTCAGTAAATTATTTCACTCTCACCATGTGCTTCAACTCACATTCAGCCAGCAATTATCAACCAATCTATAACCAAAAAACAGAGCTATTTTCTTTTTGCTTCTTTGCATTGCCAGTCCTGCTTAAAGAATGAAACAGTACACAGAACTGCAATCAGCAAACAATTCCATGACCTTCAGTTACTACCTTGGCTTAAAGCCACAAAACCAGTGTATTTCTGCTAACAGTGTGTCCTGTCTTACAGTAAAATTACTCAGTGTGTTTAAAACACAAGGACAGGTTTTACTTGTTAAAGCAAACTGATACTAATGGTTTGTTGTTGTTATTATTATATATGAAAACACATTTAAATTAACAGTGATTGTAAGAATATGTTCAGGTCACACAGTTAAATATGGATTACCAGAGGGGGGATAAAAGTTTTCATGTAAGTTCAAGCACCAGGCAAAAAAATAACAAGAACATGGAGTTGGTAGGCATTGTTCTTAAGACTGAGGTAAAGTTGAGTAAGATTGAAGCTGAGTAAAACCAGAACCTTTATCAATGCACACCACCTGGATGTGCTATTATTTGTTCCTTAACCTCTAGAGAAACTGAAAAATATTTATATATAACTCTGCTGGGGAACCGCTTTGTACTGCCAACAGCAAAGCTTTCATTGCAGCTCCTTTGCTGGTATAGAACAAGATGAATAGCCAGCTGGAACTCTTTTATCTGCAGGCTGGCTGACAGCCAGCACTGAAACGTGAATCACTTCTGGAAGACTAATAGCATAAATAAATCAGAGAACACTAATAAATTGAGGAAATTAAAAATGCACACTTCTTTCCAAAATGTTTTCTCTTTTAGCATAACTTCTAACCTTTAAAAATCAGGTAATCAACAACTAAAAACTTCTAATTCATATCTATACTGGAGAAGGTCAAAAGTCACCTTCTGTTTCTATTTTCTGTTTTGCACTTTTATAGTTTTTCTTTTTTCTTTAGTTCTGTACTCTAGCTTTTCTATATTCTATATTTTAACTATACTCTGAAAAATAATAAAATTCTTTATAAAAAACAACTAAAACTTCTAGACTATATACATATCTTAGTAAAGCAGATAGACCAGCCTTCTCTAACAGAACATCAACATCCTTATGCCCAGCCGGCACTGATATTTGGTCATACTGCCAGTATATTATAAAAGCTGAAGTTCAGCCCATCTGGAAATACCAGTTGGGGACAGCTGAGATAAACTAAGAAGTTTCATTTTAGGTTAATTTGGAATAGCTTGAAACACATGGGGAAAATAACCAAATTTATCCTAGCAGCTCATTCTGTTTTTTATTTTTAGAGCAAACATTTCTATCATTTTGAATTAATTTCATACAGAATTCCTGTGTAAACAATTATCAAATCTAGCCACATTACAGCTAATTATGAGCACATTGGAAAGCTAAAGATTACTGTATTTGTCAATTATATATTAAGAAGCAGTACACTGATAAGTTCATGATGTTCTGGTCAAGTTCTAAAGTTTATTTATCTGAGAACTCTGTGTACAAATGTTCTATTAACAGTATCTTTTTCAAGAAGATTGCCTTCTACAACAGTTGATGTACCATTTCAGTTTAAGAGATTAGAACAGCTCTTACCAGTTTATTTGTTTATAAACATTTGTATACAGGCTGTATCAGAAAGATTCTGGGCTGTTTAAAGTATAAGAAGGCATAAGCCATAAACTCAGTTACCATGCATGTCCCCTTTTAAAAAATTGTGTATAGTATTTAAAACAGGACTTTAAAGAACTAATAAGCCCTTATAAATTAAACTCTCTTGATGGCCTTGCAAAAAAATTAGTTAGGTGTGTGCCTAACGTACCCCTGGAGGCAGGTTATTCCTAAGATTCAGGCTCACCAAAGAGTAAGTGTGTTCTTGGGCTTAACCCTGCCCTCTCCTCTTCTCTGGATCAGCTCCTCGGATAAGCAAAATCCTTTTGAAGGAGATGGTCCCTAAGATAACCTGGTGCCATGCTGTGAAAGTCCGTAGAGATAAGAATCAGCACTATGAACTGGGCCTGGAAGCATACTGTAACTAGTGCAACCTTGCCACTGCATCCCATACAACAGAAGCTTCCAAGTTGTCTTCAAATACAGTCCACATAAAACACACTGCAAAGCAGTTCGTGCTGGTCTAGAAAGGGTTGTCTATTGCACTAGCCTAAGCTGAGCAAAGTGTTTCCTTGCCATGGCCACTCCTGCAGGAGCCCACAACCATACTACTTGCCCTTTCCTTTTCACTCCATGTAAGTTGCCAAGTCACTAATCCCAAACTTCACCAATTGTCAGCCCTACCAGGTAGACCAGACCAGGAATCAATTCCACAGGAAAGCTAAATCTACTTTTATTGAGCAAGGCTATAACAACAATCTTACAAGTCTGATTGTGGTGTATCTCCTCCATGTCTTATACTCATGTGAATTAGAGAAATGTCTGTCTGAGCCTTTTCCACATATTTTCTTACTTGTTGTGGACCTAAGATATGTTTTTCCCCTCATCCCTGGGAACAGATCTCACCTATCTCCATCACAATCATCTTCCTTACTCTCTACACCAACCAACCAAAGCAGTCCTGATGATCCCTTTTCTACTTACTCCTATCCACACTACATTCACAATCTATCTCCCTCCCTAAGAGTACTACTCTGATGTCCTAATTGAGGTAAAAGGACTGCTCCTTCCTGTTCTCTCACTCCATGGGTGCCCTCTCTCCATTCAGGTCTTTCACACTGGAAGAACAGTCCATCCAGGCTGCCACCACTTGCTAGATCTTGAATCAAAGTTAACTCAGCTTTACTTCTTGTTGGTGTTATAGTACACCAATCTTACATCCTGGAATCCTCATTTCAGAATTCAAATGTGAAGGATCAAACTATAATTATTTGAAAGCATTAATTGTTCTGCTTCCTGATTCACTGCAAGTAATGGGATTTGCCCCCTCTCCCCACTTTAAGCCTTTGCATCTAGATCCAGAAAGCAAACTATTCAAATGAGCTACTACTGCACAAGTCTCAGAATGCATATCACATAGACTCTTCTACGAGCAGAAAAGATCAGTTAACATTGCAAAATGTTCTGGGCATGAATCATTTTCTGCATGGAACAACTGGTTTTGGATAGTCCATGCCCAAACTAAAATATACACTTCAGATGTTTTGTTCCAGACTGGGACTGAAATGCTGCTCTTCCATGTAGAAGTGTTTTAGCTATTCTGTTTTAGCTGCTGTAAAAGTGTTATCTTTTGAATCATCCTTTCTGGGCTAGTTCAACAGGAGGGACCAGTCATATTCCTGTAACTACTGGCTTAGGTTGGGAGGAGTTTTAGAGCAAAGCAACAAGCATTTAAGAAGCAAATAGCACAGAGAAAACTATTCTGAACCTGCCTTTAGAAAAAGCCTGATTAGACAGCAAGCTATAGAGCAAAAAATTGCTGTGGGAGACCACTGGACCCAGTGCTGCTTTGACCAAAAACAAAACAAAACAAAACACCACACCATTATTTATTTGTGACTATCAACTTAATCTCATTAATATTTTAACTTTCACATGAACAAGCAACATTACCCTATCAATCAACCCTTACTCCTAGGAACATTACCTTTAATAAATGAAGTATTATCAAGTTGAGTACCCCCAGGTAAGCACTTGGATGACAGTGAGGCATACAAATCCTGTTGTTTCACAGCTGTTCCTCTAGGCAGATTCAAATTCAATATTTCCTTCAGTTACTAATTAAAAATGCTTTTTAAAAGTAATTACAATTGGATTATAGAATTTGATTTTACTAATGTTTACCAACCTCCACTGTTAATTTTGACTCATTAAACTTGTTTGCTGCTTTTAGGTTCACATGGTAGCATTCATAATTATATCTGAGTTTTGCATGCCTGGTTTTCATATTGAGTTTTCATATTGAGTACATTCTACCTTTTACTATTGCATAGACTCAATGCTGTATTAGTTTGTCTGCTAGACTGACCCATGATAATATCTCCTTGCCTACTTCACTCTGAGGCAATCTCCACAGCCCAAATCCCATGTTATAGTATTTATGTATAGTTTCAACTCAGTGTAGTGGGTGGGCTGTGGATTAGAAAGAGAAAGGATTTCCCCACTTTTCCAATTCCCTTGCTTTTCAAATCAGCCCTCTTTTGTTAAAAGAACATTTCCCCTCTACTCAAATAAGGCTTATTTGCTTGGGAGAATTATTTCAATTAGTTTTGTGTGTCTATACTGACATTGTCAGAATTGCTTTTACTAGATAAGCACACACATACACACCCCAAAAAGAACCTTGTGTAGGTTAGGGCTAAAGAGTGACATTGTCCAAACAATACAGGTTCACAACTTCTTGGTCTCCCTGACAACTATGGGCTTATTCCAGGTGATCATGAGCCTTACTCGCCAAGGGGATCATACTCTTTGGCCTGGTATTTACTAAAGCAGTTGAGGGGAAATCTGGAGGCAGGGGACAGCAACTCTTTCTTTTACCTGTACTGATGTTTGTTCTACCAGGTTGAAACTGTATTTTTTGGCAGGCAGCCAGGAAAAATGTAGATTTGCAGCTGAACTTCTGCAAGCTAGAAAGGGGAAGTCTAGGTTTGGTCCAGAAGTAGGTAACAGATCAGAAAAAGAGGTTATTTGAAAACGTATTTTTAAAATAATGCTTTGAGAGACTGACAGGAAGCAATTTAATATTTTGTGCTAGGAAATCCTCCTTTGCTGGAGGATGTAAATAATTCAAGGGTTGTTGCATCTTTTGTGAAAGATAAAAAACATGGAACCAGCCTCTCTCTCCTCACGTTTAGTTAGAGTCCCTATGCCCCCAAGGCAAATGCATGTTTTAAGTTCAACGAGGGCTAGGACTAGGGCACCCAGATATAAGCTGCAAAACCACTGGATAATAATAGTTACTTTGTATTCCCCTGCTGCCATTAGTGATTGTAGTCCAAAAGGCTTGTTCTGATTTTTTCCCCAATTTTTAATTTCTGTTGAAACACACAACAAGCTACTTTGTATCTCCTGCTTTGGTCATATCAAACTCTGTAACTATTTTTTCTTTGAGCCTTAATCTCACCACAGTTCTGCCACCTACTACTTCCCACTGATCCTACTCTAACTACTTAATTTTGGCTGTTTGACTATGGACCTATTTTGTTTTCCAGTTAGGCAATTTGTCTTGTCTTGCAATACTTGGGAAGATGCTCCCCAAACCCCAAACCAGTTTCCAAAGCAAACCAGTGAGAGAAAGACCTTTCTGCTCATATAGAAGTAGCAGAAAAGCAGGATAGAGAATGACAGCAGCAGTAGGATGCATATGCTAGACACCAAGCCCAACTAAGTTAAAACTGGCTATATTCTAACATTTCTTTTACCCACGTAGCCCAGAATCTTTTGGACATCAAACTGGCTTCTAGCTTTCGACTTTTTTGTTTGTTCCTTTAATTTATACTTTGCCCAAAAAGCCTTTTAATTAACTTTTATAGTGAGGCATTTTGCAGCACATCAACTAGAGGTGACAACTTACACATTTTTCTTCTCTCTTGGGCTGGCTGTAATTCCAGATGCTGACACTTCTGTTACTGTTTTGCAGTTACTCAACATAAGGGGGTGGGGGAAGAGAATGAGAAAGTCAGCTTTGAGGTAACTGTTCTAAATGGTGCTGTGTGGGCACTAGCCAACAAGGCCATGCTGCTCACAAAGCCATAATCCATGCTGCACTTACTTTTTTTTATAGAAATGCTATCTGGGTTAGAGAAGTGGTGAAATCTCATTTTCCTGAACTAGAAACAAAACATTTGAAAGTGATATTTAGATTTCCTGAAAACACTGTATTCTCAAAGGGGAAAAAATCTGTAGACCAAGACTAACAAGTTATCACAGACATCATAATTTGGAGGACACTACTTTGTATCTCACCAAAATTACCACCACATTCCTACTTATATTTGAATTCCATTTTGTAAACCAAAGTGAGGGAGGCATTAAAAACATGACTGGGGTTCCTGTGTTATCTGATAAAGGCATTCTTGAACTGTCACTACTAGAAATCCAGAGAGAATTCCAGAAGAACTCCTAAGTACATTCAAATTATTACCAGTATGAAACCAATATTAAACAAGATATCCACAATCTTACTGGGATTTGGAGAAAAAAAGTCAGATCTGAGTTCAGCGTTCTAAAAAATAATCAGCCTTATCAACCAAATTTCCATATAGACCACATAAACAGCAAAAGAGCTGAGCAAAATGCTGAGACATCACAGAAAAGACAGAAACTACCCACAAAAAAATAACATCTCAACAAGATAGTATGGATAATGGTAATTAAACCTGCAGAAAGATTCAAGAAAACCAATATAGTTATATAACTAGTTTCTTATGCATGTCATACAATGGAGTGACTAACGAAATGTCAGTATACAGAACAAGGTGGAACGGATTCAGATGGATTCAGAAAATCCACAGTATACAGAATGCACAAACTTTTACTGTAATTCTCCAAAAATGAGACTGATATTTGTTTAAATATTTGCTTAAATTAGCATGATCTACACTCCCATACTTCCACAATTTGACTCACAAACACAAGGTAACAGGTACCAACCTCTTTCAAAGTGACATTTATTCCATCCAACAGCAATCAGCAAAAAAACTGAAACATGCAGTATAGATGGAATTCTAATACAAAAAACATGTTACTTATAAATTGTGAGAAAGTCTATTTCATTTGTTCGCAGCACTGGTATTCCCACCATTTCAAAACCCATTTGAAAAGGGAAACAAATCAAGAGGAAGAAAATGCCTCCAAAGGTGGGGAGGAGAGGGAAAGTTACAGCATTACTAGTAATATTTAGAAAGGATGAGGAAGTTGAGTAACTGCTTATCTTTTTCAAAACAACTTGCCCTGCACCCATTTGTAACAAAGGAAAAAACATTGATATATGGAGAAAATAAAATACAGGTGCATACTACGTTGTACCATGTCTGGAAGAGCTCAGTATTACCGTACTATTTTACTAGTATCAGAAACAATGAGACTGTAATTGATATAAACGTATTTGTGCAGAAAATCTGTGAGTTATAACTACTACAACCTACAAATGTTTATATTCCACTTACACACTAAGAAGTGATGAGGAAGTGACTCAGTGAGTCATAGCCATCTCAGATGGACGTTATTATTTTCTGACTCTATAGGCTTACTGCAGAACACATGCACATGCAATTTCCAATTCTAACAGCCAGTGTTCCTTCTAAATCATTTCCTCTAGGACAACTTAAAAAAAAAACTGCAGGAGATTATATGCCTTAGTTTTTTAATGTCAGGGTCAAACAATTCTATATAAGCAATCAAATTCAATACCACTGAAAATGTTTTTAATTTCATGTACCTTAGCAAATTTTGTGCTTGCTATAACATTTGTAATACAAGAACAATTTTGACAGTTCGGTTCCAAAAAACTTTCAGATACTGTAACAAAATGTAATAAAATACTTCATATGGAAGTGAACATTTGGACTTCATTGTGGTAATACATTTAGCAGAGAAATGTTATTTTTTTGAAATGCATTCTGTCATAACAGGTAAATAGGTCAACCTTGTTTCACATTGATTAATATTTTATAATCCTTCTAACAGTAAAGCAATAACAATCACAAAGTTAATAATTTAAAATAGCAGAATTAGCACTAGCAAACTGAGTGAAACATCATAATCTGATCATGGTTTAAATTAAGACAACACATATATTTATGGACATAACGTAATAAATGTGTACCATTAAGAATCACAAGATGAACAACATTCTGAAAATGTCATGCACAGTATATGATATCCTTCAACAAGAATACTCTCTTTCATAAAAGAACCCCACATGTATCTGTCAGGATTAGCTATCATGGTCAATAGGTGGCTCTCTTTCCTGTAGTTTAAATGAAGAACATGTATCTCTTGACTATTTCCAGACAGACTTCGAATGCCCAGACACTTGGTTCATTACAGTAGTTTTATAAAGCATACAGATTAGTTTCAATTCATTTTGCCTTCAACCTATGTTTTACTTCTCTTCTGTCTATTTTTCCACTGAATGATCTAGTTCAATAAAAAGACCCAATAATCCAGAACTGCAACTCTAGGAAGGCACAGATATTTCAAAATGCTTCACTCTTTTTAAGTTTGGAGAAGGTGAAGTCTGTGATGACAATAAGTCCTGGACCAGCACTTAGACTACTTGCAGTATGTTTTTCCCTGTGCATATCAGTTATTGTGAGGATATATACATGGAATCACATATCTATTTCTTTATCATGTTTCAAAATATTTTAAAATTAATTTCAAAATTCTGTCTATCTTTACATCATTTGCTCTGAGAGCAGAAAGAACATTTTCATGTATATTCAGAGAAATGAATGTAGTTGCAAACAAATATTCTTTTAAAAATATACAGAACATAGATTCAGGAGGGGAACTGGGTATGTCAATTAATTATTGACTTTTTAACAAATGTCTAAACCAACAGTTTTTATGTATATACACATTTAAAATTATTTACAGTCAATGACCTGATTGTAATTAAAACAGAGTACAGAAAAAATACAAAACAAAACACTGTAATGGTATTTCATAACCTAGGGAGTGGCAAATGACACATATATATGCAAAAATTTAGCGACTCTAAGGTAATATTGTGATAAAGATCAGCCAACAGGTAAGAAAGATAGTAGCCAAGCTCCCTGCCTTAAATCCTCTGAAGGATAGGATAAAGCAGCAGAGCCTGCTGATCCCTGTAAAATGAACAATGGAACATTATATGACTCAAAGTTTCTACAGAGCCTATCTCACAAGGACACAGGTACTGCGAAACAGAGATGTTATGACATATTCCAAATAACACTACAGAGGACGAAACATCAAATCTTTTAAAAAGAAGGCTCAACGATGAAAAAAAGAAAGAAGGCTGCCATTGTTCTGCTTTTCGTAATCCAGCAGACTGGAAACTGAACTGCGATCAACTCAGCAATCAACTCCCCAATGAATGTCTTAGTATACCAAAGCCTAGCAGGAAAATGCTGTTCAGTGAGAAGACCCAAAACCAGAGTTTTCCCATTTTGCTTCTTAACCATCTGGATTTAAAATGTTCTAAAAGAATGAGTCAAGATCTACTGGGGAAAAAGTTAATTTCAGCCAGAAACTGAGAACGTGCGACAGAGACATTAGCCGCCCCTCACTGAAGGGGCAAGGCAGGTCTGAGAAACGTTATTTATTTATAAAACAAATGTATAGGTTGTCTAAGTCAAACAACTCTGGGCAGCATATGTATTTCAAAACAATATTGAATACATTTTTTTAAAAGAAGGGACTAAAGCACCTTATCATAATGATAAAATTCCCACAAAGGCTAACACAGTGCTCCCTAAAACAGCGCCTAGGGAAAGAGTCAGGCCTTCAAGGCCCATTTAAAGGACAGCAGGGTGCAACCAACTCAAATCTATGGGGGGAAGGGGGGATGCAGTTTCAGAGGATATGCATCACAAAAGAGAAGGCATGCCACCTAAGTGCCCTAGGATGACACTGTTTTAAATACAGGAGCATGCTCATTCTGTGAAACTTACAGCATGGGCAGAAACAATAGGAGAAAGGTGGTCCCTCAGACAGCCAGGCCCTATGACTTTTAATAAGAAGAGAATATATGTAGCTCAGGGGTGAACTGTGGAGTCCTTGGTGCTCTCTGAGCTTGGTTGTTTCGTTGCAGACGTTTCATTATCCAACTAGGTAACGTCATCAGTGCCACTACACTGATGATGTTACCTAATTGGGTAATGAAATGTCTGCAAGTTGGGAAATAAAACATCTGCAACCAAACAACCAAGTTCAGAGAGCACCAAGGACTCCACACCTATGACATTTGACTGTAACCTCCAGCACAACCAGTTTTCTGAAAATGCTGATCTAAACACAACAGAGAATGTGCATGGAAAACTTTAAAGACTGCAATCATTCCCTTACGAGCACCATCAAAATACTTGAGGTGCTCACTCTCTGGCAGTGCTTCACTGGTAAGCACCCCAAGTTATCTGCAGACAAATGCTTGTTCCAGTAACGTGCCAGAAATGACTGTGTGTGTGTTTTTGCAAAGACTTACCGCACAGCATTGTTGCTGTGGGTAGAAATTGGACTAGTTACACTGCCTTAATAGGACAAACTAAACATTGGTCACTATCTGTCATTCATAAATCCTGCCTGTTCCTTAAGAGTTCTCTCAACTTAATCAAGGAGATTAAAATAGAGAAATTTTGCTTATGATTTACTAAGTATAGTTATCAAGCTAATATGTCTGTAATTAGACTAGGCTAGCCTACTTTGTTTTTATAAATTGGAATGACTACTGTGTGTGCCCTCCAGTCAGCCAAAATATGAAATATCTTATTAATATCCTTGAAAAGGAACGACCAACTTGAGCTAACTAGCTAACATTTTTCTTTAACATGGGTTTTTCCCCCCCATTTACATATTAATCTGCCTTAGATAAAAGCACTAATGTTATTATTGAAAGTTTCTTTGAAAATATCAAGATTTTCATTGTTATAAAATACAGGAAGTCCTTGCTTAACTAATGACCATTCGTTTAGTGACCGTTTGAAGTTATGATAGCACTGAAAAAAACTGACTTACAGCTGGACCTCACACTTATGACCATCACAGTGTCCCTGTGGTCACTTGATTGCAATTTGGGCACTTGGCAACCATCACGCATTTACGACAGTCACAGAGTCCCGCAGTCATGCGATCACCATTTGTGACCTTCCCAACCAGCTTCTGATAAGCAAAGTCAATGGGAAAGCTGGCAGGGGTCGCAAGTTGTGGTCATATGTTTTGCTTAATGACAGCTTCACTTAACGACAGAGTTGCCAATCCCAATTAGGGTCATTAAGGGAGGACTGCCTGTATCACTATTAGCTTATCTTCTTTATTAGTAGTTCTGAAAATTCCATTACATAAATAAGTTTATCTGAGCTGGTATACAAAACACCAGCATGAAAATTCACAACTATTAAGGGGAGTAAAGGAAGAACAGAAAGGACAAGTTTATAAAAATCTGAAATCTGAATTAGTTATGATTTGAGTGTGCATCTGAGCTCCAAGTATTCCTGGATGAAACAAATCATTTAGATTATTTTTAATCTGTTTTAACAGTTCTGTTACTCTGTTAAGATTATCTATACCAGGAGCTAAAAAAATGGAGTACATCCCTGTTATTAATGCTAAATCTCTTGGCAAAATCCAAAATCATTGACAATTACTTTTCTGAACTACCTGGTGAGAATGGTTTGGAAAGGAACTTTTGTTTTACCATGATTCCAGCAGATGATGATGGCAAATTTCTGGTCAGTGACATATAGGATTACATAGGATTCAACTTAGTTGATGGGATGTAGATCAAATTAACTAACTAACCAACTGACCGACCAGGTTGGTGAAGATTTGCTTCTTCAGGAAGGCATTTGATTATAAGAAATGAACATTTTATTTGATGCTTTATTTGAATTATGTATTTATCTATTATGTACTATATAACCACTTCTTACTTGTAATGATTATGTATGACATTGCTTTGAGAATTCTAACTCTCAATTCTCATACCCACTGCTGAGGCCACTCTTCCCCATCTACTGGATGCAGAAGAGAAGAGAAGATGGATGCTCTGAGCACATAAGAAACAGGAAGGACAGATGGGGTATGTAAATCCCCAGGAATAATAATAATAATAAATAACAACAACAACAAACCTCCAGTGAAGCACTACCTGGATGTGGTTGTGGGGCTTGCATACTTTGAGGAAGAAGAGAGCTATGCCAGAGGTTCAACCATACTAGACATCTCCTCAGAGGAGCCAGATGAAGAATGTCTCTCCCATATGGTGAGACGTAACTTACGGAAACTTATACCGGATCAGCTATTGCCCAGGTCAACAAGGACTGCGCTAGGTGTTGGATTTCCTGGTCATCTGATGACAAGTGGGCTACAGGACTCAGGACTGTTGGCCGAGCAACCACGGCCAGCAGCTGTATGACCACTGGAAGAAAAGTTGCTTACTTGTTGCAAATATACAAAGACTGAAAACAAAGAAATAATGTTTTGCTATTACAAATCAAGTCCAACAAGAAGCTATCTGAAAAGAATGCAGTAGTTCTGGAAAGAACAACATGCATAATCAGAAATAACAGAACAGAGGCTAGCAGATTAACACCGGTTTATAATACGAAATAAAGTATTCAAAGAAGTAGAATTGGAAGAACTGCAAAGGTCTACCCAGGGCAAAGAAATCAAAGCCTTGCCAGAAGCAGCTCAGACAGTAGACATAAACCATGAGGAGTTGGTAGCAGAGGAAGCCAGCATTGCTATTGAACCGTTTTCATTCCCAAACCAGGCACCCTCTCCTCTACCTTCTCCTCAGAAAAAACAAACTCCTCTAAGTGAAAAACAAGAGGAATTGAACCAAAAAAGACAACTTAGTATCTAAGCACAAAAACAACAGAATAAGGTTGCCCACATTGAAGATTGTTACAAAAAAACAGCTAGCACAAGTATTAAAAGATGCCAATACCATGATATCAAATATAAGCACCAGCTCACTGCAAGAAACAAACGAACTGATGTACAGCACAGCTGCAGTTATGACTGAAGATCTTGGATGCAAAATCAACAAACAAGAAAAAAACCAAACAGTGCATCACCAAAATGGAAGATGAGGTTGGAAAATAAGATCAGCGTGCTGAGATCAGAGGCAAGCAAGCTAGAACAGATGAAAGAAAAGAAGCTGAAGAACAGTAAGAACAAAGAATACCTAATCTAGAAATATCACCTAGAGGCAAGGAAGATCTAGGAAGCACTTGAAATAATAAAGCAGCAAATAACAGCCATAGCCAAGGAAAGCGGCAGATACAAAGTTTGAATTGCACACTGCAGGCAGAATCTCCAATTTCAGTCAAATCAGAAATGTTTCTGCTGATCCATCAATGGAGAGACTGCAATGAACCAGCGAACACCTGACAAAGAAGAAACAGTGCAATTCTGGGTGCAGCTACGGGACAACCCAAAAAAATACAACAAGAATGCAGCTTGGATAAAGGAGGTGGAGAAGGAAAAAAAAAGAAGCTGAGTGAAAGAACTTGTAATAACAGCAGAAATGGTGGAGAAAAGGGCAAGGAAGATCAAGGATTGGTCAGCACCAGGTTAAGATGCATGATTTTTGGTTGAAACATCTGACTGGTCTGCACCCACTCACTGCCAAGCAGTTTAACAACATACTGAAAGGAGGTGAAATTGAAGATTGGTTAAAATATGGCAAAGGTAAAGGTTTCCCTTGACATTAAGTCCAGTTATGTCCGACTCTAGGGGGCGGTGCTCATCTCCGTTTCAAAGCCGAAGAGCCGGCGTTTGTCCGTAGACACTTCCATGGTCATGTGGCTGGCATGACTAAATGGAACGCCATTACCTGCCCGCCGAAGCGGAACCTATTAGTCTACTCACATTTGCATGTTTTCGAACTGCTAGGTTGGCAGGAGCAAAATACGGCAAAACCCACCTGATAATGAAAGATCCAACAAAAGGGGCAGCGCCAGGCAACTACAGGCCACTTACCTGCTTACCAACAACTTTAAAATTGCTAACTGGTGTTGTAGTTGATGCAGTCCAAGAGCATCTAGTTGAAAACAAGCTCTTTCCATCTGAGCAGAAAAGAAACCTCCCAAACAGCAGAGGGACATAAGATCAGTTCCTAACTAACAAGATGATTTTGGAAAACTGTAAGAGAAGGAAGACCAAGCTGAACAAAGTTTCAATTGATGAAGGAGGCATTTGACTCCCTGTCACATAACTGGATAATCAAGTGCCCAGAAATAACAGGAGTCAATAGAAACATCAGAAACTTTGTGCAAAGATCAATGGCACAATGAAAGACAGTCACTGGTCAATGGTGATAGACTGGGAGAGTTAACATCAAGAGAGGAATCTTTCAAGGATACTCACTATCACCACTACTGTTTGTCATTACACTGATTCTTCTGTCAACCATACTGAACAAATCAGGCCATGGCTATCAAACATCAAAAACATCTGCCAGGCTATCCTACTTCCTTTACATGGACGATCTGAAGCTGTATGGAAAAACACTATCTGAAATGGAATCACTGCTCATCATTGTCCAAATATACAGCCAAGATATTGCAATGGAGTTGCAAAACTGGACAAATATGCCACCCTTGACATTAATAAGGGAAAAATAGTGAAAACTAAAGGAATCAAGATGTCCTGTGGAAATAACATCAAGAATCTGGATGAAGAAGATCATTACAAATACTTGGGCATCCTTCAGGCTGACAACATCAAGCACACTGAAGTCAAGAAGAAGATTAGTAGCAAATACATCAGAAGAGTAAAGAAGATCTTAAAGTCCAAACTCAGTGGCGGACATACCATCAAGGCTATTTTGGCAATTCCAGTCATTAGATATACAGTTGGAATAATGGACTGGACTCAAGCTGAACTAGAAGCCCTGGATAGGAAAACCAGAAAAATAAGGACAATGAATCATGCCCTTCATACATGCAGTGATATTAACAGATTCTATTTACCAAGGAGCACAGGTGGGTGGGGAATGTTACAAGTACACCAGACAGTTGAAGAAAAAAGGGCATTGGAAGAATGACAGTGAAGAAGATGTACTAAAGCTAGTACACCATGAAGGCTTACTGAATGCCAAAGAGACCAAACTGGCCTATAAGAAAGACCAAACGAAGAATAGAAAAGAGACATGGCAAGGCAAAGTATTACATGGCCACTACATTAAAAACTAGTAGGCAAAACAGATAACAATAAGACCTGGCAATGACTAAGAGCAGGAAAGTTGAAGAAAGAGACATAGGGGCTAATTCTGGCTTCACAAGACCAAGCCTTAAGAACAAATGCATATAAAGCGGAATTGAAAAGACAGCAACAGACAGCAAATGCCGTCTCTGCAAAGAAGCTGAAGAAACAGTGGATTACCTAGTTAGCTGCTGCAAGAAGATCATATAGACTGATTACAAACAATGGCATGACAATGTAGCAACAATGGTGCAGTGGAATATCTGCAAGAAATACCACCTGCCTGCAAGCAAGAACTGGAAGGACCGCAAAATAGACTAAGTAATAGAAAACGAAGAAGCTAAAGTCCTCTGGGACTTTAGAATTCAAACAGACGACATGCATCTGCCACACAACACCCCAGACTTAACAATTATTGATAAGAAAGATAAAAAAGTCTGCATAGTGGACACTGCAATACCTGGAGACAGCAGAATAGAAGAGAAAGAACTGGAGAAAATCACAAAATAAAAAGACCTGCAAAGAGAAGTAGGACAACTATGGCAAAAGAAAGCAAAGATAGTAGCAATAGTAATAGGCGCCTTGGGTGCAATTCCAAAACATTTGGAGCACCACTTGAACACCACTGGCACTGATAAAATCACCACCAGTCAATTGCAAAAGACTTACATCCTGCAATGATACCTGAAATATTATTAAACAACATCTGCCTATCCCAGGTCTTTGGGAAGGACTCAACAGGTGGACAAAAATGCCAAATCCAGTCTGGACATCTGACTGACTGTGTGACCAACCATAATATTAATGTATATTTATATGTTGCCTGACTCCCAGTGATTCTGGGAGGAATACAGGGACTAGTGAGGTCTAAAAGAGAAGATTCTTTCTTATCCTTTGAAGCTTAATTCCTAGCTGTACATGTCTTGGACCTCCTCTTTTGCACACTGTCCAGTGTGCAAAAGGGGATCAGTTCACCTTCATGAAGTCTCTGCTTATAGAAGGGATGGTGCTGAACTCTGTCTTCCCTTTCTTTAGTTATGGAATTGCTAACTCTTTCCGCCCCTCTTCCCTGGCTTTATAAGGGATATGGCTGGCATGCCTGCAGGAACTCACATTAATTATTAATGTATCTATTTTCCTTTGATATACAAACTTAAAAAAAAAAAGGAAGGATGGAAGGAAGGAAGGAAGGATAAGATACATAAAGAGCTCAATTTTTAAACACAGCATTAAACCTTAACCATGCAGAATAATACTGGTCAATCTTTCCATTATGTCAATAGAGAGTCAAAACCAACACACAGCATCAATCCAAGACTGTTAAGTCTGAGGTGGCGCTGTCTTTTCACCTTATCAGAATAATCTTCGCTACATCTATGTATGATAAATTCAAAACTCTTCATTTATTGATAAATTCCAAATGTTTAGTATATAACTCAAGAGCACACTAACATCTTTAAATCTCATTCCTCCTCCCAAAACCACATTAATAAAATATTAAATCAAAACTGGACAATAGTGGGAGAACTTTTTATCATATATGCAAGTATATCCATCATTTTACACTTTACATTTTACACTTTCAGCATAATGAAATTAGCAACTTTTTCTAAACATTCTGAGGAAATTAATAAACATGAAAAAATATTTTGTTGAATTAACCTCATTTTAAGATTTTATTATGAATTAAAAAATTAATAAAATCTCAAGAGCCTAAAATGTTAAAAACCGTAAGAAATTTTTAAGATCCTTAACCATTTATTTGTTAGTATGAGGTACTCCAAATTTTTATTCCTAAATCCATGCAAATAACCAACCTTAGCAACCTTAAAAACTCCTATTAAAAATATGGAAGATCTGGAATTGTCCAAAGTACCTTTCAATGATAATTAGAAGTTTTAAATGCTGCTAATGTATACAGATCAAATCCAAATTCCTTCTGCAATAGCTCAAACAGTTTAAAATCTTGGTAAGCATTAATACCTCCATTAGCCTATGAATAATTAAAAAAATTACCTGCAATTTTTAAACTGAAATTGTCATGAGAATAAGGGTCAAAATTAAATTTCAGCCACAGTGAATTCCAAATATGTCCTGCTAATGCTAGAAATACAGTTATGACATAGTAAGATTCTAATTTGCCCATTTTTTTTACTTGATTATTCTATACAGAGATTGAAGTCAAAATATGTCTAATTTTTATATCAATATTATTCTGATATACTTGATTTGATGTATTTACATCTACAAAGTTTACTTGGAGTGATTATTCCCAGATATTTTAGAGAATTAAAATATCAAGTAAAACCCCAATGTTGACAAATTTCCATAAATATAGTGAAACTTATATGAGAATTGAATTGCCCAATGCTTTACCATTATTACAGTATATCATTTCTGTAAATTTTGGTATAGAAATGCTTAATTATGGATAAAAGACAAAATACAGAATCATCATATAAGAGTTGGTGTTCAATTCTAGCTGCTTTTCATAGAATCACACAGGTGGATGGAACAAATTAACTATTCTTTGATACAACATCTGCTAAAATATTTCAGATTGCTATCCAGCCTGTTTGAAGACTACTCCAGCAAAAGGGAGCAGACTACTTCATGAAGCAACCTATGGCACTGGTTAACAGCTATTGAAAAATTCCTCCTAATACGTAACCTTATCTGCTCTGAGGCAAGAGAGAACAAATCCATTCCCTCTTCTGTATCACAACCCTTTTGGCATCTGGAGACTGCTATCATATATCACCTTAGTCTTCTTTTTCCCAGGCTAAACATATTTAGTTCTTTCAACCGTTCCTCATAGGACTTGTGTTTCCAGTCCTGGTAGTTTTCCTCTAAATTCACTTCAATTTGTCAATAACGTTTTTGGACTGCAATGCTCAGAACTGGATTGAGCATTCCAAGTGGGCCTGACCAAAGCAGAAAGACTGGGACAATTAGTTCTGGTGATCTGGACTTTTAAGTTACTGTTAATATGCCCCAAGGTAGCTCTGGCCATATTGCCAACTGTGTCACACTGTTGGCTCATGTTTAATTTGTGATAAATAAAAATGTTGCAGTACAAGTCTTATAGCATTCCACTTGACAGTGCTCTTCAAGCTGATGTGGAGCCATTTATGAGTACAGTCATTTGGCCAGAATATTCTCTGATTACCTGATAGACCAGGCCAATGGTTTAAATATAAAACTAATGTAAGAGAAAATAAAGGGCATCCTTGAAAAGTTCCATGAGACAGATGAATAGGTGAAGAAATTATTTTACTTGTAATAACCTTGGCAAAAGGATTAGAATAATACATTTTAATCCAATTAATGAAAGAAGGAAAACCCTATTAAACCAAAGGTAAAAGGTAAAGGTTTCCCTTGACATTAAGTCCAGTCGTGTCCGACTCTAGGGGGCGGTGCTCATCTCCGTTTCAAAGCCGAAGAGCCGGCGTTTGTCCGTAGACACTTCCGTGGTCATGTGGCTGGCATGACTACACGGAACGCCGTTACCTGCCCGCCAAAGCGGTACCTATTAATCTACTCACATTTGCATGTTTCGAACTGTTAGGTTGGCAGGAGCTGGGACTAGCAACGGGAGCTCACCCCGTCATGCGGATTCGAACCGCCGACCTTCCGATCGGCAAGCTCAGCGGTTTAACCCGCAGCACCACCGCGTCCCCTCAAAAACCAAAACTTGCCCGAAAATTTCAAATGCACTCGATTATCAAAGGCCTTTTATTTTATTATTCTCTGAACAATCAAATCCTCATCTTTTCCCAATCATTATAATAGATTTAATCAATGTATCTTAGAAGAAAAAGTGCATAAACCAAACACTTGGCAGTCCTTTGAGATTACATATTTTGTTTATCTAAGTAACCAAGACATTGATTATGCCATATGACTAAAATAATTATTTTAAATAAATACAAAAGAACTCCATGTAAGAGTGAACTTAAATGGCTAAAGTTAAGAAAAATGTTATGTCTATGTTCTGTTTTTGTTTAAATCCAATCCTCCCAGCAATGGCTGGGGAATCCTTGAAGTTGAAATGCACATACCTGGAGGATATTCAAGTTGCAAAAAGACTATCATATCTAGTCCTTCATAAAAATTCATTCCTACAAGCTACAGCATGAAGAAACTCAAAATAACAAACAAAAACATGCAAAAATATAGATCAGCTTGTTCAAATGCACCGATCAGGAGCACATTATTAAAAAAAATTGCAACATGAGATGTAAACTGGGTCCTGAAAAACACCATGATCGCTACCATGAAGTGATAGTGGTAGACTTTGTGGAAAACCCATGGAACTAATAAGAACAAGAATGGTAAGTAAAAAACACCCTGTAACAAGGATTAAAAAAGTAAGTTCCTAGAGGGCATCTGCTCTGCCCTAGATGGCAATAAAACTGAAGGGAATTTGTATTCCTTACCATGCCAAACAAATCCACTGATGAGAACCCCTAATATTTGAAGATAGGGAAGCAATCATTTCAGTGAAGCTTGTATCTGTAATCACACTGGGAGTCTTACTCAGGGATTGGCTAAGTTAATGCAAGATGGATTGCCATTGGATGGATTTTCCGGGAATTCATGAATTACAGATGGAAACAGCTAGGAGAAAGAAACTGTGCAACCCAAGTCTCCTTGTTTGTTCACACAATATTCAGTACAGCTATCATCTATAGTAAGCTGCTTGCAGAGGTCCTCACAAGAGTAAGAAATGAGGGTAACATGTATGTGAAAGCCAGTAACTTTGCACAGTGATCATGAAGATGAACAAGCGAAGTCCTGAGAGCATCACAAATTTCTGCAGAAACAAAAAATGGCTAGCAGATTCTTATACCTGATCCTTATTAAGGACAGAAACAAGAACAGCTGTTGTTCTAGACTAAAGACCTGAATTGTCAAGGTTTGTAGCAGCATGTAATAATAGAGAAAATATTTATACTTTTCTCTATTATTAAAATCTTCAGAGTTTTCTCCATTTGACTCCCCAACATTTTTTTGCAATTTATTTGTCAAATCTGTCACCATCCATCTCCTCCCACCAGAGGGACTGGTTTCAAGATAAGATATTTCAAGATAAATATGAAAAGACTTGTTTAACATGAGAAATAATCTTTTTTTTAACTTCCTAATGCTAGTCTCCAGATATGCAACTAAGTAGAAATAGTAGTAAAGCACATTTGATCTTAGCCAAAAGTCTCCTCTTTTATACCCCTTTCATGCTCCCTATCTTTACAAAATTACTTCTGCTATAAGCAGAAGAGCACTCAGGTTACTTCATGCCCCTTTTATCGTGCCTGGCGTGGATATCCCCAATTCTTAATTATTTTGAGGGCTTCGACAAAACTAAAGTAATTTCTTTTCATATGCTGACTTTTCATCTGAAATCTCTAGGAATGTAATGAAGTTTACTTGATTACAATCACTATTATAAGGCTCTGGACCTGACTTTGGTGATGGTGTGTTGATTTTTTGTCAAGGTTTTAGAATCCTTTTATTAACTTCTTTCTGTAATTCTCTCCCTATGTACTGAAGTTTTTTTGTTTTCTGACCATAAATCAATGAAATAAGTAGTATCAGTTTTAGTGAAACTGATGTCCAAAGAGGCCTACAGGTTCTTTGATACAGAAATCATAAGGAGCACAGATGATAAACTTAATTACCTATAATGGATTCAGCAGCCTTTTTACTAGGGTCAAGCCACAGGAATAGTACCAATAGCAAATGGGTAGAATATTTTCAATATGGAGTTCACGAAGGGCCAAAACAGAGTCAAGCAACACTGCATCCCAAACAGGAGATTTGCACTGTCTACGATCAAGACCCAAGCTGATTTTAGAACTTAACGAAAGAAAAATAGGCTGCATAGCTTTTCTAATCATTGAAGTAAGAATACTACAATTATATACCCTCAAATTAGATGTATTGCATTACCAGAAGTTTTTACAAACACACTGATTTACAAATTACAAACTACAAAATAACACTACTGTATTTTCTAAAAAAATATCAATGGAAGTTAAAACATAAGTTACACATCTTACCAGTGCAGGCCACTGAATATGCTTGATCTTTGATCCCTGAGACTGGCTAGGATCCTTTCTCTTTGCCCAGATCAGCTGGTATTCCACGAGGAAAGCTGCAAAATCTTCATAAACTTTAACCCATTCTCGTTTTTCCCATTCAAGATCATCAAATTCCACATATACCTAGAAACATAAATTTATCAAACGATTATTACTGCACAGCTGTACTCAAAGAAAACTAGAAGAATATTTTATTTGATTTTTTTTTAATCTGTTTGATCATGTCTGAATCTCAGAGACTGCCTGGACAAGTCCCTGAAGTTTTCCTGGCAAGGTTTTTCTGAAGTGGTTTGCCATTGCCTCCTTCCTAGGGCTGAGAGAAAGTGACTGGCCCAAGGTCACCCAGCTGGCTTTGTGCCTAAGGTGGGACTAGAACTCACGGTCTCCTGGTTTCTAGCCTGATGCCTTAACCACTACACCAAACTGGCTCTCATTTGATATTTAGAACATTTCTAAATTATTTCATTCCTAGTCTTTTAAATCTTGATGAAATTAAAAAAAACCCCACCCTACGTACAATAAAATGTGATACGTTTGAGAACAAAGAATGCAAGTAATAGATATAAAAAAGCTGACAAACATATTCCTTCTCCTTCACAGGAGGAGGTTAGAAAAGAGATGGCCTAACAGAAATATACAGCAAAGTATATATGTTAATTTAATCTTGCTTTGCAAGAAAATGACCAACTTTTAAAAAGTTTTCTGTTCATAAAAAGTATGTATGAGAATACATGTTCAACCAGAAATAATCACTATCGAAGTTCTACATTATACAAGGGATTCCAGCACTCACAACATGTTATGGTAATAGTTCAGTTTTTTAGGGACTGTTATTCTGAATACATGACCCTAAATTCAGTAACGTATTTCTGAAGTACTTCGGTACTAACAAAAGCATGTCAATAGCGGGAAATGAAAATGATAATGTACATTATTCCCACAGTTACTATTAATTCCTATAAGGATAAACTACTCCTCAGATATTATCATGAAATACAATATTATATAGAAGTGTTACTGCATGTTAGAGGATGTCCACCGGAAGGACCCAAACACATCCTTCTCCTACACAGCATCCAAGAGTGCCACTGCACCCCAAAAATCTCCTCAAAAGCACATTTGGTTTTAATGCCCTCTAAAGAAAGGGAGAGAAGCATTATTACAAATGAGAATGTCAAGAGAAATAAGAGACAGCACAGAATGGTGACTTATTTCTACTTTCCCTGCCTGGCAGATTAAACACTAAAAAGCCGAGAGCAACTGCTGCAGTTGTAACACTTGGCTGATTCCTCCCTATCCCCGATTCTGTATTGGACTTAAGGTGTCCCTTCCTTTCGCCCTATGGTTGAGCTTTCCTGTCTTCCAAGTGGATGCTTTGCTTTGTTGAATCTTATTTTGTATTCGTGAATTTGTCTTCTACTTTCATATCTCTACCACTAACACCTTGATTTTCTTTGGGTTTTTTCTTCTTTTCTCCCTTCTCTTTTGTTTTTGTTTATTTATAAATCAATCCTTTCTTTCAGGTGGGGTATTTGCTTATGGGTGGGTTTATCACTCTTTATGTCCCCATCCCCATTTCACCTTTTTTTGAATTTCTTCTTTTTCTTTTGGTGCATTCTGAAATCTTATTCTTATCATGCTGAACAAAAAAAATAGAAAGTGTACACACTATTGGTGAAATGATATAAAAGGGGAGAAAAGAGGGAGAAAGGGGAAAAAAAAGGCTGTAAACAAAACTTCAAAATCTTTGGCCATTGTTCGAAAGTCTTTTCCTTTTGTTACACAAAAATAGTAATTTCAATGCTGACAATACACAACAACCCATTTCTACAGATCAGATATAGGATTCTCCTTTCAATGTTGTATGGTAATTCTTTTAGCAAATCCCCAGTAATAGAATCTAGGGTTCAAAGTGACTCTCATGCTCCCCAATCAAATGTACCCAGAACATCTGAATGGACTCGCATGCATGAATGGAACTAACATGTGTTGGGACTTACTTGCGGGTCAGTGGAGTCAGGAGGGGGAACATGCCAGGAGTGTGAAAACATCTTGTTTGGACTATCTCTGGTATCCAAGGTCAAGCTGCCGAACGGTTGGAGACAACTGTGTGAAGTGGAACTGACTGGCATGAAGAGGGGGGCTGCATGCCTGAGAGAGGGAAGGGGGAATTGTACTCATTGGGTTGTTTAACTTAGGGAAAAAGTGGGAACTTTCATTCGCAACTTTTTCACTGTTCTGTATGCTACTCTCTATTAGACTTCTACCATAATCCCGTATGAATTGACCTTAATGGCAGACCGAGTAATACAGTCATTACAGTGACTTTAGAGATAATCTAGTCCATGCCCCCGCTCAACCTAGGATCCCCTAAAGCAGGAGTTGGCAAACTACAGTCTGTGGGCCAATTTCAGCCCGCTACCTATTTTTGTATAGCCTGTAAGATAAGAAAGGTTATTACATTTTAAAATGGTTAAACAAAATCAAAGAATATTTGGTGACTTGTGAAAATTATTTATGGACACTGAAATTTGAATTTTATATAAAGTTTTATTGGAACATGGTCACACTAATTTCTTTATGTACTGCCTCTGGCTGCTTTTGGAGTACAACAGCAGACCTGAGTAGCTATGACAGGGACCTTATGTACTGCTGACACTGCTTTGCACTGCTGTTCAGTGCAATACAAATCACAGTAACACAATATTTTGAGTGCCATACGTATTGCGGTATCTCAACATTTTATCACCAAATAAATAAATAAAGCATTATGTTTATTATGCAATGACACTACAGGTAGTTCTCGACTTATGATGACAATTGGGACCAGAAGTTGCATCATTAAGGGATGTGGTCGTAAAGTGTGACTGCATTGCTTAGCGACGGCAGTCCCTGCAGTTCCAGTTGCTGTTGTTAATTGAATCCCATGGTTGTTAGGCAAGACAACTTCCTGCCAGCTTCCCACAACCAAAGTCAGTGGGGAAGCAGGCAGAAAGTTGCAAGTCCCAGGCTGTAGGCAAGTAAGGGGTTGCTGCTGGGTGGGGGAGGGAGTGAGGGGATGTGCAGAGGTGTGGGGGAAGGTGCATGGTGGTGCACAAGAGGTGCGACACAGGTTGGGGAGGGTGTGCGAGTGGCCAGTGTGGTGTGAGTGCAGAAGGGCTGGGGAGGGTGCATGGGTGGAAGAGACTTACCTCAACGACTTTCTGGGGAAGCTGGCAGGGAGGGTCGCAAATGGCAATCATGTGATCATGCGGTGCTTGGCAACTGGTCATAAGTGCGAATTGGTTGCCAAGCACCCAGATCATGATCACGTGACCACGGGGATGTTGGGATGGCTGTAACTCCAAGGACCAGTCACAACCACGTTAGCTCAGCACTGTCATAATTTTGAACAGTCGCTGAACAAATGGTTGTAAGTCAAGGACCACCTGTATTACTGTGCTGAAAGAATATAGTATACATTGACATTATGAGACTAAGCACTTATCACAATATTCCCAACTCAAAGGAAGGCAACGGTCAGAAAAATGATAATATTTAAAATGGAATACTCATTACGCAGAATTTCTTTACAAAAATAAAAAAAATAAGTCTGCAACCAAAGTAAGTTTCTGTGTGGTTCATTTGTTAGCCAACAAGGAAAGCTATTTACTGATTGTGAGTTAATTAAATTGTGTTTGATTGTAGCAGCTGAAGAAATGTGTCCAGAGAAAATAAACGTAAGATTGCCAGAACAGCTGCTCCAAGTGTTGAAGACATTGGGAGCAACATCAACAATCAATTAAAAAGGCAAATGATTTTGAGTAGTTTTCTTGGCTCCAGGAGAGTTGACAGATGTTACCAATACTGTTCAGTTGTTGTTGTTGATTCAAGGAAATGAAGAATTAGCCTCTATGAATAGTCTGTGTGGAACAACTACGAGTGAAAATAGTTTCAAAGAAGTTGAGAAAACACGAATTCAGTACAACCCGAAGTGGAGTCTGCTAAGATATATTATAACTGATGGTGGTAAAAATATGTGGAGAACAAAAAGGGTTAATAGGACGAATTTACATAGCTTGTGAAAATGTAAGTTTTTTAAAGCTTATGTTTATTCACTATTATTCATCAGCAGGTACTTTGTGGAAAATATTTGAATCTATCGTGTTATTATTGAACCAACACTATCAATGGTGAACTTCATTCACTTTTGTGGACCGTCAGTTCCATGAGTTTTTGTCAGAAACGGAAGCTGAATATCCCAACTTGCCCTGCCACACAGCAGTTTGATGACTTAGCAGTGGAAAAGTTTTATAGGTAGTCATCGAATTACAACTGCAATTGGGACCAGGACTGCTAAGCGATGTGGTCGTAAAGTTCAATGCCACATGACTGCAGCAATCCAGGCAGTCCCAGTTATCGTTGTATCCCAAGGTGCACGGGTCGTTAAGCAGGAAGCAGAGGAAGTCACAGATAAGGTGTGGGGGTGCTGCAGGGGGGTGGGAGAGGCCCTGGGAGGCCCAGCACAGGCCATGCATGAGTTGGGGAAGGAGGGCGCTGGTGGATGCATGTGTGTGATTGTAGGGAGGCTGTGGAAAGAGGGCGCATGGTGCGTGTGTAATCACAGGAAGGCTGGGGAAAGAGGGTGTGGGGTGTGTGCGAGCGAAGGGGGGAAGGAGGGCACAGTGCGTGCAAGCAAAGAAAGGCGGGGGGGGGGGGACTTATGGCGATCACGTGACTGCAACCGGTCATAAGTGTGAGCTGGTTGCCAAGCACCTGGATTTTGTTCATGTGACCATGGGGGTACTGCAACAGCTGGAACTTTGAGTACTGGTCAGTGCTGTTGTAACTTTGAACAGTCACCTGAGGACTACCTGTGTTGTGATTTTTTGAGCTCAGGGCCATGATTGAAATTTTTCTGAATGAGAAGAATTGCCTTCTATTACTAGCATTGAACACTGAATGGCTTTGGAAATTACCTTTTGCTGCAGACTTGATAATATTTCTTAATGAATTCAACCTAAAATGACAAGGCAGAACAGCACTTATACTACGGTAAAGTAATTTTGACAACTAACATTGTTTGAATCACAAATAATTTTAAGCGGCTTTATACACTTCCTGTGCTGCCGAAAGTTAAAACAAGAAGCGAGATCTCCATCCCCACACAAATTTCCAGCAGATATATTTTCCGAGCCCTAACTATAGTTCTAGCAGCACTTTTTGGACCTTGATGTAAGTGTAAAAGAAATGTCCATATTTCAAAATCCATTTAACTGTGCAACTGAGGAGCTTCCATCTAACCTTCAATTGGAAGTGATTAATTTGCAATGTAATGACATTGTAAAAAGCAAGCATCAAGAGAAGAATCTAACAGAATTAAGTTATATTAATTTATTATATTTTTAATTCCATCAATTAAAACATTGTGGAAATTCGTTTTCTCATTTGTTATACAAGTACCTACATAATATCCTCAATTCTGCTTCTTGGCCCGTAAAGCCTAAAATATTTACTATCTGTCCCTTTACAGAAAATGACCCCTGCCTTAGAGCATCTCTTACAGCCTCTCTTCGAAAACCTCTAAGTGAAGAACAACTCACCAACTGGTGTGGCAGCTTGTTCCTGTTCATACAGTCAGACATTTTCCCCTGATGTCTAGCCTGAACTTGCTTCCTGATAGTTTGGTTCTGGTACTGCCCTCTGGGACCACACCGAGCAAGTCCACTCTCTCTTCTGTGTGATTACCTAAAGACTGTTATCGCATCTCTCCTTAGTTGTTATTTCTACACTAGACATACCCAGACCCTTTAACCATTCTTCGTAGGTTGTAATTTCCAGATTCTTCACCATGTTGATAGCTATCGCTCAGTTTGATCCAATTTGTTACTATACTTTTTGAACTGTGGTGCCCAGAACTGGAGAAAGGACTCCAAACAGAGTCTGACCAGAGCAGGGTAGAATAATTAATTTCTGTCATACATACATACATACAAAATACATATATATGACAGAAATTCTGTGTGTGTGTTTCTCATATATATATATATATATACATGAGAAACACACACACAGAATTTCTGTCATATCCATCCACCCACCCACCCACCCACCTACCTAAACAGTTTTTCCCTTTAAGTACACAGTGTTTTTAAATCCATTAACATTGCTATACTAAGTTATTAATGCAGGTTAAGGTTTCTGCCAAAAATGGGGGGGGGGGCTGTTTAGTCTACTGATCACAGAGAACACTGGCAGTTTCTCAAACATCTGTTGAAGGTCAGATTTCACCAGTATGGAAGCAATCAATGGAGCTATACAACTCTTAGCACTATAAGCAGCTCCAAAGAAATACTTCTAACAGGCTGATAATAGCAGATAAACTTTTTGAAGAAATACTTATAAACATTATTACTTTTCCTTAAAGAAGCTTAAATTTTTGAAATAATATATAAAAGCCATTTGGCAACTTGGTATGGCAGTAATTTTATTTTGGACCTTAGTTCAAGAATGTTCAGTTAATTTCAAATTAACTGAAATTTTACTTAAGATTTTTCTGCATTGACAGATAAAAATGAAACCAATACCATCAATGAAAAATGATAAGCTAACTTACAAATGTAATTTTGATCCTTTCTTGTTTGATTTCATAGACATGAAAATATCTGTGAAAACCTATACCATGTCACTGAAGTTAATTCTGTTTCTGTTGTAGGCTTTATGATGTCACATTTTGCAGTATTGTCGTAAGACTTAAGTCTTGATTTTGGGGGAACTGTTTTAACCATGTTTTTAAACCATTATATAATCTCCCATAATATAGGAAAGAGGAAGAGATACTTTCTGATCATCAGTGATTGAATGCCTTCACTCCTTTGGGTTGAATGCAGGCAAAATATAGAACACCAACTGGAGAAGACCACCATTTTTATCTGTTTTTCCTATATTTGCAACTACAATTTACTGTCAGTTTGTGCAAACTGTCATTCGGCAGACAGAGAATGATTAGCTGCACTGAGTCAACAAAGAGGGAGAGCAAACAGGAGTTTAGTTTAGTTTATTATTCAAATTTAATTACCCCCAAAAGAGCTGAGGAAGGGGATGCACTTTTTTGTTTGTTGTTCATCAGAGAAACATGAAGATGGAAGGAATTGCTCTCACAACCTACAGAGAATGTGCCATGTTAGTTTTCCTCTCTGAAGACTACATACATATGCTATAAGAGTAGGCTGAACACCCTCTGGTAAAGAAAGGGAAGGGGTTAGAGCTGGACCTGTCCAATATCCAGCCTTTCAAGGAGAAGATGAAGAATTCTTAAATTGGAGACAGGAAGCACTTGTGAAGGGACAACAGTACCAAGAAGCCTCACAGAAGACAGAGGCCCAAGAGAAGAGAAGGTAGCTGCCACATACCTCAGTGACTGGGAAAAACGACTAGAGGCTCTGTAACAGGAAGGACTCTTGCCCCTGCCCTGAAAGGAGGAAGCTGCAGGTGGTGATCTGAGACTCCACAATGAGAATAATTAAAACAGCAATCTGAAGGAGAGAAAGGTGTGCTGCTTTCTTAGGACATGCATTTGGGATATGACAAAAAGACTTTCAGGACACTTTAAGTCCACTAATATCCTTTTCCACATTCACACAGAGAAAAAAGGCAAAACCAGACCTAGCCTGGAAGACACTGCAAAGGACTATGGAGTGCTAGGCAGGAAAGTGAAGAGGCTGAAGCCCAGGTGACATTTTATTCTGTCCTTCTTTTAGAAGGACATGACCAAGGAAGAGGGAGAATACTGAAAATGAACAGTGGGTTATGCAGATGGCTTCTCTGGTAAGGGATATTTTCGTAGTGAGGGCCTCCTGGCAAGAATGAGCTGCATCTTACATGAACTGGAAAGAGTATTTTTGGAAGGTGTTTTGTAAACCTGATTTGTTAGCCTTCATATTGAATCCCATGAGAGAGAGAAAGGAATGTCTAGACAGTAGTGGAATACCAATTGCTGACAACAGGACTCTGAGACATCGACACGATATGGAGGGATGCAATAATAGATGATTAGATAATGTTATGTAATCCCAAGATGGCACTGTCTTCATACAAGACATCTACGCACAGAGTATGAAAAACAAACAGGAAGAATTAGAAGCCCTAATGCAGGAAAGCAAATATAATTCAGTAGGTATTACTGAAACAAGGTTAGACAAAACTTAGGAAGAGAATGCAAGGCTTGAAGGATCTCACTTATTTAAAAGGAATAGGGCAGATGAAGGAGGAGCAAGAAAGACATTATATGAAGGAAGTGCACACATGTATTGAAATCCAGAAAGAGCTTTTTTAACTGTTTAAGAACTAAAAGGAAGAATTGGTTTCTCCTGCTTGAAGATGGTTAACATAGTAACAGGAACAAGGAGCAGGCAGTGTTCCTCAGCTCCTACCTTGCTTCCATCTTCTTTGCAAAAGGGAATAGTATTCAAATGGGCCTAAGAAGAACAACTGACAAAAGGAAGAAGTGGCAACCTAAGAAGAACAGAGAGACTAAGCATCTGGTGACCTTGAATGAGTTTAAAGTTTAACTCTCCACAACCAGGCACATACATCCAGGAGTCTTGAAGGAGTTTCTGGGTGTAACCTCAGAACCCCTTTCTGTGGTCTTTGAGAAATGATGGAGGACAGGTTTGATGCCAGAGGACTGGAGAAAGGCAAATGCTGTTCCTAACTTCAAAAAGGAAGAGGGGAGAAGAACCAGATAACTATAGACTTCCCTACTTGCTGGCTGATACCAGGCAAAATCACAGGAATGTGATAGACATTGTATTTTGATTTCATAAACACCTGACAAAATCTCCAGTTCAATTCTAGTGAAGTAGACAGCTAAATGTGGGTTGGACTATGCTACTATTAGAACACTTAGAGAGCAGAATCAAGATTCAGGAGGATCCTGACAAGATGGAGCAATGAGCAGAAACCAACAAGATCAATTTCAACAGGACAAGTGCAGATTTCTACATTTGGGTAGGACAAATGTCAAATATGAATATAGGAAGGATGAATCATGCTGGGCAATAGTTTATGTGAAAAGAATCTGAGTGTCTTGGTGAATCACAAGTTGAAAATGAGTTAACAGTGTGATGCAGCCACACACAAACATATGAAAAAGCAAATGATTAATAAAGGTTGTGTAAGTTCATCCTCAAAACATTTATAATAAGAACGCAATAATCGAGCTGGTCCAGGCACCTTTCCTAGTTTAATTTTTTTAATACCCTCAGAAACTTCCCTTATTGTTATAGGTCCATTCATAATCTGTCTCTGTTCCTCTGTAATCCTCGGTAAATTTTGTTTCTTTAGTTTCATCTATTTCTCTAAAGAGATGTTGCTTCCTTTATACAAATTGGAATTAATATTGATGAAATGCTTTTTGTATGGCCGCATTGTCCATTAATACGGTATCTCCCTCCTGTAATTTCAATATCTTTTTCTTTTCTTTTTGTAATTTATATGCTATTTGAAAAAAATAAAACAAGATATAATTTTCCTACAAGAGAGACATATTAGAAAACAGGCCATAAAATATTAGATTTATAAAAAATTGGGTGAAGAATTTATTTCAGCAGGAACAAAAAAAAAAGTAAAGAAATAGGAGTTTTGTGGGTGACCTTGGGCCAGTCCCTCTCTCTCAGCCCAACTCACTGCACAGGGCTGTTGTTGTGGGGAAAACAGGAGGAGGAAGGTGTACTAGGTATGTTCACCGCCTTGAGTTATTCATAAAAATAATAATAACAAACAAACAAACCCAGAACTTGTACTGACTGATGAGCATGGTAGATTTGTTGGGGTGGAAGTTAATTTGTATGGGACTAAGACTTAGATACCGGAACTTTACGCCCCAAATGAGGACAAAGTATTGTCTTATAAACATCTTATGGAGAGATTAATAGGTTTCTCTTATGAAAATTGGTGTTTGATGGGGGACTGCAATGAAGTGATCTCCCTACAACTTCTGAGAAAAATATTAAAATCACTCAAGGCAAATTACCAAAAGTTGTCTTTGATTTTATAGATAATTTAGGGCTGGTTGACATACAGATACAGAAAAATGGCAATTCAAGAAGGTATACCTACTTTTCTGAAAGACATAGATACTTTTCAAGAATAGATATGATTTAAATTTCAAAGAACTTGGCTACTAAAGTTTCTAAAGTAGAGATATTACCAAATACTTTTTCGGATCATAGTCCTGTGAGTTTGGTTTATAGAAGAAAATCTAATTCTTTTAGATGGAGACTAAATGAATTGCTGCTACAGAAAGAAGCAGTAGTGGAGTATTGTAAAAAGAAATTAAAATAATTTTTTAAAAATAATTTTGGTAAAGGCACTGATTTAAGAATGGTTTGGGATGCAAGTAAAGCTTTTATTAGAGGTTATTTTATACAATGTAATAGTGAATTTAAAAAGAAGAGTCAAGAGAAAACACAAGCTATTTTGGATGAAATAATAAGGTTAAAGAAATCTCCAGAGAACATAAGTATTTCTCAACAAATCAAGCTTTTGTAATGTCAATTATCTATGTTAACAGTAAAAGAAATGGAAATAAAAATGAATTATGTAAAGCAAAAAAAAAAAATTGGGGTTTGCAAATAAAACAAAAAAGCAAATGCAATTGTAGACTGAATCTACAGAAGTATACTGTCAAGTTCAAGTTAAGTCATCTTTCCTTTCTAGTCAGTATTAGACAGACTGCATCTAGAATGCTGGGTCCAGTGCTGGCCATAAATTGGAGCATGTCCAGAGAAAAGCAACAAAGATGGTAAGGGGCTTGGAAAGAAAAAATGATGAAGAAAGGTTAAAGACAATTTGTATATTTAGTGTGAAGAAGAGAAGACTGCAGAGAGACATTATAGTTGCCTTCAAGGATCTTAAAGGATGTCAGGTAGAAGGCAGGGCAGAAATGTGCAGAGGTGTTCCAGAAGACAGACAAAGCAGTAGGTTTCAGCTGGATATCATGAAAAATTTCCTAATGGTAAGAGCCATTCATTGGATTTCCTAATGGTAAGAGCCATTCATTGGATTTCCTAATGGTAAGAGCCATTCATTGGACCACACTGTCTCAGGAAGTGGTGGATTCTCCTTTGCCAGAAGTGTTTTAACAGATGCCCTAATTGTGGATTCCTGCACGGGGCTGGCAATGGACTACACTAGATGATCCCCAAGATCCCTTCTAACCTTAGTATTTTATGGTTCTGTGTCATTCTGTGCACACATCCTGAGAAATGGACTGTTATCTCTATGCTATGACCTTCTATATTTCCACCAGTACTGTATCATGCTTATTTATCAAATTTATATGCCGCTGAATATGATCACAATGGCTTGCAACAAAATAGAACAAATAATGCCATCACAGTATCAGATCAGATTATTCAAACAATAAAAAACTACACCGATTAATTACAAAACACATTAACAAAATCTGGTTTCATATGGCAGTCAGTTGCCAAATGCCCTCCAGAAGAGTATAATCTTTACTATCTTCCAAAAGGCCAATCACTAAGGGGGGGGGGGTAGCCTATCTTCCAAAGGGAGGCAGCTTCAGAGTATGGGAACCACGGGGAGGGGGGGGGAAACAAACCAGCAATTCCTAGCCCTCCCCCTCTCATGAAAATGGGAGACCAAAAGTAACTTTTCTTGAGAGAATTTTATTGTGACATATTGTCTGATTTGGAGCAGATGGTCCTGAAGATACCTAGGTGACAAGCCATGCAGTCAAAACTAGCACTTTGAATTGCACTTGGAAACCAAATGGTAACCAATACAGGGCCCACAAAATTGTTGCAGGTTTGTCCAAAACAACTATCACCAGTCAATCTGTAGCCATTGCACTCTGAATGAATTATAGTTTTTGAGTAATCTTCAAATCTGTTCCTTTTACAGGCAGTGCTATCCCACCAAGAATCATAATGAACAAGCAGCAACTCCATCTTCCCAGGGTTCAGTTTCAGTTTGTTTTGTCTCATCCAGACCCTGAAAGCCTCTTGTCAGCCCTTCAAGGTAGATCCGACTAGGAATCCAACTTTCATAGGTCAGTACTACTTTTATTGTAAAGCTATAGTAACAGAAGTCTGAATATGCTTCTCCCCTCCTTCCCTTTATCTTCATGAGAACTAGGAAGGGTTTTGTCTGAAACATTTACTCAAGTTACATTCCTGCCCCGGACTCAGTCCTCTTTTATCTGACAGTTGTCTTGGTAATAGCTCTTCCTGCTCTCCCTCAAGGCCATTCCTATGCTCTCTATACCTCCAGACTCCGGGAAAGACTTCAATGGTATCTCAAATTGAGTATCATTAGTATATTGCTGGTAACACATCCCAAATGCCTAGGAATTCACCCCCATGTTTGGTCAAATTCACTTCTGGACTTTCTCCAACAGTGTCAGGCATAATTTCTGGTGCTTTATCTCCCAGAGCTCTTTAAAAAACCAAAACAAGACTAAGGAAAACAGGTCACTCATATGAAATTTTGTCAAGAGCCTGGACTGTTTCCTGTTCTCAGAAACTAACCAAGCAATCAGTGGAGCTGCCTGTCAGATTGTTGGGAAATTCCCCTAGTATCCTCTAGAAACCCTCAAATGACTACAACTGCCCAACACTAAAAGGTGAGGGGACCTCTATACCAGCCTGGTGACCAGATCAATGAGCCTAGAGAGGGAACCAATTGAGCAGCAGCATAACTGGTGTACCAGAAGAATACCTAGCTTGTTCATGCAGCCCAACTTAACATGCAGGCACTCATACCTCAGGGATAAAATGTCAGGTCACAAGCAAGTAGTCCCTTGAGACCCACATCACCTGCTGTCCCTGGCATTGACCTTGTAGCTGCTGACAATCCAAAAACCTAACTGAAGAGATCTCCAAGAGAGCAGTATCACTATTGTCACCTAGCCAGGTCTTGGTAAACCAGGTCCACTTACTCATCTACTATCAAATTGTGAATGATTGGGTCTTACTGCCAACAGGTTTGGCATTTACCCAGCAGCAACCTGAGCCCAAAGTCACCAAAAATATGACCACTAGGACCCAGGAGTGCAGCTCCCAGGCTGTAAGTGAAGATAAACAGCTAATTATTGATCACCCTTCCCCTGAAATAGCTTACCTGATGCCCATCCACCATCCCTCCTTCTGCCTGTAACAACTAGGATTCATGCTGCTTCCACCCCTAATCATGAGGACACATGCTGGCTCCCTCACCCAACCACCTGTCATCACACTCATACCCTACTACAGTATCACCAATAAACACATAAACACTATCTATCAGGTCTCCCCTGCATTCACAATCATGTCACACACAATATACACACCCATCCCACACTATTAATCTTACTTTTGGTAAAGCCACCTAGCTAGACTGGCAGCCTGCCCTCACACACATATCAAAGCCACACAACTACCAGCCTTATTCCTGGCAAGGCCTCCCAGCTAGGCTAATAGTCAGTCTCATATAATACCCCAATATCTCAATTTACAAACTCATCAAATAATCTGTTGCCCACTCCACCATCTCTGAGACTTTCTCTCACCAGGCTCCTGACTGAGGATAGAATTCCCCTGCCCACTCTCTCACTGCGTGAAGGACCTTCAATCTAGTCATTATTCCCCCCCCCCCCGATAAATGTGTATCAATGTTGGAGCGAGGCAAACTGATCTCTTAGCAACAATAAGATTCCAAATATGTTCCATTCCTCTCACCCATGCCCTCTACTGTATGTCCATTTTCACTGCTTTATTTGGCAATATGGAACCCATGCAATCATGATACTGCATGATCACTTAAGGAAAGTATCATGCAGTGAGAATGAGCATCTAAAACAGTGGTTCTTAAACTGTTTGATCCAAGAATCACCTTTCCTGATCTTGAGTAATGTCATTACGCCTCCCCGACACAAAAAACCTCCCCAAACTTCGTTGTTTTATACAAGTGTCAAACTGGATCCTTGACTCCCACGCAAGGAATTACAAATTGCTCCATTACACCCAGGATATGCCCAAATTACCCCCAGGAGGGTAATTACCCTCATCTTAAGAACCACTAATCTAGAAGGTTGTTTCCTTTTCAAAAAAACTGAGGATAGGATTATGCATTATCTTTCATCTCAGAGCCTGGTAGCTCCAGCTCCCTTTCTTTCCTTTTCCTGATCCTACAATTGCAGCTTGAGCCAATACTATGTTCTGTGATCTAACTGCTGGCCTGAAAACAAAAGATTACTGAAGACCATTTACATTTGCTTACTATTCATTTTCGCTTTACTAAGCCACTTTATATACAAAGTGCCACTGTAAACAGGTTGCAGATACAAACATGCCCCAAAATAACAAATGCTTGTCAGCCAGCCTACAGTCTCTCTAGTTTTCACTTTGATAAAGTATTGCTGTGTTAGCAATAAATTAATACAGCATTTCCCAAGTGTGATTTGTGGCCAAAGACCTGTCCTTGTAAAAAATGCAAATAATGCACAAATATCTGCTTTTTCCTATTTGAGCTGCAATCTCACCAGCACTTTAGTCAGAGGAGAAAGAGGAAAGTTCTCCTCTGAATTCTCCACACAGAGTGCTGGAGATAGGGTCACCAAAAGTCACATCCATTTTATACCTTTGTAGAAATAGGCTGAAAAAATACCCACTCCCGGCCATGTAACATTTGGGAAAATAGCAAATACTCTGTAGAGGTTTGACTTTCAATTCCTCACTTTTTCAAGGTTGGGCTTTTTGTTTGTTTATGGATACTACACTTCTTTCCAGCAAACCCCTGAGCCCAAAATCACTGCAATATCAAATGGAGCAGCCAAACCATTGGTCCTCTGGTATTTTAAATTACATGCCTGCCATAAAGAGATCATATTTTTATAGATCTACTGAATTTCTTAAATCACTGACACTACAATTTCTGGGAAAAAAATGGAACACTTTACACCATTTGAAATGCAGAATCCAAAACATCAATTGTAATTATCTTTTCTACCTATACACACCCATGCTACACAACCCTTCATGATATGCAAATGAAATTTCATCTGTGCGGCATATTTATTTGTTTTAACAATATGGAAGACAGTCATGTCACTCTTGATTGCATGTTCATACTATGGAAAACAGTGACCATCTATGGATCTCCCAAGAAGCAACACAGCATTTACATCTTCTTAAAAACAAGAATAATTCCCTAATGTATTAGGGAAGTATAGGGAGTACATGCAATATGTAAATGTGGAACTATTAAAATCTGTAAGTGAAGACCTCAAAATTATGTTAAACCTGTTCTACATTTCTCATCCTGCTGTTGTCCAGATGTGCTGGACTACTATTCCTACAATTTCCATCCTGCATGTATATCCAACATATGGAATAAAGAAGTTTAGAGAAAGCTATGTGGTATAATTTAAACCAGTTTAAAATTGATCTCTAACCAGTTTAGAGAAGGCTATGCTACATTCAATAAACTTAAATGGAAGCAATGAAAAAGTTGCTCTTCAGGACAAGACCTTCCCCCATCCACACCATTTGTCAGATTTCAAAAGAAAGGGAAAGTAATGCTTGCTATTATGCCAAAATTAGCTTTGGATAAAGTCTCTGAATCAAGGCTCACCACAGGCCCATTTAGAAACTTAACTAGTATTTCAGCCTCAAATATTGGCATCCACTACAAACCACAATGATGAAAATGACAAAACATGTGTTGCAATACAACAACCCCTGGCCTTTTCTACTTGGATTTCAATGTCAAACACAAGTACGTAAGTCACAAGGGTTGCGTTGTGACATTATGCTACATGTTTTGACTCATGCTCGTCCAACTCCTCTGGATGCCTATTGCCTCAAACCCCACCTCCCCATCTGCAAGACAATATTTCTGACACACTTTAAAAATGTATTTTAAATTCTAGTAAGTTTTAAAATATTTTTAAAATAGAAAACAACACATTTGTGAAGTGTGCAGTACATCAATTTTTGTAAACTCATAAAATACATTAAAATCTCAGCCAGATTACACTAAATATTTATAGATAACTACCTGGGATACTGAATCCTGCCATTTTTTCTATCTGAAGTTTCCTCAAGGATACATCTTCTTAGACACCATATATACATATGTATGTGTGCATGTGTATTTGTAGAAATACAGCAGTAAAACAGGTAACAATTATTGGTATAACATTTAAATTTCATAATACAGAAATTGTGTTCTGGACAAATGTGCCTAAAAATTAGCATGTCTTGCAAGCCTATTTTAAGATTACTGAGAATGTGGATAAGATGCCACATTACTGTGCAAATACTGATTATGATTCAATAATTAAATATATATACTCAACATAATGACACCTTTAAGTAATCAAATTATGTCATCACACATGTATATATGAAAATTGTATGCTAAATTTAATCCATAAGTAAATTAATGAAGTTAACATGTTACTCTGAGAAAATTAAATCCTTTACTTTCTGTTCTTATTGTATAGTGTAGCCTATAAGCTACAACAGTAGATCCCATGAATTTTTCAACTCAATGAATGGTGAGCTAATTACATTGCTGAAGTTCAGTGAACTCTGGAATCACCACACATCAGTTAATAATATTAGGATAAAAAAAATCATATCATAGTACAATCAACAGGATTGTGGATATCAACAATCTGGCTGGAACTTCTATCATAGTCAAGGAGGTTAACAATTAAGAAGTCTATCAAAATATGATTGGAGAACTGCAGTGTTTCCCAATCTTGGCAACTTCCTCATATGTGGACTTCAACTAAAGTTAGCAACAGGCACTTAGCAATATTACAGCAATTCTTTCACGTATGCAGGTGGGCCTCAGGAGGAAGTCTTAGTGAGTCTTAACAGAACTCTGCAAGTCTTAGCAGAATTGTGTAAGGAAGAAGGGCTTAAAATCAATCATCCTAAGACCAAAATTATGATTTTCTCAGGAAGACCTAATTGCCAGAAACATTAGTTAAAATAAAATAAAATAAGTTCCAGCTTTGAAATACCTTGGTGCAATTTTTAAAGCCTCTGGAGCTTGAGGGAGGCAAATTAGAGCCTTTTCTTTTTTGTAGAACCAGAATTTTATTAGATTTAAGACAAAGACAAAAACTACAAAAAATAAAAAACTAAAGGAGTGAAAACACAAGATATTTTTTTTTAAATTACAAGAGGTGACTTCCAACTTTTAACAGCAAGGATATACAACAAATTTTCCATAATCAATCACTTATTCTATATTAAACCAAAATCACATTATTTCTATAAATCATTCAATTGGCACATTATAAAAATCACTAAATACAGTTACTCCATCTCCTTATATTAAAAAAAGAAGAAAAAATATATTTATATAAACCTCCTAATCAACTTCCTCCCCAAAAACATTTAATTATTTCCTTCCTACTACTATTCTATATATTCCTGTCTACTATAATAAAGATCAAACTAAAAAGCATATAAATTGCCTGCCATTATAAATAATACAATTATAATAATCTTAATCATATTAAGCCTAAAACCAAGCATTTATTATTATACCTTATTAATCTTAATCCAACTTGTTAAAGATGAACGAAGTCAAACCAGCCCTAGAAACAATCCAGATAAATATTCTTAAGCCCTGACCCCACTTCAAAATAAACCAGGGCGTTTACATATCCCCTGTCATGAGTAAGGATGGCGAGCAGGGGGCTCCCATCCAGACTGTTAAGCGCATGCGTAGCACTGAGGAATTAGATAGCCATTCAAAGAGACACAGATCGGAACCGCCTTAACCTTTGGGGTTTATATGGCTGGGGTTTTCCCATGCTTCTTCAGTTTGTTAGGATTCCTGTTATGTACAAGCAATAAAACATTAGAGACCAATTCCTTGTCTCAGCATGTTCCCTGGCAGTTAGGACATCCCCACAATACACAGAGAGCCTTTTTCATAAAGAAATCAGACAGCCCAACTGCCCCCCTCAAGAACTCTGACTTCTCAACAAAAAGCCTCCCATGCATAATAACCCCTTCTTTTCCATAACATTCCATCAACAATTCCATTTCCCTCATGGCTTGCAATTCGATCTGTCCCTTTAATTTCTTCAACTCAGCTATCCAATCTTCATCCAGCATTTCAACAGAAGCTCGGATCTCACTATTAGAAGAAACATTTCTATCATTATTGAGCTCTTCAATTTCTTCCATGACATCCCCAACCAGATGACACGTTTTAGACCTCATATTTTCCACAATCCCTTGAATGCCTTGCATAAAAACTTGACAGGAATCAAAAAGGATCTGTTTAAAGTTTTAATGAAAATCTGGGAAAGTCTGCTTGAAATCCTCCACGTCTCACACAGTAGATTATGGCACCCCTAGATACTTCATCAGTGAAAGTGGGACATAATAGAAAAATTCCAAAAAGTGTTTACAGAAGTGAAAGTATGATAACAGGCAGTTCCCCAGGGAAAGTAGCAACAGAAAGCTGAAAATTCAGAACAGCAGATTTAACGTGTAGGAAAATGCTAAGATCTTCAAACTTAGCACAAAAATAATAGCAGGGAGACGATCACGTACCCTCAACCTTCCTTATTATTTGGATGGGAAGCAAAATCCAAAACTTAAAAAGATATTTTAAAAACGAAATTAATCACAAAAAGTAATGATAAGCACCAAGAGAACGCATTTCTCCTTGCTGTAGAAAGCCTCTCTTAGGGTACACATACTTAAAAGAAAAATAAATCGGGTGATTTAGAAATGGGGTGGCCGGTCTTAATGTCCCTTTAAGGCTACAGCGCGGTTTGGAAATGACAATGCCCCAGCCTCCCACCTGCTCTTACCAGTCGATCGCGAACGCTGTTTGCAATTTTCTGGCTGCAGTAGCCTTCCTGAGGATAGATGGGGTAATTCCGAGTGTTCTCCTCTTTCTGGAAAAATGCTCCTGGGCTTCAGGAAAAGCCTGCCTGAGCCCAAAAACTGCTGTGTTGTCAGTTCTGCTCGCGGAGCCCACAAGCACAGCTGTTCAGACCATGTTCCCACCGAAAGCCCAAATTAGAGCTATTTCTATCAAAGCTAACAATAGCATCAAGACCATCCACCACCACCACCACGATATATTACTTTATTAAAGTTGATGCATATGAGCTGCCATCAAGTTTTTAACCCTAAAACTGTATCCCAAAGCTGTATGGTGCACAGGTATGCACCTATAATGATTCAAGCCCTTCAATATTGTTCAGTCTACATTTTTATGAGCACTATTCTATGTCCCACGCTGTTTCAAATGCTTTGATCTGCATGGAAACTAACTATGATTCTACTGGAGGCAAGAGCCCATGTTTGTGATTCTTACTGGCTGAAGTTCCTGTTGCCCAATGGCTCATTGGCCCTGTTAACTCTCAGTGAAGGGTTTTCATCAAGGAAGAACGGCTTGAATCTTAGCCAAACTCTATTACTGCGGCCTTTCTTTTGACTCTCAGCTGCCCCTGGGTTTAGAGATAGCTAGAGCAGAAATTTGTGAAAGGGCCTGTGACATTGCATGCAGACATATTTGGGTGCTATAGCCAACAACCTGGACACTATTAACTCTGCAAACTACTTATTCATCTCACTCGTTCATTTTCATCTGTTAAAGTGAGAATAATAAACAAACAACTCAAAATTTACAAATAAACATTTCTGACATTTCAAACAAAAAATCAGTGACCAATATAGCCACCCTTCTCTGCAATAACAGTCATAAGCCTTCCATTCGTGGAGTCTGTCAGTTTCTTGATCTGTTGACGATCAACTTTTTGTGCAGCAGCAACCACAGCCTCCCAGACACTGTTCAGAGAGGTGTACTGTTTTCCTTCACTGTGAATCTCCCGTTTGAGAAGGGCCCACAAGGTCTCAATAGGGTTAGGTCAGGTGAGGAAGGGGGCCATGTCATTATTCTTTCATCTTTGAGGCCTTTACTGGCTAGCCACGCAGTGGAGTACTTCAATGCATGCGATGGAGCATTGTCCTGCATAAACATCATGGTCTTCTTGAAAGATGCAGGCTTTTTCCTGTACCACTGCTTAAAGAAAGTGTCGTCTAAAAACTGGCAGTAGGTTTGGGAGTTGATTTTGAGTCCATCTTCAACCCAAAAAGGTCCAACTAGCTCATCTTTAATCATACCAGCCCATACCAGCACCCCACCTCCACCTTGCTGGCATCTGAGTCGAAGTGGAGCTCTGTGCCCGTTACTGATCCAGCCACAGGCCCATCCATCTGGTCAGTCAAGAGTCACTCTCATCTCATCAGTCCATAAAACCTTTGAAAAATCTGTCTTCAGATATTTCTTGGCCCGGTCTTGCCGTTTCAACTTATGTGTCTTGTTCAGTGGTGGTCGAGTTTCAGCCTTCCATCCTTGACCATGTCTCTGAGCACTGAACACCTTGTACTTCTGGGCATTCCAGGTAGGTTGCAGTTCTGGAATATGACAGCACTGGAGGATAATGGGTTCCTGGTAGCTTCTTCTCAAATCTTTGGCAGTTAATTTGCATCTTTTTTTCTCAACACGTTTCTTGCGACCCTGTTGACTATTTGCAACAAAACATTTGATGGTTCTGTGGTCACGCCCCAATATCTTAGCAATTTCAAGAGTGCTGCATCCCTCTGAAAGACTTTTTACAATTTTTGACTTTTCAGAGTCAGTTAAATCTCTTTTTTGGCCCATTTTGCCTGAGGAGGAGAAGCTGCCTAATAATTATGCACACCTTGATATAGGGTGTTGATCTCCTTAGGCCACAACCTCCTTCATTACAAAAATACACATCACCTGATACGCTTATATCCAATATATCAATATCTTGTATCAGGTTTATACAGCTTGGAGGTGGAAAATACGCATAAAAACGATATGGTCAAAATACTCACTTGCCTAATAATTTGCACACAGTGTATGCGTTCTGTCAACACAAACACTATTCTTTGTAATTTTACTACCGATTTTCCTTAAACCACCTGTTGCTCTATTCCCTGCAGGTCTCTCTTCATTAAGCTTTTACACAAACAGAAAATACAACTGTCACAATCCCTATAGGTCCACAGCAGCCCCTGTAATTTGTGTTGCCCAGAGTCACTTCCATACTGGGATGGGCGGTGTATGTATGTATGTATGTATGTATAAATAAATAGTATGTTAGTACATGCTCTAATACACATCACAGTAGGAACAGGAATTATTCAACAAAGAAAGTAGTAGCAGAATGCTTGATTTTTAGATTCAGGCAATCAGCCAGTCTTTTAAAACATGTATTTATTTTGAAATCTTTCTCTAGTTACATTGCCTGTAGTCACTTAAACGAACATTATAAAAAATGAATTCTTAGTAATGTTTGCTGGAGAAATACTCTACTGGGAACAGATATTTTATTTTGAGTAAGAAATTAATATATGAGAATTGATTAATATTAAAAATTACTGACATTAGGATTTAGAGCTGGAAATGGGAATATACAGAACATCAATGCATGAAGTATACAATAAAAATATTTGTTCTAGGTATCAAACTTTCTCCAGAAGTGTTTTTTTTCTTTTCCTGATTTGAGATGTGGAATCATAAAATTTTTTTTTTATAAGCCATTCCTCAAGGCCCAAAAAATTCCTTTTGAAAAGAGAAGATAAGCAGAACAACAGAAAACTGTAAAAAATCCCACTATATTATTCCACACTGACACAATCTCACTTGAAAGAAAAAGGCACATGTAAAGAATTATACTGATGCTAAAGAGGACATAGCCTAACAAATGGTATCTAATCCTGCCCAGTGAACTCAATAGCACCCAAGAATAGAATTACCATTTCCCCATGCAACCGTCCCCCATCTCTCTCAAATAAATTTGGGAGACCTGTGAGAACTGTTAACAGGCAGAAGGGGAAAGAAAACTGTTATTCAAATGGGTATCAAGTCACAAAATGCTGGATGCAAGCTGGTTTTTGTAAAAAAAATCATTTGGTGCTCCCTTTTTTTTCCTATGCCGTATGTATTCCACTAAAAGTACCTTGCACAACAGCATTATGCTTGAGCAAATCTTTACAAGCACTCTCTCAATGATGAAATTTGTATCTTGGGTCAAAGTAAACTAGTAAAATGTTTAATAGGAATTTTAAATAGTTGACACTGCAAACCACAGGAGCAGCAAAGGTAGCAGCTTCCTTAAAATAATATACCCAAGCATGATGGCTACAACCAGACTGAGAATTCTGGGAATTGTACCCCAACATAATCAGAAAGTGCCTGGTAAAGGAAGGCTGATATAACAGCCAATAACAGCTTTAAAGATAACATCACTTGATCTGCAATATACATCACAAAGCAGGTAACAATGAAAGTTTTAACCAAAATTAGGAATGCCATATGAATCTCCCAAATTGAATTTCCAATAAAAATACTGATACTCTACTAATATTGATAATTATTTTATTATATTTATATTATTAAAAATATTCTGAACCCTTACATTCAATCCTATTGCACAGAGAAAAATAAATGAATACATGTGTATAATCTTGTACACATTTTTAAAAAGGAACAAATACAATCAGAACACTATTTCTCTTAGTGTGATATACATTTTCTTCTAGAATTAGAGATGCAGAATTTCCAGAAATGTTGAAACTGCTTTCTGAAGAAAGGAAATGCTTTACAGACATGTCGTCATTCCTTGAGGGGCATTTAAAATACTATGCAAACTTTTTTTAAAAATTAAGATACTGAAGTGTAAGATTTATATTGCTTATGGAAATATACAGATGCAGCAAAATTAGATTTTAATATATAGGACTTTTACCACTCCCATGATAGCACATTGTTCTTTCTTTAACCTCCCATCTGTTAATCCTAATGATGGACACTTGTTTTCTTCCACTTCTAAAATCTTTAGACTTGCTTTGTTCTCCTAAGCAAGCAGGGCAACCTGTTCTCTGTTTCTAATCCAATCTGCACAAGAATAAGTGGACTGCTGCCTGTTCCACCATATTCCCAATTCTTTGAGGCTCACCTATGCTGGCAGGAAGACAGGAACAAATCCACCAGTCTCTACAGATGTGAACACTACAGCCCACATGCAGAGACAATGACTATTTCTTTTCTTGTATGAATGAAAGTTCCTCTTAAAGGGAAAAGTGTGCCTTTCTCTTGATGTCTTGTTTGTCTTCAGTTCAATAAATTCTGTGTAGAGAACTCTTCTCATTGCATACTGTATACAGGTAGTCCTCACTTAACAACAATTGAAACTGGAATTTCGGTTGCTAAGCAAAGTGGTCATTAAGTGAATCTGACCTGATTTTACCACCTTTTTGTGGTGGTTCTTAAGTGAATCACCATGGTCATTAAGTGAATCACATGGTTCCCCATTGCTTTTGCTTGCCAGAAGCCAACCGGGAAGGTAAAAAATGGGGATCATGTGACTATGGGACGCTGCGACAGTCACAAATGCAAACCAGTTGCCAAGCGCCCAAATCATGATCTTGTGACTGTGGGGATGCTGCAAAGGTCCTAAGTGTGAGAACCAGTTGTAGGTCAGTTTTTTCAGCACTGTTGTAAGTCTGAACCATCACTAAACAAATGGTTGTTAAGTGAGGACTACCTGTAGAGATCATTTTGAGAAGTAAAGCTTTTAAAACAGGAACATCTTATCTTAGACATTTTGTTCATCATTCTGAAGTAAAATGCTTCAAATATGAAATAGGACGCAGGGGGAATCTCTCCACCTCCATTCTTTTACAACTTTTTTTTTTTTATCCATTCAGTTGTGTCTGATTCTTGGAGACTACCTGAACAAGTCCCTGCAATTTTCTTGGCAAGATTTTTCCGAAGTGGTTTGCCATTGCTTCCTTCCTAGGGCTGAGCACGTGCAACTGGCCCAAGGTCGCCCAGCCGGCTTTGTGCCTAAGGTGGGACTAGAACTCACGGTCTCCCAGTTTCTAGCCTGATGCCTTAACCGCTATACCAAAGTGGCTCTCTTTACAACTTCAGCCACAGCTAGTTTAACTTGTCAATTATAGTTAAAAGCAATATGAGCTGGACTGATGCATACTTGAGTAATATGCAATATAAGTAGTTATAAAAAGCAGCAGTTGATATCAAAGAAGCTAAGCAGAATAGGACTTGTTATATAGATGGGAGACCACCAGGAAATCAACTGCTGTACAGATAGTCCTCCCTTAATGACCATTCATTTAGCGATGGTTTAGACTTACTGGAAAAAAACCCTGATTGTGACCAGTCCTTGCACTTACGGCTGTTGCAGTTTCCCCAGGGCCACATGATCACGATTCAGGCTTGGCAACTGGTTTGCATTTACAACCATCACAGTGTCCTGTGGTCACATGATCACCATTTTTGACCTTCCCAGCCGTCATCCGGCAAGCAAAATCAATGGGGAACCACATGATTCACTTAACAACCAAATGGTTCGCTTAACCATGTGATTCGCTTAATGACCACCACAAAAAAGATCGTAAGATCAGGTTGGATTCACTTAATGACCACATCGCTTAGCGACCAAAATTCCAGTCCCAATTGTGTTCATTGAGCAAGGACTACTTGTAGGCTATACTGGGAAGTTCAGAAATATCCCTAAAGTCAAAAACACCTAATTACTTCCATACTGATGCCAAGGAAAGAACACAGATGTAGTCATGCACACCAAAAATTGAGCCTGACTCAAGGGAATCTTTAACTTAAGTAACTGAAAAAACTGTTTTCATTAATAGATTGTATAATCCAGGCTAACTGTATGCACACTGATTTCCAGACCAGGCACCACCTTTATTGTCAATTGTTTATGATACTAAATTCCAGATAAACATAGAACACTGCTCAGGTACAATTGTTGCTGGTATGCAATGGTATGCTAATAACCAGCTCAGGTTAATAGGTTTTATAAGTTTTTTATTTTTATTTTTTGATATAAGGGAGGGGCAGATGGTATTTCCACAGTGGTGTAGTACCTTCCAAGCTCAAAACATGACCACTGAAGTAAAGGGCATGGGGAAATCAGTTCAAGACATTCTGCTGTCAGGCTGGTAAATTTATCGCTCTTCTTATATTCTTTGTTACAGAAGAGGTCAACTTCATAAACTGAAATGTAATCATCTGTCCTTGTGTGTTGTGTGCATGTTGTGTTTTCTTCTTCAGGCAGGTTTTCAAATGGAAAATGTGCACATTACAGATAATGTTGCTATGCTGTTGAACATTCAGCTTTGCCTGCTCACCCTTGCAGAGTAAAAAAAAAAGTTTATTTCTACTATCCTGTTTGCTATAGGCTGTGTTAAAGTGAATCTCTTACAGTTGTTTCTTTGCTGATCTCAGTTCTGGCTGTCTGTATAGGCAAACCAAGCTGCAGGGGGAAAAAAACTTACTTAACTGTTTCTTCCATTCTTTACTACAGGAAATTTTAAAAACTACAGGACAATTGTTCATAAATGGGAAGACAGAATTCAGCAAGGGCTTCCAACCTACCTACTTTTCTGGCCTTAGAATGGAAAATGAGGAACAAGCTTGTTTTGAGTTTTTGTTGTTTCTTCTCTCAGAATATTTGAAATGTTCTCAGTTTTGTTCTAGGGGAGCACAAGACACACAAAATATTCTGGAAGCAAGTTTCAAATGGGGCTGCTTTATTCCAAGGTTAGAACAAAACTTTTGTGTTTGTGTCTTGCTGTAACAAAGGATTATTTCTGAGACATTTTATAACACTCTTAGGTGAAAACTGCACATTTCTCTATTTAACTCCACATACACACATTTATAAGAAGATACAAGTGGAAGCTGTTTGTGAATTATCTGTACACAGGAAAATGTACAGAGTTTTCACATAGGATATTTGGACAAAACCTATTTCTAACTTTTCTAGGTTTAATTTCAAAGTGCAAACAGCTCTCATACCTTATCTGGAAACTGGCTCAAACTTCGGTTTATAAGTAACAGAGAAATTACATAGCAATCACTCATTTGTTGACACTCATGAAGTTTGAGTTTCAGCTGTTAATAGTTTAGCAGGTTAAGCAATACCTTTTGCCAAATGAAAACTAAAATGCAATTCTGACTTTAGGATTTTCAATAAGGTTCTAAAACCTTTCCTAATATTCTTGGTGTTTTTTTTAATATGCATAAGAATAGATCTGTAGATTTCTCTCCAAACTCAGTTCTATGGAAATACATCTGCTATGCTCAAATGTATGCCATAGTATGCCAGGCCTGTAAAAGCTACCACCACTTATGCAAAAAAGTAGCAGTGGGAAAAGAAGAAAATTTTTTAGCTTTAAACTGAACAGAGAGAATGGTTTATATGATACTTCAAGATCAGTCATTGTTATTTGGATCATTTTCCTCAATAAATAAATGAAGTATGATGTTTCTGACTCATTTGTTAAGTGGGTTGTTTTTGTTTATTAAATTTCTCTACCTCCCATCTCATGTATAGTTCATATTTTAGGTCATATTTATGCAGAAATATTGAAAATTCAAAAGGGATCACAAGCTTTTAAGCACCACTGTAACAGAGTAACTTTATTAGATCCATTTTTTTTTAAAATATATATAACCTGACAAGCTTAAGAACTGATCAGTTGGAAGGGAAGGACAAAGGGAGCTGATGTCCCTTTCTCATTTTTTACTTTGTTTACATTTTACTGTAAACAGTAGTTTTTGATTTGCTCAATCTGAGTCGTTCTAATGAAGGCCCTAGTTTAATGTGGATTTTACATGGCCAAGAGGACCACCTTTGCTTTCTGCCTTGTAATTACATGCAGGGTATGTCCTAGACCTTGAGACAGATAATATAAGTCCTCCAACCTGCATGCTACTGGTTCCTGGTGGCTTGTTTCCATTGCCCTATTTTCCAAATTCCAGGAGTGATAAGGAGGGGATCAGAGAAACATCAAAATTTATCTGACAGGCTCTCTGAATTGAATTACTGGCAAAATTGTAATATCCATTCTTGAGGTTTATATAGCATGCCTGCATTTAGGTAGTTACTAGACAACTTGTGATCTGCTGGGTCATCATTTCAGAGGTATTTCCTTACCAGATTCCTCAATGTTTTCGGAGCAGAGCTTCTAATGTACTGGAAAAGTTCTTAAAAATTCAGGGAGACATTCAGAGATGTATCTGCCTTGAAAGTAGCTCATGTTGAACTGTATAGCCCAGTCAAACATTAGGAGTTGACCACAGGAAATGTTTTATGACATGTGTACTATGTCATAAAATGTTTATAATTTTTATGTCATAAAATATTTTATAAAATTTGCCAGATTTCTATTCCACAGGAGTCGGGGGTCCCAGATTTTGGATGCATTCTGTAATTTAGCCCATTTGAGGTACCTTGGTTCAAAACTGTTGCCTATGATGCACTGTTTCACCCAGTTAAAGATTACAGTCATGAGTGTTTTAGTAGTACATAGATGTATTGTACATGCCTACTATGCCCGTATCACATTTCTATAACTATCTATAATGCAAGCTGAAGATGACTAAGAATTCCAAATTCTGGATCAGGGAAAGTATGTGCAGTACAAAGAGAACATGCTTATTTTCCAGAAAGTGAATGCCAGCAGTAGAATGATCACTGCCAGCTGGTTTGGCCATCCTCCTTATTACATCACTTTAGTGTCCCACTGACAATTACCAGACAACACGGGAAGTGAAAATATATTTTAAAAATGAAAAGGGAATAGTAATATATACTTCTTTCTCTGAATTACAGTATTCCACAGTATGTTTCTAATGGCTTCTTGAATGGAACATAAAAAATGATATGTCCTGCAAAGCAAAAAAAAAAAAAAAAAAGTCCAGAAAAAGTTTAAGGAAGTCAGTCACAGCTGGTTTTAATGCTTTTGATTTTCTAATAGCTTACATCCAAAACTGACAAAAGCAGGCCATACTTTAATTGCTACGGAAATGGTATTTAAGTAAATTAAGCTACTTCTCGCCCACCCTCATGTTAATGCACCTAAAAAAAAGATTTAAGTTCTCTTTACAGCGTATCAGATTTTGGAACTATTCATAGAGACAGCCTAAGAATGAAACCTAGAAGGATTAGCAAAGATGCTCCACCCACAACAGTATTCAAATAGTACAGAAGTCAGCAATGATCAAGGAACTCCTTTTCACATTCCAGCAACAGGGACAGAGCTCCCTCACTAGTCTACTACATCAGTAATTAATCTGTACTCCAAAGTCTTTGTAAAGCAACATTCAATAATTTCTACAACTCTGTTCTTTTAAAAAGCTTCAGGAGTGGAATTGTAGAATTTTATTCTCTCTGTATCCTGTAACTTTTTGATATGTCAGAAGTATCTATCTGGGCAATCTGATCTTAATGCATCTTTTCTTGAAAGTTAACTTTAAAAAAACCGATTGGATGTTTACCTGGCAATCATATGTAAGATTCTAGCCATAAGAAATATACAGAGGAGAGTTTTCCAAGAAATACAGACAATTGCTACAAAGCTATTTTGTCTCAAGGTAATTTGTTGGTTGTGAGAAAAGCACATTCTTCAACCTCCATGTTTAAGCACTGAGTATAGTACTACTATAAAAGTATTGTTCCTTCATTAGCTAACACAACTGCAGTAGTCATAACTACTGACTGTGCCCATTTTTATATATATTTCAGATTTCTATCACCGCTCATCTCTCAAAAAGGGGACTCTTGGCGGTTTTTGTGGGTTCCCAGTCAACAGAGGGTAGAGTACCTATATGACTCCCTCACCGCCCAACCAGCAATGCTTTGTATCTTAAGTGTAATTTTTACATACTTCTAGGAAGATGAGCACTTCTATCTCAGGATTATATATGGGGTAATGCTCAAATTACTTTAACAAAATTTACAATCCTACTTCCATTTAACAAAAAGATGCCCTTCCAATTGTCTACTTTTGAGTAGAAATATATATTGTAAATTCAGTGTTAAGTACACAAATAAGGCTATCCTATCTCCATTCATATAACTATAGCCTAGAATATTAACATTTTTCCTCCTTTTTCTCCATTATTCTGAAGACCCAGAATTCCCAGGATAGACACATCAAATCTAGGCACCACCCATCTACTTCACAGGGACTGCAAGTTGTGTTACTGATGAAGCAATGAGCTTGGATTAATATATTCATATACCTCTACTGGGAAGCGACCTTTCTGAAATTTTGTGGTAAGATCTATTTCCCTGACCAAAGATTTAATTCAAATGTTTCTGTATTTGTTCCTAGTTTAGATTCCAGCCAAGCAGGAAACTATTTAAAAAAAATTAATATTCAATCATCCCTAACTCAGATTACTCTATATACATGTATTAGCTACATCTATATACTACTAAAACTCTGGTTTTTGTTTGATACTTGTAACCTTTAACTGGGCAAAACGGTGCATCATAGGGCAACAATTTTTGAACCAAGGTACCTCAAGTGGGCTGAATTACAGAATGCATCCAAAATTCGGGACCTATGACTCCTGTGGAATAGAAATTTGGTAAACTTTACAAAACATTTTATGACATAAAAATTACCATAAACATTTTATGACATAATACAAAATGTCATAAAACATTTCCTGTGGTCAACTCCTGAAGTATGACTGCTATACAGTTCAACATGGGCTACTTTCAAGGCAGATACATCTCTGAATGTCTCCCTGAATTTTTAAGAACTTTTCCAGTACAGTAGAAACTCTGCCATTGTTGAAGGCATGAAGGAATCTGGTAAGGAAGTATTTCTGAAACGATGACTCAATGGGTCACAGAATGTCTAGTTTGCGCTAAAATGTAAATAGTTCAGAATCTGAAAATAGTACCAAACCCCTCACTGTAATATAGGACAAAGCCACCTGCTCCCTTTATTATTATTTTAAAAAAAAGTATCATATACTTGCAGCAATGAATCAAAGGTTAATATCCAAATTTAACAATAAATTCATTTTATTTTGGTAAATTGACTAATATAATACAAAAAGTAAGCCACTGAAAAAACCATGAAATCAAGTTTTATAGTACTGTAGTATACAAAATATGTGAATTGAACAACTATGGTACTGACAGCTAAAATGTAACAAAATTCTTAAGGCACTATTAAAAATGAAGGTGAAAACTTGAAAAATATTCAAATTTCATAAACATATTACACACACAAACTTAACACTGGGAAGGAAATTATTGCTTTTTCTGCCCTGCCCCCACACAAATATATCCTGGCTCTTTTTCTCTCTCTCTCTCCATGCACATTCCTACACCCATTAGGAAAACACTGGAGACAGGACACAGTAGTTAAAAAGAGCAATGACTTCTTCAATCGAGAATTCCACACACAAAGCCCCAATTTTTTTGTGTTGTGTTTTTCAAAGCAGCACTAGATTTACCAGTTGACAGTGCCTGGTTGATATAGAGGTATAAAGAAATAGGAGTCAAATACAATCCTTCTTCCCTGAGAAAATAAATCAAAACACTTCTCTATCACAAATGATCTGCACATACACAACTGAATCACGTTAACATTAAGGACAAGCAGCAGCAACGTGTGTCTAAAACCAAACCGTCTTTCTTAAATATTCCCATTTGCAAATCACTTGGAAAGGGCTGCCACACTGACTTTAATTTTTACGCCCCTTGATCCACGTCGATCTAGTTCTAAACCAAATACCCCAATCGCACAAATACACACACAGAGCGCTACGTGCTCAAAAACCGGGGAAGACACGGGCAATAAGCCGTTCTCTTCCACGCAGATTAACTCAGGTGGGGAGAGAAGCGAAAACGAGATTTCCTATCGCTGCTCACCACCGTAACCCCCTTCTCCCTGTTCGGGGCCTAGAAAAGGGGAAATTAGAGCGGATGTGTCATGTTTAAGCTCCCTTGTCGCCCTTTTATCCGCCCTCCTCCATCCAGGAGCGAAGGGGGGAGTGTCTTGTTACTACCTCCACTTCGCTCTTGCCTCCCAAATGCACGCACGCCCCGGGCAGGCCCCATATATTGGCGGGGGAAGGTTTCATTTCTCCCCCTTCTTCTCGGCCCGCGGGAGGCTCCCCAGGAAGGCAACGGCCCGACTCGCTCCCAGGGCGAGGAGGGGGACCCGGCGGCCGCCTGACCAACAAGGGGGACGCGCAGCCCCGCTCCTTGCGGGGAGAGACCCCTCCGGGACGGACGACCCCTCGCTTACCGACAACTCCGGGCTGTGCGAGTCCCGGTGGGAGACGGTGCGGATGACGCCGGCTCTCCAACGCCCGTTCTCCGGAGGCTCCTCTCCGCCGGCGCCGACGCACAGGAACCGCTTCCCCACGAGCTCCGGCCGCGACTCCACCACGACCGCCATGACGGCCGCCGCCGCAAGGCCGCCCCCCGCCTAGCCAACCGCCCAGCCGCCCAGCCCGCGTCGCTCTACGGCTCGCCCATGCCTGGAGCAGCCCGGCGGCACGAAGCCGAAGCGGAGCGCGAGAAGAGCGACCGTGGCTGCGCGCGCGGCCGACCCGCGTCTCCCTCGCTCCGAGCCGCGCGTCCCAGGCAGCCGCTCAGCCTCCGCCGCCGCGACCAGGCTGACACAAACACACGGAAGGGAGGGGACAGCAGAGGGGGCGGGGGAGCCGCGCTCTGAGAGCCGCGCTGCGGCCCCGACCACTCCGCCCACATAAACCCACTGCCATGGAGACCGGCACAACGCGCCGTCTCCCTCCGCCAGACACACACGCGCGGGGCGGGCGGGAGAGAGGGGGAGAGCCGCGGACTCGCGCGCGGCCCTCCAGTCCCCGCGAGGAGGGGGGACCAGCCCCACAGGCTCTGCAGCTGCGGCGATCCTCGAGCGGCGGCGGCTTCTCCCGTCCTTCCTGGGGGGAGGGAAAGCGAGGAGGGCGTCCTGCCTCCCAGGAGAAGCTGCCCGTTCCAAAAATAAGGAGCTCTTCATTCCGGGGAGGGGGAGGGGGAGGGGGAGGGGGAGGGGGGCCTCTGCCCTGGCGGTCTGAACAACGCCAACGGGAACGCAGCGCTTCCACCGGCCTCCCCCTTCCCATTCCTCGCGCGCCTTGAGCCCCTCCGGCGCCACTGGAAGCGAGCAGCTGGAGGACGGGGGGGGGGGGCGATTCTTGCTTGAAAGGCCCAGAGCAACTAGCTGCGATTCTTACTCCGGAATTACGGGGTTTGTGTGTGTGGCCCGTGGCCGCCCACAGCTGTGGCTGCCTTGTATTGACAATAGGGCAGCAGCAAAGCTCCACGGGGATAGGGGTGCTGGGGTGGGGGAGTCATTTTGTTGAGCTGGTGGACTCTTTTCATGTTGCTGCTGCCTCTTGCCTTAATATCCGTCAGCATAATATATATTACAAGCTGCTCCTTTTGCTCCTAACTAGTAAGTGGTGCTTTATTATTATTATTAATTATTATTATAGGCTTGATCTGGAGTTTGTTTTATTTTTCTACGGTGCTTTCTCTCATCTCTGCAGGATGACTCACGGTGGCTGAGATCACTCTCCCTCTCTCTCCCTCTTGCTGAATGAAACACCCACCCAGGGAAAATTCTACCTATCCAGAGTAATGTTTTCACACTGAACAGAGCCTTGCCATGGTTACTGCACCCTGGTGATGCTGCTGCAATTGGAAAGACTGCATCAGCCTGGGGAAAGCAAACAAAATAATCAAGCTGATTAATGTGGTTGCTTTGGAAAGAACTGAGGCAAAATAACTTCAACCTGTCCAGACAGGTTGTATTTTTGGTTCCAGGTAATCTGGAGACCCAGGTCTGCCTTGGCTAAATGACTTTTGGGGACACAGCCACAATAAAAATAATGTGTAGCTAAAGGAATTCTTAATTAGCACAAAGTAGGACTTCACTATTACAATGGATGCCTCTAAAGACACAGTTCGGTCAAAAAGAAAAATACAGCTGTCACTAAACAAGCTCTTGTGGGCTAATCTAGAGAATGCTGGACTGAGCCTTTCCACGCAATCAAACACGTGCAATGTTTTATCCTTTGTGTGTCAGCACAACATTCTAGAAAGCCCCAATTTAGCGCCAGTATTGTATAAAAGAAGAATATAAAGGCTTACAGACAGGGAGCTAGGGTTGCCAAATGTCATCCCAGAGATCCCTTTCGAAGCTAGCGATTAAGGAGGAAATGCAGTAGGTCCAGCTCCCATCCGTTTGCTTTCCTGTGGTGAACAGGACTCTAGGTATGCTGCACAACAGGTAAGAGAATAGGTCAGACAAAAGACAGGAGACAAAGCAGGAAAACAAAGCCATAACTCCTGGGTTTACTGCTGATCATGGGAACAGAAAAAAAATCTCTGAGCAATCTGGCTAAACCTGTGAACCCACATGTAAAGGGTTTCTCAGCTGCATATTAGGGGAGTACATGAAACAATGTGTTTTGTTATATGCATGAAACAAACCCATCGTTGCTGGGATGTTCAGCTAAACTAGGTGGGTTGTGGTCTGACTGATCTGAAACCCAGAACATTTTGGTTCTTCCAGGTTTTGCTGGAGACAAAATCTCAAGGGCAGTGTTTCTCAACCTCAGCAACTTCAAGCGGTGTGGACTTCAACTCCCAGAACTCCCCTGGCTAGGGAATTCTGGGAGTTGAAGTCCACACTGCTTGAAGTTGCTGAGGTTGAGAAACACTGCTCTAGGGGACTTACAGGGTGAGTCAGGCAAGCCTGGTATTCTCTGCCTCTTCCTGCACCACCCACATGCCAGCCTACCTTATACCATCCTTCCCCTCCCCTCCCCATAGCTGCTCTGCTTGAATTCATGAGCAGCATATCTGGCCAGCCCACCCACTCCTTTCCCTGATCTTCACGGTGACTTCCTTCCCCTTAGCGGCTGCACTTGAATTCAAACATAGCGCATCTTTCTACCTAGTCTTTCAGGTGCCTTAATTTCCATTAGTTTTTTCTATCTCCCCTTTTTGTCTATGACCCAGAGCGCACTGTCGCAGGTACATGCCTGGACCAAACATATATGCACCAGCCTTGGGCACAGGCAAAACACACAAGGTTTGGTCCAGGCACAGATCACCCCAAACAAGCAAACCTACACACGGAACATTTTGTGCATCGCTACTGCACATGAAAGCAGAGACTTTTTGACTTTTATCTTCAAAAAACAGAGAAATTGAAATTCAAAAAGCTTCAGATACCTGAAGGGGTATCTCATCATTAAGATTACAAACAGATATGCAATAGGCAGACAACTGAATCCCAGACAGCAATCATGCTACCAAATAAGAGGCTACATTTTGCCAGGGTCAAAGTAGATCAATTTGAGTATTCGGATAAGTGTGAAAGCTCCATAATGGAGATGTAGTCATAAGATAAGATATGCAGACTGTACATTATGAATAACATAATATTTTATGTCCTGTCCTGCCCCCCAGAAAGGCAGAAAGAATATTAAATGGTAGCCATAGATTCAAATTACAGTTCAACCATGGACTTAATTGGGTGGCCTTGGACAGATCAATAAGCTTTTGTGGCATATAATAATGAGGAGGAAAAATAATGATGACCTGTTTCAGATTATTACAAAGCTAAAGGAGCTCTTGCAGTTTGGAAATTAATTGTGTTTGTAATATATCCTAGATTCTATTTGGGAAGAAAAAACAATCTGAATTAACAAAAAAATACCAACATTGATGTCTTATTAAAATGATATACAGATATGTTTATTATTAACTGCCTTTGAAAGTATGATGCTGCATTGTATAAAACATAGATTAAGAACTATTCAAGCCTCCTGCAGGCTTACATTCTAAATTTATGTGTATAATTTAAGTATGCCATTAGAGGCTGCCTTTTTCCTTATCCCAATCCCTCAGTCATGATGTTTTAGCATAACCTGTTGTGTGTGGTTAGTATACACTTCATAGTCAGAGACTAATACTGCAGGTCTATACTTGTCTACACAAGTAGCAAGTCCCATGGATTGTAAAATATACCCAAAGAATCGGGCATAGGACTGAAGCCTGAGTATCTGCAGAGTATTGAACTGCTCCTTGAGAAAGGAGTTAATTTAACTACATTGAAGTTGCCCAATATTAAGTGCAGGTCTCTAGTAGTTAAGGCAATGGGCTAGAAACCAGAGGCTGTGAGTTCTAGTCCTACTTTAGGCCTGAAAGCCGGCTGGGTGACCTGGGCCAGTCACTCTCTCTCAGCCCGACTCACCTCACAGGGTTGATGTTGTGGGGAAAATAGGAGGAGGAAGGAGTAACAGGTTTGTTCACCGCTTTGAGTTATTTCTAAGAATAATAAGGGTGGGATAGAAAATAAAATAAATATGCAACCCTACCTCACTCATAGGGTCTACCTCTCACTTTCCATGGCTTTAGTTGTTAGACCAGAAGCTTAAGGCAGCACACCTAATGCTCCCTAGACCAATATTTTCTATACTGTACAATAACCCTGTGAGGTTATTGTACAGGTTGGGATGAAGGAAAGTCACTGGCTTAATGAGTCTCATGTTTGAGGAGTTCTTGAGCCTGAGACTCCCTAGACCAGCACCCTAACCGCTACACTATGCTGGCTATAGAATGGCTACAATCAGGAAACACACACCAACTCATCTTACAGATGACAAGAGAGGAGAATAAAAGTACACAACATCTCTGAAAAAGCAGCACAATCCATTATAAAAAGGATTCTAGGTGCCTGTCTCTGAGCACCACTGCACAAAATACATATGCTCAGGGAGAAGCATACTGTCATTTATTTATTTTGTTGATTTATATCACATCTTTTCCCCAAGAAGTCAATGTGGCACTTCCTCTTCAGTTTTCCCAGGACAACTCTGGGTGGTAGGGATGACTGAATGTTTGGCTCAAAGTCACCGAGTTTCCACAGCTGAGGGTGGACTCAAACTAGGTTTTCCTGTTCTAGTCCAACACCTTAACCTCTACACCACAATGGTTCTTATGACTCACAATCATCTTTCTCTGAACTTTTGCCCAGTTCCTGTCAGTCAGCAGGACCGCCAAATTTCTAAAAGTTACCAAGAGCAAGAATAAATTAGGAATTGTGAACATCTATGTGGCAGCTTGCTTAACATTTTTTTAAAAAAAGAGATCCTTTATCCTCAGAATATTTGCTGTGCTTTGTAAAGCAACTGACTTTTTTATTAGCTAGTAAGGAAATCACGGCTTATGAATATTGCTTGGATGGGAGAAGATGGGTGGGGACAAATTGGATAAATAAAATAAAAATAAATAATTTTTTTGTGCCAATGGTCTTGTCATTCATGAACTACAATTGATTAATTGATCAAATCACTATGTGGTCAGTGCTGTCACATAACTCAATAGTTTTCAACAGCATGACTCTTGAAGGCTCAAAAATAGAAACACAATCATTAAACCATACTAATCACTCAGTCACAGGACCTGGAAAGGATTGATACAATTATGCTACCTTATGGCCAATTTCTCTCTTCCTTCAATAATATACCAGCTGTATATTAATCATACATTCATATATCACACAAGATTATTCCTTATCCTCTGTTTTTAACTAATTCACAATTCTTGTCCACTGCAGGATTTCCTAGTTTCACTGAAGTCATTTCAGCAAAAATATAGAATGGGCAAGGGAGAATTTTATGCAGTCTCTACCATGATAGACAGTAAACATAATAGTTGAGGTGGATCAACAAATACTGAGCACACCCACACAGGAATATTCTACCCCATGCTGCGAAATAATACAAAGATAATTACTGAGAAGGAAAGCAGGACAAAGTAACAGGACTCAAGGGTTAAATACTCTACAAAGCTGGGGGAGATGTAGCAAGGAATTGTAGACAAAACACATTCCTTTTGGCTTTAAATGCCTCAGATACACACACAAATCAGATGAAATAAACAATTGTACAACCTACAAGTGTACAACTGTGTTTTAGGCAAATGTTGTGCAAACCTAGTCTTTGAGGTTGTTTATCGTTCCATCTGGTACAACCCTATTGTATTAGTTAATTAATTAACCATATTAACTATTGGATTAATTCAGTTAACCACAGCATATTTTTTAATAGCTATGATATTTCTCAGTGCCAAGTTATTAACATATTCACGTGAGTCAGCTTGCTATTGTCTAATGCAAGATAGACTAAATTCAAGCAAGGTAAGAGGGGCTTAAAAACCCATCTTTTTACCTAGACTTTATTACATATAATGTAAGGATTTTATGCTGTTGGTCTTTAAATGTTTATATATGTTTATGTGTCTGTGTGTTTGTGTGTGTGAGCATAATATAATATAATAACCAATTAGATATTTAAAATGTAAATTGCTTAGGAAAGCCAGTTTGGTTTAGTGGTTAAGGTGTTAGACTAGAAATGGGGAAAACACAGGCACAAAGCCAGCTGGGTGACAGTGGGTCAGTCCCTCTCAGCCATAGGAAGAAGGCAGCAACAGCAAACCACTTCCGAAAACCTTATCAAGAAAACTGCAGGGACTTGTCCAGGTAGTTGCCAGGAGTCAAGATTGACTCAAAGCTTATTTAAGACATTATAATTAAACTATGGCTTAGCATAATGTCCTCAGCATGAAGCTCTCAGGAAGTTGTGGGAACCACAAGGATGATTTCTGTATCAGTACATTTGGACTAATGCCAGAGCGAGCAGACAATCTGTGGCAAAGAAGTCACAATACTTCTCTCAGGGTTCAACTGCAGCCTCAAGCCATGGGAACTCATAGGGTGGCTTAGGCCAGTCATGCTCTCCCAGCCCAGCCTACCTTGCAGGGTTGTTGTGGTGGAACTGGGGGTACGGAGTGCTACGTATGTTGAATGAAAAGCTAGATATAAACCCAATAAAAAAATAGAATACATTTTCAAATGTTTTTTTTCACCCTTACTTACATAATTATATATAGTGTTGGTGTTTTATGGTTCACTATTTTATAAACAGATCCAATCAGTGCAATGTAGACTAGCTTCCTTGTGGTGCACCCCGGGCAACGTGACTTGTCACGGCTAAATAGTCTACCCATCTGGCTGCTGGACCTCACAAGGATTTCCCAGCAAGAAAAAGCAGCATGAATACCAAACCGCTATGCCATATGATTTTTAAAAAAATCCAATTAGTTTATTCAACAAACCATGGGCTAATAAGTTGTATAAGCCCAGCTAATAGCTTTCCCAAGGCCACTTACATACCTCACATGGATTTAACCCTACTGTTTTGTCACTGAAAATCAACGTTCTTGTTGCTGCTGCAGCATTGGTTCTTCACAGCTAATCATCTTGCAAAACCATCATAACCTGGTAAAGGTCTTTTCATTTAAAATAATTAGGTGCTGTAGAGTGTGTGTGAGTGTGCACATCTTTCTCTCTGTACATACACTGCACTACAGAATTCTGCTTGGGTTACAGACTACTATGAGACAATTTAATCCATTTCCTTTCTTTTGTCACCAAATGTGATCAATCCACAAATGACCTTGGATCTTTTCCTTCAACCCTTGGGTCCAGCTGTATTGAGGAGATCTGGCAGCTCAAGCTGATGGGGGATGAGATGGAGAAAAACGGAGAACCTAACACAAAGTTTCTCAATCTTGGCAACTTTTAATGAGTGGATTTCATTTCCCAGAATCTCCAGCCAGATGGCTGGCTGGAGAATTCTGGGAGTTAAAATCTACATGTCTTAAAGTTGCCAAGGTTGAGAAACACTGACTTAACACATCCATAAAACCTCTTTCTTTAATACAGGAGGAGGCTCTAACAAAGCAGGACCTTAACAGGCTGTCAGAGAAGAAGGAAAGAGAAGCATTCCTGCTTTCTATAGGCCTCATTCACAGGGGCTACTCTTTTGGGGGGTGGGCTCCATAACACCAAATGGAAGTAATATACTAGTATAGCCATAAAGCTCAGCTGCCATGGCTACAGTCCTGAAACTGAGCCATGCTGAATTCTTCCCTTCCTTTCCAGATCATGTTTCCCTTAGAAAAAGCAACTTGGGAAGCTTTTCCACTGCAGCAGGAAGTGCTTAACTCTCTCACTGCCTTTGTATGTACAAGAACCATTAAAAAAGACACAGAAGGTAGTGGTCAGCGATTAAGCCACAAAAACAGTATCCGAGTGAACAGAAGGAATAAGACAGTTTGCTGCTTTCTTTAAAAAAAAAAGCTTAATGATTTTCGCCCAGGGAAAATAATCAATTTGCACCCATAAGATTCTATCACAGTCTTCCCCAGCTGTGCTGCAACTCAGACGGATCACAGTCAGGCGGGCTGTACATGCCGGCTGTACATAACAAAGCTGCACTCAAACTCAAATGGAAGACGCTAGGTTAGTGAAGGCTGCTCTAAACAGATTCCTCAAATGTTACTGTAGTACAATCAAATTAACCTAATCTGGGGTTAATTAAAATGGCTCGGTTTGATACTGCAGTTCCAGAGTCAGACAATGAAGGGAACATTAAGACACAAGATGAAAATTTAAAAGATCTGGATTTCTTTGCTGTTCCAACACATTGATTTTGATGGTCTCTGAGCAAATAATAATAGAACAAACTCACAGACATGAAAAAACTATTTAAAAGGAGTGGCTTTACACCATAAAAGAATTGTAGGAACATAGTATTTTATGATGTCAATGACTGTTCTAGCACACGCAGACTTACAGCTGCTTCAGCCTCTCTTACCCTGTTTTGTCTTTCTTATGACCCCATTCATACAACATGTTGTGTTAGTTCAACATTTATTGTGCTTTGGGGGCCACATTCATCTCCAATTACTCCATTCCCCCCATAGCAGATACCACTTCTGCTGTGCACAAATCTCTTTCTACTGGTTTGTCACCTACCTTGGGAAAAATTAAAATGTGGAAACCCAGAATCGGAGCTGCAACATGTGAAGTAGGTCCCCACCTACCTCATGACCCCTCCACGTGCACACACAGAATTATACGAATGAATGTGAAAGAAGCTGACATCCAAGGGTGTTCACAGGTCAAGATGGCAACCACGACAGTGCAGCAAAGCTCCACCCAGTTTTTATGTGCATCATACAAGCATAAAATATCTGTAAGATTTCTGTCTGGTTGAACAATAGTGGCCTTTGGAAAACAGTAGACCCACAGATCTGGATTCAGGCCTTGTACCACATTCTGCCTGAGGTACGTTAATCCAAAGCAAGATGTTTTAGAATAAGGCAAAGCACATCATGAACAATCTGAATTTGGTTCTGACTCAAGCAACACTAAGTTTAACTATAGCATGGTTTATTATATTACACAACTGTGGCCTTTGACGTGTTAATGATAGAGCACTGTAACTTTGAATGCTGGGGCCAAATTACAGTGGAGATCTCTTGCCTTCATGTTGTCTTCTTGGGGAATTTAGCTGGCTGCTGAAAACAAAATGCTGAACTTAGCTGACTCTGGGTCTGACTGAGCATGACTCCTTTACACTCCTAACCTGAGATACGTAGTGGCGCGCTACGACCAGTTTAATCTAACGGTGGGACCACATATACCTCCCAACTCCCAACTAGTTTGGTCTAGTGGTTAAGACAAGAGGGTAGAAACCAGGAGACTGGGAGTTCTAGTCCCGCCTTAGACATGAAAGCCGGCTGGGTGACCTTGGGCCAGTCCCTCTCTCTCAGCCCAACTCACCTCACAGGGTGGTTGTTGTGGGGAAAAGAGGAGGAGGAAGGAGTAATAGGTATGTTCGCCACCTTGAGTTATTTATAAATAATAATAATAATAATAATAATAATAATAATGGTGGGATAGAAAATAAATAAAAAAAAAAACTCAGCAGGAGTCAGGGCAAAGCATCATAGAAAGCTAGAAGGAAACTTTACTGTGTTACTGCTGTTTACAGCAACTTTCAACTGTGTTGACTCTCACCAATCATTTCCCAGCTCTGATTTTAAAGAAGTGGTTCCAATATTAAGTGAAAATATAAAAATCAAAATGCTCACATCAAAATGTATGGTTAATTTTTGGGCCAGGCGGTGTAAACCTGGTAGGTAAGGAGAAGCATCACAGAGTTCAGGAGCAAACCATCTTAGCCTGTGTTCAGTGCTGATGGCTAAGAACATAATCCTAATAGATGCAGATCATCAGCAAATTTAAGATTAGTTTCATACCGACTTGTAGCATTACCTCATTCCAATCAATGCTGGGAAAGTGTATTAAATATATATTCTAAATATATATTTAATACACAAACTATAAATATAAAATATAAATATATATCTTAAAATATGTTGATTGTTAATATTAAACTGTGCTGAACTTATCAATTAATTAATATTACTTATTCATTTAATTAATAAATCTCACTTGTGATTCACTATTCTATATAATAGGCACCAGAAGTGATATTACAAACCAGACTTTTGCTAGACCTGGTGGATTGCCCCATAGAATACTGAGGGAATTGGCTGATGGTCTTTGGGAAATTTTGGAAGAAATGAAGTGCCAGATGACTGGGAGAAACCAAGTTCTTAGAAAGGGAAATAAGGTTTCAGCAAAATAGACATTGATACCTGGCAAGAAGCTTGAGGAGATGACTGATCAGTAAGCACTTTAAAAACAATATGGTAATTACCAGGATTTGGCAAGGATTAAGAACAAATCTTGCCAGTCTGATCTGATCTTATTTTTTTATTGGGTAATGCTACAGACATAATATCTTGAATTCAGAAAAGCATTTGACAAAGTACCCCAAGATATGCTGATTAACAAGAGAGTTAAATATGGGTTGGGTGGCATGATAATCAAGTGAATATAAGCTGAGCCTCACCAATAGCTCTCTCCAATGTGATGAGGAGACATCAAGTAAAGTGCTGCAACAATCGGCCCCTGGTCCTTTATTCTTCAGTATTTTCAGGAATGGAGGGAATGCTCATAAGAATTGCAGATGATACTAAATTGAATGGGATAGCTCAGACCCTAAACAATAGAAATAAAATCCTAAACTATCATGGTAAGTTAGAGAAATGGGCTAAAAGTAACAGAATGAAATTTAACAGAGGCAAGTGCAAAGTTCTTCACTAAGAAAACAAACATTAAATGCATAGTTATAGGGTGGGGGCTATGCTACCTAGCTTCATGGTGTTCCTTCATCACTGGAAGCATAATTTCCCAATCACAAGAAGTAGTTGCTCCAGTGTATCCTGTTCTGGTTCCATTGCACCTGGAGTACTGTTTCCAGTTCTGGGCACCACACTTTAAGAACAATTGCAGCAGGTTCAGTAGAAAGGAAATGAAGAAACATATAAAGTAAGTTGTATGAAAAAAAATTCAACTAGCTGAGTTGCTTCAAAGCTGACAGGTTGTTGCATAGAAGAAGTCATGACATGGAATAAGGAATTTAAGCTACAGGAAAGCAGATTGTAATGCATTGTAGAAAAAAACTTTCTAATAGTAAAAGCAGTTTGATGGTAGAACCTGTTACCCGAAGACATTTGCCTTGGATGCTTTAATTTGGATTCCTGCACTGAACAGGGGGTAGACACAGTGGCCCTTCACCTCTGTGTTTCCATTGATTGGGTGATGAGGTTTACACATTACATTAAGCTGGTAAACAAATCACAGTACAATGGATCCAAGTAGTGTTTGATAATTTTAGATATGCTGTTATCTGTGGTAACCCTTAATGGACTTCTGCTGATATCAGGGAGGCTTTATGGATTTGTTTATAGGTAAGAGATGGGATATGGGAAGAAGAGATTATTTGCTGTATTTTGAGAGAAAGTCATAAGTTACTAAAATTGTTTATACTTATAATGAAGGGGGAAATCATGGCAGAGAATCATGGCAGAGAAATTTACCATGGTATTAGTAACAAAAATGGCATCTAATTACTATTTGTATTAAGCTTTGCAACTATCTTTTAAAATGTAAATATATTTTTCCATAAAGAATTCAGTTACCACGGCAATAAAGGCAAAAGCTAACTCTAGTGGGCTTTTTCTCCTATAAAGGGCAACCCCTGCATATAAGAATAGTTTCTCTGTTAGAAACTGCTCTGTGAAAGATGTAATATATAACCCATAGGAACTTAAATTGCAAAACAAGTTTAACAACTTAAAAAACTTAAAAAGTAAAGCATAATTTGTTGTTGTTCCTCTCCTGAGCAGTCAGAAATATAATACCACCCCCACCACCCTTTACAGGTTCAGTTTCTATTGGGACACAGAACAAATATTGGATATTAGTGCTGCCTTTATGATAACCTGTAGACCAGTACAACTGGAACACAAAGCAAAAAAATGACAATGAATTCCAAAGAAAGTTCAATATTCACCGGCATCCAGGAATCCACCAGCCACTTCACAAGCCACCATCAAAGTTTATCTATCCTTTACTTCCCTGCTTATCAATCCCAGCAAATTGTGAAGTTCCGGTCTGGTTTCTGGTTCAGAGGACCCTAACACAAATGTCAGTTGTTGGGGAACAACAGCAGTCTATTGCCATTTTGTCTTGCTTATGGGTGATGGATCCCCATGACAAAAGAAATGTTGCCCCAGACCAGTCTTGGTCTGATCCAAGTAGATAAGGTTATTTTCCCAACACATTTGACCTTCTAATCTGCCTTCCAGCTCCTATTGCTTAATTTTTTTTCCATCATAAGCCTTGTGTGAAACTCTCTCTTACCAAATTGGCTTTGCCACATCTCTCAGACCAACCACATTGTCTAGCTATATACATGTGTGCTCTTTTTCCGTCCATATATAGGGAGGAGTAGGAACAAGCCAAGACCTTACTGCCAAAACACACATAGCTTTCATGCCTTGTTAGAGTCTCTCTGGGGTATTTTTAAAAATAAACATTCCTAGAGTAACATGGACTCCAGCTTACTTCATGAATTTGTGTAACTAAAAGGAAAAAGTTGGAGTGTCCACATTGGAGATCAAACACTTTGCACAATCTGTACAGTCAATTCTCTGTCTTCTCATATTATACAACAAATCCTATCATTTATAAACAAATGAAGATGGTTTACTGGAATATAAACAGCAAATATTCTACTGTCCCACCATGACAACAAGTTACTAACACATCGAGCTCTGACTAATTTAAGCACATGTAGGCACACACCTGCCCCACAGCATTCACAATCCAAAGTAGCTGCTGACAGGAAGACAAGAAAGAGATAATTGGGATCTGCTGACTCATCCTGGGGAGGGTTTAAAACCAGTAGCATAGGTGCTAAGATGGGATAACTGAAATAGGGCATACAAGTGCTAGAAAATCTGAAAACAGGCTATCTTTACACCTATAACTCCAAAGTGGGGTGCTAATTGTACTAAGATTATAGTAACATGAGATTAGATGTTATATTAGGTCAATAAGTCGATGTACTAGTTTTGGCTTAACTATGGTTTCATTTTTCCAAAGATGGTGTACCAACAATCCTAACAACTTTCTACTTGTTAGAACATCATAGTAACATATTGTTAAGATACTGGATTATGACTAGGAAAACCCAAATTCAAGGCTTCCCACAGGATTAGAACTTTGAGCCAGTCACTATCTCCCAGGCCAATCTATTTTATGTGGGCTTCAGTGTAAGGGTAAAATAGAAGAGTCTATATATACTGCGTTCAGCTCCCAGAGGAAAGGCTGGATGTAAATTTAATAAATAAAACGATTTTCTACCTTTGCAGATTACAACTTCATTCCATTTAAGAAAGTGACTGATTTTAATGCCAAACACACTTTTCCTCTTCCACTGTTTGTTTTTCTTTAACCAATATGCTTTAAAAATTATTTTGCAACCTTTGCATTCATCTATTAAAGAAATTGCCTTAATATGAATTTTCAGTTCTTATTTCATAAGTGTTACCTAGACAGTTGATATCTCATAATAATTTACCATATAGATAGGAGCATACATTTTCTGAAGTCATCAGATTTCCATCTCTAGAGCCCCTCACCCATAGAACTATTTGAAGTATCATTTGATGTGAGGGTTCTGTAGGACAATTATATGAAATCTACCTTCAGAAACAGCCTAGTGGAATTCATGGCATATCACACATTTGGCAGACTTTGGAATTCGAACCTTTTCTGGAAGCCTCAAGCTGCTTAGAGAATAATAGCGAATGCAGAGAAGCCCAAAGCAATTATCACAGGAGAAAGCACCATTATATTTTATAAAGGAAACCTTAATTTTAACACAGTCATGCACTGAAATCAACCTTCATTCTAAAACACTGTATTCTCAAATATCAACCTTCATACTATTTGTCTTCCACTCCATTATTATCTGAGTAGAGGTAAGTATTACAGCTGACAACGGGATTCCAAGACCCACCCACATAAATACTGAGATCCAGTGGTGATTCCTAGCTCGCATGACACAGTTAACCATAGTTAAACTCAATTACTCAATTTTCTGGCTTTCAAGTCTCACTGGTCTTTAAGCTAATTACCTGGGCTGGGTTCATACAAGTCAGTAGATTCACATGTAAGTGGCTATTGTATACTTCAGTGAGTTGTGCAAACACAGCCTTTGAGAAACAAGAAAGATACCACCTATTAAGTACCTCCCCTGAAGATCACTCCACATACTTTCTGAAGAAGAGGTTCTTATAAGGACCATAGAAAGAGGAGGTCCCTGTAAAACTGTTAGGAACGGGAGAGTCAAAATTATTGGCTCAGCTATGTGGCAACTCCTATCTGACCTTGGCTGATCTTGAAATTCCTAAACCAGATCAGGCCTGTTTAGTACTTTGATAGGTGACATGCGTAAGAAAATACTAGGGCCATAGCCTAGACTGAGATAAAAATCTCAGAGAGCCATGGCCACTGGGCATTACAAACACTGCATGGATGCATCCATAAGGTCACCTGGAGATGACCCTAACTCCAAAGAGACCTTCTCCTTTTACCTATGTTACCCTTCCTCCGTTATCATTAGCATCTTAGAACAGAATGACAGAAAAAGGAGAGAAGAGTTTAGAACAGCTTTTGGAGAAAAAGTACTCCTCAGCAAGACTCACCAGCACTTGGGAACGGAATTCATACTATCAGCCCGAATTTCAGGGAAGAACATAATGGTGTTCCAGGTCTCTGCTTATTCCACTCAGATTTGCCCAGTTCTTAGATTCCTCTCCCCCCTCCTCTTCACGTTTTTTCATCCCACTCCTGGGTATTTTCAGAATTCCTCCAACATTAAAGACTCAGCCCAGCATTCTGCAACGTACAGAAATGCCTTTCTGCCACAGGTCACTCTTACCTATCCGAAGTCATTTATCTGAAAGAAAGCAGCCTCTTCAACGCGTTTCCTGTAATCAGTGGGAAAGCGCTTGCCGGAAGCACGCAGGTCACTGTTACATAAAACCCGTCTTGCCTTGGTTTGATTGCCCATGCCAACTTCTCCGCTCTCTTTTCCCCACTCCCTCCTTCCCCCTCCCCATTTTTTGAGAAAAACCAGCCAATGGATGACGCCGGGCAAAGAACCCCCGAGGGAACCAAGTCTTGCGCGGAAGCGACGGCGATGCTTTGGATCCTTTGCAAACTGCGGTTAAGATATAATTTTAAGTGCAACGGCAAAGACAGCACAAAAGGGCAGTAAGCAAACGTATAATAACCACACCACTAAAGATTCGGATTAAACCCCTATAAAAAGGAATTTACCCTATTCGCGAGGAACCTACAAAGAGAAAAGGCTACGCTTGCGCAGAGCCTCGGCCTCTTACCTACCCGTTCTCTCCTCCCCAGCCAAAGCGAGGCGCGTGCGCACTGCTGCCAGTTGGGCGGACGGCGGAGGAAGGCCGGGGAGGGCAGGGGCCAATCCGTGGCGAGGGGGCGTGGCTCGCTCCCATTGTGAGGACTGAGGTGAGGGAGGGCGGGGCTCTGCTGTCTTCGGTGAAACGGAGGGAGTCATTCGCGGCCCGGCGGCGCGAGGAGTCGGAGGGCGAGCGCGGAGGGCGGGCCCCACTGAGGCCCGTCGCGGCTAGTGCGCACTCTGGGGGCGGTGGCAGGATCCAAGGCCCAGCCCTTCGAGAGACAACATGGTGTCGTGCATCATTTCCCGAGTCGTCGTGTAAGTAGGGGGAGGGGGTGGGCGCCGGAGTGGCAGCGCCCGCTTTGGGCCGATCTCGCGAGGGGAAGGAGGGCGGGCCGGCCGAGCCTCGTTCTTCTGGGCACCTTCATTCCGCCGGAATGGCTCTCGGGGCTTCCCGGGACAGTGAGGGAGCCGGCGGCCACTCCCAAGCATCCCTCCCTGGGCGAGGACCGCCGGTGGCAAGGCTGTCCGGAGCCTCTGCTTGGCTGCTGCTCCCGCCGGCGTCTGGAGGCGGTACCCCTTCCGCCTTGCCCTTGGGGGAAAGACCCCGCGAGGGCCTGTGCGTGGATGGAGGCCGAAAGGGAGGCTTCTTCTCTCGTGGATGGGCTTCCCTGCGTAAAGCCTCCCTCGAGTGAGCCCCCCGCGTATTTTTCTTAGCAACGGTGCACAAGAGGGCCTGCCGTTGCCTTCCTCTGACCTTTGTGTTTTGGCTGACCAGTCTACGCAGTTTGGCATAATGGTTAAGGTGCTAAAACAGGAGGCGGTGAGTTCTATGCCTGCCTTAGGCATACAAGCCAGCTGGGTGAGCTTGGGCCTATCACTCTCCCTCAGCCCAGCCCACCTCACAGGGTGGTTGCTATGGGGAGAAAGAAGAGGTGGGAGCACTATGTACACTGCCTTGAATTGTACAAAATAAAGGCAAGATATAAATCTAGTAATAATATTATTCCATAGCTGTGGGACTTCCTGGTGGCCTCCTATCCAAGGAGTAACCAGATCTAGCCCCATTTAGCTTTTTCTGAGATGAGCCAAGGTCAGCTAGCTGTTGTCATTCTTCCTTTTGCTTTAAACTAAATACTGTGTTTTTATACTTCTTTTCTACAACTAGGTGTTAGGGAACACTCTGGAGTATGGGTAACTTTAAGTCTTGACCAGACTTGCACAACCTGTAGACGGGAAAGGGCCATGTTGATACATGAAAAATCATAATGAGCTGCAAAGGAATGCTTGGCACACTGACTAGCTCATTGTTGGCTAGCATAGCAGTGGCAGTGCCAGATCTGGCAGTGGGTGATGAGGGTTGGAGGTGCTCAGGAGCACATCTTTGGGGGAAGTCGCAAATTTATTACTTTTTTAAAAAAGCTGGTGGGCCACACAAGGCTCCTTGGTGGGCCCCATGCTGTGCAGGACTGGTCTAGACTATACTGTTGAAAGCAGATTTTAGGCTGAACATAAGTGTGCTGTAAATCCAATTAATATGTGCCAGTGAGATGTGAAAGTAGGAGAATAGGCTTGAATTCATAAGGATGCTGCAGTAATTACATAGATCCACAGCTTTATGAAAACTTTATTAGCAGGATAATGATGGGGATGTTAAGAACTTGGCAATAGCAGGTCTTGATTCTCTGAATCTTCTGTGTTTTTTCCTATTATCTTAACTTGTATATATGTTTAAAGTATATAAAAGTGGATGGTAATTAACTGTCATAGGTGAAAAATCATTTTCTAAATATATTGTTGTCCCCTGACGAATCTTGGAATATCTGAAGTAATAATATGACAGCCTCTGGAATTTATTCTGTGATTTAAAAAACTGAAGCACCCAGAAATTGAAACCCTGTGCAAACTAAACAGTGGTTTTAATTCTTGGTATTGAATTCTGATGTTAAAACTATCATCACTTAAATGGTGAATACATGGTCTAGCAACCATGGCACTCTGATTGGCTGTGGCATTTATTCTGCATTTACTGCAGAGAAATCAGGCCTTTTAAAGTGCTTGTGTTCTTATATGCGCAATTTTACACTGAAGCAGCATCAAAAAGAATCTTTAAAAAAAACCTCAGGTATTATTTTGTACTAATTGCAAAGGTTATGTGATTCATGTGAAAGCAACTTCTACTAGAAGTGAAGAAGCTTCCTCTGTTATACGCAGGGCATTTTGAGCATCAGTGTTATATGTAATTAAATGGTAAGTTCCTGTTCCTTGAAAGCATATCCGCAAGTAATAGGCATGTTTCAGACATTTGGAATTCTGTAGTGATGAATGCAAGATGATTAAGAATTAAGAATTAAATTAAGAATATGATGCATACAGAAATTTGTACATTTTTCCAGTTTGGAACTCAGGCCTCAAAAGGTTTTTGATTTAGCCTACTGGTGATAGAAGTTCAACAGGTGAACAAATACTCTGACACCTCTAACTTCTCAGTTTATCATTGTTGTTTTGTCTGCTTTCAACAATCATGGATTATTCTAAGAAGCTTTCTGAGCATGTGAAAATAAAAATTATTTCATTCTTAGAAAACAGGAAGAGGCATGAAAAACATCTCTAAATGTTTCCAGCCAATTTCTGTTGGGAAACTTCCAATTTCTGTTGGGAGAAACTTTGTTAATAAATGGAAGTTATATGGAACTGTTGAAGTCAAGGTGATATCTGGAAGACCAAGAAAAATCTTGGTCAGGTCTGGTCAGATCTGCAAAACAGAACCCACAGATCATAACCCAACCCACAACCTGCTGAAAAGTTCGGCTGACACTGCTGTAGTTTTCCACAGGTCCATAGTACATCATTGTTTACAGAACAGTAGTCTACGTGGGAGCCTTGTCTAAAGGAAACCTTTTCTCCAACTTTCTCACAAAAGTCTAAACTATGTAAAAGAAAATCCTGATAAGCCTGGAACATTTTGAAATAAAGTACTTTGGTCTGATGAAACCAAAATTGAACTATTTGGCCATAATCTTTTCTCCAAATATATATTTGGAGAAAAAAGAGTAAAGTGCAGCCATTAAGCTCAGAGTCCCAAATGTGTATAAAGGAAGAGGTTGGCCCCCTGCCAAGAGATCGTAAAACCGGCCATGAATCTATGGGTAAAGGACAACTAAGATATGGAAATGGTATTCCATTTGGAGCAGCTAATGCACCAGATTAGCAAATAACCATATCTAGGCTGCTGTGAAAAGTTGAGACTGGCCAAAGAATCGATTAGAGAACAAAGCATACATTTTTATGCCAAGATTGGACATCCGAATAGCTGTTTGGAATGCACTGGACACCATGTCAGTTAAAAGGAAACTATTGTAACAATCACATTACAAAATGTCACTACAGTAGCAGCGCCGACTGGACTGGGACTAACTGGATTAGGGACCAAAACCATTCAAGAACCAGACAGCAATGAAGGAATAACACTGCTTTACTCTGGTGATGAAAATGCACAGAGGGCGTCAGCTTAGCCTTAGAGAACAGAGCAACCAAAACTGTGCTGGCATTTGACAGTTGTAGGGAACATTCGAACACACATAACCTCCATTTGTGCCCCTACTGAAATTAGCCCAGGTGGTGTGAAAGATATTCCCAGGTGGTGTGAAAGATATTTATACCCATCAAAATGCTTTCAATTGTATACCCAGACGGGATTTAATCATAATAGCTGGTGACCGGTGCCCATATGGGAGCAGCTAGGATAAGCTGGGAAGGAACCCTTGGGAAATTTGGACTGGATGAAGAAATGAAAATGGTGTCAGATGTTTAATTTGTAGTGGTCAGTGACTTGTTAGTGGGAAGCAGCCTTTTTTACTGCTCCTGAAAGCACCAGCTCATGGGGTGGGGGCAAATAGCAAGGATACATCTGTCCTGGACTACAGTCTAGGCAATACCCACTTCCAGTCTATCAAATATGTATGTGCAATGTGAGGTGCTGATTATGCAAAAATTCAACTTAAATTCCAACACGTAAAACATCAGTTTCATTACTAAAGTGGAACTGGTAAAAACTGGCTGAACTAGTAAATAAACAGAAATTCCTAACAGTATTAGCAAACCTGATACTGCTGATGAAACGGACATGGAAAAAACCCAAGTCTCTGATGATGTCTATGATAGTGCCAAAAGCCTGTGTCCAACCATATAAACACCAAACACAAATATGGATTTCAGATGAGTGCCTAGACTTAGTTGACTAATGCAGATTACTGATTTTTTTCTAACAATGCACAGTTGAGTTGACTTTGCAGTTTGACATTGACTGAAAGCAGAGTGTCAAGGAACACCCTGGTACTGGAAGAGGTTGCACAAAAACACAAGTACCGTACATTCTTCACCATGCTCAGACACATAAGTGGAAGGACTAAATCAACAAATGATGAAACATATAAGGCTGAGGGGACACTTGTATAATGTTCAAACAAGTGGCTTTAGAGATGGGAGAACTTTTCAAGCAAGTATACCACTGTGAAGTGTTCCAGGGACAACTAGCACATCCACCACTAAGAGAAGCTCCAGAAAATCAGGCTTTGGAAGCTGAGCCTACAGTAGATGTAAGAGTGGCAAGAAAACTACTGAAAAATGGTAAAGCAGCTGGAGCGCTTTACTGAAAAATGGGAGCTCCTGAAAAATGAAAATCACAACTGAGATGTTCAAAACTGATGGCGTTCTCAGTCACAACTCATTTGGCACTTAGAGAAGGTCCCCATCAATAGAAACCAAAAATTATAATCTGTGGTTTGGGGGAAAAAAATGCAGCATCTGCAAATGCTAATAGAGCATATGTCTCCCCTCAATCATTGGAAAGGTCCTCATGAAAATCATCTATCTATAAGACCAGAAACAGCAGGATCAGACAACTAGAGCTGATTTCTGCCCAAACTGAGAATGATGTTACCAGATTTTCACCATCACACAACTCACGGAAGAAGAAATTCAGTATGGTAAATATTCATTGACTTTTGAACATCCTTTGAAAGTGTTTACTGGATAGAGTTATGGAAATCAGTGAAAATTGAACACATGCTCACAAAAATCATTTTGCCTACTGCAAGAAAGTTACATCAATTCTAGCAGCTGCATATGCATCCAAAATGAACTTTCAGAGAAATCACCAGTCAAAACTGGAGTTAGGCAAGGCTGTGTGATCTCTTCCCTGCTATTCAGTGTCATAGCTGATGCTATGATAAGGAATGGTTTTGATGGCAGGCAAGGGGTATATATGAATCCCACTACATGTCTGACTTCGTGTTTGCTGCTAACAGTTGCCATATTTGCAGGCAGTGACACAGAAGTCACAGACATCTTGTATGACATCATAAACTTCCCATTTCATATGTCTTGAAAATTCTGACAAAACAATGGTTTTGACAACCAATGGATCATACTCTGCTGTCTGTTTCAGTGGAGTCCAAACAGAGTAGATTAACCAGTTCAGATATTTTGGGTTGTTGGTGGAAGAATAGGAGCCTATTATGAGGACTATTTTAGCCATCTGTCAGACGAAGTTGCTTGGATTTTCTTGGAATTAGATACCAGCTGTGCAGGTCCTATGGAGTTGGTTGAGGCATGGTCTTACTTGGGAAGAGTTTGAGTTTATTAATCCTGATGAATTAAATAGGATCCTCAGGTCTGTGAGTTTGGCTACCTGTGTTCGCATCCCTCCTGATTAGTCAGAGCCTCCTAATAGATGACATGTGGCTGGATCCATGTGGTGAGTGTTTTGAGAGAGGAGGTGGTTCCATCAGCTCTGAAAAAGGTAGTAGTCTGCTCCCTCCTCAAGCTATTGCTAGATCAAACAGATCTGACCAACTTCTCTCCAGTCTCTAATCACTCTTTCTTGGTGAAGGTGGTTGAAAAGATGGTTAGTCAGCAGCTCCAAAGGGCCCTGAAAAGAGAAATTATCTTGACGCTTTTCAGTCAGATTTCAGGCCTGGTTGTAGTACTGAAATGGGATTGATTACGCGTGTGAATGATTTCTTTTGGGACTGGATGGGGATGGTGTATCTCTCCTGGTGTTCTCTTGATTTCTCAGTGGCCTTTAATATCATCATGTGATAGTAGTGATGGAAGTGATAATACCACTCTCTACTTCACTGGTGAGGCCACAGTTGGAATGCTGCATCCAATTCTGGTCACCACAATACAAAAAAAGTGCTGAGGCCCTAGAAGGGGTACAGAGAAGAGCAACAAAATTGATAAGGGGTCTGGAGGCTAAATCCTATGAAGAACAGCTAAAGGAACTAGGTATGTTTAGCTTAACAAACAGAAGACTGAGGGGAGACATGATAGCAGTCTTCCAAAACTTGAAGGGCTGCTACAGGGAAGAGGGCATTGATTTATTCTCCATAGCACCTGAGGGTAGGACAAGAAGCAATGGGTGGAATCTCATCAGAGGGAGATCCAACCTGGAAACAAGGAGGAATTTTCTGACAGTGAGAACTATTAAGCAGTGGAACAGCTTGCCTCCTAGAATTGTGGGTGCTCCATCACTGGAGCTTTTCAAAAAAAGATTGTACAACCATTTATCCAAGATGGTATGAGGATTCCTGCCTTGGGGGGGTTGGACTAGAAGACCTCTGAGGTCCCTTCCAACCCTATGATTTTATGATCATGGTATCCTTCTGGACCAGCTTGTAGGGCTGGAAATGTGGGGCACTGTTTTGTGGTGCTCCACCTCTTTACTTCAAGGTTGGTTCCAATCATTGTTGGGGAGAAAAGTTGAGCCCTATGCCCCTGCTTTGCAGAGTACCACAGGGCCCTACTGTCTCCCACTCCTTTTTAACATCCACATGAAACTGATGCAGAATCCAGTGTGTAAACATCTTAGGTAGAGATCTCAGTTTCTTCAAAGAGATCATACCAAATTGTCCTAGAAGTCAAAAACAACAGCAATAGTGGGAGGGATAGGAAAGATTTTAGAAAATTTGTTAAGGATAGGCTCAGATGAATGCTAGGAAAATTTTAGTCTGAGAGAAAGCTATTGAGAGACTATTTAGCTGTGGAAGACTGTCTTAAATATTAGTAGTTTTAACTTTGGATAATTAAGAATTGTACGCTTAGATAATTCCATCCTACCATCTAAAAAACCAATATTTTATTTCTTTATAAAGTTAGGGAAGAAGCAGAAATTATTGTTCAGTTGCTGGAAAAACCAGTATTCCTCATTGTAGTTCCTATATTAAGAAGAAAGTTAGCTAGAGACAATGACAAATTAACCAAGTACAATGGATCTTTGAAATCTGGCTGAGGGTAGGTGACTGGCAAAGGAATTGTGCCATTTCTCATTTTTCACCCCCAGCCCCTCCCCAGTACATCTGTAGCTAGGGAATATATCCAGATATGACCATCTATTGGTACCACCATTTCATTGCTACATTTGTGAGTCTGAATCTTCACTCACCTGTCCCAGCCCCAGTAGAGCAAACTTGTTTATAGAATAATATTCCTTGTTCTCAGTTGTTCAGCTGGAGTCAGTATGCTTTTCTACCCTGTAGGGCAGAGTTTCTCAACCAGGGTTCCGTGGCAGGTCACTAGGGGTTCCCTGGGAGATCATGATGTATTTAAATTATTTCAAATTTGGGCAACTTCACATTAAAAGAGGTAAGTTTCATTCTTTATTTTTAGTTGAAGAACACTGTTGATGCGTATGTACAGGCCTACCCATGAAACAAATATAATAATTTTGTAACTTCTGGCCTATATTTGAGCCTGAATGTTCAGGGGTTCCCCAAGGCCTGAAAAATATTTCAAGGGTTCCTCCAGGGTCAAAAAGTTGAGAAAGGCTGGTGTAGGCTGTCATATCATGTCTTGGCCTTTTGTTTAAGATCAAGTGTAGTATATTCACCCCTTTCCTTATATGCATGCTGTTTTGATATGTGACTCTTAGAATATAGATCCCCGATAAATTCTTAGCTAGTATCTATCTATCTATCTATCTATCTATCTATCTATCTATCTATCTATCTATCTATCTATCTATCTATCTATCTATCTTATCCCTGCCCATCTCCCCCCATTGGAGGCCTCTGGGCGGTATTGATGCTATTTAACAATTATGTTAAAATCAGTTGATACTCACTGAATGGTGGTCTGTTTTTTAAATAAGTAAATATATTCAATATTTTAATATACTTTTGAATAATTTTGAATAAATATATTCAATATTCAAAAAATAAATATATTCAATTGAAGCCTGGAGTAGGTTTCTTTTTTATGCTTTGAGGGAGATAGGTTTTACTAATACCTAGAACACTTTGTGCATTCTACCATTTTTTTATGGAAATCAAAGGAAGCAGCAGAAGACAGGCCTATTCCACCATACAGGACAATATGCTTTTATCTCATTCAGACACAAAGAGCTAGTGAGGCACTCTGTTGTGTGCCACCCAGACAGAATGTCATAGCAAAGAAGAGACAAACCTGTTGATCAGGAAAGAAGCAGCTGCAGGGAACTTCCTTTATCTTCCAGCTAAACAGAACATTTAATTTCTGTCAATAAACATTCAGAAGTGCTGAGACACTTATATACAATTGCTTAAGATTTTTCCCTCAACAGATTCTGAATGAAGAAAGAATGATAGGAATCACTCAGAAAAGTGTGTGGTAACATTGTTTTGCCTGTTTATTGGGAAACATAAAATTCTGATAACTGTCATTGAATAAATAGTTAAATACTGATATCTGTTAGGATTAGTTAGTAGTTTGTATGTTAACCTGGTTCTCAACAATGGCATGCTTCAGACAAAAGATATTATGAAAATGGTTAGGAAGAAGTTTCAAATATTTATTTTAATTGGTCACTTGTTTAAAAAAATGTGCATATTGCTTCCAAGAAAAGTGGGAACGTAGCATGGAGTAGGGCGCTAAATTTAATCACTCAGAGAGAGATACATTACTTGACCCATTTTTCATTAAGAATTGACTGAGAAACATTATTTTGCAGCTACATCTAGGTTGGCCTGAAGAAATGCTTAGGTGCTTCCACTAATTTGCCCTGGTGCTAGAGAATTGAAAGGCAGCCTCCAAAGGGGTTGGGGAATCAAAGGCAATCGGTTACTGTTCAAAGAACAACTGTTCCATGGCAGGGTTTTGTTTTCACTAGTTAATCAGATTGTTTTAGCCTCAGACTGATTTTCTTCCATTTCCTTTTCATTGTATTTTTTAAAAAATGTGTAAGCTTGAGGTTAGAGTTTGCTTTCCCTAGCTGATATAAACTTTTTGGAGAAAAGTGATGAAAAATAGAGCGAAAAATACAATTAAAAATTTTTGGTTCTCTGGTGCTCAGGCTAAGAATTTTTTATATTTTATAAATAAATACAGGCTCTACTTCTAAAGTATAACACAGAAGTGTTCTACTGTTAGTCCTACTTCATAGGATTTGTAGTGCAGATTAGAGCTATGCAATAGTTTGGATCTGGTTTGGAGGAGGTGGTTTAAAACGTACAGGATTGTAAATGCAGCAGCTTTCTGTGACCCATTAAATTAGCCAGTTTTGGATAAAAGATGTGTTTAATGAGTTATAGGCAGCTGTTGTGCTTGTGCTCGTTTGTGTTCCAGAGCATCACTTCCAAACTGAACTGGAACCATTACACAGCTCTAGCATAGGTGCCTGTTTTCACTGGGATGGAAAGGAGAAATAGATGGAATTAGTATTAAGGAATTATGATTAAGTCAACAAAGTTTAGCATGGAGAACTATAGGCAAAATGGATTAAAGACACATTTATGAGTTTCAAATTCTATAATTCTTTAAAAAAATGTTCCTTGGGAACATAAGGTACTGATATACAGTCAGCTTTCTAATATGTTTTAAACTGGACTGTACCATGATAAAAATAGTTTGCACCTCTGTTTATTATGGAAAGAATTGCCAACTTGCATGTTCGGTAAGTATTTTGCAATATCAAGGATAAGGGAAAAAGAATATTCAATAGTATATATATATATTTAACCAGTTTTTAAATTGCAGATAAGTATTTCCATAGTGTGAGCTACTCTGGTATAATGGTTAATTGTACTAGGCTAGAAATCAGGAGATGGTGAGTTCTAGTCCTGTCTTAAGCATGAAGACAGCTTGGGATTTTGGGCCAGCCACCACTGTTTCTCAGCCCTAGGAAGAAGGCGACAACAGCAAATCTCTCCCTCTCTCTCTCTCTCCCTCTCCCTCTCCCTCTATCAAATTTATATAGCCGTCCATCTCACAACAAGTGACTCTGGGTGGCATACAACAAAGCCAAAAAACAGTTAATTATTAAATACTAAACAATTATTATTATTATTATTATTATAACATTAAAAAACTATAAAAACAAAACTAGTATAAGCGTGATCCGTCACATAGGCAGAATCACCAATTTCTTCATATTTGCTAGCAATGAACATGGCTGTTACACCAACCAGGTGTAGCATGCTCTTAGCTACGTTTGTTATTCTGCAGAAAACGATCAGTTATGGCAACAGTCATGTACATGGTCTCTTGCAAGAGTTTGAATTTCATCTGAACTTGCACAAGCTAGTCAATTAGGATGGCCCACATATATCCAGTAATCTCCTGCCCTGCCAAGTAGTTTGCTCTCACTTATTGCTGACCATCAAGAACTTACAAGTAATTGTAGATGTCCTTCACATATTCACTGAAGAGGCTTGGATCAGAAACGTCTTTACATCTTTCACTTCAAGCAGTTCATCTGAGAAAGCCTGGCATAATATGTCCTGTGCTGGAGCACAACCAGATGTTTCCATGGGGCTTGGGGATGGAAGCTCCAACTTAATAGGTTCTGGAATTGGCTTTTCTTCTTTCACAGGTTCATTTAGTTTTTCAGTAGGTCTTGCCATTTTCCAAGTAGTCACTTTGTCCACAGCTGTAGGTTTCAACATTTCCTTTGGCTCACAAGTTTTGTTACCAGTGTCTCCTAAGGCAGTCCTAGGCCTCAAAGCAGGCCTGGCAGTGGCAAACCCCCCCCCCCTTACTGAGGGTCACTGCAGGTTTAGTTTTGTTCTCAGCATTGACCTTTGTGTTCCGGGTGACCTGCAAAGCCGTGGCCTAGGCTGGATTCCTAGATCCTCGTGACTGGCCTGCTCCAAATTGCTCCCTTTCTTGCCCAAGACCAAGAGACAGCTGATTTCTGCTACACATGAAAGTGATTGTCTGAAAAAAATGTTGCCAAAAAACCTGCATGGACTTGTGCAGTCAGTCACCAGGAGTCAAGGCTGAATCAAAGGCAGAAAAAAAAAGGTTCCTTGGAAGAGGAGTGAACTTCTTTAAAGTGAGCTGTTAAAATAGTTTCAAGATTTTAAAATATTTAAAAGCAGGCCCAAACAATTTGCCAGGGGAAATTATTCTATTGAACCATGAAAATGTTCTGTTTATTTTGGTAAATGCTGATTATATTGATTGGCAGTACCAATACCTGATCAGTTCTTGGAAGATCAAAGGATGCTGTTAATAATTTAGGCAGCAAGTTATAATAAGATACTGCTGAAGAATATAAGTATCCCATTGCTATGATTATTCAGAAGACATTATTCAGAAGCTTTTAATTCATGAGATATTTCCAAAATGTTTACATAATTCTGTATCCCAGTAGAGTAGCAGTAAAGTAAATACAAAGTGCAGATATGAGCATCTTTCCTATGCTTATATATAGAATGCTCATTTGCAGATTCTGTGTGTTCTGCTTCACTTTTAGCAGGATCCTTTTTGTCAGATGTTCAGAATTGGATGATGTAACTCAAGGATTTGCTTTGTTAAAGTTCATGTTGAATTCTGGCTTGTATCAATCACACTTGGAAGACATTTTCCCCTGAAGTTATGAAGGATAGTAAGCGTTTGTATGTAAACCACACAACGTCTACTTTCATCAGTTTACAAATGGAAAAAGATCTATTCATGGCTGTCCTGTGTACAACTCACATTGGCCTTGTTTAATTAAGCCACAGATACATCTAATGATATAATTATGGCTTCCTGTTAATAGTAAATAAGTTTAAGAGATTTATAAAAAAAGTGAGGCATTGTTTTGAATTCAGTCTTTTAAACTATTAAAAGTAGAAGTGCAAGCGGAAAATATAGTAAAATGTAGAATTGTGTTACATGCTAAAGTTGAGGCTGGTTGTGTATTAGAATTTTGCTTGTTTATAGTACCGTTCGTGTCACCTCTTTATTATGTAATGTTTGTAGTTCATTTGCTTTTACTGTGCAATTGCAGTATTCAGTGGTAAAAATATTTACAACTTCTTTCTCACAGTGAATTCTAACACAACTCAGTAAACAAATTAGAAATTGATAAATTATTCAAGTATTGAAGGTTGGACTGTGGTCCTCCAGAATCAAGATGCTGAAAGTTATATCTTGTAACCAAAATATTTTCTATTATCTCAGTTACTCTCTAGAAATAAATATGCAGTCATACTGTCTTTTCAGTGATTGATATTCAATAGCCACTGAAATATTTGCATTTGACCTGTGGTCATAATTTATGGAAGATCCTGAAAACAGTTTACTGCTATTTTCCTCTTAACGTTTTAAAAAAAGCAAATGTAGACATTACAGTGTAACTATGTTGCCCTCCAGTACAGAAATAGTTGTATCTTTATCAGCACTGGCCTTTCTCAGAAAAATCTCATGTGAAAATTCTGTAAATAAATTCCTTCTCAACCTGTACTAAATTAAAACAAAAATAAAGCAGCAAACAGTAAGCAGGTAATTTTTAGCTCAGAGTAACAGAGGAGTAAACTATTTCTAAATGTAGGCACAAGTACATGCTTGTTTAGAATTTGGTAAGCAACCTAGGCTGGGATCTTAATCTATATAAAAATAGTCAGAACAGTATTAACTACTTGGCCTTAGTCCTTAAAACAATTCACAGTTAATGCATTTGTGAAATAAAATGGATGCTTACTGCATGTTTTCTCCTCACACCTTACTGTTTCAAACACTAGCATACTGGAAACATGCTTCTTCATTAAGTCTTACATTCTTCTTAGTTTGAAGAATAGAATCTGATTTCATTGATGGGCAATATGAATTGGCACCAAAGGTTGCATTAAAACTGAAGAAAAATAGTATTTGGGAAAGACCTTAAATTCTACTGTTCACAAAATGCCTAACCAGTCTTAGCTTACTGAACTCTCATACTCTGATTCAGTTTTTACTTGGATAAACTTTGCTTCTTGAAATTTTCTGACTTAATTAGAAGCTTAGGGGCTATTCACCGTCTCCCTGGAGACTTCTGGGCCCTGATCTGGAGCTCTTTCCCTCATCTTTCTTCTGCAGAGAAACCAGCTTTGCTCTGTTTACCAATTTAGCCTCTCATAGACCTGGAGAAATGCCATCCATTTTTTGGAACTAGCCTTCCTCTGTTGACTTCCAGGAGTCTTCTGAGATACTGACCCAGGGCTCTCTCCCTCACCTCCATTCTTGGTTCACCTTTTTGGCAATATGTTCTAGCAATCTTATCTCAATAAAAGGGTTTTTAAAACAGGAAGGGTTGAGGTTGGTAAAAACTCCCTTTGGGCTTGTCCAGGCAAGCTTCCCTACCACCACACCCATTCTTCAGTGTGGGATAACAAAAATAACTAAATTTTTGTTCTTTCTAACCTGAAGGGGGGGGGCTTTGGGGTTATCTGTTTGTTATTTATTTGATTGATTTGTATAACCACCCAACTTGTAAATTGTTCTATTTACATAGGATTTAGAACAGTGCAATTCACAAAGTAGTGGAGTTACATGGACATGCCATGGTGAGTGCATGACTATCTGCATCACTGCATCTGGGCAATTGTGGCTTCTGGTTGGCTTCAAGGGCAGCCCCACATGGAGTATTATGCATTAGTCCAAATGGGTGGTGGCCAGGGCATAGGTGATTGTGAGCAGGTTTTCTTAATCCAGGAATGGGCATAATTGATGCGCAAGATGAAGCTCTGCAAAGGTTCTGCTAGCAACAGTTGGCACCTGCTTCTCATGCAGGAGCTGTTAGCCAAGAAGAACCCCCAAATTGTGAATCTGTTCTGTCTGAGTGGAACCCTATCCAGAACTAAAGGTGGAAGGTCCAGAGGATCATAAAACCCACAGCCACTTGGTCTGGCTTGGGTTAACATGAAGCATATTCTTTTCCATCTGGATGCTGGCAGCATCAAGACAATGGAAGAACCTTTTCAGCATTGCTTGGTCAGTCTGGGGTACAGATGTATAGCATACTAATGGTATTTAATCCTGTGCTGAAGGATGATCTCATCCAGTAGCTTCATGGCAATGTTAAATAGGAACAGAAAGCCCTGATGGACCTCATATAATGGAGGTCTAGACATCTCTCCCCCACCAAAACTGACTGAAACTGGCTGCAGAAGGAGAACCACAGCAACACCATAGCCCCATTCCTAACCTTCAGAGCCGGTCCAAAAGGGTACCATGATAAATAATATTGAAAGCCATTGAGAGATTAAGGAAGACCAGGATGGGTGCATTACCTCCATCTCGGTGCTGCTCAAGGTCATTTATAAGTACAGTCAATGCCATCTCAGTGTTATATCTCAGCCTGAAACCTGACTGAAAGAGATCTAGATAGTCTGTTTCCTCCAGGGTCATCTGGAGCTTTAGACCAACTATCTGCTCAAAACCTTCCCTAAAAAAGGAAGGTTGGAGACTGAAGAAAAATTGTCCAGCTGGATCCAGGGATGATTTTCTGAGGGGAGCCAGTGGAATCATACCCTCCCTCAACACTGCCTAGATTCACCCCCACATAATTTCCTGGGGGCCTTGACAGACTAAGAAGGACATGGATTTTATTTATAGACCCAAGGATACTGTTTACTTTCTCAGGAGCAATAGGCTTGAATGCTTCCTACATAACCATGTCAGGCAGTGCCTCTGTGAACCCTACAGGACTACACAGCTGGTGTCCAACTCAGAGTGGATCTAAACAACTATCTGACAGATGCCTCAAATAGTCTCCACAGCAGCCCTGCAGATGTTCCTCTGGTCCCTTGTTACCCATGAGGGACTAGGTCAGTTTGAACAAATCAGCTACCTGCAGTTGTGATAAGAACGTAAAAATAATTATGTTTTGTTGCTCTTATTGGCATGAGTAAGCTTTAATGAAGGTTTTTCTTTATGCTTGATTGGATTTGTTCTTTGTTTTCCTCCAGTGGTGCTCTAGGTGTGTCTTCTGCCACTTTGTCTCTTGGAGTTTTTCTGGGATTTCTGAGGGAGAGGGAGAGTCCATATAGGTGTGATTCTTTCTAAGGCTGTCACTCCCACCTTGTTCCAAGCAGTGAACCATACATCAGAGCCTCAGGAACAACCTCTAATTCAACAACCTCAAATTCCCTCTGAAGCCCAACACGCTCCATAAGGCACCTGAGCAAACCAAATGAACAGGTCCTTTTTCCCTGTGGCAGGGAGCAGCTGCAAAGAATTCTAAGGCTACTTGGGAGTAATTTGACCATGACAAAGAACTACTGGTAACATTCTCCAACTCTAGATCATGTTACCACTGCTCCAAGACAAATAGCAGATCTGACTTGTGACCTCCACTGTGAGGTGGGCTCTCAATAATCTGATCAGGCTCCAGTTGTCATGGTGACTGTTAACTCCCAGGCCACCTTCAACCCTGCATCCAGTGAAGGCAGATTAAAGTCCCCTAGTACTCAGGCATTCATGCTGAAAGTGCATAAAGTTCAAACTTTCACGAGACAGAAAATTGATCAACAAATTAGTTGATAGCACACTAAATTACCACCATCAACCCCCTCCACTCCAACACCTCCAATTAAGATGTGGGAGAAAGAACAGTTTATACTGTATTGGTTGTCTTGTAGAGAAAGTCACAAAATTGATCTTGTTATTGTATAAACCAAGAATTTGGCACGTTCTTATGGAGGAGCAGAGAAACCGCTTAAAACTGCTATTTGGCCTGATTGAAAAAAGATGTTGCTTCTTGTGTTACAGTTTTTATTTTTTCTCTTAGAAAGGTTATATTGCTGTATGGTATTGTTACAGGCAATGTAAAATTTAGTTGTGCTTCTAGATGGCTAATGTGGGTAGGGCAAGGTGTCAGAACAAGTTGGAGATTAATGTAAATAGGTTATGACTTTATTATTTTACACTCAGTCTACCTTTAATAACTTATTGTATACGTTTGCTCTAAACCTGTTTTTCTACAGTCATAGAAGCCTTAGGAAATACTTGAAAGAGCTGGACTGCTGCCAACTTCTGTTTTGAATTGAGAACAACCATCTGGTGATTTAAAGCATAGTTCACCAGGCTACCATGGAAACCAAGTGTTAAATAGAAGCTAGCTATTTAAGTTTAGAAAAACAAAATCCTCGTGGAAAGACTATAACGTTTCATAATCCTGAAGTGCTGGTAAAATGCACAGACTAAAATAGCAAGTTCCATTGTTTTAGAGTCACATAGCATGAATTATAATAGATTGTCAGCTGGGTATGTTTTCCTGTTAAGAGAGAATAATGATGTACATTTTCTTATGGATATATTTTTCATCTTCACTGCATGATGTTGGGTACTGTAATGGTAGAATCAAGCCAAAGGAGCTTTTTGTCCAACACAGAAGGAGAAATATAAGTTCTAGTTTAGGGCAGGAATGGGAGGTTGGTTGAAAAACAGCCCAATATAACAATGGAAGGGAAGCATTTTAGCACCCAGAGCAAGCCATTAGGAGTCGAGAGGTTCGTGAATCTGGTTTAATCTTATCAGACAACCATAGCTTGTCAATGTTGACTGTGCCTTAATTCTGAGTGTTCCTAAATCTAACCTAGGAAGAAGAGGAGGAAGTTTTACCTATACAGTTTCACTGCGGCATAAGACTCCTCTCATATACATACACTCACCAGGTTGTAGTCATGATCCAACATTTCTCCCAGCTCACTGTTTGTAAAAGGTTCTGAAACCCTGTTCAGTGTCTACAGCTAGTTTCTGCCACTTACTTTAAACAGAGGCAGGTGGTCATTGGAATAAAAGGTTTGTTGGCTGTTGATATGAATATGTGTGGTTATCTCTCCCTTGTTATTAGATCTGGCCTGCAAGTTAACAGGACATGGATGTGGTGCTTTATACTACTGATCCTTTCTGATTCCTAGTCAGATTTTCTTCATTTCAGAGAAAACAATTTTGTATGGAGAAGGACTGAAACAACTATACAAAGTTAAATAAATTTGTAAGAAGAATGTTAGTTAAAAAGTAGCGTATGATATAATGAATGGGAACTGGCCAACTTCAGTTTTTAGCAACCACTAAAAATGCATAGTCAGGTTAGTGGCCTGGATTGCACATTGTATGAGGCCATAATGTAGTACATTGTATTTTTCATTTTCAATAAAGCATGTTTGAAAAAAAAACAGGGCATAGCATAATATATGTGCTAATATATGGACCCAGCCAGTATGCTACTACTAATTCAACACACACAAACATTTTGTCCTTGGATCTCAATGCAGAAGTTATTCCAGTAGGTTACATTGAAAAATAAGTGTTTTCTCCTTGCATTTTTCAGCTTAGTTTTTTACAGTACTGTTAACATTTCAGAAATACCTCAGTTTTTTAATTCAGTGCATCCAGTAGTTTCAAATAAGTACAGTGTGGTGTGTGTTTATGTGTATGTATTCAGAACTACTTTACATAACTGACATCTTTTACTAACATAAAAGGGCTACATTTGGAGTATAATTAATCAGGGGCATAATTGTGTGGAAAATGGGCATGTGCCAAAAGAGGAAAGACATTGCTCTGAATCATACCCTTGTTCTGCCAGACATGGAAAATGATAAATGAACCAACTTGTCTGCCTTTGTGCTTTACTGTAATTTGTAATCATAGTACACTCAAGAAGTTATACATGACACAATACCTGCTTGAAACATTAAACAGTTTTGTCAGAAAAGCTGTGTTATGACTAGTTCAGAAGTATATAGTTTTTGTTTCTACTTGGTTTCTTCTTTGTAATATGTAAGCCTTTCATAGTCTTATAGCACCTATTCTTCTTTAAACCCTTTTGCAGATGTTATATAAGGATTTTCAGTTGTTTAGCTAGTAGCAATAATTAAAATTTAATTCCCAATGTCAAAATCTCTGGAAAAAGTCATATTAGGGTGTTTCTGTAGAAACCATAAACAAAATGTAGACTTCCAGAGGGGGCACTTCACTTCACTTCACTTCACTTTACAAGCCAATATTTTTGGCTTGCTATTGGCAAGCCAGCTAGTAGTTCTTATCTTTTTCCTTGTAGAATAATAGGTGTGAAAAAGTCTGAATCTTTAGTGTAAACTTTCAGGATTTTTTTTTAAAGAAAGACATGTTTTGATGTATGAGCATGTGAGAGATGCCCAGGAGAATGCAGTGTTCAATAGCTGTGACTAGAATAGACAGAGTTTGAAGTTACAGTTGTCTGGATATGAACTTCTTCTTTTCTTTTTCTTTCTTATGTAATATGTAATCTTTGCTTCCATAATTACTGTGCATTTTTGTCAGATTAAAATATCTTTCTTTATATATAGGTTGGTCTTTGGGATGCTGTATCCTGCTTATTATTCCTACAAAGCTGTAAAAACAAAAAATGTCAAGGAATATGTGAGTATTTAATTTCAATTTTTTTCAGTATTTTTTTCAAGTTTTGAGTATGTTTTATATGCTAGCTTCAACAATAGTTAAATGGATTTTAGCTTGTGAAGTTGATTGTGCTAATTTATCATACATTGAAATCATATTTCATGTTTAAATGAAGTGTTGATGTTACACTAGTGGCTTTTTAAAAATAGAGGAGTATAGAGAGGGACAGGTCCTTTATAAATACAGCTCCTCTTTGCTACCTTCGTGCTCTTTCTGATGCATATTTTCTCCTTGCCACCTTTGCAATGATTAAATAATATAACGGCAAATTATTAGCTAAATTTGAGAGCCTAGATGTGCTGGCAACTCTTGCAGGGAGGTCAGGAAAGGAAAGAAAGCCTGTGCTGCACATGACGTTCTGCATTAACATGGAAGGTTAAAGTTCTACCACCTGCTTCTTCATGGACCTGTTTGTAGAGATGAGTATACAAAAAGTATATAAAGTGCTTTTTCCAAAGTTTTGGAAAGTGCTTCCAAAACACAAAAAAGCATGTGATCAAGAAATGTATTATTAAAAAGGCATATGAAAAAGTCATAATGGAAATAATCTATGCATAAAAAATGTGAATATTACAGAAAGCAAAATGCATGACATTGATTTATTGATCACATTTATATGGCCCCTCCATTTTGCAAAAAGCGACTCTGGGCTGTGTACAACAATCAATAAAAACAAATATAGGCAAATACAAATACATTTTACATTTACATTTATTTGCAACCATAGGTTTTAGCAAAATTCATATAAAAAGTTTTTACAACAATTCTTATCAGTTAAATACTGTATGTGTTAAAATGTATGTGCCACCTAGACAACAGGTAAATTGGGATAACCTGGAACAGTCATTAGTTGATCTGTTACGCCATCCCACAAGTGTAGATTTAATTATTTGTGGGGATTTTAATGCTAGGATCGGCCCAGGTTTAGAAATATGGAACTTAAGGGATAAAGACTCTTTTGAAATAGAGGCCATTTCCCCCCTGGGCCATTTGTCACACGATAAGATCCAGAACAAATGTGGATCAGAACTACTTAAACTAACATATAAATTACAAATGGTTAGTTTACATGGATCACAATGGGATCAACCTGGGGGTTCTTACACATCAATCAGCCACAGAGGGGGAGCTGTTGTTGATTATATATTCATATTGCCATCATTGATCCCCGTAGTACAGTGCTTTGATAGTATGGATAGACCAGAGAGTGATCATTTACCACTTGGCTTGGACTTAATGTGGATATGTGGAAATAACAGCACAAGAGAGTCACAATATAGAAGGCACTATAAAGAATCAGAAATGATTGAAGTGGACAGCTCCCTTGGCCGAGGATGTAAGATCAGCACTATACAGCTCAACAATGCTACAGCAGAGGGTTTTTGTTGTTGTTTATTTGTTCAGTTGCTTCCAACTCTTCGTGACTTCATGGACCAGCCCACGCTAGAGCTTCCTGTTGGTCATTGCCACCCCCAGCTCCCCCAGGGACGAGTCCATCACCTCTAGAATATCATCCATCCGTCTTGCCCTTGGTCGGCCCCTCTTCCTTTTGCCCTCCACTCTCCCTAGCATCAGCATCTTCTCCAGGGTGTCCTGTCTTCTCATTATGTGGCCAAAGTATTTCAGTTTTGCCTTTAACATCATTCCCTCAAGTGAGCAGTCTGGCTTGATTTCCTGGAGGATGGACTGGTTTGATCTTCTTGCAGTCCAAGGCACTCTCAGAATTTTCCTCCAACACCACAGTTCAAAAGCATCAATCTTCCTTCTCTCAGCCTTCCTTATGGTCCAGCTCTCGCAGCCATATGTTACTACGGGGAACACCATTGCTTTAACTATGCGGACCTTTGTTGTCAGTGTGATGTCTCTGCTCTTAACTATTTTATCAAGATTTGTCATTGCTCTCCTCCCAAGGATTAAGCATCTTCTGATTTCCTGGCTGCAGTCAGCATCTGCAGTAATCAGCAGAGCACTTATTCAAAAATTGGAAAATGCAAATATTATCTATGAGGATGTGGTTGGCAGTCTTAAACCTCTGGTGTGTAAACCATGGCAAGGGAAAAGGATTGAAACCAGAATTTCATGGTTTAACCATGAATGTAGACATGAAAGAAAGGAACTGGCTAGATTACACAAATCAAGAAGGAGAAATCATTTGACAGGGTAGAGGCAGTGAGGGATAAATGGCGAAACTGATAAGGAGGAGTAAACAAGATTACTATAAAAAACAGTGGCAAGAATTAAGACTGGCAAGTTTACAAAATAATGATTTAAAATTCTGGGAACTGGTCTCTTTAGGCCAGAGAGAAATAAAAGTAATAATAGAAGCACAGATTTCACCTGAAGTTTGGATAGCTTACTTTAAAGATAAATCTGAGGATATTAGAACATCAAAGCAACAGTTAATGGGTATAGTAAAGGTTTCCCTTGACGTAAAGTCCAGTCGTGTCCGACTCTAGGGGGCGGTGCTCATCTCCGTTTCTAAGCCGTAGAGCCGGCATTGTCCGTAGACACTTCCGGGTCATGTGGCCAGCATGACGACATGGAACGCCGTTACCTTCCCGCCGAAGCGGTACCTATTGATCTACTCACATTTGCATGTTTTCGAACTGCTAGGTGAGCAGGAGCTGGGACTAGCAACGGGAGCTCACCCCGCCGCGCGGTTTCGAACCGCTGACCGTCCGATCGGCAGCTCAGCGGTTTAACCCATAGCGCCACCGTGTCAGTTAATGGGTATAGATATATTAAAAACTTCATTAAAATGGCCCCCAGTAACTTCTGCAGAAGTTAAAAGAATAATTTCACAACAGACAGGCAAAGCCCCGGGAGAGGACATGTTACCACCAAATACAAATACATAAAAAACAGTCATTATAAAAATATAAAAAGCCATTTTTGAGAATAAAAATATTATCAAAAATTTAAAAAATACAAACCACACAGAGAGAGTAAAAAGATGAACCACAATGGAGCCATCAAAGGAAGTCTCCTATTCCCTTGGACCCCCAGACCTTCAGTCATTACAAAAAGGTATAGAATGCATTCATACATTGTGCTAAGCAATGGTTTGCTCAACCAAGTAATCAAATCTATCCTACTATATTAGTTGAACATAATAAATTGGCAATGATGTAATTATTTTTAATCTTTTCCATATCTTAATTAAAAAGTGCCTAGCATGTTTCTGTTTATGTTGACTCTGATAATCTAATGATAAATTAGTTTTTCTTTGTGTGGGTGTGATGAAAGTGTCTTTGCTTATCATTAGAAACTGTAAAAGTACTTTACTTAGGATGTTGCATAGAATTCAGCAGGTATACCAGAGCTGGTGATATTTCTGATTTGTTACTCCTTGACATGTTAGTCAATTACGTTTGCTCCAGAATGCAGATTGTCCCACTCTACCCACAAATCCCTCAAGCAACCCTAATTTTTTCCACTTTTCAGCATTGTGGGGGAATGAAGCTGGGGTTGCTGTCTGCATTTGGAAAAAGCAGCTGCAGCCAGGCAAAATGCTTCCCACCCCCACCTCCCAAAGGAGAGGCTCAGTTCATCCCTTCTCCCAAAGCTCAGTATGAGTTTACAGTCTCAGAAACTTGAGAGGAGATGGGTTCATTCATTCACGACTCACAGTTTACTCACAAGCATCCACACCAGCGTTCAGGTGTCTGGCTAACTGAGCCACACCCTGGCATTTTTAGGAATATGCAGATGTCCATAGGCAACCTCACCAAGCCCTTAGCTTACAAAGGGTGTGTAGGAGAAAAAGAAGAGAACAAGCAAACTAGGAAGTGGGAAGCGACCTCTGAAATGTACAACTATTATAAGTAAGCAAGAGAGCTATCAGTCAACTGCCAGGACCACAAGCAGCCCGTTGTGGTGTGACTCCTGCCTGGAGCTTGGCCTGGAGCTTGGTGGCAACCAGAAGAGGAGCAACCACACTGAGCCAGCACCTAATCCTAACAAGCGCAAGAACGTTTGGAGAGAGGCAAAGGTTGTATGCCACTTTACAGACTATAAGACTTTTATTTGTTATAAAGACTAACCTTCAAAGGCTTATTTACATGGCTACATCAACTTGCAAAGCCTAGGAGGGTGGAGTTAACCTCGGGCAACAGGAAAGGTGTCTGCTACAGTAAAGTATTTTGTAGTTATCTTCTCCACTGTAGTTTGTCCAGTCCTTGGAAAACAAAGAACCCTCACAAGCATCCAGACTCTCCTTCATTCACCAAATAGATAAATATGGATTGGATTGGATTTATTTGACTGCCCAAATTGCAGAGTGACTGTAATGATTGCCTATTCAAAGTCACTATCAGACTCACACAAGGCTTTCATGGATATCTGATTTAATAATGAATAGTATGCAGGATCACAAGCAAAGCTGAGAATAGTAAAGTGTAGGATTTCTCCCAGTAAAAACCCAGGCAGTGTCCAGTCCCTCCCCCCAGAGTCAGTACAATTCCATTCCCTGCAGGTGCCCCTAACGGTTTCTGCCAGTCTTAGGGAAATGTCCTTGACCAGTCAAGATAACCCAAACAGGCATTCTTTACTCCTCACATCGCAGCCTGGTACAAGGGAACAGGAGCAGCTCTCTCTGGTACAGCAACCCGTGTCAGCACCAACATGGCATGGGAACATATTATGATGTTTTCCAGGAACATTGGAACAGGGACCATGACATTCTGCCCCTTGAAAAAAAAACACTATGAAAAGAAAAGAAGGTTAATGGCAGGAATACAAATTAAGCATGCGGTTTATCAGGATAGGCAAGATGAAAGTGATTGATTTAATCAGGAGTGTTAACGTGACAGGCAGGCGCCCATTTAGGATGAGGGAAATGCTTCCAGCGAACGAGATACTGCAGGGAGCCCCAAAGTTTTCTAGAATCCACAATGTCCTTCAACTCAAAATGCTGGTGACCATCAATCATGCTGGAGGTGGTAGGGGTGCAGACGGGTGCCGGCGCTGCGAGGTATGGAAAGGTTTCAGCAAGCTGCAATGAAAAACAGGATGGAGGCGTTTTAAGTTATGGGGAAGTTGAAGCTTTACAGTCACTGGATTAATTATGTCCACGATAGGAAAGGGGCCAATAAATTTGGGTGTCAACCCAAATTGGGTTGGGAGGATCTGATGTATTTAGTGGATATATAAACCTTATCTCCAATTTTAAAGTCTTCAGCTGGAGAGTGGTGCAGGTCAGCCTGCTTTTTATAGGCAGCCTGGGCGTCCACCAATGCTTGCTGGATAACAGGCCATGAGTTCAAAATTCGGGTTGCCCAGTCAGCAGTCGAGCTGAGTTGGGATGGAGGCTGTGGTAATTTGGGAATAGGAACAAAGTCTTGCCCATTCACAACCTGGAAAGGGGTTTTGCCAGTACTTTGATGAACAGCATTATTGTATGCCACCTCTGCAAAGGGGAGTAAGTCTACCCAATCATCCTGATGGTAGTTAATGTAAGCTCAGAGGAATTGTTCCAAGGTGGCATTCAAAATCTCAGTATATCCGTCTGTCTGTGGATGTGATGCAGTTGACAAGCCCTGTTTGGTGCCAGCATTTTAAAAATGATTTCCAAAATCGAGAAGTAAACTGGACCCTGGGGTTGGAAATTATGCAGGAGGGGCTACCGTGTAAATGGTAGATGTGATGTAGAAAGAGTTTAGCCAATTGCGGGGCCGTTGGCAAAGAAGCACAGGGAATGAAATGGGCTTTCTTTGAGAAAAAGTCCTTAACCACCCAAATGACTATTTTCTTTTGGCTGGGAGGCAAATCCATGATCAAGTCCATAGAAATCTGCTCCTGGGGTCTGGAGGGGTCAGCCACCTTTTGTAACAGTCCCTGTGGCTTGCCTTCCTTGAGTTTAGACATGGCACAAACAGGCAAGTGGCCACATGTTCTTTTACATCACTGCGAAGTGTGGGGCACCGGAACTGCTGCCGAAGAAGATGCAAGGTTTTTACAAATCCAAAATGCCCAGCAGTTTTGTCATCATGAGATCGTTGTAAAAATTTCAAATGTAAAACCTCAGGCACATAAAGTCTATTTTCCACCCAGCATAGGCCGTCAGTAAAAGATACTTTGTCTCTATGGGCTTTCAACCAAGTATCAGATTTTAAAGCGTGAGTGAACTCAGCATGTAATTGACTAGGAACTTTCGCTTTCTGCCTCAGAGGCATTGCCTGTTGTAAGTAAGCGAGACTGGCTTCAGGTTACAGCAGCCAAGCCTAGCTGGGGTTTTGTTAAAACTCTGTCAATAATGTCAGATTGCTGGCTGTCATTTTGGGGCAAACGAGAAAGAGCATCAGCCAGAAAGTGTTTCTTCCCCAGGAAGTACTTTAACTGGAAATTGAAACAGCTGAAAAATTGAGCCCAGCAGATTTGCTTAGGGCTGAGTCTCCAGGGCGTGTGGAGAGCCTCCAAATTTCTATGGTCTGTCCACACTTCAAAAGGAAATTTTGACCCTTTAACAAGTGGCGCCAAGTCTCTAGATGTCATGAGTGCCATTGAGCTGAAGTCATCAGCGCAATGGCACACATGACAATAGCAAGGAAACAGGGGAAGGGGCTCAAGATAAGTAGCCATCAACTCACAACGACTGAAGGTCAAGAAACAATAGCTAAACGGATCGCGGAGCACACCCAAGCCATTAGCGCTAATACAACGGAGATCGCCCAGCTGACAGCAATCACCGGAGGAATAGAGAAACCGATGATGGGCGATCCCGGAACGCCAGCGGGGCCTCGCAACCTCTCACCCACCGGCAAGTCAACGTATTGGACAAAGGGGGGTGACGTGACCGCGAGTGAGGGGGCGCTGACCGGCGCGGGGTATTTAAACCCCGCACCGGCGCGCTCCTGTCACTCTCAGCTTTTTTCCGATGCTGTATCTGCGCTGTGAATAAACCAGAGCCTGTTCCACCGAACCAGTGTCTGAGCATTATTCAGAGGTAGGCAGCGCATGACATAAAGCTGAGAGTCATAAACTCAGCCTCGCCGAGCCCCACCGGACGACAACAAGCCGCGGGAGGAATAGACGGCGAGAAGACCAGAAAAATGAAGCCGGAGCGACGCGGACAAGGAGGGCGAGCCGCACGGCGAGAAACAGAGGAGGACCGACCGAGGCCAGAGGCACCGCGGACTCCCGGAGCCATGGACGCCCACCCGACCCGACCCGAGCCTCAGCTCCAACCCCAAGGGGAGAGGGCGACGGAGGCAACCCGACCGCGGGAGGGAGCAACATACCTTCCGAAACCAGCGGAGGACCCCGCGCCCCACATCGCACCCCAGCAACGGGCGTGAAGCGACAGCCCAACGGCGGTCAGCACGGAGGAGGACGATGGAGACACCCAGCAGACGGCGGAGGAAGCGGACCAACGGCAGAGGGAGATTGAACCCCGCCGGCAACCCACCCCCGCCGACACACCGACGGAACCGGCCCCAGCGGAGGCGCGGACCGTGGACGAGGAAGCACGAGCTGAACTCGCGGCCATGCGGACCCAACTGGAGGAACTCCGGACCATGCTTCAGTCGCTCATGCCCCCCGCGCCGCCCAACGACGTCCCCGCACAGGCCCGCACACCCCGAGCGAAGCACCGAACCCCCACGGGCCAAATGAAGGTCAGCAGACGGACCAGGCGGACGACACCACAGGCCGGGAAGCGAGAGGAAGGGCCGCGCAAAACGCCCGGGCCCCAAAGGACTTCCCCATCTTCTTTGATGGGAACCCCACGAAACTGTCGTTCTTTATAACGAACGCCAGGGAGTTCATGGGGAGGCACGGACACTCCTACGACTCCGAAGCGGACAAAATCGCCGCCATGGCGATCAAATTACAAGACAGGGCGGCGGACTGGTACGTCCAACTGTACGAGTCCAGCTCCCCCGCCCTCGCCAACTTCCCCGCCTTCATCAATGAGATGAAAAACTACTTCGAAGACCCACTAGCCAAAGTGAGGGCGAAAAGCGCACTCCAAAGACTTAAACAGGGCACACGCACTGTCCCAGACTATGCCCTTGAGTTCAAAGCCCTCGCGGGGAAGGTCAGCGACTGGTCCGAGACCACCCTGCTGGAAATGTTCAAAAGGGGGCTCAACCGCGACGTACTCCAATGGGCCCTCTACCGCGACGACCCAGAAACGCTACACGGGTGGATCCACCTCGCGGGGAAAGCTGAACACACGCACCGCACCTTCCTCATGACAACCACGGAAGACACGAACTATACCTGCAAAAAGGTACCCGCACCACACGTGGGGACGGCCGGCCCCACATACCCAAAGAAGAAATTCAGTCGGGAGCCCTGCGGGAGGTGTGGCAAACTAGGGCACAAGACTGCGGATTGCTTCGCCAACCGACTGCCGACCAGTGCGCCTAAACCCACCCCGAAAATTAGCCCCAAACCACCTCACCCGGTGCCGCCCCCTCACCGCCGAATGACCGTAGCCACAGCGACACCAGAGGAAGGCTGGGACGCCTACTGGGGGGAAGAGGACAACGTAGACCCAGACCAGCCGGCGGGAAAAGCTCCCCGCCTGCCCTGAAACGCGTTGCGAGGCAGGCGGTGGGACAGCAGCGCGGACCACCTCGACGGAACGGCGAAAGCTCCGTAATAATGGCGGCAATTAAACTCTCTGCCGGCAACGGAGCCACCACGGCCGCAGCACTAGTGGACTCGGGGTGCTCAAAAAACCTCATCCACCCCGACTTAGTCGCCAAACTCGACCTCCGCTGCTTCCCCCTCCCCACGCCGTTGGCATTCCACCAGCTGGACGGCTCTACAGCGGGAGGGAAACCAGCTACGATGCAAACCGAGCCAGTCACCCTGCAAATGGGCACTCACACCGAACGCACATCGTTCGTCGTCACTCACATCGGACGGCCCATTGCAGTCCTGGGAATGCCATGGCTCGCGACAAACAACCCGCGCATCAACTGGGAGACCCGCACCTTCACATTTGGCGACGGCGAGTATCGGGCACCAGTTCCAGCGGGCAGAACCAACCCCACTGTGGGACGGGCGGAGGCGACTACACAGGACAACGCCGCTACCATAGCAGACCTACCGGAACAATACGCCGACTTCTCCGAGGTCTTCGGAGAGGCGGAAGCTGACCAACTACCCCCCCACCGCAAGACGGATTGCCGGATCGACCTGCTGCCCGACGTCCCCTTACCTAGACCGAAGATCTACTCGATGACCCCGAAGGAGATGGCAACCCTCCGGGAGTTCATCGATAAAAACCTAGACAGGGGATTCATAGAGCCAGCATGCTCACCGGTCGGAGCCCCCGTCTTATTCCGGGAGAAGAAAGACGGCACCCTACGGCTCTGCACCGACTACCGGGGCCTAAACGCGGCTTCCCTGTCCAACAAATACCCCTTACCCCTGGTGAAGGACATGCTCGCCCACCTGTCCACGGGCAAAGTCTTTTCCAAATTGGACCTTCGCGAGGCGTACTATCGCATCCGAATCAGGGAGGGGGACGAATGGAAGACTGCGTTCAACTGCCCCCTAGGCGCCTTCCAGTACAAAGTGCTGCCGTTCGGACTCGCGGGGGCCCCTGGGGTGTTTATGCAGCTCATCAATGAGGTACTGCATGAACACCTGTTCAAAGGGGTCCTTGTCTACATAGACGACGTCCTTATCTACACTAAAACGCACGAGGAACATGTGACCCTAGTCAGGCAAGTCCTCGACAAACTCAGAAGGGCGCAGCTCTATGCCAAACCTACAAAGTGCGAATTTCATAAAGCGCGCCTAGACTACCTGGGGTACCGAATCTCCGGGGACGGCATAGAAATGGACCCCGCAAAAGTCGAGGCGGTGCTAAACTGGGAGCGCCCCCGCAACAGACGCCAACTCCAGAGCTTCCTCGGCTTCGCGAATTTTTACAGGTCATTCGCCCGGGGGTTCGCAGAGATAGCCCTCCCCCTAACGGACCTCCTCAAAACCAAAGGGGTGGGGGACACCCGACGCGCCAAGAACCCGGGCACAGTGTTGAATTGGACTCCCGCGTGCCAGACCGCATTCAACAAGCTGAAAGCGCTGTTCACCACGGAGCCAATCCTCGCGCACCCGGACCCAGAACGGCCGTTCGTGGTCCAAGCCGACGCCTCAGACTTATCCCTGGGGGCCATCCTACTCCAAAAGGACCCCACGGGACTCCTGAAACCATGCGCCTACCTGTCAAGGAAGTTCTCCGAGACAGAAAGGCGATGGCACGTCTGGGAGAAAGAAGCCTTCGCGGTAAAATCGGCGCTAGAAACATGGCGACACCTACTCGAGGGAGCCACCCAACCATTCGAGGTCTGGACCGACCACCGGAACCTCGAGGCCCTCCGAACGCCCAGACGCCTCAGCCCAAAACAGGTCCGATGGGCCCAATTCTTCAGCCGCTTTAATTTCCAGCTGAAGTTCATGCCGGGCAAAAAGAACTTCCTGGCCGACGCCCTCTCCCGACTGCCCTAAGACGAAGAGCCCGCCCCAGACACCATTGGGACGATCCTATCCGCCTCGCAACTGGGGATGGCCGTGACCACCCGAAGCGGCGCTCGGAGACAGCTCGACTCTACGGCGCAACCGACGGCGGGACAACCTGCGACCAGATGAAGCCAACCGCAACTACCAGGGGGAATACGCACGGACATCGCCGCCACCCTCAAAACCGACCCCTGGTTCCTGGAAAACCCCGACAAGGTAACGATGGCACAGGACCTGGCATGGGGGGAAGGCAGAATCTATGTCCCGGACTCGCAACGCCAAGCGATCTTGCATAGGTCACACGACGCCAAGCAAGCGGGACACTTTGGGTTCCTCAAGACCCTACACCTAACACGGCGTCAATTCTGGTGGCCCGCATTCAGGCGAGACGTGAAAGCATACGTAGCGTCCTGCCCAACGTGCGCTAGGGCCAAACGGGCACCAGGCAAACCCGCGGGGCTATTACAACGGGTGGCAGAACCCTCCCGCCCATGGGAGGAAATCTCTATGGATTTTATAGTGGACCTCCCACCCAGCCAGAAGAAAACGGCCATCTGGGTGGTGAAGGATTACTTCTCAAAACAGGCCCACTTCATCCCCTGCACGTCGGTCCCGTCCGCACAACAACTAGCCAAACTCTTCCTCATCCACGTGTACAGGCTACACGGATGTCCCGCACGTGTGGTGACCGACAGGGGCACACAGTTCACCTCTAAATTCTGGCGGGCCTTCCTAAAGCTGATGGGGACCCAACAGGCCCTATCCACTGCCTGGCACCCCCAGACGGACGGAGCCACAGAGGTCCTCAATGCCACCCTAGAGCAATTCATACGCTCATATACCAACTATCACCAAGACGACTGGGCTGAACTGCTCCCGTTCGCCGAAGTCGCATACAACAACGCCGTCCACACGAGCACGGGGAAAACTCCGTTCGAGGTAGTCTCGGGGCGCGACTTCGTCCCCATACCGGAGCTACCTCAACCCCCGGAACCCCAGGTGGACGCTAGCGACTGGGGACGGAAGATCGCGGAATCGTGGCCAATAATCACGGCGGCGCTGAAGGATGCACAGGCAGCCTACAAAGAGCAGGCCGACAAGCACCGGCGCCAACAACCGACGTTCCAGGCGGGGGATATGGTCTACCTATCCACCAAATTCCTAAAGTCACCCCAACCCTCGAAAAAACTGGGGCCTAAGTACATCGGGCCGTTCCGTGTCACGCAAATAGTGAACCCGGTGGCCATACGCTTGGACCTGCCACACAACCTACGGAGACTCCACCCGGTGTTTCACACCAGCCTCCTGAAACCGGCAACCACCTCTCGATGGCACCCAAGCACGCCACAGCCCTCACCGGTGATGATTGACGGGCAACATCACTTTGACGTAAGGGACATACTCGACTCCCGCAAGCAACGAGGAAGTCTACACTATTTGGTCAGGTGGAAACACTTCCCCCACCCGGAATGGGTGGCGGCGCACAACGTTAACGCGCCTGACCTGACCCGGGCTTTTCACCGGGCATACCCCGACAAGCCAAAACCAAGCTTAGCAAGCCGTCCCCTGCAAAACCCCTCCCCCGCGGGCCCCCCCGCCTACCGTGCCCCAAGGGAAAGGGCCCCCCCAAGCCCGCGACTTGGGTGGACCTCCCCCCCCGGGACTCACTCCCCCCGCCCCGGGCCCACGAGGCAGTAACAAGCGTTCGCCAGCACCCTCCCCCCGCCCCGGGCCCACGGGGGAGTGGCAAGCAAGTCAACAGGGCAACCTGGGGGCAACGCCCAGGAGCACAAATAACAAAGGCGACGCACTTTGAATAAAAAAGAAGGGCCCTACCTGGAGCTGATAAGCACCCGACCAGCCACGCCTCTCTCCTCGCCGAACTGAGCCAAACAAACAGGGTGTGGCCGGAGCATGCGCACGCCAGGGCGTGACCTGGGCATGCGTACTAAGGACACACCCTGGGAAGACACGTGGTAGAGGGAGGAGCAAAGGGAGGGGCGAGAACTACTCCGGCGGGAAATTTTTAAAAAAGTTCCGGTTGACAGCTCCACGAGAAAAAAAAAAAAAAAAACCAGAAAACCGGGGGGGAGCACTATTCGGACAGGGGGCAGTATGTCATGAGTGCCGTTGAGCTGAAGTCATCAGCGCAATGGCACACATGACAATAGCAAGGAAACAGGGGAAGGGGCTCAAGATAAGTAGCCATCAACTCACAACGACTGAAGGTCAAGAAACAATAGCTAAACGGATCGCGGAGCACACCCAAGCCATTAGCGCTAATACAACGGAGATCGCCCAGCTGACAGCAATCACCGGAGGAATAGAGAAACCGATGATGGGCGATCCCGGAACGCCAGCGGGGCCTCGCAACCTCTCACCCACCGGCAAGTCAACGTATTGGACAAGGGGGGTGACGTGACCGCGAGTGAGGGGGCGCTGACCGGCGCGGGGTATTTAAACCCCGCACCGGCGCGCTCCTGTCACTCTCAGCTTTTTTCCGATGCTGTACCTGCGCTGTGAATAAACCAGAGCCTGTTTCACTGAACCAGTGTCTGAGCATTATTCAGAGGTAGGCAGCGCATGACACTAGAGCTGCCTTGACAGCGAACGCTTCCTTTTCCCAAACATGCCAGTTGCCTTTCTGCATTGGAAAATTTCTTAGACAAATAAGCACAGGGCCGCAATCTGTTTTGTGGGTCCTTTTGTAACAGGATAGCACCAATAGAAGTGTTGGAAGCATCCACTTGCACTACAAAGGGGCGATCAGGGTCTGCGTTCTGTAATACGGGCTCAGCAGTAATTAATGATTTGAGTCTTATCAAATGCTGCTTGGCAGCTGTCAGTCCAGTGCAGCACAGCCCCCAGATTTTTAACTTTCCGGGATTCGCCTAGGCCTTTTGTTTTTAATAAATCAGAGGCAGCACAATCTCCGTGAACCCCAGAATGAATTGTCGATAGAAATTGGTGAACCCCAAGAAACTTTGTAATTGTCTCCTGGTACGAGGTTGTTTCCAAGCCAGAATTGCCTGTATCTTGGCCGGATCCATCTCGATTCCCCGTACCGAGACTCTATAGCCAAGGTAATCAAGCTGTGTTTTATGGAATTCACATTTAGACAGTTTTGCATAGAGCTTTGCCTCCCAAAGCTTACTGAGCACTTGCCTCAATAGGCATTCATGCTCTTCCTCCATTTCAGTGTAAATGAGGACATCATCCAAATAAACTAACACCCTTTTGAACAGATGGTCATGTAGCACCTCATTGATTAATTGCATGAACACTCCAGGTGCCCCCGAGAGTCCAAAGGGGAGAACCTTATATTGAAATGACACCAATGGGCAATTGAAAGCAGTTTTCCACATCCTCTGCCTTTATGCGAATTCGAAAGTATGCTTCTCACAGATCAAACTTTGAAAATATCTTCCCCTTGGTGTCATGAGTAAGGATGGCAAGCAGGGGGTTCCCATCCAGGCTGTAAAGCGCATGCGTAGCACTGAGGAATTAGGTAGCCATTCCAAGAGACACAGATCGGGCCCGCCTTAACCTTTGGGGTTTATATGTCTGGGTTTTTCCCACGCTTCTTCAGTTTGTTAGGATTTTCCTGTTACGTAGCAGCAATAAAACACTAGAGACCTGTTCCTTGTCTCAGCGTGGTTCCTGGCTGTTAGGACACTTGGACAGGTGATCCAGCATGTCCTTCATCAAGGGGAGGGGGTATTTGTTTATGATGGAAATGGCGTTTAAACCCCGGTAGTCCATGCAAAGTCTCAATGTGCCATCTTTTTTCTCAAGAAACAATACCAGTGTCCCCATCAGGGAATTGGGCTCAATGAAGCCGCACACCAGTTCTTGTCGATAAATTTCCTTAGAGCGTCCAACTCCTTTAGGGTCATGGGATAAATTTTTAACTTGGGTAATTTTGCATTCAGGTCTAATTCAATGGCACAATCAGTTTTCTGATGAGGGGGTAACTGATCTGTTTCCACCTCCCCATATACATCTGCAAACTCATGATATTGGGGTAGCAACCCCTCAAGTCCTGATGGTAAGAGAAGTGCCTGGCCAACCCCCACCTTACAGACTCTGGTGAGTATGGACACTACTTTGGTGGGGCCATCGTAAAATCTGTCTTTAAAAGTCACAGTCCTGTGCTCCCGATTGATGTATGGATTTTGATGTTTCAGCCAAGGCATCCCCAATATCATTGAGGGGCCTCCAGCTGGGACTACTACGAACTTTAAAGTCTCTAGGTAGCTGCCCACTTGCATTGTTACAGTCCCAGTGAAATGAGTGGCTGGACCCACCCAACCCCAGCTTCCGAGCCATCCAGCTGGGTGAATATTAAAGGGTGCTTTAGGGGAAAACTCTGAAGGTCCAGAGCCTTGACTAAATCGGGATGAATCAAACATCTTGAGTCAACCAGAGCCCAAACTTCGGTATTTTTTGTTTGGGGCAATCAAGGTGGGGCAATCATCACTCACCATGGAATCCTTGCACCCATCACCCTCTGCCTGCTCACTGGCACCCTTCACAGCAGGCGGCTGGCTTTTCCCGCCAGCTCTTTCATTTCGCTCTCCGATTCTCCAGAGAAATCCACCAAATCCTCAGTCTCTGTCTCTCCCTTCAGTGCTGTCGCTTTGCGTGTGCTTGGTGGTGACTTCACCGGCTTTTTCCCTTGCTTGAAATCAGCTCTGGCCCTTGGGCATTTGAATGCACGGTGTCCTCCCTTCCCACATTGAAGACACTGTCCCTTGGCATAGCGATGTTCTTTCTCCTCATCCCAGGGTTGGGGCCCCATCTAATAGCTGCAGTCTCACTCCTGGTACCTTTGGTGCTTGAGTAGGCTCTCTTAGGTTTATGGGTTTGTAGAAAAGCATACCTGGCATTTTCAGCCTTCCTGGCCAAGCAAATCCAATCATACAGTGAGGTGGGATCGTCTCTACCCAACGCCCACCTCAAAATGTCTCTGTGAAGGCCCTCTTTAAAATATTCGATCAGAGTCAATTCTGACCAATCAGTGATTTTGCCAACTAGAGCCTTAAATTCTAAAGCATAATCAGCCACCGACATCTGGCCCTGGGAAAGCTCCTTCAAAGCCTTCTTGGCACGTTCCTTGGCCAGCGGGTCCTCGAAGTGCAACTTTAGCGCCCACATGAAATCATCAAAGTTATCTAGTGCAGGGGAGTCAGAGTCACGTAATTGGATGTACCAGTCCACTGCTCTGCCCTTGAGCTTGGTGGCGATCGCATTAATTTTAGATTCTTCAGTGGGAAAGCACGCACCAAACTCTTTCATATAGCTCTTCACATTGGTCAAAAAGAATGACAGTTTTGTTGGGTCTCCATTGAATTTCACTGAAAACTCTCTTATGTCTCCCCTGGCTGGACCCGGTCCTGCAGTGGCTTGTGGGCTGTCACTCCAAGTGACGGAGGGTTGGGCTCTGTGAGGCGGGGACCCATCCCTGGTAGGTTTCCATCCCCAATCAGCTGCGGCCTTGCTAAAGGTATGGGAGAAGGCTGCTGATAGGTATCCTCCCCTCGTCTCCCCAGGCTCTCCATCGACATGGACAGGTTCTTTAACAAACTCTATAGGGTTTCCATTTTTGCTTCTAGCACCCGCAGCCTTTGGAGGGTTGGGGAATCCGCTCTCACCTGTCCTCCTGGCATCCCATCTGTCAACATAGTGATGGATTCCTTCTCCGGTGTCAGCGGGACTCAATATTTCCAGGATGTCCCAGACGTCCCTGGCTGCGGGTCATCCATCTCATCCAGGATAATTAGTTCACTAGTTGGCTCCAAGGATGCCAGTCCTCTTGACACTCCACTGGCTTCTGACTCTCCTGAGTCTGATTCTGTATCTGACGACTCGTGTGGAGGATTTGGGGCACCGGACGTCTCCGAGGAAGTGTCTTGCCTTTCGCTCCCGTTTCTAGGTTCAGGAGCTGAGCTGGTAGGCTCCTCGGGTCCTTTGGTGCTCTTTTGCAATTCAGTCATTGTTAACTATAATCCCTCACAAGAAGTGATTCTTGGTAGGAGCTAATGGTTTTATTTTATGATTCTCAGCTTTCTGTAATGATTGCCTATTCAAAATCACTATCAGACTCACACAAGGCTTTCATGGATATCTGATTTGATAATGAATAGTATGCAGGATCACAAGCAAAGCTGAGAATAGTAAAAGTGTGGGATTTCTCCCAGTAAAAACCCAGGCAGCATTCAGTCCCTCCCCCCAGGATCAGTACAATTCTATTCTGAAGGTGCCCCTAATGGTTTCTGCTGGTCTTTAGAAAATGTCCTTGACCAGTCAAGATAACCCAAACATGCATTCTTCACTCCTCGCATCACAGCCTGGTACAAGGGAACAGGAGCAGCCCCCTCTGGTACAGCAGCCCGTGTCAGCACCAACATGGCATGGGAACATGTTACAATGTTTTCCAGGAACATTGGAACAGGGACCATGACAGTGACTCGGGGCAACTAGTAATTGTAGAAGCATAAAGAAACAACTAATAAAATGAAACGCAATAAAATACGATAAATATCCAAAACAGGAACAACACAAAACCCAGAATTTAAAAAAAAAATGCAATAGCTGAGGCCAACCAACACACATTCTACTCAAGACCTTTCATTCTCATTGGGCTCATCCCATGTTTTGGTCCAATCCGTGGAGAAGAACCAGGTTTCATAGACTCACAGAAGGCAAATAGAGTCAGGGTCGTTTGAATCTCAGAGGGGAATGTTCTTCCATAGGGCAGGGGCTGCAACAGAGAAGGCTTTTCTCTCTCCTACCTGCCAGGTGACATTCTTTTGCAGAAGGACCCTGAAAGATGCAAACCCCTTTCAGATCTCATGGGAAGAGCCAGCACAGCCAGGGTCTAACTCAAAGGAAATCCAAGCAATTTTTTTCTGGCAGATGCCTTGAGTAGGCTTCACAGCATCCTTGTATATGTTATTGCCACAAGCTTTAATCTTTAAGATAGGCTCTTACCCATGTTCAGATTCATTCCTCATCTTTCACCAGTGCCATGTGTGTCTTCTGTCATTTTATCTTCTGAAGTTCCTCAGACAAACGAGATATATGAACAGAGAGGGGACACAGTCTGAGGTATGATCCAAACTGAGGCCATGGCTACACAATGGAGAGGCTGGTATATTAGCAGCAATTTATATAACAATTGAGAGCAAGTTTGGTGTAGTGGTTAAGGCATCAGGCTAGAAACCGGGAGACCCTGAGTTCTAGTCCCACCTTAGGCACAAAGTCAGCTGTGTGACCTTCAGCCAGTCACATTCTCTCAGTCCTAGGAAGGAGGCAATGGCAAATCACTTCTGAAAAATGTTGCCAACTGTAGGAACTCAGTTCTCAGTCTCCGAGAATCAGACACAATTGAATGGATTTTTAAAAAAAAACACCAATTACTCTAAACTGTACTTTTCAACCCTTAATTATTTTCTTTAAGACAGTAAACCTATGGTCACCTTTATCCAAGGTAACTGAGAAGTCTTCTGTCTAAGAGATTGAAGGTTGATGGTTCTAAAGCCTTAACCTTTTTAGAATTTATCTTGGAAAATTTTTAAACATGCTAATCTTGCATTTTAGTTCTTCTCTATAACCTGAGTGACTTAAGATCCCAAGTGCCAAACATCAAATTCCAGACTCTTTAAGAAAAAGATATATTTACAATTCATTAATTCCTGGTAGAACATCAACCAATATAATATTTGTACAGATTAGACGGGAATCCAGGACATGAGGCAAACAGACTCCTTTGTGTTCTTATACTCCAGTCAGGATTAAGGGTTGATGATAAGATACTGGATGCATATCTAGTTGAGTAGATGGAACATTATTCTTTTTGGCTGTACAATTCTTTCTACTAAATTTTGTGTAGTATCCATAATTATGTGGATAATTATAATCACATAACCACTCTCTGCTTTACTGCAGCTACCCATTCTCCAAAAGCTGCTTTTGATAGTATTGGTTGTAGTGTGGGAGAATTCCAATTTCTATCTATTCTTTTCCACTGCAGTCCCATCTTGTAGGTCTGCATTTTAAAAATGCTTTGGTTTTATACAAGCTCTACAAATATATACATACTACTATACCTGAACATGAAAACACAACAACACTGCACAAGAGCAAAAGAAAGAATGGAAATAGCAGTCAACATTGCAGTAAAGAAGCATTAATAACATGGGCCTAGAAACCCATTTTTAATAAATTCTCTGGAACAATCTGGAAAATTGGGTGAGGGAGGGCAAAGACAAAATAATATTTCACCTCTGCCTACCCCACCCTTTCAGTGGAAGCTTTTACAAGATTTTAGACTTCAGACTAGGAAGGAGAGGCCGGGGTGGTGGGTTGTAGAATAAATGCTCCATTGCTCTATCCAGATAGGAGACTCAATAGAACCAGTAGTCAACAATTAAAATGAGAGCAATAAAAGAACATTTAATAAAAAATGCAGGATAGAAAATTAGCAATCTTTCAGGCTGTTTTAAAATATAAAAAAAAGACATCATCACTGCATAATACTATAGAAGCTAATAGTTAGGATTTCTTAAAATTTTTTAATGTCCTTTAAAGAATAAAATATCTTCTAGTACAACTGCTTACTTGGTTCTGTAATTCAAAACCAGTTTCTAAAAGAAACATAGCTTCTGGTTAAAAACTTTGATTTTTTTATCTAGAAGGATGAGAGGACTGTTTATCTGGTATGGATTGAAAGAGGCTTTTCTACTCTTAAACTAATAACTTCTTCATTTATGTTTCCAGTGATTCATATGTTTCCAATGATTCCTCATTCATGAAAGATAAAAATTTAAAGGACAAGGTAAAATTATCCAGCTTGGATTCTATAGTCTTTTTCATATACTGGACCACTTAAATAGGGATATGCAGCATTTTGGATCTGAATCTGAAAATGAGGTTTGGATGTGTACTCTGAAACTATTAGTACCCTCTTAACAGCTGCGTCTCTCCTCGGCCCTCATGTTACCCACACTGACAGCTTACTATAACAACTGAGAAGGAAATATATCTGAGTACTACACTGTCTTATTTTAAATGGGAACTGAAGATGTGCTACTTCATTCTGACATTTGCAAAGAAACAACTGCTTAGATTTAAGGAGCCTTTTTATGAGGTTGTTTTAATTGCTTTTTTCATCATTTTTATGAAAGCTCTAAAATAAACTAGATTTATCAGATTATTTTAATTAAAGATTGTTTTTTATATGTAGTGATGCCTAGTCATTGGCAGCACATGGCTGGGTTGTCTGAACTAGGCAACTAAGCAGGATGAGACTTGGTTAGTAATTAGATGAGAGAGTACCAGGGAATATAAGGAACATATGCTAGTCAAACCTATCCTGGTATAAGGCAATGGCCAACTACTTCCATACTGTTGCCAAGAAAACCACATGGTTGTATCCATGTTGCCACCAGGAGTTGAGTTTCATGTTAGGGCATCCATCTGCTATAACATACTGGGTCCCGATGAGAAGAAGTGTATGTGTGTGCCTTCTAGTCAGTTTTTGTGAGGATCTTGATTTTAAGGCCTAATTTTAGAAGCTCACAGCACAAGCCACGATGGATATGCAAAGTTCTTTATTAGGTCTTTTACCTGTCTGTCAAAGCCACGACTGGCTCCACTTCCTCCCGCCTCCCTTCTTAAGCCTCCCACCTTTTCTTTGTCCAACCCTTTCCTCTGCATTTACAGCTTGCCTGATGGTGGCTTCACAGTCTCTCAGTTGTGATTGGTGTTGCTAGCTGCTCTCTTCTCATCCCTTGCCCCTCCATTGTTTCTCCTCTATCCTTCATTCTCCTTGATGTGTAAGGTTGGAGCACCAGTCGCAATTAGCTATTGCTTCTGGGTTCTCCATCCTTACATGCTGCCTCGCTTTGGAAAGATGGCCTCCCTCCCCGTTTCATCCTTTTGACACAGAGGTACGTAGAAGAAAAAACCCAATTAGGTAATTATGGGAAGCCAGCCAGTTTATCCTACATTAGGTTTAGTGGGATATTGCTTATGGAATGCCCTGACTAGACGGGGCGCGTGGACATGGTGGTTTGCCACCTACTCATTGTCAGCTGCTGGTAGGTGTTTCCAACGCACTAAGTATTGTAATCTCCCCCGTCTTAGTCTGGAGTCTAAAATTTCCTGGATTTCAAAGTGTTCGCCCTCGATTAGAATGGGGATGGGTGGGGGTGGTTTAGGGTGCCATCGTGCTGACGTTTGTGCTGGTTTAAGTAGACAGCAATGGAAGACCGGGTGAATATTGCATAATGGTTTTGGAAGCTGAAGTTGTACTCTGACATCATTGATAAGTCGTGCGATCAGAAAGGGGCCGACATACTTAGAGCCAAGTTTCTTTGATGGGTGATTGGATTTCAAATATTTAGTAGAGAGATACACCATGTCTCCCACTTTTAGGGGCCTCTCAGTGGATCTCTTCTGATCAACATACTTTTTATAATTGGCCTTGCCGTTGTCCAGGGCCTTAACAATCGCTGGCCAGCTGTCTCACAGTTGTGCGATCCAGTCGTCCAAGGAGGGTATTTTGGTGTGAATTTGTGGAAGTTCTGGGATGGCCACGAATTCTTGCCCGTTAGTGACCTGAAAGGGAGTAAATCCTTTGCTCGCTTGTACTGCATTGTTGTATGCTACCTCAGCGAACGGGAGTAAATCAACCCAATTGTCTTGTTGATGGCTGATGTAACACCGCAAGTATTGTTCAAGGACCTGATTCCTCTGTTTGCTCTCTCCGTCAGTTTCCGGGTGGTGGGAGGAGCTTAGACCATGGTTGACACCGATCAATTTGAGAAATTGCTTCCAGAATCTGGAGCTGAATTGAGGTCCTCAATCGCTTATTATACATTTGGGAGTGCTGTGAAGGTGATAGATGTGGTGAATGAACATTTTGGCCAGTTGACTGGCTGTGGGAAGGCTGGCACATGGGATGAAATGAGTCTGTTTTGAGAAAAGGTCAGTGACTACCCATATGACCGTCTTCCACTTGCTCTCTGGGAGTTCAACAATAAAATCCATGGCAATTTGTTTCCATGGACAGTTCGGACTCACTCCGTTTTGTAAAAGGCCCCTAGGTTTGCCTCTGATATGTTTCGCTGTGGCACAGATGGGGCAAGTTGCCGTGTACTCCACGTCTTTCCTCAAGGTTGGCCACCAAAATTTTCTTTGTACTAGATGGAGGGTTTTCACAAACCTGAAATATCCCGCTACTTTGGCGTCATGGCAACACTCCAGAATGTTCTTTCGCAGGGTCTCTGGGATGTACAATTTCTCACCCTTCCACTAAAGTCCAATTCTTTCTACGAGGAAAGTTTTGTTGGACCTCAACCAGGCATCTTGTTGAGAGGTTCAAGTTCTTGTCCACTTTTGCTGCTGCTGTTTGACTCCGCATCGTAGCCGCCAGCCCAAATTGGGTAGGTGGGATGATTGAGTCTATGACCTCTTCCTGTACGCTGTTTTGCTGGGGTAGGCAAGATAGGGCATCCGCCAAGAAATTCCTGCCTCCAGGTAAGTATTTCAGCGTGAAGTTAAGACATCAGAAAAATTGTGCCCAACATACCTGCTTGGGGTTAAGTTTCCATGAGGATTTCAGAGCCTCTATGTGTCATGTTCACTGTTTCAATGTATAGTATACATCGTAACGTTTCACATGCCATGGCGCTGACGCACGTTTCTGTTTGGGAGGGAGCTGCTGTGAAACCTTGTACCAAGCTGTGTATTCATTACAATGGAATGTGTTTGGGTTATGTTCTCTGTTCAAGGACGTTTCCCGCAGACCATCAGAAACCGTTAGGAGCACCTGGGATTGTGAATTTGGGAAGATTCTATGGGGGGAGGGATTTCATTTGCACCGAGGGCTTTTAGTTTGAATTTGGCGCGCGTTCATCATTCTCAGCTTTCTCTGTGATCCTGCATACTATTCTTTAATAAATCAGATATCTCTGAATTCCTACTCATGGGTCTGATAGTGTTTTAGAATAGGCAACCATTACATAAAGCTATTTTGAACCAACATTAATTTTTCATGTAAGTATTTTCCTTTTATAGCTACAGTTTATATATGATAGCAATGGTTTGAATTTTCCTGATTTTAAAGTATATCATTGGGCATATTTGTTAACTCCAGTAAAGCACTGGAATGAAAACAGAATTGATTGATTATGTAGTAGGCTGGATAGAGAGAGAGAGAGAATACAGCTTCCCATCTTACAACAGTGAATGTGGGTGGCGTACGAAGATTAAAGCCTCTAAGACTCTGACAAGTGGTTGGGGTACTTGGAGTAGGAATTCTGTGATTTCATACTTATTATTTAGAACTAGACAATATTATTGTAAGAAACCTTTAAATAATTGAGTTTTAAACAAGCTATGAGCAGGGGGTCAGGCTAGAAAACCTCTGGGGTCTCTTGTGACCCAACAATTCTGTCATATTTTTTATCAGTGGGATAAACCTATTCAAGTACATAAAGGTAATTATAGAGCTAGAAAGTATTTCAGATAGCATAAGATTATAAAAAAAGATTATATAAATGAATGAATTGTAACGTAGTATTTGTAAGATTGAAGTAGGAAAGAACAGGACATCTAAGAGAATAACATACTTTAAAAACTTCCAGCCAGAAAATAAAAAACTAAAAATTCTTGGCTGGATCTGTTGGTACATCAGGTAGCAACAAGTTTTGAACAGAAACTATTGTAGTTCAGATAAGTACACAGAACAGAGGAAGAATGGACAAGAGAAAATAGTAAAACTATTCCAGATGCCTTCTTGGGACAGATTAAAATATTTTTGGAAATCAGTCAGGTTTCAGGGTGGGATTCAGTACGGGGACCGCATTGGTTAGGTTTTTTTGATGACCTCTGGTGGAGATGGGATGGGCTGGTGCCACCCATCCTTGTGCTCCTTGGTCTCTCAGTGGCTTTTGATACCTTCAATCACAGTATCCTTCTGGACCTGCTGCAGGGGTTGGAAATTGGGGGGCATTGTTTTAGGGCGGTTCTCTTCCTTCATGGCTGGTTCCAGTCAGTGTTGATGGATGGAGGGGAGAGGTCATTCCCTCGACTCCTCCTTTGTGGGGTCCCACAGGGTTCATCACATTCTCCCCTCCTGTTTAACATCTACATAAAACTGCTGGGTGAGGTCGTCTGCCCATTTGGGGAGATGATGAATGTGAGGCACACATACCATTCGAAGCTTTGGTTTCTTTGGTAGATATAAACCAAGTTTATATCTACTGTAAACCATAGTTTACAGGCTACAGTGGTTGAGTTCACATTTTCTTCCTTCCTTACTTGCACCATAATATAGTTTGTTTCATTTTGGCTTAGCAGTGTGTATAAACCCTGCTCTCTGCTTGAGAAATATGTAGTCAGCTGAAGTTGCATGGTATTTTAATATAATTTGTCTCATACCTATTTAAATTCTCATTTTGAGCTGGAAAGCAGAAGTGCATGACTGAACTTTGATTTACTTGGCTTAATGCTGCAAAATCTGCCATGTAGAGATAATGTGTTTGGACTTCAACATTCTGTTTGTGTCATTCATTGTATGTACTTTGTGACTAGATTGTGTCCTTTCAGACTGCTGTCTTAGGCAACGATCTTCTTTGAACATGGCTACTTAATGGTGATAACCATTCTGCATAATTGCACTACAGTATATATATTTTACTGAATAAAGAGTTTATTTCCATTATAGGAAATAATTTTCAGTATTGAATTGTTTTAGCAGTAATGTAGCAAGTAAATGGTTGTAATTTTTGAATATACTTTTCATTTTAATTAACTTATTTATTTAGATGGTTTATATGGCTACTCATCTCACAACAAATGAGTGAGCCATGAATATTTGGGCCACCCAGGTCAGGAGTTGTTCTATCTGTAACTGTGGATCTGTAACATTCAAAAGTTGTGTGCAATCTGGGGTATTTTTAGCTGTTTATAATGGCCTTTCAGTAAACCACATATATTTAAGTTTCATTTAATTTTACAGCAATTCTTTCCTGCTCTTCACCCAAAATTCACAGGACAAAGAGGTTAAAAATGAAGAAACAATAACCTGCATTGCCCCAAATTGCAAGACACACTGACCCTTTCATTTTAAAGCAAAGCAGGCTTCACTTTTGGGGGGAAAAAACCCACCCACCCATAACCAAAAACATTATTTCTAACTATGTTCTAGATGTTTTAATTCAATAAATACAGCTCAATGGGGCCATATGCGAAGTGCCAGAAACCGCATAGTTCAACTTTAAACTTGACCTGCCTTTTCTCTCTCTCCTTCTCCCTCCCCCTCTTCCTTGGCATTATTTGTGCTCATTCTGTGAAGGTTCATATAAAGGTCAGTTTTTTAAGATAAGACAATCCATCAGAGTAGTTGTTTTAGCTGGCACATACACTAATTTAACTATTCATTGAGGCTTAAAATACAATACAACTCTCTGAGATTAATGTTTCATCACGTTTGACTTTCTGTTCAATATGAAATGCTAAGAATTCTTTCTAAATCTGAGAAATTTTAAGAGCACAGTGAATGAATTCATTTCCAGACAATACACAGATTTCTTAATTAATATGTTACCATTGAATTTGTTTGCCAACAGATTTAAATACTTTTTACAGAGTAATTCCGGGTCTACAAATAAATAGATTTTTCAGTCTACATATTGCTAAATAAAACATAATACTAATTGCTTAAAATTGACCCTGTACAATTAAGTGCTTGAAACTTTCATTAATTAATATATTAAATAAGTAATACTGTGCAGCTTTTAAGATTTTGGGTCACACATGGCAGGGTTTTAAATTCAGATTCCATATCTGATATTTTCTTCTTCATTTTTAATTTATTTTTTATCTAGTAATGTATTGTGTATACTGTGAGGGCAGACTGACATAGACTGTCTTGCAAAAATAAGGGAAACTGAGGTTAAGAGTACTTCTGACTAGGAAAACGGTGGAACGTGATTTGAATTGCTATTATATATCTGGAAGCAGGATCATTGGGTTACCTGTATTCAGGGGTTTGTTGTTATCAATTTTATAATTTCGAATCCCCTTTGTGAAAGAAAGAAAAACAGTAGTGATATGGAACATTTGTCAGTCAGAGAATTCTCTCTCCAAACCATGCTTTTGAAAGGGTGATTGACTGTCTCTGGAAGTAAATCTGCTGAATCAGAAGCAATTTGGGATGTTCCTGGCATGGCATTCCAGGTAAAGCAAGCCTAGTCAAACCAACCTCAGAACACCTTAAACCACCTTTGGAGGATTTGCTTCTGGGAACCATTCCTGGAACAGTATGATCTAGAGAAGATTCAATGTATTCCAGAGGGAAAACAGAGTGAGTTCTTCATGAATCATTAAGTTGTGCATTTAACTAGTTCAGTTAATTGTGGTTATCTCTTTGAATAAGACTGTGGATTTCAGCATGTTTATTGCAGAAAGGATGATTTGAAATAGATCGTCTGGGCTTTCTGCTTCAGTGTTCTTAAGCAGGCTGTTCTTTTTCCTCCCATCCTATGCTGCTGCTTCTCTTCCCTTCTTTTTCTGAACATCTATAAATTTTATAGTATATGGAGGATAAGTGAAAGCCAGTCTCCCTGAGAAAACCAACACTTGGTTTGTCCAGTCAGAAATTATCTATAAACCTAACTTCCAGATAACTCTTGATAAAATTGTAAGGGTACATACAGTCTTTATTTACCAGTTGTGCCTTTATATTAATAGGAATTTGGGAAAGGCTGTATGTATGTATGTATGTATGTATTTAATTTCTGTGGCTGCCCATCTCACAAGAAGCAACTCTGGGCAGCATAAAACAATAAAACATAAAATATATCAAAAACAATCATAAAAATAAAAAGTCATTAAAAATTTAAAAAACTATAAAATTTAAAATATATCTAGAAAATAAAAGCCCCATTCCATCTATTGAAGCTCCTTAGCATGGGGTCACCTTAACAGCTCAGATTCCCTCTTTGGGGGGGATGGGTGGTGGCACAAATTTAAGAAATAAAGAAATAAATGGTATGTAATGAAAGGTTGGAGGTTTCAATCTCCTAGAAGCTCTCTGGGTCTGTAGAGCTCTTCCTCTTAGCATGCAGGTTGGTAATCCTTGCTGCCATCACCTGTCTTCTAGGAGGTGCCTTTACCTGGCGTCCTCCCTCTTAATCCTAACACATGAATCTCCACAATCCATGGCCTTATTGGAAAGTAAGGAAAAAAAATGAAATAAATTCTACAGCTGCATTTGCTAGGGCTGTACAATGAAGTGTACACTAGGGAATTCATTTCCTCTCTCCTTTGGAGTTAGAGTCATCTCGCAAGCCATAAAGGGTATTACTTTATTTTTTAATATTTTAAAGCAATCTTTTGTTGTTTTAAGTAGGTAAAGGTAAAGGTTTCCCTTGACATTAAGTCCAGTTGTGTCCAACTCTAGAGGGCAGTGCTCATCTCCGTTTCAAAGTCGAAGAGCCGGCGTTTGTCTGTAGACACTTCCGTGGTCATGTGGCCGGCATGACTAAACGGAACGCTGTTACCTGCCCGCTGAAGCGGTACCTATTAATCTACTCACATTCACATGTTTTCGAACTGCTAGGTTGGCAGGAGCTGAGACTAGCAATGGGAGCTCACCCCGTCACGTGGATTTGAACTGCCAACCTTCTGATCGGCAATCTCAGCAGCTCAGCGGTTTAACCTGCAGCGCCACCACGTCTGCTTTAAGTAGTCACATGTAAAACAATCAGTGTTGGAAATAAACCTAAGTTGCTACAAAAATTACGAAAGTATCTTAAAGGACTCTCCCATAGAAAAGTACATAGGATAGAAGCTTGGGGTGGATACGCTTCTAATTTAAAGAATTAAAAGAGGTTTAAAGAGGTTCCAAGTTACATAAAAACATTCAGTTTACTGAGCATGTGCAGAGAACATAAATTCAAAAGACAAGCATAAAGCACAATGCAAAACAGACAAATCAAAGATCACACTCTTAACACAGTACTTAGTTGACTTCTATCCTATTTCACTAGAGAATAAATGAACCTTGGAACAGATGTTACCTTTGTGTCAATATATACGGTCTGGAAAATACTTCTCCAGGCAAATTTCAGCTTAAATCTGAGGGTGGAGCCGAATCTTGGCTTTCTGTTTGCCCTCCTGCTTGAGACACCTACTTGTTCTTTTTCTCCTGGAGTTTTTCTACAAGAACAAAAGCTCTTATTCCTGAATAGGACAGGGATGGGAGGAATCTCTTCCTGCCTACATGAGGAGTATACCACATTCAGGAAGCTCTCGTGCTAGAGACGTTTATATGCAGGTGCTGCTGCCAAACTCCAGATAGACTCAAAAGAGATTGGTCATCTGGTACAGGGAGCAAAGCAGGTTCTAGCTCACATATAAAAAATTCCAAATCATGGCTTTTGGGAAAAGAGCAAAACAGAAAACATGAATTACAGAGGAAAATAAGACTGAGCGGGTTCATACAGTCTTTGACACCAAAAGATTATAGAAAGTGCATCATGATTATGACTCAAAGGCAGATTTAGGGTTGTCTGTCGCCATTAGGAACTTCAATTTTTGCCAAGGGTAAAATTAGTTCCTGCCACTCTTTAAAGCCAAAACAGCTCAGATCTTCCCTGCACCACATGTGGGATTCTGTGCCATTAAGAAGACCATGGAAGTGGTGCATGTGAATTTGTTGAGAGCTATTCTTGCTACCTGAAGACATGTAGCCAATGCCACTCCCAAACCTCAGGCAGGAATGCTAAAATAGGGGCTATAGCCTAGAGGATGATGATCAGTTATTGACTAAATACCCAGTTCTTCCCACTGGATCCTTGTATTGGTGGAGGACCATTCTCATAGCTGGGAGGATTCTATGGAGTCCAGGCTTCCCAGATGTGTTCTTTTTTCCCCTTTGTTATGAAAAGAGCATCCTTTCTCAAAGGGTGGGTGATAATGGAGTGGCATCTGGAAGTCAGTAGGACACCACATAACAGCAGAACCTGAATTTCAAGGAGACCTTGGATGCCAGCCCAAAATCTTAACTTTCACCTTCCCCAGGTTGAGTAATGACTTCTTTCAGGTATGTCTTAATGTGTCACCATCAGCAGTTCTACTAGATAAATATTCCAAAAACTCCTACCTGAGAAATTTTCCCCTTGTGGTTCGAAGCAGATTGGAACTATTGCCCATATAGTACTGTACAGAATTTCACCTCTTTGGCAGCATCCAGGATGAATATACCTTTACTATATAAAGTTCCTACTCTCTGATCCAACACTGGCATTAGTAGGACTGTGGCTGAGTTCTGTGTTGCTCCTGTTAAAACACATCATCAGATACTACCAGTATCCCTGATTATTTCATTTTTATATGGCTTTATGTTGTTATCTGGATTGATTGTAATTATAAGTGTAGTAACAATAAAGTGTGTGATACTATTACATCGTAATGTCTGTAATATGTATGTGTATGCATATATGTCTGGTAAATAATTGTCAATCTTGTAAATGCCAAGAGAAAATAGAAAACTCGGGCAGACCACAGGATGATGCTAGTCTACTTCTATTTAGAGACAATGCTATGATAAGGAAATTCTAAATAGCAAAAATACATGATTGAGCTCATACATAGAAGGTTATATTAAAGACAAAATGTTGGATTTTAAACATACAAAATAATATAAAAATTAATCTTATGCAGTAATTCTAGTTATATATTATTTTTCCTATCTTGTCGAAGATAGCCATTACCCTCTCTCTCAGTCCTGGACTCCCTACCAGACCTCTGGAGATTTCACTCCATTCTGAGGCTGCTGGGCAGATGGGATGAGTCCCATTTTCTCTTCTTAGCTTCTCTTCTGCTTTTCAAAAGTCAACCTGTTTTTCTCTTCAAGGGAAGTGCTGGGGGGAGGCTTGCCTGCCTCTCCACTACACAGTGAAGTGGTGGCATTGGCAAATCAGGTTGTGTCATAAGCAGCAGTAACAGAAGTGGCTTGCCACTGCCGCCTTCCAGGATTTTTTTTTTCTTCAAAATTTCCCAATCTAACCCACAGTCATGATATTCCCTGGAGCTTCCTATTGAAGTAGTAACCAAGCTGACCCTGTTTAGCTTACGAACCCAGAAAAGGTCAGCAAGATGCTGCCATCTGCAGAGAACCTAACTGGGAACGTAAATAAAGCTTATCTAGCATTTTATGTAGTTGTGTGTTCCCATACCATCCTAGGTGTGGTGTTCTCACTGCCTGTATTCAGAAAATTAAGGTTGATCAATCGTGTCTTGGCCTATACTTTTTTCAGTATGCAGCTTTTCTTAGCTTATTTACTTACTTGATTTATATACATATTGTTTTCAATCAAGGCAACTAACAGCAATCAAAGTAGAGAATATATTTTTAAATTGAAATATAAATGAGAATTAATATAAGATTAACCTTTAAAAGATATGAATCCTGGCTATTCTATAGGCAGACCAAGTAGGAGCATCTTCAGGTGGGCTTCTCCTGCAGGTCTTAGTCTGGACAGTAGAAGCAGTTGTCAGGGCAGATTTTACAACATGCACATTATATGATTGTTGTATCTTGCACCAATTCACAATCTTGTTGTGCAGTTATTCATTTGCTTGCTTGCTTGCTTAAAGTGGACAACTCCAATTGTATAACTTCTGGCAGAAGAATCAGTCATACCTCGGTCTGGTTTACTGTGAATGAGTTGCCCACAGTATTTATTTAGCTAATTTGAGACACAGTGCTAAGTAGCAATTCAAACAATACTGTGTACTGAAATGCCTGGTTTGTTGTACCTCTTACAAGTCAGGATTAGAAGCTACTATTTGTCTTTTAGCTTACAAATCCTGGCCTTGTTTTGGACAATATGGCAAGCTTTTAGTTCCAAGTTGGATTTTCATATTTTCAGCAGGGGACAAGTAAGCATACTTTAGATATAGCTCACATTAGGTATTTCAGGGCTGATAGTAAGAATTGCCAGCCAGTGGAATGGGTGGCCTCATGAAGTGGCGTATTTCCCTTCACTGGTAGAGGCTAGAATGCCTGAAGTATTTCAGCAGATCCTGCATTAAGCAAGGGTTGGACTAGATGGTTTCTGAAGTCTAAGAAACTCTTAAGCTTCTCTGATTCTGTTAAATGATTTAACTGATAGAGGTGCAACAGCTGCCCCTTGTTGAAACAGGTCAGCAGAATTTGTTCAGACTACTAGAACTACTTTGATAGAAAGACTGATGGTTGAAAGATCTTATTCTGCCTGCCATTGTATGTGACTTACAGTTTGCATTTTTATAAAGTGCCTGAAAACAAACAGCACCTACATATTGTAATTTGTTAAAATATATAGATTCATTTTTCTTATCTGTAGATTGAAACTAAAATGGTTGTCTTGCATTTTTCATCCTTAGGTGCGGTGGATGATGTATTGGATTGTGTTTGCTCTTTATACAATTACTGAAACAGTAGCTGACCTCCTGATCTCTTGGTAAGATCTATATATTGGCAAAACGGAATGATTTATTCATGTTTTCATATATCACAGTATTCATTGTAGGTAGTTGATACTGTTAAAAGACCTTTAGCCCGATGCAAGGGAAGGTGGAGTTACAAGAATACTATTCATACGTGATAAAATATATATCTAAAATATGTGAAGAGTTAATTTCCTAAAAAACGTCCCCTGAAATCTAGATTAATTAGAAGGAATGTGCCTATTTCTTTGAATCACAAAACCACATTATGAATTCTAACTTGTATTTTATAGGTTTCCACTCTACTATGAACTGAAGATTGCTTTTGTTATTTGGTTGCTGTCTCCGTATACAAGAGGGGCAAGTTTAATATATAGGAAGTTTCTTCATCCTCTTCTTTCTTCAAAAGAAAGGGTAAGCCTCCCTCCTGTTGTGGAGCAAAGATTATTTTAATATTTTAAAAATGAATTTGCATTAAGTGGTAGTGGGGATGAAGGATTACATTACTACCTTGTGCTTAATGCAACATATGACAATGTTATAGATTGCCAATATCAGATTAAATTGATGTCTGTACTGCACATATTTTTCCTCCTAGGAGATCGATGAGTGTATTGTGCAAGCCAAAGAACATGCTTATGAAACTATGGTGAACTTTGGTAAACAAGGCTTAAACTTAGCTGCTACTGCTGCAGTGACTGCAGCTGTAAAGGTAAACAGTATTGCATGTTACGTATTTACTACTTGGCATAAAATGGGTGAGTGGGGATGTGTGTACAGAAAGGTATAAAATGGAAAGCTGGATGACCTTTTCTAACAGCATGTTCTAAAAAGTATGTTCTCTCAAAGAGAAGTTGACTTTTTAAACAGTGAAGATGACTCTCTTTCTCTCTTGTTGCTTTTTCTTGTTGGTAATCACATTCCACAGGATTTGTGACTTCTTTCTGCTGTTTTCCTTCAATCAAGTTGAGGTAAATGCTCATGGAAGATTAAAGCATGAAACAGGGCTACAGTATGGTTGAATGGGATATTAATATGATTCCCTGCTGAATTCATACTTGTGAGAAAAAAGTCAAAACAGTGAACTTGAATATAACTGCTGCTGCTGCTGATGGCTGTCTGATATTAGAAAGCCAAATTAGGCTTTTCACATGGATTCAGATATGCTCCAAACTATCTGTAATTTGCCTAAAACACTAAGTGCCTCCATTTTTACATTCAGAATAGCTGTTGAGTATAATGAAATCACAGTGACAAAACATTATAGGAAAGGAAGCTGCATGAGCATATGCTTGATAGAATAATTTTGAATGGAAAATACAATTTGTTTCACAACTAGAATTTGTACCCGATAGCAGACTATACATCATCATCAGGCCACCTTTCATTATTGATGCACTTAGAACAAGACTAGGAAGTGGGCTAATTGAGCCAGAAGTCAGTAGTAGCTGCCAAGCAATACCTGTAAAGAAGTAGTGATGGCAATTTAGTCAGTGTAAAATGTCACATTTGTAGAAGTATAGGTGGTGTGTGACTATTGAGAGCACAGATGGTTTAATAGGCTATTCCCTGGCCATTCAAACCCCCAAGATAACACAGTTTATTCAGCTACAAGCTTCTTATTCCTAAGAAGTCTCTTCTGAAAAATACTCTGCAGAATTTGTCCATTAAGGTGGAGAAGGCAGTGGGAAAAATGGAGCTGGGAATGTAAGTTGTGCAATTAAACTTCCAGGTTTTCTGAAATAACAGTTCAGATGTCTATTTCTCTTCATATTAAATTATTCTAAATACTAAATACTAAATATTCAATCAATAAAGCCATGCTTTTTCCTATAACATACTAATGTTATTCTCAGTTCTTCAGAAATTCTGTTTATTATGAACAGACAAGCTTATACATGTTGTCTGATGGCTTTTTCTGCTAGTGGAGACTAGTAACAAACAAGCTGCCGAGCAAGTGACCATCTGTTAAACAAGAACCATGAACCAGGATTGTGTATGGCTTTAAACAGGGTTGTTGATAAAACGCTGATCAGATCAAAAACAGCTTTCCAGTTGTTTAGCTACTTGTAATGGTAAAGGCTTCAGCAAAGGATCGTTACCTTGTCGTGGTGCTGGAGCTTGAGCACCTCAGTGATGCCATGAGCTAAACCGTGAAGGGCCACCCAAGATGGGAAGGTCATGACAGAGAGGTCAGACTAAATGCGATCCCTGGGGAAGGTAATGGCAACCCACCCCAGTATTCTTGCCGTGAAAACTAAATGGATCAGTACAACCAGAGATATGTCGGTATACCATCGGAAGATGAGACCCCCAGGTCGGAAGATGGTCAAAATGCTACTGGGGAGGAACAGAGGATGAGCTCAACTAGCCCCAGACGTGATGACGCAGCTAGCTCAAAGCCGAAAGGATGGCTAGCGGCTGACGGTGCTGGTGGTGAACGGCGAATCCGATGTTCTAAGGATCAACACACCATTGGAACCTGGAATGTAAGATCTATGAGCCAGGGCAAATTGGATGTGGTTATTGGTGAGATGTCAAGATTAAAGATAGACATCCTGGGCGTCAGTGAACTGAAATGGACTGGAATGGGCCACTTCACATCAAATGACCACCAGATCTACTACTGTGGACAAGAGGACCACAGAAGAAATGGAGTAGCCTTCATAATTAATAGTCAAGTGGCTAAAGCAGTGCTTGGATACAACCCAAAAAACGACAGAATGATCTCAATTCGAATTCAGGGCAAGCCATCTAACATCACAGTGATCCAAATATACGCCCCAACCACAAATGCTGAAGAAGCTGAAGTAGAGCAGTTCTATGAGGATCTGCAGCACCTACTGGACAACACGCCTAAAAGAGATGTTATTTTCATCACGGGAGACTGGAATGCTAAGGTGGGCAGTCAAATGACACCTCGAATTACAGGTAAGTATGGCCTGGGAGAACAAAATGAAGCAGGACATAGGCTGATAGAATTTTGCCAAGACAATTCGCTCTGCATAACAAACACTCTCTTCCAACAACCTAAGAGACGGCTTTATACATGGACTTCACCAGATGGACAACACCGAAATCAGATTGATTACATCCTTTGCAGCCAAAGGTGGCGGACATCTGTACAGTCGGTAAAAACAAGGCCTGGAGCTGACTGTAGTTCAGATCATGAACTTCTTCTTGCACAATTTAAGATCAGACTAAAGAGATTAGGGAAGACCCACAGATCAGCTAGATATGAGCTCACTAATATTCCTAAGGAATATGCAGTGGAGGTGAAGAATAGATTTAAGGGACTGGACTTAGTACATAGGGTCCCGGAAGAATTATGGACAGAAGTTGGCAGCATTGTTCAGGAGGCGGCAACAAAATACATCCCAAAGAAAGAGAAAACCAAGAAGGCAAAATGACTGTCTGCTGAGACACTAGAAGTAGCCCAAGAAAGAAGGAAAGCAAAAGGCAACAGTGATAGGGGGAGATATGCCCAATTAAATGCAAAATTCCAGAGGTTAGCCAGAAGAGATAAGGAATTATTTTTAAACAAGCAATGCGCGGAAGTGGAAGATGACAATAGAATAGGAAGGACAAGAGACCTCTTCCAGAAAATTAGAAACATTGGAGGTAAATTCCAGGCCAAAATGGGTATGATCAAAAACAAAGATGGCAAGGACCTAACAGAAGAAGAAGAGATCAAGAAAAGGTGGCAAGAATATACAGAAGACCTGTATAGGAAGGATAACAATATCGGGGATAGCTTTGACGGTGTGGTCAGTGAGCTAGAGCCAGACATCCTGAAGAGTGAGGTTGAGTGGGCCTTAAGAAGCATTGCTAATAACAAGGCAGCAGGAGACGACGGCATCCCAGCTGAACTGTTCAAAATCTTGCAAGATGATGCTGTCAAGGTAATGCATGCTATATGCCAGCAAATTTGGAAAACACAAGAATGGCCATCAGATTGGAAAAAATCAACTTATATCCCCATACCAAAAAAGGGAAACACTAAAGAATGTTCAAACTATCGAACAGTGGCACTCATTTCACATGCCAGTAAGGTAATGCTCAAGATCCTGCAAGGTAGACTTCAGCAATTCATGGAGCGAGAATTGCCAGATGTACAAGCTGGGTTTAGAAAAGGCAGAGGAACTAGAGACCAAATTGCCAATATCCGCTGGATAATGGAAAAAGCCAGGGAGTTTCAGAAAAACATCTATTTCTGTTTTATCGACTATTCTAAAGCCTTTGACTGTGTGGACCATAACAAATTGTGGCAAGTTCTTAGCGGTATGGGGATACCAAGTCATCTTGTCTGCCTCCTGAAGAATCTGTATAACGACCAAGTAGCAACAGTAAGAACAGACCACGGAACAACGGACTGGTTTAAGATTGGGAAAGGAGTACGGCAGGGCTGTATACTCTCACCCTACCTATTCAACTTGTATGCAGAACACATCATGCGACAAGCTGGGCTTGAGGAATCCAAGGCTGGAGTTAAAATCTCTGGAAGAAACATTAACAATCTCAGATATGCAGATGATACCACTTTGATGGCTGAAAGCGAAGAGGAACTGAGGAGCCTTATGATGAAGGTGAAAGAAGAAAGTGCAAAAGCTGGCTTGCAGCTAAACCTCAAAAAAACCAAGATTATGGCAACCAGCTTGATTGATAACTGGCAAATAGAGGGAGAAAATGTAGAAGCAGTGAAAGACTTTGTATTCCTAGGTGCAAAGATTACTGCAGATGCTGACTGCAGTCAGGAAATCAGAAGACGCTTAATCCTTGGGAGAAGAGCAATGACAAATCTCGATAAAATAGTTAAGAGCAGAGACATCACACTGACAACAAAGGCCCGCATAGTTAAAGCAATGGTGTTCCCTGTAGTAACATGGCTGTGAGAGCTGGACCATAAGGAAGGCTGAGCGAAGGAAGATCGATGCTTTTGAACTGTGGTGTTGGAGGAAAATTCTGAGAGTGCCTTGGACTGCAAGAAGATCCAACCAGTCCATCCTCCAGGAAATAAAGCCAGACTGCTCACTTGAGGGAATGATATTAAAGGCAAAACTGAAATACTTTGGCCACATAATGAGAAGACAGGACACCCTGGAGAAGATGCTGATGCTAGGGAGAGTGGAAGGCAAAAGGAAGAGGGGCCGACCAAGGGCAAGATGGATGGATGATATTCTAGAGGTGATGGACTCGTCCCTGGGGGAGCTGGGGGTGTTGACGACCGACAGGAAGCTCTGGCGTGGGCTGGTCCATGAAGTCACGAAGAGTCGGAAGCGACTAAACGAATAAACAACAACAATGGTAGAAGGAATTATTCCATCTTGCTTGTTCATTATGTCAGATTTTCAGCAATTCAGTTTATTGGGAGCATTTCCATGATGAGAAATTCCAATCTTGTAATGCCAGAATGTTCCATGCTGACCAAGCCCATATTTATTCATTTTTACCCTATTTTTCTCAAGGTGAAAGCATGAAACTAATTTTCAGTAAGTAGTATCTCAGTGAAGATGCGAACATTTGAATAGGTTGTTACAATTACACCCTTAAATTTAGCAGCAACTAAATTAAAAGTTGGGACGCGGTGGCGCTGCGGGTTAAACCGCTGAGCTGTCGATCGGAAGGTCGGCGGTTCGAAACCGCGCGGCGGGGTGAGCTCCCGTTGCTTGTCCCAGCTTCTGCACACCAAGCAGTTCGAAAACATGCAAATGTGAGTAGATTAATTGGTACCGCTTCGGCGGGAAGGTAACGGCGTTCCGTGAGTCATGCTGGCCACAAGACCCGGAAGTGTCCTATGGACAACGCCGGCTCCAAGGCTTTGAAACGGAGATGAGCACCGCCCCCTAGAGTCGGACACGACTGGACTTTACGTCAAGGGAAACCTTTACCTTTACCTAAATTAAAAGAACCAGAGGACTTAGGCTAGATTCATTAATTCAGAAGCTGTCTGGCTTTCTTTCCTGTGGCTTAGTGTGTTTGTGTAAATTTAGCCAATTTGATATATCAGATTCCATGATTAAGCAAACCATGGCTTAGTATAATGTGTGAAACAGGTCACAGAAGCACGTGATTGTACAGACCCAAAAGGCCCCCTAAGAGGATAAACTTGGGGAGGCCATGACTTATTCCCACTGCCTCTTTTGCAGTCATCGGAGTACTCAGTATAGTAACAGCAGAAGTCTTATGCTATTCATCCGCTGCTATTAATGTCACCCTCTGAATCTGTTAACTTCTTACAAATTAGAGCTGATAAAATGACATGACCCCAGCACTCCTGCAATTATAAGTAAACTGAAAGTTTCCTAAGGCAAGAATTCTAACCTTGGTAACCTGTGATCACACCAGCCCTTTCCTGAATGTCTTGAAACTTAACTTACTGAAATTAAGGCAGGATCTTCTGGATGCTCAACTTCTAAACTATGTGGCTTGTTTATGGCTTCCAGTGGTGCTCTGCCTGCTGTGGAAACATTTCATTTCCTCTGCTTGATACAATGTGACCTCCAGAGATTAGGGTTGTCAAAACAACTTCTCATCTTGCTTTCTTGCAAAATATGTATGTTTACCTAATTTATTTATGTTTTTATGTATGTTTACTTAATAATTACAAATGCTAATATGTAGCTTTTTACTCAAGACCAAAGGATGTGTGAGAGTCAGCATTTGTACCATGGTTTGGAGCTATATTTAGATAGCCATATACATGAAAAGGGTTCTCTTAAAATGTCTAACCTCTACAGAAGAAAGAGATTTAAGGGCTGTGTAGGATAAGAAGGAAACAAATTATGGTATAGATGCTGTTCTGGGTTATTGCCCTACAATTATAAATCTAGAAATACTTTCATTTGTAATGCAAGACTGAGATTGATTCTTACCGAAATATTATGTTAAAAATTACATAGAATTTCAGATAAATTGTAACCTGAAAAGAAGCCTAGCTTAATATTGATGGGAATGGACATTTGCAAACAAGGTTTATTTCAAGCTGCTTAAGAAGATAGATTGCCCAAGTGCTTCTATAAACTGCATAGGCCTAATGCAGATTTTACATTAGATACACGATAAATTTCCCAATGCAAGTTGAATTAAGCAATCGGTTATGCTAAACATAGTTCTTAATCTAACATTTTAAAAAATGGTCAATTGTATGCTAATGTAAGTAACTTTTATCTTTTTGTGTGGTGTAGTTTGAATTGCTGTCACAAACTGATTGTTTTGTTAGAAGCCAAGACAAGCAGCACATACTATGTTTTATAAAAGTCCAATACAGCGGGTCCCCAGTTTAAGAATGTCCAAGAATGGACTGCCATAACGACTATTATATTAAAAAATCGAGTTAAGTACAATGTTTCAGGTTAAATACACAATACTACATTGTGTATTATTATGTTTAAAATGTTTTAGTGAATTTGGAAGTGTTTCTTAAGTGTTTTATATTCATGGAAAGGTAAAAGACAAACATTTGACTAACTGATGCTAAACATCTGTTCCGACTTACATACAAATTTGACTTAAGGACAGACTTAGGAATGGAACTCGTTCTTAAACTGGGGACCTGCTGTACAGTCATGTGAAAAGTAAGTAGCATATATACTCATGTATAAGCCAACCCTTGAATTTTTAACCAAAATACCATGAAAAATGTGGCACCCACAGATAAGCTGACCTGCAATTCATCCACAGATGGGCTTATATGCAAATACATATGGGATACAAGTAGTCCTTGCTCAACGTCCATTTGTTCAGTGACCGTTATTTATGATGGTGCTGAAAAAATTGACTTGCGACCAGTCCTTGAATTTACGAACCCTGCGGTCATGTGATAAAAATTTGGCCTGCTCACATTTATGGCCACCCCCTGCCGCCGCTGCCACCCCACTGCCCGCAGCACTTCCTGCACTCCCCAGCGCATGCCCAAAGTGCAGGAAACCATGCCGCTACTACTCAGAAAACAGCCAACATAGATTCTCCACACAGGCAATGGCAGCCCTTCACTCCACAGAGGACCATTGAAAGATCACTGCCACACTAGACTAGAAAAGATGCTCTGCCTTACAGAGGGTGTGGCTTGTTTGGTTTCCGAGGTAATGATATAGGCATCTGGGATGTGGGGGGGAAAGGGGGTTGTTGCTCATTCAAGGCCTGATGGGCAGCTGCTGTTAGCTGTGTTTTCTTTTGCAGTGCTGTTTCCTGCTCTTTAAAAAAAGGGGGGTGCATGTCCAGGTGATGGGTTGGGTGCTTCTCTTGTTCTAATTTAAAGTTATATAGCCTTCCTTCGCAAAGCTCAGGTTTCTGGTTTCTACACCCTCCCCCCCCCCTTATTCTGACCAATCCTGCGAGGAGGATTGAATTACAGGATTAAAGAGAGTGGTTGGCTCATGCTTAGCCAGCCAGCTTCATAGACAAGGAAGAATTTTAATCCAGGTTTCTCCCCAATGAACTACAGTGTGTCATTGTTAAAGCAGCTACCCAGATGTGTAGAATTTTAAGCCCTATCGTTTAAGGCCAGGCTGGAAAGGAATTCTCGGCTGGGCAGACGATCCTTACACCACAACTTGCCACATGCCATGCCTCGCCGTGTGCCCCTGCTGGTCGGGACAATCCTTTGCACTGCAGATCGTCCTGCAGTGATCCTTCTTTGACGATCCTTTGAGCTAAGGATTGTTCCGGCCAGCAGTGGTGCATGGCAAGGCACAACGCAAAGGATTGCTTTGGCTGGCAGGGCTGTAGTCCCTTCCTGGCAGGGTGGTGGCACACACCTCCTGCCCACAGTACCTGCCCATAGCTCTCACTCACCTGTGTGTGACCAGGAGGGCGAGCCCAGTGGAGAGGAGGCAGGCAAAGACAACAATGAAGGTCTGCTGGGGGAATGTGGGGGGTGCCGGTGGCAGGGAGCACTGATGGGCAAGTGAGTGCTGCAGATAGGTGCAAGGAATGCAGGCAGGACAATCCTTCATGCTGTGCCTTGCTGCATGCCACTGTCGCCGGGATGATCCTTCATGCAGCAGATTTTCTCACAGCGATCCTTCCTCATTGATCCTTCGTGCTAAGGATCATCCCAGCCAGCAGGGGCATACAGTGAGGTGCAGCTCAAAGGATTGTCCTGGCCAGTAGTGGGAGGCAGGGTGGTGGGAACAGCAGTAGGTAGGCAGGCGGCCAGAAGGGCAGAGATGGGGGGAGATGAGTGGTGAGAGTTAAGGCAGTCCCTGACCTTGGAAAAGCTGAGGCTTAGGGCTGGGAGGGACCAAGCCAGGAATGGCTTGGATTGGGGTGAGTCTTTGCCAAACAACTGCGCTGGATTCACTTCACAGTAATAGGGACTGCCCAAACTACTGTCAATAAGTAGGGCAGTGATGTGGCATTTCGCTTAACTACCGCTTTGTTTAGCAACAGAGTTGCCGGTCCCAATTAGGATTGTTAAGCGAGGACTACCTCTATTTGGGTACTTGAAAAAGTATTACTTGCATACAAGCCCATCTGCGCATAAGCCGAACCCAATTTTGGGGTTTATTTTGGCACCTAAAATTCTTGGCGGTAAATGATGCATGATAATTGTTACATTATAGCCCCTTTATCTATCAGTATTGTGGAAATGAAGATCAAATACCTGTATGTTAAACTATGTTGAAAACATCAAAACTTACTTTTTCACATGATTCTATATCAACTTTGACAAAAAAGATCCAGAGGATTCCTTCATTCCATGTAACGACATATCACTTTTCCCCTTCAATGTTACAGGGTCAAGGGGCAATATCAGAAAAGCTGCGGAGTTTCAGTATGCACGACCTCACAGCAATCCCAGATGATGAACCAATGGGACAAAGGCACTACCAAACTTTGCCTGCTACCAAAAAGAAAAGCAAAACCTCCACTCCCAGCGAACCCTTAGGTTGGTATATTATTAAGTGGGCTAGTTCTGATTGTCTAGGTCACATTTTGTGTAGCAGTGGTGGATGACCCTCCATTGAAGTCAGATCAAAATGGGCACTGTTCCCTCTCTTTAAAACTTGGAAATGTGATTCTGTGGGACTTGCTGCTGGAGTTTCAAAGAAAATTCCCTCAAAGACTTCTGTAAGTCCTGCTTTAGTGCCTGCCTCCAAAACCATCAGCTTGGGTATAGGCATGGAATTGATACCATCACTGAGTCTTTCTAAATGGGTAACATAACCCTAACCCCAGCTCGAAGGGAATTGGATAGAAAATTGTATCATGCATTAATTTAAAAAAATGGCAGGAATAGTCATCTTTTGAGATCAAGCCACTTTTAATGAACTCAGAATAACCAGTTCTGAGCAGGGTCAGAATTTATTTATCATCAAAAGTTTTCCAGATTTTGCAGGAATAATTTTATTCTCTCTCATCTTCACCCACCCACCCAGCCCTTGGTTCCTACCTCCATTCCTTCATGTATCTTTCCCACCCACTAAATTTACACAAACCAGTTTCCCTTGATTTCCACCTTAGCCAGACCACATACTATCAAAACAGGTGTGATGAAAACAGGTGTTTTCTGTCCTTAGTGCTGCTTTTACTTTCAGGCTTTTAGATTAGTTACAAATCTTTGTATAGCTATCCTTTTGAGGGGAAAAAAACCTCATAGCCTTGAACTTTGAATGTTCCTTTTTAAAAGTAAGTAATAATAACTCACTGGTATAACAGTATTTTGAATTTGGATTTTATACCTCAGGTTATGGTATTCCAATAAAAGATTCTGAAGATGATAAAACAGATGAAGAGAGGGAAGGGACATATTCAGAGGATGAGATGTTTGCTCAGAGAGGTCTCCGTCGAACACAAAGTATGAAATCTGTAAAAACGATAAAAGGACGCAAAGAGGCAAGTAAATTTGTTCTTGACAGTATAAAATGCTATAAAAAGGTGCAAATCAACATTTTTCATAGAGAACATTCTAAAGTGGAAGCTTAATTTTTCTGAATCATGATGCAGGAAAACTACAAATCAGAATCTGATCCTGGTCTGTTCAGATTAAACAGCAAAGTCTGGTTTGGTTTAGGAAAAAAACCTCCTCTTGTGGAGCTAGAAGGGAGAACTGAGATTGCACAGCAATTTCTTCCTGTAAAAGTAAATAAGGGTTTGTGGCTATATCTGAATGTACTCTTAAACAGTGAAGTTCACTTAAAAACTGTAGTATTTATATGAAGATTATTGGTGCCTATGTCATCCTGAAGAATGTCCTTCATTAGTAATATTGCTCACTTCTTTGCTCATATACTGTATTTTATTTGAAACGTTAGCAAAAAAGCTGTTAGAACAGATTTGAAAGGGGAAGTTTTACAGTTAGCACTTCACCAACTCTTGCAGCATTTTTGTTAGCAATAATTTCAATATTTTCTATCATATTACATAATTCAGTATCAATCATTTGTGATTTTGATTCACGAGTTAGTCATCCTCATGTGTGACTGTGCTAGAGACAAATGACATACGATCCTGATGATTTTCCTGTATCTCCCAAACACATTCTTATTATATCCTTCTAGGCAAGCTGTTGTGGAAATTGAGAGTATTGCGTTGTGGTGGTTCCATTTTCGCATCTGTATCTGATCCCAGGAAATTATGGTTCCCTGGCAGTTTATGTTGCAGGGGCTTGGAGGTTTTTTATTTTTATTCCCATACTGTATGATTTTCTTTATGAAGACATTGTTAACTTCACCTGTCCAAAAAAGTTTTCTTCTAAAAAAAAAAAAAAAAAAAAGTACAGTTCATTTTTTTAAAAAAGTAACACTAAAAACCAGTATAACAAAACAAAACTCTGAAGACAAGAAGATGTAATTAAAAGATCTGGAAGAATAAAAACTATTTTACCTGGGGATAGAAAAAGGGTAGGAGGAGGAACTGTACCAGCCATTGGCTCCTGATCCAATTGTGTGAAGGTGAAAGGTCCCCTGTGCAAGCACTGAGTCTTGTCTGACCTTTTGGGGGGATGTCGCTTTTGCAACGCTTGCTTGGCAGACTATACTGGGGTGGTTTGCCATTGCCTTCCCCAGTCATCACCTTCTCCAGCAAGCTGGGTACTCATTTTACTGACCTCGGAAGGATGGAAGGCTGATCTAATTGTAGCTCAGTGGAAATCAAGGCACAGCTCCAATTTTCATTCTTATTTTTTTGTAATGCCAGTCTTGGAGAGCAAAATAAAGAGAATGGAACATGGGGGGCCTTGTGGGTTGTTATTTGTATCCCCTTACAATATCTGTGCCTATTGTAAGTCATTTGGGTGAATTGCATACAGATGTGAAATGGATGGATTGTATTCTGTCACAGGTTGCTATTTGTCTTTCATTCATGTCCTTATGCTGGATACCATTCCCTCCCCTCCCCTCCCCTCCCCTCCCCTCCCCATCAGGAAATAAGTAACCAACTTCAGGGGTTTTTGCATTAGAAATTTTCTTGCAGATATCTTAAAATCTTTCACAACATTCTTTATTTGTTCCAGGTGCGATATGGCTCACTAAAATACAAAACGAAGAGAAGGCCGCAAGTGTGCTTCTAAATCTTTCAACTAAAAGCAAACATCTGCACTAAGTTTTCTGCAGGGCTCCTGTGTTCTGGTCCTGTGCGCAGGGCTTTTCCCATTCTCTGAAGAGAAACCGTTGGTATTTACTGTATGTGGATTCCTATTCTCAACATAGAGCTTTATTTCAGTCATGCAAGAGAAAGGAAAAGTCCCCCTCGATGCATGTTGTGCTTCAGTTTCATAGATACCAAAAATGCAGTTACATTTTTTTCTTTTAAGAGAGGAACATAGTCACATTTTATTAAAAAAAGAAACTTCTTGTGAATATGGATAACACATTAGATTTCTGTGCTTCATAAATTAAATTATTTCACGGCAGATTCTTAATTGTGGCTTCCATAAATGAGTGCTTTCAATGTTGGCTGATGTCCAACGCTTAAAAAAAATGGCACATCTGTAGAATTTCTGTACTATGTTGGAAAGCTGCTTGTTGAATGCATTGTATTTTTAAATTCCTGCAGTTGTCAAAGTCCAGTGCATGAAAAATGAGTGAAGGACATGGGGCATATTTTGGAACTAATCCTCTGAATGGCTTGGATCCAAAGAGCTGTTTAAGGTCATGGAAGAGGGTTGCATCACCCTGTGGAATCGGCCATTTTCATTCCATTTTGAAATTCCTCTCAATGTCGTGACATGAAGATACTGTTGTTCAGTGTGAAGACTGTCTTGGGTTTCACTTGTTCCTATGAGGCTTCTGTATTGTTTACCTTAATGGTTTGAGTTAGCTTGTGCATTTGGCATAGCTGATGATGAAAATCATAGTTATCTGTTTCTGTACAGATTTTCATACAGGAAATCTTACAGCATTCCTTGCAGATGCTGAGAATTGAAGCTAGGAATTTCTGTATGCAAAATGTGTGCTCGCTAATTAATACCTTTGTATCAACTACTAATTATGAATGTACCAAAACAGGTTAAAGGATGCTGCTAGGTTTCCTTTGAGTTAGTTTCTGTCTATTATATGTAAAAAGGAATAGGAATATATTGAATAGAAAAAAATCAGATTCTGCAGTCAGGTATGTTTTATCATGTATTAGACACAAATTTAATATGAAAACCCACATCTAAACAGTACTTCTTTTTAAAAAAGTCAGACTTTGAATTCTTAGGCTGTTTTTTAAATCCTGCATGTTTGTATGGTTGGTTGGTTGGTTTTTTTACTTTGTTTGGGTAACCATTTTTCATGTACAACAAAGCTGAAGGGCTGTGCTTAGATGTGTAAGCGACAGGAGAAAACTGGAGTACTCCAGCTGTTCGACTAGTAGGCAGGCTGGAAAGCCCTACTCTGTATAGCTGACGTTGACTGCCTACTTAGTCCTTTTCTCAGAGCAACATGTGGAATTCTTTTAAATTCATGCATGCATTTAAGGTATGGTTCTGAAATGGTAGTTTGGAAAACATTGCTCTTTGCTAGTTTCTTGAAAGATAACTTGCCTTTGCTGGTCAAGTAAGTCTTCTTGTCTCTTAGGATAACACGCTTTAGTATTGCATCTGGGTGTAAGAATCATGGCAAGTGCTTATTAAATAGTATTTAACAACTAATGAAATGAGATTGACATTTTAAGGTTTATCATAGCTGTAAATCCTAGCAACTTTTTAAAAGGAACACTTGAAAAAAATGGTTGTTTTATCACTTGAGACTAGGCTTTAAGCAAAGGTAAATAGATCCCAAAGGAAGATAAGTTGCTTGTGGCTTACTAAGAAACTTGCAGAAAACTCAGGCAAAATATATAATGTTCTCTGGGGAAGAGCTAACAAGTCAGTATGGCATCCTGGAGGTCTCTCCAGTATACGAAAGTAAATTACTGTTTCTATATTATTGTGGACATCAGAAATAGATTTTATCACAGAAAGACAGCCTGCTTTTACATTTCATTGTATTTATTAGTGTGGTTATGTTGGGTATAGGAAGAATGGAATGTGATTAAAAAGCATACAATAAACCCAAGATGTCCTAGCATTATCTTTCACAAGTTTTCCCATGTTCTAGATCTTTGATTGGTAAACTTTACATCAGTTAAAAAATATGTTCAGCATACTGACAACCTTCAGTTGTGGGGAAAAAAATTCTGCTTTTGTTTCAACATTCATCTTAGTTTCGTGTTTCATTTTAGGACATTTGCCACTTACTATGTAGAAAAGCTCATTGTACTAAGTCAGACAAATAATCATCCAAACTTGTATCTTCCTCCAGATCAAACCAGGTAATTTCAACAACTATTGAGTAAGATGGCATTTCAGACTTAAAAAAAAATTATCTAGGTCTTGTCAAATAGATTTGATCTGGCAGTGAAAAAGGTAGACTTATTGGCTATTTTTAAGTTCTTCCTATCTATATTATTGTATAAGAAAATACATTAGGTAGTAGATTTTTTCAGCTACAGGGGGTAAACAGTGCTTCCTCTCTAAAAGCCACAGAGGCATGACTGTAGATATTGCCAGGGTTGACAGGGCTGTATTTTTTGGCATTTTGCATTTCCTTGTGAAGTGTTAAAGGCTGAAATTTTGCTGCTTAACCCCAGTGGGTGTGAGAGAGTTTTTAAATAGTACAGTAGTTTCTTCAAATTTCAGTCAGGTTTAAGATACTTATTTACTCCTTAAAACCCTCCCCTGGGTATTGCAAATGGAATCGAGAGTGCGCCACATCTGGCCCGCAGATTGTCCACCTATCATACATCTGGTGTTGTCAGAGAAGTGCTTGTGTTTTGGACTGTAGCTCTGAGAGGCTCTCGCCTGTATGGCCAATATTCAGGGATTCTGAGAGTTGCCCCCCAAACAAGAAATGTGTAAAGTTTAAACATTTTTAATATGGGTGCACTTTAAGGAAAACTCTTACTAGGCAAATTCCCACAGCATAGACACTGAGGCATCAAAAGACTCAGGACTCTTCCCATGAAACTACAAGTGGTACAATGCTCAAAGGAGGTATCGTTCATTGAGCTAAATGTCACTGTGTCACCACCAGCCCTATCTTCTTTTTTAGCTTCTTGGATTATATAATAGCAAGATAGTTGCTAAAAAAATAATGTAATGGTTATACCATACTGATTTACATGCTTTACCCAAGATACAGGGCTTCCACTAAGTCAATATATTAACAAGTATTATGCAAAAGAAATATGCAAAGGGAACAATGGACTGCTTCAATTTAACAATTTTTAACAAATGCAATTTCAACATTTGGACTCACAATTTTAAAGTCTGTAAAGCTTTAACTTTTCTATCTGTAATAACTACAAACTTGTTTATGTATTTGTAGTACTGAGAGGTCTTTTTCTAGAATTTTGTACTGATAACTACTATATCTTCATAATTGCTATTTGTGAAGATGCAATGGCTTATATTTTAAAAATGTTACTTAATAAAATGAATATTTTCATTGGGTTTGTCTTGTCTCATTGAAATGAAATGCAAACTAATTATGGTAAATAAAAACCATTGCAGGAAGCACATGAATCTGTTTAAATCAGATTAATTGTGCTAACTCTGGTATCTTTTGTGTCTGAGTAGTACAACTTTCCCCTAATTTGGTGTTTACCAGATAGCTTAGACCACAGATTAAGTAATTCTCAGTTTGGAAAACCATTTTTGTCAATATTCTGAGTATGATTTACTTTTTTCTGTCAGTTTTTGAGAAGCACTAATAAATCCAACTAGGTCCCTTTGAAAATCTTCAACTGTTTGTGGAATGCAAACATCTCAATAAAATTTATGTATGTAGAGCTACTGAAGTTGGTGGCACCTTTCCAAATACCACTTGTTTAATCACAATAAGAACAATAACAAATTGGCATCTTCAAAGGCTGAAGTGTGAATCCTGCATGGTTACCTAGGAGCAACTCACTGAATGCAAAGGAACATCTAAAGAAAAGTACATACAATTGTGTTGCAATTGCAGTATTTGCTTTTGTCAATCACTTTTTAAGGTACCACAAACCTTGCTATTTCAGCCCTTTTTGCAATGGGCTTCTTTGTACCATTTCCTTTTGTAACATTACTATTGGTTTTACCCCTTTTAGTACCCCTTTCCTCTACTGTTTATAGTAGAACTTTGCATATAAACTGGTTTCTACCAAGCCACTTGTATTCAGGTTTTATGTATAATCTGGATTATCTGGACCCCTTCCAGTTGGGTTTCAGGCCCAAATATGGAACAGAAACGGTGTTGGTCATGCTTTTAGATGGTATCTGGCAAGAGCGGGATGGGGCAGTGCATCCATCCTGGCTCTTCTTGACCTCTTGGTGGCCTTCAATACCATTGCTCATGGTATCCTTTTGTGTTGGCTCTCGGGGGGGGGCACAGTTTTGTGTTTGTTCACCTCCTTCCTCCGAGCCGTTCCCAATTGGTGTTGACGGAGCAAGAGATCCAGCCTGCGGCCCCTGCTTTATGGGGTGCTGCAGAGCTTGGTGCTCTCTCTGTTCCTTTTTAACATCTACATGAAGCCACTGAGTTGAGATCATCCGTCATCAAGGGATGAGATATCACCAGTATGCTGATGATATTCAATTGTACATCTCCCCTGGGTGAACTAAGTGATGCTGTGGGTATTCTTTCGCTGTGCTTGGAGGCTGTGGGGGTCTGAATGGGGAACAACTTGCTTTAACTGAACCCTGGTAAGACAGAGTGGCTGTGGAGTTCTTCTGGATCTGGGGGCTTACCACCTTTGGTCCTAGATGTGGTTGCACTGCCCCAGACAGACCTGGTGTGTAACTTGGGGGGCCTTCTAGACTCACAACTCCTGCTCAAGGAGCAGGTGGCAGTTGTGGCTAGGAGGGCCTTTGCCCAACTTCATGATGTGCGCCAATTATGCCCTTTTCTGGATTGGGAAGCCTTCCAGTCACTCACTCATGCCCTAGTCATCTATATGGATTATTGCAACACACACTATATGGGGCTACCCTTGAAAGGTATCCAGAAGCTGCAACTGGTGCAGAATGAGGTGGCACGTGCAGTTATGGGTGCGTCTAAGGCTGTGCACGTAACACTTCTGCATGAGCTGCACTGGGTGCCAGTTTGCTTCTGGGTCCAATTCAGGGTGTTGGTTATGACCTTTAAAGCCCTTCAAGGCATGGGCCCTGATTACCTGAGGAACTGTCTCGTCCCAATCACATCGACCTGTTCCACCTGGTCTGGCAGGAAAAGCATGCTATGAAACCTGTCGGCTAAAGAATTCCAACTGGCAGGGTCCAGCAGGAGAGCTTTTTCTGCCATTTCCCCTGCCCTGTGGAGCATCTTGCCATCTGAATATTAACACTTGGCTCTGCTACCTAGCCTGGGGATCTGATAGTTGTATGCAGCCCTGGGGGTGGTTGGTGGGTGGAGTACGCTATCTCCTTTTAACTTTGTATGTTTTTTGTAAGATTTTTTATTTTTTTACTTGTAAATCGCCTAGACTCACGTACACTGAGATGGGCTACAGTATATTCTATATACTGTATCTGTATCTCATCCTTACTCCAAGGAACTCAAGCTGGCATCAATGGGGATTATGAATTTTGGATCTAACAATTTGGAAGTAAATTGGGTTGAAAGCAACCAACTGTACTAGCATAACTCTTTAGAATGAGAAGGAATAATAATCTCCTTAATTTTTGTTTATTGCCTCTTGGTTTAAGTTAGCTTAAATCATTTAAATTCTCAGCTTTGCTCTCTGTAGCAAGTTGCTTATTAAAATTACAAATGTAATTCTACAGAAAAGCACATTTTAAATGTAGCATATAGCCTTAGTGATCTGCTAGCAAATAATTTATTGCATTTTACCTTACAGATATGTCCAACCTTTTGAGAAGGCTTGGTCGCAGATAATAGCTGAGATAAAAAAAACTGGGCTAATCTCCACAGTCAACTTTCTGTGTTCATTAGCTGCCATCCATGCTCTAGAGTACTGCATAACGCTGAAGCTCCTTTGACTGGAATGGAGGCTTCTTGTCAAGAAAGAAGAAATCCAAAGTTTTGTCTTGCTAAATTAGTTGAAACACTCTTGGGCAATACAGAACCTCAAGATGTCAGATTGCAATCCCTGTAATTCCTCAGTCCTTTACATACTGTGCTGGCTAGGAATGATGGGAAGTAGAGTTCAACTTCTGGAATGTCACATACGCCTCTCCAGTCATAATTCAGAACACTCTTCAGTACATTTATAGTGGAACTGGATCACTAATAGACACACATGACAGTAATCATTACACTTTCCTGTCTAAGGAGGTCTGATTTCCAAGGTAACATATGTATAAATCACGTCTTCCAATGTGCTGTTTTAATTTTAGAGATTATGTCTTTTCAATGGTTATAAAGCAATACCAAGCTGATAGAGGAAGCTAAAAGGATATGACTTCATTCTTATAAAAATAATATTTTGGCTAATTTTCTACTGATGCTCAAATACAGTATCTTTCGAAGTTCTTCCCTAAACATCAGCATGGCTGATAGTTTTGGGTAGACATTCTTGATTAGAAACATTTGTGTGAATGAGCTACTTATGACCTTTCAGCTCCCCACCCCCCTTTGGAATGTGAAACGTGTAACTCTGACAAAGAATAAATGTTCGTCCCACCCCTGCAACTCTCCATGCACAGCATTTTTAATTTTAAGATTCTCCACCTATCTGCCAATGATGATTATAACTTTAAGTTCTATTGACATTTGTCTTACCTTACTGTGAATAGAAAAAGTTGTAAAGGTGTTTATAATAAGCCAAAATTCATTAATGCTAGTTCACATATCAATGAATGGCACATTTAGTCAAGGGGGGGTATGTACTGCTCTTTTTAAAATGACACTCTGGTTATTTAAGATGTCTAAAACCAATTATTTTGTTCAAAGTACCTGAAAGAAGTTATTTGAATTCTTCATGCTAATAGTCCAGAAGTTGACTATTAAGGAATGGTGACATGTGTGCATCTGGAAAGATGGCAAAACGCTCCCCTCCCCACAAGCATTTCTGAACAATTTGTACATGCTGCTGTGCTGGCTTGCTGGATGTAGCTTTCTTTAGGGGAAAAGTTACACCACAATGAGAAACGGACTTGTGTTTTAGCAAGCATTGATTGTCAAGGTTTATGGTTCACTGCAGCTTTCCTGAATACTTGTAAGCAGTGTTGTACTGGTAACAACTGGCTCTCAGAAAAATAATCCAAGGCCTCAACGGCCTCACTGATGCTACTGGCCACCAAAGAGCTGATCGGCGCTCCAGCCTTGGTGGCTCGGTTCTGCTCTCAACTAGCAGACAATTTAACAATCTGCTCTCATGAGCTAGCATGAGCTGGCTCCAGCAGAAAACTACTGGCGAGGATAAAAGACAGTGTACATTCAGTTGATGGCTGGTTGCTCTCCTGCTTGCAATGGGGAACAGAAAATTATGGGAGTTTGATTTTATTCCTGATCTGAATTACTATTTTACATGCAAGTATCTTTATACTACTGATTTGTGAAGAGAGGCAGAAGCAAGTAACATCTATTTTTCTGGTTTCTTTTCTGTTCAAGCTCTCCAAAGTAAAATACACTGTGTGAGAATCTGGTGTCTAACAACCAACCAATTTGAAGGAAACTGGTTAAAATATAAGTACTCCAAGAAGTTATATTTAGTACAAAACGCTTATCTCTAGACCACCAGGTTGTTTCCTCAGCCTGCCACATTTTCTTTCAGGTTTTGAAGCAACATGTTTCTGGTAAGTCTATGACTTTTCATCCTATACAGAAGATACAGCCCTGGGATCCGTCTGGAATTTGTTTCCAGTAGTACAGGATGAGTGGGTATATACTGACAGTGTAAGCCAGGGTAGTAACTGCAGCCCCTAACATACCATTTCCCAAACTCTCATCTCTTCCTAGCAAATGGAGGAAAAACTTCTATCAGATTCTTAGTAATTGAAAGGCTACTCCATTCTTTTCAATACCTCCCCTCCTTGTCTCCCAGATGGAAGTTAGCAGTTCTGAGTATTCCAAATATATTCTAGTCATTGCACTGAGAATGGGTTGAGATATTGACCTCAGAAAATGGCCCATTAAAGACCTCTGAATCATTGTCACTGGGAAAATATCCTACTTGCAAAGTTGAAGAGAAACCACAGAGCTAGAGCAATAAAGGCTGTAATTATACTGCTTGCTAAGATTTCAGAAGTAGTTTGTTCTTGCCTGCTTCTTCCTAGGGCTGAGAGGGTGTGACTGGCCCAAGTCACCCAGTTGGCTTTGTGCCTAAGGCGGGACTACAACACACGGCCTCATGGTTTCTAGACTGATGCCTTAACCACTACACCAAACTGGCTCTCTTGTGTTATAATTACAACTTAACCATATGTATGTGGAAAAACAGGCTGGGTTTAGACCTGGCCTTTCACAACAGATCTGCTTCATTCTACACCATCTTATTACTAAATATACAATAGATGGTAAACACCTGTTCACATTTTTCATAGATCTTAGTGCAGCATTTGACTCCATAAACAGAGACGCCTTATGGAAGAAGCTGGCCAAGCTAAATATAGAACCCGACTTCTATACCTGGTAAAGGCCCTCTATACAAATACATGCCAGAAAGTCCATACCAGAGTCAATGGCTCTCTCACACAGAGCATATCCACTTACAAAGGTGTTAGACAAAGATGTGTCTTGGCTCTAATGTTTAACCTTTATGTCAATGATATCCCAGGATTCCTCCAGGCTACAGATGTTCACATGCCAAAGATCCTTAACAAACATACCAACATCCTTTTGTATGCAGATGACAGTTCTGATGGCACACTCCCGAGTAGGCCTGAGAATACTGATGGGGCAATTTGGTGCCTATTGTGCCTCTAATTCTTTGAATATTAATAAGACTAAATCCATAGTAGTGCTTTTTGGAAAAAGATGGGCCAAATACAACTGGCACTTGGACAGGGAGCCTATAGAACAAATAGACTCTCATATTTAGGGGTGGTTTTTACGGATACAGGGCCTTGGGTTAACCACTTTAAACAAAATTCAGTAAAGGCCACAGCGATCTCTAGAATGTCAGAAAAATACTTGACAGTGGGTTTGTCTCAATAACATAGGATAGCCCTTACCAGAGCAAGATTTGAGCAGCTATATTCTATGGTTAAATATGGACAATTCCACCAAGTGCCATATTCTGAGAGAACATGTATTCATGGAGCACCAGAAAGATGTTGTGCATGTCTTGTTCAACTGCCAATTATATGTCCCAGCAAGGGCTCAATAGTCACAGACACTACTTGACAGAGCCATATTTTGGGACTGTAACAAAGCATTTCTTCTTCCCTCACTATATTTTATTTATTTTATCTTACCTTAGTCTATTTTATCTTATTTTATCTTTATTTCATTTTATTGTATCTTATTGTGGCTGATGCCCATTGTTTTGATATGGTCAATTTACTAATCAATAAAGTTATACTACACACATGTATGTGAAGATGTAACCGATCCCTGTTGGTTACATAGCTGAAGTATGTCATGGTCACCCATAAAAAATTCGATGGGAATACTTTAAAATGTACTGGATACAAAAGCTGTTAATGCATCAAGCTTTGGCCTCAAAGAACTATAGATTTTATCTTCTTTTCATCATAATACTCACTGTTCATCTAATTCTCTTGCAGCAGTTTTTGGGCCAAGCTGAATAAGGAACGAGTCCTCTGTCCTGCTTATCTGATACAATGGGAAGTACACAAATATGTAAATAAAACTAGTAGTTCTGTTGCCACCACTCACTACAATCCCATGTATTCTTGTCTCATCAGGCTAGAAATATGATTGAGTATGGCTGGAAGGCATCCTATCTCTGCTTCCTTGCCTTACTTATGGTAAAACAGAATAGCATGGTAAGAACCATCCTACAAACAACACTTCTCATGTTTTTAATGGTGTGTTGTAGTTGCAATGTGCTGTAGTGCTAAATTGTATTTTTAAATGACTGTAATTTAAAATACTACCGTACCTGAAGATGTCTGGGAGCCTGAGAGAACAAGGACTACCAGATCTGGGCTGCTAAAGCCTGGAAGACTTCTTGTTGCCATCCAGCACTTGTCTAGATTTTTGTAGCCCAGATTTGGTAGTGTCAACGATAGAGTCACCACTACTGCTTTGTTCAGTATGCATACAGCATTAACCATTGAAAATAAGTACTGGTTCATCTGGCTGGGTCAAAGAACTGACTGGCAGCAATGGTGCATTCAGCACTTCCTCAACAGCAGCTGGGGATTCCCCCAGTGAAATGGCTTGTACCAATGTTTAATGGGGAATGGGGAAAAAAATCCCTACAAATGGAGAAAAGATTATGTGGGTGCTTGGCTTCCCCAGGCTTGATTTGATAGGTCAAATCTATTCTTTCACATACATCTCATTTCATTATATTTTTTTAAAGGTTGAGGACTATATTGAGAATTCTTCAATCTCTTATTTCAGATTTGACAACATTCCTTAAAGAAATCTGTGATTTGTGTTGCTTTATGTCCAAGGAACCATCACAATCTACAAGATGCTGCATTCATAGTAATTAACGTATAGTATTCATCCTAAATTCATAGTTAGGGCTCTCTTTAGTACAGGATGAGCAGACATGTAAGGTGCCTAGAAAAGAGTTACTCTTGATCAATGTGTATCTTGAGGGAATTGTTTGAAGAATAAGAAAACTTGTTAAACTGGGGTTAGTTTAAGAGCTTACATGTTTCATCTGTGAAGTGCTCCAAATTTTCATATGTTTACAGTATAGATATTTGATAAAATATTTTAAAAATAGGAAGAATTTGCTGAACTACTTTTTTTTAATGCCTAAGTACAACCAGCTGCTTTACTGCTAGCTTAGTCTGTTGTCAAGCCTGCCAGATGATACTGAAAGATACTGTTTTCTGCCATATGTGCCTTAAGACAGGCTCCTGGTCTGAATTAAAAACTGATTCAGGGTTTCTGGGCATTCCTGACTTTTGTTAGCATAAGCCTGATATTTGTCAGTTAGTGATTTGCTTGTCTAGATAAGCCACTATACCCCCTACCTCACTCATTTCTGCTATGTTAGGTTGCCTATAAGTCTGCATGAAGGATGACAAAAAATAATACATGGATTACCATCTATGAACTAACCAAGCTATGGACTGACATCCATATTTTTGAACATAGAAAACTATGCATTACGCTAATTTTAATTATATACTACTGCTGATCACCAGATTGCATGTGGCCTTTCCTTTTTTAGCAGTCTTCTAAACATAACATGATCAGCACTCATGTAAAATAAAAACACAATCTGTAATAGTGCTCCAAAGGGAATTACTGGGATTGGATCAAACAATAACCTTTAAAGCACGAATAATAAAGACAGTGTTCAAACTATTTAATTTCAATGGACATCATAATATTTATTTATTTATTTTCTACCCCACCCTTATTATTTTTATAAATAACTCAAGGTGACGAACATACCTAACACCCCTTCCTCAAATTCAGAGAGCAATAACTTCACTTATACATAAGCTGAAAGTGCAAAAATGAAATTCTTTTCATGAATAAAATAAAAGTAACCATAAATCAATTTAAGAAAGTACTATTCTGGATATTTTTCTTATTAACCTTTAAGGTAATGAACAAAAGAACCACTTATTTTCCCTACACTGTACAAACACACATATATAAAATGAAAGTTTCATTAGATCTTACATATCTCCAGTTCAAATACATATAGCTTATTCTTACTAGTGAGTGTTAGGAATGCTAGTACATACAACAGAGACCTGGGTGAGTAAAATAGGAGTTAGCCTCCCGCAATTGTGCCCACCCATGTACTTTGTCCATCACCAGCATGGACATGAAGGTTGGGGAGGGGAGTTGCTGCAGTCCATCGGGATTCCATCTTCCTCTCGAAGTTTCTTGTCTGGTTGAAACATCTGTATCTTGTGTTGTCATAAACATCTGTATCTTGTGTTGGGCAATTGGAATAGACTGGGGATTCTGTTGGTGTACCTAGCTGCCCATCAGTCTCCCTGTCTAGGCTGACAGACTTCATCTCAGACCTGGCACTGAGGACTCCCAGACCGATTGTCCTGGGGGATCTAACATACATACCCAAGATACTTGTTCTGCAGTGGCCGAGGACATCATGGTTGCCATGATATCCATGGGGCTGTCACAACACATCATTGGCCCCAAACATATTGCAGGACATATTCTGGACATTGTTTTCTTGGCCAGTCAGGAAGGTGATCTGAATGTCAGAAGCCTAACAGTCACCCAGGTGTCATAGTCCTGGCAAAGTTTAGACTGTCTGCAGATTTTCTCCTCTGCAAGGGTGGGGGATCTATTAAAATGATCCACCCCCAGAGACTAATGGATTATTTTAGATTCCACAGGAAGTTAGTTAAATTTCTTTTGATCTCCTGCTTTTACATTTTTTTTCACCCTGCCTCTGCTTTCCATAATGTCGTTTTTGCCAGAAGTTAATAGCACAATGAAAATGGGCCAGTGGAAAACACTGTAAAGCAGTGTTTCTCAAACTTGGCAACTTTTAAGATGTGTGGACTTCAACTCCCAGAATTTCCCAGCCAGCAAGGGAATTGGTCCACACATCTTAAAACTGCCAAGTTTGAGAAACCCTGCTATAAAACAGCCACATCTTTGGAGGCGTTGGATTAGGTTTAACCAGAGTACGTCTAGACTAGATTGCACATTCCACTAACACAGCTGCTTTGTGTGTATTGTATTAATAAATTACCATAATCAGTTATAATACCTGATTTTTCATTCGAAATAAAGGTGCTTTCAAACCAACCTACTTCCAATCACGAGGCCACGTAACCCTGAAACCAGCCAAGTCCCCGCCAGCCGCGCCTCCTGCGCAAGCGCGGGACAGATCCTCCCAGAGTCCTCCGCGCGCCTGAGAAGGGGCGGGGCGCCGAGTTCAAGGCCGGCGCCCTAGCCCCGCCCCCACGATGACTGGCCGTTGCTCTGCCCATGGGCCGCCGGCAGAGGCCGCCCCGAGCGCTCCTTTCACCTGCCACCTCATCACCTCCGGAAGGCAGCGACAGAGGAGAGGAGAAGCGAGCTCAGCGCTCCAGAGCCCGCCGTTCGTTTTCGGGAACCGTGACGGGGATGCAGCGGGGTGACCCGGCGGAGCCATGGACCTGAATGAGGCTTTTGGGCTGGTGGGGGAGTTCGGCCCCAGGCAGAAGAGACTCGCCGCCTTCCTGGTGCTGCTACAGGTGGGCGCCAGGGCTGGGGGGCCTCCCCTCCCCTCTGCCGTCCTCGTCGGTTAGCTGCCCCCTCGTCGGTCCCGTCTCCTCCTTTCCCATTCGTCGAGCGCAGATAGTGGGGGCGTCGGGGGGAGCGTAGCTGGCGTCGTCGGGGCAACGGGCAGGGCTTGGGCGGAGCCCGCCCTACTATGGTGGCTGGCGTGGCAGGGAGTTCCCGCGCCTCCTTCGTGGGCGGGGCCGCGAAGACGGCTCGAGGGGCTGGGCTCGCCTCTCGTGGTTGCTCGGAGCGACGAACGTCTCCTTGAACTTGGCGGTGGTCATAAAAAAGCGGGTTTGCAGCTTTCTTGGGTGGCCGTTTTTCCTAGCATAATTCAGACGGGGAGGGAGAGGCAGATGTGGAGGGAGAGTGGAAAGCGTGGGGGAAAGAAGTGGTTATCCCCAGTTCACGTGGCCGTATATACAGTATAGCCTCAGCACCTTTAAGATGTGTGGACTTCAATTCCTAGAAGTCCCCAGCCAACATGATGCCTGAGGAATTCTGGGAGTTGAAATCCATACATCTTGAAGTTGCTGTAGTTGAGAAACTGTTCTAAAAGATCTCATGGTACTGTTTATAGCATTCCACTGTTGAGTTGTCAGGCAGATTGAAGTGATAAGAGTGATTGCCCCAAAGGTACTCTTTGGGCAGATTAGAATCTGGGTTCCCTGATCCTATCCCCCACCCCCACAACTCCTTACTAACTCCACAGTGTGCACCTTTGTTAGTGCCTGGTGCTTGCTTGGTTTTTGTAAATGGTTTCTTACATGTTTTTATTGCTGCTGTGAGCTGCCCACAATTATAGTATATTAGATAGGTGGCCATATAAATTTAATTAATTAATTAATTAGCATTGCAGTGGAAGAGAGAATTTCCCAGTGGAATGTCTATACTCAGGCTTGGTCATTCTACCATTCTCCTGCCATAGAGAATAGATGAAGCAGGCGTTTTTACTCTTACCCTTTAAAAAATTGTGAAACATTTCGTAATGCTCAAATAGTGTCATACTAAACATGAACAATGTTCAGTTCTTGGAACTGCAGCTTTGCCCAGCAGAGTTGGATAGTCAATAGTTTTCTTGGGGGGGTGGGGTTTGCTGGTTTTTGATAAGCTTGCCTGTTAAATATTTGAAATACCTATCATTATGGTGAGCAAAGTGTCAAGAAAAGGTTTACTTATTCTGTCTCCAAGGATTGTGGTCCCTCTTTTTGTGCTTTCTGGATAGTGACACAATGCAACTGCTTGCAGAATTTATGTCAGTGAGAGTAGGCCCAGTAAAACAGCTTCACCAAGGGTTGTACTCTACTTTGCCTCATACAGGAGACTAGAAACTACCATATATTTATTTAAAAGATTTGTATGGCCACTCATTTGAAAGCACAATTCTGAGTGGCTCACAATAAAAAAAAACCCAAAACAGTAAAAAAAACCCCAACAACCCTAAACCATAAAACAAAAACAAAGGAAACTCAGTGCCTCAGTCATCCTCCTGGGATGCCCCCAACAAATCATCCCCAGGCTCCCTTCTCACTCTTCCCCAGTGGCTGGGGAAGAGCCAGCTTTTTATGGCCTTCAGAGCGCTAAAGGGGTGGGGGCCTGCCGGATCGCTGGGGGAAGGGTGGTCCACAGGGTAGGGGCTGCTATGGAAAAGGCATGCTTCCTAGGTCCCACTAGAAGGCAATATTTAAGGGAAGGGACCTGCATATCATGTCAGAGAAATATAGGATACTGTATAGGAGAAAGTAATAGGGATACACCTGGACAAGACTGGATGAACTATTTCTTTAAGCCTTGTAATGTCAGTAGAACCTCTTGAGATTACAACATTGCAGCAAGCCATGGTCACAGGATCGCCATTTGCAACCTTCCTGCCAGCTTTCCGCAAGCAAAGTCAATGGGGAAGCTGGCAGGGAAGGTCGCAAGTTGCTCCCACCACTTTTTCTCCCAAGGAGCCCTGCTACAGAATACAAGATCCCAGGGATCTCGTACTCTGTAGCACCCCCCGCCCGCCTGCTCTCCGTAGCAGCCCCTGCTGGCCCACCCACACTCCGTAACCCACCTGTGCTCAGAAGCACCTGCTGGCGGCACTCACCCACCCACCTGCAGCTCTTGCCTGCCAGCCTGCTTGCCTAGGACTCCAGTCACATGAGGTCTTCCTCTCTTAATGACCCCTGCGGACCTGGAGTTACAACAGCAACTGGGACTGCTGGGATTGCCATTGCTAAGCAATGCAGTCATGTGATGTTGTGCTTTATGACTGCATCTCTTAGTAATGGAAATTCTGGTCCCGATTGCCGTTGTAACTCAAGGACTACCTGTGTGAGTTATGGAAATGTTTCTTAACTAAAGTAGGTATTTAAGAACTGATAGTCTGAGTGTATGCCAAGGTCTGTACATTTCATCTTCAGAAGGATAGTGGCATGAAAATAAAACTCCTGTAGCTCTCTATAGCTCAGTTGAAGGCTGCAGCTTATTTGGGAGGGTACTGGGAAAATGGACCCAGTGATTTCTAGAACATTTTTAGCGGAGTATGGATTTAGCCTTGATGATATGAACACCCATTACAAAAACATCAGCGTAGCCTGGAAAAACAGGAATGTTGGGAAGAAACTTGATTATCCCTCCTGATTCTCTTTTGGTATAAGAGGGAAAGAAAGAGAAATTTGATCAGGCTTTTAAGATTCTGATATTATACTTTATAACAGTAATGTAGAGGTCCAGTAGTTCTTGTGGCTTCTGTTTCCTGACCTGGCCTATTTCAAAAGGCTGACATCACTGAGTTCTGTAACATCCCTAGATGTCTCCCACTATACTCCCACTGGATTCTCAGCAGTTAATATATTTTGGATAACAATGAAATATAATGCCTTTCAGATTATTCCTAGGAAGAATATATGTGTCACTGATGAGAATATTTTCAGTGCAGTGTTAATATTGTGTGCTATGAACTCTGTGTACATTAGACCAATTTGTATATGAAATATTTTCAGTATTTTTCCCAGAAAAAAATTCCTATGGTCCATATATAAATCTGTGTGTGTGTGTGTGTGTGTGTGAGAGAGAGAGAGAGAGAGATTTAATAGTTTACTATAAATTACCTCTTTTTGTTTTCCTTTTAAGGTGTTTGTTGCCTTTCAGTCTATGCTTATTGTGCTCGTGGGAGCTGTGCCAGAATATCATCTTGACCAAGAAGGGATTCTGACTAATACAGAAGCTCTGGCAAAACATGTCAGGTTTACCAGTAACTTCACTTCTATAGCAACAGAGGCAAGTATGTTTTGTTGCCATGAGTTAATATTTTTCTGTAGTTTAGATATATTCTTCTCCTACCTCCCCAGCCCAAATTACATACTGTCTGAATGTTTTAAAAGAGCCAGTTAAGTGGGCTGTAGTAAAGAAGAGCATAGTGTGGAAGTCCTTTTGGAGAACAAAATAGTGGCCTATTCAGGTACAAGACATTGAAATGTAAATGCTCTAAGGGACAGTGCTACTACATTGTAGCATACAGGGGTTTGTCATATGCGTAGAATTGTAGAATTTCCTGTAGTATAGTTGTAAACTGAGCTTTGGAGCCTTTTATGTAAGAATCAAACTTATAAAAAACATATACATGCTTGACCAGATACACTCCTCATCTTGTTCTGGTAGCATTCTAGGCATCTCTTCTGTCATTTCATCTCCCAGAGTTTCACAGAAGAACAGGGAGCTCTCTGGGATCTACAGAGAGAGAGGGACTACATAGGTGTGATGTGATCCAAGGCCATGGCCATGCAGGCAGTGACAAGGGCCTCAGTTGAAGCATGCATCAGAACCTCAGGAACAAACCCAAGTTCCCTCTGAAACCCAGCAGGGTCCATCAGATGCCTGGGGTGGACCAATCAAATGGGTCTTTCTTCCCTGTGATGAGGGGTGGCTGCAGAAAACTCAAGGGCAAAAAGAGAATGATTCAACCATGGCAGGGCATTGATTAATGGTGATATCCCAGCTCCAGAACATGCTGCCACTTTCCTGAAATAAAAACCAAGTCTAATTTGTGACTATTACTGTGAGTTGGCCCCATAACCACCTGGATCAGATCCATGGTGTCATGGTGGCTGTGAACTCATGAGTTACCTCTGAACCTGTGCCCAGAGAGATCAGATTAAAATCCCCCAGTACCATTAGTCTGGGGAACTCCATTCCAGCTATGGCCTCAAGTAGGTCAGGCAGGGAGGCTGGTGTATTAGCAGCAATCCTATCTGATCTCTAGAGCCTAGTCTCACAAGCAGAGTCTTACAATAGATTATCTATGGAGCAGCTCCTCTGAAGGTCATCAGGGTCTCTTACATAATGATAGCCATTCCATTGCCCTTGCCCTGTGGTCACATTTCCAGGAAGGGCACTTCCCCACACCCAAAACAAAGGGCCCCAATTCACACCCCAATTCAGGTAGTACTTGCTTACTGACTGCCTTGTTCATTGACTTCAAAGTGCTGAAAAAATAATTTTACAACCAATGCCTGCATTTATGACCTTCGCAGCATCCCTCAGTCACGTGATCGCCATTACAATTGGCACACATTGTCCAGTGTCTGACCTGTTGTTTTTCTTTTGTTTCCCCCTTGCAGAGAGATTGGAGAGGAAGGGATTAGAAGAGAGTAAGCAGGCACACAATGGGGAATACACCTAGAAAGCAATGTGCTAGCGCTGGCAGCCGCAGGCGCAGTATACAAACAGCCTGGTGTGTTCTCCATTGTGTGCCTGCTTGCTCTTTTCTAATCCTTTCCCCTCCAATCTCTCTGCTCTGCAAGGGGGAGGAAAAAAACAAACTCTCCTGTGCTTGACCCATTCCCTCTCCTCATGCCTGCTTACTCGCTTCTAATCTCTTCCATTCCAATGAATGTAAGTACAAACATTAATTTCCTTCCTGCTAATTATCCCAGCACCAGGGTGAGCATTCCAAAAGGTGGGGGAGTGGGAAAAAGGAAAGCACAGTCGTGATCATGTGGTTTCCCACTTAGCAACTGCTTTGCTTAGTGACAGAGTTGCTGGTCCCAACTGTGGACGGTAAATGAGGATTACCTCTACTTGTTACAGTAACCTATATCATATGATAACTTATGGTTGAGTCTGTTAGGGAAAAAATCATTTATATTCTTCATTCTTTGTTATTTATTATTATGTGTTTATTGTTTCTTTACAATTCATTTTTTATACTGTATGTCAGCGTAATTCATAAACATTCTGATCTACTTTGAGAATTTGACCCCTGACCCATTCACTGGGGGTTTTACCTCTAAAAACTAAATTCCTGCCTCCCACAGTTGATTATTTCCTGGCAAGCATTATTTCAGTATTCTAAGTGAAAATAGTCTCTTTTTTATTCATTTTCCACAGTGGTATTTAATCAAGCATGAAGCATACAAAGTGAACCTGGCCTCATCCTTGTATTTTGCTGGATTGCTTATTGGAAATATACTGTTTGGCCCATTGTCAGATAAACTGGGCAGAAAACCTGTATATCTAGCAGGTAAGTTGTTAAATAGTGGTTGTATATTATGGATGTACTTGATTTGTCTCCAGCCTTCGCTCCAAGCCAGGAAAGCAGATACCTTCTGAACAGCAGTTATGATGGCCTAGGCAACCCTGGACTGGGTTGGGGGGCAACGGAGAGGGAACCTTGCTTGGGGTACCTTTACCCTGATTATTTCTTCCCAGATCTTAAACTTCTGGAGTCACAGGCAAAGGAAGATGACTGGATTCTTTCTCTAGGCCAGGTCTGTTGAACTGGGGGTTAGTCCCACACAAATCAAAGAGAGTAATTTCAAAGGCTCCAGTTTGCAAAGAGTGGTCTGTTTTCAGAACCCATTTCCAGCAGGAAGCAGAGATGTGCCTGGTGCCTGTGACTGCTGCTAACTTTTGACAGCCCAGAGATAATTGGCCTCTCAATAAATGCAAGCCTAGCTAGCTGAATGGATCCTCCATGTTCAGAAGCAGTGCATTTCTAGATAGCAGCTGCTGAGCAAAGCTGTTCATGTCTCAAGCTCCAGAGGAGATTCTTGCAAGCTTTAGCAGCTGACTATTTCTAGGGTCAGCAGAAGGCTGGTCTAGCCTAGCTCTGTCCCAGTCACATCCCGGTTGCAAGTCAGGAGGTCGTAGTATCTGTTCCTTGCAAGCACAGGCCGGGAGCTGGTGCTTCTGGGCCAGGTTGCAGCTGGGAGGCCTCTTTGGATGGTTGCCTTGCTGGCATTGGACATGGACGGAGTGCTGCAGAAATACCCCGCCAGGCTCAGCCAGGGCCCCCCAGTGGCTCTTTGCAGAGGTGGTGGCTTTTTGCAGTTGGCAAGCATGGATGTTTCTCGTTCATAGGTACTTGAAGGAGGCAAGGGAAGGGTACTGAGGGCAGTGCAGGTCTGCAGAGGGGATTGTGTGTGTGTGCATGTGCGGGTGTGCACACTCATCTGAGTGAGCGGATGTTGGATGGGGAAGCGAGGACCTTCCCTTCCAATAGAGAGTCCCCCAGCTTGGCTCTCAGTGCTTGGAGCTTGATCAGCAGCAGCAGCAGCACTGATCTCACCCCTGTGCTCCCCACCCGCTCCCCAGGCCTCTAGTCTTCTCTGCAGAAACACAGCTCTTGAAGAGCATCTGCTTGCAATACCTGGAAGAGAAGCCAGGCAGCTGCTGGGGTTGGGGGAGAAGCAAGCAAAGGCTAGGTGTGACGACAGCTGCTTGGTTGCGTATCGGCATAGTTTAGAAGGAACATTGGTTTTAGGCCAATATTCAGCACACAATTTGCGGAGGACAACCTCTTATATAATGAGACTCAATTCTTATTAGGCATCAGTAGCATAGGATTTCCACTTGAAAGCAATGAAATGTATCATAAACAACTAATGTTTTTGTATTTTTTAACAGGACCTAGCATAGCCATCTTGTGACATTCTCTCTTATAAATGTAACATTTAATGATTTCTTGCCACAATATTTAAAATTCTGGATTAGTATCACCATATCTGAATTATATTTCATCCGGGTTGCATCTCCAATATTTTGCCTTATCCACCTTGCATATTTTATCCCTTTATAAATGGAAATTAGAAAGGTTACTTTTTTTTCCAGAGTACCTTTAGAGGATCTGGAGTATATATTTGTCTGCTTAGAAGATACTGAGATATTAGTTTACTTCTGTGAAAGTAAAAGTTCAACCAATATGAAAAGAATTAGTGCTAATTTCCTTTCCATGTTTTTTCATTTGTAAGTTTGCCATCCTTTATAGTAGAGTTGCTAGATGTGATTGGATTGCACTATAATAATTTTTCTTTATTATATATGTTTTGTGCAGGGCTTTTCTTTGATGTCATTTTTGGATATGTCTCAGCATTTGCTCTAAACTATGAAATATTTGCAATATCACGCTTTTTTGTTGGAATTACAAATGGTGGCATGTCTCTAGTGTCTTTTGTTTTAACACAAGAATATGTAGGAAAATCTTTCTGGGCAATGACAGGTAAGATATGAAGACTTGACTCATAATAAAGGAAACACAATTGTTAACATTCTGCATATTCATTTTTTTATTTAAAAGCTTTTTATGGTTGGAATATCAGTATTTTTAGTCTGAATGCTACTGACTTAAAAATATCCTTTCTGAAGGTGTACAGTCTAACTCTTGTTCCTCCCCTTCCCTACTGACTGGGTGAAGAAACACTGTTGAGGAAACATTATTAAAGGGTCAGTTCCTCATGCATACCTCCAATTAGGTAACTGTGGAATAAATATCATCTGTGAAGAATAAGCCATCATGGCACTACAGAGTTCCCTGTTGCACTGTACATTTTAGCAGAGTTCATAATTGTATCCAAATGTACAGTATCTATCAGTGAAAGAATTGCAGCTGCCAGAAGAAAGGATGATGAACCACCACAAGATTCTCTGTATAGCAGAGGGCTTTACACATCACCATATGGATAAATTGGTTTTTTACTTTCCTTTGCCCTCTGTATCCACCAAATCATCTTTGGCAGTTTAAAATTTCTCTGTCACATTTTTAAAGTTTTTTTATTACGAATTTTATTAAGTTTGAAAAGAAAGATAAAAGCTACAAAAAAAGAAGAAACTACAAAAAAGAGAAGAAAAACTAAAAAGGTGTGAAAACACACAAATTTTTTTTTCAACGTTACAGAAAGATGTCACATCTTTAACAGCAAGGATATACAAAAATTTTCCATAACCAATCTCTTACTCTATATTAAACCAAAATCACATTATTTCTATAAATCATTCCCCTTTAGCACATTATAAAATTCACTAAGTACAGTTACTCCCTCCCCTCATATTAGAAAATGTAACTAATGTCCTGTATTCATATTCTCTTGTTGATTTGTTTTTCTTTTTCCCAATGCTAATCTTGTGACATTACTTTTTCTTTGCTTTTTAAGCTTGTCGTGAATTGTTACTTTATCTGCCTAAAGTATTTTTAAACGAGAATCTAATTTCTTAAACAAAGGTTGAAACTAAGAGTTTACACAGCATGTGATTAACTTAAAATAATCAAACTGTTCTGCAATAAATTAATCTAAATTTGTTGCCACTTGACAGGTCCACAAAGATATTAATATGGACTTCAATGAGTAACTTTATAATGATAATTAGTATATTTGTATGAAAATGAATAATGATTCTTTACATGAATCATTACTTTGGTTTAATTATTGATTTAATTATTGATATTTATGAATTTATAATTAATATGATTGTAAGTATATAAATTATACATCTCTATATTATCATTTATTATGAGTAACAAAATTATGTTCTTAATATAGGTGTACTGCTGAGATGTCTGAGATATTTTATCAGTATTTTATAAAATACCCTGTTTTTGCTTGTATTTTCAGGCTCGTTGACAAATTTGACATTTGCAGTTGGCATAGCTGTTTATGCCTTACTGGGGTATTACATAAGAGACTGGCGTCTTCTTGCCTTTGTATCAAATTCTCCAGGACTTTTCTTTTTCCTTCTTTCTTTGTAAGTAATAATTGTGTACATAGTAGATAAGTTTCAAACATTAATCCAAAGTTAGAAGAATAATATTAAAGAGATAAAACATTGACATTCTTGTAATGTCAATGTTTTTTCTAAAAAAATCAGAATGGAGGAATGTTTAAGCAGATTATTTTAGTTTGTACCAAAGGTTAGCTTTAAGTGCAAATCAGTCCGTTATGGCTTTTCAGTAAACTATGGTGAGAAAATTGTGGCTGGCCATATAGTCTGAGAAGCAATGCACAACTTTGTGTAAATGCCAGTCATGTAAAATGCTTGATTTGTAACAAAGTAACTGCTGGGAACAGTGATGGACAAAGAAAATTGAAAAAAAAGCCGCTGGGCAAAATTAGGCTTAAAATGAATGAGATATTTTCTCTCTTTCTCTTCACATATATATTGTTATCTCTTATTAATTAGTACGACTCCATTATTTACTGTCAGCCCCACGATGTAGACCAGGCCTGAAACTCAAGTCTGTAGGATCCTTAGAACTGTACTTTATTAGTAGGCTCTAGTAACAGAATGCAAGCCAGATGTTGCTTTTCCTCCCCTCCCTTTTATATCCCAGTGAGTCTGGCAGGGACCATCCGGAGTCTCTTGTTAATAATCTCTCCCTTCCCAGGACTTAAGGAATGCTTTTGTCTTTTTTTTTGCTTACCTAACAGTTTCTGAATATTTTCTTCAAGGCCACTTCCCTGGGTCTCTGCAGTTACATTAGAATTAGAATCAGTTTAACAAACAATTAAGTTATGTGAGTTGCAGTTCTCTTGTCAAATTAAATGCAGTCCATGCTTGCTTTCATGTCACCTAATTTTGAATAACTCAAGCTATTATTCCCATACTGGTTTATAGAAAGTTTTAATAAATGTAAAAGATGGCAAATTGCTTCATATTTTACTAATTGTCTGTATTATATACCTTTCATCAAACTTTGTAAAACATTTACTGAATAAACTTTTCTGTTAGTACAATATATAGATTTAAAAAGAATAAGTCCAACCGTTGTAAGTGTATATATTTCTATTTCATGATTTCTTTTTTCCAGCATGCTTCCAGAATCACCAAGATGGTTATATTCCCAAGGCAGAACTGCAGAGGCAGAAAGTGTGCTGCAATACATGGCTCTTCATAATGGAAAAGACAGGCTGATTGTGAAACTGAAGCAGTGCAAAGGAGCAGTAAAGAAGGACGATTCCACACCTGGTGTCCTAAACCTGGTTACACATCCAGTCCTTCGATGGCGCACTGTCATTTTGATGTATATCTGGTGATTAATAATAAAAGATTCTGACATTACCTAAATTAATCCTATTGAAAAATAGTAGCTTTGGCTGATAATTACATAGATAAATAAATTTCAAAGTAATCAGAATAATATTAAGTGGAAAGAGGTAAAAGTTGTTTTCTAGCTATGGGGAATAACTTCAGAAAACAGGGAATTTGGATTTTTGTTCCCTTTTTCAAATTTCAGTAACAGTTGTGATACAAATCTTAAAGAGATAATCACCGTGAGCAAGAACAGTAAGCAAATTTTGTGTTGGCTTTCATTTGGATTTGTGTTGTTTATACATTCCTAAATCCTATATGCTAAGAGTTATATGAATAAGAGCTAAAATTAAAGATTCCCTTTTTAAAAACAAAAATATTTTAATTGGATAAAACTGTCAAATGATATTGTTTGACAAAGAGTTTATCTTTAGAATGATATCTACCGTCCACCTTCCTTTTTGTATACTCTCAGACCACACAGGGAAGTTACGTATGTCATGCCCTCATTTAAAAGGCTTTATATGGCTCCCAGCCCCCTATTAAAGGGGGGTGTCTCTGTTTTTATCCAGTGTATATCCTGCATGACATATTACTTATATTGACCACTGTGTAACCAGTTGCATCATTACTTGGGACTCATCAGGCATATGTAGCCACAGATCTTTCTATGGAAAGATAGTACCTAGAAAAATATGTGGCTACATATGCCTGATGAGTCCCAAGTAATGATGCAACTGGTCACATACTGCCTCTAGATGCTTCCCAAAGAAGATTACAACTGAGGATTTTGCTGTGCAGGGTTTAATATTTCTTGACAATCTTCTTGATGTGGTTTCCTTTTGTCACAATGTATCCTGAAATCTATCTCCACTGTCCTTAAGTGTCATCTGTCTTCTTTCCAAAGTTCTCTCAACAAATACTTAAAATTCTCCCAATAGCTGGAGCCCGTGATTGGTTTTCTACTGGTCCGAGCTTTTCTCTTGATGGTGAACCAGGAGGAAATGCCATTTCCCCTCCTTGGTGCTTTCTCCTTGGAAGAAAGGTGGTAGAAAGGGGACTGTGCACTGATGATGATGCAGACTCTATAGCAGGAGTGGGCAGGTTTTTAGGACTTAGTTTGACTTTTTATTAGAATTCAAGGATCACCAGACAAAACAAGGTGCAGTCTAATGACTCAGAAACGCAGTCATCGCTGAGGAATTAATAGGCAATTACCCTTTCTGAGCTGCTCTGAATTTTGAAAACTGAACCTATCTGCTCTGTCTTTTTTCTTTTTGGTGGGTAAGTGGTGATACAAGGCTTTTCCTTAATCTCCATTAGGAATGGGAGAAATGAAAAAAGTTGAAGGAATGAGCTAAACCTTTTGTATCTAGCTGAAATGAAAACTGGTATACTTAGCATTTTGATATTTCTTCAGAATGTCTATTGGATGTCCAAAGCTGCTATTTATGGCACTTACTGGTGTGTTTGAAGAATGCTTAAAGAGGTTATTTCACAGTTGAGAAGCAGAGATGGAATGGTTGGAATAGTTGTTACTTGATGGCTATCAAGATCTTTTTTGGTCTTGCCAAGTTATTTTAAGCCAACCTAGACAGAATTTCAGAACTATATTTCTCAGTGGATTCCAAATTTTAAAAATGCCTAAAGAAATCAGTGGGAAAACATTTTCCTATTTGATCATTGTGAGTGAACAAACATTTGGATAACCGTTTTCCAGGTGTTTTTAAACTGTAATCTAAACCATTTATATCATAGGATCCTTTGTCTTGAAATAAAACCAGAATAGTCTATGAAACTGAACACATACATTAATATATAGTAAATATGTGTTTGTCCTTTGATTTTTATCCACTGGTTTCCTAGTTCAAGATCTACTGGAAAAAATATTTTCCAGGTTTATGAAGGTATGTCAACACTTAGAACATGATTTATAACTTTGCTGCATGAATTTTTCTATTACATAATTTTTCTTCATTTAGTATGCAGTAAAGCTTACATGATCTTCTGGTGTATATAATTAAAATAACCAATCAATCTTTTATTAATACATTTAGGTATGTGTGCAGCTTTGTATATTATGGTTTAACACTGAATGCTGGTGAATTAGGAGGAAATCTTTATTTAAATGTGGCTCTTTCTGGCCTTGTAGAAGTTCCAGCATTTCCACTCTGCATGTTCTTCATTGAGAAATCTTGGTAAGATTAATAACTTTCCCTTTCTATATGTAGACGGTATGTTATAGAGTAACATAGCTGTTGAATTTATTTCTGATATATTACTTTGTTTACATACGTTTTCAGCATAGATAAAATGTATCAAATCTGCTTAGAAAGGCTGGCATGAATGATGAATTTTTTGATGACTTAATAGATCAAACTTATTTTTATTTTACAATACTTTTTGTTTGCTCCAATACCAGTAGACTGTAGATGGGGTCTAACAGACTCAAAACAAGAACATTAAATATTGGTAATTAATAGAAATTGTAAATAGAAATATAATATCTCATAGGCACTGTTCAGGTAAACTAGTGAGCCAAATGGCCACTGGGACTACACTGCTTTGGTTAGTGTTCAAAACGCCTGCAGTGATTTTCCTTCAGGCAGAGAGGGTTCCACTGAAATGGCCGGTCACCTGGTCTGTGTCCCATGCTGGGGGTGGGATCTGCCACAGGCTTTCTCTGGGTGACTGTACTGGACAAGCAAGGGGTTTATTTTGGCAAGGTGTTGGCAAGGGATGAATTGCAGGCCTGCACCAAAAAGGTCTTTAAAGGTGAGAGCCAGCATATTGGATTGGGCCTAGAAGCCTATTGGCTTCAGAAGTACAGGAAATGCACTTTGTGCAATCAGCAGTGTAACTCAGAGTAAGATTAAGACATCAAAGGTTATTGTTTTATTTACCCACGAATGACTCATCTCTTGAAATATGGAAAAAATGTACTATTTATTATTTGCCTGCATTGTTTTGTTTGTGAATGCTTGCCCTCCTGCACCTTAGGTTTTTTTTTTTTAAACTTGCTCACTCTTGTATGGGATCATAAAAATATTTTAAATAATGCATCTTTGTAGAAATCCCAGTATGAGTTTTTGCTATTTTTCTACATTAGGTCAGGAAGACGTAAAAGTACAGCTGCTTTTTTGATATTTGCAGGCCTTGCCTGCGTCTTTACCATGTGCTTACCAGAAAATAACAGGGGTAAGTATGTTCTTTCTGAAGCAAACACCAAATTTTCCATTGTATAGATAACCTTACTGAAAGATCACAAGTTCTAGTGTGTTAATGTCAAACCAAATTTACATAAATTTTTAAAATAAACTTGAATTAAAAACCAAATCTAGGATAGTTTTTTCAGATGAATAAAATTATTGCTAAATGAATATTTTATTGCATGCACAGTATTAATGGGGTAGGGGTGTAGAGCTACTAAGGGTGCTTTGAGAGGCTGCCACAGAATCAATGTGAAATAGTGCTACTATTCTATAAATATTGCATACTACTAACTCATGGATAGGTTTGTTCTCAGATCATTGGCAATCTTTAAAATATCCCCCAGCTCATTTGGTTTCTTCTTTTCCAAGATGCCAGATAATAAGTAAGAATCTCAGGGAAGGTCATTATATTTACCTTGAGGTCCTTTCTACACCATTACTTGAAATAATCAAGCCATTACAATATGCTGACCGTTTTAGCTTGCTGTGTATGGAGGCTGTTGCTGCATGCTTAGAGTAACTCATAGTGCAGGAAAGCTCTTTATGCATTAGACCTTAAGTTACACTGGTAAGCAGAGACGTATACATAGGGCCTTCCTGTTATGCACCTGATATATAGATCTTCAACAGACCTTCCTGATTTGAGCAAAAAGTTTAAAAGCCTGCTGATATAGTCTAGCATTCTATTTCTAACAGTGGCTGAGATGGTGCCTCCGAGGTGATTACAAGTGGGAAGTGGAGACATTCCCCTCCCCTCGTTCCCTGTTCCTGGAAGCATCATTCCCACTCTTGAGATCCCAAGACTAATAGTGCTTGATAGACCTGTTCTCCATGAATTTTTTTCATCCCCTTTTAAATCCATCTGTGTTAGTGGGCATCACTACATCTTGAAATGAATCCCACAAATTAATTTTGGGCTATGTGAAGAACTGCATATTTATTTTGAATCTCTTTCCAGTGTTGTTCATTGGATGACCTTTGGTTGCATTGTTTTGAAAGAGAGAACAAAGCATCTCCATGCCATGCATGAATTAATATGTTTTAGCTATGTTCCCTCTTCAGTTGTCTTTTTTTCCAAACTAAAGAGTCTCAAACTTTCAAGCCTTTTCTCATAAGAAAGGTACTGTACGTGAGTGACTTGGCTGTTTTGGTAGCCTTCTTCTGCCTGATCTACCTGTACACAGTTAGAAGTCTCTGTGCAGTTGCACATGCTTGAACACAAGTAAAAATCCTTACAGATTTACTGCTCAAGACATCTTAAAAAGAATCAGTGTGCTCAGGACATAGGAGTGGGCTCCCCTCTCCCCATTTTCATTACTCATATGCTGGGAAGTACCTCCATAGGGCTACAGTACCGTAAGATGGTCCTTCCTCTCTGGCAAGTAACTCCAAACATTTCTCAATGCGTGATGTATATTTGTGAACAACTGCTTTCTGTGGAAAATGCATATAAGAGAAATGCAGATATAGATAAATATTATCTTGTTTTTAATGGTGATGACTGGACAAAGTTTGAACTTTTCAAGCAGTGGGTTCAGATGACTAATTCATAAAATGGCTTTTCACAACCTTCTGTTGTAGTGATCTTACAGTACAGTACAGTATTTTCTTCACAAATGAATGGTAGTCCCATTTATTGGTAATAGCTTAGAGCTGCCAGAATTGCAGTTCTCTGAAGCAGGAATCTATAGCCTTGGAGACGTTATCCAAATCACATGCAGGTCTCTCGCTTGTCCCCCGCCAACCTCACCTATGCCCACTAACAATGGGAGGTTTTTTTTTAATTACAGTTGTTTCCCCATTTGTGCCAATTGCAGGTTGCTATCCACATTAGGTGTACATCTGTCTGAACCTCTGGGTTTATTTCTGAATAGACATGCCCATTATTCTACTGTTCTTTATTTTGGAGATGGAAGTGATTGTTTAATTATCTTGTGTTCTATTTAAGGATTTTTCTTCAGTCCCAGAATTTTGGCTTTATATGGGAAATTGACTGTAAGTGCTGCCTTCAACATTGTATATATTTATACTTCAGAGCTCTATCCAACAGTAGTAAGGTAAGCAGACATTGAAATTGTTATTTTTGTATTTATTTCCAATCCCGCAAATTCTCACATTAATAACAATAATACATAATGTATGTAAGCCACATGAAACCACATCACATATTGCATACAAACTTCCATACTTCTGAATTACATGTTAGAGCTGTCTGTAAGAATCTCTTGCCTCAAGAGATGGATGGAGCAATGCTCTTGAACAGATACGGCTTGTCTTTTCTCAGAATGATCAAGCTGTCTCTTCTCTGTGAATGGTGGCAAATTAAGGAATGTAGTTATTTCCCTGTTAATACTAAAATGTTGCCGGGGTGGGGGTGGGAGGGAGAAGCAAGGCACTCCAATATTTAAAGGAAGGATAAAATATATGGTTGGAAGGATATTCCATCCTACATACACTATCTAAAATTAACTTCAGATTTCTTACTATAAAGTTTTACTGGACAGCTTTAATTTCGCTGCTTGCCACAAGAAACCTATCTCTGTTTTGTGATCATGAGTTGGCCTTTTAATTTTTTTTTTCTTCCTAGTGTTGTTCTTGCATGTGCAGGGTATGCTTTTTTGAGATCAACCAAATGTTGATCTGTTGATTGTGACAGGAATTAACGGACCAGCTTGTCACTTGAGCCTGACATCATGGGCTGAGAGAGTGACAGGCCCAAAGTCACCCAGCCGGCTTTCATGCCTAAGGCGGGACTAGTCTCCTGGTTTCTAGCCTGGAGCCTTAACCGCTAGACTGAACTAATTAAATTAAAATTAAATTAAAAGTTAGCCTTTTAATGGCATCTCTTAATATGGATTCTACTATTTACTCTATTTAATAAAATTTTGTTTGAGATAACATTGCACGCTGCAGGTCATTTTGAAATTAGTGTCCTGTTTAGAAAATATTTTTTGATTGCAGAGGACTTTGAAGAATGTAAATATGGTACTTTATTGCCACCTAGTGGACATGTGTAATTCTGTGCAGCTCACAGAACAGATATCACCCAAGTGTAGTGTAAAGCAACTGAAACTGCCCATGCTGCTGCATTTTGGAGCAGTTGCACCTTTTAAATGCTTTTTGAGGGCAGCCCCATATAAAGCATGTTACATTAATCCAAGGGAGATGAGGAGTCATCATGGGTAGGGCCTTCTGATCCAGAAATGGGCATAGTTGGTGCATAAGATGAACATGTGCCAAGTCCCTCCTAGCCATGATTGCCACCTGCTCTTTAAGCAGGAGCTGCAATTCCAGGAGGAACCCCAAATTGTGCACCAGCTCTGTCTGAGGGAGAGCAACCCCTTTCAGAACCAGAGATGGAAAATGATAATAATTATCTTCCTCAGTAGCTTCATGTAGATGTTAAACATGTAGGGAGAGAGTAGAGCCCTGAGTGACCCCACAGAGCAGAGCCTTCAGGCTCAATCTCTCTCCCCACTGCCTGCAACTCCCAACCCTCTGAGTCAGTCCGAAATGTACCCTGATTGATAGTATTGAAGACACTGACTATCAAGGAGAGCCAGGATGGATGCACTATCCCCAACCCAAGCTTGCCAGAGGTCATCAACCAATCAATGCCATCACAGTGCTATAACCAGGTCTGAATCCCAATTGAAAAGGGTCCAGATAGTCAGCTTTGTCCAAGGCCCTTTGGAGCTGCAGGGTGACAGCCTTCTCAGAAAGAGAAGACATTGGATGAAAATTGTCCAGTTCCGTTGGGTTCAGTGATAGCTTCTTGAGGAAGTGGCAGATAACCACCTCTTTCAAGACAGGTGGTACCACCCCCTCCTTCAAAGAAGCATTTACCACATGGACATGACCACATGTCACTTCCTGGTGGCCTTGACAGCCAGAAGGGACATGGATCTAAAACACAGGGGCTGAGCTCACCACTCTGAGGCCCCTGTTCACTTTATCAGGACTAACAGGTTCAAATTCTTCCCAGATAGTCAGGCAAGACAGTCTCAGACATCTCCATATAATCTGTAGAGTTCAACTCTCATGATTTGTATTTAAAGAAATACGCACAGACAATATTTTCCAGATGGTAATTTTGCATCATACTCGGTGATGGTGGAAATAATAGGAGGATGACTTCAGATCAGGAAATGAGATTGTCTGATAGATTCAGTTTAAAAACTAAATTCAGTTGAGAACTATAAACAACAGCAGCTCACTTGCTTAACAAAACATTGCATTATTTAGCACAAATCAGTATATCAATATGCTTCTCCTTAGAAAAATATTTTTAAATACTGACAATGGTATGTCTTTTTTAAAACAGAAATGCTGGTTTGGGTGTATGCTCAATGATTTGTAGGTTTGGAGGAATTTTGGCTCCATTTGTTCCTTCCTTGGTAAGTAATACTCTTCTCCCTTTCTTGTGGTCTACTCTGTTTAAGCAAACATTCAAATCAATTAACCAGTGATGATCATTCATATGCAATAATAGTAACATGGGATGGTTAATACAGATCTTGCAGGATTGTATTTTTTACCAATATTTGTCATAGCGGTATCTTATGTGACTAATACATTTTTTGCCCAGCATTTCTTTGGTAAATATACCAAAGTACATTTGAATAAATCTAATTAAGATTTAGATACACATATGAAAGGTATGGTATTCTTATGTTTATGGGAAGTTGAAAGCCGGCATGGATGTATTATGAACCAGAGGGTTAGCCAGGGAGGCCTGAAAGTCAAGTGGAGCTGCCATGAGAGGTGAAAATATGGCAGAGAGGAAAGGATTAAATGTCCCTTTTTTTGCCCTGTTGCTTTCATCCAATTTTGACATCCGCTATGCTATGGCTGCTTTTTATATAAAAACGAACCCTTCAAGAAAATCCAACTGTAGATCCTTGGTCTAGTTTGGATTTGAGCAAGGAATTGGAGACTGGGAAGCTAGTGGGAGAGGCTTTCTATATAGCAAGTAGATTTTCTGCCCTGAATTTACCTGCAGAAAATCTTCCTGAAATCTTCTCTCTTGATAGGAGATTGATATGTTCAAACCTTTGAATTCTGGCATTGCATTGTGATGTTTGTTTTTTCACTGTCCCTTTGTCTCTCTTTTGGAACTATTTTCTGTACTCCCCAAAACATTTTATTTTATTTTTTTCAAATAACACCGCTAAACATATGAATTAGGAAATAAGGTGATATTCATTCATTCATTCATTCATTCATTCATCCCATTTATATATCACTGCAATTCATTCAAGGCTTTTTAAAAAAACTGTTATCTATTTATCTATATTATTTCATAACAGATATTTAACTGATTCCTTCTAGAAATCTCTTGGTCCGTCTGTACCATTTGTAGTCTTTGGAATCAGTGGATTATCAGCTGGTTTCTTGACACTTCTACTTCCAGAAACTCTGAACAAACCAATTGCAGAGACTATTGAAGATTTGCAGATGCCTGTCTATCAAATACTTAAAAGCAAAAAGGCAGAGTAAACACAATTATTTTTCTGTGTCTTCTGTGCTACTGAAAATCTGTCTCATTTATTTGGAATGCCTTTGTAATGCATTTCTTTTTAGGTGTCAGATCCATACATTTAATAATTTTCATACTGAAAATTAATTGTCAAAATGAACACATCTTTAAAAAAAAATCAGTGCATGGGAAGGGAGATGCCAGTCAGAAGGGTTGCCTCACTGCATTTGCACCTTGCTTGCTTTTTTTTAACTACAACAGATTATTCAGTATCTGACAGCATGCAGAGCTCAGGGTTTGCCAATTCCCATTCACTCTTCTAGTTATCTGGAAGATATTCTTATAATAGAAATGCAGCTAGTAAAACCTTTTGCAACTGAAGTGTCTTAATTTTGTCTGTTGTACTGAATATCATAGATTTCAGCAAGTTCATTATGATTAGTTTTAAAAGAATAGTATTAATTTATGGCCCTGGAGAGCTACAAATATTTAATGTAAACTGTTTGTTACTTATGGATAGTGTCTTGATGCTAATAGCTAATCATTTTAGAACTGAATGGAGTTGCACTGTGCCATCTGTCATCTGTGAAACTATAAGAATTTTTGGATTCTAGATAATAGGACTGCCCAATTGTGAAGTTCAGATAATAATGTTGAAATTACCAGACGTAACTTGAAGAATTATGCTTTTCCTCTTGCCTCCCCTCCCCATTTTTTTTCTTTTGTGTAATTTGTGTTTGAGTGTTAACTTGCAGGCAGGAACTAGTTTGCTTTTTAATTCTGTAGCCTATTAAATTGGTATTTTGTTAATTATTATTATTATAACAACTATTCTAATAGATTTTTCCATCTATTTAACAGGTAAATCGGTTAGAAGAAAACTTTTAGTATTGCAAAAAATATCTTGGTTGAAAATTTCAACAGCGCTTCAATTGTTGAAGTATGCTGCCATCAAGATTACCACATTGCAACATTCAAACCTGTTTTGATATTTCCGGCATGATCAATGTCTCATGTAAACATAAGCTATGAAGATGTGGAGAGGGAGAGGTAAACATTAATGAGGAAATTTAAGGGTCTAAAGAGATTTTTCAAATGCTGTCCACTGAATGTTTTAAGACATTCATAATTACTTGGTGATTTCATTTAGTAAACAAAGAGGATAATTATTCTTTGAATGCACAAATTATTGGGTATTTGATTATAATTCTAAATAAGCAGTCAGAAAAATGACCAGGTTAATTGCAGTATTCTGGGCTCAGCATATTAGAATTAATAATAAATACAGTGAGGCTTACAGTATCTTCGAAGATTATTCAGGCCTGAAATATTCAATTTTGTTTTGGTTCTTAATTTTTACAGTGTCTCATTGCCAATATTTTTATATTAATGATTTAGGATGGTCTACAGTATTTATAAAAACCAAAGAAGTGACTTAGTACTGTTCCAACAGTTGCTATAATATATCTTAGTTGAACTATAAATTAAAGAGACTGTATTGCCTATTTGCTCTAAGAAACAGGTGAGTAGTCAGATTGTAGGATTTATGTTTAGCAGGTATCATTTTCATGTACCCAAGTAAAAACAAAAAGTGAGTCTAAAAATCTACCACATACGAAAAGCTGTGTTCTGAAGTCCTCTAGCACTAAAGGAAATCATCCCCGCTCCAAAACATTATTTGTCCGTGAACCTTCAGAAACTCCTGCATAAACAGAAGTGTGAGAAGTGGATGTCATGGAACTGATCCACTGTAATGTGGTAGCACAAGCTCCTGCGCACCAGAAGCGCTTGAGGCCTTACATGCACCCATTTTTCTTTGATTCATAGTCCCTCGAATGTAATACATGGCAACGCCATTTCTTGTCATTGTGTTTGTTTTTATTTATGAGGAGAAATGTAGAGGTTAAAATGGTTTTTCGACAGTTTGCTTTTCCCAGGGCCAGCAGTCAGCTGTTTTGAGGACTCAGGCCAACTTGTCAGTCTTTCCTTCAGATCATATTTACCTCTAGCCAAGACTCACGTTGCAGAGTCTACATTTACAGGTTGTGATTTAAAATTTACAGGTAGATTTAAAAGGAAACAATAAGCGTAGTAAAGAAAAAAACCTAGACTCCTGAAATACAGACTTACTGTGGCTTAAATAACTATGTACCTTTTTTCAGTGCTCCCTAGTAACGTGGTGAGACTGCTCAGATATTTTTAGACTCTCTGCATTCCATTTTTATAAGTTGGAAGTAAAATATACTTGATAGAGCTATTCTAGATGTCAATGTGTGCCCTTTTAAACCCAAATGACTAGTTTTTATATCTAATATTGCTCATGATGGAAAACTTAATAAATTATATTTTTGTAATAAAATGCAATATAAAACCTTAAGAAAAATATTGTTCCCATGGAAGCAGAAGTGAATTGTGAAGGCAGTTTTCATATTATTGCAAAAAGTCATGTTATGTTCTGCCCTTTTATTTCAGTTTTGTAGAAAATGGCTAATAAATGCAGTGGTTTCATACTGTCATGCTAAGATTTTGTATTTTTGCGTAAAAGCCATCTGTAATGCTAGCATCTTGCTGTTTGTGTTTGCACAGCAAAATCATTTAAGTCTGTTAGTAACAAGGACAGGAAGGGCAAACAAACCTTGTGTGATATAGCCAGCAGAAACAGAAACTGCCAGACATGAGAAATTGGGGAGCTGATTTACCCTGCAAACTGAAAAATGTGGTTCATTAATTTGAAAACAAAACAAAACCCCTGCTAAAAGAATCAGCCTTCTTATTCTAATCCTATTTGTCCCGCTGCCTTATGTGAAATAGGACTGCATTTGGTTTCAGTTGTGCTGCTTTATTTACTCACTGATATGACAGTCCTCAGCTGAAACACACGTGCTTTCAGTTAATGTTCAAGGGTTCAGGAATTTCTGCCTTGCCTCAGACTTACTGTAGTTTTCCAGGCAGACTGTAATCACAGTCTAACGGGGGGCCCGTAACCACAGGAGGCAGGCTACTTAAGAGTTTCCCGGCAGCTGAACCAAGACATTGTTCAGTGACTGAAGCGTTGAGTGTGCAGCAGCCAAGAGAGTAGCAGCAAGGCTGAACAGGCCAGGAGGGTTGCCAGTCACAGCTACGTGGGGATCGGCCCAGTCTCTCTTTTACACCCCGGATGAAGGTCCTTGGCCTCCATTCCAACCAAACCATCATCAAGGCACAAACCTACACAAGAGGAGTAGCTCCCTCCCAAGTAAACCATTATACTTAAAAGTTGCCTCTAAATCAGAGCCTAAGAAGTCAGAGGAGTCGGCCTTGTGAGCCGAGGCCTGGCTCCTGGGGCAAGAACTTCAGTAAGTTCTTTGGGCTCTTCCAAGTTACACTTTATGCTCTTAAAGAGCATACCAAATCTTTGTTGTGGCATTAGTCTTCATTTAAAACTGTTTAAGCCATTGGCTGAAGCAAAGAAACATTTATCTAAATGTTAAAATGGGATTGCCTTTATTGGGTGAGCAAGGTGGCCTGGTATTGCAGGTCACCTTTGAACTGGCAGACCACTGGCACAGAGGAAATGATCGGATAAAATTTTCTTTGATTTTTAAAAATTGTGAATGTTTATCTTTTTAACCATGTTTAGCCTATGTAAGGGTTACACTGCATTTGTGTGCTTCTCGTTTTAAAATGTGCCATCCGTTTTCTCATTCATGTACCATTTAGCAATTCAGAATGAATGTACTGCAAAAAAAGTTTTAGGCTGCTGTTTATATATCTTTGTTCTACAAAGTTACAAAAATATTGCAGAATTCAATAACTTGGTTAGACTAACTGAAGGTTTAACAGGTAGTCTGCAAGTTGTTGCCATCTAACATTTTATTTTCTGAGAATTTCTGTAGTTTATTTGGGATCCAGACCCATTCAGATGGCAGGGGTGGTTGCTTTGTGGCAGGCCACCTTCATTTTCCTGTTCAGGTTTTAAAAATTGAGATGGGAAGTTTGGCAAATGCTCATAGGTGTCCACCAGCACCATATTGCCTCCCTTTGAAAGAACAAACTGTGCTCCATGGCGGCATTGGCCATGGCACCGCAATAGTCTTGATTTACAATCAGCAGCACGATGAGCAGCATAGGCTTCCTTGAGGGCTCCAGCAATTGAAGGCATGGTTAGCTGAAAGCCCACATCATACATTGCCGTCCCAAGACCACAAGCAACTAGTAACTAATGCAAGTACTGCACTACCCAAACAATTTACAACCTAGCACATCGTTTTTACTGGGGGACGTGGAATGTGTTCTGTAGTGGGTTGTATGAATCGTTCTGGTGAACAAGCTGAAGAATCAAGAAAACTTGGCATTGGTTTCCATCAGGGTCTGCATACAGATAATTGTCTTTCCCAAGACTGGATGGCTGAAGATTTTTGAGTTCTTTTATCCTAAGGAGGGAGGCAGGGGGATACAAAAATAAATGTAGCTTTCTGATGATTGTTACCCTGAAACAGGGTATGGTCGAGATTAATGGTGCTAATTTCTATTGATCAGGTAGAAATTACAGAGCAAAATGATTATATATATATATATATATATATATATATTGAATGTAGTCATTGCCCATCTCACTCACAGAGCGACTCTGGGCGGTTAAACAGTAATCTACCACTTCTATAACTTTTGCACTATAATTATCTCATTTATGAAATCTGTATAGCAGCAGCAAAAGTAATAACCATGCTGATTAAAAAAATGTTGACTTGTATTTGATATACTGGTTTTGCAGTGACTGGGCCTGATAATCAATTCACTCATGTTTGTTTTATTCATAGAACTAATTTCAGACATATTTAAAAATGAAAATTCTCTTCCCATAACATTCTGGTCCTTACCTTGCCTATTATACTGTCTGGGAATTATGGAAGGTGTGGACAGAAAGGGCACCATCTTGTGAAGAGCTGGGCAACACAGAATGCATTGGAACATAATTCATATATTTATAAATAAATTATAAAACTTACTAGCAGTCATCAAGAAAGAAAATACATTTTGGGTGTTTGTAGGTTGTTTTGTTTTAGTTTACCAAATAAAGTTTGGTATTGGAAGAACCAATTACACATTGCAGGTGTTCTTAATCAGCTTAATAGGATAACATTTAACTATCATTTCAGTTACAAAGAATCTAATTAAATGTAATTAAATAATGCTGAGTTTACAAATGGGTGGCTAAGCAATTACCTTCCAGCAGCTTATAGATTGTACATCATGAAGTATTTATCATGTTGAAATGGCTTTTTAAGTGACTGAACTACCTTTATTTACAATCATGGGCCTACATCAGGTCAGGTGCTTTATACTTAATCAAATTTATAGAACTTGCAAATAGGAATATTGAAATAGATGATTCTGGAAAGCATGAAAATTGATGTGATGCTAATTATCGATGTGATTGATCAAGTTAATGCTTTTGTGAAAGCTTCAAATGGATTTCAAGTTACTTAGGAGAATGGGGCCCCTTCTAAATCTTAAAGTAGGCTGATTGCAGTGACCTGGCCTGTTTATAATTTGTTCAAACCCTATATTTAATTTGCTTGCCATTCTGAAAGGTAAAGAAAAAAAAAAGTATAGGCTTCCTGCAGGTGCAAATGACTTTAGAGCAATGTTTCTCAACCTTGGTAACTTGAAGATGTGTGGACTTCAACTCCCAGAATTCCCTAGCCAGCATGCTCTTGAGAAGCAAATTAAAAGAGCAAAAAAGTGCAGCTTGCCTGAGAAGGAGATTTTTTTTTTACAGTTCTCTTATACACCTGATTGGCAATGTTGATTTCCAAGCACATGGGTGCTACAATTACTGCTCAAATTGGAATTAAGGGAAAATGGTGTAACTTGACTAAATGTTGGTGGTAAAAGACAATCCTTATGCTCCCAAGGATGTTTACAGTCAAGGATGATCCTAATTTATCTCACTAAAATGTTAAACTTGCCATGAAAGGCAATAGTTTTCTAGTTCCCTTGCTTAAAGTAAAATTAGTGGGTTCAGTGCCAGCTATAATCTATAATTTGGCATTTATGTGAGACTTCTGGATTTGAACAGAAGCACAAAGAATTTTTTTGTTTTCTGGTTCTCAGGTCCCTGGATTCCAGAAAGGCTCCAAAATCTGCTTCTCTTCAGCAAATCTGTTGTGCAGAAGGGAGTCTTGGACTGCATAGCAATATCTAAGTTCTAACTGCCCTAGAATTCCTGACATTAACTGTGTGAGCTGATCTGTAAGAGTTCCAGCCAGAATACAGGCTCGAATCTGAAGTTCGAAATTAGTCAGCATAGCAACAGCACGTGCTGGATAGCAGATAGCTTTATACAGCAGTAAGAAGGCATGCAGAGAGGAGCTCTGTATAGTTAATATAATTTTTATAAGAAAGTATTCTTGAAGCTGGGGAGCTAAGAAAAAATTCATTTGCTATTCAATAATATTGATACCCCTTAATATAAATAAGACTTGCACGAAATGATTTGCATTCACTCGTGATTGTACTCAATTGTGCTCAGTTACTTACTTACTTACTTACTTACTTACTTATTTTTCAAAACTCTGTCACTACCCATCTCTCCCAAAAAGGGGACTCTTCAGTTCATGGGCCATTTCTGCAGTTATCTTTTGGTGGATGAATTAAGTTTTCACTTCTTTTAAATCCCCAGAGGACTGATGAAGGCCTTGGAAAAACATTTCTTCGTTAATTCTTCAAAAGCTTTTATCAAAGATAGTGCAAATTTCAGAATTTGTGTGTGTTTTATAGGAAGAGATTGTATATTGATTTGATAGGTTAAATCCCCTGATGCTGTGAAAGCAAAGGATGTTTGATGTGCCATGCTTTAAGAGAGGTCCTTTCAAGACCTCCATCTATCTCATTTTGGCTTGCAAAAGGCAAGCCCATATTATGCCAGAGGGAGCAATCACAGCTTTTGCTTTTTTTCCAATTTCTGAGGCAATTATTTTGATTTCCTCCAGTGATAGCTGATGATTTGAAATGTGTTGTAGGAATCCTGCGGCAGTACCTTCATTTTGTGATGTTAGAGCTTACTGTGGATAGTTATTTTTCCTTTTTCTGGCTGGGTTGTCTTCTCTGATATGTCTAATGTTGATCAGTGTGGACTGAAATTGTACCAGTGCAGCCAAATTTAAAAGAAGGCTGTAAAAGAATTAGAGCCATCATCACTGGAGGGAGCTCAAGCGAGAGGCATCTCCACATCTTAGCCATGAGTTGACATATCAAATTCCTGGGACAGGAAAACAAGCTTAGGGAAACAAGTCCTGGAAAAGTGGGGATACTGGCTGGGGAAATAAAGATTTAAAGTGACAGGGTGTAAATCACTGTTGGGTAAAGCAGTTTAGCCCAGCAACTGGCAAGAATATAAAAGATCTAAAGCAAAAGATTCCAGTGGAGCTTCTCTACCTGGTAGAGGACCCCTACACTCTGGAGCCAAATGCTTGGCCAACTTTGGTTACAGGAGCAAGGTGGGAAATGAGTGTGAGTGAAAGTGAGGGCAAAGAACATCCAATACCATTAAAGCTTTGGAACCTATGGAACTCTGCATGTTCATAACTAGCTGCCTCAGAACTCTGATGAGGTGTTATCCAATGAAGTGTGTTTGTTGGAAAAGGTGCTATAAGACCAGATTTTTTGTCAGTATAGACTAACATGGCTGTCCTCCTATTATTTATTTATTTATTACTCAAATTTAGCCACCGCCCATCTCCCCCAGAAGAGGAACTCTGGGCTGTTTACAATAAAATCCCGCACAAAACATAAACATTAAAATCACATAAAACAATTATGATAAAATACAATAAATAAAATCCAAGGAAGATGTAAAATCCAGGCTGGTGGGAGGGACTCTAGGGTGTGAGCCACCCCCAAGAATGGTTATTCACTTTCCCGCCCCAGGTGAGACGGCAGAACCAGGTCTTCAGGGCCTTCCAGAAGGTCAGGAGTGAAGGGGCCTGCCTCACCTCCGGGGGCAAGATATTCCAAAGAGCAGGGGCCACCACAGAGAAGGCCTGCTTCCTGGACCCCGCCAGATGAAATTCTCTTATGGACGGGGTCCGTAACATGCCCTCTCTGGATGATCGGGTGGGGCGGGCTGATGTAATGGGGATGAGACGGTCCCTCAGATATCCTGGTCCCATGCCATGTAGGGCTTTAAAGGTAATAACCAACACCTTGAATTGGACCCGGAAGCAAACTGGCACCAAGTGCAGCTTGCGCAGCAACAGTGTTATATGTGCCAACCTAGGGGCACCAAAAATAGCCTGCGCGGCTGTATTTTGGTCCAGCAGAAGCTTCCGGATACTCTTTAAGGGTAGCCCCATGTAGAGCGCATTGCAGTAGTCTATATGGGAGATAACCCATATAGGTTATCTGTTCGGAGGGCTTCGCGATCCAGGAACGGGCGTAACTGGCACACAACCCGAAGTTGCGCAAAGGCAACTTGTATTACGCTATACAAAGTACACAAAACTTCATATTTCCTTTTCTCCCTCCTGTAGTTATCTCACTATCTGCCCTAACCCTCTTGGTTGTTCTCTTAGCCCGAACTTTCCAGCTGACTAAACTATGGTTCTGCCTCTTCTAAACTCTAGGCAGCTTCTAAGCAGCTTTTGGAAGCCTTTCTTTGTATGGTACAGGAAGGAGAGAGACACTTCAAAGATTTTTGCTGTTACCTTCATTTCTGGGTAGTACCTCGAGGTCCACAGGCAATCCAGAGGCATTCTTTCTTTGATGCCTGGAAGGCTGGCTGCTTATTCTGTGGGGTGTCTGGCTGCCACCTTTTAAAAAAATAGACACTGAATAAGGACAAGACAAATCTGTAAGGTCCTATCCAATTCTATGATTCTACAATTGTACAAGGAGGGAGATGGGTCTGTGCAAGCATTCAAAAAAGGCCATCAACAGCACATTGGATACCCAGCTTTAGTCCTGCCTTGATCAGTTGCCACACCTCTTCTCAGAGAGGCTGTTTTGTCTTAGAAGGCCCACTGATGTGAATCTGGCTTGGTAGTTTTCCTAGAAAATGATCTGTGCACATTCAGATCTTGTCAGCATTGCAGCTATGTTTCCCATGCAACATAGAACAATAAAAATTCATCTTGTAAGCCAGTTTGATTTGTACTCTTTATTGTAGCCATTGCAGTCCACAACCTCCCTTTGCTTTCTTTCCATCAGGGAAACCACTTTATCTTAGAAATAAATACCTTTCATTCCTCCTGAGGCACAAACACAGCCCCCTCTATCCTGTAGTGTTGGTATGAATTTGAATTAGTGGTAGCACAAGATCTAAGAAAGCCTTGCTGTGTGAGCATCTGCCAATAGATTTGGAATGATTACAGGCACTGCAGGTGGGAAATTGGTTAAATTATTTGAAATGCGTGCTGAGCAAATGTCCATCTGTACAGTTCATAACCAGCCTGGTACTCATTTTTTTTTTCAAGAAATGTTTGGCTTCTGGCTTACAATATCGCCCATGGGTGCTGATGGTACTGTATCGAGTTACATTCTGTGTTCTATAAGCAGAGAATGTGGAAGGATGTGGAAGGAGGGACAAAATGTCAGTAAAAGCTGGGCTTACGGTGATTGAATTTTGGATGCACCCTTTTTCTTGATGTTTTAAATCAATAAAATGTCATAATGTATGTGAGGGTCACCCCCGAGAAAAGTCTGTGTAGGGGCTGAAATGTGTAAAAATTATATATAATTTATTTATTTACAATTCATCAACATAGTCTATTACCCCTCTTTCTGCATCCTGGAACTCACATTCTTATCAATTTTTCTATTAATAGATGTTCCCTTCCATCCATCCATCCTAAATACTGTAAGATATGTTATTTTGTCTCATCTGACCCCATACCATCCCTTTACTAATGGTAAAGGATTACTTTTGGAAATTCAACCTCTTCCCCTCAAATATATCAGTGAACAAAATAAAGTTTAGATATGATGGGGTCAAGAAACATACACATATAAGACTAAAGATAACTGAACTTTGATATACTCTGTAATTGTTCTTTAGTGTATGGATTATCATGTAGTTTATAGAAACCAACAAATTTAACTGAAAATAAGTGTGCAAGATTAAATGTCTTTCCATGTTCTCATAAAATAGATGTATTGGGGCATTAGTCTGCTGAGCAATGACTGACTGTGCTTAATCCTATTTAATATTTGCTCTGAAGAACAACTCCTGGAAAAAAATTCATCCCATTTCTAAAGCAGCTAAGTATTATGAGTTGGACAGTAATCCCTATATTAAAAAGGCTATTAATTTTAAGGTAATTCCTATGACATTTGGGGGATGAGCAGGCCCAAAGTCAGTCTTTCTTGGTGGTGACCCTCCACGCTCTGAATAGTTTGCCTCCAAAGATCTATCCAGCATGTTCTCTCTAGCATATTGCACATCAGTAAAAACTGTCTTGTTTGAGTGGGCATTTGGGTTTTACTAGGTTGACTGATTGTGTAGACAATCACATTATGTTGTTTTCTACATATGGACATACAATATTTACATGTAAACCTTTAAGAGTTATGGTTTTGTTTGTTTATTCGTTTAGTCGCTTCCGACTCTTCGTGACTTCATGGACCAGCCCACGCCAGAGCTTCCTGTCAGTCGTCAACACCCCCAGCTCCCCCAGGGACGAGTCCGTCACCTCTAGAATATCATCCATCCACCTTGCCCTTGGTTGGCCCCTCTTCCTTTTGCCCTCCACTCTCCCTAGCATCAGGATCTTCCCCAGGGTGTCCTGTCTTCTCATTATGTGGCCAAAGTATTTCAGTTTGGCCTTTAATATCATTCCCTCAAGTGAGCAGTCTGGCTTGATTTCCTGGAGGATGGACTGGTTTGATCTTCTTGCAGTCCAAGGCACTCTCAGAATTTTCCTCCAACACCACAGTTCAAAAGCATCAATCTTCCTTCTCTCAGCCTTCCTTATGGTCCAGCTCTCGCAGCCATATGTTACTACGGGGAACACCATTGCTTTAACTATGCGGACCTTTGTTGTCAGTGTGATGTCTCTGCTCTTAACTATTTTATCGAGATTTGTCATTGCTCTTCTCCCAAGGATTAAGCGTCTTCTGATTTCCTGACTGCAGTCAGCATCTGCAGTAATCTTTGCACCTAGAAATACAAAGTCTTTCACTGCTTCTACATTTTCTCCCTCTATTTGCCAGTTATCGATCAAGCTGGTTGCCATAATCTTGGTTTTTTTGAGGTTTACCTACAAGCCAGCTTTTGCACTTTCTTCTTTCACCATCATAAGGCTCCTGTAATGATTGCCTATCCTAACAGAGTCAGACTCACAAGCAGGTACTTAAAGATATCTGATTTATTGTGAGAATAGTATGCAAATACAGAGAAAGCTGAGAATGAGTAAAAGCGCACCAAATACAAACTAAAAACCCTCGGCTCAAAACGTAATCCCTCCCCTTGCCTGGCCGTAGCAAACTCCCCCCCCCCAGGTGCTGGTAACCGTTTTCTACTGATCCTGGGAAAGTAACCTTGAACACAATGAGATAACCCAAACACATTCCAAACCAGCAGACAACAGATAACGACTCCCCGAGATGGAATCCTCCTCCCTTCCCAGATCAAACATGTATCAGGTAAATGACATGCGAAACGTTACGATGTACCAAGAACATTGGAATGGTGAACATGACAGCTCCTCAGTTCCTCTTCGCTTTCAGCCATCAAAGGGGTATCATCTGCATATCTGAGATTGTTAACGTTTCTTCCAGCGATTTTAACTCCATCCTTGGGTTCCTCAAGCCCAGCTTGTCGCATGATGTGTTCTGTGTACAAGTTGAATAGGTAGGGTGAGAGTATACAGCCCTGCCGTACTCCTTTCCCAATCTTAAACCAGTCCGTTGTTCCGTGGTCTGTTCTTACTGTTGCTACTTGGTTGTTATTGTTGGCAGAATGCTGGGAAAGCCTTTAGCCCAGGAGAGATCAGAAAAGTCACACACACCAGGCATATCTATAAAAATAATTTATTTATAGAAAGTAAAACAAAATTTAAAGGACTTAGCTCTCCTGGCTTGCTACATATCGGCAGAGAGAAAAAGAGGAAGTAAGAAACAAGTCCGGGCAGGATCCTCCCCCCAGGCAATTTGCATGAAGCACGTGAGAGGAGACAATCAAATACAACCTCTTCACCCAGCCAAAATGATTAGGTACAATAGCAGTCTTAATCGTTAGTAGGAAAACCTCAACACTCCCCTTTTTACACTATAGATTAAGATGCAAACCAATCTTCTCTGACAACTTTATATGTCTTTCCATTCACATTACTTTACCATTATCTCCCCTTTGGTTTAACAGAAAGCTACCATCCTTCTTCCTGTGTTTTTCCAAACCTAGGTTGTTATAATTCCAAGGCTTTTTAATGTGAAATGGCTTTTCATGCAGGCTTCAAAATCAAGCCTTTGTTTTTCTGTTGATGTGAACAGCAGCAAATCATCAACATAAATGCAGAGATACATACAGCCTTGTTTGTCCTTCTTCATATATACACAGGGATCTGCTTTTCCTTTTTCAAAACCAAAACTCTGCAGTTTTTCATCTAATTTTTGGTTCCAGGATCTAGCAGCTTGTTTTAACCCATAGATTGACTTCTGCAGTTCACAGACTAGATTCTCCCCTTTTTCATAGCCAGGGGGTTGCTGCATGTATAATTTGTGATCTAAATCACCATAGAGAAATGCAGTCTGAATGTCATAGTGGTTAACTGACATTCCTTTTAGTGCAGCAACTTTTAACAGTAATCTAATTGATTCACCTTTAGTAACTGGTGCAAAAGTCTTGTCAAAGTCTAAATCTTTCCTTTGAGTGAACCCTTTTGCAACCAACCTTGCTTTATATTTTTGGATTTTGCCATCAGCATCCCTTTTCAGTTTGAAAACCCACCTACAACCCAGACAGCGTTCATTGGGAGGTAGATTTACCAGTTTCCATGATTTATTTTCTTTCAAGGATGCTAATTCCTGTTGCATGGCAGAATGCCAATTTTGTGCAATCTCAGGTGGTAAAGCATTCACTTGTTCTAAAGACTCAGGTTCTGTGAATGTGTGAAAAGCCTTTACTGTTTCAGCCTGAAAACGTGATGGAGGAACGCCTTTATTACTCCTCTGAGATCTGCGAGGTAATACAGGGCTTAAATGTTGACTCCTATCACTTTCCTGAGAAGCATCTGTCTCATCAGACAGATCTTCAGTTTGCTTTTCTGGTTTAATGTCCTCATCAGGCAAAAGATCACCATCAGCAAGTCCTTGCTGTTCTCTTGTGGTGGTCAGATCAACTGGAGAGCTAGAATTTAACCTCCCCCAGTTTTGTTCAGCAAAAGAAGCGCTTTTGCTTATTATTAATTTCTCTCCCATTATGAACCTGTAGCTCCTTTGGCTTTGTTCATAGCCAACAAAGATGGCTTTCTTTGTTGTGGGGCCTCCTTTCCTTCTCTGTTGTTTTGGAATATGAACCCAAGCAGTGCTACCAAACACTCTAAGATGGTTTACCTTTGGTTTCACACCATAAAACAAATGGAATGGAGTGTCCTGAATCACAGAGTTATACAACCTGTTCTGTACATAACAAGCAGTCGATAAAGCTTCTCCCCAGTACTTAAAACATAACCGTGAATCTTTTAACATGCATTCCATTGCATTTTGCAAGGTTCTGCCCTTTTTTTGAGCAACACCATTTTGCTGAGGGGTGTAAGGGTTAGAAAGAATTTGTTCTATCCCCTTTTCCACTAGGAACCTTCTGAATTTGTGAGAAAGGTATTCTCCTCCTCTATCACATTGGAGTGCAGATACAGGCCTAGGGAATTTTCCATTTGCCCATGTCACAAAACTTTTAAATTTCTCAAATGCCTCATCTTTATGTTTTAAGATGTAGATAAATGTGTATCTTGAGAAATCATCAATGATGGTCATTGCATACCTTGCTTGTCCAAGACTTGGAGCAAAAGGACCAATAATGTCAGAGTGTACAATTTCCAAAGGTCTAGTTGTAACTCTGTCACTGTGCTTACTCACAGGAGCTTTTAGTGTTTTGCATTCTTTGCAAACTACACAATCTAAGTATTTATCACAGGGTTTTATCTTTAGGTCAGCACACAGCTGTGGCATTTGTGCTATGTACTTGAAATTAGCATGACCAAATCTCCTGTGCATCAGGTGTACACATCGGTCATGATATGGAGTGTTGCCAACTGCAGCCTTGCAGCTTGGCTTCCTTGCATTTTGCACAATGTACGAGGAGTCTTTTAACATACCAGTAGCACACAATTTCCCATTTTTTCGTATCTCACAACCATTTTTCTTAAATGTTATGATATACCCTGTTGCAGCCAATTGTGCCACAGATAAAAGGTTTGATTGTAAATTTGGCACATACAACACACCTTTTACAGTTTCTCCTAAGCAGGATGAATACAAGTCACCTTGTCCCATAATTTTGGTCACAGACCCATCAGCTAAAGATACACTTTGTCTTTCAGTTTTAGACAGTGACACAAAAGAGCTTTTACAATTACATAAATGACAACTGGCCCCAGAATCTAACACCCATACATCAGAATTACCCTTCTCAGCAACCTGTGCAATCTGGGTTGTCTGAAGAGCCTTCTTCTGTGTTGCCCTTGTGTTTTTCTTCTCTGTCTTTCTACTCTTGGGTCTCATGGCACAGTCTCTTTGCAAATGTCCAGCTGAACCATAAGTGAAGCATCGCTGGCTGGCTAGCGCTGTGGCCTCAGGTTCCTTTCCCTTCTTTTCCCTCATTTTCTGGTATTGCAGCTTTCGAGAAGAGATGGGGGGGAATCTTTCCTCTCTCTTCTCCCATTCAGCGAGTAAGCGCTGTGTAACATACGATGGGGTGAGGTCTGCTTCAGGCATAGCCTCCAGGGTACAGATCAGTGTGTCCCACATTTCATTTAGTGAGGACAGGAGGATATAGGATTTTGTGAGAGGTGTAAATTCCATTCCTCTCTCCTGCAACTCAACAAACAGCTGCTGAATATAATGCAGGTGCTCAGGAAGGCTATCTCCTTCTGCAAGGTAGGCTCTGTACAGCTTTTTCGTCAAGGTAACTTTACTCCCTGCTGTTGCCTTTACATATAAGTCTCCCAAAGCATCCCAAAGTTGCTTTGCAGACTGCATGCCTCGCACGTGGACTAGCTAATTGTCCTCAACTCCCAGGATAATGGTGGCTCTAGCCCACTCATCCTGTCTAAGCCATTCAACAGTGGGATTTTGGGGGTTTTGCTCACCAATTGGCAGCCAAAGATTCTCTCTGCGAAGATTCATCTCCATCTTCAGGGCCCAGTTCAAATAGTTGGTCTCTGATAGGCGCTCCAGAGGCATCGCTGAGGGCTGGGAGGTAGCCATGGCTTCTTCCTTCTTTTGCAAGTCACCTCATCTAGCTTCTTTGTCCTGTAGACCGGCAGTTGCTGGAAAATCTCCAGGTGGCTCCAAAGAAAATCTTCACAGGTCTTTGCTACCTGCCTTTAAATTGTGCATGAGGTGTGGAGCTGATCTCTCTTTTCTCTCTGGGTTTTACTGGGTTGCTCACTGGGCACATAACCTGTTGGCAGAATGCTGGGAAAGCCTTTAGCCCAGGAGAGATCAGAAAAGTCACACACACCAGGCATATCTATAAAAATAAGTTATTTATAGAAAGTAAAACAAAATTTAAAGGACTTAGCTCTCCTGGCTTGCTACATATCGGCAGAGAGAAAAAGAGGAAGTAAGAAACAAGTCCGGGCAGGATCCTCCCCCCAAGCAATTTTCATGAAGCCCATGAGAGGAGACAATCAAATACAACCTCTTCACCTGGCCAAAATGATTAGGTACAATAGTCTTAATCGTTAGTAGGAAAACCTCAACAGTTATACAGATTCTTCAGGTAGCAAACAAGATGACTTGCTATCCCCATACCGCTAAGAACTTGCCACAATTTGTTATGGTCCACACAGTCAAAGGCTTTAGAATAGTCGATAAAACAGAAATAGATGTTTTTCTGAAACTCCCTGGCTTTTTCCATTATCCAACGGATATTGGCAATTTGGTCCCTAGTTCCTCTGCCTTTTCTAAACCCAGCTTGTACATCTGGCAATTCTCGCTCCATGAATTGCTGAAGTCTACCTTGCAGGATCTTGAGCATTACCTGACTGGCATGTGAAATGAGTGCCACTGTTCGATAGTTTGAACATTCTTTAGTGTTTCCCTTTTTTGGTATGGGGATATAAGTTGATTTTTTCCAATCTGATGGCCATTCTTGTGTTTTCCAAATTTGCTGGCATATAGCATGCATTACCTTGACAGCATCATCTTGCAAGATTTTGAACAGTTCAGCTGGGATGCCGTCATCTCCTACTGCCTTGTTATTAGCAATGCTTCTTAAGGCACATTCAACCTCACTCTTCAGGATTTCTGGCTCTAGCTCACTGACCACACCGTCATAGCTATCCCCGATATTGTTATCCTTCCTATACAGGTCTTCTGTATATTCTTGCCACCTTTTCTTGATCTCTTCTTCTGTTAGGTCCTTGCCATCTTTGTTTTTGATCATACCCATTTTGGCCTGGAATTTACCTCCAATGTTTCTAATTTTCTGGAAGAGGTCTCTTGTCCTTCCTATTCTATTGTCTTCTTCCACTTCCGCGCATTGCTTGTTTAAAAATAATTCCTTATCTCTTCTGGCTAACCTCTGGAATTTTGCATTTAATTGGGCATATCTCCCCCTATCACTGTTACCTTTTGCTTTCCTTCTTTCTTGGGCTACTTCTAGTGTCTCAGCAGACAGCCATTTTGCCTTCTTGGTTTTCTCTTTCTTTGGGATGTATTTTGTTGCCGACTCTTGAACAATGTTGCAGACTTCTGTCCATAGTTCTTCTGGGACCCTATCTACTAAGTCCAGTCCTTTACATCTATTCTTTACCTCTGCATATTCCTTAGGAATATTAGTGAGCTCATATCTAGCTGATCTGTGGGTCTTCCCTAATCTCTTTAGTCTGATCCTAAATTGTGCAAGAAGAAGTTCGTGATCTGAACTACAGTCAGCTCCAGGTTTTGTTTTTACCAACTGTATAGATGTCCGCCACCTTTGGCTGCAAAGGATGTAGTCAATCTGATTTCGGTGTTGTCCATCTGGTGAAGTCCATGTATAAAGCCGTCTCTTAGGTTGTTGGAAGAGAGTTTTGTTATGCAGAGTGAGTTGTCTTGGCAAAATTCTATCAGCCTATGTCCTGCTTCATTTTGTTCTCCCAGGCCATGCTTACCTGTAATTCCAGGTGTCATTTGATTGCCCACCTTAGCATTCCAGTCTCCTGTGATGAAAATAACATCTCTTTTAGGCGTGTTGTCCAGTAGGTGCTGCAGATCCTCATAGAACTGCTCTACTTCAGCTTCTTCAGCATCTGTGGTTGGGGCGTATATTTGGATCACTGTGATGTTAGATGGCTTGCCCTGAATTCGAATTGAGATCATTCTATCGTTTTTTTGGATTGTATCTGAGCACTGCTTTAGCCACTTTACTATTAATTATGAAGCGTACTCCATTTCTTCTGTGGTCCTCTTGTCCACAATAGTAGATTTGGTGGTCATTTGATGTGAAGTGGCCCATTCCAGTCCATTTCAGTTCATTGACGCCCAAAATGTCTATCTTTAATCTTGACATCTCACTAATAACCACATCCAATTTGCCCTGGCTCATAGATCTTACATTCCAGGTTCCAATGGTGTGTTGATCCTTAGAACATCGGATTTGCCGTTCACCACCAGCACCGTCGGCCGCTAGCCGTCCTTTTGGCTTTGAGCTAGCTGCGTCATCATGTCTGGGGCTAGTTGAACTCATCCTCTGTTCCTCCCCAATAGCATTTTGACCATCTTCCGACCTGGGGATCTCATCTTCCGATGGTATACCAACATATCTCTGGTTGTACTGATCCATTTAGTTTTCACGGCAAGAATACTGGGGTGGGTTGCCATTACCTTCCCCAGGGATCGCATTTAGTCTGACCTCTCTGTCATGACCTTCCCGTCTTGGGTGGCCCTTCACGGTTTAGCTCATGGCATCATTGAGGTGCTCAAGCTCCAGCACCACAACAAGGTAACGATCCTTTGCTGAAGAAGAGTTATGGTTGAGCTAGGTGATATATGTTAGAGTGTTTGGCCCGAGAGATCAGAAAAAAACACACACCAGGCATTTCTATAAAAATAAATGTATTTACAGAAAACATAAAAACATAAACAGTTTCATATCCAGATATCCTGGATAGGCACAAAAGCTTTACAAGCTCATATTTACAAGCTCAGACACAAGCACACATGCTCTGAGTAGGACTGGAAGGAAAGCTGTGTAAAGAGGAAACTAAAACAAGTCCAGGCAAGCTCCCCTCCAGGCAATTTCCCAAACAGTAGCTTTCCTTATATGGTCACCTTTTCACACCCCAACCCGAGGATACTTAAGTTTGACCTGTTCATGCTGCTAGAGTGATTTGTTACCATAGTAACTTAATGGCTTGCTCCTTGCAAAAACAAGGAAATACCAACAATATAAACATACTGTAAATAAATAAATGCTGGATACTAAAAGGCAGTTACTTATCTAACTATTGCCTGATTCTGGATATACCCAATTCTGTGGCTGTGAAGTAATGTTCACTAATAGAGTATCACACTTCTATCACAGTTCTCACAACTGGATTGTGTGAGGAACAATGAGCATCTTTGCAGACTCTGCCATACTCACCAGCCCATCTTACCTGTCTACTATCCTGAGATGCTCTAACCAAGAGATGGTGGCTTTTGTATGGCAAATTCTGTAATCCAAACCTGTACAGGTAGTCCTCGCTTAACAACCACAATTGGGACTGGAATTTCAGTTGCTAAGTGAAGTGATCATTAAGCGAATCTGACCTGATTTTGCAACCTTTTTGCAATGGTCTTAAGCGAATCACTGCAGGTGTTAAGCAAGCCACATGGTCATTAAGCAAATCACACTGTTTTCCATTGATTTTGCTTGCCAGAAGCTGGCCGGGAAGGTCAAAAATGGTAATTGTATGATGCTGCAGCAGTCATAAATGTGATCATGTGATTGCAGGGATTGTGCAATGATCATAAATGTAAGAACCAGTTGTAAGTCAGTTTTTTCAACATTGTCATAAGTCTGAACCATCACTACATGAATGGTTGTTAAGCGAGGACTACCTGTAGTAACGTTTCTGATTAGCACCGTAGTGAAAGAAATCACCCAAGAAACACGAACTGCTGGAGAGGATCCAAATGATAGTTTTATTTTTCACTGGTATGTTGCTGCAGGCAAGCCAAGGGCAAGAGCCACTAGATGACATAGGTCTTATACAGAATATTCAGGGACAGTTTGAACATGTGTAAATGTCCATAGGAGACCCCCATGGAGAGCATGGTTTGCCACTGATAAGGAAAGAAGATAAGCACAGACAGACACAGGCATCCTTCATGATGTAAAAGTATTACAGACTGATTCCTTGAAAGGCAACGTAGTAGCGTTGTTACACAGTTTACACTGAGGCTCTAATGGGTTTTTTAAATCAGCAGTTCCTGTCCTTTACTGAGAAAGGGGGAAGTGAGAGAGAAGGAGGTAGAGCAGTATGCATTCTCGAATTTGCTATCTAAGGCATGAACTCTAAACTCAGTTACAAACCAACAGGCACATGCTGGCAAAGCAAGAAGGTGCCACATGAGAGAGAGACAAAAGACCACAGATGAGTACTGTATATTTTTTTAAATATAATTTTTAATAATTTAATTACAACAGTAAAAACTAATACAAACTAAACTTAGAAAAAGAAAATAGAAAGAATAAAAATGCAGGAAAAAAGAAAAAGAAGAGAAAGAACATGATAAAGAAAAAGAAAAATATATAAAACAAGAGACTTCCAACCTTCATCACAACAAGTATAAACAAACTTAATAACTTCACCCCCTATAGGTTAAACAGATACCTCTTCATCCCATATCCCATCTTTTGTCTATAAGCAAGTCCATAAAACATCAACTTTTCAGTCCTGGTGTCAGCAGAAAGTCCATAAAGGGTTGCCAGAACATTACAAAAAATGGCTTATTTTAACCTTGATCAAGTAAACAAACTTTATATTCCTTCCTTTTACTTCTAACCATTTTAATCTTTAATCAAATATTGTCATAGGATTTGATTTCAATTCTTTATCCCATCGCACAGATTTCTTCAAGGCTTTAACAAGCCTCTTTTGTAGATCCAATAAGAAAACATTTTTGAGGTCATTCTCTCGGTTTGTCATTTGAATTTCCTTTTAATTTTTAAAACTTCAGTCAGTTTCTTTTGGATATCTAGTAAAGCATCCTTTTCCAAATCATTCTCTTAGCCTGTCATTTGTAGTTCCACTTTCAGTACTTTCTCTGTCTTGTCAAATAAAATTTGTTCCACATCTGTCATTCCTCCATTAACATCTTTTAGACATAGTCTATCCATAGAAGCAGACATCATTACTGATAGTGTTAATATTGTAGTTACTAATTTTCTGGCTCCATTCTTCAAAGATTTCCTTTAATATTTCTGATATTATAACGTTTTGTGTCATTTTGTAAGTCTCAGTATTAACTGACATCAAGAACAGGCTTGTATTTCTTTTTCTTCTGCTTAAAATCTTTAGTCCCCTCTGGACACTAGACACTTCTAAAACCATCACTTACCTTTTGTTATGACTTGCAGTAGCCAAGATAACCAAAATAAGTCTGTTTCCCATGAGAAGTTGTTTACTTTTTATAGTTAATTCCAAAATCTTATAGTAAAAGTCAATATTCCAAATTTATCTGAATCCTTAATCTGTTTATAACTTCCTTAGGTCAAAATCTTATTTAGCTTTTTGCTGTTTATTTCAAGTTCTTTAAGCTTATAATTAATTTTTCTTTTGTTCAGAGTTGAAGATAAGCTCACCCAATGAAGAGTTTTCACGCTTGTCATTCTGAAGGTCTTTAATAGCTTTAAGATGGTTAATTGCTAATTTCCAAAAAATGATTAGAAAGTGAGGTTTGCAAACTTAGTGTCCTTTAAAAGGCTCTGCTGTGGTTGTGAGCAAGATGGTTAATGTGAGGTTTCAGCCTGCGTCTGACTCTGAAAATGAAACTTATCTGGAGTCAGAGGGGGAAACAAACTGCTCAGGAGAGGCTTGAAAAAGCAGAACCAAGAAGTGATTCAGCAGAGCGGGAGAAATAGCAAACGGGGATTGGAAGAGCTCTGGTGGGGGATTTGAACTCTCCAATCAGTGCGCAGGACACGAGAGCTGAGAAGTGCACGAACCAGAAAGCAGCCCGATTGGCTGCTGGAGAGAGAAGGCGCGGAAGGAATCGGCATAAAAGGCAGACATACGAAGAGCAAGCTGACGGACACAACCGATACTTCGCGCTCACAGCCATTGCGGAAGAGTCCTTACCTGCATTGGAAGCCTCACCTGTAGCCAGAGTGGAACCAGCGCCAGCGTTTTCTACCTCTGCAGAATCGCCTTCTGCACAAGCTGCCCCAGAGGATCCTCCTCTTGCCATCCCTGCTGAGCACAGCCTCGTGTCTAGCTCCAGACCTCGTCGCCACATTCCAGTGCAATCCAGGTGTGCACCCAGCCTTGCTTCCAGCTATCAGCCTTGCCTAGGATCTCCAGTCCAGTCTTGTTTCCAAGCCCCAGCCTTGCCTAGGATCTCCAGTCCAGTCCAGTTGTGCTTCAAGATCCCAGCTTTGCCTAGGAATTCCAGTCCAGTCCACCCTGGGTTCCAGCTATCAGCCTTGCCTGGGATCTCCAGTGTTGCCTTGCTTCCAGTTCTCAGCCTTGCCTAAAATATCCTGCCAAGCCCAGGCTAGTCTCCAGAGTCAAGCCTTGTCCAGTGGTCCCAGTTCCACCTCGCCTAGCCTCCATGTTTCAGTCCAGCCCGACCTGCGTGCCAGCTCACAGATCCTTGCCTCCAGCTTCTGCTTTGCCACGCACTCTAGCTTCACCAAATCTGACAGCTTCAATCAGAGAGTTAGCTGAATTCTGCCACAGCCTGACCCTGCAGCCATGCCTGTTCATCCGTCATTGCCTGGGTGGTCTTGATTAGAACTACCTTGCCTTATTATTTCACCAGGGCTCTATTACTGTAAGTAGTTGTTTTAAATAAAGAGTTTTGATAATAATTCTGCCTGGCCGCCTCATAGTCTGAACAGGACAATTAATCCCATCATCTCCCAGTGCTCAGACCTGCAGGAAACCACTCACAAGGAGCAGCTCACAAGGAGCAGCCATCTGGAGCACATGTGGGAGATCTTCCATCCTCTCCTTATCCAGAGAGGTTCCAGGGAATTGGTCTACACACCAGTTCCTTGGTCTTTGCCCTGGTCTTCAGTTTTCCATACCTTCCCTGGAAGTCCCTCCGATGAATACTATATTTGTACAAGGAAGCACAGGATTAGAGAATTACTTTAACCCTAAGTTCAAGTTCCAAATCTCCACAACATGACCCAGATTTTGGAACTAAAATTCGTGTGGAATAGTATTATAATAAGTATGGTTTCATTTTTCAGAAATGACCTTTAGTTTTGACTGCTTTTCTTCCTAACCTAAAACAATTCTTCTTACTAACTTAGTAGGGCATGATTCAGCCAAAATTGGACACCTTTATGTTTCATTTGATTCACATGGGAGATAATGAAACATTCTCAAGAGCCACATTTTGCTATTTTGTTCATGTTTTGCTAGTGTTTGTGTTCCATTCATATTTTAATTTTATACAAAAAAGGATAACATTACACATTGGTTCGACACTGACAAATATGAAATAGATTTTCCACCTTTTCTTCGATATTTCTCATCTACAGTTATGAAATGGTTTGCTCTGCTATACAGCCCCTTTCAAACAGAGAACGCATAATGTGACCTAAAATAATGATTAAAGAACAATGCATGTGGCTGCTTCCCTTAACTGCAAGTGAGTAATAAAGTCTATATTCTAAGTCTCTCAATTGATTTTCAGTACAACGTCCATAGATGTCATTCTTTTGATTCTTGGGATACCCAGTCTTAAGCTTAATTAGTATTTTGACTTTGAAACACACATATCTCATTAGAATTTTAATGACTTAACCTTCAAATACAGGTCTCTGAGAGAAATTAGTCCATCTAAATTATCCTATGTGCACTGTCTGAGTGATGCTCTAGATGGCAGGAAATATCTAAAAATCCACTCTCCCTGCAAAATTAGTTCTCCTGATGGAAAATGTGAAATATAAAATACAAGAAATAGAGGCGTGCTGTTGCTGTGTATTCTCTTGCTGGATTTTTTTTTTTAAATGTTAAGCTACAGTATAGTGATCTGAGTTCTGGGATTGTTCTCTGTAAGTAAAATTGCAAACACTGCCAAACAAATTATAATTCAAGACAAGTTCAAATTCAAAGGTTTGTTAGTACACTCAGGGGCATCCACAAAGGGGAGCAGGTCAAAAAAATTCAAGATGGCAGTTGTGACAGTGCAAGGAAAGCCTCACCTCTTTTTGACTTGTGTGACCATCCCTGGGTGCCCCTGCTAAAAATAAAAATAAATAAAAAAATCACAAGTCAATCAGTGACACCAAGAGAGGGTTATGATCAGCTGTCCCTGCTTATTTTCCTCTCTCACTGAACTCCTGCAACCCCATACCTCCTTTCTTCCTTCTGGAAGGGGGTTGGCATTTCACTGTTTATAAAAAGTAATCTATAAAGCAGAGCAATTTATTTGAAGGTCATTGATAATTTAAAAGGGTTTTCATCCCACTTAAACATACTCCTATTTTTACTACTTAGTGTGGAAGAGTGTTATTCTTTGAAATAGTTTCATACAAACCAGAATTGGAAAAATACAAGGAGGAATGACGTAACTGTGTTACGGGATGTAAATACATCAGATAAGACAAATACAGATGCATTTACTGGAGAGCGGTTACAGTTGTTATTGGTGGCAGGTGAGATGTGGGACTTTCAAAGGACCTGGGGTGTCTTCAGGATATAGTTCAAAAAAGTCAAGATGGTGGCTGTGACAGTGTGATCAAAGGTCTGCCTCCTGTTTTCTGTACATACAATCCTGCACAGAGCAGAGTATTTGTGAACCATGTGAAGGTGAGTAGGAATATATACCTGCGAGAATTTCTGAAATTACTCACATCACCTATTCCAAAGTGGCCTCCTGAAAGCCACAGGTGGCAAGCCAAATTCTCGAGAAATGCAGGAAGAATTAGAGGGACAATGCCTTTTCTATGTCATGAAAGAAGTTCTGTTGAAATGCATTATTTTGCAAAGATGGCTGGTTGATCATGTATTTGTTTTGGGAATGGATAGTCATATACTTCCACACTCCAACTTGGTCGGTTTTGTAATTCTCTGATGACAGCGCCCCCACCCCCAGGGAAAAAAAAGTGATGTATTTGTGGGTGTGGCTGATCTGGCTGCAGCAGAATGGTGCTCTGTTGCAATGTTTCTATCAACCTGCAGATGGCAGTAGAAGATGGACTACAGGAAAACTAAACATAGGCACAAGTAGAATTCAACCCCTAAGGATGTTACAGATGCATCTGTGTAGTTTTCTCAGCAATGTTACAGGAATGGTTTGTCACAGCCTCCTTCCAGGATATTTTTTCAGTCTCAACCTTGCCTGCAGCCTGGGGATGGGAGGTGTCCCATCTCAGTATTAACCAGATCCAGCTGTGCCTAGCTTCCAAGCTTGACCAGATGCTGTCATCAGTTAAGGCAGGAGAAAAACAACAACTAAATTATTCTTTGTGGATTTGCATGTATTACAAAATTATGAATTGCTGCATGAGACTTTATCTTAGTCCAAGTTATTGTTTCTTTTTTAAAGGTTAGCATCTCTTAGTAGGACTCAGTATGTTTCCATAGTATGTTTTAATTCTAGCCAAGGTTATATTTATGTCTCATTTTTTAAAATTTCTCCATTTCATAAGAGTATCACTGTAAATGCAAAATATAAAAGGTAATCTTTCAAGCAACGTCATATTTAACATTTTAATTTTTAAAAAATTAATGTGAGGTTGAGCAGATTTATATCCTCTGGGAAATAAGAATAACTCATGAATTTAGAATTTCCCCTAGGCAAATTCTATTATTTATTAGAAAATAAATCCTACTGAAAAAAAAAATAGTCTGTTACCCTTCTTTGTAAATGCCTGGGCAACTTGCACTGTCAAAGCATAATCCACTAGATCTCTACTTAGGGGTAAATCCAATGGTTTTCTGTCAGGTAAATTCGTATTCAGGGTTATGTTCTGTTAACGAATGTTTTAGATTGAGCAACCATGGGGTGCAGTACTTCCTTCGGCAGTGAAGCCAGCTGGATGACTTTGAGCCAGTCACTTTCTCTCTGCCCTAGGAAGAGGGAGTGGCAAACTGCTTCCAAAAAACTTGCCAAGAAAACTGCAGGGACTAGTCCAGATCAGGAACGAAGGCACACACAAACACACAACTCACCTCTGAACACAACTCTTGGCAGAAAGAGGAAACCACACTTTTGTATTAGAATAGTCTAGGAGACACCTCATAATTGTAAGAACCAAGACCCGTGAAGAAAGGTGCACGTTCCAGCATCTGAAGAAAGGGTAGCATCCCTTTGCATTAAACACGAGGAACTGTCATGACAAGCTTTCACTCTGGTGTGTTACTGAAGCACTGATAACATTTCTCAGCCATGCTGCCGGCGGCTGTACTGAGGAAGTAGCGTTAAGCTTGTGGTATTTTCTGCTCTAAGTGGGATTGTCTCTTGCGACCTCAAAGACACCAGGAAAGGGAGCTCAAAACTTTTTCATTCCAAAGGATAAAAGACTCCAAAAGAAAGACAAGTCAAACCAAGACTATATTCAGAGACCCACTTCCCTGGACAAAAGCCCTGTGGGACGCTGTTGGACTCACGCTCAAATAGACAGATTGAGGATTGTATGGCAAAACTTCCAACTGGTTTCTGGATCCTTAAGATGACATTGCCTATAAACAAACAGACTGCAAATTAGGCAAAAGTCTCAGAAAGTAGCAGACAGAAATATCAAGAGGACACTTTTGTGTGGGAGGCCCAGAAAATGAGGGTTGCAGCTGTAGTGACAAAATACTAAAATTCAGTAGGATATGAACTCAAAAAATGATTTGTAGCACTGGAGTGTTGATAATCACCTTTTAAACTTGTGGTTTAAAAAAAATGAGTAAGAAGCAAGGAAAAAAAATTTCAGATTTATATCTTGCATTTCTACTGAAGCTTGAGATGGTTTACAGGTATATGGGAGATCTCCCCCCCCCCCCCACTTTTTAAAGATCTGTACAGAAATAACCTTATAAGGCAGAGAGAATGGGACTGATCCAATGTCACTTGATGAATTTCCATGGCTGGGGATAGACTTGAACCTGGATCTCCCGAGTCCCAGTCTAACACCACCTCTACACCACCAGTGACTCACCACCATAATCAGCACCTCTTCCTTTTTTTAAGCTATATTAGTAATATTGTTCTATACATTCAAAGTTTTCTTTTGTTATTTAATTTAGCAGAACAACATGATTTTTAAAAGATTAAATTGGTATTAATCAGACTGGAGAATTAAGGCTGTTGGATGGAGGTTGGTCTAAATTTGGTAAACACTATCAATCCAGGAGGCAAATGAACTGGAGGTGGTCGGAGAGAAATCTGGGAAATCCCACTCAGAGCCACTAACTGCCCTCTGGCTGCTGTAGTCTTAATCTCCACTTCAGTAACAGATGATGCATCTGTAGTTTAGTAATGAAAATACTTGGGATGTTCTAGAATAAGGAAAACAACCTTATTCTTAGGTCCACATGCCGTTTCTATGCTGACAGTTCCCTGAAATGGGGAGAAACAGGTGCCCGTTTCTTTGTGGATTTGGGCAAAGTTTCAGAATATCACGACTGCTTTAGGCATGCTGTGCTCAAAGCAATATGCTTAATATTTTATTCAGGTAAGTTCAGCTTCAAATGTGCAATAAACATAACTAGAAGTGTGTTTTCCAATTAAAAAGCTGTAGAAATGTACTTCAGTATATTGCTTTGCATTAAATACTTTTCGGCACCTAATTGCATTTTACTTGCCATCTTTCAGACATGTTTAAAAGTAACTGTGGATAGGCTGGACTTCAAAATGGCTCAACAGAGGGTTTTAAAACTGCTTGTCGTTATCACGCAGTTGAATTGTTCAGCGCTGAATGAATCTCACCCAGCAGTTCCCACTACAGCAGTATTTCTCAACCTCAGGACCTTTAAGATGGGTGGACTTCAACTCCCAGAATTCCCCAGCCAGCCATGGTTGAGAAACACTGCACTAGAGGATGCTCACAAATATTTCTGTATTTATATTCCGCTGGCTACTGCAGTCATTCAGTAGTTACAGAAAAAAAAGGGTAAAACAGAGATATTAAAAACAGTTGAAATAGCAGTTAACAAGTAACATAGGTAGAAATAAGAATCACCAGTTAAAGTTAAGGGTTAAAAGCTTGCCCCAAAAGCTGTGTTTTAAGGGCTTTTTTAAAAAGCTAATCAAGCCTTTCAGTTCTACAGAGAGCAGATTGCCAAGAGCTCAATGATCAATCCTGCCTCACCACCAGACAAGCTGGTGGCAACTGCAGGCAAATGTCCTCCAATTCCTCTATGCATGTGGACGTTCATATAGAAAGAGGCATCCTCCTGAAACAGTTTTGATGTAAGCCACGTAAGGCTTTAAAGGGAATGACCAGTAATTTACTCAGAAACAAAAAGGTGGTTTCTTTATTATTTTCCTGACAGCAGCATGGCTACTGATTGAAATTTCCAACTAAACAAACGGAAATGTTATTTCCAATGTTAGATGCAAAGGCAGCGCCACCTACAGTGCCATACAGCCCAACCTATCAGGGCCCACACCGTGGTTTTAATGTCATCTTCCAGAAACAGATGCTGTTGCCTCCATCAGGGAAACCAGAGAGAGATCTAGATCCAGAAGGACCTCCAAACTACTAATCTTCCTTTTCCGGGAGAGAGTGATTATATTCAAAACAGGCAGATCCACCATCTCCATGGAATTATGACCTACTCACAGTGACGTCTCCAGTTTGTTTGGGTCCAGTTTCTATTTCTTGGCCCTTTATTGACTGCAGGGTGGAATTCAGAGGACTGATACTGGTGTTTCCAGAGGTGGTCACAGAGAAATACTGTAGATCTGGGTATCATCAGCTAGCACCCATCCCCAAATCTGCTAATGAAGTAGTCCAGCACTTCATGTCATTCTTGAAAAGCACTGGAGACAGGAGGAGTCCTGAGGGACACCATATAAAAGAGGGACACCCCATAGTTGATTCTTTGCAGCAGGGCATGGGGTCTGTGCATACATATGTATCTTTTTGAAGGCTCCATTTTCATGGCAAGGGGCATGCATGACTTCAATAGGACACGTTCATGTTATGCAGACACTCCTGGTACAGATTTTTGTAAAGAGGAACTGTGATGTATATATGTTACAATAAAATAATTGTTGCTTCAACAAAGTCAAGAAAGGCTGTTTCACGGCATATAGCTACAGCTTGGCATTGACTGAACTGATATACTCTACACCTGTTGTATTTGTCAGAGATTCTAAAACAGAATAAACAGGAAAAGCTCAAGTTGTTAGGCAGCAGGAAACCAGGAAATAATCCATTTTATCTTTTCTGTTCTTGGAGGATTATGTTACGATCTCTTTTTCCCTTCCGAACGCTAGATAACAATCCCACCTATGGCGTTGCCTGATTGTTCTCCCTATCAACATTTCAAGACTCCTTGTATAAAAAAGAGGAAAAACATTGTAAACATTATAATCTAACTTAGCCTTTCTCAACTTTTCAACCCTGGAGGAACCCTTCATTTCACGTGCAGGCCCGTATATGTGCATTAACAGTGTTCTTACTAAAAATAAAGAATAAAACTTACCTTTTTAATGTGAAACATTTTTTAAAATAAAATTGCGATCTCCCAGGGAACCCCTAGTGACTGCTTTCAGAACCCTAGGTTTCCATGGAACTCTGATTGAGAAACCCTGATCTAACTGATGCTATGGTCATCTTTATAGGAAGACAATTCTATTTTCTAGGGTTGTGCAGTGCTTTAGATTTTAAGGTTGCCTGCCTTTGCAGCTGGTCTGCAACTCATTAAAGCAAATATGTCTTTTCCATAGGATCCAGAAGTTATGTTTGCACCCTGCACACTCTGAAATACCTTTCTGCCTTTGAATCCTAAGTGTTTGCTAATATTTATTAGTTGGTTAGGTTTTTAAATTCTGTAGAATATACAGTATACTCTTTAAAAAGTTTTTGGCTTGTGAATGCATTAGGGAAAAATTGAAACCTTCAAGCAATTATACCAATCTACTTACTAATTGTAGTCCAAAAGTAGAAGGCATTAGAATTGGGTGAAAGTGATTTGTGATTGGAATACTGAGTTTGCCACTAGGTTCAGAACTGCTCAGTTTATGGCAGTCACTGCAGTTTAGATTAAGAGAAGAGCAGCCAAATACAGTATATTTTCCTGGTCTTTCCTCTCTGAATAATCATTGCCGATGTCTTTGCATATCACCATCACCTCTTCCAAATCCTCAATGACACAGTAGTTCAGCTGAGCACTTCAGAGATGTCATGTTCTCTCCAGCTATGAGCCCTTCCACACAGTCTTTGGACAGCTTCAGAATCAGCTTGGCACCCATCTGATCTCATGTTGTCTATTGTTGGCTTCATGGGGTAAATCATGTAGGAATCACAACCAGATGACCAAATTCTACTTTATTGTAAAGCTACAGTGACAGAATCTTGTAGGTATAAAAGTACAATCCTCTCCCCGTCTCCTTTACAGCCCGAGAAACTAGGGAATGTCTCTTCTGAGCCTCTTGCCCTGTCCACTATTCAGCTGCAGGCTATGCTGTCTCTTATTTGACCGTTCCCTTGGCAGCGTTTCTTCCCCTTGTCTCCCAAGGTCTTTTCCACATACCATTACATCTATGTTCAGTAGCTAAGCCAATACACCTCTGGCTCAACTGCAGTGTGTCTGAAGCTGCAATAAAACTAGTTGTTTCTATGACTGTCTGTGAGACTGTGGAGTTTGTGGGCAATTCATTTCCCTATCTGTGGGAACTCTTGCCTCACTCAGATCCTGGATTTCTGCCACCCTGCAGGACTTTCAAGGGGAAAGGTGGCTTGATATCTTTGCAAATTCCTTTCATAGGGCCCATTGGATTTATTGGCATGTGAACTTACAAATGCACACAACGTGAAGAAACAAATGTCAGTGAGACATGTGTAAGCAATTTATTTATTTTCCTTTTCTATGTTGTGGGATGACAGGATTTTCATTATTAAAAGATTTGCACTGCTGATTTTTTGGAACAAGATCAAAGAATGTGAGCTGAAGTAAAAGTCCACTGCCAGAAATGCATTGAGGAAAGCCAATGAGATCAGTGCTATTTCTGAGAAAAATTGTTGGTTAGACTATACCCAGTATTAAGCATTGTTTCATAGTGCCCTGAATGTCTGATTTGATACCAACAGAAGTAATGCAACATTAAATTCCTGGATATTAGAGTTGGACCGACTTTTAAATGACAGGGACTGGGTTTGGAAGAAACTCTGAAGAAAGAACTAATGCATTCAGCTAAATATATGTACCTTCCTCCATGAGATTGTTGGAATTATCAGGGATCAACTCAGCATTGTCTCATAAGCATAAGGGGGTTGCTCTAGTAAACACATCTCTATTGTGCTTGTGTGAAGTCACATGGGTCACCTGATTTCCACTTCCTCCTCCTCCTTGGGTTTGGGGATTAACAATATCCATTACCCTTCTGGCAGACATGCAAGCAGGAAGAGCTGCAGAATGCAGCTCCTCCCCCTACCATCTTGCCTGCATGCAGATTTTCTATTCTACATAGAAAGGGGCTAAAAAAACTCCATCAGAGATGAACAGGTCTAAATACATATTTGTTCTAGTTTCAGGAATCTGGTCAACACACAGAGGTAGGATCTAGAGGCAACACTGAATGATAGAAGGTGATAGGACCATAGATTGCATATCCACACTTACCATTTAAGTGACTTTTATTCTGTGCTCATGCTGGCTTGACTCTAAGCCAGTTTAAGAGGAAGAAACAGCAGGCTGAAGACAGCTTCACAAAAAGCATGGCAGAATAGAGAGCTGGCGAGTAGACCTGTCTTTGAAACCTCTCTGGACAAGGAGAGGACTTGAGATCGTCCACAAGTGCTCCAGACATCTGCTTCTCATGAGGAGACTGCAAGATAGCAGTCTCCTGTGGGTTTAGAACTCTGGGAGAGGAGGGAATAGCTATCTTGCTCAAATCACAGTCGGCGCCTTTGAAAGGACACTAAGTTTGCTAATCACTTTAGGAAACTGTTAACTGCTTTTCAGCTATCAGAAACCTTTGGATAGACAAGTTTGACAGCACCAGGTGAGTTTCCTTCAATCCTTAGCAAAAGAAAATTTTAACTACAAGTTTAAGAACTTAAAAACATTTTTTTTTGGAATAAACAGCAACAGGGTGATTAAGACTTTGATTTTAGAAAGGTACAAATGGACTAAGGGTCCAGATAAATTTGAAGTAAGATTTTGGAATTAATTATAAAGAATCTTTCCCATGGGAAAATGCTTTTGTTTTGAATTTTTTCTGTTTGGAGGGACCAGCACAGCCAGAAGGTGTTGAGCTCAAACAAGTAGGAAAACATTACTATTGGTGCATACAGTAGAAGAAAAAGATAGGTGGAGGTTAGAAGCTCCTAATCCCGCCCCACAAATCCCACCCGCTTCTCTCATTGGATAGGACAGTGTTCTGAGATTATTTAAAAGTCCCCAGCAAGCTGCTCAAAATTAAGAGTCTCCAGTTAACAGCTCTCCAGCAGCCCTCTCTAAATTCTTATTTACTCCACTCCAGTAAGTAAAAATTAAATGAGTTTTGATGCTCCATGACTAACTGTGCAAAAGGCACAGGGTACCTGCCTAAACAACATCTTAATTTCCTAGTTTGGCAAATGTTCAGCATACAACCGGGGTTGCTATGTCAGAATCATCATGTCTTCTATAGGCTGAGCTTCTGTTGGTTAAATTTAGGAATTTTATCAAGCATTAAATCTTAATGCTAAATGAGGTGGCAGACATTTCTGCAGGAAAGCACTCTTTAAAACTAAACAGCCTGATCCTTAACGTCTGGGTTTACTCTAAGGTCAATAAACATTCTAAAAAGAGGATATTCCAGAGAGGTATGGAGTACCTCTTCAGCAAAGTATGGAGCTGGAGCTTGAGCACCTCAGTGATGCCATGAGCTAGACTGTGAAGGGCCACCTAAGAGGGGAAGGTCATGACAGAGAGGTCAGACTAAATGTGATCCCTGGGGAAGGTAATGGCAACCCACCCCAGTATTCTTGCCGTGAAAACTAAATGGATCAGTACAACCAGAGATATGTTGGTATACCATTGGAAGATGAGACCCCCAGGTCGGAAGATGGTCAAAATGCTACTGGGGAGGAACAGAGGATGAGTTCAACTAGCCCCAGACGTGATGACGCAGCTAGCTCAAAGCCAAAAGGACGGCTAGCGGCCGACGGTGCTGGTGGTGAACGGCAAATCCGATGTTCTAAGGATCAACACACCATTGGAATCTGGAATGTAAGATCTATGAGCCAGGGCAAATTGGATGTGGTTATTAGTGAGATGTCAAGATTAAAGATAGACATTTTGAGCGTCAGTGAACTGAAATGGACTGGAATGGGCCACTTCACATCAAACGACCACCAAATCTACTACTGTGGACAAGAGGACCACAGAAGAAATGGAGTAGCCTTCATAATTAATCGTAAAGTGGCTAAAGCAGTGCTTGGATACAATCCAAAAAACGATAGAATGATCTCAATTCGAATTCAGGGCAAACCATCTAACATCACAGTGATCCAAATATACGCCCCAACCACAGATGCTGAAGAAGCTGAAGTAGAGCAGTTCTATGAGGATCTGCAGCACCTACTGGACAACACGCCTAAAAGAGATGTTATTTACATCACAGGAGACTGGAATGCTAAGGTGGGCAATCAAATGACACCTGGAATTACAGGTAAGCATGGCCTGGGAGAACAAAACAAAGCAGGACATAGGCTGATACAATTTTGCCAAGACAACTCACTCTGCATAACAAACACTCTCTTCGAACAACCTAAGAGACGGCTTTATACATGGACTTCACCAGATGGACAACACCGAAATCAGATTGACTACATCCTTTGCAGCCAACGGTGGCGGACAACCAAGAAGGCAAAATGGCTGTCTGCTGAGACACTAGAAGTAGCCCAAGAAAGAAGGAAAGCAAAAGGCAACAGTGACAGGGAGAGATATGCCCAATTAAATGCAAAATTCCAGAGGTTAGCCAGAAGAGCTAAGGAATTATTTTTAAGCAAGCAATGCGCGGAAGTGGAAGAAGACAATAGAATAGGAATGACAAGAGACCTCTTCCAGAAAATTAGAAACATTGGAGGTAAATTCCAGGCCAAAATGGGTATGATCAAAAACAAAGATGGCAAGGATCTAACAGAAGAAGACGAGATCAAGAAAAGGTGGCAAGAATATATGGAAGACCTGTATAGGAAGGGTAACAATATCGGGGATAGCTTTAACAGTGTGGTCAGTGAGCTAGAGCCAGACATCCTGAAGAGTGAGGTTGAAGGGGACTTAAGAAGCATTGCTAACGACAAGGGAGCAGGAGATGACAGCATCCCAGCTGAACTGTTCAAAATCTTGCAAGATGATGCTGTCAAGGTAATGCATGCTATATGCCAGCAAATTTGGAAAACACAAGAATGGCCATCAGATTGGAAAAGATCAACTTATATCCCCATACCAAAAAAGGGAAACACTAAAGAATGTTCAAATTATTGAACAGTGGCACTCATTTCACATGCCAGCAAGGTAATGCTCAAGATCCTGCAAGGTAGACTTCAGCAATTCATAGAGTGAGAATTGCCAGATGTACAAGCTGGGTTTAGACAAGGCAGAGGAACTAGGGACCAAATTGCCAATATCCGCTGGATAATGGAAAAAGCCAGGGAGTTTCAGAAAAAAATCTATTTCTGTTTTATTGACTAAATTTATTGACTAAAGCCTTTGACTGTGTGGACCATAACAAATTGTGGCAAGTTCTTAGCAATATGGGGATACCAAGTCATCTTTTATGCCTCCTGAAGAATCTGTATAATGACCAAGTAGCAACAGTAAGAACAGACCACGGAACAACGGACTGGTTTAAGATTGGGAAAGAAGTACGGCAGGGCTGTATACTCTCACCCTACCTATTCAACTTGTACACAGAACACATCATGCAACAAGCTGGGCTTGAGGAACCCAAGGCTGGAGTTAAAATCGCTGGAAGAAACATTAACAATCTCAGATATACAGATGGCTGAAAGCGAAGAGGAACTGAGGAGCCTCATGATGAAAGTGAAAGAAGAAAGTGCAAAAGCTGGCTTGCAGCTAAACCTCAAAAAAACCAAGTTTCTGGCAACCAGCTTGATTGATAACCAGCCGATAGAGGGAGAAAATGTAGAAGCAGTGAAAGACTTTGTATTTCTAGGTGCAAAGATTACTGCAGATGCTGACTGCAGTCAGGAAATCAGAAGATGCTTAATCCTTGGGAGAAGAGCAATGACAAATCTCAATAAAATAGTTAAGAGCAGAGACATCACACTGACAACAAAGGCCCGCATAGTCAAAGCAATGGTATTCCCAGTAGTAACATATGGCTGTGAGAGCTGGACCATGAGGAAGGCTGAGAGAAAGAAGATAGATCCTTTTGAACTGTGGTGTTGGAGGAAAATTCTGAGAGTGCCTTGGACTGCAAGAAGATCAAACCAGTCCATCCCCCAGGAAATCAAGCCAGACTGCTCACTTGAGGGAATGATATTAAAGGCAAAACTGAAATACTTTGGCCACATAATGAGAAGACAGGACACCCTGGAGAAGATGCTGATGCTAGGGAGAGTGGAAGGCAAAAGGAAGAGGGGCCAACCAAGGACAAGATGGATGCATGATATTCTAGAGGTGATGGACTCGTCCCTGGGGGAGCTGGGGGTGTTGACGACCGACAGGAAGCTCTGGCGTTGGCTGGTCCATGAAGTCATGAAGAGTCGGAAGCGACTAAATGAATAAACAACAACAACAATACCTGCATCAATGTTTGTCTGCTTAGATTATAACGATGTACTATGTATTATACAATGCGCACATACACTATGATTGTGGTGTGTGGAAGTACACACACATTAATTCAGCATGAACAAGTAATAATGAGTACACAACATGGAAGTATCTATTTTGCCTTAAGCCCCTTTGCTTTGCCTCTTTTTCATGGATTTTTTTTTCTAATAAAGAGGGAATTGGCACTCAGAATCAGTAACTGATGAAAATGTTAACTAGCCCTCTCATACAATTCAAGCAATGAGGCAGGGTGACTCCAAAATGAAGTCCTTGAGAAGTAACCATTCTCCTTCCAAAATAAAAACCTGAAATAAAAGAAGGAGATATTTCTTTGCTTTCATGTTTGTATTTTCTTTACTATTTGATTCTGAGGTTGTGAGATCCATGGCCGGTTTTGATTCAACTGACTAAAAATGCATTTCAGCTCCTTGGAAAGAGTTGGACATCTGCAATACCTTCTGGGCTATAGTTATACTGTGACTCCTGTTACAGCTGTCTGTTTGCCCAGGAATTACTTCTTCATTGTGAAGGGGCAAACCAAAAGTCACAGGCTTTCTCTGGTGCAAAGGTGTTAGCCAAAATGCTGCAAGTAGATGCAGGTCTAAATTCTGTGTCATGGTCTAATCAGGAGCAACCTGACATTCTCTATATTCTGGAATTAAACTTGTTACATGGAATCCTTTTCTAGTTGGCTTAAGTGGTGTGTGGGATCAGGATGGCTTGATAGGATTTGGTGATGGAAATCACTGATTTGGTAAGAGTGAGTGGTATTCTGTCATTGGAGAGAAAATTGGGTGGGGATAAAGGCATGGATGATTGGGAGTTTGGGTCTCCCTGTTGCCACTTGCTCCAAAATTATTTGGTAAAAGAAGGCTGATTCTTCAAGGGATGTCCTCAAGCATTACATTTGCACACTGATGCTTTTGGGAGGCTATGTCATGAGTACTGATGGTGAGCAGGAGGGGGCCCCTTTCCAGGGGGGAAAACGCATGCGTAGTACTGAGGAGTTAAGCAGCCATTCAAAGAGACACTGATCAGACCCGCCTTAACTTTTGGGGTTTATCTGTCTGGGTTTTTCCCACGCTTCTTCAGTTTGTTAGGATTTTCTGTCTTATGTAGCAGTAATAAACACTAGAGACCTATTCCTCATCTCAGCGTGGTTCCTGGCTGTTAGGACATGCTGACATGAAAATGATAGTCTCTTTTTTGGGGAAACTTATATCACAGAGTACTCATGTGTCATATGTCACTATGAACTGTTATCATTTTGTTCATTCAATCTTGTCATTTAATCTAGTCCATGGAGGTGATTTTGAAGCACTTGCTATATTACCTTATGTACATGTCAGAAATAATTTGCATGGGTTGGAATAAAATTAATAAAGCTGATTATCTAGAGCCATTCCCTGTATGTAAGATTTCACACAGGGTTGCCTTCTATGAGAAGTGACCTTGATCTGATGCAAGTTTGTCATTGATTAGATCGGGAAGGGGCAGGTAGCTGTGTGAAGACTGTAGCTGACTCTCGGAACAATGTTATCAGGTCCCTGGTGGCCCTGTCTAATTTTAGTCAAGGTGTGAGAAAATATTCACAGCTACAGTTCAATGTTTTTTTAAGTTGTAAACAGATTTTCCACAGTTCAGGATGAGAGTTCTCACTTGGATTTTTAAAAAATTATATTTATTGAAAATTTTCATATAATAGTAACGAACCAAAAAAAGGGGGAAAACAGAAAAGAAAAAAAACCCCCTTAAAAGGTATTCCAGGACAAGATTGATAAGTGTGGTCAGAGTCCTACACTTTAAGGTTATAAAATAGGAGATGAAAAGGAACTCTGGTGTGTCTCTCTGTGTAAATGTGTGTATTTGTGTGTATGTGTAAAAGCATCTTTTACACATAAAAGCATCTCTCTTCTATAACTTGCTATGTTATTGGCTGCTTTTTGCCTGCTACTTCTTTCTTTCTCTTTTCTACCCTGGGAATCCTTCTCTGCACCTTCACCATGGAGAGCTTAATGGGTCCAACCTCGAGTGCTTTCAAGAGAACTTTAAAAACTGCCTCCCCCCCTCGGGCTTTGGATGATTTGGGTGGCCCCCTTTTAGTTGGGGTGTTTGATGTGAAAATATTTCTAACTAGATGCATTGGAATAACACTCATTCTTACATCTCTGTTTCTCTGTTGCTCAGCAGAATGTTTATATATATATATATATATATCTTTTATCTGAGATAAAACATTAATATATTTACAGCTTCAAATGAAGAAAATTTCCTTGGAATAACTGTTCTCAAACCTTTAAAAGAGTTCAATCAATAACTGAAACACAAATTATTACAAATTTCCAAAGGTACATTAGACCCTATAGGAAGTATATAGGACTTACCCTAACTAATTTCATAACCTGATAAATAAATAACTATTTCATAGTATTAGTAATTCTTGATACAGAAAATACCATAAGAAATAATAATACAACATCAGAACATAATAACAGTTTGTCAATTGAATAAATTTTCTCTCTGTTACATTTGACTCAGTAAAATTTTTTAGAAAGTAGATTTATTGAGTCAAATTGCTGTATACTTGTCATGTTCGCCGTTTCAATGTCTTTGATGCATCGTAACGTTTCGCATGTCATTACTTGGTTGCGTGTTTCATCTTTCTCGGGAGGATGGGAACGGTTATCTTTTGGCTTTGCTTTGGAATGTGTTTGTATTATCTACTGCGCTCAAGGTTACTTTCCCAGGCTAGCAACTCTGACGATTGCTAGCACCTGTGTCGGGCGGGGCTGTTACGAGGGAGGCGGGATACGTTTGCACCAAGGGTTTAAGTTTGTATTTGGCGCGCTTTTGCTCATTCTCAGCTTTCTCTGTATCTGCCTTTAGTACTCTAAATAAATCAGATTTCATTTAGCAGCCTCTTGTGAGTCTGAGTATTTGGGGGCTAGGGCAACCATTACATAAAGCTGAGAATCTAAGTTCCTAACTCCGCTGGCCCCTGTCCAGGAAAGACAAGCGTCTAACCCTGTGAGGGAGAGAGCCCGCGATGACTGAACCCGACATCATGATGATGGAGGAAGGGGAACCGGACTCGACCGTGAGGCAGTCCGGCCGACCGTCCCAAGCTGGGGAGCTGTCAGCCATCCGAGAGGAGGCGAGCTCCGAGTCGGAGAGTGAAGCCGGGGGGCTGAAAACGGGCCCAGAGACCACCGTAAATTCTCCGGGCGAGCTGCTCACCTGGGATACGACCCAAGGAGATGCCACGGCAGCGGGGGGTCCCTCCTGGAGGCAGAGATACCCATTGTCCCCCAACGTGGTGCAGGTGCAGCCAACGGAGGGCTCACCCACTCCGGATCGGATCCGAGTGTTGGAGTCCAAAATGGATTCGTTGGAGGCTATATTGAAACAGCTGAGCTTGGATGTGACCTCGTTGCGAGAGGTCCGGGAAGAATCAAGCCAAAGGCATTCAACCCCCTCTTCCCAGGGGCTGTCCCCGGAACGGCGACGGGTGGTGCGGAGGCGCGAAGGGGACCAGTCGGTCCGGATGGAAATCGCAGCATCGCCAGGGCGATCGCCCCGGGGCCCCGTGCCGCCCCAAGCCAGGGGAACACAAGCCGCGGCAGCACCGGTGGTGGGGCGCAGCGCGGCGGGAGGCGGCATGCGAGACTTCCCTGTCAAGTTTGATGGGGACCCGACCAAACTCTCGTTCTTCCTGACGAACGCGAAAGCCTATATGGAAGAATGGGGGGCGTTTTTCCAATCGGAAAAGGCAAGGATCATCACCATTGCCACCAAACTGAAGGGGAGGGCGGCAGACTGGTATGTCCAGATGTGCCAGTCGGAGGCGCCCGAACTGGAAAGTCTCGAGGAGTTCCTCTGGGCGTTGAAGCAACACTTCGAGGACCCCTTAGCAAAGGAGAGAGCAAAGCGAGCCCTGAAGGAACTCAAGCAGGGGTTCAGATCAGTGGCCGATTATGCTTTGGAGTTTAAAGCGCTAGCTGGGAAGGTGGATGACTGGTCCCAAGCCACCATTATCGAGCTCTTCAAGGATGGCTTGAATACAGAGGTGCTGCGCTGGTCCCTGGGGAGGGACGACCCATACACGCTGTATGAGTGGATCCTGCTGGCGGGGAGGGCTGAACATGCACAGGAGATCTTTGCCCAGCGGAGGACCGCCAAGTCGGGGCGGGAGGTGAAGCCCAGCCGCCCATCGACCACCGGGGGGAAACCGGGACAACGACCCTGGGACGAGGAGCGGGAGAAGCGCTACGCAAAAGGCTTGTGCCTGAGATGTGGTAAGGAGGGGCATAGAGTGGCAGCATGCCCGAAGGCAAAGGTGGAGGAACGGCCCGGAAAACCGCCAGCAAAGTCCCCTGCATTGCCGAGGAAGCAAAAAGCTGCGGTGGCTGAAACCGAGGGAGACGATGTAATGTTCTTCGAAATTGAGGGGGAGACCGAAATCCCGCAGCCGGCGGGAAACGCCAGCCACCTGCTCTAAAGGGCGCCGCTGGGCAGGTGGTAGAGGATGGGCGCGAGCCTCCATCGGTGAGTGGCACTTACCGCATACTCATGGTGAAATTGAAATTGGGCTCCCAATCCAAGACTGTGGAAGTATGGGCCATGATTGATTCGGGGTGTTCCCGCTGTCTTATGCACCCCGACGTGGTGGCGGCTTTGGAGCTCCCCACGTTCCCTTTACAGCGACCCATCGCTTTTACTCAGCTGGATGGGTCCGTGGCAGGGGGCCAACCGGTCACCCATTTTACAGGGCGTGTAGCCTTGCAACTGGGCAGTCACCAGGAAGGGCTGTCTTTTGTGGTGGCTCCGGTTGGGGGGCCATTGGTGGTGTTGGGGGTACCCTGGTTGGTGCAGCAAAACCCCCACATAAACTGGGTCTACCGAACTATCACGTTTAGGGATGGGTTTTATCAAGCGGCCGAGGGGAAGGGTGCCCCAGAGGAGATGGTGGGGGTTGCGGCAGCTGCGACTCCGCCTTACCCGGCCTCTCCTCTGGAAGGCTTGCCGGCCGAGTACTGGATGTTTGCTGATGTATTCGGTGAAAAGGAAGCCGATCAGTTGCCCCCCCATCGAAAGACGGACTGTGCCATAGAACTGTTGCCCAACACCCAATTGCCTAAACCAAAAATTTATTCCATGACTCAGAAGGAACTAACTCTGTTGAGGGAATTTGTGGACAAAAATCTGGCGCGCGGCTTTATTGAGCCGGCAAATTCACCCGTGGGGGCGCCGGTTCTTTTTCGCCCAAAAAAGGACGGGACATTGAGACTTTGTACGGATTTCCGCGGATTAAATGCCGTCTCAATTTCCAACAAATATCCCTTGCCATTGATAAAGGACATGTTGTCACATCTGGCCAAGGGCAAGATCTTCTCTAAGCTGGATTTAAGAGAAGCCTACTATCGTGTACGGATCAAGGAGGGGGATGAGTGGAAAACCGCCTTCAACTGCCCGTTGGGAGCTTTCCAGTATAAGGTGTTGCCGTTTGGGTTGGCTGGGGCCCCTGGGGTATTTATGCAATTAATCAATGAGGTTTTGCATGAACATCTGTTCAAAGGTGTACTTGTGTATTTGGATGATGTATTGATTTATACTGAAACCATGAAAGAGCATGTAGCTCTGGTAAAGCAGGTATTGTGTAAACTCAGGTCGGCTGAATTGTATGCTAAGCTGTCGAAATGTGCCTTTCATCAGACCCAAATTGACTACCTGGGGTATAGAATTTCTGATAAAGGCATAGAAATGGATCCTGCCAAGGTGCAGGCTATCATGGACTGGGAGAGTCCCCGCACCCGCAGGCAACTTCAAAGTTTCTTGGGGTTCAGCAACTATTACAGATTGTTCATAAGGGGATTCGCTGAGATTGCCTTGCCCCTAACTGAGCTGCTGCGAACCAAAGGGGTGGGAGATACTAGGAGAGTCAAGAATCCCGGAGCGCTGTTGAGGTGGACGCCTGCTTGTCAAACGGCGTTTGAGCGCCTGAAAGCCGCTTTTGTCAAAGAGCCAATTTTACAGCATCCTGATCCCTCCAAGCCGTTTGTTGTACAGGCAGATGCTTCCGATTATTCTATTGGGGCATTGTTGATGCAGAAGGATGAGGCAGGATGCCTCAAGCCCTGTGCCTACTTATCCCGCAAATTCTCTGAGACTGAAAGGCGTTGGCATGTTTGGGAGAAGGAGGCATTTGCAGTAAAAGCTGCATTAGAAGCTTGGAGGCACCTGTTAGAAGGGGCAAATCATCCCTTTGAAGTATGGACTGACCATAAAAACTTGGAGGCTCTTAGTACCCCTCGGAAACTGAGCCCCAAACAAGTTCGTTGGGCTCAATTTTTCAACCGATTCAATTTTCAGTTTAAATTTATTCCAGGGAAAAAGAACTTCTTGGCTGATGCCTTGTCAAGGCAACCTCAGGATTCTGGGGCAGCGCCAGATGTGGTAAGCACCCTATGGACGGCGCCCCAATTGGGCATGCAGGCTGTGACGCGAAGCCAAACGCGCGCGCAGCAGCCGCCCACTACAAGCGCTGTTCAGCCAAGTCCTTTGTCAATTCCCTCCCAGTTGCAACAAAAGTTTCTAAAAGAACTAAAAACGGATACTTGGTTGCTTGCAAATAAAGACAATGTTACTTTTGACAGAGGCTTTGCTTGGAAATCCGACCGTCTCTACGTCCCTGAAAGCCTCAGAAAAGATGTGTTACTACGTTCACACGATGACAAACTTGCAGGTCACTTCGGGTTTGTAAAAACCTTGCACCTCGTTCGGAGGCAATTCTGGTGGCCCACGCTACGTAAAGATGTCAAAGACTACATTGCCTCCTGCACTGTTTGTGCAATGTCCAAGCGCAAGGTGGGCAAGCCCCAAGGACTGCTGCAACCGGTGGCAGCCCCTTCTTCCCCTTGGGAGGAAATCTCCATGGACTTTATTGTCGAGCTCCCGCCCAGCCAACGCAAAACGGTCATTTGGGTGGTCAAAGACTATTTCTCCAAACAGGCGCACTTCATCCCTTGCGTGTCCATTCCGTCGGCCCGTCAATTGGCTCGCCTATTCCTTGTACACGTGTACAGGTTACACGGATGTCCCTCCCGCTTGATTTCGGACAGAGGTACACAATTTACCTCGCAATTTTGGCGGGCGTTTCTCAAGCTGTTGGGCACGAAACAAGCCCTCTCCACGGCTTGGCATCCTCAGACGGACGGGGCCACTGAGGCGCTTAACTCGACTCTAGAACAGTACCTTCGAGCTTTTGTGAATTACCAGCAGGACAATTGGGTAGACCTCCTACCATTTGCTGAAGTGGCTTACAACAATGCTGTGCATCAAAGCACTGGCCAAACCCCCTTTCGGGTAGCCCTGGGTAAAGACTTTGTACCTATCTCTGATCTACCACAACCTCCGGCTGGTGCAGTCACTCCAGATGATTGGACAACACAACTGGCTGACTCCTGGCCAATGATTCAAAAGGCATTGGCAGATGCACAAGCAGATTATAAACTATATGCTGATCGGAAGCGGGGCCCCCAACCGGCATTCCAAGTGGGGGACTCTGTGTACCTTTCAACAAAGTTTATCAAGTCATCCCAACCTTCAAAGAAACTTGCGCCTAAGTTTGTGGGTCCTTTCCCGATTATCGCTCAGATTAACCCTGTGACTTTTAAACTTGACTTGCCTCATAACCTTAAACGCTTACACCCTGTTTTTCATTGCAGCTTACTCAAACCGACTATTCCTTCTGACCGATGGCATCGTCAACCTCCACCTCCCACCCCCATCATGATTGATGGTCAGCAACACTTCGAAGTTAAAGAAATTCTGGACTCTAGACGCCTTCGCAATTCTTTGCAATACTTAGTTCGTTGGAAACATTTCCCTCATCCTGAGTGGGTCGCTGCACCAGATGTAGCTTCCCCTGTTTTGGTAGCCCGCTTCCACTCTGCTTATCCCACAAAACCGGGTCCCTAAGTGTATTTTTAGGAGGGCGGTATGTCATGTTCGCCGTTTCAATGTCTTTGATGCATCGTAACGTTTCGCATGTCATTACTTGGTTGCGTGTTTCATCTTTCTCGGGAGGATGGGAACGGTTATCTTTTGGCTTTGCTTTGGAATGTGTTTGTATTATCTACTGCGCTCAAGGTTACTTTCCCAGGCTAGCAACTCTGACGATTGCTAGCACCTGTGTCGGGCGGGGCTGTTACGAGGGAGGCGGGATACGTTTGCACCAAGGGTTTAAGTTTGTATTTGGCGCGCTTTTGCTCATTCTCAGCTTTCTCTGTATCTGCCTTTAGTACTCTAAATAAATCAGATTTCATTTAGCAGCCTCTTGTGAGTCTGAGTATTTGGGGGCTAGGGCAACCATTACAATACTTTACCATGGGCATCTGTGGCAATAGTGATAATAGTGGAAACTGAAAAAAAATTTCAGTGCAAAATAATTGATGTAAGTAGCCTATTTTGCATATGTTTTTTTCTAATTGATTTTTTCCCCCAGAAAACAACATCACTAGACAATTGCAACTGCCTCTAGAACAAGCTGAAGTCATTGAATTCCACTCATTTGGATGGAGAAGTGATATTTCCTAATGGTATTTCCAACTTGTCTTGATTGACCTTCACTTTATTGGCCATCATCCAGTCCATGTTGATAGCCACATATTAATTAAAAAATTCTGCCTCTTCTAATTTGATGAATAACTTTGAGTGACATGTTACTTGACTAATAGCATTGCAATCTAAATATCTGAATGACCTTATTCAGCACTTTTGTGTTGATATTAAATAGTGTGGGAGATAAATGGAAGCTATGGCAGATCAGAACATAAGTGCTATGAGACTGAATGACCCTCTCTCATACCATCCTCACTCCTCAAAATCTAATCTTCATTCTCCCTAGAACTGTCTTATCCCCCAGTCTCAAATATGAGTGAGATTCCATTCCATTCCATTCCATTGTGGGGAGAATTCTTTTAACTGTTAGAAGAGTTTAGTGGGATATTGTTATTGGATTTTTTTAGCAGAATATGAAGAAAAATGCACCAGATTTCCAAATCCCTTGTTCCCAGCATACCTCCTTCATAACGACAGCTGTACTAAAAGACGGTTCTATCTCCTGTGCATTTATTAATGTGAAGTGCTCAACATGTTAGAGGAAAGCTCTATATAGCTCTGAAGTTATCTCTTATACAGAAATAACTTGCCCAAAGTTTCAAATACTTACCTGCCCTTTTAATTCAAAGGGGAAGATTTAAGCTCCTCTTCTAAGCAGTAACTTTACAGGGATTAGTTTTAGTGCCAAACACCTCTGGATTGCTTAGTGCTAAAACAGCCTCTCCTGGTCAGCTGTGTCCTATGACCACGGGAGAGACAATTAAAAGAAGATGAGTGTCCTGGTGCAGAGACCAAGTCCTAGAAAAAATGAGCTCAGTCGCATGTATAAGAAGAAAAGCCTGTGATTGTTCAAATAAGTAGGTGGTGACTCCGCAGTCTTCTTTGCTTTTGTGAGTGGGAGGGATAACTAAATCTACCCTTAATTCAGAACAGACAAAATTAACCTGCCAATAAATCCTAATTCATAGGTCTGTTGAGTAACCTGAGAGAGAAAAATGTTCTCCTCCTCATGATTTGAGTACATGTCATCTTAGATGTCAGATGTACTATTTTATACAGGTATTAGCCTATTTATTCTGTGAAAGCTATAGAAGGGCATTCCCCAGCCATGCTGGGGAATTCTGGGAGTTGAAGTCCACCCATCTTAAAGTTGCTAACATTGAGAAACACTGTCCTAGATGGCCTGGTGACTGAGCCCTGCTTGTATGGCATCTATGCATGGGTAGGTAGGCAGAGTTTGGCATCTGGGTTTTAAAAACCTTGTCTTTGCTCATTTGTTTATTAAAAGCATATTTCTTCTGATGTTCCATTAAAAAGTGATTCCACTGTAGCTAATCACAATAACAAAATGTAAGTATAAATCAAAAACAAAGTTACTAAAAACTTAATCTAAAAAGACCCACAGGAAATAATTTATGTGTTTTTTCCAAATAGTTTTTTGCATTGGGAACTTACAGAAAAACAAGCAATGGCAAAACTTGATGAATCTCTCCATCATTCCTACCATCTTTAGTATCAATTTATCCATTTTTCTGTCTTCTTCCCTATTGCATTCTTGTTTTCCCTTCCAAGTAGGTGTTTCATCTCAGATCCTGGCTTGCATTTAAACCTGTCCATTTTCAACCTTTTATGGTTCTGTCCCACTGTTTCCCAAACTGAAACCCATAGTTCTTTGTGAGTTCACACTTCAGTTTCCACCTGATCAGCTGCTCACAGCTTGATATTGGTATTATTTTTCTCCTTCCCTAATATGGCAAGATTCATCTGTTCTCTTGGATTGAAAGATAAGCAAATGTTTGGTTCTTCCTTCTATTCTGCTCTTAAAAGTTCCAGTTAGCTCCAGGAGTCTGGATATCCCCCTTCCCAAGCATTCCCAAGGCTATTCCCTAAAAATATTGATGGACGCATTGTTGCTTTATACAAACACATTTTAAGCACATTTATTGCTTGTTTTCCTAGCTAATAATCCTATGTAAAAATGGTTCCATCAATCAGTTTGATGTCAGCTATTATGCTCAAAACATTGTTGCATTGTTAAAAGTATCTCTAGGGTCCTTTTTTGCTCACTCTGAGATACTGAAGCTAACATGATTTTATTTGACTTGGATGCTTGATGGGGGCAGCTGAAGTCTGCATGATATACAGGTGAAGAATGGGTAGTGATGTGAGTCAGACATGTTGAAATGGAAGCAAAATAGAAGTCAGTTCATTTGCCTTTGCAAACATCGCTTTGGGGATTTGTCTTCCTCCCTCCCTGTATTTGGTTTCTGCCTGCCTTATTAGTCACACTTTGCAGTAGGGAAGGGAGGTAATTGCATATATTTCGTTCCAAAAGCAAGGGAACCTTGTTTTTGTCTTTCATTTTCAGACAAGATAATAAAAGTCAGAAGATGAGATGGGAACGTTTCAGGTTACCAATGTATCACTCATTAGTTTCTTTCCTTGTCTTGTAGTGGAAATAGGTTTGAGAAAATGGGTAGCATCCACTCACGGCTGATTAATAGCCTGCAAGCTCTTCATTTAGTACAAGAATTTGGAGGCTTCGTACTTACGAACAGCATCCAAGTGATAGAGCATTTCCCACCCAGGTCCTTTAATTTGGGATAGGCAGACTTTGGGGGCAAGGTGTATATCTGGAATTTTGAGAACATATTATAAGCTGCCTCACGGTGTTTGTTGATAAAATGGCTGCCACTTAAAATGCCCAGGTACCCTTTCAATTTGTTAACAAGGGGTTGCATGGGTGGAATGGGAGTGGTGGTCCTGGTGGGGCTGTTTGGAGGGACTGGCACAGTGGAAGGTGTTGATCTGCCTTGGTGGGAGGAGCCTGCAGCAAATTGAATGGCAGGAATGAATCTAGGAGGGATCTGATAGGAGCAATGAAGGGCAGAGCAATAATGGCAGGTTCCCTCTTGCTGCAGTCAGTCCTGCATTAATGGCTGAACTGGGAGCATGGGCTGGCATGATGGGTGGCAGAGGGGAGTCCTGTTGCCACCATGATGGGCCCATCCCAGGCCCCACAAAGTCCAAAACACCCACTTGTCTGGTGTTCAAAAAATAACAGTCATCGCATAATTTTAAAGGGAGGGAGAAGCCATAGTGTGAGAAAACTAATTGGCACTCTCGCTTTCTCTCTGTATACACATGCACACACACACACGGGACTCAGAAAATCCTCCCAAATTTAACAAGGGGCTTGCATCAAAATGTTTGAAGACTATCCAGTACATCCACACCACACTCCAAATACTTCATCACCCCTGCTTGCTTTTGTTTTGTTATTGGACAGCTGGGTGGTAAGCATGTTGGAATTATCAGAGGTCAACTCAACATTGTCTCATAAGCATAAAAGGGTTTTTTCCTAGTAAACACATCTCTATTGTGCTTGTGGGATGTCACATGGGTCACCTGATTTCTGCTTCCTTCTTCTTCTTGGGTTTGGGGATTAACGATCTCCATTACCTTTGAGCACATCTGCAAGCAGGAGTGTTGCACAATGCAGCTCTTGTCCTTTCATCTCACTAGCACACAGACATTTCTATTTCCATAGATCTCTACAAAGAACCAGTAATGTGTAAGTCCTTTCTACTATGAATCTACCTGTGTCCAGATCTACTGAATAAAAGTAAGCTACCCTTCTTTTCTCTTCATTTAACTACTGTGTGAAGACTGAATTCTTTTCTGAATGTAATTAAGCTTAATGTGCAAGTTTCTTTTTGGTTCATGCTTCTATTTTGCAAGATTGTTGTTAGCTGCTTGGAGTGCTTTTATTAACCTTTAAAAACTCCATCAAAGCACTCTCCATTTTTATTTTCTAAAATCATCTGGAGCACTGAGAGGAAACCATGGGCATTATTTTGGAACTAAAGATTATGTTAAGCTTGCACATTTCTCATCTAATATTTAAAAAGAGAAAAATTTATGTATTTTAAAAAACAGACTTGGCAGCATCATCAGAAGTGTCTCTGGCTGTCACCTTGTCTAGTCCTGCCTGTAAGGGGTTGGGTTTGATGGCTTAAACGGCACCTGTTTCTTCAGTTCATTTTTTTCTTTGAACTCTTGTTTGAATCCAATCTACATTTCCTACATGAAACTGGCTGAAGCCCAGCCCAGAGCTGCCTCAGTCTAAAACTGCAGTTTGGTTACAATATGCAGATTCATACATTGAGAAAAAGTGAGAGTAAGAAGATAGACCTCTTTGATTATGGATTCAGAGATGGTACTCCTAAGACTACCATGAACTCTAAGAAGAAGAATCAATCTTGGGCCAAATGAAGTTGAAATTCATATACTTTAGGCATGTGGTGCAAGCAGATGAGGGCTTAGAAAATACAACTATGGTTGGCAAGGTTGAGGGACATAGAGAATTGGAAAGATAAATAAAATGAATGGACAGGATCAAGGAGATCACTGGAAAGTTCCAAAGATCAATGGATTGTTGTCACAAAGAGATTGAGATGTTGGACATTACCAATCCCCAGTGGTCAGGATCAACTCAGTAGCACCTAACTTCATGCTCACTGTTTGAAAGGTGAGATATAAGTCTTCTGAGACAATTGTTCTGTCCTCCTACTCCCAATTGTTGATTTTCATTGTTTTGGCAGGAAAGAGTCCAATGTCTCTAGATAACTCCCCAGAAACAATATTTTAAAGAAAGAATGTAAGTAAGGGCACAAGAGAGTCACTTTTCCAATGTCAGATCTTCATTGTTAATTGCGCCACAGTAATTGCTCATATAATGATATTAATGTGCCAGCGAAAACATTACTTGGAACATGGCATTTCATCGTAAATACTTCTGTCATAGAATTACAGCTCCAAAGCTGATATATTTCTCTTGTTTAAGATTCACGTTAGCTCAAGGGAGCAATTCTTGCAAAGTGGGAGCACAAGTTCCTGCCCTAAGAATAATCTTACAGTACAGTTCTGTGTGTATTGAGAATTTATTTACTTACAGTCTCAGACCAATAAAACACAAACATGGAATTTAAAATACAGAACAACAAAACAAAACAAAACTTCTGAAACGATTTGTAACAAGAAGAGGATCTCACCTGGCTTCTGTGAGCCACAGCTATTGCAGGAAACTTGGCAACCTTTCTAGTGGTCATCCAAGCTAGGCTTAGAAGGGAGGTTGCAATTTCTTGATCAGAAAGAGAACTAAAGTTTCTGATAATGGCATTCACAGGTGCCAGATGCCATGGGTGGTACAATGGGCAGCATAGCAGTACATGGGCTACTAACTCTACCTCTGCATCGGAGCAGAAGCACAAACAACTGTTGTGTGAGAGACTAGTACATTTGTATGTACACTTAAAAATGGGAGCTTCTGATAGGAAGGAGAATATAGGATTATACTCTTGGAACGGTATGTACAGTAATCCACATACAGAATAGATTTTTGACATAAACAGTTTAAGAGAGGATATATGGTACAGCGACTACATAACTTATAAAGCAAACATACCAGCCATCTTTATAGGTTTGGAAATAACTAATCCATAACTATTTGAACTTGGATTTGTAGGCCATAGATAATGAACTCAAAGTTTGAGGTCACAAATTAAGAAAGAGAATGTTATATCTCTAATTTGCATTTTAAACACTATCTCTAAATTTGGAAATGTTAAGGAGCTGGTCTTCTCTGCAGTCATAGTGAGAAATTCATACATATGGACTAAATGAAGCTGGTTTTGTAAATATTTTCTTGAAAATCAGACAATCACTTGAAGAAATAAAAATTAGTAAGCAATAGATGTGGGTGTGTATTCTTTTAAAATACCATACGTTTTGATTGCACCAACTACCAGAAGAAAAATCTTGCAAGAAAATCTGTTGGTAGAGTTGCTGTAAGAAAATTGGTGTGGCTGATTTTTCTTTCTCCTGATCTTCTGGTCCAGAAGAGAGCAAACTGCAGCAGGGTTCTAATAGACTGATCAGTGGTGCAAAACTTCTTATGGAATTGCTGGTACTGTATAAGATTAAAAACCCTCATAATAATGTACACATATTATAATAATATAGACATATATTATGTCTATATTATTATAATATTTATTATAATATATAATATATAATATACATTATAATATATATATATATTATATTATTATAATATAATAAAAATCTATAAAAATCTATAAAATCATTCAAGTCTTCATGTAGTCAGAATGGCACTGTCCATGCACAATAGGATAACCCCAGATTTGCAGGACAATAAAAGAACTTGTCCCCTCTCTCACATGCAACCCCATCGGGATTGAACGTGCTCACTGGCCAAGAAATCCTACTTGCTGGAGGAAAATTGGATGAGGAATGGTATTGGAATTTTCTCAAAAGAACATTTTCTTGCAATATTATGTTGTAGATCCTGCTGATTACATTTTCTAATTTCCAAGTTTCCAAGTTCATGCTCTTGAGCATAAATGGAGTTCATTCCTGTGATTTACCATATTCTCATTCCACTGAGTGGAAAAGAAAAAGAAGGCAAAAATGTGTTTGTGTTGAAACATTAAGTACTGAAGGTGTTACTCAGCTTATCAGTTTGAAGTCTGATGAGGATTGTTCTGTGGGGCAGGTTGAGTGCAGAAGAATAAGAAGTGGAGTGACAAGGTATGACAAAATGTCTTCAAGAGAGGCTGGGCATGAATTTGCAGTTCCTGCATTGGAGATATACTGTACACTGTAAAGAAATTTGGATAATATGTCAAGTTGTAATATGTTGTTCATATTTAGGCCAGGAGACCAGCTAACTGTCATGCCCCGTTCTAAGGCATACATGCCCTACCACGGGATCATGCCTTCCTGTTGGAAGGGAGGGGCAGGAAGCATGCATAGGCTGCCCCCCTCAAGAACAGATTGCACGGGTGGCACGCCCAAGGCCGGGCGGCCATCAACATAATCACCAGCCACTCCAAAGGGCCCCAGGGCATTCACCTGGGGCGCACACAGAAGGAGGATAATGGCAGTTGGACGGCCCCACCCGAATCACCCATCAAGAGGGCCGGGAATGGACACACGGACAGGGGGGGCGGAAAGGGGCAAGGCCTACACACGTGTATATAAAGGGAAGGAGCCCAACACGTGCTCATTCCCGTCTTTCTCTAGTGACCATATCCTTCTCAATAAACCAGATTTCCTTAGCCAGCCTAAGTTCGAGTCTGCGCCTTATTGGGGAGAAGCTACTCATCACACTAACTGATCAATTACATGGGGTGCTTGCAAGATAGGGGGAAAAAAGTCAAGATGGTGGCCATGACAGTGCAATCAAACCTCTTCATGCCACCATTTTGACTTCTTGAACGTGCCCTGCAGATACCCTGGCTAAATCCCACTATAGGAGACTAGAAATTCTTTAAAAATAACACATTTTTTAACACAAGATCAAGAAAATCATGGCACTTCACTCAAAATATGTACATGTCTGATTTTATGGGTGTTTTGAGAAATAGAAGAAATAATATCTGCATATGCCTTGTGTCTGGAACTGCCTGACTATGCTGAGTTAGGGTTGTTGTTGTTTATTCGTTTAGTCGCTTCCGACTCTTCGTGACTTCATGGACCAGCCCACGCCAGAGCTTCCTGTCGGTCGTCAACACCCCCAGCTCCCCCAGGGACGAGTCCGTCATCTCTAGAATGTCATCCATCCATCTTGCCCTTGGTCGGCCCCTCTTCCTTTTGCCTTCTACTCTCCCTAGCATCAGCATCTTCTCCAGGGTGTCCTGTCTTCTCATGATGTGGCCAAAGTATTTCAGTTTTGCCTTTAATATCATTCCCTCAAGTGAGCAGTCTGGCTTTATTTCCTGGAGGATGGACTGGTTGGATCTTCTTGCAGTCCAAGGCACTCTCAGAATTTTCCTCCAACACCACAGTTCAAAAGCATCGATCTTCCTTCGCTCAGCCTTCCTTATGGTCCAGCTCTCGCAGCCATATGTTACTACAGGGAACACCATTGCTTTAACTATGCGGGCCTTTGTTGTCAGTGTGATGTCTCTGCTCTTAACTATTTTATCGAGATTTGTCATTGCTCTTCTTCCAAGGATTAAGCGTCTTCTGATTTCCTGACTGCAGTCAGCATCTGCAGTAATCTTTGCGCCTAGGAATACAAAGTCTTTCACTGCTTCTACATTTTCTCCCTCTATTTGCCAGTTATCAATCAAGCTGGTTGCCATAATCTTGGTTTTTTTGAGGTTTAGCTGCAAACCAGCTTTTGCACTTTCTTCTTTCACCTTCATCATAAGGCTCCTCAGTTCCTCTTCACTTTCAGCCATCAAAGTGGTATCATCTGCATATCTGAGATTGTTAATGTTTCTTCCAGAGATTTTAACTCCAGCCTTGGATTCCTCAAGGCCAGCTTGTCGCATGATGTGTTCTGCATACAAGTTGAATAGGTAGGGTGAGAGTATACAGCCCTGCCGTACTCCTTTCCCAATCTTAAACCAGTCTGTTGTTCCGTGGTCTGTTCTTACTGTTGCTACTTGGTCGTTATACAGATTCTTCAGGAGGCATACAAGATGACTTGGTATCCCCATACCACTAAGAACTTGCCACAATTTGTTATGGTCCACACAGTCAAAGGCTTTAGAATAGTCAATAAAACAGAAATAGATGTTTTTCTGAAACTCCCTGGCTTTTTCCATTATCCAGCGGATATTGGCAATTTGGTCTCTAGTTCCTCTGCCTTTTCTAAACCCAGCTTGTACATCTGGCAATTCTCGCTCCATGAACTGCTGAAGTCTACCTTGCAGGATCTTGAGCATTACCTTACTGGCATGTGAAATGAGTGCCACTGTTCGATAGTTTGAACATTCTTTAGTGTTTCCATTTTTTGGTATGGGGATATAAGTTGATTTTTTCCAGTCTGATGGCCATTCTTGTGTTTTCCAAATTTGCTGGCATATAGCATGCATTACCTTGACAGCATCATCTTGCAAGATTTTGAACAGTTCAGCTGGGATGCCGTCGTCTCCTGTTGCCTTGTTATTAGCAATGCTTCTTAAGGCCCACTCAACCTCACTCTTCAGGATGTCTGGCTCTAGCTCACCGACCACACTGTCAAAGCTATCCCCGATATTGTTATCCTTCCTATACAGGTTTTCTGTATATTCTTGCCACCTTTTCTTGATCTCGTCTTCTTCTGTTAGGTCCTTGCCATCTTTGTTTTTGATCATACCCATTTTTGCCTGGAATTTACCTCCAATGTTTCTAATTTTCTGGAAGAGGTCTCTTGTCCTTCCTATTCTATTGTCTTCTTCCACTTCCGCGCATTGCTTGTTTAAAAATAATTCCTTATCTCTTCTGGCTAACCTCTGGAATTTTGCCTTTAATTGGGCATATCTCCCCCTATCACTGTTGCCTTTTGCTTTCCTTCTTTCTTGGGCTACTTCTAGTGTCTCAGCAGACAGCCATTTTGCCTTCTTGGTTTTCTCTTTCTTTGGGATGTATTTTGTTGCTGCCTCCTGAACAATGCTGCCAACTTCTGTCCAGAGTTCTTCCGGGACCCTATCTACTAAGTCCAGTCCCTTAAATCTATTCTTCACCTCCACTGCATATTCCTTAGGAATATTAGTGAGCTCATATCTAGCTGATCTGTGGGTCTTCCCTAATCTCTTGAGTCTGATCCTAAATTGTGCAAGAAGAAGTTCGTGATCTGAACTACAGTCAGCTCCAGGCCTTGTTTTTACCGACTGTACAGATGTCCGCCACCTTTGGCTGCAAAGGATGTAATCAATCTGATTTCGGTGTTGTCCATCTGGTGAAGTCCATGTATAAAGCCGTCTCTTAGGTTGTTGGAAGAGAGTGTTTGTTATGCAGAGTGAATTGTCTTGGCAAAATTCTATCAGCCTGTGTCCTGCTTCGTTTTGTTCTCCCAGGCCATACTTACCTGTAATTCGAGGTGTCATTTGACTGCCCACCTTAGCATTCCAGTCTCCTGTGATGAAAATAACATCTCTTTTAGGCGTGTTGTCCAGTAGGTGCTGCAGATCCTCATAGAACTGCTCTACTTCAGCTTCTTCAGCATTTGTGGTTGGGGCGTATATTTGGATCACTGTGATGTTAGATGGCTTGCCCTGAATTCGAATTGAGATCATTCTGTCGTTTTTTGGGTTGTATCCAAGCACTGCTTTAGCCACTTTACTATTAATTATGAAGGCTACTCCATTTCTTCTGTGGTCCTCTTGTCCGCAGTAGTAGATCTGGTGGTCATTTGATGTGAAGTGGCCCATTCCAGTCCATTTCAGTTCACTGACGCCCAAAATGTCTATCTTTAATCTTGACATCTCACCAATAACCACATCCAATTTGCCCTGGCTCATAGATCTTACATTCCAGGTTCCGATGGTGTGTTGATCCTTAGAACATCGGATTCGCCATTCACCACCAGCACCGTCGGCCGCTAGCCGTCCTTTCGGCTTTGAGCTAGCTGCGTCATCACGTCTGGGGCTAGTTGAGCTCATCCTCTGTTCCTCCCCAGTAGCATTTTGACCATCTTCCGACCTGGGGGTCTCATCTTCCGATGGTATACCGACATATCTCTGGTTGTACTGATCCATTGAGTTTTCACGGCAAGAATACTGGGGTGGGTTGCCATTACCTTCCCCAGGGATCGCATTTAGTCTGACCTCTCTGTCATGACCTTCCCGTCTTGGGTGGCCCTTCACAGTTTAGCTCATGGCATCATTGAGGTGCTCAAGCTCCAGCACCACGACAAGGTAACGATCCTTTGCTGAAGGAGTTAGGGTTACTCAAAGATAATTGCCATCCTTTAAAAAAGAAGCAGATGCTAAGATGCTCAGGAAATTGTTATGGAAAAAATGAATCCAAGAACGTTTTCTTGAGAAACATTTCTCTTTCTCCTTCAATCCCTCTAAAATTGGAATTAAGGTAGATAAGCAGAAAAACTTTCCTGGGGCTAATAAAATAGTGCATAATATAGTAAAATGTAGGACACAAGTTAAGAAGTTGTTGACTTTATGCCTATAATAATATTCCCGAAGACATTTTTACAACTACTGTTACGATGTGTTGCACACTCAATATCCTTAAGAAAATCTAGGATTAAAGACCATTAAATAATGTGTGTTGCAATACTATGGACTCCAGGATTATAAGAATTTCATTTGCAAAACAGACCCTTCATTTTCATTTTTGCTTTGCCTTGTAACAGAGAATGGAATTTTTACATGCAACAGGCTTAAGTACAGAGATTTAGAGTGTCCAGCTAGTCAAGGTGACTTGGCCTGTCTCATGCAGGTGTCCACACAAGGAAAGCCGAAGTCCTGATAATTATGGTGTCCATGCTATGGAATAGCTTGCCCCTGGAGGAGAATTAAACTTGGAGGCAACAGTCCATAAGGAATATAGGCTTGCCGATCTCTACTTTAACAAATATACTAAACTGAAAATGGGATTTCAACAAAATGCAAGATTTCAGAGGTCACCTGAAAAAGAAAGAATCATGCATTACCATTTGAAATAAAATGCAAATATTTTAGGTTGCATAGATTTCAGACTATAAAGCTGACTAGATTTCCAGCAGGCTCCTTATTAACTTTTTACAGAGCAACTAAGCCTAAATTGTTTAAATTGGCATTTGGATTAAAAAATTTTTGTTGTTTCTATAATAGATACTATGGTAATCTTGAGCTGCTGCTTTTCACTTCAGTTTGCTGTTGTGGATAGAAAGGAACTGATTTTGTTATTACGATGGGTTTTTTGGGGAGGGGCTTTGTTGTGGTTGATTCAGATTTTTTAGTGTTGATTTTTGTAAACCACCTTGGCAGCTGATTGGTAGATACAGATCTGCAAATAAACAAACAAATAGTACATTTATACCACTGCTACCCAGCCTGTAATAATAGTTCATTTGAAAAACCTTTCATTCTCAAATCATACCTTTTGAATGTGCAGGATATTCTTTTTTACATTTGTAATAGGATCCAGCAAGGCAGATGGACTCAGTTGCAGTGGCGATTAATGTACCATTGGAAGACCTGAAAGACCAGGTTAGGGACAGATTGTCATGGAGAAAATCTGTCTGTGTGGTTAGAAAGAGTCAACATCGACTTGATGGCACATAATCAGTAGAATCTAAGTCTCAGCAGTATTTGCTTCCTATGAAGTAGCTTCAAGATAAATCACAGCAAGTTTCGTCAAGGTCATGAATCTGGTGGCAAATGACTGCTTGCAGATGCTTTTCGGAGGACTGATGAGCTGGTAGCAAATCCATAGCTTGCTATGAGTATCTAAAAAAATTTAAGGCTTTTTGGATATGTAGACAAATGAATAGGGAAATCAGGCCTGCATAATTAGCAACTCATCAAGCAAAATACAATCTGTGTATAATGATACATTAGCAGCTCAATAATACCGTGACATTCCTACCTATCTGAGGGCCTTTTTCTATACACTTTTAAAGGTGCATGCTAAGAAGATAGAATAATTAGTACACTGTAACCTGCCTCAAGCTGTTAAGAAGGGATATGTCAGATCATCTTCCTCTAGTTGATACTCTCCAAATATCATGGACAACTCCCATCATCCTCATCTGTACAGAAGCTGAATGGGAAAGCTAGGCTATGACCCAAAACAGAGAGAGAATATGTGCGTGCGCGCACACACACACACACACAAGTATACACACACGAGAGAGAGAGAGAGAGAGAGAGAGAGAGAGAGAGAGAGAGAGAGAGAGAGAGAGATGGATTAGTGTATTAATTCACCAGAAAAAGAAACATCCTAAAGCTTTAGTGCCATTACTAAAGAATCAGGAGCAATCACTATTTCACAAAGCAAGCCACTAAATTCTCCAGAACTCTTCATTAGAAACAAATTAAAGAAGGAGCAGAGACAGCATTTTAACCCCATCTCCAAGTCTATAATTTCACTTTTCTGAGGTGAAAATGTGAAAGACTGCAAGACTGGTGGGAGAGAGATGCCCTACATGATGCATGTTTATCCCTCTTGCAGATCCTGGTCTGGTTCCTTCTCAAAGGTCACGCAAGGGCAGAGGCATGAACTTGTATTAATTAATTAATTCAGTACTTATATTGCAGCTTCTACATGCTTCTGCCTGTGCTAATAGGAGTTGAAATCCATGGGAGATCAGGCTAGCTCCCATCCTGTTGAGCTTCAGGAAAGCTGATAACAGCTGGTGTGGACCTGGGATGAGCAGCAAGCTTCCTTATATGTCCTGCATACTGATCTCTGAAGGCTCCTCTGATGCCAAAGCTTTTGTAATTTTAGATGTAATTGCTAATAGTTATTCTGTTACACTGCTTTTTCTTTTTCTTTCTAACTTTCCTATTGAAAGAAAAGTAAGCTGCTCAGAGTCCTTTTGGACTGGAGTGGCAGATAAACCCTAGTAAGTAGGCACGGGTGTCTGCGGGGGTGTCTGCAGGTGAGGTCAGGGGTATCTGCAGGGTGAAGCCAAAAAAGTCAATATTGCTGCTGTGGCAGTATGATCAAAAGGCTAGTTTTTACACACTCTGGAAGTAGGTAAGTTAATGAACATATTATCTGTAAAGCACAATCCCTTTTTTCCTTATTTTGGATGCTGTATGCACAGACTTGTATATTCAAATTGATAATCAAGCTTTCAAAGGTTGGAAACAAAGGTTACTTTTTAGTGCAACTGGACCTTAAAATCTGCCAAGTTTTCAGAGATATTAGACTCTTGCTCTCAAAATGGGCACAAAAAGGGGTATAATCATAAAAAGTGTTGTTCACAAATCATATAGAGGTTAAACTAGAAGCCAGTGATATTGTTGAAAATCTGGTAGATCGAAACTGCCATCATCATAAGGTAACCTTAATTTTGCCAAAGCTATTTAAGGGGTTTCAGCTTGCCATAAACATTTTCTTACTGACTTCTTTATCTGTGTAAAGTATCTGATGGGAGTTAATATTGGAATCTCTCTTAGAATGTGCATTAATCTTGATGTAATATTTATTGGGAGTTTTAACCATCAAGTTATATCTGCTGAAATTGCATCTATACATTTAAACATATTTCATTCAATATATTGTGATACATTTTGAGAAAGATAGAAACTCAAGTATTTCATACAATCTGTACACATGGTAAATCTAATCCCTTACAGTTATCTAAATACACAACTAAGGCAGCTTTGTTCCAGTTAATGGTATAACTGGAATATAAACCATATTGCTATATGACTTCAATAAGCTTTATGCAATAAAGAAGTTGTATAATTATCAAGGATAATCATCAGCATACTGTAGAAGATGGGTCAAGTGCCACCACATCTTTAATATATCAAGACTGTTTAATGGAAGAAGCCAATGATTCAAGAACCAAATAGAAGATTAAAAAAGACAAGGGGCATGACATACTTTGATAGGTTGAAAGACAAATCCATTTGTAACAACTCTAGCCCCTGGGTGAAGATATCAAATTGTAATCCAATTTTAAAAGGTGATGGAAACCATATCTTCTTAGATCACACTTCATAAATTCAATCAATATCAAAGGCCTTTTCAGCATCCAACAAAATTAGAACAGATGGTTCCAGTTTATCTGTGGCTATATCCATTATATCAATCACTAGGCAGATATTGTCAGATGCTTGTTTATTTTTTATAAATCCAGATTGAGATGGGTGAATTATAGATGATATTACTTTCCTTAGCCTCCTGGCTGATGTTGCAGTTAATATTTTAGCATCCACATTCTGAGATATTGGCTACAGCTTGCACATCTTGTACGGTCTTTCTCAGACTTTAATATTACTGTAATTTAAACATCATTAAATGATGAAAGAAATGTGGAAAGATTAAATGATTGATTATAGACCTCCAGAACACAGGGGCTAATATGTCTGTAAACATTCTGTACCATTCCACCGGAAATCAGTCTGGTTAATATGTTGTAGTGCACCCTGAGAAAAGTTGGTTCTGAAGGACAATATATAAAATTTAGAAAGTTTGATAGTTTTGAAGAGCATTTCTGAATCTACTGAAAGAGCTTTAACATTCAAAATCTATTACCTGGGGATATGTTTTATTTTTCCTACCTCCTTAACTTTTAAAGTTCTGGAGACTCAGTAAAAAGCAGAAGTGCTCATAAAAACAGTAGTGTCCATATACTTCAGCATTTGCATAAAATACTGTACTGCAGAACATACACTTAATGCTCGAAGACACCAGAAACGTAATATGTTCTACAGCAGTAGTGTGAACGGTTGCTGAATGAGTGGTCATAACCTGAGGACTATCCGTACATGCCTGAAAGTTGTGTCAAGTCATTTTGGACTCCTACCAATGACCCCCTGCACTCTTCTTGGCAGCATTTTTCAGAAGTGACTTGGCAGTTCTTTCTTCTCAGGGGTGAGAGAAGTGACTGACCCAAGGTCACCCTGCTGGCTTTGTGCCCAAGGCAGGACTGGAACTCACCATCTTATGCTTTCTAGTCTTGACACTTTAAACATTGAACCAAATGGGCTCCACACATACGTGCTTACAGATTATAATGTAAATGAACCACTCACTGATAACCGCAATCAATATTTTGTATACTTCCTTCCCTCCCTCCCTTCCTTCCTTTTGGAATCTGGTATTGTAATGAAAGAAAAAGAAAAAAAAGCAAAAAGCAAACATGATACAAATGTTCTCTTTCATTTCCCCCCATTCTTTCCTTCTTCTCTGGATGTATTCAACTATTATTAATTGTTCAATTAATTATTAGTGTAATTCAATTATTATTGAATCTAAAATGATTGAAGTATTATTAATTTAATAATGATTTAATTCTTATTGAATTTAATTATTCAAGTATTATTAATTTTAAAACTGAAATTTTTATAATGCTAACAATGATCATGGATCTTGCATAGCCTGAACTCAACAGATATTAATTAAACCTCTTTTGGAGGGAGAAGAGAAATGAATGCAACCTGTTTGGGAGAGAGGTGCTCGTTTGTGCGCTGGAGGGTCCAGGGTCCAGGGTCCAGGGCAGGGCAGCTACTGGCTGCCTGCTGTCCAGGGAAAGGCACAGGCTCCCCATCTGAGCTTCATTGCAGCAGTGAGGGTCCCTGGGTGCTGCTGCTGCACAGGCTGAGAGAGAACTCGGCCCACGCAGTGCTCTTGCTCAGCTCCAAGCAATCTTTGCTGCTGCAATGAAGCTCAGGCAGCAAGCTTGTGAAGGGCTCCTTGCAAGTTGCAAGCCTGGAGTTTTGGTGAATGGTGACTAAATTTATTATTACTTAGTTTTAAAATGTATTTAAATTATGGTTTTTAATCGATCATTGTAAACCTCCCAGAGTTCCCCGACAGGAGGAGATGGGTGGGGATAAATCAGACAAACAAACAAACAAATAAATAAAATTAGATAAATAAATAAATAAAATTATTGTCTATGTTTTGTTGTATTTTTGTTTTATTTCCTTAAATATTACCCAATTGCATTTTAATTGGTTTAGATTAACCAGATTAAATTGCATTTATAGGGTTAATCTTTACCAGATTAAATTGCATTTATAGGGTTAATCTTTACCAGATTAAAATGCAATTGGGGGGTTAAGCTGCTTGGGAGGGCTGTGGGCCACACGTGGCCCATGGGCTGCATGTTTGACACCTCTGATCTAGAAGATCTGCACAAACTGTTGCAAACTCAGTTCAGAATTCCATAGGCTCCCCTCCATTCCCCTCTGCCCCCTTTTTCTTCCCCAGTGACTGTCAGCTCCCCTTGCCATAGTGTTTGCTCAGCCTCATTGGGATGCTGGAACCCAGTGGACCTCTGGGGAGTCTTTTCCTCTAAAGATACATTTTTTTTAAACTGCTCCCTGTCAGGGCAGCCACGCTCAGAATAAGACTCAGACTCACTTAGAAGGTCTAAGGATTTCTGGTTTTATTTGAACGGTGTATGTGCAAAGAGAAAGATGGGAATCCTTAGGTGGTGACAGGGTGTCCTGTTTATACTTTGCTGGCGGACGTTGTGCTTCTCCACCCTCGGGCCAGGACCAGATGGGTGCTTGAGACCTTGATGCGTCAGCTGATGGGCGATCCCAGCGATCTCCTTTGTCTCCCTGGCTTCATCCGGACCGGGTGTGTCCTCTGAAGGTGTTTCCCCCATCTTCTGATATGCGTTAATTACTGCCTGATGGGTGCTCCCATTATGTTGGGCATTACTCTGTGGATATGCGTGCCTGAGGGAGGTGTGAACGCATCCCTGGGGGACATGGGAAGGCGTTCCCCTTGCCTTTTGATGGGTGCTAAGCTTGGTCTGAAGGGCTTATCTATTGTGTTGGGGGTTCCCTTCTGGATTATGGGTGCTTGGGTGATTTAGGGATTATGCTTATCCCTTCCTCTTACCTAATGTGCATGTTCCCCGTTGTGATGCACATATGCCTTGCAACGGGGAACATGACATGCTGCCCCCCAAAGAAAATCTTAGGGTGCTGGTTTGGATGGGTATGCTTCATGGAAGTTCTTTACCAACCTTTTGGCTGAGACGTGTTGGGCTTGGACCCACTCTGGGTGTGGGAAATGCCTCCATTTGACCAGGTATTGTAGCGTGCCCCTTTGCCTCCTGGAGTCAAGTATTTCTTGGATTTCAAAATGCTGTTGCCGATCTATCATAATGGGTGGAGGCGGGGGGGGGGGGTTCTGTGTGCCATTTCGAAGGGGTGGCTGGTTTCAGGAGGGCGCAGTGGAAAACTGGGTGTATGCGCCTTAGATTGTGGGGTAAGTCCAGTTTGAAAGTGACTGGGTTAATAATTTCTGTGATGGGGAATGGTCCGATAAATTTGGGTGCCAGTTTCTTGGAGGGCTGTGGGGATTTGATGAACTTAGTGGAGAGGTAGACCCTATCTCCCACTTTGTAGTTCGGTTGTGCCGCCCTGTGATTGTCTGCAAACTTCTTGTATGTAGCTTGTGCATCTGCCAGGGCTAGCTGGATGATGGGCCAAACTGTACCCAGTTGAGCTGCCCAGTCATCTGGAGAACATGGTGGGGTGTCTGATTGGGGCAGTTCCGGAATTGGCACAAAGTCTCTGCCATAAACCACCTTGAAGGGTGTGTGACCTGTGCTTTGGTGTACCACGTTGTTGTAGGCCACCTCTGCAAAAGGAAGCAGGTCCACCCAATTGTCCTGTTGGTAGTTAATAAATGCCCACAGGAACTGCTCCAGGGTAGAGTTGAGGATCTCTGTAGAGCCGTCTGTGTGGGGGTGCCAAGCCGTTGACAGTGCTTGCTTGGTGCCAATGAGGTTTAGGAACTCTTTCCAGAACCTGGAGGTAAATTGTGTGCCCCTATCTGTCACCAAACGGTAGGGGGTGCCGTGGATTTTGTAGATATGGGTGAGGAACATGCGTGTCAGTTGCTGTGCAGAGGGGATGGATGCACAGGGTATGAAGTGTGCCTGCTTGGAAAAATAGTCTTTTACCACCCAGATTACTGTTTTCCTTTGGCTGGGTGGCAGGTCAACTATGAAGTCCATAGAAATCTCCTCCCAGGGGCGGGAGGGGCTTGCTACTTTCTGCAGCAGTCCTTGGGGTTTCCCCACCTTCCGTTTAGACCTTGCACATGTGGGGCAGGAGGTTCCGTAATCCTTGACATCTTTTCTTAGGGTGGGCCACCAGAATTGCCTCCTTATTAAATGTAAAGTTTTTATGAACCCAAAATGTCCAGCTGTTTTATCATCATGGGAGCGGTTTAACACCTCCGCTCTCAATGGTTCTGGTATGTATAGGGCTTTTTGTTTCCATGCGAGCCCGTGCATAATAGATACATGGTGTTGGTTGTTTTGCAACCATGTATCTTTTTCGAGGGCTTGGGCGAGTCTTTGTTGCCAGTCCTGTGAAATTGACCTGCACCTTCCCCCATTTGCTGGTGGTTGCTCTGAGGCGCGTCGGGTTTTAGTCTGGCTGTGTGTGACAGCAGGGCAGCCAAGCTGTGTGTCTGTCCATACAGTCCCCACAATGTCCGGTGCTTGGCCAGCATCTTGAGGTCGTCGGGAAAGGGCATCTGCCAGGAAGTTTTTCCTCCCTGGGATGAACTTAAGTTTAAAATTGAATCTGCTGAAGAATTGCGCCCAGCGTACTTGCTTTGACTGAGGCATTTCGGGGTGCTGAAAGCCTCCAGGTTTTTGTGGTCAGTCCAGACCTTGAAAGGGCAGGAGGCCCCTTCTAGGCAGTGCCTCCATGTTTCCAGGGCTGCCTTGACCACGAACGCCTCCTTCTCCCACACGTGCCATCTCCTTTCCGTTTCCGAGACCTTGCGGGAGAGGTACGTGCAGAGCTTCAGCTGATTGTCAAAATTGCGCTGAAGGAGGAGCGCTCCGATAGAAAAGTCTGAGGCGTCTACCTGTACGACAAAGGGTCTGGCGGGGTTGGGATGCTGTAATACTGGCTCTGCCGTGAAGAGGCTTTTTAGCCGTTCGAAAGCCGTTTGACAATCAGCTGTCCAGTTTAACAGCGCCCCCGGGTTTCGTGATTTACGGGTGTCTCCCAGGCCCTTTGTCCGGAGGAGGTTAGTCAGCGGCAGCACAATTTCCGCTAGCCCCTGGATGAAACCCCTGTAGAAATTCGTGAACCCCAGGAAACTTTGAAGTTGTCTCCTCGTGTGCGGGCGCTCCCACGCTAGTATAGCCTGGACCTTACTGGGGTCCATTTCGATCCCCCTTGCCGAGATCCGGTAGCCGAGGTAGTTGATTTGCTCCTTGTGAAATTCACACTTGGAGAGCTTTGTGTATAGCTCTGCCTTGCGGAGTTTCGTGAGCACTGACTTTACGAGGTGTTCGTGCTCGGCTTCATTCTCAGAATAAATTAAAACATCGTCCAGGTAAACAAGCACCCCCTTAAACAAGTGGTCGTACAAGACCTCATTGATTAGCTGCATGAACACGCCTGGTGCCCCAGCTAACCCGAACGGTAGAACTTGGTATTGGAATGACCCCAGCGGGCAATTGAAAGCTGTTTTCCATTCGTCCCCCTTCTTTATTCGAATCCGGAAGTAGGCTTCCCTGAGGTCTAATTTTGTGAATATTTTTCCCTTTGCGAGGTGGGCTAGAATGTCCTTTATTATGGGCATGGGGTATTTATTTGAAACGGACGCGGCATTGAGCCCGCAGTAATCTGTGCAGAGCCGGAGGGACCTGTCCTTCTTTTCCCGAAAAAGGACCGGGGCTCCGACTGGCGAGTTAGCCGGTTCGATAAACCCCATGCCAAATTTTTGTCAATAAAGTCCCTTAATGCCGCCAGCTCCCTTTGTGTCATGGTGTATATCTTTGGCTTTGGTAAGGTTGCCCCCAGGATCAGTTCAATGGTGCAGTCTGTTTTTCTATGGGGGGGGGGAGTTTGTCAGCCTCCTTTTCCCCGAAAACGTTGGCAAAGTCTTTGTATCTGGCAGGCAGACCCTCCGGGGTTTCTGCCTCCAGGTGCATTGAGGTCATTGTCGCCCTCCCCATTGCGGCGCGGGGAACCTGATCTCCTGTGGGTGCTTTGTAACACCTGTCTGAAAAGGTGATCTCTCTTGTCGCCCAATTTATTTGGGGGTTGTGATGCCCCAGCCACGGGATCCCTAGTATGAGTAGAGGTTGGCCCACCGGTGCCACGATGAAAGGGAGGCTTTCCTTGTGGTTGCCGAGCCTCATCGCAACTCTCTCTGTGTATTGGGTGACCGGGCCCCCTCCCACTGCTGATCCGTCCAACTGCGTGAACACCAGTTGGTGCTGAAGTGGATAGCAGCGGAGGTTAAGCGTGGCCACCAGGTCTGGGTGCATGAGGCATTTCGAACAACCCGAGTCGATCAGCGCCCAAACCTTCTCTGTTTTCCCCCCGTGGGCCAGGGTGGCTCTCACATATAGGTTCGGGCAGTTGTCACTCACCCCAAAGTCGTTGCACCCTTTGTTATCTTCCACCTGTCTTTTGGCGCTCTTCAAGGCAGGTGGCTGGCGTTTCCCGCCGGTTCATTGCTTCCGCTTTCCTCGTCATCGGTGACATCAGGGAATTCCCTTGCTGAGGTTTTCCCCTTCGCGGCTGGCCTTTTCTTTGGCGTTGGGGCTGGTTTGTTGGGAACCTTTCCCTGGCTGTCTCTTGTTTTTGCTTTCGGGCAAGCCGCCGCCTTGTGGTTTGCCTCTCCACACTTGAAGCACTGCCCCTGGGCAAACCTGTGCTCTCGTTCCTCCCCCCAGGGTCGGGTCGCCGGTGTTGCTGGAGCACTGCTGGATCGGGGTCCTCTGGCTGCTGCTGTGGTTTGTAGGGACCTCTGGACGTGCCGAAAGGTTTCTTGAGCATTCTCCGCCTTTCCCGCCAGCCAAATCCATTCGCGAAGGGTGGTGGGGTCATCCCAGTTTAGCGCCCATCTTAAAACGTTTAAGTTAAGTCCCTCCTTGAATTTTTCCGTGAGGGTGGATTGTGACCAGTCCCGCACTTTGCCCACAAGCGCTTGGAACTCGCTTGCGTAAGCTGCCACGGAGCGCTGTCCTTGCCTGATTTGCCGTAGTGCTCTCTTCGCCGTTTCGGTCTTGAGGGGGTCTCTGAAGTGGGAGTCCAGAGCACCCAGGAACGCGTCCGCATGTTTGTGTTCCGGGGCGTCTGCCTGGCATAGATGGACGTACCAGTCAGCCGCCCTCCCCCTGAGTCTGTTGGCAATGGCGTTGATCTTTCCCTGTTCTGTCCGGAAGCAGGGTCCGTATTCAGCCATGTAGTTCCTCGTGTTGTTGAGGAAGAACGACAATGTGGCTGGGTCGCCGTTGAATCTTGCCGCGAGGTCTCTCACTTCCATCGTGGATAGGAACCAGGGCACCTCCAGACGCGTGGTCCTTCTCCCCTCTGGTAGGAAGCTGTCATCCTGATGTGGGGATTCCCTTGCCCAGGCTCCAGGTGGTGTCGGCTCAGCATCCACTCACCTCCAGCCTCTTCCCAGCTGATGCCCTGCAGAATAGGGGGGGGGGAAACCCTCTCCCAGGCAGCCCAGTGCGGTGTGCTCCGGCGTGGTCGGCTCCCTCCTCCTGTGCTGCGCCCTGCCGCTGCAGCTGCCATGCTTTGGGGTCAAGCGGGGGCGGGAATGAGCTTCTGGCGCTCCGTTCGCACTCACCCCAGTCGCTGCCTCTGCGCTCCAATGCTAGTTCTGCCAGGAGCCGCTCGATCCGTGCCAGGCGTGCTTCCGTGGCTCCGCAGCACGAGTTCTCCGTGGCACCTCCCACGGCTTGCCCGCTTCGCCAGCGATCTCCGCCCCTCGCTGTGGGTGTGTTCCATTGTTCCCACGCCGCTTCGACCATCACGGGTAGGGATTCCCCCGTTGCGTCGAGGGTGACCCATGCCGTCTGCGACTCACCAGCGGTTGTCCCGGTCACGTTGCGGCTGGGTTCTTCCCCCGCTGGGCATCCGCTGGTCCTTACTGCAAGGTTGCGGGTGCTGTCGCCGGTTCCTGGGTGCCGCTTCATCGCTGCGTTGATCCCTCACAGACAAGTCTGGAAAGGTGCTAGCGAAAAATTTTTGGGGGGATTCCCGTCTTTATGTCAGGGCAGCCACGCTCAGAATAAGACTCAGACTCACTTAGAAGGTCTAAGGATTTCTGGTTTTATTTGAACGGTGTACGTGCAAAGAGAAAGACGGGAATCCTTAGGTGGTGACAGGGTGCCCTGTTTATACTTTGCTGGCGGACGTCTTGCTTCTCCACCCTCGGGCCAGGACCGGATGGGTGCTTGAGACCTCGATGCGTCAGCTGATGGGCGATCCCGGCGATCTCCTTTGTCTCCCTGTCTTCGTCCGGACCGGGTGCGTACCCTGAAGGTGTTTCCCTGATCTTCTGATATGCGTTAATTACTGCCTGATGGGTGCTCCCATTATGTTGGGGATTACTCTGTGGACATGCGTGCCTGAGGGAGGTGTGAATGCATCCCCGGGGGAAATGGGAAGGCATTCCCCTTGCCTCTTTATGGGTGCTAAGTTTGGTCTGAAGGGCTTATCTATTGTGTTGGGGGTTCCCTTCTGGATATGGGTGCTTGAGTGATTTAGGGATTATGCTTATCCCTTCCTCTTACCTAATGTGCATGTTCCCCGTTGTGATGCACATATGCCTTGCAACGGGGAACATGACATCCCAATTTCAGTGTTCCTCAGGCCTCTTGACACTATCTTATTGCATACAGATGGTGACATCCTGATTCAGAAAAGCTGTTAGTTGAAGAACTGTGTTTACTTTTTCTGGGTTTGCACAATGTGGTAAATCATTGTTGGCTTAATGGTGGTATGTTCAATAAAATCCAATTGGCTGGAGCCACACACATTAAGTTAGAAATAATTATTTAGATATGCAACCTGGTCTGTTGGTATATTTAGTTCTGTTTTCATATTTTCTGGTGTTTACTCTTAAATGATCTTTTTTTTTTCCAGAAAACCAATCTGTTTTGTTTAGATTCTTAAAAAGAAGGAGGGTGGAGTATAATATCTTATATTTATTTTTTATGTTTTATTTATTTTATTGTAATTTATTTGATTGTTGTGAGTCGCCCAGAGTTGTAGAGAGGCAGCATACAAAGTTAATACCTTCTCCTTCTCCTTCTCCTTCCCCTTCTCCTTCTCCTTGGAAGACTTCTGTCATAGAACTGTGACAATATCTAGCAGGCGATATTCTAGCTTTCAGAAGAAAGGAAACTCGGAACAATGACTTTTAAGAGAAATAGAATCACATAAGACAACATGAAAAGGTAAACAAGAGGTGTATCAACTATATTAAAAATGCAAATTATGCTGATAATCCACATTCACTACCCAGTAGATGGCTGGATTAGCTGAATGAGAGAGGTTTACTGTACTGACCTGGACAGCGAATCTAGAAACAACTCAGAGGTCTTTCATCTGTAATGCCTGTTTCCCTGCAAATTTAGGAATAGGATTAGGATCAGTAAATGCATGCGGAGAATGTTTTTGCTGAGTATTTAGTGGACATTTAGAATTTCTTGATGTGTGTTCTGCTGGTTGCTTTGTGCAACTGTCAGTACAAAATGTCAATATTTGGAATTCCAGGCAAAGTAAATTGCGGCATTTCCTATGACTTGACAAGCCCTCCCTTCTCCTGGGATGGTCTACCCAGTGTTCCATGCCGTAACTTCCTCTGCTTGGCATAGTCCCAATTTGAGCCTCATTTCCTCACCCCCCCCCCCGCTGCCCAGATGGCTGCAAGTACCTCTGCTGGCTTACACCCCTAATACACCTCAGTCACACACGCTCAATGCCCTCCACCATATTCTCTAACCCCAGTTCACATACTATGTTCCCCTGCCTTTCCTGGGGGATACAGATCTGACTTACATCTCCCTGCCTCCCCTCTATATTCTCATTCCCAGAGAAGGGGAAACTTCTCTGCTCTCCCTGGCTCTCACCCAGGGAGTATGATCCTAAAACCCCAAACCCCCGAACCAGTCCAATCTGTTTATCGGAATTTCTGAAGTTGCCACCTGGATTCAGCAGTACCTGTTTGCATTGACAAGGTTTTTTTAAAGATTTTTTAAAATCTTGCCTTTATTATTTTTATAAATAACTCAAGGCAGTGAACATACCTAATCCTCCTTCCTCCTCCTGTTTTCCCCACAACAATACTCCGTACAGCCAAGTATTGGTTGTACACCACCCAGAGTCACGTTTAGTGAGATGGGGGCTATATAACTGTGCTAAATAAATAAATAAATATTGTGACAGGATCATCATCTGGTTTTATTGCCTTGACTGGGGCATATGGAAAAAATGAGCAAGAGGGAAAAACAGAGGCAGAAGACTTACCATTAATGAACCTACAACTACATTCAACTTGCTTTGAGTGATGGTTCCTTAACTTATTCCCATTGAGCTTCAGCTGCTGCATACTATAACTCTCCAAGGAGGAAGATTCATGGCTAAGTAATCTTTCTTTCTTGGTTGTCTCTAATTCTGTCTACAGAGGAGATAGAAGACATCCTTTTGTTTCGTTTTGCCTTTTTTTTTTACAGTCAAGCTGCCATCCATCCATTAGAAAGTATCCCCTTAAAAGGAGGGTTAGAAAACCCCAAGCAGTAGGATTTCATATTCTGATGTCAAGTTTAGATTTCAAAACTCAAATATTGGACTTCATGGCCAAATATTCGTAAATCCCAAATGTCAGATTTAACATTTATCTAGCTCTGTGTTCTATCTGTTTCCTATCACTTTGGACAGAGGTAAAACGAGGCCTAATTTTCAGGAAGCTACTAAGCAAAGCTTACATATTTATCTGCTTGTTGCAATAAGGCTGCAACAGGCTGAGGTAGTTCCCCTTACTTCTCAAGATTTTAAACTCCTTTCTTTAAAATTTTAATTTCCCCCTGTAATGTAAGTGGATTCGATGTGTACCTAAGGCTTTGTAATATTTTAAGCTTGTTGGCTTAATACCACTTACTTACTCTTTGTGAAGCTAAGGAAGGGTATTTCAAACACACATTGGTAGTTGGTATGATTTACTTTTTGTCTGGTGACGGGACCAAGAAAAATAGGAGGAGGTGTTGTTCAGTCTATAGTGGAAAGCATTTTGCATGGGCTACTGATGTGCTTTTGAATTACAAGAAAAGATGAGCATTAATAAATGGGGAGGAGGCAAGACATCCAATATTCAAAGTATATTTCTATTCCATCTGCATTTGTCACCAGATGATAGCCTTCAAATAAATCTCATTTTGCAAAAAAGGTTTTTAAGACTTGCTTAAATCTGACAGCTCTAAAGGTCCCTTGTGAACTATGAAAAAGCAACCTCAATCCAGCTGCTAGTGTTTAGGATGACACAGAGTGAAAAATGCTGAAAACAACACAAGTTTTTTCCTTTAGTTTAGTTTAGTTTTTTTCTTTCCCTAATAGATGCCACGAACAGCAAGGCTGAGCTGGAAAATTGTGGAGATGTTTTTTTCACTGCTGACTTGATGAGGGGAAGAGTTCTTTTTTTCTTGTTGCAAAGTAAAAATTAAATTGAGAAAAGCATGGAATAATGTAATTAAATAAAAAAAGAAGTTTACTAAGAAAATATGCAAAGTCCTTATTTTATTAATTAAGTAAGGACTTTGCATATTTTCTTAGTAAACTTCTTTTTCAGGTAGTTAATGGATGCCAAAAGAAAATAAATTGAAGATGGGGCCTTGACTATAGTAGCGTAGTTTCCAAGCAGGGTTCTAAAGGATTATATTGGGGGTTCTTAGTGAGAAGGAGACAATGGGCAAACTTTCCTGAATCTGAGTGTTATGTCCATCAGTGGTAAATATGTTGCCTGCTATTGCTATATCTACAGGGCAGATCTGGGTGTGTTCTATGGCAGGGCTGTTAATTAATTTTTTAGCTTTATAAATGCACATGGGTTATCCAACCTCCTCAACTCCTTGGAATGGAAATTACTCAAGAATTTCTATTTTTTTCTCTGTTGTCTTCTAAATTCTGCTGGTAGGATTTTATTCCTTTAGTAATCTTTTGTGCAACGGCTACCTTGTTTTTGGAGCTGAATAATAAACAATAACAATATTATTATTTGTTGCATCAGTCAGATTGAATCCGTAAGTTTCTGTTTGTTAAATGAAGATTTATCAGAGTTAAATATACTATTTATTTCTCTGCTAGAATTCAGAATATAATGTAAAGGTGTTTTAAAATGTCATATTTGTCCCATAGTGTTACAGAATGACAATTTCTTTATCATTTTATAATGTGGTATTTCACCCTGAAAAAATTGGTTCTGCGAGGTATTTTTCAGATGTCTAACCCCTGATAGGGACGCGGTGGCGCTGCGGGTTAAACCGCTGAGCTGCCGATCGGAAGGTCGGCGGTTCGAAACCGCGCGGCGGGGTGAGCTCCCGTTGCTCGTCCCAGCTCCTGCTCACCTAGCAGTTCGAAAACATGCAAATGTGAGTAGATCAATAGGTACCGCTTCGGCGGGAAGGTAACGGCGTTCCGAGTCATCATGCTGGCCACATGACCCGGAAGTGTCTATGACAACGCCGGCTCCAAGGCTTAGAAACGGAGATGAGCACCGCCCCCTAGAGACGGATTCGACTGGACTTTACGTCAAGGGAAACCTTTACCTCTACCTAACCCCTGATCATGTGCTCCTTGGTAAACTCCCATGAGGAGATGATGGAACAGATAAATCATGATACAGTAAAAGTGCAGCTACTTCTAGTCTTTCTCCCTAGGCTAGGAAGAAGATATCCAGGTTACCCAGTTCAGAAATATCTACTGTGACCTTTAGGGTCAGCCAAAGACATCTTGCTTTAGCTTCCTGTCTGAAATCATAGTGACTGGTACCCAAGACCAATCAAGTTACAGTGATCTTGAGCAATAATAACCCAATGAATAAGAATTCACTGCCCTTTCATAACAGCTGCAACCAGTTGCCTAAAAACAGCTACTTACTCGGCCGAAGGACAGGATTCTGTCTTGAAATGATCTCATAGTACATACAGCAGGTGACAGAAAGTGGGTCAATCCCATTTCTGGTTCTGGAACTGAATCCTCCAATGAAGCTGCCTGGCCTGATGTTCAAAATGAATGAACAATTGCTACTGAATAACTCATTCAAGAAGTGAAGTTCCTGACAATGTAGTAACAGTATCTGGCTCCAGTGAGTATTCAGGTATTGTAAACAGGTTACTTAGATGGAGCTTTCATGTATTGCTCTGCTTCTTTTTGTTAGTGGTTAGCTAGATGTCTCTTGGTCTTCACAAGTGATGGCTGAAAGAAGAATCCCTTACAATAGGGAAGGCTACTGTTTTCATGTTGCAGTTGTGCCTTTGACAAAGGCATTTGGCAGGCTATGGCTAGAAACAATAGATCCCTCAAATGATTATGGCACATCTGCATTTCTTTGAACTTGTGACCCGGGAGGCAGGTGATGTGTGTGGATGCAATGGATCCATTGTTTTGTGCCTATTATACTGTGTATAAGTGGAAGGAGAATGGCATGCCCTATTTCGCTGCCAGTAATTCTCTAAGCAGCTCGGGTCAACAAAACAGATGGAACCATCACTGCTTCTCACCTGCCCTACAGTTGCTGTAGAATGAAGAAAGCCTTGACCCTGGGGAGGCTGGTGATCAAGGCCACCCAGTGAGTTTCCATGGCTGAGAGTAAATTAAATCTGGTCTCTGCAGTCCCAGGCCTTCACTACTACTCTACGCTGGCTCTCATGACACCCACCCCAGGGTCAAGGCTTTCTTCATTCTACAGCAACTGCAGGGCAGGTGAGAAGCAGTGATGGTTCCATCTGTTTTGTTGACCCGAGCTGCTTAGAGAATTACTGGCAGCGAAATAGGGCATGCCATTCTCCTTCCACTTATACACAGTATAATAGGCACAAAACAATGGATCCATTGCATCCACACACATCACCTGCCTCCTGGGTCACAAGTTCAAAGAAATGCAGATGTGCCATAATCATTGGAAGGAGCCTCCCAGAAAAGATGTGATAAACCTAGATGATAAGTAGCAATGTTGGGATTTGTACCTAAGCAACATCTGGAAGGCTGTAGGATTCTCATTCCTGATGTGGGAGAATGAAGAAGGAAGGTCTGAATAGGATGACCACTTACTTGTCATAGGATGGTGAAAGCAACACTAGGCAAGCCAAAGCATTCCTTTCATTCATACTTCACTTTTAGGAAAGAGACTGAGTTGAGATACGGAAACTGTGTGGTTTATTGACTGAAATTTTGAAAGATAAAAATAGGACTGAGTTTCAGGAGATAATCAGTGGACCTTACTTTGTGGTCCTGGTGATTCCTTACCCTGTACCCCCAGATAGACACAAAGATTTGGTGGCAAAGATCAAAAGCTGCACTAGTTTATTGAAGAAATAGGAGTGTGTGTGTGTGTGTATGTATATGTATGTACATATACATGCATACATACAGGGTAACTGGTTACAATCAAAAGGAATAGAAAGCAGGTTAGAAGAATATTTTGCTTATTTTCCATTCTCTGTAAAAAAACACTTTTAAAGAAGTAATGACAGAATACATTTTTAAAGGTGTGAAAACTATTAACCTTTTGTAGTAAGAAAAAACCCACATTTTAATTATGCAGAAAAGCTAGTGTTAGAATATAAAACAGCTCTCTGAAAAAATTCTGGAACAAAATAAAGGGCTATCTGGATTTGATAGACAATACCTTTTATATGTTGGCTTGATTCCTCTGCACCAAGGACTCCACAATATTTTAATTATTCTTACAATATATCTTGAATAAGAAAAAAGAATATTGACTGGTTTGTCTTTTCCTTTAATTACTGTTCCTTCTAAGCTCTAAAGTGACATGCTTCTCATTATATTTACACAGACTCTCTTAAGATTTCAATCTCACATTCAAGTGAGATATAAATACCTGGAACAGGCGTACCCCACATCAGCCAGAAAAGCAACATGTTTCAGATTTGATTGGATTCAGCACAAGCCTGTATTTTTTTTTGAATCAGAAGAAACTACTGCAGCCATCTGAGGCTGTTATCTTGTCACCTGGAAGCCTGATGATCTGAATCAGAGCACATCTTCCCTTTCCCTTTTAGTCAGCCAGGCTATTGTCCTAGTTAGAACCATTGTAAGTGTGGTAAATAAAGAGAGGTGGAAACTGTGATTCAGATGGGGTTAATTTCACTTGAATATTTTCACACATTTTGATTCTACCAGTTTCAGCATATGGATGCCAAACACGATTTCTCAGCTTTTGGTTGAAAATTGAAATTGCTGACCAATATGTTTCCAGCAAATTATCACAACTGTTCCATTTCAGATTAGGAAGGATTAGTGTAAAACATTTTTCTAATCTAAAATGTCCAAATACTACTGCAAACCTGCCTAATTATGTCTCTTAAGGCAACTGTGTAGACCAGTGTTTCTCAACCTTGGCAAATTTAAGATGTATGGACTTCCAGAATTCTCCAGCCAGCCATTCTTTATGCTGGCTGGAGAATTCTGGGAGTTGAAGTCCACACATCTAAAAGTGGCTAAGGCTGAGAAACACTGATGTAGACTCTGGTACTTAGGGTTTCACCCTTGCAGACAGAGATTAGTTTAGCTGTTTTTTTCCTGTTAGAGAAACTCTAGATTGGGACCTGCTAACCCTACATATGTTTAATGTCTTCACACTTGAACTATTTCAAAAGAAACTGACACCTGGGTTGTTTCTTGTAATTCCTTTCCTTTTGCAGCAAATTAGTCAGTCATTACACTGTGACAAATGACTTCTTCATATGCAGGCTGCCATAGATTAATGCAGTGTTTCTCAACCGTGGCAACTCTAAGATGTGTGGACTTCAACTCCCAGAATTCCTCAGTCAGGCAATTTAAAATGAGCTCCATATTGACTTAGTTCATACTTTCCACTCTCATTTGTAGTTTATCCCCTACCCCAAAACACACAGTGCCAAAGACCTTGAAGGAGATTCTCCTGTATTTATCTAGGCTCTGAGGTTCTTTGACATTACTCTTCTCTTTAGAAGACACGGTGGATTATTTCAAGTCCAGAGGCCTGGAGTTTTCTAGTCCCTGCTGCTGAGAGGAACTTGCTGAGGATTGTTGGAGATGTTAACAAATCAGCATGCCTCATCAGCATATAGATGAGTTGATCCCATGATGGAATTCTCTATGTGCAAGGAAGCTGTTTGTTGCCACTCCCACTTCTTCTCTCTCTCTTCCTCCTTCTTCCACTGACTGAGGAAGCAGCATGCATGCTGCTCTCTCTCCCTCCCTCCATTATGGCCACATTTTTCCCACTCTCTGCGTGCAGCTCTTAGGAGCTATGAGGGCTGAGTTCATTAAGTTTAGGGAACAGAAGAAGCAAAGAATCTTCATTTTTCCACTGAAGATGGCTGTAACTGAACCAAGAAGAAAATCAGTAAGACTCTTTTTACTTTTAAATCTACTTTGTCTAAGCCTGTGATTCTTTATGCTTGGGAGGGCTGAGTGTGTAAGATCAATAACCTGTATTTCTCTAATGTGCTCATTAAAGCTATTTAAGCTAATATTCTTTTTCTGTGCGCAGCTTCTCCACTGTGTTAAACTCTGCTCCATTCAGTGGTCCCAGCTGTCCACTAATGGCTTCAAGGATAACTTCAGTCTTTCAAATGGACTGTTTCGTATATTGCAATGATGACCTGGTACAATAACTGTGGTTTACAAACTGTGATGGCTGCATCACATCTGGAAGGAACTCAGTTAGGAATGGTTGGTCAAAGTACAAAGAGAAGGCTACTGATCCAGTTATGCCTTCTCAGTATGCTAGGACTATGAGGATTTTTTTTAAGAAGTGAGGAATGGAAGCTTGCTATGGTTAAAACCTAATAATGCATATAAGTGGGGCTGAACTAAAACACTCCTAAAGATGCGCAATCCAAAGGGCCTGGAGCAGATAGTGAGGTACCATTCAATCTTGGGAAAAAGGTGGAACAGTTAATTTAACTGGCAGGGTCTTTGATCCCTGTACTGCTGTGTGCATGCAATTTTGGCACAGCTTCTGAAATCTCAAGTGGAGATAGGGCATATCATTTGAGACTGTGACATGAAAAATAACTAGACAGGAGATAATTATTCACTTATACCTCTTGCTAGAGAGTCTTGACATTTTTAGATACATTTGGTACAGGAAGTAGATCATGAGCATCAATCTCCAAAACATGTACTGTAGCATTTTTCTCTATGGTTTAGCTGTATTTCATAGTAAAATACAGGGATATATTGGCTGCATATGTAATTCAGTTAAATGATAATTTTTTTATCATGGCATTTCCACACAGGCACTGGATTTGACCCTAATTCTTCTTCAGCATTTGCATTCTTTATACCTTGTTAGCCTCCAATAGTCTTGTTTATTTGATAGATGAATAATAAATAAAAATAAAAAATAAAAAAGATTTGTCCCCTGCTGTTTCTTCCCTGCTGCCTTCCTTGCTGCCCTCCATCCTCCCACTGAAAAATGATTGCCCCATGGCAGCTCTTATCTGCTTCCCAGCATTCCTCTGCCCTTCCCACGTTTGCTTTTCAAGGCAACTAACTGGCTACTGTGTGGGGAAGTGGCAAAACCACTTGGCAACATGGTTCAAGGAGAGGTGGGGACTTTGGGAAGGAGAAGGAAGGGGGTGGGACTTTCTACTTAGGGGTCACTGCTTTCCTCACAGCTCCAGAAGAAGCCTGCAAAACTGTCTTTGTCACCTTTCCTCCTAGCCAGGTTAATCAGATCAGCTCACCCAGCCCTGTGAAAGCCCATAAAAAATGGGTGGAGCTTCAGCTGTATTGTGGCCACCATCTTGACTTTTTTGACCACACCCTATGAACACCTCTGGGAAGCTCCATGCTGTTGGGACATGGGCACATGGCACCAACCTGTTGCGTACTGAAGGAGCCCCAGTTGCTTTGATACTGTAAATGGAGCTACTTTAGCATGTGGTAGTGTGCAGATCCTTAGACCTGGAACCTCTATCAGGTTGACATGATAATGATGTCTAAACCAGAGAACATTAAATATCATTCAACCTCCTTTTCTCTCCTAGGTGTACTGTTATCAAATACAATATAGGCATACATTCAAGAAAGAATGTGTGAAACCCACACTGAAATTGAAAATAACATCTGGTATAAATATAATAAAACGAGAGCTGGTTTGGTGTAGTGGTTAAGGCATCAGGCTAGAAACCAGGAGACCGTGAGTTCTAGTTCTGCCTTAGGCACAAATTCAGCTGGGTGAGCTTGGGCCAGTCACTCTTTCTCAGCCCTAGGAAGGAGGCAATGGCAAACCACTTCTGAAAAACCTTGCCAAGAAAACTGCAGGGACTTGTTCAGGCAGTCTCTGAGAATCAGACACGATTGAATGGATTAAAAAGAAAGATATAATAAAAGTACATAAATATAAAAATAATCTGCTTTGGGATAATTTTTAATGAAAAATGGGCTAATAAGAAACCTAATAAAGTAGGGTACATTTCCAACATAAAATGATATTGCAGTTTCTTTGTCACAGGAAACAGAGGATATCAGCTACTGAAATTCATTATGGCTTCTGTCTCCATATCAGGCCAGACCTGTAGCAAGTTCAGGATGGAGCCACCCTTCCATAAGGGAGCACATGCTTTGGGTATGGGACTTGGCAGATTCATTCCCTGGCATCTTCAGCGAGGGCTGGAAAGACATTTGCCTGAAAGTGGGAGAACTGCTATTCATCAATGCCAACAATATTGTGTTAGATGGATGTACAGTAGACAGCTTCCTGAGTTTCTATGGGATCCACAATTTGGCAATATCTCTCTCAAGACTTCAGCAAAAGGGAAGTCCTACTGAAAGCTGAATCAAGTGCCTTGTTAAGCAATTCAGCATCACAGTTCATAGAATCAGAGTTGGAAGGGATGTTGAATGTCTTCTAGTTCATCCCCCTGCCAAGTGCAGGGATCCTCAGAACATCCTCAATAAATAGCTATCCAACTTCATTTGAAAACTGCCAATGATGGAGCACCCACCACTCCAGGAGGCAGGCACTTTGACTGCTTTAATATTTCTCATGGTCAGGAAATTCCTCCTTATTATGAGTTTGGATCTCCCTCTGTAAAGCTTCCACCTGTTGGTTCTTGACCTGCCCTCAGGCACTATGGAGAATAAATCTACCCTGCGATGTGTTGGGAGTCTGCTGTCATGTCTTGCCTTAGCCTTCACTTCTTTGGGCTCAACATACCCAGTTCTTTTAACCGCTCTTCATAGGATTTAGCCTCCAAGCCTGTTACCATCTTTGTTGCTCTTCTCTGTATCCTTTCCAGTTCCTCGGCATTCTCCTTTTGTGGCAACCAAACTATTTCTGCCCATTTTCCAAAGCAATACTTGTATGTGAGAGAAACTGCTACATATGCCTCAGAATGCTATACAGTGCTTCAATTTACACAGACATGTCACGGCAAGAATCTCACAGTAGTTTTAAACAAGGTCCCATACTCCAACAATCTAGGATTTCTGTTGTGGAAAAAAAAACAACTCTCTGTAATTGAGGACATGAAAAATAGTTTTAGATTTTTTAAGTACTAAAAAGATACATAAAACTACAAATAAACAAATAGCTTGATTAGATTGTGACTACATTCAACCCAGAGTTCTCACTCGAGGCACAAATGACCAGGCTCAAATTATCTACTTTGGACACATTATGCGAAGACCTCAATCTCTGGAGAAGACTCTAATGCTGGGAAAGGTGGAAGGAAAGAGAAGAAGAGGATGACCAGCAGCAAGGTGGGTGGACTCAGTCACAGTGGTGATCAATGCACTATTGGAAGAGCTGAAGGACAAGGTTGGAGACAGTTCATCATGGAAAAAAAAATCTATGTGTTTGCTAGGAATCAGAAATGACTTGATGGCACATAATCAATCAACAATGTTGATTGCATGCTACAACTCTTTTCCTTAAGGTATTACATTTACCTGTTTTGCATGTACAGTACTTTAGAGTTTGTGACATTTGATATGTTTATGAAGACACTAGTCTTTGAAGTAGATAGGTAACATATCTTCAAGCTGCTAATGTGAATGTATCAGAAGTATTGTATTTTCTTTACAACTTTAAATGATATGTGAGGCTGAATCTCGGTAGGTGAAAATCTTTTTGATTTGTCAGCAGTATCTATTTTAGTAATAGGATTTAAGATTACTACAGGTAGTCCTCACTTAACGACCACAATAGAGACCAGAAAATTGATTAAGTGGTGGGGTCGTTAAGTGAGTCACCACGTGACTGGACCTGATTTTATGACCATTTTTACCATGGTCGTTAAGCAAATCCAGCTTCCTCAATGGACATGCAAAAAAGGTTGCGTGAACCGCAGGTTCCTGCTGTATTAATGAGAGATGGCAATCAGGACACAATTTTGATGAATTTCATAATCATAATGTTCACTAGCTAGAGGATTTGTTAGCCATAGAGCATAGAGAAAAATAATTCAAACATTGACACCAAAATTTTGTTGCCTGAAGCAAATGTGTTATGTGTGAGTGCATGGGTTGAACACAGCTACATGGAAGAGATATTAAGCACAAAAACCATTTTATTTCTAAACCATGGATGGGAGGATAATACACAATGCTACGGCCATTTTTTCATTCCACCCCCCCCCCTTTAAAATTGCATTTAGGTTTTGCTGTAGTTTGAAAGAGAAGTGGTAGAGGATCTAGCGCATGGCCAAAAAATTACATGTCCAAATAATAAGTATAATTTTTCAAGTACCTGTATATGTCCAATTAACAGACAGTTCCTTCCAATTTATCTTCATTTAGATTTTTTGGAGAACTGAAAGAGAGTAATTTTTTCCCTTTTGGCCTAAATATCCAGGCATTATTTTTGTTTGAGGTGGCAACAAACGCTTCTATAAGGCTGAGTAAAAAGAACTGAATCCTTTTAGTGTGGAATTGACTTCCTCAGAACTAGGGACAGACCATTAATTATCCATTCTACTTTCAGTGAAACCAAGATCTTATACTGTAATAGATTGTACAATGAAGATGCATGAAACTAGTAATTGAACTGAACAGTAATTCACAACAGGTTGAGCCACCAAAGCATTCCCAGCCATTACTGCCAGCACAATTTGCATTTAATACAGAAAAATGGCCATAGCATTGTGTAGTATCCTCCCATCTCCATGGTTAAGAAATAAAAGTGGGTTTTGTGCTTAATATCTTTTCCATGTAGCTGCACTCAACCCATGCACTCACACGTAACACATTTGCTTCAGGCAACAAAATGTTGGTGTCAAATGGTTTTGAAGTAAGAAGACTTTTATTTCATGAAATATTGGAAATCTGATCATATTGGCTATGTACAGTGGTGCTTAAAAGTTTGTGAACTGTTTAGAATTTTCAATATTTCTGCATACATTTGACTTAAAATGTGATTGGTTTTCCACACAAGTCCTAAAACTAGATAAAGAGAACCCAATTAAACAAACAAGTCAAAAATATTATACTTGTTCATTTATTTATTGAGGAAAATGATCCAAAACTACATGTCATTGGTCAGACTTGGTGATAAAAATTGTCCCATGTATTAAGGATTTAAACAGAAAAACATTAAGGCAAAAAGGAAGGAGGAAAAGCACAAATGAAAATTTAAAAAAAAAAAAAAAATTTGGTGCAAAGAGCCATCTCTTAAACCAGACATTTTTTCTTTGTTCGTTACACTGTTTTTTTTATTTTTTGAGAGGGAGGTAATCCCTTTTTTTAGAGAGTTCCCCCCCCCCCTGGATGTTTTGATTCTTAGCTGCTCAGAGCTTTGGGAATGGACTGCATACAGATAAGTAAGTTAGATGACTAAGTAAGTAAATAAATGATTTAAACCTTTAAAAATCCTTCAACATTTTATATACAGCATTCAGAACCTTGAATGTTGTTGAAAATATTGCTCTAAGATACTGATAAAACAAATTGCAAACCACCATATCTAAAGGATAAATAGCTTTCAAAAGTGTAATGAAAAAAAGGGAAAAGAATTGGCACAGCCACAACCTATTTAATTTGTTCAAGAAAACAAGTGAGTGTTGCGAGATATTAAAAGAAAGATATTGTTAATGTCCACAGGTATTTTGAAATGTGGTGCATAATTCAGTAGATTGCGAACATTTTCAGCTCTTTGTTTTCCTTTGAAAATAAACATAACCATTTTATTGCTTCTCTGTAATTTACTACTGAGCTTTATAAAAATTGGAAGTGTTGAACTGGATTGCTCTTTAAAACACAAGGTAACTAGTATTTTTTAAGCAACAGAAATAACAACATGCAGTAAGACTATTAAATAAATATGATAAATAAATATAATGAATGCCAATCAAAGTAGTGTCAAAAATTATATATATATTTTAAGGCAGTTAGACTTTATTATCTTCAGCAAAGGATCGTTACCTTGTCGTGGTGCTGGAGCTTGAGCACCTCAATGATGCCATGAACTAGACTGTGAAGGGCCACCCAAGACGGGAAGGTCATGACAGAGAGGTCAGACTAAATGTGATCCCTGGGGAAGGTAATGGCAACCCACCCCAGTATTCTTGCCGTGAAAACTAAATGGATCAGTACAACCAGAGATATACCATCGGAAGATGAGACTCCCAGGTCGGAGGACGGTCAAAATGCTATTGGGGAGGAACAGAGGATGAGTTCAACTAGCCCCAGACGTGATGATGCAGCTAGCTCAAAGCCGAAAGGACGGCTAGCAGCCGACGGTGCTGAATCCGATGTTCTAAGGATCAACACACCATTGGAACCTGGAATGTAAGATCTATGAGCCAGGACAAATTGGATGTGGTTATTGGTGAGATGTCAAGATTAAGGATAGACATTTTGGGCGTCAGTGAACTGAAACGGACTGGAATGGGCCACTTCACATCAGATGACCACCAGATCTACTACTGTGGACAAGAGGACCACAGAAGAAATGGAGTAGCCTTCATAATTAATAGTAAAGTGGCTAAAGCAGTGCTCGGATACAATCCAAAAAACGATAGAATGATCTCAATTCGAATTCAGGGCAAGCCATCTAACATCACAGTGATCCAAATATACGCCCCAACCACAGATGCTGAAGAAGCTGAAGTAGAGCAGTTCTATGAGGATCTGCAGCACCTACTGGACAACACGCCTAAAAGAGATGTTATTTTCATCACGGGAGACTGGAATGCTAAGGTGGGCAATCAAATGACACCTGGAATTACAGGTAAGCATGGCCTGGGAGAACAAAATGAAGCAGGACATAGGCTGATAGAATTTTGCGAAGACAACTCACTCTGCATAACAAACACTCTCTTCCAACAACCTAAGAGACGGCTTTATACATGGACTTCACCAGATGGACAACACCGAAATCAGATTGACTACATCCTTTGCAGCCAAAGGTGGTGGACATCTCTACAGTCGGTAAAAACAAGACCTGGAGCTGACTGTAGTTCCGATCACGAACTTCTTATTGCACAATTTAGGATCAGACTAAAGAGATTAGGGAAGACCCACAGATCAGCTAGATATGAGCTCACTAATATTCCTAAGGAACATGCAGTGGAGGTGAAGAATAGATTTAAGGGACTGGACTTAGTAGATAGGGTCCCGGAAGAACTCTGGACAGAAGTTCGCAACATTGTTCAGGAGGAGGCAACAAAATACATCCCAAAGAAAGAGAAAACCAAGAAGGCAAAGTGGCTGTCTGTTGAGACACTAGAAGTAGCCCAAGAAAGAAGGAAAGCAAAAGGCAACAGTGATAGGGGGAGATATGCCCAATTAAAGGCAAAATTCCCGAGGTTAGCCAGAAGAGCTAAGGAATTATTTTTAAACAAGCAATGTGTGGAAGTGGAAGAAGACAATAGAATAGGAAGGACAAGAGACCTCTTCCAGAAAATTAGAAACATTGGAGGTAAATTCCAGGCCAAAATGGGTATGATCAAAAACAAAGATGGCAAGGACCTAACAGAAGAAGAAGAGATCAAGAAAAGGTGGCAAGAATATACAGAAGACCTGTATAGGAAGGATAACAATATCGGGGATAGCTTTGACAGTGTGGTCAGTGAGCTAGAGCCAGACATCCTGAAGAGTGAGGTTGAATGTGCCTTAAGAAGCATTGCTAACAACAAGGCAGCAGGAGATGACGGCATCCCAGTTGAACTGTTCAAAATCTTGCAAGATGATGCTGTCAAGGTAATGCATGCTATATGCCAGCAAATTTGGAAAACACAAGAATGGCCATCAGATTGGAAAAAATCAACTTATATCCCCATACCAAAAGAGGGGAACACTAAAGAATGTTCAAACTATTGAACAGTGGCACTCATTTCACATGCCAGTAAGGTAATGCTCAAGATCCTGCAAGGTAGACTTCAGCAATTCATGGAGTGAGAATTGCCAGATGTACAAGCTGGGTTTAGACAAGGCAGAGGAACTAGGGACCAAATTGCCAATATGCGCTGGATAATGGAAAAAGCCAGGGAGTTTCAGAAAAACATCTATTTCTGTTTTATTGACTATTCTAAAGCCTTTGACTGTGTGGACCATAACAAATTGTGGCAAGTTCTTAGCGGTATGGGGATACCAAGTCATCTTGTCTGCCTCCTGAAGAATCTGTATAACGACCAAGTAGCAACAGTAAAAACAGACCACGGAACAATGGACTGGTTTAAGATTTGGAAAGGAGTATGGCAGGGCTGTATACTCTCACCCTACCTATTCAACTTGTACGCAGAACACATCATGCGACGTGCTGGGCTTGAGGAATCCAAGGTTGGGGTTAAAATTGCTGGAAGAAACATTCAGATATGCAGATGATACCACTCTGATGGCTGAAAGCAAAGAGGAACTGAGGAACCTTATGATGAAGTGAAAGAAGAAAGTGCTAAGGTGGCTTGCAGCTAAACCTGAAAAAAGCCAAGATTATGGCAACCAGCTTGATTGATAACTGGCAAATAGAGGGAGAAAATTTAGAAGCAGTGAAAGACTTTGTATTTCTAGGTGCACAGATTACTGCAGATGCTGACTGCAGTCAGGAAATCAGAAGACGCTTAATCCTTGGGAGAAGAGCAATGACAAATCTTGATAAAATAGTTAAGAGCAGAGACATCACACTGACAACAAAGGTCCACATAGTTAAAGCAATGGTATTCCCAGTAATAACATATGGCTGCGAGAGCTGGACCATAAGGAAGGCTGAGAGAAGGAAGATAGATGCTGTGGTGCTGGAGGAAAATTCTGAGAGTGCCTTGGACTGCAAGAAGATCAAACCAGTCCATCCTCCAGGAAATAAAGCCAGACTGCTCACTTGAGGGAATGATATTAAAGGCAAAACTGAAATACTTTGGCCACATAATGAGAAGACAGGACACCCTGGGGAAGATGCTGATGCTAGGGAGAGTGGAGGGCAAAAGGAAGAGGGGCCAACCAAGGGCAAGGTGGATGGATGATATTCTAGAGGTGACGGACCCGTCCCTGGGGGAGCTGGGGGTGTTGACGATGGACAGGAAGCTCTGGCGTGGGCTGGTCCATGAAGTCACGAAGAGTCGGAAGCGACTGAACAAATAAACAAGACTTTATTATACTACATAAAAGCTGAATGCATGAAGACACACAGGATATATAGATAAATTAAGACTTTGGAATGGGCAGTTATTAAAAACCTGCTTTTAAATGTAACAGGATTAAAGAAGCAGTGGGTTGCGATAAAAGAATTAGTTGACAGAATGGGAAGAGAGATTAATGGATATTGCCACCAAGTAAAAGACAGATGCATCCATGTAATCACAAGTGAATGTTGATTTGCATCCCCCCGTTAAAAAAAAAAAGAACTCAGAGTGGCTGTAAGGAAAACTAGAAGCATGTCACAAATCCTGTAGCTGGATTCTACACTGCAAATCCTGTATTGACACAGAGTTGGACTAGATGACTGCCAAGTTTCTTTGACTCTATGAGTTTATAGCACTCTGATGGGTATTTATAGAGAATAGCTTGTTCAAGAGTCACAAAATGTGTGATTGCTCATAATAACAGTGAGCATAACTTGGAGAAGTGAACAGAAGCTTTATATTAATAAGGCTATGTGATTTTCATCTTACTTTTAATTTACAAGATTTCTCTTTATTCTTACGTTACTAGGCTGCTCTTGACCTACAAAGGCCCTCAATGCAGCATGCAATAGGCACATTGAATTTTTTAAAGCAATTGTTAACAAGATAATGCTGATAAAATAACAGTTGATAATAAACATTCTCAGAAGTCCAGATTAATGGAAATCAACTAGATAATAAATGTTACCTTATCAGGAGTGAATTAGTTCATGCAAATGATCCATGCTAATAAAGGTAGATGGGAATCAAGCTAAATTGCTGCTAGGAAGAGTGATTGGATGGTGCTGTGCAGAAAGAGGTGGCTATTCCCCATCATGGCTTAGGGCTGGTGAAGAATGCTTCTGCTCATGTCAAAGAAGGCACATGAGGTTTGCCAAGCCACCTTAGCAACTATTGCCCCTCCTCCCTATACCATGCCATCTTTGCTACCCTTTGTTTGCTACCCTTTGAAAGAGATTTGCAGAGCACACAGGTCGCAAGCCACTGTGTGTGTGCACCTTTGAGTCAGTGTTGACTCCTGGCAACTGCCTGGACCAGTCCCTGCAGTTTTCTTGGCAAGATTTTGGAAGTGGCTTGCCATTGCCTGCTGCTGAGAGCTGGGAGAGAGAGACTGGCCCCCGGTCACCCAGCTGGCTTTGTGCGTAAGGTGGGACTAGAACTCATGGCCTCCTGGTTTCTAGCCTGGTGCCTTAACCACAACACTGAACTGGCTCTCTCCTGCAAGGCATTGGGGAACCAATAAAATGGAAGTGGAAGAAGTACTTCCTGCTATTTTTATGTCATCAGTAACAATATTAAACCAGAAACACTTAGTGCAGGATTTTCTCTAGTTATGAGAAATTTTTTCAGCCAGGGGGGATTTCTTTAAATGATCTCTTTGATTTTACAAAATTTGCATTAGCTTCATTCCCCCAATACTAGAGACCTGCCATGAAATAAAGATCAGCATGCTTGCTTGATGCAGAACAGTATTGGGGTAAGCAGGCCTGGTGAGCTCAAATAAACAGAACAGGGGTACCTGTGGGTCATGGTCAAAGATGTCACTATGGTGTGATGGATGCTGTGTGTGCAATGCACATGAAAAACAGGCAGAGTTTTGACTGCATTATTGTGGCTTGACTTTTTTTTTACTATACTTTGCTGACACCCCTGAAACAGAATCAAGCAGAACAGAAATAAGTGAAGCAATATAGGATGGCAGGTGTTGGAGAAATATCCTGAGGAAAAAACCCAGCGCCTTTCTCTCTTCTCTGCCATGGGGGTGGTGAGGTTTGCATACATTCCTCTACTTGGTCAGGACACCGATTACGAGTCTCCAAAACTTCATTAAGGGTCTGCAGTCCTGGTCAGACACACGTTAAATAACATTCCCAGGTGAAAGGCCTTGAATATTCATAGAAGCCAGCCTAAAAAATCAATTTCACCCAAGGCATTTCAAAGGTGCAGGTGCATTAGCTAATCTACATGTGGTCATTTACACCTTTTTTAAGCAAATGGAAAATCCCCCCAAAACCTGCCTTTGCACAAATAGACTTGTTTGTAGGTTCTAGCAGGGGAGCACAGCTATCATATACCCTTGATCAAAGATCAGTATGCTCCTATCTGGGATGGTGTGAGGTTTGAGTCTGACCCTGACTCTGAAAACGGAACTTATCTTGAGCCAGAAGGGGCAAATGAAACTTATTGGGAAAGAGAAACTAGTAGTGACTCAGCAGAGCAGGAGAATTTGGAAATGCTGATTGGGCAGAATCCGGAGGGAAGTTTGAATCCTCCAATTAGTGTGCGAGAAAGGAGAGTGGAGAAGAGCATGAAGCATAAGGCAGCCCGATTGGCTATGGAAGAGAAATGGTGCAAAAAGGCATAAAAAGGCACCAGTGACAAGAGCAAACTGCCAGGAGGTTTCAACAGGAGAATCCTTGCCAGGAAATGGAGCCTTGCCTGTAGCCGACATGGAGTCAGTGCCAACTCCTTCTGCTGATGCGGACCTACCTCCTTCACACCCTGATCTGGCTAAGTCCGGTCTTGCATTCAGTTCTGAGTCTCATCTTGATGCTCCAGCTGAGTACAGTCTTGTATCCAGTTCTTAGCCTTGTCTTTTTCCAGCCAAGTCCAGTCTTGCCTCCATTTCCAAGCCTTGTCTTGTCGCTCTAGCCAAGCCTAGCATTGCTTCGAGTTCCAAGCCTTGTCTTGCCGCTCCAGCCAAATCCAGCCTAGCCTCCAGTTCCAAGCCTTGTCTTGCTGCTCCAGCCAAGTCCAGCCTTGCTTCCAGTTCCAAGACTCGTCTTGTTGCTCTAGCCAAGCCCAGCTTTGCTTCCAGTTCCAAGCTTTGTCTTGCCGATCCAACCAAGTTCAGCCTTGTCTCCAGATCTGAGCCTGGTCTTGTCATTCCAGCTGAGTCTTGCCTAGCCTGTGTCGCCAAGCCTAGTCTTGCCTCCGTGCCACGTCCTGCAATCAAACCTCAAGCTATCTCCTTGCCATACACTCTAGCCATGCCTGGTCTTGTTGATTCATTGAGAGAGCTAGCCAAGTTCTGTCTTACTACTCTTGGCCTGGCAGCCTTGCCCTGTGCCTGGGTGGATTTGATTGAACTATATTGCCTATTAAAAAGGACTCTTTTCTGTTGTAAATAGTTGGTTGTTAATAAAGATCTTCCTTTTATAATTCTTCCTGGCTGTCTCATAGTCTGAACAGGACAGACAGTTGTCCTCTTCCACTGAGTGTGCAGCTTTGGGAGGGATGCAGATGGAGAGGTGAGGGAGGGACACCCACCTAGCCAGCCAGATCAGCTGAATAAACCCTGGCAATCAATGGGGTGACAGATGTTGCAGCCAGCTCACCATCACATGTTGGCCCCAGAGCAAGCTGGCTTCAGGTCAGAACATTCAGCCATGGATCAATGTACCATCCTACATCATTTAGCTGAGAAATATTACAATCAACTCAAAGGTGCCCTCTATGTAGCCTTCATAGACTTGAGGGCAGCCTTTGATTCTATTCCGCAAGAATGACTCTGGAGGAAATTAGCCACTATAATGATAGACTGCCGTCTTCATGGGCTAATAATGGGTTAGTCTAATAAAAAGGTTAGGGAGGCACAACCACTAACGTAAAGGGTAATATCCTTGGTGATGGACTCTTTTTGGTTAGTCTAATAAAAAGGTTAGGGAGGCACAACCACTCAAGTAAAGGGTAATATCCTTGGTAACTGAACTCTTTTTCACTAGCAAAGGTGTAAAGCAAGGCTTTACCCAACAAGACTTGCCCGACTATTATTCAACTTTTACATTAACAGCATTGTTGAGATGTTTGCTAAGCCAGAATTCCATCCTCACTCCTTTGCCACCCCACCTCTATTCTCTTTTGTGCTGATGATGCAGCCATACTGTATGTAACCCAAGTAGGCCTCTGAAGATGCCTTAAAGCTCTATCCCTTTACTGCTCTAGAGAACATCTTGAAATAAATTACTCCAAAACAAAACTGGTATTCTCTAGGAAACACTTTAGATGGACTATTAATGGCAAACCCATTGAGCAAGTAAAATCTTTTAAACAGCTAGGTCTCTATTTTCACGGGTCAATTTGGTAACAATTATGTCCCAGCAACTTTTAAATAATTTAAAGCTAGAGTTCTTGGTTTGATGCCATATGGTGCTCAGTTGTGTATTAAGGAGTCTCCTAGATTAGAAGCAATCCAATCAACATTCTTCAAAATCTTACTACAAATTCCTTGTTCAACTTCCAATGCCCTAACATGACAAGAATTAGGCTGCATTTCTCTTGGGGCCCAATTAAGACCTTGTTGTCTTAGATTCTGGCTGAAACAAGTCTGCTGGGGAACTTCCTTATTTCATCTCACTTTGCTGGATAGGTTCTCTTCCAACCTGTGAAAGGTGAAAGGTCCCCTGTGCAAGCACTGAGTCATGTCCGACCCTTTGGGGGGGATGCCGCTTTTGCAGCGTTTTCTTGGCAGACTATAGAGTGGGGTGGTTTGCCATTGCCTTGCCCAGTTGTTACCTTCCCCAGCAAGCTGGGTACTTACTTTACCAATCTTGGAAAGATGGAAGGCTGAGTCGATCTGAGCTGGCTACACAAGAATCCAGCTTCTGCTGGGATCAAACTCGGGTCGTGGGGAGAGTTTTGGTTGCAATACTGCTGCCTACCACTCTGAGCCACACGAGGCTTCCTTCCAACCTAAGAAGGCTAGTTAATGACAATGGCATATTGCAATCTTACCTTGTCAGCATTACTTGCTTTGGTAGTTGAAACTTTGGCTGAACTAAAGCAGAGGATTTGGGATCTAGATATCCAAAATGAGAGAGCCAAAGTCTTCCTCATTTATAGCACAATCGCTCCTCCTCCTTGGTCTGCCCCTACGTATTTCTATAACATCTTATTTGTTCCACATAGGAGGCTATTTACTTTGGTGCAAATTGGGGTGCTACCTATTTGGGCAACAACTGGTAAATATATAAGCCTCCCATATGATAACTGAATTGTTCAGACTTGGAGGTAGACTCTGTCTCATGTGTGCTATTAAAATGTCCATTGTACACCCAATGGCAATCAAGTTTAATACTCCCAATTGTTAATAACTTATTGCCATTGTGACCAGAAGGCTGTTATCCTTCTCCTGGGTGATCACTCTTCAGAAACGTCTAAGAAGGTAGCAAAATTTAGCCATAGCTGGTTGTACCTGGTTCCTCCCTCATACCATTAACTGTTAGCTGCTAATCGCTTTAGGATTTTCTCGCAATTTTTAAAATATCTTTTTATAGATTTTGTACTGTATGCTGGTTATTTATTGTATTTGGTCTTGGAATGTAAATACATCTTGGTTGATTGATTACCTATGCATATAAAACTGCCATTTTCATAACGACCTACTATAGGGTTTGTTCTGTTATCTATCGCAGCTGTTTTGCACACCATGTGCAGTTCTACTGCACCCAAATGGTGTCCTTGCACCTGCATAGTGACCCTCTACTAATCTGTTTTGTGTGGTTTCAGCTAATTTTGCATCCTAATAATGAAATCTGTTTGGCTAAGGCTAAACCTCTTAATTATGACTGAATTCCTCACGAATCCCCCAATTCCTCAGGGTTCCTCCATCTCTCCCACAGGTATAAATGAAAGGCGTTGCCTAGAAGCCAGCTAACTACATCTTTATTACACAGAAGGCAATTCATGTTTTGTTTGATGTTCTATTGGGAGAATAGACGTTGGCAGCTTCTGGAATGCTAATCAATATGTTTTGTTATCAAGGCATTGACAAAGACAGGAATTCAGCACAGCTAGTATTGAATGAGAAGCAGGACTTTGAAGAAGGTGGGAGTGGGCGTAAGAGAAAAGCAAACAAGAAAACTTATTTCACACTGGAAATTACTGTGGATAATTTCCAGTCTAGTTTGCATGCAGCACACTCCCAGTCTACCCTTATATCCAAATCAGAGCACGCATGCAGGACACTCAGTGCATCTAATGAACAAAGACAGCTTGATGTTTATTTATTAACCAGCAGCAAAACATCAAAATGGTTAACTGGCAAAATGGGATACAGTAAAAGGCAGGCAGGCAGGCAGGGAGAGAGAGACATGAACCACAGCCAAAAATTTACCTGTCTGTCTGTCTGTCCGTCCATCTGTCTATCTCTATCTCTATCTATCTCATCATCTATCTATCCAGAGAACTTTCCAGAGCAGGACAGTCCCAAAAGGAGGGGCCTTTGGTTATTCCAGCCTTAACCTTTTTTGTTCATAATGGCAGGAGAATCCAAATGGAAGACACTGCAGCAGGTGACCTTGCCTCTATTCTACACCATGAAGGAAACAGTTTGGTGGACGGGGATGATGTATCCAACATTTCAGTCACTTTCCAATTGAGCTAGACTCTTAAGGACAATACTGAACGGGGTTGCCGCACTTTCTTTGGGGACGTTGTTCTGATTTCCCAGTCTAGCCTACTGCCCTGGTGATCTTGCATTCAACCAGGTCCAACTTCATCTAGCTTTTCAGAATCAAGTTAAAGGATGTTAAGGGATGCTACTTAGCCAGGCATTTTATATTAAAACCCACTTAACTAATTGTACTTCATGGGCAGAGGTGAGATTTTGAATATAGTAATATGTGGACTCTTCAAGAGCAAATGCTAGTACATTATCTAGCAGCTGATACACTGTACTGTTGGAAAATTATGAATTACGGTCAGTGAGACTCTCAGCATATATATTTTGGCTTGGAATAGAAACCGATCCTGCAGCACAGAAACTCTGAGCTAAGGCAGGAATCATCCTGAGATGAAGGATGTTTCTCTCTGGAGATGTCACGCATGGCTGAATTGGCTGCTTATTGGGAATTGTACACCGCTCACATTTACTTATAGGGTACTGCATATTTCAGCTTTAAAATACTATGAAGAAGGTTATGTCTCCAGTCTGTGTTGTTTTCTTGACAACAATATAGAAATGGCTTGCCATGGCCTTCTTGTGGATTTTTTTTTAAAAAACTTCCTAATTCAGTCTATTGCCCAGGATTTTGTTTGGGTTTCCCATCTAAGCTCTACACTCTGAGCATTGTTGAGATCAGCCGAAGTCAGCCAGGGGCTGACGACTGCTATGATTCAAAGTACTGTTCGTGTTGTATAATTGCTCCTGGCTGCTGGAAAGATAGGGAGGGTGTGCTCATTTACAGTTGGTTGCATTGACTGTATATTTTTGTCTGGAGTCTTTCAAATTATCCAAGTGCCCAGCTGGATTACTTGCTACCAGTGCATGTCTAATATTGGCAGTAATACTCATGAGGGAACCTTGAAGCACCATTAGTGCTGCAGCTATTATCACCAATAGTTACATTAGTGAACTGCCTTGAGCATTGCTTTGGTGGTATACAGATAGACTTCACTTACCGACTGCCTCATGCAGTGACTGTTTGAAGTTACGATTGCGCTGAAAAAATAACTTTGTGACCAAGGCCCACATTTATGACCTTTGCAAGGTCTCTCTCTCAGTCATATGTTCACCATTATAGTCAATTAGTATGCATTGTTCTGTGCCTGACCTATTTTTTTAGTTTTATTCCCCCCCTCACAGAGTGGAGAGATTGCCTAAACAAGCCATCTTTAGGCAATCTCTCTTGTGCCAGATCTGTTTTTTTCTACACCCCCCCTCCTGCAGAGCTGAGAGATCGGAGAGGAAGGGATTACAAGAGAGCAAGCAGGCACACAATGGGGAATACACATTGAAAGGAATGTGTTTAGTGTTGGCTGTTTGCCTGGTGTATTCCCCATTGTGTGCCTGCTTGCTCTCTTGTAATCCTTTCCTTTCCAATGAATGTAAATATAAACATCAATTCTCTTCTTGCTAATTATCCCAGTGCTGGGGTGAGCATTCCAAAGGGTGGGGAAGAGGGGGAAAAGGGTATAAAATTTTCCCTTTTAGCCAGCTTCCTCGTAAGTTGAGTTCTGGAAACCTTCTGTCATGTTCATCATTTCAATGTGCATTGTACATCATAACGTTTCACATGCCAAGGCGCTGATGCGTGTGTCTGGTTGGGAGGGAGCTGCTGAGGGACCTTGTACCAAGCTCTCTATCTGTGCTCGTTAAGATGGAATGTGTTTGGGTTATCTTCTCTGTTCAAGGTCTTTTTCCCGTTGATCAGCAGAACTCGTTAGGAGCACCTGAGATTGTGAATTTGAGACGATTGTAGGGGTGGGTGGGACTTCATTTGTATCGGGGGTTATTTAGTTTGATTTTAGGCGCGCTTTTTTCATTCTCAGCTTTCTTTGTATTTGCATTCTATTCTACAATAAACCAGATTTTATTAAGCTTTGGCTTGTGAGTCTGAGAATATTTTTGGAATAGGCATTCATTACATAAAGCTGAGAATGCATCAATATACCTCACTAGTTCCTACCAAGAAAATTCTTGTGAGGGAAGAAGTTAGCGATGGCAGAATTGAAACCAGCGTCTGCGGGGCTTGAGGAGACAACTAACCTGTTACCCGAATCGGCAATCCAGAGCAGAGAGCCAAGCCCCCTCCCCCCCGAACTTTCCTATTACCCGAGGAATTCGAGTTCCAGCCCTGAGCTGGGGGGATCTAACGAGGGGGGAGAGCCGGAACAACCAGCACCGACTGGCTCCCCCCCAGAGATGACCACCTGGGATACGATGGGGGAGCCCCAGCCGGGGATGTCCCAGGCATCCTGGAAGCTCCGTTTCCTACTGACCCCCGAGGTGGAATCTACAACAGTAGCAACAGGGAGACAGCCCGGCGTACGGTGACAGGAGGAATCTCTCACCCCTGAGAGGGTGAGAGTATTGGAGGCAAAGCTGGAATCAGTGGAGTATATGTTGAAAAACCTGTCTTTGGCAGTGAGTGGCCAGGTGAGATACGATGGGAGCCCTGGCTTCAATCAACCATCCCCCATCCTTCCCCCTGAACTACCACCGACGTGGGGCCACGGACAGCTACGGGATGCATCTCCGCCCCAAACAGGGACCACTACTGTAACCTGGGGTCCCCCCGTCCCACCCGCCGCCGGCTCCGTACCAGCAGGAGGGGCGGCGAAGGACTTTCCTGTTAAATTTGATGGAGATCCCGCCAAGCTGTCATTTTTCCTCACAAATGCAAAGAGCTACATGGAGCAATTCGAACCCTGCTTCCCTTCCAAGAAGGCTAAGATAACGGCAGTAGCCACCAAGCTAAAAGGCAGAGCGGCAGATTGGTATGTCCAACTGACAGAAGCTAATGCCCCTGAGCTCGAGTCTTTTGAGGAGTTTTTGCTAGGCTTAAAGCTGTATTTTGAAGATCCTCTGGCCAAGGCAAGGGCTAAGGAGGCGCTGAAGGATCTCATCCAGGGTCCCAGGTCAGTGGCTGACTATGCCCTGGAATTTAAAGCCTTAGCGGGCAAAGTCCCCGATTGGTCTCAATCAACCTTGGTAGATAAGATTAAGGATGGGCTCAATCGGGACGTCCTAAAATGGGCGCTGGGCAGAGACGACCCAGAGTCACTGCACAATTGGATCTGTCTGGCCGGGAAGGCAGAACATGCCCAGCGCGCCTACATGCAAGCCAGGAGGCACGAAAGACCACTGACTGCGATGTGAGGACCCTGACCAGGGGCAACTGCTGCCCCATCGGGCTACCAAATGTGGGACAAAGAGAGATAGCGCCGTTACATGCGTGGCCAGTGTATCCGGTGTGGGGAGGGCGGACATCAAGCCGCAGACTGCCTGAAGACCAAAGCTGGGGATCGAGCGCCAAAAGTACCGACCAAGTCACCACTCCCCTCGCGACGGATGACAGTGGCCAAGGGGGCTGCAGTCATGGAAGAGGAGATCTACTTCTCCGGAGAGGCTCAAGTCGCCTCTGAGCAACCGGCGGGAAATGCCAGCCACCTGCCTTGAACAGCGCCTGCAGGCAGGTGGAAGAGGATGGGTGCGAGGATGAGATGGTGAGTGCTGACTGCCCCATTTTAGCAGTGAAAGTGAAGTTGGGCTCCCGCACTAAAACTACGGAGGTATGGGCTCTCATTGACTTGAGAAAAGGTGGCAAGAATATACAGAAGACCTGTATAGGAAGGATAACAATATCGGGGATAGCTTTGACGGTGTGGTCAGTGAGCTAGAGCCAGACATCCTGAAGAGTGAGGTTGAAGGGGCCTTAAGAAGCATTGCTAATAACAAGGCAGCAGGAGACGACGGCATCCCAGCTGAACTGTCCAAAATCTTGCAAGATGATGCTGTCAAGGTAATGCATGCTATATGCCAGCAAATTTGGAAAACACAGGAATGGCCATCAGATTGGAAAAAATCAACTTATATCCCCATACCAAAAAAGGGAAACACTAAAGAATGTTCAAACTATCGAACAGTGGCACTCATTTCACATGCCAGTAAGGTAATGCTCAAGATCCTGCAAGGTAGACTTCAGCAATTCATGGAGTGAGAATTGCCAGATGTACAAGCTGGGTTTAGAAAAGGCAGAGGAACTAGGGACCAAATTGCCAATATCCGCTGGATAATGGAAAAAGCCAGGGAGTTTCAGAAAAACATCTATTTCTGTTTTATTGACTATTCTAAAGCCTTTGACTGTGTGGACCATAACAAATTGTGGCAAGTTCTTAGCGGTATGGGGATACCAAGTCATCTTGTGTGCCTCCTGAAGAATCTGTATAACGACCAAGTAGCAACAGTAAGAACAGACCACGGAACAACGGGCTGGTTTAAGATTGGGAAAGGAGTACGGCAGGGCTGTATCCTCTCACCCTACCTATTCAACTTGTATGCAGAACACATCATGCGACATGCTGAGGAATCCAAGGCTGGGCTTAAAATCGCTGGAAGAAACATTAACAATCTCAGATATGCAGATGATACCACTTTGATGGCTGAAAGCAAAGAGGAACTGAGGAGCCTTATGATGAAGGTGAAAAAAGAAACTGCAAAAGCTGGCTTGCAGCTAAACCTCAAAAAAAAAAACCAAGATTATGGCAACCAGCTTGATTGATAACTGGCAAATAGAGGGAGAAAATGTAGAGGCAGTGAAAGACTTTGTATTTTTAGGTGCGAAGATTACTGCGGATGCTGACTGCAGTCAGGAAATCAGAAGATGCTTAATCCTTGGGAGAAGAGCAATGACAAATCTTGATAAAATAGTTAAGAGCAGAGACATCACACTGACAACAAAGGCCCGCATAGTTAAAGCAATGGTGTTCCCTGTAGTAACATATGGCTGCGAGAGCTGGACCATAAGGAAGGCTGAGAGAAGGAAGATGGATGCTTTGGAACTGTGGTGTTGGAGGAAAATTCTGAGAGTGCCTTGGACTGCAAGAAGATCCAACCAGTCCATCCTCCAGGAAATAAAGCCAGACTGCTCACTTGAGGGAATGATATTAAAGGCAAAACTGAAATACTTTGGCCACATAATGAGAAGACAGGACACCCTGGAGAAGAAGATGATGCTAGGGAGAGTGGAGGGCAAAAGGAAGAGGGGCCAACCAAGGGCAAGGTGGATGGATGATATTCTAGAGGTGACAGACTCAAACCTGGGGGAGCTGGGGGTGTCGACGACCGACAGGAAGCTCTGGCGTGGGCTGGTCCATGAAGTCACGAAGAGTCGGAAGCGACTAAACAAATAAACAACAAAAAAATGACTGTCTGAAGGATGCTGGGGAGAAAAATTAGCTACAAACTAGAATCAAAGTGAATTGGGAGATTCTGGAGGTTTTCTTAAACAATTCCATGGCTCATTGAATCGTAAGCCTCTTTATTTACAACAGAACATCCCTCATCATTTTAAGCAAAGAATGGACAATAAATCGAAAGTCAAGATAAAATGACTAAGTTTGTGCTTGTTCATAATAAGTGCAGGGAACTAGGACTGGCCTTGCTGCAGGCTAGAAGAAAGGAAACCGGGTTTTTAAAATTTCCACTGCCACTAATATTTGCCAATGGAAGTTTCTCTAATTCTTTTTAGAAATCACAGTCTTGTTTTTATTTTGCCAGAGAACTGCTACCTACAAATAGAACACTTACCTGTAATATAATCTCAGATCATACCCTTGGGTTAAGCCCTTTGGAATTTCAAGAATTGGCTGCTTTGACAAATGAAAAATGGAGCAGGCAGTCACAATAAATGGATATTTCTGAGAGCTTGGCCCAAGTCATTTTGCTACCTAAAATGAATCAACTGAATTTTCCTTCAAAGCTGTGGCCCAGAGCAGCAAGCAAGGCCATGTGGCTAATGTAGTTACTCTTCCTACAGCAGAGGCATAAAGAAAAAAATGGTTTATCAGCAAAGCTTTGCTTGCTCTGTTGCAGTTGCCATCTTGACTTTTTTGACCATACCTGCAGAGAACCATGACTCTGAGCAACCTCCCTACCCTATCAGATGGCAAATTTGTTTGGTGTGGCAGTAAACTTTTGTCCAGTGGGCCTTGTACAGAGGAGGAAGCTGCTTCTTACGCTGGTGGTGCGATGCTGGTGCTTGAGGACAGATGTTGCGATGATGTACAATCTCCCCAATTTGTAATCAAAATATTGGGGCAGTGGTGCTGGAATCCTTTGAAGGCTACGTTTTCTGAAGTCCTGAGCAAAGAGGTAGTAGAGGGAAAGCACAAAGTTTGAGACTCTAAAGCACGATATCTTTCCAGCCAGCCTTATTCTCAGCTACATTATTATTTAGGAGAGATATAAAGCTTTTCACTAGAAAATTCCCAGTTGTTACTTTATCAGCATTTAAGCTTTCAGGCTAAAATGCGGAGTGTGCATGAAGTCCCATGAAGAGCAGGGACTGAGACCTCACTCTCTCTGTTCTAGTATGCTGTTGTTCCTGTGATTGATTTTTACCAGATTTATTTATACATAAATAAAAGTCTCCCTCCCCTCCCTTAGCTTTTCTGCTAAGACACTGTTGCCATTTCGGTAGCCTACTGAACATATTTCCTTTCTTCTAAGATGAAAGTGTTGACTCTGCTTGCCTTAACTGCTTAAGAATAAATAAAAAACCCCAGTGATTACACCCAAGTTATTGAGCAGAACAACAGCAATCCATACCTTTCAGACCAATTTCTGATATTCTTTCCTCCTTGGTGGGGTGAGGCATTGTGAAAACCAAGAATCATTTTCAAATTCCAAAGCTAAAAGTAATAAATGGGCCTTCCCATAAGTTGGTTTTCTCAAAGCCTTTAAAAACCATTTTCAAAAGCAAGATTTAAATAGACAATATTCAGTGTAGCTGTCTAAAAACTAAGGAAGTGAAATCTCTCTCTCCTCTCTCTCTCTCAATTCCCCCCCCCCCTGGTTTTGTGTGTGTGTGTGTGTGTGTGTGTATGTATACAAGTATATACATTTTTAAATATTTTATATATATTTTAGTTCCCTGACCAGCTAAGGTGGGATAAACATTTCTGTTGGTCTGATGGCCACAACAGGCCACAGTATTTCCTTGAAGCCAGTATTTAACTTCTACATGTAGCTATTGGGGGAAGTCATCAAGTGGTTTGCGATCTGGAATCATCAGTATGCTGATGATACCCATTTATATCTTCTGGGCCATCCAGCAGTTGTGGTGGAAGTCTTGTCTTGATGTCTGGAGGCTGCAAGAGTCCAGCTAGGGAGAAACAAGTTGAGACCCCACCCTAGCAAAACAGAGTGGTTGTGGATTCAGAAACCAACTGATTCTGGGCCAATACCACCTTTAGACAAGGATGGCATTGTGGTGCCTCAGAAAGAGCTGGTACTGTGAAGGAATGGAGACCTGGTGTTGGGAATGGGGAAGAAACAAGCAAACTGTTAAGGGAGACTTTCAGAAAAGATTGTTCAGTCCTGAGAAACAAGGAAGTATGAACATGAAACTCAAAATAAGCCCACATTTTGTTCAGCTTAAAATGGGGCAGAGAGAAACCATGATAGGCTTTCAAGAGACTGTTATTCTACATAAAGAGCATTTCTGGAATTCCTGCCGTGCTTGTTTCTTTACCCAGGCTACCTTGAAGGACTGACATGTACACAATGTGGGGATGCTTGTTGGTCCTGCCTGAACAGCGGGCGAAAGCTCTGACCAGGAGAGCTTTACCCAATTTTGGTTGACATGCTAGTTGCAAAATTCCAACTCCAACCACCCAGTGTTACTGGGAGTCAGGCAGATACAAATTTAATAAATTAAATATTCCTGAGCAGAAGGTACTAGCCAGGGTCATGATCACTGCCACCACACAAATGGACTATTGCATGCACCCTACATTGGACTGCCCTTGAACACCACCCAGAAACTGCAATAAATGCAAAATGCAGTATCCTGCATGTTTGTTTGTTTGTTTATTTAATTATTACCCTGCCTCTATGATGATGATGATGATGATGATGATGTTAACCAAGAGAACCCAGTATTGCCCTATAACACAAATCTGTGAGATATGCATTGATTGCCAATTTGTTTTTGGGTGCAGTTCAAGGTGCTGGTAGTCACCTTTAAAGACCTACATGGCCTGGGCCCTGGATATCTCTAAGACTGCTTGCTTCAGAGAGAATCTGCCTTCCAAGGTGTGCCTGTAGGGACTACTTGCTGAGGGCCCCTACAGCTTCTGATGGGGGGCTTGGAGATGAACATTCTCTGTAAGAGCTCCCTTCCTATGGTTTCCACCAGACAGAATGACTGAATCTTCACTTTTTATATTCAGGAAACTTTTAAAAACATGGGCTGGTTGAAAGGCTGCATCAGTAAGAAGCTAAATGAACAAAGCTCAGCGTGCTAAATATTGGACATCTCACTGATCTTTGAAAGTGGTGTTTTTAATCTGAAGATAAGAGTTGCCTGAAAATACTGACATACTGTATGTAATTATGAGAATTATGTAATTGTGTTCATTATTCATGGCAGCCTTTAGAATAATTTTAATCTTGAAAATAATAAAGGATTATAGATTAATGGTTGTAGCTAGATGGGATTTGACACTAAATCATTGGACCACAGTCTACACACAGCTGACATGACCAGCTTTGATATCAAATGGCACCGTAAAGGTATTAGGTGGGTAAAAATGAGTTGTAACAGGTTTATATGCTGCCATATGTTAGTCTGATCGTGATTTTTGATACATGTTTGTTGTTTTTACTCCACCTCTGCAAGTTATCTGCAATGAAGGAGAACTTACCAGCTCATACAAAAGACTGTTCATTGTGAGACGATGGCATTTGTTCTTTGGACATTCCTTCTAATGCTTAAAATGAAATCTCCTTTCCAAAATTTCCAGCCATTAATTCTTGCCCTGCTTTCTAGAGGAAAAAGAATTGTCTTGTCAATGTCAAATTATAGAGTTCATAATTGGACATATTACTCCAGATGTGCCCTGACCAGTTTAGTAGAACAGTTTCCACCAGTGATTTGGATCCTATTCCAGTGGTGTCCTACTTTCTAAAATAGCTGCATCACGTTGCTGGTTCACATTCAGCCTGAGCTTCATAAAACACTGAGATCCTTTTTCATATATTTTGCTGCCAAACTTTTCAAAACATTGATCAATAGAACATTTAATTTTTGATCAAGTAAATATAGTAAATATAGTAAATATAGTAAATTAGTATATTTGTAGGTTTCACAGATCTCTGAAAAAGGTACTGTGGCTGGACCTCACTGAGTTAATTTTCTGCCTGATTGTCCATGGATTGCCAGCAACATGATGATGGAGGAAAAACAGCACAGATAACAAGTGGAAGCCTGAAAAGTAGTCACTTCTACTATTGTAGAATTTATCAATTTGTTTTTTTTCTTCTAAGTGAAAACACTTTGTTGCTGCCAGCTAGGTGGACACAGTGCTGTAACTATATTCTCACTTGGCCTTGTTTGGGAAGGATTCAGGGTTGTAAAGACTATGATGGTGGGAGGGGGAAATCATAGTTTGCAATGTTTTTCCTGCAAACAAAAATAAAACCAATCACTCTGCAGGTAATAACAGAAAGCTAGGGCTTGAAGACTTCTGCTTTTCTTTTAATATATAGAGGCAACATTCACCTTTATGATGACCCAGTCTACTGTGGTACAATCCAGAATGGCTAGTGCAATTTTATATCATAGACTTGGAAGGGGCCATAGAGGCCATTTAGTACAGTCCCCTTCTCAGTGTAGGACCCTCTAGAGCAGTGTTTCTGAACCTGGCCCATTTGAAAATGGGTCAACTTCAACTCCCAGAATTCCCCAGCCATCTTCAGATGGACCGGTTCAGAAACACTGCTCTACAACATTTCTGACAGATGGCTATCCAGCTGCTGTTTGAAAATAACTAGCGAGGTAGAATTCACCACCTGTTCTTATTACGGAGTATAGGCTTGCTGTGAATATTGGCTGTTTCTACCACTTGCCTTGTCCAACCCCTGGCCATTCTCCAGGAGCTGATATTAGAAGAAACCATGAAGTGATAAGAGACTGCAGATGCCATCATGGCAGGTGAAACACATGTGTATTGCTCCTTGCAACTCTAAGAGCTCCTACTGGAAGGAAGTATTACTGGGTTTCTCAGTCTACTTATAACAATTTATGGGAAGTATTAAAGGTATCAACTTGGGACTTCTTTGGGGGAATGAAGATTGCCTGTGCTGTCTTTAATAGTCTGCCATTTAATAAAGGCTTCTGCCTGGAAGAGGCTTAATCTGCTAATATGAGTAGATGTATCACCTAATGTGGGTGTTGTATTTTTAATGCTTAATTAATCATCTGATGCCTCAGTGGATGGCAGCACCTGGCTAACTTTATTTGGGCTTGGAAGTTAAATAAGGCTGGGGCTGGTTACCATTAGGATGGAAGACCACTGAGGAACATGGTGGCTGTAGGAAGTTCAAAAAACATCCTGGGAAAAACTCCAGAGCAAACCACTTCTGTATGGTTGCTAACTAAATTACATGGGTGTTCCTAGAGTCACCAGGGGTTGAACTTGACTCAAAGGAGACTTTTAAAATGAACTATGATTGTTGAATTGTTATGTTATATTGTCACATATTATAATTAGGATTATTATATTTAAAATGTCTAGTCTGTGAGCACAAGCATGTCTGAAAAATGTGGGATATAAATGAATGGGTAACAATTTGTTTTGTAGATCTGGGAAAAACTAAACATAAATGCTCTGTGCTATGTTCTACAGCACATTAAAGCATGGCTACTGAAGTGTAATTTTTTTGCCTTTTTCAGTTATGGGTCTGGATTGGTGGGCCTTGAGTAATCGCCTACTTCCATACCCACTTCTTGATTTATATGCTTATTTTGCTCTCTTTATTTCATTTCTCAAGACTGTTTCCACCTTTGGCGCCTGTAAATAAATCTGTAAGTAAAGGTGTGCTTTTGTATCAAAGTTTATGATGCCTGCAGTTAATCTTGTCTTAGCCAGCAGCTATGTACAGAATTGAATTAGGCAGATGAAAAATGCTATTGATTAAAGGTCAATAATTATCTGAGCAGGAAGGAAAGAAATACTCCACGTATCAGACCTATTTCAGACACATCCTGAAGTATAAATCTACTTAAACAGAAGGAAAAGATACAACAATTCTTTTCTAAAACGGATTGTGAAAAAGGCTCTGGCAGTGGCGAAGCATGAAAAATAACTCTGATAAAATGTCAGTAATGCTCTCCCCATACATTTTGTATATCTCGTTTCCTGCAAAGTATGTCATAAACAGAATCTGGGCCATTGCACAGAATGGGGCCTATAATTAACTCCTTGCTCTTCATTTGTGATTAATGATTATGCCATTTGGTAGCTCTACTTTACATTCCATAACTTCCCCTCTTGTTTTGCAGCAGAACAGGTGGCAGCACATAGCTAACCCTGCTTGCTTTGAGAAAGCTAAGCAGGCTGGACCTAGTTTAGTTCTTGGTCCAAGACTATCAGGAAATCAGGGCTGTAGACTAACCTGGGTTCAAGTAAAAAAAAAGTTCCAGAAAAAGTCAGTGGAAAACCATTTCCACATTGTTGCCAAGAAAAAGTCTGGACATACCCGTAGTCAACAGGAGATGACTACAGGTATTTTAAATCTTTCCCCCACCTTTTGACTCTAGAGCTAAGGTATATACTTACTCTAGCAGCCTGAAATTGTTGACCATTAGCATCCTGAATATCCATTTAGAGCTGTTTTCGGAATACTAGTTAGTAGGTAAAATGTCTTCAGCAAAGGATCGTTACCTTGTTGTGCTGGAGCTTGAGCACCTCAATGATGCCATGAGCTAAACCATGAAGGGCCACCCAAGACGGGAAGGTCATGACAGAGAAGTCAGACTAAATGCGATCCCTGGGGAAGGTAATGGCAACCCACCTCAGTATTCTTGCCGTGAAAACTAAATGGATCAGTACAACCAGAGATATGTCAGTATAGCATTGGAAGATGAGACCCCCAGGTCGGAAGATGGTCAAAATGCTTCAGTTTGTTAGGATTGATGTCCTAACAGGCAGGAACCACACTGAGACGAGGAATAAGTCTCTAGTGTTTTATTACTGCTACATTAGATAGAAAATCCTAACAAACTGAAGAAGCGTGAGAAAACCCATACAGATAAACCCCAAAGTCAAGGCGGGTCTGTTCTGTGTCTCTTTGAATGACTGCTCAACTCCTCGCTACTACGCATGCGTTTCCCCCCCTGGATAGAGGCCCCCTCCTGCTCACCATCAGTGCTCATGACAAAAGCCCTGGGCTTATTGCTATAATAAGGTCTTGAAAATGACATCTAAAAATGTATAGCAAATTCTACAAAGCACAGTAGTATGGACAATTGAAACAAATAATGGGTATAGAAGAATATATTTTGGACTGACGTCTAATTCAGCAATTACACAGCCAGATCTGAGGGGCAAGCGGCTAAGGCCTCTAGGGATTATCTAGTTTGGAGACAAATAAGAGGAAACAGGTGCCCTGGTAACCAAGAGTTTAACAAATCAATACACAAATAAATAGCAAAATAAATACAACAACAGCAGGACAGAAGCATGCAAAAAATATAATGGAGCTGGTTCATTCTCACAATATAATTTTGTATTCTGGGTCACCTCTTCAACTACCCTATTGAGGTGGGATGGTCCCATGCAGGAGAACCATGATCTTCTGGGAAAGGCATTCCATGAGGTGGCTCAGATTCACCTGCCCCAAAGGCATCTCCCTTGACTTCACCGTTCCAAGGGCCATAGAACCCTAAAGTGAAGACGGGGTGGCCGCACTGGTACAATCAAAGATCCTCTTGTTTTTTATGAGCACGGCACACCTGGCAAACAACAATCAGGCAGAGCTTCATTCTTGACGTTTTTGACCACACTCTGCAGACACCCCTGGCCGGTAGGTACTTTCCTTTTATATGAAGAACCAGAGCTGGAAAAAAGTGTACTAAGAGAATTCACAGACAAAGGAAGTCATATTAAAGACAGATAATGGGAGAGGGGATATTTTTAGACCAGAAAAATATTGGTTTTAGCAGATTCCACTTAGGATTGCTGCCTTTACACTTGCAAAGGAAGTCAGTGGTGGATTTCTTTGAAATCTCTATCAATGTACACTTTTATATTCAATTTTAATAAGCCAACATAAATTGCTACTGAGTGTATATATGTATACATATAGGTACTTGTGTATGCATATACAATGGAAAGGCATTAGAGTTCAACCAAAGTGTAGAGAAAGAACACTGATTTACATATTCATTCCTTTTTATTAGATAGTTTTCAGAACTGCATACTTACAGTACCCATACCATTCATATTATCTTATATTTCCAGATTCAAACTCAGTGGAAGTCTATGAACATTTTGAGGAAATGAAAATTCTTAAATGGAATTGGGAGAAAGTTGTCAAGGGATTGAAGGGAATGGTTTTTCTGGGAGAAACTTGCTTCAGATTTCATAAAAAGAGGTTCTTCTCTGACTGACAAATAGTGAGTCTTCTGTTTCTACAAGGCTCGGCTGTGTCAGATAGCGTGACCCAGGACTTGTCAGCCTTGCTTGTCATAGTGAGAAGTTTTCATTCCATTGTGTCAGTTTTTCATTACTTTTCTTGTCACAAAAATGATTAACACTTACTTCAAAGTCTCATGCATTTCTGATCTGATGGAGCGAGCTAAGCTTCAAGGTGCATATTGTTTTGTGAGTTCTTGCCAGATGAATACAACTTGCACCTGAGTTGCTGTGTAAATGGTGCACACCTTCAATCATTTGGTTCTTCAGAAAATAAAGAGGACTAGATCCACTTTCTTATTATGATGAATTAAGAATTTTGGCAAACTTCATGCTCAGGAGATTTTTCTCCAAGACACTCTGAAGTCAGTGTAGCTCTGCAATGTAACAACCTTCAGGAGATTTCTCTCTAAGAAGCACTTAGACACGCCTCTTTTCTCCTAGCAGCATTTAGGATTGTGTAGCCCTACTATATAACAAAGCACATCTTGCCCTTTAGAGTTTAGTTGTGATGCACTGTTGTGATTTTGAGATCTTGTTTCAGCCTCCAAGGAATCCTGGAATTCCTTGGAATCTTCTTAGAGATTATATTAAGACCCAAAACAGTAGAGGAATATGTCATGTGCTCTAGAGTAAATTCCCAATTCATGCAAAGTAACATCAAGGCCAAATACTGCATTCAGTGAAGATCCAACCAGGTTTGCAGCAAATCTGATGGAGTTGGTTGCTTGTTAGCTTATGTCTTGATTTTCAACTACAGAATCCATTTCTTTATGGCCAGTTTTGAATTGTTGGGGTTTGCTGAAGTCTGGAGCATTTATAATACTTAGATCTGCAGTGTGTTATTCAGCAGTATATCAATAATAACTTTATTGATTAGTCAAATGACCATATCAGAAAGTTGAGCATCAGCCACTATAAGATATAAAACATAAAATAAGATACCATAAAACAGCTAAAATACAATAAAATTAACTAAAATATACTATGGTCAAATAAAATACAATAAAATACAGTCGGGTAAAATAGAGATCTTCAGCAAAGGATCGTTACCTTGCCATGGTGCTGGAGCTTGAGCACCTCAATGATGCCATGAGCTAAACCGTGAAGGGCCACCCAAGACGGGAAGGTCATGACAGAGAGGTCAGACTAAATGCAATCCCTGGGGAAGGTAATGGCAAACCACCCCAGTATTCTTGCTGTGAAAACTAAATGGATCAGTACAACCAGAGATGTCAGTATAGCATTGGAAGATGAGACCCCCAGGTCGGAAGATGGTCAAAATGCTACTGGGGAGGAACAGAAGATGTGATCAACTAGCCCCAGACGTGATGACGCAGCTAGCTCAAAGCCAAAAGGACGGCTAGCGGCCAATGGTGCTGGTGGTGAATGGTGAATCTGATGTTCTAAGGATCAACACACCATTGGAACCTGAAATGTAAGATCTATGAGCCAGGGCAAATTGGATGTGGTTATTAGTGAGATGTCAAGATTAAAGATAGACATTTTGGGTGTCAGTGAACTGAAATGGACTGGAATGGGCCACTTCACATCAAACGACCACCAGATCTACTACTGTGGACAAGAGGACCACAGAAGAAATGGAGTAGCCTTCATAATTAATAGTAAAGTGGCTAAAGCAGTGCTTGGATACAATCCAAAAAACGATAGAATGATCTCAATTCGAATTCAGGGCAAGCCATCTAACATCACAGTGATCCAAATATATGCCCCAACCACAGATGCTGAAGAAGCTGAAGTAGAGCAGTTCAATGAGGATCTGCAGCACCTACTGGACAACACGCCTAAAAGAGATGTTATTTTCATCACAGGAGACTGGAATGCTAAGGTGGGCAGTCAAACGACACCTGGAATTACAGGTAAGCATGGCCTGGGAGAACAAAATGAAGCAGGACATAGGCTGATAGAATTTTGCCAAGACAATTCACTCTGCATAACAAACACTCTCTTCCAACAACCTAAGAGACGGTTTTATACATGGACTTCACCAGATGGACAACACCGAAATCAGATTGACTACATCCTTTGCAGCCAAAGGTGGGGGACATCTCTACAGTCGGTAAAAACAAGACCTGGAGCTGATTGTAGTTCCGATCACGAACTTCTTATTGCACAATTTAGGATCAGACTAAAGAGATTAGAGAAGACCCACAAATCAGCTAGATATGAGCTCACTAATAACCCTAAGGAATATGCAGTGGAGGTGAAAAATAGATTTAAGGAACTGGACTTAGTAGATAGGGTCCCGGAAGAACTATGGACGGAAGTTCGCAACATTGTTCAGGAGGCAGCAACAAAATACATCCCAAAGAAAGAGAAAACCAAGAAGGCAAAGTGGCTGTCTGCTGAGACACTAGAAGTAGCCCAAGAAAGAAGGAAAGCAAAAGGCAACAGTGATAGGGGGAAATTTGCCCAATTAAATGCAAAATTCCCAAGGTTAGCCAGAAGAGCTAAGGAATTATTGTTAAGCAAGCAACATGTGGAAGTGGAAGAAGACAATAGAATAGGAAGGACAAGAGACCTCTTCCAGAAAATCAGAAACATTGGAGGTAAATTCCAGGCAAAAATGAGTATGATCAAAAACAAAGATGGCAAGGACCTAACAGAAGAAGAAGAGATCAAGGAAAGGTGGCAGGAATATACGGAAAACCTGCATAGGAAAGATAACAATATCGGGGATAGCTTTGACGGTGTGGTCAGTGAGCTAGAGCCAGACATCCTGAAGAGTGAGGTTGAATGGGCCTTAAGAAGCATTGCTAATAACAAGGCAGCAGGAGATGACGGCATCCCAGCTGAACTGTTCAAAATCTTGCAAGGTGATGCTGTCAAGGTAATGCATGCTATATGCCAGCAAATTTGGAAAACACAGGAATGGCCATCAGATTGGAAAAAATCAACTTATATCCCCATACCAAAAAAGGGAAACACTAAAGAATGTTCAAACTATCGAACAGTGGCACTCATTTCACATGCCAGTAAGGTAATGCTCAAGATCCTGCAAGGTAGACTTCAGCAATTCATGGAGTGAGAATTGCCAGATGTACAAGCTGGGTTTAGAAAAGGCAGAGGAACTAGGGACCAAATTGCCAATATCCGCTGGATAATGGAAAAAGCCAGGGAGTTTCAGAAAAACATCTATTTCTGTTTTATTGACTATTCTAAAGCCTTTGACTGTGTGGACCATAACAAATTGTGGCAAGTTCTTAGCGGTATGAGGATACCAAGTCATCTTGTCTGCCTCCTGAAGAATCTGTATAATGACCAAGTAGCAACAGTAAGAACAGACCACGGAAAAACGGACTGGTTTAAGATTGAGAAAGGAGTATGGCAGGGCTGTATACTCTCACCCTACCTATTCAACTTGTATGCAGAACACATCATGCAACATGCTGGGCTTGAGGAATCCAAGGCTGGGCTTAAAATCACTGGAAGAAACATTAACAATCTCAGATATGCAGATGATACCACTTTGATGGCTGAAAGTGAAGAGGAACTGAGGAGCCTTATGATGAAGGTGAAAGAAGAAAGTGCAAAAGCTGGCTTGCAGCTAAACCTCAAAAAAAAAACCAAGATTATGGCAACCAGCTTGATTGATAATTGGCAAATAGAGGGAGAAAATGTAGAAGCAGTGAAAGACTTCGTATTTCTAGGTGCAAAGATTACTGCAGATGCTGACTGCAGTCAGGAAATCAGAAGACATTTAATCCTTGGGAGAAGAGCAGTGACAAATCTCAATAAAATAGTTAAGAGCAGAGACATCACACTGACAACAAAGGTCCACATAGTTAAAGCAATAGTGTTCCCTGTAGTAACATATGGCTGTGAGAGCTGGACCATAAGGAAGGCTGAGAGAAGGAAGATAGATGCTTTTGAACTGTGGTGTTGGAGGAAAATTCTGAGAGTGCCTTGGACTGCAAGAAGATCCAACCAGTCCATCCTCCAGGAAATAAAGCCAGACTGCTCACTTGAGGGAATGATATTAAAGGCAAAACTGAAATACTTTGGCCACATAATGAGAAGACAGGACACCCTGGAGAAGATGCTGATGCTAGGTGTGGTATATGAAATAATACAATTTGTAAAAATAATAATAATACCAATTATTATTGATATTATAAGGCAATATCATATAGATCTTGGTTGGGAAAGATTTTAAGGTGTAAATACTAATATTAGATAATAGCAAAGAAGCAATATGTGTAAGCTAGTGAGTAACACAATGATAAATAATTAAACTAACACGGAGACAGAAAGAGACAGTTAACACAGGTAAAGGTTTAAATGTGTAAAAGCCTTGGGCTAATGAGGTGAAAACTGGCAGGCTTACAAGTAAGAACTCTTTCAAAATAAACAAAGGGAAGCAATTGGTCTCTAACTAATTAGCCTAACACTGACCAACAGAGGAGACATACGAACAAAGGCTCCTCCAGGGTGTGCTAAGCAAGGAGATAGAGTAAATGTAACCATATGAGATATTGTCCTATGAGGATTTCAATGTGTGAAAACCTTGGAATGTTTCAAATGCTTCAAAATAGGCTTTTACAAGCATAAGCAAAATAAGATAGAGGGGTCCAGGGAATGAGGCGGTCGGAAGATTGTGCGTCTGAGTGCCCAGCCAATGGGTAAACAGGCCAGAAAGGAGAAGGGGGAGGCTGGACAGGGAAAGGTATAAGAAAGTGTGTATTTGTAATTTTGTGTGTGGCATCTTTCCTTTTGATCGGACTCTGCGTAGCCTGGTCAAGGTGCCCACCGCGCTTTGCAAACCGCTTCAAATAAAGTAAGTTCCTTTTCAGAAATCTCTGGTCCAGTTTTCGTGATTTTCATATCTAACAAAGGGAGAGTGGAAGGCAAAAGGAAGAGGGGCCAACGAAGGGCAAGATGGATGGATGATATTCTAGAGGTGATGGACTCATCCCTGGGGTAGCTGGGGGTGTTGACGATTGACAGGAAGCTCTGGCGTGGGCTGGTCCATGAAGTCACGAAGAGTCGGAAGCGACTGAACGAATAAACAACAAAAAATAGAGATAAAATTGTAAGATAAAAATACAAGATGTGAGTAAATCCTATTGAGTTCAGTGGGGCACACTCCCAAATAAATACATAATTGCACCCTTACAGTTTGCTATCTACTATGAATCTTCTTCAGGACTTAAATACCTGGGGCTTCAAACAAATATTGCTTACAGAAAGATAAGGACCATAAGATTGTCAAGGCCAAGCCCACATTAACATTCAGAAGAAAAGCAAGGCAAACATAGATTATTGATTAAAATAGAGCCTAATTACAGTGAATCAGCACACTGGCTGGGTTGGTGAAGGGTCAGTTGTTGTGGTGACAACCTAATTTGAATGAGAAGCTGTTGGGAATAGAATGTTAAGGTAGGGAGGGGCTAGTGAGTAGGGAAGAAATGTAACTGTTATTTTGAATGTTCAAGTCTAGTCTTTACTTGGAGAAGAACACTTGCTTTAATAAAGAACTCTTTCCTAACTGTTTGTAGTGTGTAGCGGGAGTTTCTGCATTAAAAGTTGAAAGATCGGATTCCTTACAGTTAGTTGAGTGTTTCCCTCAAAGTGAAAGTTACCTGGGCCGATAGAGAAAATAATGAAAGGCTGTTCTGAGAGAAATCTGAAACTTCAAAGGCTGGGAAAAGCAGTAACAGTTGCCTTCCTGGGCCAGGAGAATTCCTAGAGAACCATTTACCTCCAAGTTCAATCATGCTGTTATAATCCTTGATATTTTTTTGCACAGTTGCTAGGACTGTGAAGCTACATTTCCCTAAATTCTGCAGACATACCAGAAAGCATGGAAAAGACCACTCTCTGGTTATGCCATCCAGTAAACTGATAGTTAATTCCATAAGATGAGATTATTATTATCGTCTAGGAAACTAAGCTGGTAAAGAAAAGAGTACCACTACTTTTATCTATGTTTCAGAATATTTTAATATTTGGATGCCTTTTATTAATCAAAATACCACAGGTCTTACCCTCAGACTTACAACCTAAAAAACACAAGTTTAAAAAATTGAAGGGAATAGAACCCTCTTTATCCTGAACAGCTGACGTTTGGTCAACAGCTGAAGAAAACTCAACTTGTGTGAAATAGGGAGGACAACCCTGTAACTACATTATATTATGTGACATGGAATTTTGTGCAAAGGGCATGGAGGGAAAGAACAAACAGGATTAATAGCAAAAAGTGTACCTTGAAAAAGGACTCGAGCCATAATTATTTTTATGCTATGGTGTTCAGAGAGCTGCACTGAGAATTGTGTCTTGTGAGTTTTTGCAATCTTGTGCAATCACGACATACATAATCATGTCAACATGCTGTTGTATACCAATTGTTCTTTGTTGCACATTTTGGCTCTGTGTAAAGAAGCTTACATGGAAAGCAAACAGCCATTTATTTCAGATAGGAGGTCAATATAAGAGGTCAAAGACATCCTCATCTTTTATACATTTCCACTTTTAATTTTCAGAAAGGTCTCTTGCTTCCAACCACAGTTAAGAATCAGGAACCCAGTTACTTCCTATGGTAGTTGATGGTCACTTAATGTTAAGAGATTCCTCAATAATTGATCAGTAATTGATAATGAAATCTAGGAATAATTAGTTTTAACGATATACCTGTCTGTTTCAAGGCCACATGCTTATATTCTATATAATGCACTAAAACATTTGCATTGAAATGGTGTCTTTATGTGGATCTACACAAGTAATTAAATACCAAAGCCACAGAGAAGAATGATGACATTTTATTGCTTCCATTATCTCCTGCAATGCCTGAAATCAGGATTCCTTTATTTTTTTAATGATGATAACAAAGGGACAATGTTAATATACCATGGATGTAAGTAACAGTAAAGTTGAACACAAAACAGAAGGGAAAGCCATATTTCTTCAAATCATCAACTGGTATTCTATATCACTCACTATTTACATTGGGCTTCTTGAGACAAGTGTAGTTTGCAGCTAAATCAAAGATACTTTTCTGTTATTGCTTGAACTTGTAGCCTTCATATATCAGGACCAGCACAGAACTGGATAAGACCTCAGATGCTATTATCAACCTTTGTAATTATTTATGGAATTCGCTAGGAATCTATAGACACCAGCAATCCTCCCCAAGATCCTATTAAAAAGATTCAGGGCTATGAGGAATGTGAGGGCAGATATCTCAATAGCAATAACCCTCGCTATAAACCATTTAGGTTTTAGGAAGGAAATTTTATTAAGATACAGTCCCTTGCCATTCAAAGACACAAGTGAATGAGATTCCCTGGATCCCTCCCTTAAACTCATCACGTCTTCCTGCCTTTGTTCTGGAACTGAATCCTTGCAACTGCTTTTGGTTTTACAACTCAGTTCCCAGGCTGCATTCCTTGGGTTGGTGTTAATTGTAGATAAGGTGATCGCCAAAACAATTTAGTCCCATCTCCCCTGTGTCTGCTGGTGACATCTCTGTTCCCAAGCAGCAGTCAATCCAAGCAGTAATCAATCCACCCCCCTCCCTCCTGTACATTTCATGACAAAGGAGAAGAACCAGAAACATTTTATGGTTTCTGGGACAAACCTCTGACAAGGGCAGAGATTCTTGACAGCCTATATACACTGATTGGTGCAGCCTATCTGTTTTGTCCCTCCAAGATCATCCTCAAGAGTGGAGGCATGTCTGAGTAGAAACATAACATTAAAGTTGTGCTATCTGTCTGACAGCACAAGGCTGCTCATGTGCTTTGCATCAGGGCCATGGCACATCAGGAAGAGGCACACCAGTGACAGTAACTCAAGTCTCCTTTGGGGGAAGCTTAGTGACTTCTTGGACATGATCCATGTGATTTTTCTTGGCAACAATATGAAAGTAGTTTGCAGTTGTCATCTTCTAAATCTTTTTTTTTCCCCCTGTGAATTTGTTGTTAGTTATCGCTCTTCCCCCTTGCTATTTGGTGGAACATGGATGAAAGAAGGGACATTTGGGTATGAATGACTTGTACAGCCTGAGTGATTTCACTGTGGTTTATTTCCAAATAAACATTTACTAAATTATATCAAGAAGGTGTTAGAAAGTAATTATTAGAAAGCTGAACTAATGCCATTTTAGAAGGGAAGTTAGTGTTTCACTATTATAGAGAAGTGAGATGGTTACATAGACTGATAAGGAAGGAATGAGGAGAAACTGTTACACTTCTGGTAACAGAGATAAGGTGTACCAATTAGAAAGTGAGAAATTGGGCTATATCTTATTTGGAAGGTTAAACCTGAGAACTTTAAAATTATGCAAGTGCCAGCTAGTTGTTCATACCTGACTATAAGAGGGTGTTGTGCCTCTTGCATGGAGCCAGCCGCATTCATTGCTTTTGCCTTTGTGTGCTAAATAACATTTTTTAAAAAGAATTTTATTGAGTTTGAAACAAAGATAAAAACTACAAAAAAAGCAAAAAAGCAAAAAAAAAACCCACAAAAAGAAAAAAAAGAAAACTAAAAAAGTATGAAACAAGAATTTTTTTTTAAAGATTACATACAGAGGTGACTTTCTGACTTTCAACAGCAAGAATATACAGCAATTTCCATAATCAGTCCCTTACTCAGTATCAAACCAAGATCACACTATTTCTATAAATCCTTCCATTAGCACATATACAAATCAGTAATGCAATTGCTCCTTCCCCTTATATAAAAAAGAATTATATATCTTTTTAGAAATTTATATATATAAATCTCTAAATCAACTTCCCTCCCCCATAAAACAACATCCATTTAATTATTTCCTTCCTACCACTATTCCATATATTTCTGTCCACTATAATAAAAATCAAATTATAAAAACATATAAAATGTCTGCTTTTATAATTAATACTACAACCATCTTAACCCTATTAAACCTAAAAACCAAATAATAATTATTATATCTTATAGATACCTTATAAATCTTACAAATCAATCAAATCTTTAAAAAAGTCCAGTAAATCTTAATCCAAGACATTAAAAAGAAATAAAATCATAATAGCCTCATTATCAATCCAGTTACACATTCTTAATTTTTTACCCCACTTCAAAATATACCAGGGCATTTACATATCTCCCTATTACACATAAGGCATTTTTCTTACAAAAATCAAACAAACCAATTGCCCCCCTTAAAAACTCAGACTTCTCAGCAAAAAAACTCCCACAAAACATATTCTCTTCTTTCCCGTAACAATCTCACATAAAGCCATAACATTTCCCCAGAAAAAACATCTCTAATCTGCAGCTCAGACTGCTATTCAGCACCAAAATGTAGTCTTCACCTGGCATTACTTCAATCTCACTGACAGCAGGAACATCTCCATCTTTGCCAAAATCTTCATCTTCCTCCATAACATCTTCAGCCAGATGACATACTTTAGAAATAATCTCTTCCCCAATGTCCCAAATATTCTGCAGAATGTTGTTGTTGTTTATTCGTTTAGTCGCTTCCGACTCTTCGTGACTTCATGGACCAGCCCACGCCAGAGCTTCCTGTCGGTCGTCAACACCCCCAGCTCCCCCAGGGACGAGTCCGTCACCTCTAGAATATCATCCATCCATCTTGCCCTTGGTCGGCCCCTCTTCCTTTTGCCCTCCACTCTCCCTAGCATCAGCATCTTCTCCAGGGTGTCCTGTCTTCTCATGATGTGGCCAAAGTATTTCAGTTTTGCCTTTAATATCATTCCCTCAAGTGAGCAGTCTGGCTTTATTTCCTGGAGGATGGACTGGTTGGATCTTCTTGCAGTCCAAGGCACTCTCAGAATTTTCCTCCAACACCACAGTTCAAAAGCATCGATCTTCCTTCTCTCAGCCTTCCTTATGGTCCAGCTCTCGCAGCCATATGTTACTACAGGGAACACCATTGCTTTAATTATGCGGGCCTTTGTTGTCAGTGTGATGTCTCTGCTCTTAACTATTTTATTTTAATAGCTTGACAGCATTCTGAAAAAATCTCTTTGAAGGACTGCTTATGCTCACAACAGGTCTCTGAAAAATCCTCTTTGAAATCTTCCATGTTTCAGGCAGTAGATTATGGCACCCCCTAGATACTTGACTTGCGCAGACAGGAGTTAATGAGTTAATGCAAAACTTCCAAGTGAAATTGAAACAGGAAACAATCTACTAACAAGCAGATCCCAGGGAAAGTGAACAGAAAACTGAAGATTTGAAATGACAAATCCAGTGTGTAGGAAAATATTCAATCCTTCAAATTCAATACAAAAATAGTAACAGGAAGGCAATTATATATTCTCAGTCCTCCTTTAAATGGGAAAACAAGCCAAAACTTTATAAAATTTTAAAAATTTTATCCAGAAATAATGATAAGCACCAAGAGACTCAGCTTCTTCTTACTGTAGAAAGCCTCTCTTAGGGTACAAAACTTTTTAAAAATACATAAATTGGATGTTTTAGAAATGGGATGGCTGGACTTACTGTCCCTTTAAGGGCTGCAGCGCGGCTTGGAAATGGTGAAATCCCAGCCTCCCAATCTCCTGGCTGCAACTCGCCATCCAAAGGATGAATGGGTGGATTCCAAGTTTTTTCCTTAATCCGGAAAAATGCTCTGGGCTACAGGAGAAACCAGCCTGAGCCCGGAAAAAACTGTCATGATTCCAGTTCTGCCCATGGAGCTCATGGGCACAGCTGTTCAGTCTGGCATATTCCCACCAGAAGTCCCTTGTGTGCTAAATAACATTATTGAGCTCTGAATTACTGTGTCTGGTATCTGACCTGAGCGAGGAACGGACCAGGGAAGAAATTCTTCCAACAAAGGTTTAGGTAAAGGTAACCACAGTTTTGTTCTCTCTCCCCCCACCCTCCCTGAAACTTACATGCACAAATCAGTTGACAATAGTCCTCTGGCTGATGAACAGGATTGGTCCATGCTTTTCTTCAGATCTGCCATCACAGAGAACTGGCAGTTGGAGGCAGCTGTTCCATCTAAAGAGGGAAGCAAGTTTGCAATAGCTCTACCATTGTCTTGCCAGGGCTTGTGGACAGGGTTAGGATTTCCCCTTTACCTTATATAGTGTGACAGGGTGAAGCTCTCCCCCAGAGTCTTTGGGGGACTTGACAGGTGCTACTCAAAGATATCTAGAAGTGTTTTCTTGTCCTGCAAAGTTGTTCTTTGTGGGTTTTGGTTGTGTTTTCTTACTCCTTGGTTCAGGAAAAACAGATTTCCTGTTTCTTTTTTTATTTTTTGTGAGTATATTAGAAAACACTCCTACCTGCTCTCATCAGTGATGATGACTGATCAACAAAGTGTGCAAAATATTTTCCTGAACAAAAAATGTAAGTAAATATGAACTTATAGAACTTAATTTAAAAATATGCATAACCTGACTTGTCTTTCTAAACATTGATTCTGCTGTAAAGTAATACCTCCTATCTTGCTTTCTTCTTTCCACCAACAGGCCCAACTGCAAACTGTCTTACCTCAGAACCTTTCGTGCTTGATAAAATGATTATGTGCCATTCAAGTGGATGTTGACTCAAACAACAGCAACTGGTTTGCCAAAACTCTCTGGCTTAAATCCCAAGTAGTCAAAGAGCTTGAACATGTGACTTTTGGGGAAGAAATGGTAGACTGAAGATGGCTCTGCAAAAAGCAGAGCTGATGACCACAGTGGAAATGAGGAGCTGGTGAGTAAACCAGCTCTTTGTAATTCCTCTTTGGACAAGGAGAGGACTTGAGATTGCCCACAAGTGCTCCAGACAGCTGCTCCTCACAAGGAGACTGCAAGACAGCAGTCTCCAGGGGGTTTAGAGCTGTCAGGATGGGATATCCTGCCACATTTTAGTAATGGGATTTGTAGTAATTAGTTTAGCACACCTGCAGGGTTGTTGGGAATGCTTTGAAGTTTTGAATTAGGCATGCAGAACCATTAGGATTGTTGATTAGTGTCAGGATGGAATAAACATCCTGCCAGCACGTTTATAGGCTTTATAGTAATTAGTTTAGTATATTTGTGGAGTCATTAGGAATGCTTTGAAGTAGCAGTCTGGCATGCCTACAGGATAGTTAGGAATGAAGATTTGTCAAACAGCCTAACCCCAAGGTCAGCTCGAACAGCATGAATCAGCATGGCACTGAAGGATTTGTAGCTGGGAAGTGAGAAGCTATGAAAGTGTGGGGAGGGGTGAATCTCCCATCAGGGGGAGCTGGGGTGAAAGTGGAGGTTATAACTGTCAGGTTGGGTGAACTGTTCCAGTCTAGCCTTTACAATGGAAATGATCACTTGTATTGAATAAAGATCTCTTTCATATCCTTTAAGGGCTTGTGGCAAGGGTCTTTGAATTAATAGCAAACAGGATCAGGACCATCACAAGAGCTCTGGGAGATGAGGGAATAGCCATCTTGCTCAAACCATGGTTGGCACCTTCAAAAGGACACTGGGTTTGCATACTTCTTTCTCTAATCACTTTTGGAAATTGCTTGTTAACTGCTTTTCAGCTGTTAGAAACCGTTGGATTGACAGATTTTACAGCACTGGATGAGTTTCCATCAATCTTTAGTGAAAGAAAGTTTTAACTACAAGTTTAAGAACTTTAAATTTGTTTTAATAAACAGCAAAAGTATGATTAAAACTTTGATTTTAGAAAGTTACAAATGGACTAAGGGTCCAGATAAATTTGAAATAAGATTGTGGAATTAATTATAAAGAATTCTTCCCATGCTTTTGTTTTGAATTTTTAAAAAAAACATAGTAAGATAAAAATTGGGCACTAGAGGGAACTAAAGATTACAATTGAAGGTGAAGAACATATAAACTTGACTTACAATTACAGAATGAAGTAAAATATTCTAATACTAGACATACTGAAGAATTTGTTTGAAAAATGGACTCAGATATTAATTTTAATAGTGTCAACAGAGACATATTACTCTATGGAGAGACTGTGTCTAAAAGGTGTTATGGAACAGGTTTTACCTGAGAAGATCAAGACTGAGTTGAAAGTGGATTTACAAATGACAGGCTACAAGAATGACATGGAAAAAGATGCTACACTGGATATACAAAAGAAATCAGCTGATATTTTAATAATTAAAAGGGATATAAAACAATAAACCAAGAGATTGACCTGGATAATTTTCCTATATTGGATTTACAAAACAGGATTGTTACAATTTTGAAGAATTTCTTGAGAAGGGACAAGGAAAAAAAAAAATCAAGTTCTAAGACATTTGAATGGACTAAAGATTAAGATTGTTAGGAGTAAAAGGAAGGAATATATAGTTGGTTTATGTGATCAATGTTAAAATAGATGTTGATATTTCTGGTAACCCTTTATGGAGTTTTGCTGACACAGGGACTGAAATGATGATGCTTTATGGATTTGTTTATAGATAAGAGATGGTATATGGGAAAAAGAGATCCTTTGTAATTTAAGAGGAGGTGATAAGTTACTGAAATTGTTTATACTTGCTGTGATGAAGGTGAGAAATCACTTCTTTATATATTTCTTTTCTTTTTCTTTATTCTTACTTTTCTCTTTCTTTTTTCCCTTTTTTCCCTTTTTTGTACCTTCTATTCTTTTTTATTCTTTTTTAAGTTTGTATTCGTTTTTACTGTTGTAATTATAATCTTTAACAAAATTACTATTAAAAAAAAGAGCTTGAACATACAAAGCTATTTTGCAATTGGTCTAGCCCAGTCCTGGCTATTCTCACCAGCAGCTTTGGCCCAGCCTTGCTATCTAGATGTTTCCACAGGAAGGGCTTTGGATCTTCACAGATGGATCCCTTTCCTAGATTCCACCAAAGCAAGTCCAGGAAAAAGCTTTGCATATATTATTTATTTATTTATGAAATTTTGTCACTGCCCATCTCCCCCTAAGGAGGGACTCTGGGTGGGAGGAAGTTTAGCATTATTAGTCTCCAATTATGCATATGGGTGGTCAAATCTGCATTATTGTAATGATTGCCCTAGCCCCCAAATACTCAGACTCACAAGAGGATGCTAAATGAAATCTGATTTATTAGAGTACTAAAGACAAATACAGAGAAAGCTGAGAATGAGCAAAAGCGCGCCAAATACAAACTTAAACCCTTGCTTCAAACGTATCCCGCCTCCCTCGTAACAGCCCCGCCCGGCACAGGTGCCAGCAATCGTCAGATTTGCTAGCCTGGGAAAGCAACCTTGAGTGCAGTAGATAACACAAATACATTCCAAAGCGAAGCCAAAATATAATCGTTCCCATCCTCCCTAGACAAATGAAACACGCATCCAATTAATGACATGCGAAACGTTACGATGCATCAAATACATTGAAACGGCGCACATGACATACCGCCCTCCTAAAATACCCCTAGGGACCTGGTTTCGAGGGATAAGCGGAGTGGAAACGGGCCACCAGAACCGGGGAAGCTACATCTGGTGCAGCGACCCACTCAGGATGAGGGAAATGCTTCCAACGAACTAAATATTGCAAAGTATTGCGAAGGCGTCTAGAGTCCAAAATTTCTTTAACTTCAAAGTGTTGCTGACCATCAATCATGATGGGGGTGGGAGGTGGAGGTTGCCGATGCCAGCGATCAGAAGGAATAGTCGGTTTGAGTAAGCTGCAATGAAAAACAGGGTGTAAGCGTTTAAGGTTATGAGGCAAGTCAAGTTTAAAAGTCACAGGGTTAATTTGAGCGACAATTGGGAAAGGACCCACAAATTTAGGCGCCAGTTTCTTTGAAGGTTGTGCAGACTTGATAAACTTGGTAGAAAGGTATACCGAGTCCCCAACTTGGAACGCAGGTTGTGGGGCTCGCTTCCGATCAGCATACAGTTTATAATCTGCCTGTGCATCAGCCAATGCCTTTTGAATCATTGGCCAAGAGTCAGCCAGTTGTGTTGACCAATCATCTGTAGTGACTGCACCTGCAGGAGGTTGTGGGAGATCAGTGATAGGTACAAAGTCTTTACCCTGAGCCACCCGAAACGGGGTTTGCCCCGTGCTTTGATGCACTGCATTGTTGTAAGCCACTTCAGCAAATGGTAGGAGGTCTACCCAATTGTCCTGCTGATAATTCACAAAAGCGCGAAGGTACTGCTCTAGAGTAGAGTTAACCGCCTCAGTGGCCCCGTCCGTCTGAGGATGCCAAGCCGTGGAGAGGGCTTGCTTCGTGCCTAACAGCTTGAGAAATGCCCGCCAAAACTGCGAGGTAAATTGTGTACCTCTGTCCGAAATCAAGCGGGAGGGACATCCGTGTAGCCTGTACACGTGTACAAGGAATAGGCGGGCCAATTGACGCGCTGACGGAATGGACACGCAAGGGATAAAGTGAGCTTGTTTGGAGAAATAATCTTTGACCACCCAAATGACCGTTTTGCATTGGCTGGGTGGTAGCTCTACAATAAAATCCATGGAGATTTCTTCCCAAGGGGAAGAGGGGGCTGCTACCGGCTGCAGCAGCCCTTGGGGCTTGCCCACCTTGCGCTTGGACATTGCACAGACAGTGCAGGAAGCAATGTAGTCTTTGACATCTTTACGTAATGTGGGCCACCAGAATTGCCTCCGAACGAGGTGCAAGGTTTTTACAAACCCGAAGTGACCTGCGAGTTTGTCATCGTGTGAACGTGTTAACACATCTTTTCGGAGGTTTTCAGGAACGTAGAGGCGGTCGGATTTCCAAGCGAAGCCTCTGTCAAAAGTAACATTGTCTTTATTCGCAAGCAACCAAGTATCCGTTTTTAGTTCTTTTAAAAACTTTTGTTGCAACTGGGAGGGAATTGACAAAGTGCTTGGCTGAGCAGCGCTTGTGGTGGGCGGTTGCTGCGCGCGCGTTTGGCTTCGCGTCACAGCCTGCATGCCCAATTGGGGCGCCGACCATAGGGTGCTTACCACATCTGGCGCCGCCCCAGAGTCTTGAGGTTGCCGTGACAAGGCATCAGCCAAGAAGTTCTTTTTCCCTGGAATAAATTTGAACTGAAAATTGAATCGATTGAAAAATTGAGCCCAACGAACCTGTTTAGGGCTCAGTTTTCGAGGGGTACTAAGTGCCTCCAAGTTTTTATGATCAGTCCATACCTCAAAGGGATGATTTGCCCCTTCCAACAGATGCCGCCAAGCTTCCAATGCAGCTTTTACTGCAAATGCCTCCTTTTCCCAAACATGCCAACGCCTCTCAGTCTCAGAGAACTTGCGGGATAGATAGGCACAGGGCTTGAGGCATCCTGCCTCGTCTTTTTGCATCAACAATGCGCCAATAGAATAATCGGAGGCATCTGCCTGTACAACAAAAGGCTTTGAGGGATCAGGGTGTTGTAAAATGGGCTCTTTGACGAAAGCTGCTTTCAGCCGCTCAAACGCCGTTTGACAAGCAGGCGTCCACCTCAACAGCGCTCCGGGATTCTTGACTCTCCTAGTATCTCCCACCCCTTTTGTTCGAAGCAGGTCCGTTAGGGGCAAGGCAATCTCAGCGAACCCTCTTATGAATAATCTGTAGTAGTTGCTGAACCCCAAGAAACTTTGAAGTTGCCTGCGGGTACGGGGACTCTCCCAGTCCATGATAGCCTGCACCTTGGCAGGGTCCATTTCTATACCTCTATCAGAAATCCTATACCCCAAGTAGTCAATTTGGGTCTGATGAAAGGCACATTTCGATAGCTTTGCATACAATTCAGCAGATCTGAGTTTACACAAGACTTTCTTTACCAGAGCTACATGCTCTTTCATGGTTTCCGTATAAATCAACACATCATCCAAATACACCAGTACACCTTTAAACAGATGTTCATGCAAAACTTCATTGATTAATTGCATAAATACCCCAGGGGCCCCAGCCAACCCAAACGGCAACACCTTATACTGGAAGGCTCCCAACGGGCAATTGAATGCAGTTTTCCACTCATCACCCTCCTTGATTCGTACACGATAGTAGGCTTCTCTTAAATCCAGTTTAGAGAAGATCTTGCCTTTGGCCAGATGTGACAACATGTCCTTTATCAATGGCAAGGGATATTTGTTGGAAATTGAGACGGCATTTAATCCGCGGAAATCCGTACAAAGTCTCAATGTCCCATCCTTTTTTGGGCGAAAAAGAACCGGCGCCCCCACGGGTGAATTCGCCGGCTCAATGAATCCGCGCGCCAAATTTTTGTCCACAAATTCCCTCAACAGAGTCAGTTCCTTTTGCGTCATGGAATAAATTTTTGGTTTAGGCAATTGAGTGTTGGGCAGCAGTTCTATGGCACAGTCCGTCTTTCGATGGGGGGGCAACTGGTCAGCTTCCTTTTCACCAAATACATCAGCAAACATCATATACTCGGCCGGCAAGCCTTCCAGAGGAGAGGCCGGGTAAGGCGGAGTCGCAGCTGCCGCAACCCCCACCATCTCCTCTGGGGCACCCTTCCCCTCTGCCGCTTGATAAAACCCATCCCTAAATGTGATGGTCCGGTAAACCCAGTTTATTTGGGGGTTTTGCTGCACCAACCACGGTACCCCCAACACCACCAATGGCCCCCCTACGGGAGCCACGACAAAAGACAACCCTTCCTGGTGACTGCCCAGTTGCAAGGCTACCCGCCCTGTAAAATGGGTGACCGGTTTGCCCCCTGCCATGGACCCATCCAATTGAGTAAATGCGATGGGTTTTTGTAGAGGGAAAGTGGGGAGCTCCAAAGCTGCCACCACGTCGGGGTGCATCAGACACCGGGAACACCCCGAATCAATCATGGCCCATACTTCCACCGTCTTGACTTGGGAACCCAATTTCAATTTCACCATGAGTATGCGGTAAGTGCCACTCACCGATGGAGGCTCGCGCCCGTCCTCTACCACCTGCCCAGCGGTGCCCTTTAGAGCAGGTGGCTGGCGTTTCCCGCCGGCTGCGGGATTTCGGTCTCCCCTTCAATTTCGTAGAACATCACATCGTCTCCCTCGGTCTCAGCCACCGCAGCTTTCTGTTTCCTCGGCAACGCAGGGGACTTCGCCGGCGGTTTTCCGGGCCGTTCCTCTACCTTTGCCTTCGGGCATGCTGCCACTCGATGCCCCTCCTTGCCACATCTCAGACACAAGCCTTTTGCGTACCGCTTCTCCCGCTCCTCGTCCCAGGGTCGTTGTCCCGGTTTCCCCCCGGTGGTCGATGGGCGGCTGGGCTTCACCTCCCGCCCCGACTTGGCGGTCTTCCGCTGGGCAAAGATCTCTTGGGCATGTTCAGCCCTTCCTGCCAGCAGGATCCACTCATACAGCGTGTATGGGTCGTCCCTCCCCAGGGACCAGCGCAGCACCTCTGTATTCAAGCCATCTTTGAAGAGCTCGATAATGGTTGCTTGGGACCAGTCATCCACCTTCCCAGCTAGCGCTTTAAACTCCAAAGCATAATCGGCCACTGATCGGGACCCCTGCTTGAGTTCCTTCAGGGCTCGCTTTGCTCTCTCCTTTGCTAAGGGGTCCTCGAAGTGTTGCTTCAACGCCCAGAGGAACTCCTCGAGATTTTCCAGTTCAGGCGCCTCCGACTGGCACATCTGGACATACCAGTCTGCCGCCCTCCCCTTCAGTTTGGTGGCAATGGTGATGATTCTTGCCTTCTCCGATTGGAAAACCGCCCCCCATTCCTCCATATAGGCTTTCGCATTCGTCAGGAAGAACGAGAGTTTGGTCGGGTCCCCATCAAACTTGACAGGGAAGTCTCGCATGCCGCCTCCCGCCGGGCTGCGCCCTACCACCGGGGCTGCTGCCGCTGGTGCTTCCCTGACTCGGGGCGGCACGGGGCCCCGGGGCGATTGCCCGGGCGATGCTGCGATTTCCATCTGGACCGACTGGTCCCCTTCGCGCCTCTGCACCACCCGTCGCCGTTCCGGGGTCAGCCCCTGGGAGGAAGGGGTTGAATGCCTCTGGCTTGATTCTTCCCGGAGCTCTCGCATCGAGGTTACATCCAAGCTCAGCTGTTTCAGGATAGCCTCCAACGAATCCATTTTCGACTCCAGCACTCGGATCCGATCCGGAGTGGGTGAGCCCTCCGTTGGCTGCACCTGCACCACGTTGGGGGATAAGGGGTATCTCTGCCTCCAGGACGGGCCCCCCGCTGCTGTGGCATCTCCTCGGGTCTCATCCCAGGTGAGCAGCTCGCCCGGAGAATTCACGGTGGTCTCCGGAGCCGTTTTCAGCCCCCCGGCTTCGCTCTCCGACCCGGAGCTCGCCTCCTCTCTGATGGCGGACAGCTCCCCACCTTGGGACGGTCGGCCGGACGGCCTCACGGTCGAGTCCGGTTCCCCTTCCTCCATCATCACGATGTCGGGTTCGGTCATCGCGGGCTCTCTCCCTCACAGGTTAGACGCTTGTCTTTCCTGGACAGGGGCCAGCGGAGTTAGGAACTGAGATTCTCAGCTTTATGTAATGATTGCCCTAGCCCCCAAATACTCAGACTCACAAGAGGATGCTAAATGAAATCTGATTTATTAGAGTACTAAAGACAAATACAGAGAAAGCTGAGAATGAGCAAAAGCGCGCCAAATACAAACTTAAACCCTTGCTTCAAACGTATCCCGCCTCCCTCGTAACAGCCCCGCCCGGCACAGGTGCCAGCAATCGTCAGATTTGCTAGCCTGGGAAAGCAACCTTGAGCGCAGTAGATAACACAAATACATTCCAAAGCAAAGCCAAAATATAATCGTTCCCATCCTCCCTAGACAAATGAAACACGCATCCAATTAATGACATGCGAAACGTTACGATGCATCAAATACATTGAAACGGCGCACATGACAATTATGAATTATAATGTTTTGGACAAACTTAAATATATGAAGCCGTACAATGAAGTTAAGTTGATTTAGCAAGGAGTCAAAACTCAGCAGAGGCTAGGATATGAGTATTTGACCCTCCTATGATACTGATCTCAGTAACGATAATTTTTGTTGCTGCCCTGTTTCCCTCTTGTAACCTGGTGGTGACAGCAGAAAGTGTTGAGGATCAATTGACTGGTTTTGTAATGTAAATTAATATTAACAATCTGTCTGTTTTTCTGAGTAATTAAGCATTAATGACCAAAGCTCAGTGTTTTCCTGGGAATTAATGACGGCTTTGAGAATTTATGGTCTGAAGTGAAATCAAGGTCCATTAACTACAACCATCCATTAATATCCCAGGAGGAAAAAAGAGAATTATTTCTGTTCTTCTATGATTATTTAATGGTGTTTTCTCCTTTTCTGCCTCTTTTATTTATTAGAAAACTAATTAGTATTCAGTCAATATCCTGTGGGAACTCTTAAGGGTAAGTGAAATGGAACTTCATAGCAAGCACCTGGAACGTGATGTGAGTCCTTTGTTTGAATACAGTAATTGTGGCTGGGCTTATAAATTTTGTTCAAGACAAAGAGGGTAGGAGAGTCAACAGGGCTGTAGTATTAATTCACTGCCCTTGGTGTTCTTACTGAGAAGTGTATCATTTTGATGAGACTTATTCCAAGACAGGAATGCAGGACTGCAGCTTCACTGTTTTTGGTAAATGATACATGAACATGAACAACTGATCTTTATTTTTCTCTTCAAAGCTCATTCTCTCCTCTCCCCTTGAGTGGCACATTTCTCCATCTCATAAAACAAAGTCTGATTCCACAGACAGTAATGATTTTCACTGGCTCAGCTTGCCCAAGTGAAATATCACAAAAATAAGATCATCCTCAGGAGTGGAGGCACGCCTGAGTAGAAACATAGCATGAAGGTTGTGCTATCTGTCTGACAACACAAGGCTGCTCATGTGTGGTGCATCAGAGCTGTGGCACATCAGGAAGATGCACAGTAGTGACAGTAACTCAAGTATCTTTTGAGGGAAGCATAGTGACTTTTTGGACCTGGTCCATGTGGTTTTCTTGGCAACAATATGAAAGTAGTTTGCCATTATCATCTTCTGGGATCTTTTCAATTTCTTGAAAATTGAAATTAAAGTTGTGTATCTTACAGTCCTGTTAGTTGAAGGAGCAAAAATCCCTGTAAAGGTACATTTAAGCCTAAGACTAGGACATACTTACATTGAAGCATAAATTGATTTATTGACCGATATGGTACCAATTCTCAGCTGTGTAATACACTTCAGCAGCTAGCTTGCATTCCTGCAGTCAACACTTTCACTTAGCTTGTTATTTTTTCTGTGGATTCCAAATATCTAACTGCTTTTTTGCTGAGTTTACACAGTGGTCCATAAAATTATTGCACAAAATTATTAACTTATTATTAAACATATAAAATTGGGGCTTAGTTGAACCCCACCATCACAAATTCCTCCTTCATGGTCTATGATAGTCTCCCACCAAAGTTCTACATGGATCTGTCCCTGCTTATTTTCTGAACCTGGAGAAGATCAACCAGGTGCTCTCCCTGCTGAGACCAGGACAGAACATAAAAAGGCAATTGGGACCTGAATCCCTGTGGAAGAGGCATCTTTTGCTTCTGGGTTTTCTGTGAATTTGTTGTTAGCTATCACTCTCCCCCTTGCTATTTGGTGGAACACAGATGAAATAAGTAATACTTGGGTATGCATGGCATGCACAGCTTGCTTGAGTGACTTCAATGTGATTTATTTCCAAATAAATATTTACCAAATTATTTCAGGAAAGTTCACAAGCAATGGGCAAAGTTAACCCCAGTTTGTCCCCCACCCACCCCCAAATCACCCACCCACAAGTCAACTGACAACAGTCTTCTGGCTGATGAACAGGATCAGTCCACGCTTCTCTTCAGATCTGCCATCATAGAGAACTGGTAATTGGAGTCAGGTGTTCTATCTAAAGAGGGAAGCAAGTTTGCTGTAGCAATGCCATGTCTTGCCAGGGCTTGGAGACAGAGTTAGGACTTCCCCTTTACCTTGTTGTATGGCATAAAGCTATCCTCTTTGACTCACACCCAAGCTTCTTTGGGGTAACTAACAACTGCTACTCAGGAATATCTAGAAGTGCTTTCTTGTCCTGCAGAGTTGTCCTCTGTGGGTTTTGATTGTATTTCTGTCAGCCCCACTAGGTAGACCAGACCAGGAAAACAACTCCACAGGAAGGCTAAAACTACTTTGAGTAAAACAGAACCTTGCAAGTCTGATTGTTCTATACAGGTAGTACTCGCTTAATGTCCACTTCTTCAGTGACCGTTTGAAGTTATGATCTTGCTGAATGAGGGGTATTTATGATGGGTCCTCATAGTTACAGCTGTCGCAGTGTCCCCATGGTCACGTGATTATCACTTGTGACCTTCATTGCTGGCTTCCTAGAAGTAAAGTCCCCTGCATGGGGGAGATGGGCGGTGATAAAAATATGATAAATAAATAAATAAAGTCAATGGGGAAGCTGGCAGGAGGTTACAAATGGCAATCATGTGACTGCGGGATGCAGCAACTGCATGGGATTCGACTAATAATGGGAACTGGGACTGCTGGAACTGCCGTCATAGGTCAGTGTGGTCACATGACATGGTGCCTTATGACCATGTCACTTAGCAACAGTCTTCCTGGTCTCAATTACCATTGGAAAGTGAGGACTACCTGTTTCAATCACTGTTAACTGCCCCTCAACTTGTTACAGTTAGGCAAGATCCAAGAACACATCATGCTTGGTTTGACCACGCATGCCATGAAGCTTGGAACTCTCTAAACCACTATTTTAAACTATACAAAGAGAATCCTGGTCCTTGTTCAATCCCTGAGTTAGTGAAATTGAAAAGCAGCATAAACAGCTAATCTGTTTAAAAAACCAAGCAAACCCCAAAGGAATGCTATGTGGGTGCCCTGGCAACACTTGTGCAAAAAACCCTGTCATCTTTTGGAGGTTGATAGTCCCATCTTACTCAAATAACATTTATAGCCCTTCGTTGCATATACCAGCCAGTTTTTGGGAAGACCATTTGCTACCCTATAATTTCCTGGTAGGTTTGCAGCTGGATGTGACTTCTCTTCCCCATTGGCCCCCAGTCTCACATTCAGAAATCAGAAATATAATTAAACAGTTCAAACCAGGGAAGGCCCCTAGCTCAGATATTATTATGTACGAAGTAATAAAAAATAATTTGGAATGGTGGGCCCTGGTGTTAGCTTTACTTTTTACTTTTCAAGAAATAGATCGCTCGGCCATGATACCAAAGGACTGGGGCTTGGCCATTATAATTCCAATTTATAAGAAGGGCAAAAGAGAAGATCCAGCTAACTTCTCCCCAATTAGTTTGTTAATTCAGATCAGCAAAATGTATGCTAAACTTCTCCAGGATAAATTAATTGACTGGCTTGAATCTGAAGACTTTCTGATGGCTGAACAGGCATACCCACAAATCTGGACAATCCCCTTATATAGCATTTATTGGCTTTAGGTCAGCTTTCGACACAGTATGTAGATCTAAACTGTGGCGTAAATTTAAATGCACCACAATAGACAAGCGTCTGCTTCTGCTGCTCATTAAAATTCATGAGAACATAAGATTGGAGGTCAGGTGCAGTAACCAAGGACATGTCACTGAGGAAATACCAGTAAGGAGGAGAGTTAAAAAGGGATGCGTATTGGCTCCAGTTTTATTTAATTATTATATAAACTCATTGGTTCTATGGGGCTCAGTTATGCCCATATACAGTAACAGTATGATTACTTTAGAAAGAGTGAAAACAAAAATTTTGAGTAGCACTTTTAGGGTTACGTGACGACGTAAAGTCCAGTCGTGTCCGACTCTAGGGGGCGGTGCTCATCTCCGTTTCAAAGCCTTGGAGCCGGCGTTGTCATAGACACTTCCGGGTCATGTGGCCAGTATGACTCACGGAACGCTGTTACCTTCCTGCCGTAGCGGTACCTATTGATCTACTCACATTTGCATGTTTTCGAACTGCTAGGTGTGCAGGAGCTGGGATTAACAACGGGAGCTCACCCCGCCGCGCGGTTTCGAACCGCCGACCTTCCGATCGACAGCTCAGCGGTTTAACCCGCAGCGCCACCGCGTCCCTAACCCACTTTTAGGGTTACGTGCTGCATCCCAAATGCAGTACTTTGACAGGAAGCAAGAGTCAGTAAACTTGAATCCAATCTCTGGATAAATACTGTATCTTGACCTACGGGCTAAAACTACACTGTAATCTTGGTGGACTAATCCATCTAATATTGGCAGACAACTTCAAATCATCTTGGGAAACAGATATCCAGGAGAAACTGGGCCACTCTGGCTTTTCCAGTGATCTTACCTTTAGGGCTAGATCAAGCTAGATCAATATTAAGGCAAAGGATTTTGGATATAGAAGGCCAAACAGAAATGGCTGCTTTTTCTCATAATATAATTGTAAATAACCAGATTTTGGCACCTAAACCAGCTTCATATCACATCACAGTTCCCAAATTCAGGAGAGCCTTATCTTTAGCTTGATTTAATGCTCTCCCTACAGCTGTTTTGGAAGGGAAATATAGGAAAACTCCTTACGAAACTCGACGCTGCCCCTGTGACACGGGTGCCATAGAAACCACGGCCCACATTCTTTTCTACTGCCAGTTCTACAGGGACATTCGCCACCAGCTGATTTCCCCTCTTTTATCTAAATTTCCAGGGCACTCCGATAATTTTTATTTGCACTATTTGCTAGATAACCAGGATAAATCTATCTTTCTAAAAGTAGCAAAATTACGTTACATTATGTGTAAGCTTTGCCCACAAATGGTTGCCAGTAATCATAGAAGTTAGGGGTTAACTTTGCTTTGTTTGTTTCACTGACTGTATTTTTAATGGTCAACAACCGAAAGTTTCTGTCTGTCTGTCTTTCTACCTGTATTTCCTCCTCCTCCTCCTCCTTATATGAATTAGGGAGGCATCTGCCTGAGCTACTTCCAAATGTTACCTTTTTGTCTCCCTGTATTTCTATTTCAATCATTATATATCTACCTTGTTCATCAGAAATTAACAAATTTGGATTAAGGTGGGTTTTCACATACATTACAAAACCATTTATTTTCTTTGAACTAGCTGATACAAATTATTCTCCTAAATTCTTATTCACTAAGTATTTTACATCCTTTTTCCTAATATGTGTTTCTTGTAGACATATTGCATCTTGTTTTAATTTATTTAAATAATGAAAGATTTTTTGTGTGTGGAACATTTGCTCCATTTATATTCTAAGTAATACATTTTAAATCTGTATGTAATTCCTCACACTCCTTAGAATTGGAGGCTGTTTCTTCTCTCTGTATTTCTCTTTCTTTTTTCTTGTCCTGTCCTAAATCTTTTCTATCTCTCTCTAAAAAGTCTTTTGCTTTATGCTCTGAATTCACTTTATATCTTCTTTGTCAGAATGTGAAGCTCACCCCTTCTAATCTTTCCCAACAGGATGAAATTCTATTGCTTTTCAACATATCTGTCAAAAACATACACTCCTTTCTTTTTTGTAAAATTCTTATTGGTATCTCCTTTAGAACAATTATATCTTCTCCTCTAATATTAATTCTGTTATCAAAATGTGCCTGTAGAATCATATTCCTTGTTTTCCTCCTAGCAAATTCTACTAAAACATCTCTGGGTTTATGATGTAGACTTGCATATTTTGAATTTATACGAATTTTCTATTTCCTCTATCATCCTTTCCTCTTCCCAACCAATTAAATTTGCCAAAGTTTATACAATAATTTCTTCCATTTCTTCCTCTTTCCCCTCTGGTATCCCTCTAAATCTTAGACAATATTCCTTATCCCTCAGCTCTAATAATGCCAATCTATCTAATTCACTTTCTTTTTTCATTTCTAACATAGCCACCTTATCATTAACTTTCCTAATTTCCCCCTCCATTTTCTTATTCCTCATGTCTAGTTTTTCTTCCAGTCTCTTTTCAAAATTGTCAAGGGTTAAACATTGACACTGCTCTAAAGTAAGACCTCCCTTCAGTGGGTCTTGCTTTCCTACTTCCACCAACAGGCCCAGCTGTCCTAAGGGCCAAATCACAAGAAGAATTTGGCTTCTTTCTTCTCTGGTCTCCCAATGCCTATAGCATGCATTACAAGCGCAACTAAGCTGATTCGGGGCTTTCAGATCCTGGAGCATCTGCCATCTTGCTGGACTTTTGGTCCAGCTTTGATAGAAGGAACTACAGGACAAACATTTCTGTAAAGGGCTGTTAAACCTGCTTACCATCACCAAGGTGAAAGGTTACTGGAAGCACTCATGTACCTCTGACCATAAGAAGGTCACATAAGAGGGTTGCCCTGCTAATGGTTTTAGCAGGCCAGCCTTCCTCAGCACTGTACCTTCCAAGTCCATGGGTGCTGCAACATCCAGGATTCTCAGCCAGCAGGCCCAACATGCCTGTAGGGCATTAGATCGCGGAAGGCAGCACTATGGGCTGAGTATGCGCGTGATGGGCATTGTTGCCTTTTGCCTACCTCCTTACTATATTGTGTCTCTCACTTCTGCCTCCTATTCTGTGTTCTAGCTACGTGCAGTTATATTTCTGTGCGCTTATTCATGCTTTCCCCTGGATCAGTGGCAGGCAATGAATGGGTCTTTTATACTTGTTAAAACCAAGTGAAAGTGGTAGCTGCCCATGTTTATTTTGGCAACAAATTGCAGAAGGTTAATCTGCAAGTTTTGGCCAGATTCCTTCCCCTTCTGAATTCTAAAAGTTTTTCATTTGACTTTTGAAACCACTAAATCTCTAGCATTTTATGCACAATGAATTAAGCTAGCATGTCACTCCTAGACATAGCTCCTAAGGGCCAAAGCAACTTAGTATATATTTTGTCCCCAATTCTTTCCACAATAACTGCTCCAGAGAGCACTGGTGTTGGTAGGATACTAATCTTTATTTCACCTTTTGGAAACAAATGTCATATCTTGGCTTACCTAGAGTATCTGCTTGCCACAAAAGATGGCCCTTCCTTTCCACACCAGTGTTCCATCCCCCCAGCCCCCGCCGCCCTAGAAAATGGTTTCCTATTCAGATGAAATGTTGCAGACATTTATTTATTCTAAAAATTTGTTCACTGCCCATCTCACTCAAGGAGTGACTCTGGGCAGTGAATAAATTACCCTGAACTCCATTATCTCCTGGGCAGTCATTAGAACATACAACAACTGTGTGTTCAAATGAGCCAGAGCTGAGTCCAAGCTTTTAGCTTTTCTAAAAAACAGATAAGAAAACTCTTAAGCTGGAATGCAGCAACCATACAGATTTTATAAGGAAGATTTTCTGGAAGGGCCAGGTAAGGACTTTTCTTACTGTATTATAATGAAAGTATCACAGTCTTCCCCAACACGGAAGCCTGTAGATGTGGTTGCAACTCCCCAAATTCCTATCCAGGATAATTGAAATTGAAGGTTTAACATACCAGAAGTTGCTGGCTTGGGGAAGAATATTATATAATTTTTTAAAACACAACTCAGAATTATGAGGCAGGCATATGGTCGGTTGTGGAGGTGCTCCACAAGAAGTTTTGTTGCACCCTAAAATAGCTATCTGCCAACAGAAAGTGTTTCCTCCCCACATGAGTTTGTTGGATCTGTTTTTTTTCAGAAGGTATAGTGTGTTTCCTCTGTTTGGTGATTAACAGACCCTGGTGGCTTTTATTGGTGTGACAAAGTACTAATAAACTTTGTGGGAATCAAGATTTTCCTTAAACTGTAGGCATTAAAATGATTCCATTAGGACTTCGTTTCAAAATATTACTCTCAAAGATGCTAGGATCTTGAATTTCTAACTTCTCCGGTATTCAAAATAAATCCTTCAGCAGATCTTGCATGGAGAATGGCACATTGAAGGAAGTTGTTTCAACAGGCCCATGGATTCTCTTCCATGACTAATTATGTATGGTTTCTAGGTTGGTTTGGAACATTGCAGAGCAAAATAGTCCCAAACATATAACTCCTCCATAGCTCCTGTTAATTCAAAGAAGCATCACAGGAGGCTTTCTCAGAGAATTGCACAACGAATCATTAAGGGTATGCAAAATACATTTTTGCAGCCAGCGCTGTATCGTTTTTCTTTCTTTGGTAAGAGGCAGAAGCTTGTGCTCCTGGTTTGCTTTCAACAGATGGAAACACCATCTGGAAAGGGAGGAAGAGCTTCCAAGGCAGTTTGCTCGCTGCCTGGCCTTCATTCTACACTGTTGTGACTTGCACTGCCTGATAATTCATAGGTGATTGTACTAGACAGTTGCTTGTTTTGTTGCCTGGAATTGCCAGTTAATACTGTTCAGCCTTTTTCAAGCTGAATATTGAGAATCCATTAGATACAAAAGTGTTCTTGCTTCAGGGGAGAATATTAGCTGTTGAAAGCAGGGTTAGGCAGCATTTTTGGACCAAGGACTGCTTTTGAGTGACATACTAGGGGCTCAAAAACAGAGCAGAACAAAAATTAAATTCTTCTAAAATGAGAATCAAAATATTCCATGTGTATTTTATCATCCCTCTCTTCTGTTACATTAAAAGTACAGTCAAGAACAATGATTTTAGACATATTTTGGGGACACATGCCAGGCACAGAGGATACTTGTTAGAAGGTCTTTTTCCTCTGTTCCTTACCTCAGAAGTTTTGCAGCACAGCTTAAGAAGATAAACAATAAGGAAATGGCTTCCTTCAAAGCTGTAAACTAAGACCGGGAGTGGGCAACCACATCTAATATATAAGTCCCTTTTTGGTGGCCCTCTCTTGTTTGTCATAACAAAATGTGATGTGAAATATAGTGAATTAGCGTGTATTTATTTATTTACTGAGGCTTATAAGCCAAACTGATATAACTGTGAGTGGCCCACACTCTGTACACTGTAACAAGATTAAAACACAAGAAGCATACAAGGTAATCACACATACTGTAGTACCGAAAGTATTCGACAATCTTGTTTTAAGCTCTACAAAAATCTATCCTGTTGTATGTATCCACTTGCCCAGGAGAAAAAAACAAAAACCAAGCAAGAAAACTCTAAACCAGTGCTTTTCAACCTTGGCAACTTTAAGATGTGTGGATTTCAACTCCCAGAATTCATGCTGGCTGGGGAATTCTGGGAGTTGAAGTCCACACATCTTAAAGTCGTCAAGGTTGAAAAACACTGCTCAGAACCATCACAGCAACTTCTATTTGCATGACACAGCTCTTGAGGCTGAAAATGTGCCAAATAACCTGTTTCTCCCCCCCCTACAATGCCTGCAGAAAGATTGTCTGCCCTGAGAAGAAACAGAAGAAAGAAAAAGGGTTGGGGGTGGATGGGTGAGGGAGGGAGGGAAATCTACAGGAATATCCATGTCTTTCTGCTTCCCAAATAGTATTTGTTTATTCTTAAAGCTCTCTATATCTATACCCCAAAAGTTCACTTAAAAAAAAATACAAAGCAGTGATTGAACATTTACCTAGAAAAACATGCCAGGCAGCTGTTTTTATACAGCTTTGAAAGAATAGTAAAATTCTTTGCTGGAGTCTTTGCTATGTTAACAGAGGACAGAGGTGGAGATGTCTCCTCATTCATTCTTTCTTGAGCCTGTTCTGTTCTGCTAACTAATTTCCTGGGTTAGTCCCTGTGAAACTGTACTAAGGCACACTCCATCAATCTTTTACTCATCTTTGCTTGCTTTGGCAATCATCATAGAAAAAAAGATCACAGTGAGCTTTGGCTAATGGGCAGCTGGAAAGTAAAATAATATAATAATACCACCACCACCACCACCACCACCAAAACCTCCACTTTCATACTTATTTACAGAATGATTGTCATAAGGGCTACCATTGTTTCTGTTTTCTTCTATTTTACATAACTCAATCATCTCCTTTCCTTTTCTCTCTCTTTATGTTGTCCACTCTCTCTCTGTTTCTTTACTCCCTTCCCTCTCTGTTTTAGCTTCTTGGCTGCTTTCTAATAAGGAAATACCCAATTAATTCTGTACTAGCATTCAACTAAAGCAACAGACTATCTTGGACTGGCAGCAGCTCAGAATTCATCACTTTCTTGATTACGTTATGCAGCCATAGGAGGTTATAATCTGCCTATTATTGCCCTGTGTTAGGGGATCCAATGAGGTTTCTTAAGCAAGAAGGCAACCTGCCTTCCCTCAGTGAAACATTTATTGTATTAACTAACCATCTCCTTATTGCTAGAATTTACAAGCCAAGTTGAAAGGATCAGGGCAAGGATCAAGAGGGCAACTAGTCAAATGTTCTGCTCCAAGTAGCCTATGGACATCCTTGGGTATCACAGATTAAAATTGATCTAGTCTAACCATGCTAACATCCCATAATTGACTGAATCAATCATGTCATCCAGACTGGCCCAAATGTGAGAGATGTTACAATCAAACTCTGGGAGGGGGAGTCTAGGAAAGAAGCTAGCCCCTCCACAGCCTGAAACAGCTCAGCAGCTCATGAGCTGTGAATATAAATAAGTGCATAGTAAAACGCCTTCTTTACTCGGCAAATTGCCATAGCATAAGCCCTCAAATACTGTGTCTTGTCAGATGCTAGTTGAGTCTTCCCTTATCTGCGCCTTGCTGCTTCAGCTCCCACAGTTCATTCATATATCCCAGATCATTTCTGAAGCAGGTCAAAGAGGGCACTTAGAAGTGATTGTGATAACTTCCCTAATAGGACCCCATTCCAGGTGGCCACTAGATCATTCACAGAATCACTAGTGTTCGGGTGGCAGCTGTGGCCAGGAGGGCCTTTGCACAGGCCTATCTAGTGTGCCAGTTGTATCCATTCCTAAACTGGGAGGGTCTTTATACATTCACGTGCCCTAATCACCTCACACTGGACTAGTGCAATATGCTGTACATGGGGCTGACCTTGAAGACCACTTGGAAGCTGCAGCTGGAACAGACTGCAGTAGCATGGACAGTATCCTATGATATGCCCATGTGACACCACTGTTCCATGAGCTGCTTTGGTTGCCAGTTGGCATCTGGATGCAATTCAAGGTGCTGGTTATCACCTATAAAGCTCTTCATGGCATGAGGCTGGGTTATTTGAGGGATCACCTATCTCCAATAGTTTCTGCCTACCTAGTAAGATTGGACAGTGTGCAGGCTCCAGGTCTCTTCAATTAAGTAATGGCATCTTTTGGGACCTAGGAAGCACGTCTTCTCTGCTGCAGTGCCTACCCTGTGGAACAGCATCCCTCCAAAGATCCATATTGCTCCCATTCTGATGGTGTTCTGGAAGTCACTGAAAACTTGGCTTTGCTCCCAAAGCTTTGCTTGGGGGTAGGGTGACTACTGAGCCCCTGTTGGATTTTCTTTGGGGTGTTGTGTTTGTCCTTCTGGGTGCCTATTTTTCATGTTTTTTTCATTCTGTTGTTATTGTTTTTAATTATATAATGTGCATTCGGAGGTGGGCAGCCTCTAAATAAATAGAGATATAGAGAAAAGAGGGGGGGGGAGAGAGAGAGATGTTAGATAGATGATAGATGATAGATGATAGAAAGATAGATGATTGATTGATAAAAAGATAGATGATAGATGATGCAGTAGACAGAAGATACAATAGAGATGACTGATAGAAAAACAGATGATAGATACATGATAAAAAGTAAAGGGTAAAGGTTTCCCTTGACATTAAGTCCAGTCGTGTCCGACTCTAGGGGGCGGGGCTCATCTCCGTTTCAAAGCCAAAGAGCCGGCGTTTGTCTGTAGACACTTCCGTGGTCATGTGGCCGGCATGACTAAACGGAACGCCGTTACCTGCCCGCCGAAGCGGTACCTATTCATCTACTCACATTTGCATGTTTTCGAACTGCTAGGTTGGCAGGAGAGATACATGATAGAGATGATAAAAAGATAGATGATAGATAGATAGATGATAGGACAGATAGAAAGATAGATGGATAGGAGAGATGATAGATAGAAAGGTAGATGATAGACAGAAGATACTGTAGATAGATAGAGAGTCTTCCCAGATTTAGGGCTCTTGTGAATCAGGGATCATTTTTTGTCTTAAATATCTAGTTGGTCTGAAAAAAGGTGAGCGAGTATCTAAAAGCACCTCTGTGGGTATGGCAGCCAGGTTTGACTGGGCTTTCAAATCCTTGGCATACTGTTTAAGGGCTGTCACTGCATGCTCAATTCTGTTATCAGGATTGTATCAGGTGAGAAACAGTAGCATTAGGTATGTTCGCCACCTTGAGTTATTTATAAAAATAATAAAGGCAGGATATAAAATAAATAAATAAATTTTAGTTTCTCATGTGGTGTCTTACCCCAAGATGAAACAAAGTCACTGATTAAAATCAAGGTTCTTAAGGCCACAGGATGTGGTGGGGAGGGAAGCAACTTTAACCAGTGGGAAAAGATGCATGTCAGTTTCAGTTTTGGTCATGCCAGCCTCATGGTGCAAGACCATGATAGGAATCCATTGTGGGACTTGAAATATGTTCTTAAGAATTTAGTTTGCACCCTCTCAAAGGGGGTGAAAGAGCTACATGGTCCTAATTGGGCTCTGAACAAATGTAGTGCCCGGACTCTAGCCAAAAATACACCTAAAGAGTTGGATCATTTTCCCATTAAAAATACCTTCATTTACATTGACCACTGAAAATGGTACATGCTGACTTAAGTGTCTCTTTTCCTATCTTATATAATACTATGCATGTTTATTCAGATATAAATTCCACTTAATTCAATGGTTCCTCTCCCCAGGTAAATGTGTGTATGTGGAGCTCTTCTTTTAAAGAAATTTGGAAAAGCACAAAGAATAAAGTATGCAACTGGATCTTTCAACCAAATGTTCAGGTGGCTGTATTGTCACAGGAAATGAATGATGTAGGAAAAACACAGTCCACAGCTTAATCAGATATAAAAGTGAATACATTTTCTTTGGTTAATGGAGTGTAATGGAGTGCCATATATTTTCATTTCCTAGAGCATTGGAGAAGAAATAGCAGTACGCTGCTAAACTAAACAAAAAGTTAATAGATACCTATTTCTTTAAACTCAGGTAGAATTATTAGAAATGTCTGAATAGGTAAGAAAAGGAAACAAATAGTAGGAAGCCTGCTGAGCAGTCTCTATTCTAGTTAACCAGTGCATCATCTTTTAATAGAACATATCAAATTTTCATTTCATGCTGGCTTTTCTGACTCAAACCTGGCTGGATAATGGAAAAAGTGTCTCTGGGAACATCAGGTACAGCACCCAGCATGGCTCAAGAGATGCAGAAATGATGCATAGAATGGTCAGGATCTGTCAAGGCAGCAACTCATTCACTAGATATTCACTGTTTAGCAACCAGTGGAATTTGTTGTTGCACCTGGTGCAGGGGACTCCTGATGGACAGGGATACCTGGTCTTATGTTGCTAATGGTCTCCCTGTCTGAGACTTCTGAGATGGTCTCAAAAGTGGTACCTAAAATCTCCGTGTTTCTCATTATGGAGGATTTCAATGTCCATCTCCATTTTTCTGACTCTGGAACAGTTTGGAACTTGGTTTCCATGATACAAAGGGAGTCTCAGATTACAAACACATGTAGTGGGTGTGGAGTTGCAAATGCAGTCAATGATGTCTGATTCTGCTTGTGTTGCTTAATCCTGTTTGAGAAAGCTGCAGGCCCACTACCTTCTTATTTGGGAATAAGTTTCATTGAATTTTACTGTTCAAAAAGGGGAAGAGGGAGGATCCTAGATCAGTTAGTTTAACACCTGTTCTTGGAAAGGTACTAGAAAAGATGGTTAGGAGGATGTCTCCAAGCACTTAGAAAAGCATGCTATCACTTCCAGAGGTCAGCATGTGTTTGATAGGGCAAGAAATGCAATAGATGTTACTGTATCTTGATCTCAATAACGTATTTCATAAGGCCTCCCATGATGTCCTTGTGGATAAGATGGATAAATATAGGCTAAACCAGTGGGTCTTAAACTGGAGATAATTATCCCCAAGGTGGTAATTTGGACATATCCTGGGGGTAATGAAGCAATCTTTAATTGCTTGTTTGTGAGTTGAGGATCCAGTTTAAGACTGCTGCTGCCATTTGTGTAAAACAATGATCTGTTTTTTTGTGGGGGTAATGACATTATTCAAGATCGGGAAAAAGGGTAATTGGGTCAATCAGTTTAAGAACCACTGGGATAAACTGTATGGATCTGCAATAGGTTGAACAACTGTAACACTAACATATAATTATACGTGAGCCAGTATTGTCCTGAAGCACTAAGTGGAGTCCCCTGGGACTTCTTGACATCTTTATAAATGCCCTAAAAAGGGATGCTTATCAAATTTGCAGAGGATACTAGGCTAGGGGGATTGGATAATATCTTGGTTGGCAACATCACAATTCAAAATGATCTTAACAGGCTTGAACATTGGCCCAAGTCTAGGAGCGTAGAGTCCTAAATCTTAATAGGAAAAATGAAGTACATAGATACAGGATTATTTTCAGTAATAGTAGCAGTAGCAGCAGAACAGGCTAAGACCCTGAAAAATGAGTCAGAATGATGGTTATCTCTAGTAATGGGGGATGAATATCTGTTTCAATCCTTTTCTGGTGGAGGAGAGACAAGGAAATAAAAACCCTCTAGCATTTTGAGCATCCAAATGAATGAATGAGCAGGTAGAGGTTTGGGAAGGCAGACCAGGGTTTTGGTGTGTGATTCAGCAAGAGAGAAGAATGAGAGAAATTAGGAAATTAGGAAAACTAGGGTTCTTAAATCTTTTATTTTGCTGTCTTTTGAATTTTTAAAACAATGTTACAAAAGTTTTCTGCATTTATTGCTTTGTCTCTTCTTTTAATATTTTGTTTATTTTTAATATAATTTTTAGTAAAGTTTTTTTTAAAGGAAGATAAAAACTAATACAAACTAATATAAAGTAAGGGAAAGAAAAGAAAAAGAAAGAAAGAAATCAAAGAGAAAGCTAAAAGTGCAAGAAAGGAAAAAAGAAAAGAAAAATAGAAAAGAAAGAAAAAGGATACAAAGAAGTAGCTTCCAATCTTCTTTACAGCAGTTATAAGTAAATTATAAATTTACTTCTTACTCTGTGGTTACAACATAACTATCTTCTTTCTATAATCTATCCTGTCTAATCATCAATACCATAAAACATAAGTTCATTTTTTTTCTGTTTTACACAAAAAGTCTGTAAGTGGTTTCCAGTCAGCAATAAACATAGATACTGTCTTTTCTCTGATCAAAGAAGTCAATTTAGCCATCTCAGCAAGTTCCATTATCTTCACCAACTATTCCTCCATTGTGGGTAATGCCAAATCTTTCCATCTTTGTGCATACATTAATCTTGCCACAGTTATCATGTACATAAAGTTCCATAACTTTTTTCCAACTTTGTCCATCAATCCCAAAGGAAAAACCTCTGGTCTCAATTGTATATTAATCTTTAACATCCTCTGAATTAGTGTATGTTTTTGAATCCAGAATTTTCTAGCTTTTTTACACGTCCATCAAACATGATAAAATGTCCCTTCTTATTCACATTTCCAACATAAAGTTGAAGTGCCTTTATACATTCTAGACATTTTCTCTGGTGACATATACCAATGGTACATCATTTAATAAAAAATCTCTTTAAGATTATAACATAGTGTACATTTCAATCCTTTCAGCCACTTATTTTCCCATTGTTCCATCTGTATATTATAACCAAAATTTTCAGCCCACTTTATCATACATTATTTCACTTGCTCTTCTTCTGCTTCAGTTTCAATAAATGTTTATACATTTTAACAATTACATGTTCATCATTTGTACACAATGCTATTTCAAACTCAGTCTTACAATATTCAAAACCATAAATTCTTTTGTCTACTTTAAATCTTTCTAGTAATTGTAAATAAGAGAACCATTGACAACTATATCCCTCTGTCATCAGTTCTTCTCTTGATTTTATTTTACATTCCCCTTGACAAACTTCTAGTATCTCGCGATACGTTAGCCATTTGTGTTTGCCTATTATTTCTTGTCTATAAAATGCTTCTTGTGCTGAGATCCACAAAGGTGTTTTTGGGTACAACCTGGCTTTATATCTATTCCATATTCTCAATATGGCATGTCTAACATAATGATTTTTAAAATCCACATTAACCTTGACTTTGTCGTACCACAAATATCTATGCCACCCAAATCTCAGGTTATGTCCTTCTAACTTCAAAAGCCTTCTATTTCTCAGCAACACCCACTCTTTCATCCAAACCAAATGTGAATGTTTTCTACTACAGATTAAGGTTACTATGGTAACTAATCATTTTGGCTGGGTGAAAAGGTTGAATTCAACTGTCCCCTTTTCGAATGTTAATTTTTGCACCTGGGGAAAAAAAAACTTGCCTGGACTTGTTTTAGTTCTGTTTCCTTTCTGTGTAGGCATGTAGCTGCTCTGAGAGCCTGCAAGAATGCAGAAGCCTTTTAAATATGCTTTGCTTTCTGTAAATAAATTATTTTTATAGAAATGCATGGTGTGTGACTTTTCTGATCTCTCCTGGGCCAAAGGCTTTCCCAGCAATCTGCCAACAGGTTATGGGCCCAGTAAACAGCCCAGTAAAACCCAGAGAGAATAGAGAGATCAGCTCCATACCTCATACACAATTTAAAGGCAGGTAGCAAAGACCTGTGAAGATTTTCTTTGGAGCCACCTGGAGATTTTCCAGCAACTGCCGGTCTACAGGACAAAGAAGCCAGCTGAGGTGACTTGCAAAAGAAGGAAGAAGCCATACCTCCCAGCCCTCAGTGATGCCTCTGGAGCGCCTATCAGAGACCAACTATTTGAATTGGGCCCTGAAGATGGAGATGTATCTTCGCAGAGAGAATCTTTGGCTGCCAATTGGTGAGCAAAACCCCCCAAATCCCAGTACTGAATGGCTGAGACAGGATGAGCAGGCTAGAGCCACCATTATCCTGGGAGTTAAGGACAATCAGCAAGTCCACGTGCGAGGTATGCAGTCTGCAAAGCAACTTTGGGATGCTTTGGGAGACTTGTATGTAAAGGCAACAGCAGGGAGTAAAGTTACCTTGACAAAAAAGCTGTACAAAGCCTACCTTGCAGAAGGAGATAGCCTTCCTGAGCACCTGCATTATATTCAGCAGCTGTTTGTTGAGTTGCAGGAGAGAGGGATGGAATTTATACCTCTCACAAAATCCTATATCCTCCTGTCCTCACTAAATGAAACATGGGACACACTGATTTGTACCCTTGAGGCTATGCCTGAAGCAGACCTCACCCCATCGTATGTTACACAGCGCTTACTTGCTGAATGGGAGAAGAGAGAGGAAAGATCCCCCCCCCCATCTCTTCTGGAAAGCTGCAGTACCAGAAAACAAGGGAAAAGAAGGGAAAGGAAGCTGAGGCCACAGCACTAGCCAGCCAGCAATGCTTCACTATTGGTTCAGCTGGACATTTGCAGAAAGACTGTGCCTTGAGACCCAAGAGTAGAAAGACAGAGAAGAAGAACACAAGGGCAACACAGAAGAAGGCTGTTCAGACAACCCAAATTGCACAGGTTGCTAAGGGTAATTCTGATGTATGGGTGTTAGATTCTGGGGCCAATTGTCATTTATGTAATTGTAAAAGCTCTTTTGTGTCACTGTCTAAAACTGAAAGACAAGGTGTATCTTTAGCTGATGGGTCTGTGACCAAAATTATGGGACAAGGTGACTTGTCCCATCCTGCTTGGGAGAAACTGTAAAAGGTGTGTTGCATGTGCCAAATTTACAATCAAACCTTTTATCTGTGGCACAATTGGCTGCAACAGGGTAAATCATAACATTTAAGAAAAATGGTTGTGAGATACGTAAAAATGGAAAATTGTGTGCTACTGGTATATTAAAAGACTCCTTGTACATTGTGCAAAATGCAAGGAAGCCAAGCTGCAAGGCTGCAGTTGGCAACACTCCATGTCATGACCAATGTGTACACCTGATGCACAGGAGATTTGGTCATGCTAATTTTAAGTATATAGCACAAATGCCACAGCTGTGTGCTGACCTAAAGATAAAACCCTGTGATAAATACTTAGACTGTGTAGTTTGCAAAGAATGCAAAACACTAAAAGCTCCTGTGAGTAAGCACAGTGACAGAGTTACAACTAGACCTTTGGAAATTGTACACTCTGACATTATTGGTCCTTTGGCTCCAAGTCTTGGAAAAGCAAGGTATGCAATGACCATCATTGATGATTTCTCAAGATACACATTTATCTACATCTTAAAACATAAAGATGAGGCATTTGAGAAATTTAAAGGTTTTGTGACATGGGCAAATAGAAAATTCCCTAGGCCTGTATCTGCACTCCAATGTGATAGAGGAGGAGAATACCTTTCTCACAAATTTAAAAGGTTCCTAGTGGAAAAGGGGATAGAACAAATTCTTTCTAACCCTTACACCCCTCAGCAAAATGGTGTTGCTCAAAGAAAGGGCAGAACCTTGCAAAATGCAATGGAATGCATGCTTAAAGATTCACATTTATCTTTTAAGTATTGGGGAGAGGCAATATCTACTGCCTGTTATGTACAAAACCGATTGTATAACTCTGTGATTCAGGACACTCCATTCCATTTGTTTTATGGTGTGAAACCAAAGGTAAACCATGTTAGAGTGTTTGGTAGCACTGCTTGGGTTTATATTCCAAAACAACAGAGAAGGAAAGGAGGCCCCACAACAAAGAAAGCCATCTTTGTTGGCTATGAACAAAGCCAAAGGAGCTACAGGTTCATAATGGGAGAGAAATTACTAATTAGCAAAAGCACTTCTTTTGCTGAACAAAACTGAGGGAGATTAAACTCTAGCTCTCCAGTTGATCTGACCATCACAAGAGAACAGCAAGGACTTGCTGATGGTGATCTTTTGCCTGATGAGGACATTAAATCAGAAAAGCAAACTGAAGATCTGTCTGATGAGACAGATGCTTCTCAGGAAAGTGATAGGAGTCAACATTTAAGCCCTGTATTACCTCGCAGATCTCAGAGAAGTAATAAAGGCGTTCCTCCATCACATTTTCAGGCTGAAACAGTAAAGGCTTTTCACATATTCACAGAACCTGAGTCTTTAGAACAAGTGAATGCTTTACCACCTGAGATTGCACAAAATTGGCATTCTGCCATGCAACAGGAATTAGCATCCTTGAAAGAAAATAAAACATGGAAACTGGTAAATCTACCTCCCAATGAATGCTGTCTGGGTTGTAGGTGGGTTTTCAAACTGAAAAGGGATGCTGATGGCAAAATCCAAAAATATAAAGCAAGGTTAGTTGCAAAAGGGTTCACTCAAAGGAAAGATTTAGACTTTGACAAGACTTTTGCACCAGTTACTAAAGGTGAATCAATTAGATTACTGTTAAAAATTGCTGCACCGAAAGGAATGTCAGTTCACCACTATGACATTCAAACTGCATTTCTCTATGGTGATTTAGACCACAAATTATACATGCAGCAACCCCCTGGCTATGAAAAAGGGGAGAATCTAGTCTGTGAACTGCAGAAGTCAATCTATGCGTTAAAACAAGCTGCTAGATCCTGGAACCCAAAATTAGATGAAAAACTGCAGAATTTTGGTTTTGAAAAATGAAAAGCAGATCCATGTGTATATACGAAGAAAGACAAACAGAGCTGTATGTATCTGTGCATTTATGTTGATGATTTGCTGCTGTTCACACCAACAGAAAAACAAAGGCTTGATTTTGAAGCCTGCGTGAAAAGCCATTTCATATTTAAAAGCCTTGGAATTGTAACAAATTACCTAGGTTTGGAAATACACAGGGAGAAGGATGGTAGCTTTCTATTAAACCAACGTAGTAAAATTCAAAAGCTCCTAGAGGATTTTAATATGCAAGACTGTAAACCAGTCTCTACTCCAATGGTAACAGATTTTCAGAAAGATATAGGAGAAATTCAATTAACTGAGGCAGAGAAATATAGATCTGCAGTTGGAAGTTTACTGTACATTGCAAATCATTCTCGCCCAGATATCTCAAATTCTGTGGCCATTTTAAGTAGACAGGTAGAGAAGCCTACATCTACTGGAAAAGCAGCATTGAAGAGGTTAATGAGGTATTTGCAAGGAACAAAGAATTATTGCCTGAAGCTAAATGCCTCTGGAACCAAGAAATCGCAGGCTTTTGCCGATTCTGACTGGGGAGCAGATGTCAGTGACAGGAAATCCACTTCTGGGATTTTAATTCAATTTGCTGGGTCTAGCTTAGGCTGGCATTCTAGAAAACAAACACTTGTTGCTCTTTCCACTGCAGAAGCTGAGTTTTATTCTCTAACACAAACCTGTAATGAGGTTACATGGTTTAAACATTTGTTAAAAGACATAGGCATGGAAGTGAACCAGCCTATAACTGTTTATGAGGATAATCAAGCTTGCATTGCTATGGCAAAATCTGAAGCCTGCAAAAATAGGACAAAACGTATCGATATTAGATATCAATATATCAAAGATATGATAAGCAAAGGAGAAATACTGTTAAAATACTGTGAATCAAAAGACATGATTGCTGATATTTTAACCAAACCTCTTGCTGTACCAAGACACAAAGAGTTAACAAAGCAAATTGGTTTGCATCTTATTCTGTAGTATAAAAAGGGGAGTGTTAATGTTTTCTACTACAGATTAAGGTTACTATGGTAACTAATCATTTTGGCCAGGTGAAGTGGTTGAATTCAACTGTCCCCTTTTCGAATGTTAATTTTTGCACCTGGGGAAAAAAAAAAAACTTGCCTGGGCTTGTTTTAGTTCTGTTTCCTTTCTGTGTAGGCATGTAGCTGCTCTGAGAGCCTGCAAGAATGCAGAAGCCTTTTAAACATGTTTTGCTTTCTGTAAATAAATTATTTTTATAGAAATGCATGGTGTGTGACTTTTCTGATCTCTCCTGGGCCAAAGGCTTTCCCAGCAATCTGCCAACACCAAACAGCAAGCTGCAAAATACAATTTCAAATCAGGTAAACCCAATCCGCCTCTTTCCTTTGCATCTTGTAATACCTTATATTTATCTTGTGGTTTTTCCCCCTGCCACACAAATTTAGATATACCCTTCTGCCACTGTTTAAATGGTGCATCAGTTGTCTAAACAGGTATTGTCAGAAACAAAAACATTCTAGGCAAGACATTCATTTTTATCACAGAAATTCTCCCCAGCAATGACAGTTGTAATTATTCTGTCTGTTTATTAATGGTTTCAGGCTATTGGAAAGTATTCCTGAAAATACAGAAGATGAATTTACAATGCAATTGGTCTCATCCCCAGGTTAGTGGATATTTATTGTATTTATGGAGTCAAATAGATCCCAAATGATTTCCAATCCAATAAAAAACAGGTATACAATAAAACTGCAATTAAAACAGACATCAATACAAGTTGTTTGATAAAACATAACCTTAGTGCCAACCCCATTTTAATAATAGCCACAAGGAAGTCTCAGAAGGCCTATGAAAGAACTAGGTCTTCACAGTCTTACAGAAAGACTGCAAAGTGGATGCTGATTGGATCCCTGGTGGGAGACTGTTCCAGAAGGTGAGATCACCATAGAAATGCATTATTTCTGGGTATGGGCCATTCAGATGTGGTGGGGAATTTAGAAATGGAGCCTCAGCCATGGAAGCTTCCTGGGTGATTTTGAGTCAGTCATTTCCCTCAGCCCAATTTTCTCCTCGTTGTGGGGGGAAATGAAGGTGGCAGCTATGCATGTTGCCATATGCTCCTGGACAAAAGGCAAGGTATAAATATAATACTAGGCAGGGTGGGATAGTTCCTCCTGCTATTCCTCTTTTACTCATTTAGCTCTGCACATTCTGACATTTGCAATAGCAACTGCTGCAACCTAAGGCGTAGAGCTATTTCTATTTTTTGTTCTTCATATGGCAGCTACCAAATGCCTGAGTTGCACACAAATAGCAAGAGACATTTAGGATCTTAAATATTTTCCCCTTTGATTTATTGAAGCATGTTCTTCATCAGTTTTGTTCAGAACTCCCCTCCACTGATTTTGGTATAATTTACTTCCAGGCTCAGTATTTTAAATACTGAACTTTGGTCTTTCCTTAGGACATGAGAGACCCTCTTTGAGTGGACCTCATTGATATCAAAGGTTTAAGCTAGATTTGAGCTAGATTTAAGCTAGAAAGTTCATTCCACCATGATTTAAGCTAGGAAGTCCCTTCTCTCCAGGGAAATAGGGTTTGTGGGGGAGCTGAAAGTCAACCTGTATTAGTTGCAAAGGGCATATTTTATTCATGGATATAAAAACAGAAGTGGAATTGGGAAAGATATGTTGCTGGATTATGATGTTAAAATATTTTTTCAGGGTACTAGTAGATTGGCTGTTTGACAAAGTTCCACTCACTGTTTGAACAATCTAATTCAAAGATGATGATCAAGTTTTCCCTCTTGCTGATTTCTTTATTAACTCTTACCTGTATAGTAGATAAAATTCGTATGTATCCTAGTGAGATAGTTACCCGGGGAACTGCCATGCATAAAATTTTAATTTAGACCATCCATGGCTGACCCATTTGCCTAGTCCTGTGATAAGTAACTTCAGCATCAACAGGGTCTTTGAGGCCAGTGGCAGATTCACCTTGAATGCAGCAGTAGGACACTAATAGCATTGCATTTTAAAGGCCTAAATATAAGGGCTGAACTTGCTGAAGCCAGGAAAAGAATAGCCATCAGTTTATTTGAAATATTGGAAGGAAAAGGCCTAGAATGTAAATCTTGGGGCTGGCATATCTGTATAGAAGACCTAATTCCTGTGTTCTGCAGCAAGTGTAACTTCTGTGTATATATGACTTTTTTTTCTGGACTACACTAATGTAACTTATCTAGGTAGGCCACATTTGTGAAGCTTCTGTTAGTCAGTTAATGAATATGGGGCTGAATTTGGGGAGAGTCAAGACTGATTGCTCTGCCTGGTGTGAAATCTGAGAAGCAAGATCTGCCCACTTTAGTATGGGATGAGAGCCTGTGCTCTGATCTTGAGAATAAACAACAGCACAAGACCTCTTGTAACCCTACCGACAGTGGATCAGGTTACCCATGCCTTGAGCTCGTATCAGAACCAAGTTATGGATGGGCCATTATAGATGAACCAGCTGGCCCAGCAAATAGAAGAGAAACTGGCATAACTAGAAGTTCTTATATTTCTCCAGCCCAAGACTGGGCAGCCAGTTCCTGTTGTAACACCAGTCCTCTAATAACAATCATCTTCCTCCCTGTGTGACAGATATTATTGTAATCCTGGCAAATTTTCTTGCTCAGTGTGAATTAGACATCTCTGTAAACTATGATTTTCCCCCAATTGTATCTGTTGTAGGAATCTGGGCCTAGATGCAGGTGTTGTCTCTAATGACAGTGTTGTCATTATGGACAATCCTCTTTCTCTAACTTGGATGTTGTCATCAAACAAGGTTTTGCCAACCTCAGAATACACTGAGTCAGTATCCTGATGGATTTCAGGTTTTAACTTGGGAGGTAGGCTGAAATGAAAGGAATTTCTCTGGTCAGTTTAAAGGGGGCCTGCCTCATGAAGTTCAGGGCAAATTCATTCATTAAGGCACTCATAAAACCATATAGACTTTGATTCCAGAAACTTTAGCCTGCATTCCATCCTGTCTGCTTGGACATCAGTGAAAGACTCAAGGTGTAGTGGCAGAGTATAAACTGGGGAAGAAGATGTCATTGTTCTCTTTCCCCTTTGAAAGTTGCATCTGGGAACTATTTAGTTGGAGCTATCTGCTCAAATTAAACCGTGGAGCTGACATACACAGAGAAGGCTTGATTCCTCTCTTCAGATCCTCTGCATATACAGGACTACTTCTTTTTCAGCAATAAAGCAACTTATTTAGCCATGCTGAATCCAAAGCTTCTGTTGTTAGCTAGTTGCTGAATGTGGTACTGAGTTTCTAGACAGCTGAGATTATTGTAGTGCCTGCTTTATAGTTTGATGCTAAACGAGATATTCTGCAAAGATGCTTGGGAGGGAAAGAGACAGGGCTAGAGTTTCCAGCTAGCAGGCAACCGAAAGAGCTAAATCTTGTCTGGCAATGGATATTGGGGAAGGTGCAAATCAGCCCTCATTTGAACTGGGGATCTGGGATTTAGGCATAATTCAATCTGAGTTTATGATTCAAGATTCAAGCTGCTTTGGGGCTAGTTGTAAAAGATGTTTTCATAGGCTACAATGGAGAAACTTCAAAATATCTGAAGCTGCTTCATTTTTTTTTATCAGGGGAGATAAACCATTTAGAGAGTATTTGGCTTGCCAAATTTCACCCAGATATTCTTAAAAGTTATACCACAAAGGCTTTTTAAATATCCTTCCTGGACCTCTTTAAATGAACAGGTAGCAGAGATGAGACAAGGGCAACACATCAACTTTGTCTAGCAAAAAAACTGCAGAGAAGTTGTCTGCACCAGTGCAGAAGAGGTGCTACTTCAGCTGAAAAACAAAACCTTTCAAAAATTTGTTTCCACTACCTTTTCAGTCTTGCCAGAAGCACTGATTACCCCTTGGGTGGAAATACGCTTTGCTGCCACTGATCCCCAGTTTGATGATGCGACAGGGCAGCTCTTTGACATAACCCCAGCAGCATTATCAGGACATTCACAGAGGTTCTCATCAGAATGCCTTCCTGGAGCTCTTTGCATAGGATGCGTATGCACATTTCTGCTCTTTCTTCTAATTCCTTCAAAATCAGTTTTACTGAAACTACTACAGCTATACGAGATTTCAGACTCAAAGAGTTATTGATTTACACTCACGGAGGCCAACACAGAGACATCTCAACGATGAGAGGTAATGAAAGATAACTGTTTCTTGCCCTGAGGAAAGGACACCTTTTCCTAACATTTAATTCTACCTGGCTCTACAGCAGCGTTTCTCAACCTTAGCAACTTTAAGATGTGTGGACTTCAACTCCCAGGCTGGCTGGGGAATTCTGGGCGTTGGAGTCCACACATCTTAAAGTTCCAGGTTGAGAAACACTGCTCTATATTCCTCTCGGGATATCCACTTTTGGGTTAGATATCCAGCAGTGTTTACTGAACTGCTGCGCACACTTCAGAAAGGATTCCAGAAAGGTGATCTGGATCTCCTGCAGGTACAGCCACTTGCTGCCATTCATTAAAGAAACCATCTCTTCTTAGGCTTTTGCACAAGCCTGAAGAAAAGTTGTAGTACTTTCTTTCTTCAGGTCTACGAGGAAAGAAGACCAGCAGCAAACAGCAGGAAAGTGCTGTGCTTATGTGACACCCAAAGGAATTTTGGGGGATCATTTTCAAAGTGTGTGCACCTCTAGATAATAACATATTCTGCATATTTTTCTCAAGCTTTCCAGCTTGAACAGAGTAAATTATCTAAGACAAAGAGCTAGAACTTCAAAGGCCATGAGAATGGGATAATGAGGGATGAAATCCAAAGTATCAGGTAAGGAAGAACAACATAGGAGGGGGAATGTAGGAGAATATTTGGGGGGAGATGGGTGGTGATAAAATTCGATAAATAAAAAAATATGAAAACCGTGAGTGTCATCAGCTGACCAAGCATGCATGCATCTGTCAAGGGAAAATACCATATTGTTTTTCAGAGATGCTCAATATGTTCTTCCAAGGTTTATGAGCAGTATACAGAAGGATTTTTAAAATGTTATAAATTATTCTATTTGCATGTAATTAATGTGGGCAATAAATGAGATCAGCCATGAAGGGGAAGACACAACACCCCAAAGAAAATCCAACAGGGGCTCAGTAGTCACCCTACCCCCAAGCAAAGCTTTGGGAGCAAAGCCAAGTTTCCAGTGACTTCCAGAACACCATCAGGATGGGAGCTGTATGGTTCTTTGGGGGGATGCTGTTCCACAGGGTAGGCACTGCAGCAGAGAAGAAGGACTTGAGGAAGTCAGTCTGGTGTCTCCTATGAAGTAGTTGTGTGCTTCATGCCTATTTAGAATTGCTCCTTTCCTGCAGATCATTTGTACCACCTGTTACACCGAGAAAGCATTTGCTCCCCCTCAGTGAAGACGGAAAGAGGATACTCAGCACCCCCTGTGTCCCTTCCCTGCAGAACCCTTTTCTTCCTTCCTATTCCTGAAATTGGCTGGAGTGGCTGCAGCGTCTCCAGGGCAAATTGTGGCCATCCTCTAAGGCCAGGAACAGAAACCGGCAGGCTTTTCTTGGGGTTGCTCTTCTCTAAGCCCATGTTTTGGGTAACAGGCTACCTCAGGGTTTCCCAAACTTGACAATTTCCAAACGTGTGGGCTTCAAAGCCCAGAATTCCATAGTCAGCATGGCCGTTGATAAGAATTCTGGGACTTGAAGTCAGACACCTGGAAGTTGCCAAGACTGGGAAACACTGGGCTAGGCTGCTTATTAACTATAATAATATATAGTTATTATTATAGCGCATGGATTGTTCTCAGGGACTATAGAAATGTCTAGGATGTCTCCTTAATGTTAGACTGAAGTTGCTTTTTTTGTTTTAAGTGAACCTTGTAAGAATCGTTAATACTTGCATTTCTGAGTTTAAAAATATGCATCTTGCTGACATCATGAATCAATATTCACAATATTCTAATCTCTTGAAGGACCTCTTCCAGGCCCACAACTAGGGTCTGTGTCACCTGGGACAAACATGGATTCTACGCCCATTTTGGCGCCCCCCCCAGCACGGCGGCCTGGGCACATGCCCCACTTTCCGCCCCCCACCCCAGTTGTGGCCTTGACCATTCAGGGCCGATATGAACTGTAGGAAAGCCTTTTTAACATTAGAAGTTGGGAATTTCAGGAATTCTTGGGTAGTTAGATAAGTTCTGTAACCTCTCAAGGCCAGAGATAGAAATACCCATAAGAAGAAGCCACATGTGTTTTCTGATTCCGTACATCGGTGCTTTGGCACTGTATGACTCAATAACCAATGAAGGCTGGATAGAAAATAAAATAAAATAAAATAAGTAGAAAATGGTGTAAGGTAAGTGTCATGAGTAAGGATGGCGAGCAGGGGGCTCCCATCCAGACTGTTAAGCGCATGCGTAGCACTGAGGAATTGGTCAGCCATTCAAAGAGACACAGATCGGGACCGCCTTAGCCTTTGGGGTTTATATGTCTGGGTTTTTCCCACGCTTCCTCAGTTTGTTAGGATTCCTGTTATGTACAAGCAATAAAACACTAGAGACCAGTTCCTTGTCTCAGCGTGTTTCCTGGCTGTTAGGACATCAATCCTAACAAACTGAAGAAGCGTGGGAAAAACCCAGCCATATAAACCCCAAAGGTTAAGGCGGTCCCGATCTGTGTCTCTTTGAATGGCTACCTAATTCCTCAGTGCTACGCATGCGCTTAACAGTCTGGATGGGAGCCCCCTGCTCGCCATCCTTACTCATGACAGTAAGGCAAGTAAAACGCCCTTTCCTCAAAATCTGAATTTCTAGAGAATATGAACTGTCAGCTTATATAGGAACATTTAGGAACAAGAATGCTGATTATGACGCTCAGACAGGAACAGCACTGGGAAGCCAGGCCACTAAACACATATCACCTAGAGAAAATAGGGCATCAATAGTGACTTTTCTTCAAAAAACATAACCTTTGCTAACCGAATGAGTCTTTGTTTCTAAAATGCCACTCTCATTACCTCATTATCCTTACCTCATCAACATACATATGCTGCTATACCCCATCAATTCTTTCACACAATCACATAATATTTTAACTTGCATAATTCTGAGGCTGCTTCCCCACCCCTTTTAAAGGGCAGCCGCAGCTGCCTCTGGTATTATAATAAACAATTTATGCTTCAATGAGTGCACCTGATCCCTATCATTAAAAAACTCTGTGCAGAAATTTCTCCCATACCATGTTAAACAAACCAATGTCCATTATGTATAATCTTACAGCTAGATCAATAATAACCTCACAATATGATCTCAGGTTTATTTAAAAATAGGTTCCATACCGTTCAGCATGGTTATTTTCAAGCAAATGTGCATAGTAATTCAGTCTTAACGAATAACTGTTTATTTCTGACATTTTGTACAGAAATAAAATGTGTTCGTCAGAATTTTCAATGATAATCCATTAATATGTGCTTGTTATTGCAGATAATTTGGGATACACACACACACACACACACACACTTGCATCCTATGAGATAACAGCAATGCTAGCAAGGTTTGGTTGCCACATGCTTTGTCAAAACAAGAAAATGAAATAATGAAACCTCTCTGTAATCTGTAAAACTGCAACTGCGTTTACTACCAAAAAGCGACTATTCTCCGTACAAAACAATGCCCTGCATATAAATCAAAAGATAATGAAAAAACGTTGAGCCCAACATGTTTTTGTTTCCCCGTCACTTTATCTTACAGATTCCATTTTGGGTCGTGCAGCATCTTCATCAATTACACTGGTGTCCTTTTCAGCAGAATGGGAAATGCCATTTAGTGACATGAATGAAGATGATGGGAAGACACTAAAAGACTTTAATGAAGGTGAGTACCTCATACATGTCATTGGTTTTTAACCTCAGTTTGTCATACTGGTGTGCAGCTCAGTTCAATGTGGCATTATAAGCTGTGGGAGTTCAAAATTTCAGGCAATGAAATGGCAGTTTGCCTTCATTAACCTTGGAATATTTCTCAATGGATATGAGGTACCCAATGCAGGGCAGACCTCCTGATAATTCAGGTTGTGTGAATAAGTCTCAGGAACACTCATCTCTCTCTATAGTACCAGAATGAAAAATAACTAAAACAAATCCTTTTAGAAATAGAGGAAAACATTAAATCTTTCGCTAATGCTTGTGATTTTTTTAAAAAAAAACTTTGTTATGATTCTGAAGCAGCCCTAACCCAAATAAATTGTTTTTTCACCCCTCAAGGTTGAATTGATCATTCAAGCTTTATTGGGAATTTTTCATCTTCACCTCTGGAACTTCTTTTGGCCTGCCTCTGCTGGAAGTAGAGGTGGTTTTCTCTGCCTTCAGCATCACAGGAGTCTTTCAAGACAGTCAGGAGTTCTGATTTGATCCCTCAGGTGAGATGCAATGGCAAATAAAAAAGGATCTTGAGTGATTGTGCTCAGAACACAAAGAAGAATTGCAAAGGAAAGAAGCTTGTAATAATTAGAATCATTTCTGAAAGATATGTATGCATTCCTAAGTTGCATCCAAGTGTATCGCAACTGAAATGAAAAGTGAATTTGGTGACTCTAAATACTTTTGCTGCTCTCCTTTACTACATTTTGAACTGGAACTCATTCCCAGAAACCTGAAATGTCTCAAGGTTTTCATTTTCTGTTGGCACAGTTCTTTAGATATTTTTATAAACTGAAAGGCTGTTTTAGCACATTACTGCATTGGTGCATAACACTCCTACTTTTTTGCCTCTTCGCTATCTTCTACCTGCCCCCACCCCCACCCCCATTCATCATACTGCTCTGTATCCCTTACAGAAATGTGAAACTGCAAAAGGACTCAGATCTGTGTCCTTCTGTGATGGTGTTCTTGTGGAATATTGCCAAGTTAAGCAGAGATGGCAGCATGGCTATAACTGCTTAATGGAGTTGGAGCTGGTATCTTATATATTGGTATGGGTGGGCATTATGGGTACAACATATCTTGAGGATTCCATGCTGGGGAAATGAAATTTAGATACAGAATTGATTTGTACTGATTAAAATGGAGTAGCAAGATGCCCCTGCATCAAAAATGTATGTGCTATAGGGATGCATTTCCAAGATTCCTCAAGCTGCATTATTAAAATGCTAGTATATGTGAAGGGCTGAGTAATTGTTGATTAAGTTTATTCTGGCATGGATTTGTAGATGGCGTGTTGTTTCTCCCATCCTTGATAATGTTGTTCATAATGCTTTGAACTTAACGTGGGTTTTTATTTGTCTTAGGCTATCTTGTATTACAACTCTAGGGGAGAATTCAAACTGATGTGAGAAAGATATGATGCGAATTTAAGATCAGAAAAATAAGAAACCAAAGCTGTCAGATTCAAACATCCCTAAATATATCCTTACATTTCAACTGCCAAGCAGCACTGAAAGCCATAAGAATATAAGAGTCACATTGGATCAGACTAAAGGGACATCTCAGTCCTGTTCTCAGTAGCTGACTACATACCCATGGAAAACCTATAAGCACGACAGCATCCTTCTGCTTGGAGTCATGAGTATGAGGCATTGGTACTGTTCTCCAGGAGTTCATCTAACCCTCTTTTAACATGGCACTGAAGAATTATTTTGGGACCAAGGATCAGATCCCATCCCCATATACATGTCTTTTACTTTCTCTTCTATGCTTCAGTATTTATTGTAGATATTCAACAGAAAACAGTATTCAAATATTCCACCTCAAGCATGCTGCCACTTTATCAAAACATCCCTTCTGGATATTCATTACAGCAGTGTTTCTCAGCCTTGGTAACTTTAGGATGTGTGGACTTCAATTCCCAGAATTGCAAGGCAGGCTGGGAAATTCTGGGAGTTGAAGTCCACACATTGTAAAATTGCCAAGGTTGAGAAACACTGCATTACAGTAATGATGCACATATGATAGTGACCATGATGTACAACAGTAGGGAAGAACATGGTTCAGTTTCTATTTCAGAAAAAGCATACGAATTGAGAGTGTGTCCTACCCTGAACATTTGTTTCTGGTTTTTTTTCACATTGCTTTATGCTAATTCATTTGCTAATGCATTTGCTTTTTAACTGCAGTGATTTCAAACTGCAGTTCTTATTCTGCATCTCACCAAAGAACAAGCAAATGGTTTCCCCCTATATAGCCATGATTGTATTGGAAAGGCAGTGTTCTCTAGAGGGCAGGCTTTCTCTAGTTATACCTTAAAAGAGTTTGTCAATAAAGCTTTGTTTGTAACTTTAAAAAAAAAGCAATGCTTGCTTTTCTTCTTTTCTTTTCTTTTTTCTTTTCTTTCTTAACAAGATTTATAAGGCTGCCTAACTCAAATGGTGTAAGTCTGGATGGCAAATTGTATTTCTACAAACTGTTCTGCTAAACGTGGTCATTAAAATAGCCATGTTTCAGAAAATCAAGCACATCTGAAGTATTCTATTTTCTTCTCCTAACATGTACTTAACCTGGATGTGATGTTATAGTTTTCCATATTCTTGGATGGTTTTAGTGAGGGTCAGAGAAATGCATAACACACCAGTCATATCAGAGGACTGCATCATGGGTAGGGTGTTTCAGTATCTCTCTAGATCTATTGTGAACTACACTGCAGCTGCAGACAGATTTTCAAGGAAATGCTGTGTGCTTCTGTTGTTAATTTCCAAATGTGTTAGGTAACTCTAACATCCATTCACATCATTATGCATTCCCCTTGAAAGTTTATTGTAGCCGACATGCTGAGTTAATTCTATTTACTTGACGTTTGAGATTAATGCTTTGACCCAGGAAGTTTCATAACATCAGGTAATAAAATATATGCAAAACAAACTGAAAAAATTAGAAAGACTTTAGCTCTCAGTGATGTGTTTTCACTCCATAATTTTGTGAAATGAATATGTTCAGAAGTACATTGGCTGATTTTATATCAATTGAGCTGCTGCTCTATGTCAGTACACTTTCTAAGTTGGTTGGCTGTGGACAACAGTATATGGCTTGCAAGGTGGTATCTACATTAGATGTGCTAGCTTGCATACTATGATGTGAGCATGTTTGGGACAAAAATTGGTTTGGTTATGCTTTTGGTATACTGACTAAAATGTGCCAACTGACTGATGTTGCCTTTACTGTTAGCAGGGATTGCTGCATATGGCACACATATGACTAAAGCTGGTAATCTAGTTTACATCTTCTCTATCTTATTAAAGAATGTTATATGTTAGCACCACTAGATAGACCAGACCAGGAAATCAACTCCATAGGAAGGCTAAAACTACTTTTATTGAGATGGCCTATAATAACAGAATCTTGCAGGTCTGCTTGTGTTGTACTTCCTCTTCCTTATAGTCCGGTGAATTAGGACTATTCTGCCCCTTTTGCTTAGGTAACAATTCCTGCATATCTCCATCAAGGTCATCTTCCTTACTGTTTGCACTTCCTCCCCCATTAGCCTCAGTCCGCCTTCCATATGCCCAAAAAACTCCAGGTCAGTGTCATGGGGATGAACTTTAGAGTCACTGCTATCCTTCTCTGCTGGCAACTCCCCAAGATAAGTCTTATAATGCAGCTGTAAAGTGAGCAGTTATTTGTCCCCCTCCTGCTGTTTCAACAGTTTCTTCATCCCTTTCTGTCTGTTCCTGCATCCTACCCCCACCAGTCTTGCAGTCCCACAATAGATGGAGTTGGGAAAGCTTCCCCCTCCCCCAGTTGTGTCCATCTGTTCTGTTCCACCCTCCACTCAAGGAAACTCAGAATCTTGTTCATCCTGGGATGTCCAAGTTTCTTGTAATGGTGGAAGCTCACACAGATGGGGTTTCACTAGGAATTGCAGATGAAACTGACATACAAGTTGTGGGGAATGCACATCTGTTTCATTCTTTCATGATTCCATGAAATCAGTTTTCCAAATTTCCCCTTGTATCTAGAGTCCAGAATAGCCTTCACTTCATACTCTTCCTCCCCATCCACCAGTATGGGAGGAAGTGGAGCTTTCTAGTTCATATGGTGCAGGGGGATGCCTCCTGCACAAGCAATGATAGATGGAAATCAGGATGAATCTTCATTGATGCCAAAGACATCTGGATTTGTTTGCTGAACCACTGGGAAGGGGCCAATAAACATCAAGTCTAGCTTTTTGAAGGGTCAGGCAGAAGACAAAAACTTTGTAGAATGTTACACCAAATCCCCTTCAGCAATCTTGGCACATTCTTGTCTTGGTGTGCCTGCAGCCTGCTTGTATGCAGCCTTTGCCAAATTCATCTGTTCTTTTAAGAGACATTGAGCAGCTTGCCTCTCCTGCAGGAAGTCTAGGATGTGAGGAATTGCAGATGCAGGAGTTCTGGAAGGGAATACATGAGGGTAGAAACCACAAGTTGCCTGAAATGGACCCCTGCTGATAGAGGAATATACTTAGGTGTTGTGGGCAAATTCTACAAGTGGCAACAGCTCAGACCAATTGTCTTGCTGATAAGAGACATAGTACCTTAAATATTGCTGTATTATTTGGTTCAACTCTCTGATTCTCCATTTGATGCTGGATGATGAGAAGATAATAAATGAATCCTAATGCTTAATAATTGAAAGAGGGCCTTTTAAAACTTAGAGGTAAATCACAATCCACAATCTGAGATCACAGCCCCTAAAAATGTGTTCTAAAAGAGGTTGTGCCATTTCCTGAGCTATTGGGAGGCTCTTGCAAGGAATTAAATGGGCCAACTTTGTAGACAAATCCACTACTACCAGAATGCTGGTATATCCATGTCCTGGGGGAGATCGGTAATAAAGTCCAGTCATACCGCAAGCCAACTGGCATTCCAGGAACAGATTTTGCTTTCTAGCAGATATGACAAGATGAAACATAATCCCTGATGTCTGCCATCACTCTTGGCCTGTGGACCCGATGTCGACTTTTAAACATTCCCCATGTCCAGCTACCCTATTGTCATAGCAGACGTGCAGTGCCTCCACCCTTAAAGGAATGAGAACATACAAATGATCACCGTGCAACAACTGTCCTTCCTTACTGTGAAAAGTAAAAAAAACAAACAAACTTACCTTAGTTTGCTTTTTTCTACTTCATGTTATTCTGTTTCATTCTGGTTTTGGGGAGTGGGGGATGGAACAGGGATCCATAGCAGCTATTAATCCTTTTCCCTCATGTGCAGAGACCGTAAAGTGAAATGCAAAGGTTAGCAACATCACCGAAAGGAATGTGAACTGCTTTTAAATGCATTGTAACCAAGGAGTTTCTTATGGTAAGAATGAAATGCTAATGTTATTACCTCAAATCCCTGCACAAAGAGGATCCAGTCATCCTATCCATTCCTCTGTCATTGAAGCAACTCTCTACACCAGTATTTCTCAACCTTAGCAACTTTAGGATATGTAGACCCAGAATTCCCCAGCCAGCCATGCCTTCTGGGGAATTCTGGGAGTTGAAGTCCACACATCTTGAAGTTGCCGAGGTTGATAAACACTGCTCTACACCTTCTGAAAAGCACTTTGTGAGAAATTAATGCCCACAGGGTTTTTTTTTTTTACGAGTTTGCATGTTTAACTTTTCACTATTTTTTTTAAAAAAGATTACAAATATGCTATTCATTAACTTTTGCCAGCTTGGTCATGTGCAATTATTATTACAGGGGCTTCTGAAGCACTTATTAATTTCTCATATAAACCATAAATACTCATTTAGCCCAAGAGAGCAATTAACATGGGACTCTTCCTCACTCATCAGTCCTTGAGGTGGCCAAAAAAAAAGAGTGCCAGAAAGCATTTACTGCCCTGATGTCCAAGCCGTATCCTGTCTCAGTAACAAAGCTGTCACCTGTTTCTGTTTACAAAACTGATTGGTGGATTCTTACTGGCTTAATTTCCCCTTCTCATCAAGTATCACTAGCCAGTTGGAAAAACATTCACCAATCTCTCTCCTTAAATTTACTTATTTATTTAAATGTATTATAGCTGCCCAACAACAATAGACTCTGACGTGGCAGGGGAGGAGGTAAGTTTCAACAGATGGCTAGGTTCCTGAATTTAGCAGTCAGTGAAAATCAAGAGAGTTGATGGTTGGTATGTGTGTAATGGGCTGTGAGAATAATCTTGAGAGACAGGAGGAAGAGCAACAGCCTAGATGATGGTCTGATAAGGAAAATCTGAGTCCAACATAGGAATGGGGATAGATAAAGCATCTCAGAACTGAGCCTCCCTAGTTCTCTGGAACATAAAGGCAGGAGAGGAGGGAAGTGCTTTCAGACTTGCAAGACTGATGCCAGCCCTTCAAGGTAGTCCAGACCAAGATATCAAAATCATGAGTACTAACATTACCTTTATTGTAATGTTACAGTAACAGAATCCTGCAAGCCTGGAAGTGCTTCCTTGAAAGTTCATGCTTGTTTGCTCCTTTTCTCCAGGATTTTATTCTAAAGAACTATGTCTGTCTGTTTGTCTATCTATCATTCTGGTAAAAAAATGGGTTTAAAAATCATTTTAGAAAGCACTTTCAAAAGGCAATGGAGCATTTTCATGTTGTGGCTTGGGGTGGGGAGGACAAAGCCATAGCTAAGTATAAAAATTCAAATCCATAATATCATTTAAATATATATATCATTATTAGTAGGAACACACTTCACTTAACATTCAAAACATAAAAAGAAAGAATAATTCTGAAGTGGGTTTTTGAAAATATTATTTTTCCCCAGCTGCCGTAATGGAACTATGCAGTTTTATATTGGTGTCTGTGTTTTCGTTCCCCCAGGTGCTCACTCAGACCAATTTGATATATTGGAAGTGATGTGGACTGTGGTCCCTTTGGAGGCCTAAGTGGCCCACTCCCCCCATTCTTAAGACCTGAACTCATTAAACTCGGAGAGATGCTCGATTTCTCCTTACGGCCTGGTGACATGGCACGATCTAACCAATACCTTGCCCAAATCATCCAAGAGAGGGCTTGTGTCTCAGGAACATATATGCTAATATGGAGTAACTATTCCTCATGCAAATAAAGAACTCTAACTGGAAAATTCTGGAACAGGGTTTCTATGAGGAAGTTTAGCTTTGGACCTTTTTATACAATATATTTTTTACCAAATAAAAAAAATAAAGGTGCCAAAGATTGATGTACAGGGTATAGAATAAAAACTACTGTCCCAAAACTGGTTAAAGTTTAGAGTAAATAGGCCCAGCTCAAGAATGACAAAGAATCGATCCAGCCAAACTTCAGTTCTTTCTTTGCTCACACTGTGCAGAGAGAAGCTTGCCAGACTAAAGCTACTCTACCTGACCTAAGGAGAAATAACCTGGGAGGTTCAAGGGTGGGGCTATTCTGAACCTCTTAGTCTTCCCATGTTCCATCTCAGGACTGTGTTTTCTCTTATCTTTTTCCCCTCCTTGGAATGTGCTCCCTCTTTCCTGAGAACCAGCAGCATTACTGAAGTCCATCACATAGACCTACTCACCCTACATAGAGGTATGGCTGCATGAATGAATAACTGTCTACCTTCCAGAAAACAAGGCAGAGATGCTTTGCACATAAAGATCGGTATCCTTAGCTGCAAAGTATCTGTCTGTAAGGTGCTCTTATTGTTTCTTCTGGAGGTGAAAATCTACCAAGTCTCAAGATGCAGAAAGGTTTTGTTTGGCAGAGGGTAGTTGTTTCTGGTTTGTTTTCCCCAGCTCGTTGCAATAAGTAATAAAAGGAAAAATAAGTCTGCAAACATGAATAAAAGACGATCGGTGTTTCTCACTGAACTGTCTCCTTCCAGCATTAATCAATAAAATGCTCAGCGCTTGTTCGTTCCCTGTAGCAAAACAGAAAATCAGGCAGAAGTAGTGCAGATACTTTATAAACCCTAGAAGGAATACAAGAATGCACTTTTGGAATGGGCCACTAGCAAATGCAAAAAATATATAAATACTATTTATTTATAGTCCTATACTTAAGAGTCAGATGACTCCAATTACAAACTTCATAGTGCATCTTGATTAATGCACCTTGCTATGGTAAGTCTTTTGTCTACTCATGGATATCACTCTACATCCAATAGCCTTTGACTGAAAACCTGGAGTTGCAGAGCACCACAGGTATCCACAGATGTGCTGAATTAAAAAAAGTAGAGCAAGGTCCTTATTTTCAACTATTCTTTTAGCAGAGAACAACCATGTAGGCTGGACAATACTTAGCTTAGGCCAGAAGCAATTGGATTAAAAGTGGAGAAAGTGAGTTGGCTGGGAGAGAACAACAATTTGAGCCAGTTGTAGGATAAAATGGGAGGAAACAAAGGGATGAGGAGGCCAAGATGGGCTGAGAAAAAGGATCAATAACAGCTCCTCTAAGATAGCACTATAATGTTTTATGAAATCAGGAATCCAAGAGGAGAAACGAATTTAGGCAGGTGGTTGATACTAGAACACGATTATTACCTGTGAAAGGTGAAAGGTCTCTTGTGTACTTTCTCCCAGCAATCAAAGTTAAGCTTTGACTACTTGGTGCAAAAAAATGATGGCCTCACTAACAATCAGACAGTTTTCCAGCACATAAGGCACAGGGGTTAATGTGGGAAGCAAGAAGAGTCCTGGGGACTGTTGCTGTCCTCAAGATCCTTCACAAAGTATTAGAAAGACCAAGGAGAAAAATAGGAAAGAATAAGTAAGTTACTCCAAGGAATAGCCTTTCTTCAGGCTCAGGTTTTTGGACAAAAGTAATGAGAAAATAGAGAATAGGGTCAAATTGTCCCCTCCCCTCGAATACTGGGGGCAGGACTACGCTGTGTGTAGAAAAGTTTGCAGCATGATGAGCAGCAGCAAGAAGTCATGGTGGCTTTTTGGATGCCATGGAAGCTCCATTTCAAAAATATATATTGAGTCTTGTTTCCCATAAAATCAAGAGCAGTTTCCCAGGAAATCTGATTTAGCTGGTTAACATAAGGCTTCTTGTTTGGCAGTCTTGTTAGAAAGCATTTTTGGGGACATTGTCATACATCTGCCCAGAGGGCAGTTCCAATTGTGCCATTTTTAGCCAGTGGAGTCGCATCTGGGGCCAAAATCACCAGAGCAACACTTAAACCTCTTTTGTGCTTGTGTCACAAACCACAAAGTCAAAGAAGGCAGATATTATTTTGGAACACACACAAATAAAAACAGAATAAGATTTACCAGGCTTACCTTAAGAAACAGAAAAGCAAAGATTGGAGAAATTCATGTCAGATATTAAGTGGGAGGAAGGATTTGGCCAGGCAGGATTTGGGGAAAGCTGGAACCAAGATAAAGATGGGAACTGGTGAGGATGGTATGCTGCAGCATGGGAACTCTTAAAGGAGAAGGAGAATTAAAGAGATTATAATCAGACAAGCCAAGATTTCTGTTAAGCCCCCTTCTCATTTCTCTATACTGAAAAGCTTTTTGGCACACACATTCTGCCATTGGGGATGACACATGCTAGATCACTGTTTCTCAAAGTTGGCAACTTTAAGGGGTGTGGACTTCAACTCCCAGAATTCCCCCTGTGATGGAAGCTCTGCCCCTTTTTTATGTGCATTGTGAGCAGAGCTGTGATCGCACCATCGTGGCTGTCATCTTGACTTTTCTGACCATTCCCTGTGGACACCCTGGCTGGCTTGTACATTCTTGAGTACAGCTGTGGGATGTTGTATCAAATGGTGGTTCTTTTTTTAAAAACAATTTTATTGAAAGGTTTTATCAGTAGTAAAAGCAAATACAAACTAAACTCAGAGAGAAAAACAGAAATAAAAAGAAATAATAAAAAGTGCAAGGAAGGAAAAAGAAAAAGAAAAAAAAAGGAGTAAGAAAAAGAAATATTTAAAGAAGTGACTTCCGATCTTCCTCACAACATGTATAAACAAACTTAATAACTCTTCACCCCCTACAAGGTTACAAACAAATATCTCTTCTTCCCATAACCCATCCATATGCAAATCCATAAATCATCAACTTTTCAGTCGTGTCAGCAGAAAGTCTGTAAAGGGTTACCAGAGCTATATAGAAACATGCCTTATTTTAACCATGATCAAACAAACCAACTTTATATTCCTTCTTTTTACTTCTAACAATCTTGATTTTTAATTCATTCAGCTGTTGTAGGATTTAGTTTCTCTTCAATTTTTATTTTTCCCATCCCAAAGACTTCTTCAAGGTTTTAGCAAAACTCTTTTGTAAATCCAATAAAAAGTCACTATCCAGGTCATTCTCTTGGTTTATCATTTGTATTTCCATTTTAATTTTCAAGGCTTTAACTAACTGCTTTTGGATATCTAGTAGATAGTCCTTATCCAGGTCATTTTCTTGGCTTGTCATTTGTGTTTCCACTTTAGTTGTCTTCTCTGTCTTATGATCCATGCTTTTTTTTATGTTCCGATATTTCTGGCCCTAATATTTCTACATCAGACAAAATTTGTTTCATCTCTTTATCCTGTAAATCTCTCAAAATACTCTCTTGCACATCTGTCATTCCTTCATTAACATCTTTTGGACTTAGTCTATCCATAGAAGGCAGCCTGACATTGTAGCTGCTAATTTCTGACCCCATTCTTCAAAGATCTCCTGGAGTATTTCAAATGTCATAACATTTTGTGTCATTCTGTAAATTCCAGTACTAACCAAAAACAAAAGGCAAGCTTTCACTTTTTTTCTTTTTCCATTTCTGCCTGGAATCTTTAGTCTCCTCTAGTGTCCAATTTCTGAAATCATAAAGTCTCAAATTTCTGTTAGGATAGACAAACAATTTAGCTCCCATGAAAGGCTTTTTATTTATATAATTATTTCCAAAATCTTAGAGTAAAATTCCTAATATTCCAAATTTGTCTGGTCCCTTAATTCATTTATAACTTTCTTGGATCAAAGTCTTATTTAGCTTTTTGCCATTTATTTCCAATTCTTTAAATTCTTAAGCTTACAGTTAATTTTTCTTTTATTCAAGAATGAAGTTAAATTCACTAGGTAGCTTTTCAAACTTGTTGTTCTGAAGATCTCTAATAGCCTTAAGTAGTTAAATAGGTAATTTCCAAAAGTGATTTGAAAGTCAGGTAAGTGAACCCAGTATCCTTTAAAAGGCTCTGCCACAATTGAGAGCATGATGGCTTCTCTTTGTCTCCCAGCACTCAAACCTGCAGGAGACTGCTGTCCTGCGGTCTCCTCACGGGGAGCAGTCATCCAGAGCACACGTGGGTAATCTTCCATCCTCTCCTTATCCAGAGAGGTTCTGTCAGCCTTCCCAGGTAGACCAGACAGGAAACAGGACCAGATGAGCTAATGCTACTTTACTGTAAGGCTGCGTTAACAGAATCTTGCAAGTCTGATAGTACAATTCTCCCACCGTCACCCTTACAGCCCAATAACCTAGGAAGGGCCCCTCCTGAGCCTCTTGCTCTTCTCACTATGCAGCTGTGGGCTCTGCCCTCTCTTACCTGACCATTCCCTAGGCAGCATCCCTTCACCTAGTCTCCCAAGGTGATTCCCACATACCATTACAGGTTCCATAGGACTGGTCTACTTGCCAGTTCTTAGTTGTCATCTCTGTTCATTCGGAGATGTGCCAGTTCACCATTTCTCCCCTGGATGTCTCTATTAAATGGTGGTCCTGATGCTTTTTCAGCTAGTGTCTGGAGGTGACAGAGACTCCCATCAATAGTTAACTTAAATGCATTGTCCTTTTGCAGCTCTTAGTTTTTTGCCCTTGGTGCTTTTAATTGTTTTCAATTCATTACTTAGATGTGGTGTTTTATTCATTTAAAACCAGTAATGATGTTGCTGAACTGTGTTTAGTAGATTTATCATTACAATTGGGAGATGATATTGAACTGTTTTATTTGGTGCTTAAATATAAATGGTGTCTGTGTTGATTGCAATGTTACTTTTTTCTTGTTGATTGTTTTTTCACACATTGCTGCCGTAGGCTTCCTTTTGGGAGAAAAAGTGAGGTAAAACTATTGAAATGAAGTAAAAATAAGACAGTCATTGATTTACTTCTGGAACTGATTAGATACTTATAAGTTTAATCTGAAATGGTATTTCCATGGGAATGTTGACAGGCCTACATATATTTGTTTTCTTTCTTTCTTTCTCTTTCTCTCTCTCTTTCCTCTCAGAAATTGAAATCTATAGATTTTTTTCCTTTTGGTGTAAAGTGTCTGCCAAGAATTACATAGAGATCAGTTGAGAAAGAGTTGCCATATTTCTTTCTTTTAAAAACTACTTTTAAAATAATAAAAAAATAGTAGTGGGTATCAGGGTGGCACAATGGTGGGAACTTAGATGAGGACTAGGGAAGTTCAGCTTCATGTCAGTTCTCTGCTGTTGTTGCTTATGAAATGACTGGCCCCCAATCTACCTCACAGGGTTGTTGTTGGGAGAATAAAATTGGAGAAACATGATGTAAGGGACCTTGATTTAAGGATTTAATTAAAATGGTGATCTTGATTCTTTTTTTAATATAATTTTTATTAAGAATTTTGATTACAATAGCAAAATCTAATACAAACTAAACGAAAAGAGAATAGAAAGGGGTGAAAAGTGCAAAGAAAAAAGAAAAAAGAAAGAGAGAAGAAAGAGAAAAGAATATAATAAAGAAAGAGACCGCTGTTGTCATTTGTAGTTTAAATTTTAACATTTTAAAACCTCAGCCAGTTTCTTTTGTAAATCCAGTAAGACATCCTTTTCTAAGCCATTCTCTTGGCCTCTCAGTTGTAAATCCACTTTCGATATCATCTCTGTCTTGTCAGCTAAAATTTGTTCTACCTCTGTCATTTCTTCAATAACATCTTTTGGACATAGTCTATCCATAGAAGCAGACATCATTACATGTAGTTCTCACTTAACAACCACAATCAGGACTGGAATTTCAGTCACTAAGCGATGCAGTCATTAAGTGAATCTGTCCCAATTTTATGACCATTGTTGTGGCAGTTCTTAAGCAAATCATTGCAGTCATTAAGCGAACCACATGGTCATTAAGCAAATCACATGGTTCCCCATTGATTTTGCTTGTTGGAAGCTGGCTGGGAAGGTAAAAAATGGCAATCACATGATCGCAGGATGTTGCAATGGGCATAAATGCAAATCAGTTACCAAGCACCCAAATCGGGATCATGTGACCATGGGGACACTGCGACCCTCATAAGTGTGAGGGGAGGTAGCAATCAGGGTTTTAGCACCATCGTAAATCCAAATTGTTGCTAAATGAATGGTCATTAAGTGAGGACTACCTGTACAGACATTGTTGATATTGTGGCTACTATTTTTTTGATTCCATTCTTCAAAGGTCTCCTTCAGTATTTTCATTGTTGTAACTTTTTGCAACGTTTTACAAGCTTGTAAATCTTTCCTCTACCTAAGAGTAGAGGAAGTTAGTCCCCTCTAGTATCCAGTTTTTGACTAAGAGTAGTTAGTCCCCTCTAGTATCCAGTTTTTGAAATCATGACATCATCCTGTTGAAAACCAAAACAGAATTTATTTTCCAAGAGAAGCTGTTTGTTCTTTATAATTCTAAAATCTTATTGTAAAAGTTTCAATATTCCAGCTTTATCTGGACCCTTAGTCTGTTTATAACTTTCTATGATCAAAATCGTATTTAGCTTTTTGCTGTTTATTTCAGATTCTTTAAATTCTTAAGCTTAAGATTAAAATTTTCTTTCATTCAGGATTGAAGGCAGACTCACCCAGTGTTTTCAAACTTGTCATTCTGAAGGTCTCTAAATAGCTTAGAAGTAGTTAATGAGCAATTTCTGAAAGTGATTAGAAAGTGAGGTTTGCGAACTTAGTGTCCTTTAAAAGTCTCTGCTGCAGTTGCAAGCAAGATGGCTAATCCCTTGTCTCCCAGCGTTCAAACCCATGGAAACTGCTGTCCTGTGGTCTCCTCACAAGGAGCAGCCGTCCAGAATACTCGTGGGTGATCTCCCATCCTCTCCTTATCTGGAGAGTTTCCAAAGAACAGGTCTACTCACTGCTTCCTTGGTCTTTGCCACAGTTGTTGGCCCCGCTTTCGCAGGGCTGTCTTCAGTCTGCCATCCCTCCCCTGGAAGTCGGTGATCTTGATTTTTACTGAATTTACAAACTGATCTGATTCCTATGAAATAATTTTATTTATTTATTTATTTTAAATTAAATTAAATTATTTATTTTATTTATTTAATTTTATCACTGCCCATCTCCCCCCGCAAAGGGGGGATTCTGGGCGGTTTACAAAAACAAAATTTAAAATACAATACCACCATAAATACAATAACTATAACTATAACTATAAATAGATAAAAGATATAAATTATTATATATTTTTATATATATTATATATACATTATATATAATTATTTGAATGAAAGAGGAGCAAAGAAGTTAAATAAGGCAGAAGCTTTTTTGGGGTCAATAATACATTGCATTTAGCTATATTTAGATATAATAAACAGTATTAGTTCCATTGCTTATCAAATAACCTTTCTTTTCCCTAATGTATGAGACATTAATCTATCATAAATGATCTGGAGCTAGTTAGTTCTTTATTATGGCCACTGATCAGAACTCAGAGAGTTAGCAAAACAATTAAATCCATTTCAAGTAATAATAAAACAACCCATAAAATTATAACCAGATCATACAGATGATCAAGGCATGCTGAATTTTACAAACAAGGTAACAACATTTTGCCATATTCAAGGAAATAGAATCATACTGGTCTGACAGAAGTAGCTGTACATAAAATAAGAACCGTCTGGGTACTTCATCAGATAAGGAGTTATGAAATGGGCCCTGGTGTCCTTTTTGAAGGTGCAATATAACAAAACAGGGGCTGTAGATTCAGTGGGCCCTTCTGTACAGGGCACAGTATCAGCTTAATACAGTTCCATGTGCCTGACTTTAGTCATACCAGCTTCCTTATTTGTACCACACTAGATACACCTGGGGCTTAGATACATATGACCCAGAAGAATTCAGGTAGATCCAGGGCTGCAACTTGGGTCTGTGTCACCCAGGGCAAACATGGATTCTGTGCCCATTTTGGCACCCCCTCAGCACTCATTTTAGCACCCCCCCCAGCACAGCACCCGGGGCACATGCCCTGCTTGCCCCCCCTTAGTTGCGGCCCTGGGTAGATCCCTTTGCAGTGGAGCAATATACTCCCAACTGGACTCCAAGCAAAAGTTGCCTACGGGTCTTAGCTGAGGATAACTTTACTGCTGCTGGAACATGCTGAGCCCCTCTGGGAAAGTGCATTGCTGCCACTGAATTTTGTGCATTTTGAGCTTCAGAGTTTTGATGTGTCCTATGTTTGGTAAAACGGTGAACAGCTGTGCCCAAGTATGTCAAGATTTTAACTTGCTCTATATTGTCTGATCATGTAACCACCAGGTACTGTGTATAGGCCACTTTGCGAAAATTAGAATCTTGGCTTTGGTAGAATTGAGCTCAAGTGCTTCCTTAGAGGAATAAGTGGCTAAGGCACTTGGAGCTCATTTGAAACCATTGGGTGCTTGTGGTAGGACCACTGCACCATCTGTGCAAAGGAAGATTGCAGCATGTCCCCTGGCTAAATTTGGAGATGTCGCTCTTGGTTATTTATTTTGACCAAAAGGAAGTTGATGTACTGGCTGAACAGCAGGGAAGCCAGGAAGCATCCCTGTCATACCTCTCTTCAAGTCAAACTTCTGTAGTGAACTGACCTTACATACTACAGTGAAACTTTATTCTGGGTTCTCATAAGGTTTCAACATTAGCCATGTTTCTATTGTAGTATTTTTGAGGCTGCCCCATGGCTTTGTTCTGAAGGTAAGGTTGAATGCAATCCTGAAATCAATAAATGTAGTGTCTAGTGTAGAACCTGGCTTGGACAAACACTTTTTGGCCATGTATTGCAAAATGAGAGCTAACCTCAGAGTATTGAGTACATCTGTGCCAAAAAGCCATTACTAAGAGGCACATACCTGTGCAGTCTCTGGTCTTTTGCCAAGTATATAAACAAATATCAGAATGGAAATTGATGATCAACCTTGATAGGAAACCTGGCTGTGCTATTTACATGAAGACATAATTAATGAAATGCCTAATTCATAAACACACATTGCTGAGTTTTCATATTCACATCAGGGCAATTAGGAACTGGTATTTAAAGGGCACACTTCATGCTCTGCATGCTTTTAATTGCACAGCTTATATGTGTTTGTTTTTTGGCAGGGGCTGGAATTGTGTAATTTCCTTCTCCAACATGAAATTATTTACCCATTTTAATCACTCCATTAAAGGCAGTATGTTTTAATGCTCCAGGGTGGTTGAAAAAGTAAAACAGGAACTTTAGAAGCAAAGGAGAACAAAGAATGATCTTGCAAAACAACCCATGAGGCAGCCCTCCTGCCAGGGAGGTCCATGGGGTGTGGTCAGAAAAGTCAAGATGGTAGCCAGGATGGTGCAATCGAAGCTCTGCCTAAAAGGACACCCATAAAAAACAGGCGGTGCTTCGATTGCACCATCAAAGCCATCATTTCTGCTAATGGGAAACCCTTCTGCCAGGCTGGGAGTGAGCCTCGGGGCCTTTAGGAAAGCACTCTGGGGCAAGAACTTCCTCCAAAAACACCCCCTCACACACATCCTCCTAACAGCCTGTCCTGCCAGCCTCAGTCTCAAAAAGGATATCAGGAGAGGCACTTCCAGATGGAGACATAGGCGCTGCACATTGAGAATCACATCTCTAATAGTTGCAGCAAGGTGAGTGGTGCTACCTTCAACTCCAGTGACACATGTGCGCTCTCCAAGTTCTCACACTGTATTTTTTAACATGAGAGAAAAGTCTGGCCGTGGCCTGTTCTTAGAGTTCAGCTCAGAGCATCTCATTCTAAGGTTAACTGCAGCCCTTGGTCTCCAGATGTTTGCAGCCTTCTGGTGTGGATAGAGAGTGTGAAAGTAGGAGAGCAGTATCATTTCATCCCTACACCTTCCTCCTCTTTTCCCCTGCCACTTAAATATTTGTTTTCTATTTGGACAAAATATGAAGTACATTTGGACATTTGCAATAAGACAGCAGGAGGATTTGGCAGTCAACAGAATACATGGATTCAGTGATGATAGCAAAGATGATGTAATCTTCTAAGTGGATGTCCTGTATCTACTCTACTCCAATCTAATCTAAATTGATCTGATGTAAACTATCATAATCTCCTGTGGATTCTCTTGTGTGTGTGTGTGTGTGTTATAATGAGACTGTCACGATGAATTCTTCATTACAAATTTTACCAGCAAACCACTGGAAAACTTGCTGGAGACCTTTCAAAGCAGCTTGTGTTCAAAGCTTTCAACCTAAAAATATGGAAGTTCAAATCAACTATTGGAGCAGTCTTTGAAAAAAGTGGGATTAATTAATGAACTAAATTCCTGGAATTATTTGTGACTATAAGCCATGATAAGATTTGTGACTATAAACCATGATAAGTTTGGAGTAGTGGTTAAGGCACCAGGCTAGAAACTGGGAGGTGGTGAGTTCTAGTCCAGCTGGGTGACCTTGGGCCAGTCACTGTCTCTCAGCCCTAGGAAGGAGGCAATGGCAAACCACTTCTGAAAAACCGTTGCAAGAAAACTGCAGGGACCTGTCCAGGCACTCTCTGAGAATCAGTCACAATTGAATGGATTAAAAAAAAAAAAGAAATGATAGCCAAATGAAAGCTCAAAATACTTAATGAAACCTCTGAATAGTCTCATCCTATGCTTATTTCTGAGAATTGAAAATGTACCTATTGCCTTTGCTGGAAACAGAGTTCTAGGCAGGCTGATATTCCTTTGATTGATTTGAAAAAAGCCTTCTTCTTTTGTCTTCTTACTTATCCCTCAATTTATCAGCCTTGCTGGTAAAGTCATTATGTGAGGGTTTTCTGTATGTTTTCAAAGGAAATCTCTATTTTTGCTCTGAGTAACAGTTAAATTTTGACAAGGGAGTATCATTTTTTTTTTTGTCAGGAGATGGGCTGATTAATAGAGTCAGTGTTTTGGAACTCTGAAAGCTTTTCAGAATTCTTCACAAAGCATTTTGTTCTTCCTTGGTAAAAAGGATTACATCTGTTGTCTTAGAATAATTCAGGATTTTGAATGGAAAATGAAAACCCACATAGGCAATCAGTCAGCAGCATTCATGTTTTTGCTGATCATCTAAGTTTTGTATGAAATGCTTTCTTATCAACCAACAAAAATGTTAGTGGTGAAATATCTACCTAGGACTATCACTTGGGAAATAAAGCAGAATCAATTCCATCATGCTTTTTTTGAAGCAATTGAAATTAGCATTTGTTCTACCTATGTTAATGCAAAGTTAACTTTTTGTAAACTTGCCTTGATCCTTTCAGTCTCTTTTCTTCACCTACACACGGATTTGTTTAACCTTCCTGGCTATTTCCATCTTTTTTTTTAAATTAGTTTGCAAAAATAAGCAGACACCTCTGGAAATTCTGATTAGTCCTATTCATCATTATAAGGTCCATATCTCAACATGAAGTAAAATAATGAGGGTATTATTATTATTATTATTCAATAACCCTAACCCTAACCCGGCATCACACACATTGCAAACCCATCCCCTGGTTCCTTTTGGGCAGCATGCCCTGGTATGCAGAGACTCATATGTGTAATGTTAGCAGGAGTGTCTGCATAGACAGCTCTACTTGAGAAGATACTTGAGGGGAGGTCTATGTGTTTTAGGACTGGCACAAAATTTGTTAAGCTTTGTAATTCTGGGCTTTATGCAGGAAGCTCCAGAGCACCTTCCTATTTTTTCTGAGAGATGGGCTGAAGAAGAATTCTTCCATAGGACATCCAGCCTATTATAATCACCTTTCATTGGGGAACCCTTGGAGGGTTTTTTAAAAATTATTCTTTCCTCCTAGTTCATAACTGAGACTTCAAACACACAAATGTTATCAAAATCATAAGAAGCTGAGACAAAAAAATGATTTCTGGTTGTGGTAATTAGAAACGATCCTTAATTAACCAAATGATGTTATTAAGTATGCATCACCAATCAATATGTATTTCTAGCAATAGAAATATGTCAAATTTTGTCTGTATGTTATACAGTATAGGAAGTTGCAAGGTAGCTTGAGCTGGAAAAAATTAGATTCTTTTCAGCTACAAAGTTCTCTCAGTAGTAAACTCAACAATTAGTAAGTCAAAAATAGTAAGTCAACTATTTTCAGCAATACATGCTGCATAAGGATCCTTATGTAGATAACATGTGAGCAAAAACCTTCATGGAGCCTGACTGAGCTCCCTAAAGAAAAGGCAGAATTTCATGGTTAGCATTCAGGGGCATCCACAGGGGAGGTAAAAAAGGCAAAATGGTGGCCACGATTCAAAAACCGGTCCCTTTTTAACATGTAGGTGTCCCTGATGACAATCACAGTTAATCCTTTATAAAATGTGTATGTGCTTCTACCACCACTGGGACCACTTTGGCCTTCACTTTCCACATCCCCTCCAGTTCCTCTTTCAGGCCCTGGTTTCTTCAGCTTCTCATACTTCTTCTTCCTGATGTTGCTGTCACTTGGCACCACCACATCTATCACCACTGCTGTCTTCTGGTCCTTGTCTACTACTACGATGTCTGGTTGATTGGCTAGTACCTGCCTGTCTGTCTAGATCTGGAAGTCCCACAGGATCTTAGCCCTGTCATTCTCCACAACCTTCTGTGCAACCTCCCATCTGGACTTTGGAGGGTCTAGCCCATACACTGTGCAGATGTTCCTGTACACAATGCCAACTACTTATACACTCAGTGTATGCTGTTCCTGCCTGCATCTTACACCCTGCCACTAGGTGTTGGACTGTCTCTGAGGCCTCTCTGCACAGTCTGTACCTCAGGTCCTGTCTAGTGTGGAAGACCCCTGCTTCTGTGAATCTGGTGCTTAGTGCCTGTTCTTGTGCTACTATGATCAGTGCCTCAGGGCTGTCTTTTAGTCCAGCCCTTTCCAGCTTCTGGTAGGATTTCCCAAGGTCAGCCACCTCAGCTATCTGTTGATGGTATACCCTGTAGATAGATATAGATATAGAGATGTAGATGTAGATGTAGAGATATAGATATAGATGATATAGATGGATATGGATATAAGATTTTAATGTATTTTCTATGCTTTTAACTAACTGTATCCCACACTCCGTATGCTGGTCTTTGACCATAATAAAGATTTATTTGTTATCTGAAAATATTTTAGCATTACCTATAGGTGGGGAAATATACCTTGACATAAAATAAAATACACCATGTTATTGAATTGAACTGCAATGATTTAAAGCCTAATGAGGTGAATTAAATATATTTGGCTACTTGCAACAGTATCTAAATGAAGCACTTAATTTGTTAAATACTAGCAAATAAGCTGCAGGGTTTATAGCTAATGTATTTTTCATTTTTTTGTTTTGTTTCTTGTGCCAGCGGTAGCCTTGAATTATCAAGAAGCTCTTCTTTTTGAAGCAAAACTTGAGACAGTTACATGAGTTTAGATGTTGCTTACTAGCATTCAGATAAAAAGAAAGGTGGGAAATGAATGAATTGATGAAGGTGGATATCGGAGGGGGGGATTTCAAATTGCAGGGATAGAAAAGAAGATATGCCTAGCTCTAAAAATCAGCTATTCTGGGGCAGCCAAATGTCAAGAAAAACGTCTTTCTCTCTATATCATCCCTCTACTTGATATTCCATCCCAGATTATATCTAGTGGTGGTGGACATTTTTCACTCATCCTTTCTTTGATTCATGAGGTTGTAAGGTTCCAGCAAACCCTAAACTAAACCGGAGACTCTTAACGCTGAAAATAAAGACTCCAGGCAGAGGCTTCAGAAAACTAACAGCTCTTTATTTGGCCAAGTAAAGCAGCCGGGTGGACGATCCTACGGCACAGACAGCAACGTGCTTGGAGGAAGCCACATCCAGAGACAAAGGTTTTCAGTTTTTATACATCCTTCATACAATAGCTTATGTTTGAATAAACCAATCACCTGGGGTCAACACTGGACATTACCTTGTATGGGCAACTTACACATTTCATAGTTCCCAGTACATTTCATTGTTTCTGGTGCATTTCATTACTTCCGGTGCTTCCCCCCCCCTTCTTCCTCGCACAAGGTATTAGCAAAAGCGAGGTGGTGGCCATTAAGCCAACTATCTTCCCTTCATTCCTCCCTTTTGTTATAGGACAGTATGCTTACTGTCATCTGTTAAGCAGGGAGGTATATTGTTTTGGAACGGGTTGCAAGGTTATCACCTTGGCTGGTTTAACTGGGTTTGAAGATGAGGCAATGACTGTCATTCCCAAGATGGTGGATGTGACCATTCTCTGAATTAAAGGGATAAGACAGGGGAGAAACAACAGACCTCCTATAGCCAAGAGGACAAGAAAACCAATCTTTTTCCAGTCAGTGAAAATTCCCAAAAACCATTCAGACATTCCAGTGTCAAGAATGCCAGTCCATGTCTGAACGGGGACATGGGCTAGTTTTCTCATTCTGAGTGTAATCTCTTCAATGGCCTTTCCATCATCTCCTATCTCGAGGCAGCAGTCAGATTAAATTTTCCACAAACTCCTCCTTCCTTGGCTAAAAGATAATCAAGAGCCAGGCGGTTTTGATAAAAGGCAGTATTGAATTGTGTATTGCATTTAGCAAGCAAATTCAAGGCAAGTGAAGTTTCATTTGTCAAAGTTTCAGCTACTGCCTGGAGCCTAATAATACAGTTCAGCATATAAATAGGGGTTCGGTATCCCCAAGAACCATCTTCTGCCCATGTAGCGGGATCATACACCTGAATGATTCTCTCAGGGGGCCACTCTGCGTCTTTCCAGTTTCCAATCTTAAATGATGGCAGGTCTCTTTTAGATCTTGGGCCTATCTCATCATAAATCGGGATTCCCAATTTTTCTCCTCTCTTAATGGGTAGGAGGAAAAAACTAGGTTTGGTAGTTCCAAGGACACAGGATCCTCCCCAAGAAGGAGGAAGGACAACGTATGCCCTTTTACCACAAATCCAATAAAGACCATCAGGTGCTGTCTAGGCAATGGATGTATTGTTAAGATGAGTCCATAGGGTAGACAAATTAGCATTTGAAAAGGGATTATTAGGTTGAGTCAGATTCGTATTGCTCCACCAGTTAATGTGGGTATAATTTGTTTGGAGCATGTTTTCACATCTTAGATCTCCTAAGGTTATATTATAATGCGCAATGGAAGTATCCCTGCTAAAGCAAATATGCCCGATAATGGAAGTGGACAGAGCCCAAACATTGGGTCTATTAGGGGTAGACCAGGTAAGATTTACCAAGGAGGAGAGGTTCATTTCTCTGGCTTCCCAGGGCCATTGCTCTCCCATATTGGTACCTCCACACACAAAGCAGTTAGTGACATTAAGGGATTCAGCAATCCTCTCTGCAAGGTCAATAAACACATTTTTTGGCGACATGTGGAATTTCTATTTCTGTCCCCATTTCTTCATAAAATGAATAAAACACTTTTTCCTCTTTGGCCTTCAAGTGATCTGCCCTTAGCCTCTGTAATATCAGGTCAAAAAGAATGAACAAATGAATGGTCAGATTTTTTTTTTAATTTCCATTTGTTTACATTCCTATTTGTCTTTTTATAAACATGGATTGGAGGAAACTGAATGTTGTTTCACATTTTATTAATTTTTAAAATGAATGCATATCCTTTGCTGGGATAATTTCCAAAAGTTGACCTGATTTTCTACATATAACTGCCACTATTTGCATCAGTTATACAGTAAATGGAAATGGTAGACCATTGTCTTCTTCTATCCCTAGCTGCTGATTTGGTCTTCATGATTTGTTATTTTAGGGAGGGCTTGATGGGAATCTTCTAAAACATTTGAACAGAACAGGACGGTGCCAAGAGTGGATTGTTTCCACACAACAACTTTAATGCATCTGTCAAATGTGGAAGTAGAAAGAAGCAGAAAGGAAAAAATTATTTGGAGGAAGGAAAGGTGCATTGCTGAGAAAATGGGGATGGCACTGGAACAAGGGACTTCTGTTCTTTACTTCTGGTAATAGCTAGAATTGCACAAATGTAAGGACCATTCAGAGCTGAGAGTTCAGTTCAAACAGTCTCCAACTGCTCATAAAATCTCTGAATAGGTGGTAGAGAGGAGAAAGGAGGAAAAGACAGAAGATGGTTAGCTATTTTGGCCTGAAAAGAAAAAAAATCAGTTCTGCTGAGTCTCTTGAGTTTCCTCCTTATTAATCACAAACAGAGCTGATGAAAGAATTTGGATTCTGAAATACATTTCATGAGTTTATGCAAATGGTTTCCCAGTTTAGTTGTGCAGATGTAATTTTAACTTCTAAAAGTCCCGATGCTGTTTTTTCTTTTTTTGTGGGAGGGAGGCACAGGAAAGCAAAAGTTACACATACCATAACTGAATAAATGATTGGGCATTTCAATGCAAATTCTTGCTTTGGAGCTTTGTTTGAAAGCCCTCATTAAAGCTGCACGGAACAGAAAATGCTTTGATCAGTAGCAAAAAGGCAATCTGGATGCGTTATCTCTAATCATCTGACCCAGAAGAGCCCTCCTAAGTTATAGTGTACTCTCCAGTGGTTTAATTCAGAAGGTCTTCAAGCAGAGGAGGGGGATTCTATACTTGTTGAAACCTGAACATTTGGTTGAATAACTTTCTCAGCAAGTGGCAGCCCCAGTCTGGCCTTATCTAGGCTTGGAAACTGACAGGTTTACTGTCTGGATGGGAGTCATCCAGAGAGTAGCAGGGATGAAGATAAGATGAAGATGTAAATCAATCCCTGAACTGTTGCCAAGAAAATGGATGAATGTGTCCATGAAGACCCCAGGGGACTTTACTTTAAATTTTAAATACTTAGCATCCTAACCATTCTGATGAATGAAAAATGATCACCAAGATCAGTGAAAGTTTCACAGGTAGGCAAAGTCTTCCAGTGGCCTGATGCGTATGTACTGTATCCCTTCAAATGAGCAGGATGATCCTATAAGCTATAAAAATAAATTCACACTTTACTTTTAAAACTTGGGTCCAAAAAGATGTCTACTCACACTGCTCATATAAATGGTGCAGTGCTGTTGGTTTTTCTTTCAACCAAGATTTATTATTATGGACCCCCCTCATGTTGTGATTAATAAACAGCCAGGCCTCATTCATGATTTCTGGCAATGTCCCCAAAACTCACATAACTTTCACTCTTGAATCTAAAAATAAAGGGGCTTAGACCTAGTAAAATGTGCTTCATAAATAGGAGTTCCACACTGGTGGAACTGGTATGGTACTGGTATGGTACTGTATGGTAAACAGCCAGGGGTATCTGCAGGGAGGGAGGTGAGAGAAGTCAAGATGTGAAAGAAGGGAGGTGAAAGAAGTCAAGCCATGACTGTGCAACCAAAGGTGTGTTGCTCCAGTAAACGCAGATGGCAAGTTTGGTCAAGAGCCAGTTTGGTCTAGTGGTTAAGGTGCTGGGCTAGAAACTGGGAGGCTGTGAGTTCTAGTCCTGCCTCAGTCATGAAAGCCGGTTGGGTGACCTTGGGCCAGTCTCTCTCTCTCAGCCCAACTCACCTCACAAGTTTGTTGTTGTGGGGAAAATGGGAGGAGGAAGGATTATTAGGTACGTTCGCCACCTTGAGTTATTTATAAAAATAATAAAGGCGGGATAAAAATACATAAATAAATAATCACATACTGTATTCAGTTACCTGAGAATATGGACAATTATGCTGTAAGCAGAGATGAAAAACCTGTGGACTTTTTGATTCTACTGAACCACCTTTGCCAGCATCATCAATATGCTGGGAATGCTGGGAACGGTAGTTTGGCAACTGATGTGGGACCTCAGGTCTCTGTTTTCTGGGAACTTAGAAAATATTTAAAGAAATAAAGCAGATTGCGATATGGCATAGGGAAGTCTACTGTTCAAAGAATACTCTTCTAGTGTCACTAGATATATTTAAATATTTTGGGTAGTCAGTTGGATTTCATGATGGTCAAACACACTGCCAGCAGGGTCACCCAAGTCATGAGGGCCATCCCAGCTGCCCAGGTAAAGCAAACAAGCACCTGTATTGGGCAGCAGCAATGTAGGAAGATGCTGGAGGAGGAGGATCACTTTAGTGACACTGGCAAAGGCATCATCTCATACTGCACAGGAGAAGGCAATGGTAAACCACTCCTCCATTTTGCCAAGAAAACCACATGGATAGAAGATATTAAAAATGATTGATGATAATGGGCCCCTCAGACAGGATGGCACTCAACATGCTACTGAGGAACAGCTGAAGACCTTTCAGAGTACTAAGGGTGTTTATGACAAGGCTAAATTAAAGCCTTCGGGACATCCAGTTGCTGATGTTGCCAACACAAAGCTGCAAAGACAGAATTATAGTGGGATCATGGAACGTAAAAAGCATGAATACACAAAAGCTCAGCACAGTGAAAGGTGAAATGAGTCAACTACACATTGACATCTTAGACATCGGTAAATTGAAATGGACTGGAACTGACATTTTCAGACATACTGTCTACTACTCAGTACACAAAAACAAAGAAGGAATGGATTTGCTTTCATACTGAGGAGGAGGAGGAGGATGAGTTTTACAGTCAAGTTCAATCTGAAATTGACAGAATATGCAAGCATAATGTATTGTTTGGGCCTGGAGACTGGAATGCTAAATGTGGTGATAATAAGGAGGAAAATGCAATTGGATTGTATGGCCTAGAAAATCAAAATGAAGAAGGGTAATGAGATCAATTTCTGTCAATCCAGTGATTTCTTCATTGCTAACACAGTCTTCCAGTAACCAAAAGGATGCCTATACCCATGGACATCACTAGATGGAATACAAGGAAATCAAATTGATTACTTTATTGGTACAAAGAGGTAGAAGAGAGACATGGTCAGAGGCTGGCTGTGAAGCAGATCATGTGTAAGTTCTAAATCAAGCCAAAGTGGAAAAAGGCAATTAGTTTCCACAATATGATCTTGAGCATACACCTACCATTTTCAAGCAGAACATCAAGAATTGCTTTGAGGTGCTGAACCTCTTTGATAGGGAACCAAAGGAACTGTGGAATGGAATCAAGGAAGTTTTTAAGTATGAATGTGAAAAGAGACTGCTGAAGACCAAGAAACAGAAGAAAGCAAACTGGATGTCAGAACAAACCATGGAAATTACCAAGAAGAGAAGCCAAAGCCAAGAAAAACATCTCAGGAAAAAGCTTAACAAAGAATTTCAGAGAACTGTTAGAAAAGACAAGAAGCAATATTACAATATCTGTAAAGACACTGAAGGTGGAAACAGACATGGAAAAAGGAGGAAGTCTTCCAAAAGATTTCCACACTCAGAAGGAAGTTCCAAACTCAAATTGTTATGTTCAAGGGTGGACTGATTCAAAAATGATCAAACCAAGATGGCATACACTGAAATTCTGTACACTAGAGGTATCATCACCCAAATTCTTTAAATTAATAATAAAAAGGGGCAAAACCTGATAATTATATCCTTGACAGAACTCCAAAAATTGGATCAAACTATCTTAAAGGCCTTTTCCTTTTTTCTTTGTAAACATTTGAATTGTTTTTTTTTCTTTTTCTTTTTTATGAACTACATATGAACAATCCTTTGCTGCTTATCACATAGATTTCTCCATCCATTGTTACATATTAAATATTCTGGTCACCCCAGTGCTCATAGTTCTTGATGTCTTGATAAATTTCAAATCCTGGTGATAGTCAGGAGGAACATATAGATCTTTGACATACAGTGATCAATATAAAGTCACATTAACAATCCAGTTGATTTTAGCCCCAAATGTGACAGTAATAGGACACGTCCACATCATGTGAGCTAATCTTCCAACCTCTGAACTACATTCCCAATAGCAACAACCCTTATTCCATTGCTCAAAACATTCTCAGAGGTATCTAGAACAAATTTTGTGATTTTACCTCACATTAAGATCGAGACAAACTGATTTCACATTCTTTAAAGCAGCCTTCTCTTAAGTTATCAGGAGGGCCAAGATCAAATGTCATAGCTAAATATTTAATTGCTATAAATAGTTTGCTTATTTTAAAATTCAGAAGTAATCTATCTTTATCTATCAGTTGCATGTAATTTACTCAGTAGCATCACCAAGAGTTTATTTTATATTGCTTTATGAATATAAATGAGAAACAGGGCTATTGATAACATTTTAAACAAGGCATATAAAACCAGAACTTGAACATCATGCATATCTAATGGCTAAATCAGCCTGTGTTATTGATCTTTTTCTCTTTATATATATTTTGCCATTGTCTCCCAAGATACTTGTAAAATAGACAACTTTTATTTGGGCACAATTGGTTTTCCTTTCCATGTAGCTCCCTACTTTTTTAGTGGGAGTCCTCTGAGGAGAACTAATGAGGCCTCCCTCTTCCTCTTCTCCACCATCTTTCACTTCCCTGAACAGATACATCTCCAGTGGCTTAGTATGTATAGAAACAATATTTTGCACCCAGCTGTTTCTTCCTTTGCATCTTTCACTGCTGTCTTTGACCAAACTGTTCTTTAAAATGGCAACATTTATACTGGATTAAGTGGGACATTTGCATAATATTACTGGCTGTGCCTTGGTGATCACAAGTGCTCCAAGCATAACCTAATCCAAGCAACCTTTATGAATGACTATTGTGCTGCTCCCCAAAAGGTGGTTTAATAACCCCCTGGAACTCAAATTGCATGTGGATGGACTCCCTTGCTTTGCTTTTCTCGTAAAACATAAGGAGAGAAGCCATTGCTCAGTGGCAGAGAATGCACTTTGCATGAGGGGGGGAGGGTTCCATATTGAGCTTCCAATATAGTTAATCAGAAAGGTCTATGGAAGTCTGGATGGAGAAATACCTCTGCCCTAGAAACCCACTGCCTATTGGAGCCAATTTTTAAGAATAGCAAGAAATGTCTTTTCTCTCCATTTTACTAGAGTTATTTATGTATGATCAATGGGCACCTAGGGCCAGAACCTGGAGTGAAGGTCCAGGACTCTACAATTTACCTTCCCAATTATATATGCATTTATTCAATGTATATGACTAATAGCAACTGGATTTGGTAACTCCAGCTCGTAATGTCATTGAGATGTTGTGATTATCATCAGGGATCCTTTGCCAAGTCTTCCTCCCACCATCTTCTTTGTGAAGTTACAAAGACAACGTCATCAGTTGGGGTCTATATGTGTGCAATGCCCTTGCTCATATTTGGCCAAGTTTCTTGGCTGTCATCATTCTCTCTCTCTCTCTCTCTGTATGTATATATGTATATATATGTGTCTGTCTGTCTGTCTATCAGCAAACTGCTTGCTGCTTTTAACAGCAAGCAGTTTGCTGATTTCACAAGTTTTATCAGTCTGCTATGCTCTCATTTCACAAATTTTATTTGCAATTTTATTTTTATGATTGCATGAAATGAATTAAGAATGTTGTAAGTGGGAGGGAGGAATAGCAATACCTGTTGCACCAAAGGAAGAAGAACATAGGCTTGACTATCTATCATTTCCTACCCCTATGCCTGGAAGTACAATTCTGGGGTTGGTGTTTTCCTCTTTTACCTTCTGTGAAGTGCAAGTAACCCATCAAAAAGTCTACTTTATGTGGTCTTTGAAGTGTTTTTGAAGTGCATTTCAGTTACTGAAAAGTATTTTGAAAACTAATTATCTAAGTTGGGATGATATGAAAATCATTTAAAATTTCTCCTTTCCCAGGAGTCCAATAAACCATGAAATTATGCATAAGTTACCAATTAAGTTTATCCCATGTTTAATGGATAAAAAATCAGATATATTTGAACATCATTCAGGTCAATTATGTTTTTCCTCAAAATATAAATGTTAATGGGTCTTGATTTTGTCTTAAGCAATGAAGCTACCAATTTTCCCTTTTTTCCATGAAACTTCTTGTTCACTATATGTTGCCTTCTCTCATTATTTAAATAATCTCCATCTCTGATAGTTTCATAGAAATGTTGTTTAGTATTAGGCTTATCAGTGCAAAAGATATTTGCAATAAATCAGTGATGCAGAGTAGTTAGGAGTCAGGTTTATTCAACTTGGCATCTGCCATGATAAGTGCAAACTATCAACCATATATGGCAGACCATCAGTGGAAGCCAGAATGAATAGCTTATGAAATGCCTTTGGCTTGATCGGTCATAAATTCTGTATTTTAAAATAAAATATTTACTTATTATTGAAGTTTGTTTGCCACTATAGTTATTTTTCTATTTATGATATACTCTATACTCCTCTTAGATGATGATGGGACCATCCAGCATTGGGATAAAATATTAAATTTTAGGCTGACCTAAAATTTTTTAGGTCAGCCTAAAATTTAATGTTTCTTCTGGTCACATCAGACCGCACTATCTTCCTCTCAAAGGATGACCCAATGGGCCACAGGGTTGTCTAGTTATTAACAAACCAAATTACAGTATGCCAAACAATAAATACTGTGCACTAACTTTTGCAAAATAAGAGCTTAACTTGCTTAGTTTATACTACAGAAGATTTTTCTGGCAAACAATTTAGAATACCAGATCACAGAATTTTATTTTAAAATGGTGAACACATACTTTAAATACATTACATACTGAATAGTATTACTGTTATATTAAAATAGATCAGTAACTGAAGTTGAGATGGATTTGCTTTTCTGCTGACACCAACTGATGGAGGGATAATTAGCCTGCCAGAATCTAAATATATTAAAATAAGAAAATACATGCACAAAATAATAAACTAGAATTTCACATCCATTCCAGTTTGGATTCATGCCTAGAATTTGATCCTGATGGAACTCAAGAGTCTCTCCAGAAAAATTTACTTCAAAACATATAGCTATGGAACTGTTTTTCTATCTTTTTGCTTTTACCTTAATTACTTATGGGGTGGGGGTGGGTTGTGCATTCCTATCTTGTCGTCATGACTTTTAATATATATTTAAACTGGTGGGGACCAACGGTATCCACTGTGTTGATTATTGGCTTCCAAATGGCAGTGTGACTGAGTGATCAAAGCCCTTTCCTTTGTAACATATGTTGTGCATTGCATGCACATAAAAACAGATTGGGCTTCAATTTCCTTATCACACACACCATCTGGAAGCAAGTGACTACTGCTGTGGAAGCCTATGGTGGGGACAGTCATCTTAAGGTCTGGGTTGAGACACTATTAATATGTGGGTGATGTCATCGCTATATCCAAGTGAGGCAATCAAATCTTGTATTGTGGTCTGGATATGATTTTTTCATTCATGACTTTCAGAGAAGTCAGAACTATTGTGATCTGTGAAACTGACTATTCTAAATGAAGATTTGTAATTGGTCCCAAAGGTGGTTTACTCTTCTGTGAGATCAAGAACACAGTTTGCAAGATTTCCTGGAGATGGCTTTGGCTGAGAAGCTCAGGTGGGCGTGGAGTGTATACCAGGTTGAGCTGATAACAGTTATTGCAACTTTATCTGGATAGGACAGAGTTTTGACAGCATAACTTACAAAGATGCTAAAGAATTGTTTTCAAATGGCATGCAAATATGTCAGTACAGCTCCTCCCATTTGTTTGGAGTGGCTTCAATAACCAGGAATTCACTAGGAGGAAAAAGCTTAGTGTCTTGTATGACCTGGCATTATTGGTTTATCACCTCTCTAAGAAGCCTGTGTCTGAAACCAGGACTTGGAGTTGTCCCCATTCCTGAATTGTTTCAGAATGTGAAGCCAGAAACTGAAGTTTGGATATATTGCTAAGGTTTTTCCTCCTGGTGAGTTTCTAGTTATTGAAACTCTTTCCATGGTGCAGTCACCCTCTCAGTCCAGCTGATGGGGCCTGAATGATAATTTTGATCTACCCTGGAAAAATCTCTGGATAAATTTTTATCTCTGAGTTCTCTGGAAATACACTATTATTCTTTTTAAAAAGGATTCCAAACAGATGAAAACAAAATGTTACGTGTTGACTAGCCTATTACATTGTTTTAGGCAAATGTGAAAACTTTCCAGTTGTCCTTTCAGAGTTCTCTTAATTTTCTCAAAGGAAACTCTTAAATATGATAAAATGGAAATGCAATTGCAATCCTAGATACACTGAACTATTAATAAGTTCTACTAAACTTCTTAACTTGTGGTAGACATGTACATAAATTACTTGTATGCATCTAACACATGTCTTTCGAGTATGGTTGTATTTTATGTATGGATGCTGGTTAAGATCATAATAAAGTCTGTTTAAAACCCTTAGGTTTCGTTTTGTTTTGCTGTTTAAATATCCCATTGATTTTATTTGGAGAATAAAGCACATATTTAGAACTTCTGTGGAAAGTAATAGATGTAGTATATATCCTGCTACATTTGTAAATGATATCAGCAGCTATGTACTGATGTTTTAGTGTGATGAAAATACAACTCTCATTTTTTAATTTAATGCTATGATTATGCAATATGGCTTACTTTCAAAGATTCCTTGTATTCCTTGTATATTCTTCCAGTCCTATTTCCAGTCCTTTTTATCCTCCTCAGTAGATGATCTAGAACATGCCCTTACCTTCTGAGCCAAGTTACTGTCCTTCTGGATTTTGGAGGGTGGGGTAATTTTGAAGAAGGAGCTGGTTTCAGTGGAGTTTCTGAACATGGATTCTTGTTCTCCCTTCATGTGCCTGTAGCTACCCTGGGTGCATTATGTAAAACAAAGCTGGAGAACTCTTGAAAAATGTGCCAGGCCTCCAACCATCTGAAAATGTTCTGTAGCTGCTTTGCAATGTTCAGGTTCCAAGCTATACTGTAGATGTGGTCAGCACCTTGCTTCAACAACTAAACAGAATTGTAATAAAAGCAGGGAGCAGCATTTCTCCGCATACCTAAAATATAAAATATTTTATATATAATTACAAAGAAATGGTTTGGCTATAACAACATTTTTCTTCATATTGATCTATGGTGACCTTCAGGATGAGAAAAAGTCAAACAGAATTTGAAGAGGCAAGAGGCATTGTAGCTGCATATGGCAATAGCTCTGGCTATGGCAAAGGATGATCATTTGTGGTCATACTACAAAGACCAGAGGAGGGAAGAAGAAGTCATGACTTATTAATATAAAGCCAATAAAAGTTGCGAAGATACTGTCAGTCTGGGAATGGGCAAATATATCAATTTCCATTTCCATCTCTCATGGCTTGCCTTGTTTTACATCAGCTTGACATTCTTAATCTTTATAAAGGCTTGCACACACTAAAACACAGATATATACCATTAAAATGCCTTTTATATAGGGGACCTGTTTGTAAAAAAATGCACACATTGGAAGAAATGCTGATAACAATCTATTTCTAATGTGTGCATGTAAAAAAAACATAATAATAGTGGGCATGGAAAAAAAATCTTGTTTTTATGCATCTAACTATTTTCAATCTGGTCACATTTGTAATTCAGACACTGTAAGTCATTTAGGCCACTGAGAAGCATCAGACATAGACAATTTATTTAAATGACTGAATGATAACTTTCAGGGATATGAAAGCCTGGGAAAATAGGCATTTTCCAGAAGTTAGACAATGGTTCTGAAAGTATCAAAGGGCCTGAACAGAGAGGATAAATGCTCATTTTCTTCCCGACAAATGGATCAAAAAGAGCAACTATCTCTCTAGTACTCACTGCTCAAGCACAAGTTAGAATAGAAAATTTCCCTGAAGCCCACAGAGCAAATGAGACCATGTGATCCGTACAAAGAATTTTGTAAGGCATGATAAACCACCAGATATTTCTGAGAAACCAAAATCCTCAAGTGATGACATAAACGAAGTCTATTAAAACTTCAGTGGAACTCTTGAGTTACTGTTGATGACAGTGTGTATGTTGGATGGGCAATATTACCCTGACAACCTGAGGTCAAATAAGAGTAGATCATGCTGAAATTGCTTGCCTGTCTCTCTGAAAGGTATCTTTAGTTTTCAGATTAATACCAGGCTGGACAAAATCTTAATTAGAAGCCCTTACTGTAATTAATGTGTGTTAATTGAATTTGGCAAATTGAACAAATTGTACATTGTTACTTTGCACAGCTTGCCCAGATGTTTTCTGGGGGATCTGCTTTGTTCTCTAACCCTGCAATGATCAAATGGTTCACTTGCCACTTTGGTCTGTGTTTGGAATTGCTGGGGTTACACTTTGCTTGGTTAGCTGTTTGTCTTTTCACAGATAGAGAAAAAAGCTCTTGATATCCTTTATCTTCCCTGAGAAATCCACTATTGGCAAATATTCGTTTAAGATCATTTTGTTCCTCCAGAGACCCACAGTGTCACAGCCCAGTAGAAAGGAGGGCAGAGCAGAGGTTCTGTTAGGTGATTGCCAAGCAACGGAGTAAACATTCCAATGAGTGGCAGTTGGCTGCAGCCTATATAGGAAGAGGCTGGGCTACCTTGGTTCTCTTTGCTGGAAACAACCTCTAGCTCAGGTGCGATCCCTGTGTAGGAATTTCTCTCTTGAACCGTAGACCGGCTACCAACCTTGACCCGGCTCTTGAACCTTGGACCAACTTTAGAGTTTGTAGGCAAGCCTTTGCTTTGTTTGACATTCCTGAATACATTGCTAACTCTGTTACCTGAAAATAAAACTGATAATCTTCCAAGAAACTGTGTATATGTGCAAGGCTGAAACCTGAAGTAGGACACAGAGGGGATACGAACTGAAGGTACTTTCCATATTCTCAATGTATTATGAATGAATTTTGGAGTATTCTGCAGAACTTTTTATAGTAGCTAATATTGCCTAATTGAATGGCATAGTAATAGGAATGGGTGTAGCTGAAAAGGCATTCTGTTTGCTTGTTTATGAGTTTACTGTGAAGTGAACTCATCTGGCTGGCAGTAAGATCTGTCCAATAATGGAATTTTCTGCCTATGGAGTTGTGAGTTCTCCACATCTGGAGGTTTTTAAGAAGAGGCTGAACAGCCTCTCAAGGATGGGTTAATTGGATTTCTGCACATTGCAGAGGATTGGACTAAATGATCTTTGCAATCTCTTCCAATTCTATAATATCTCAAGTGAAGAACCAAGATACGAGGGTACCCAAGTGCAGAACATCTTGACAAATGACTGAGAACTGGACATAAAACAATATATGGTAAGGCAAGGTAGGGGCAATGCCATGAATCCTAGAATACTAGGGTAGGATATCTTTTAGCAGAAAGCAGAATCCTCAGATCATCCTAAACAAAATGGCTTTCCAACCTTTGTTTGAAAACCTCCAGCAGACCTACCTGAGGGGCTGCATAAGCACATCTCAGAGAATAACATCCCAGATACCCAAGACTTCTGTGATCAAGATGGTTGTTTTGGGACCAATCCTGAGGTGAGGTGGTCAACTGATTATGGATACATTCCAGTCAGAAGACTTAAACCTGAAAATATGGCCCTTAGGTTGAACCTTGAGAAAATATAAAAGGACTGGGTTTTGGGGCCTAAACCAGAGGACTTCATCCATCTGCAGCCTCACCTGACATGTCTGTGGTCCTCTCAGCTTCCTGCTCCCCTGCCTTGTCCTTCTCCCCAACCTTGTGATAAGCTTTTTCTTGGACTGCCCAATTAATAGAGTTTCCCAGCTTTGTAACATTAAATTGGACTTTACTCCTTAAATAGAACATGTGTAAGAGCTCATGTTTGGTTTCTTTACTTGATTTTATAATTGTCTGAAATGTACTTAAATTAATAATAAATAATGCTTTGAATTGCATCTTCCTTCTCTGTGGATGATGATGGTGGTGATGGTAGTGGTGACGATAACAATTACCACTCTGCCACAAAAACGGGAAGTTTGTTGGGAAATTTCTGTTTCAGCGTAGGCCTGAAGTGTGCCACTTGCAAAATGTAAGAGGGCGAATACCAGTCAGAAATCCATCAAGGACTCTTTTGTTGAGATCTAAGGGAGGAAAGAGCATGGATGGTCCAAGACGCTTGGGGTCCAAGTGTCAGCTCGCAGGAAAGAATGCTCCTGGCACTTCATAACACAGGAGCCATGAGGTTTCCACAAATGAGGGCACCGTTTCAGCAAAAGTTCCCCAAGTGGAGTGCCGCTTCAATAAGCTGCAGTCGCAGGGTAGCTTTGTTCTGCTCTGCCTTCTTCACAGATTAACCCCACCAAGTTAGGCATGGCTGAGGGCTCCAGCCTGAGTCTCCAAATAGTCTATTCGCTTTTTCTGTAGCCCCTCGCCTCATTCCCACCCATCTGTTCACGTCACCCAACAGAGTAAATTTCTCCCCTCCAAAATGCCACTTTGAACAACCAATGAACATTTGCTCCTTCCCATTTTTCTTCCTGCTTCCCTTGCTTCTTTAAATGGACTCCATTTAAATCCAGTAGAGTTGGATTTAACAGGATTTGAAGAGTGGCAAACAGCTCTTCCCTGCATCCTGAGCACTGAATTAGCATTATGGTCCCAGAAAAAGTTTCCCATCTTATAAATGTGGCCCCATTTGAACTTTATGCCCAGTTGAATCCTGGACCCATGTAAGGTTGAAGAAAATAAAAAGAAAAGAAAACAAGGGATTCCTTTAAGTATTTTCACCATTTTTTTCTCCTGGGAAATAGATGCTATCTGATTAGCTATATCTATCGCGATAGCCATGTCTGCATGAGTGGCAGCCACAACCTGCTCTCCAAAGTCCAAATATACCCACCTGTTGAAAAGATGAGGCTTCTTGGCCTTAGAAGTGCTTTTAAAATGGCCTTCTAGGCTGTCGCAGTCTGCATTAACTGCAGGCTCTTCTCCAAAGAACTAATTATTTCTGAGGTGTGTTGATATTGCAGGTTTCCTGTAGTTAATTTTTTATGATAATGTTACCTGTATGGCTCATGAAGATAATTAGGCATTTTTTCCCCTCTTCTGTTCCCAACTGCTTAAAGAAACCTAATTAGGAGAGCTTTTGTTAACATGCAACATCTTAGAAAACCCAATAGGTGATTGTCAGGCAACCAAGCACCTGTGAGTATCATTTAGAACAGATGGTGCAGAGCACGAGGCTAAATGCGGAAGCTATGACCTAATCTGTTCCCAGATGCTTATTCTAAAACATATTCCTGACCCCTGCCATTTGGGGGGTCCCTGCTGTCCTGTGAACTGGGGTTTGAATGTATTGTTGCCACTTTATGAAGGTGCTTTTGATGACTTACAGTACGTTTGGCTATTGAAATATGGCTCATAATGTATAACCTCAGCTAGTTGCATTGGTTCCCTTTATGGACCAGTTATGCTGCCAGTCTATATAGATACCTGTAACTTGATATCAAGACTCCAGCAGTCCCATTAAAAGCACAGGAACAGTGTTCTTATTATATGGAAAGGAAGCAGATTAATACAGCATTCTTCTTCTGATAAGCCCATTGATTACTTCTAAAGCCTAGATCTCATAAATTGCCTAATGGAATTGGAATAACAGAAAAGAGTAGAGTAGAAATTCCATTATAAGTAAATAAAATAAATCAATCCTCATCCTAGCAGCACCTTTTCCACTTTTTGGTTCCCAGATATGCTTTTCCTGCCATGTTGGTCAGGGAATGACGATGACCAAAACTGTGTATCTAGTTGCCATCTCAGTTTAGCTACCATTGATTTTGAAACATGTTTACATACTGTAAACCAAACCAAACCAAACCCAAAATATAGGAACACAAGGGAGCTGGAATGACTTTCTTGCCTTTGATTGGGTGGCAGTGATTGTGTGTTGCCAGCAAAGGGTTAAGTCTATCCTGGAGGAAGGCTTGGGGAAAGAATTCACTCTAAAGGAACGGATCCATCTAATTCTAATTTTGTTTGGGATTATGGCAGTGGTGGGTTTTTTTCCCAGCTTCAGTGTATCTTTTGAATTCTCCTTCAAATCATAGGTACATTTTCTGGGGGGGAAATCCTATCCTCATATAAAGTATGGGTCTGAATGGTGTAGGTCAGTGTTTCCCAACCTTGGCAACTTTAAGAGGTGTGGACTTCAACTCCCAGAATTCCTGAGCCAGCTATGATTTTGATTTTGATTATTTCTTACACACAAGGGGGAAAGTCTGTTCTTGAATACTGTTCTATCAAGAATGAATATTAGTTTTAGAATTAATTACTATTTTACCTTGCAGAATACAAGAGAAAAGCAGTCAATTGTAATATGATTGCCACCTTCAGTTTTAGTCCTCTCGGTTTTTCATGGGTTGTATTTTGATGGGGAATTGTAACAATTTGATCTGCAACAGAAGAAAAATCATAAAGAACAGATTTCTTCTAGTCACTTGCCATATGGCAAAACACAAATGAATAAGTGAAGAGCCTTTTTCTCCCTCAGCCGTTAGCTTAATAAAGAAAAGAAATAAAGAAGGGTGGGGGGTTATAATGCAAAATATTTCTCTGCAAGGGGAAACAAAAAATTGCTTGTAAACATTTGCTTTTATTTACCTAGTAGCTGGGAGGGAAGGAAGAAACGAAGGGCTACATGTACCCTTGATTCCTACAGGGCCTCTTATATCATGATTGATTGATTGATTTTATTTATATACTGTGAAAACTGAAGGACTTCTGATGGCTTATAGTCTTAGAAGACATAAAATAAGACAATAGAACCATAATAACACAACAGCAACAAAAACAAACACTAGTAATATCAACAATAATTATTTGGAGTTATTTTGGAATAAAGCAGCCTAGAAATACTAGTAATTAATATAATAATAATAATAATAATAATAATAATAATAATAATAATAATAATAGCAGCAGCATGTTAACTCACCCTGGATCATAGATTTATTACATCATATCTAACTTAGGTCTGATAAGAAGGCCATCGGGGGTATCCTGCATGTTGAGTCCATGCTTCTCTTGGCCCCTTGTCACCTTGCTTCTTGGTAGATTTACACTGAAACAAGGCAGGCATGGATCCTGACAGTGGTGTTCCCCTGGGTGAACCCAGTATGGAGAGACTACTTAGGAGATGAATACAATCTTATAATTCCTCTCCTGCTGTCCAGAGGTTTGGAAGCAGCTGATTCTCACTGCTGGTCTTCAGGGAGCATTGCATGGTGACAAGCAGGTGGCCTTGGCAACTCATGTCACTTCAAGTATTGGAGTATTGCAATGTATTATACATGGGGCTGTATTTGAAAACTATCCACCTTTTGGAACTTGTGCAGAATGCACAATGTTGGTAAGCCAAGGCCATGTGACACAGGTTCTTTGGCTACTGTAATAGCTACCAATAGGTTTCTGAGAACAACTGAAAGTGCTGGTTAACCTATAAAGCTTGACAAGGCTTAATTCCCAGGTACTTCAGAACCATCTCTCTTGACTGGAATCTGTCTGTCCTGTGTGTTCATCCCAGGATGTGATACTTCAAGGTACTACGTCCTCTCCTCACCTGGTTTTTGAGGGATCTGGAGGCAGTTCTTTCAATAGCTTCCCAGCCAACCAGTTCAGTATTGCCCTTGCATTGCTGCTGTGCCAGCCAGTTCCAGTCCAGCTGTTTCAACCACCCTGCCACTGGTTACTAGGTCTGTCAGTCTGGCCTAGCTCCCTGTCTGGTCTCAAACAATGCCAGTCCTTGACTCCAGCCACACTGACTGAATTCCTGCTCAGACACTTCAGCCATTGCAGTTGCGCATTAATTTGTAATAAATAAAACCCGTTAATACCTCTTCCATATTCAGTCTTGTTGGTCAGAACAGATTGTCACCGACCCCAGCAACAACAACAACAAAAATTCCACCAGTGGAGAATAGGAAGAGGTCAACCTCAAACATGGAACAACTGGCTCAGGAGAACATGTATCTCAGCCAGGAGAACACACAACTCAACCAACAGATAGCCCTCCTGACTCAGCAACTGGCACAGTTGCAAACACAAGTTGCAGCTCCTGTAGTGGTCACTTCAAGACTCAAGTGCCCTGTATAGGTTCCAGAGTGGTTTGATGGATCACTGGCCAATTTTTTGGCCTTCTTTTTGCAGTGCACACTGTACTTGAATCTGCGAGCAGAAGAGTTCCCCACTGATTGACATAAGGTAGGCTTCCTCATCAGTCTATTGTCTGGTCCAGCAGCTAAGTGGGCATCTCCCCTGATCAGTCAGCAGAGGCCACTGCTGGATAACTTCAATGAATTCTGCCAACAACTCAAGTCCATCTACGAGGACCCAGTCAAGACCCAATCTGCCAGTTTAGGGTTGCGGGAATTATGCCAGGGCCGAAGACCTATGGACCTATAAGCGACTTCTGGCTGATCAAGTAGGACCTCAAATGGAATGAGGAAGGCCTGTTGGACCAGTTCCAAGTAGGGTTATCAGCTGAGATCTTGGATGAATTGGCACACACGGATTGCCTGTAGACCCTCCAGGGGTTGATGCATCTATGCCTGAAGATCGATGGGAGATTCCAGCAGAGAAAAGTCCTGTGCTGAGTCACCGCCGTTCATCCAATTGCCATGCAAGCCTCGACACCCCGAGCCCTAACAGTAGACCCTATGCAGATTGGGGGAGAATGCGCTCACCTCACCTGGGCTGAAAAGGAATGCTGCAGACAGGAGGGTCTATGTCTATATTGTGCCGGCCCAGGACACATGGACGTCAACTGCCCTATTATATGAAATCTTTATTAATTTATTTAATAAACATAGAATTACATACAAACAATAATATCTTACAATACAAGAAAGAAAAGAAGAGAGAAGAAAAAGGAAAAAAGAGAAGAGGAGAGAGGAAAAAAAGAAAAAAGGAAAATATATATTTAAATATATAATTAATAAGTAAATAAAAAATAAAAATAAAAAATGGGGGATAAGATGAAAAATAAATAAATAAATAAATAGAAAGATTAGGGTTTCCAACTTTCTAGACGGTACAGCTTAGTATCCTAGCGTATTATTATTTTTTCCTTAATTCTCCAAATTACCTTCATTAATTCTAATAAGAAATTAAACAATTAAATAATTTGCTATTTATATACTATATATTCATATTAACTTTTTGAGTCCATTCCACATATTTGAAAAGTGTCCAGTCCTTTTGAAAATCTTCCATATTTTTATCATTTAGTTGGTCTGTTAGTTTTGCCATTTGCGCCAAATTTAGGGATTTAAGTATCCATTCCTCCACAGATGAGATTAATTCTTCTTTCCACTTTGCAGCGTAGAGAATTTGGGCCGAAGTAATCAAATACAGTAGAAGTTTTCCATAGTTTTTTTCCAAATCTTTGTTCATAAAGCCCAATAAATAGAGTTCCGGTACTTTATCAATATTAACTGCCAGCATTTTACAAATTATATTATGTATAGATGACCAAAATTTTTTCGCTTTTTTACAGGTCCACCACATATGGTATAAAGTTCCAATTTCTTTTTTACATTTCCAACAGACATTTGACGTATTTTGAAACATTTTCGATAATTTTTCAGGGGTGGTATACCACATGTACATCATTTTATAAAAATTTTCTTTTAAATTATAATTTGATGTAAATTTTAATCCCTTAGTCCACATTCTTTCCCAAACATCATATTCAATATTGTATCCAAAATTTTTCTCCCATTTATTCATACATTGCTTAATTTGTACATTTAGTATTCTCATTTGTAATAACATTTTATATATTTTAGAGAACATGTGGTCATTATTAGCATAGATTTGTTCATCCCACCAAGATAGTTTTTTTGTAAATTTGTAACTTTTAGCATCTATTTTAAATTGTTCTTTTAATTGAATATATGTAAACCAATGACACAAATATCCTTCATTCTCCAATTCTTCTCTTGTTTTCATTGTAAATTTAGTCCCTTCAAATTTTATTAAAGCCGAATATTTTAGCCACATAGTTTTCTATTGTTTCTTGCCTTACAAAAGCTTCTTGTGGGGAAATCCATAGTGGTATTGTTGATGTTAGAGTAGATTTATATTTTTCCCAAATTTTAAGAATAGATGATCTAATACAATGATTGTTAAATGTTTTATTTACTTTCAATTTGTTATACCATAAGAAACCGTGCCATCCAAATTCTAAATCATGCCCTTTTAAATTTAGTAATTTATGATCTTGTAGGGTGATTCATTCTTTTAACCATAATAAACCACATGCCTCATAATATAGCCTGAAATTGGGAAGACCCAAGCCTCCTCTTTCCTTGTCTTCTTGTAGTAATTTGAATTTAATTCTTGGTCTTTTCCCTTGCCAAATAAATTTTAGAAGATCTTTTTGCCATAATTTAAAAGTTTTATCAGTTATAAATATTGGAATAGTTTGAAATAAAAATAGCATCTTCGACAGAATATTCATCTTAATTGCAGAGATTCATCCCATAAGTGATAAATTTAATTTTCCCACCTCGATAAATCTTGTTTAATTTCCTTCCATACTTTAACATAATTATTTTGGAATAAATCACTAGTATTGGTTGAAATCTCTATCCCTAGATATCTACCTTTCTTGGCACTATTAAATCCTGATTTAATTTCTAATACATTCTGATTATTTTGTGGCATATTTAAATTTATCATCTTCGTTTTTTTATTATTTATTTTAAAACTGGCGAATTCTCCATATTCTTGAGGTGTCTTTAATAAGTAATCAATCGATATTAACGGGTTTTGTAAAATAATAACTAAATCATCCACAAAGGCTCTTAATTTATATGTTTCTTGTTTAATCTTTATCCCTTCAATTTGATGGTCCTTTCTAATAGCTTCTGTTAGAACCTCCAATACCAATATAAATAATAAAGGAGATAGCGGACTGCCTTGCCTTGTTCCTTTTTCTATTTGACATTCTTGTGTTATCTCTTCATTGATCACAATTCTGGCTTTTTGAAATGTATAAATTGATTTTATTGCTTTTATAAATATATTGCCAAAATCCATCAATTCTAAAGTCTTAAACATAAAATTCCAATTTAGATTGTCAAAAGCTTTTTCAGCATCTAAAAATAACAACATAATCTGTTTTTCATTATGAAAGTGAGCATACTCTATTATATTTAAGACCGTCCTTATATTGTTTTTTATGTATCTTTGGGGTAAAAAACCATTTTGGTCATAATTAATTATTTCTTGAAAAATTGTTTTTAGTCTTTCAGTTAAAATTAAAGTAAATATTTTATAGTCATTGTTTAATAATGAAATAGGTCTATAATTTTGGCATAATGACGGGTCTTGTTTTTCTTTTGGGATTAGTATATTTGCCTCTGACCAAGATTTTGGTATTGGATTTCCTAACAGAATCGCATTCAATAAAACTTTAAGTGGTAACAAAATTTGATCTTGAAAACATTTATAATAACCTACTGAAAATCCGTCTGGACCTGGAACTTTGCCTATTTTCAATTTTATAATTGCCTCTATAATTTCCTGGGTTGTGATGGGGTTATTAATTAATGCTTTTTGGTCTTTAATTAATTTCTTTAAATTTTGTTTTAATAAATAGTTCTCAATTTTATCAATTGAAATTTCTTGTTTCTTATATAAATTTGTAAAGAAATTATGAAATGCCTTTTTAATTTTTTCATTGTCAACTAATTATTTCCCATTTTCTCAAATTTTAGTAATATTTTTTTTCCCTTTTCTTTTCTTAATTTATATGCCAGCCATTTTCCAGGTTTATTAGCATATTCAAAATTTCTTTGTTTAATATATCTCAATTTTCTTTCAATTTCATCTGTTGTAAGTATTTTTAATTGCTGCTGTAAAATTTTTATTTGATGGTTTATACCTTCATTTGATGGTCTTATTTGAAGGTTTTTTTCTTTTATCTTAATTTGGTCAAGAACTGTTTGAATTTTTTGTTGTATTTTCCTCTTTAGGCAACTATTTAAATACATAAAATATCCTCTCATATATGCCTTGCTAGTATCCCATACTGTCCCAATACTCACTTCATTATTTAGATTCCATTCAAAAAATTCTTTCAATTTCTTTTGGCAATCTTCTACGAGTTCTTTATTTCTCAACAAAGTTTCATTTAATCTCCACCTATAGCTTTTTGGGTGGAGTTTTATAGCCAATTGAACTGGATTATGGTCTGAGAAAGATCAGGGAAGAATTGATACATTTAAAATGTTATTTGCCAAATTTTTAGATACCCATATCATATCGATCCTGGAGAACGATTTGAATCTGAATAAAATGTATAATCTCTAGCTGTACCATTTTTATATCTCCAGGCATCTACAATAGCCAAATTTTCTGACATATCAAAAAAAGATTGGGACAATTTTCCTTGATTTTTTTAAATTTGTTGTTCAGATTTTCTGTCAATAATTGGTAAGGTAACTCCGTTCCAATCTCCCATCATAATCCAATTGTTATAAGATAATTCAGAAAGTTCATTTAATAAATTTTGATAAAATTTATTCTGATTATCATTAGGGGTATATACTCCAACCAGTATTGCTTTGGAGTTTTGTAATTCTAATTCTATTATTAAATATCTCCCATTTTTATCAACACTTATTAATTTAGGATTTAGATGGGGTTTTACATATATTGCAATTCCATTTATTTTTTTTTCATTTGCTGCTATAAATTCATTTCCTAATTTGTTATTTACCAGATATTTACTATCTTTTTTCGCAATATGAGTTTCTTGAAGACATATTATATCTTGTTTTAATTTGTATAAATAGTGAAAGACTTTTTTCCTTTTAGCTGGGGTGTTGGCTCCATTTATTTCCAGGAAAGGCATTTTAATTCACTCATTTGAAAGGAGTATTGCAAATTCTTTAGAACTTGAAGCTGGTTGCTCTGTACTTTGTTCCTCTGTATTTAAACATTTCACTTTACTTTCTTTACTTTTTGGCCTTTCCCTTCTATCTGTTTCTGATTCTAAATCTTTCTTATATTTTCTGAGAAATTCCTGAGCCTTAAAAATGGTATTTAATTTATATCTTTGTTGTTGGAATGTGACATTCACTCCTTCCAGTACTTCCCACCTAAAGGGGATTTTATTTCGTTTAAGGACTTCAGTAAGAAAGAAATAATCTCTTCTTTTTTTTTAATATTCTCAGTGGTATATCTTTCAGTATCATAATCTCCTCTCCTTCAATATTAATTTTTTCCCCCAGGAGGCCTGTATTATCAAGTCTTTGATCTTCTTCCTTGCAAATTCAATTATTATATCTCTTGGTTTCTGATTAATTTTTGCATATTTCGAATTAACTCAAAATATTTTTTCTATATCTTCTTCTAGCCTTTCTTCCTCCCATTCAATTAAACTTGCAAGCATTTGAACCACTATTTCTCTTATTTCTGCCTCTTTTTTTTCAGGTACACCTCTAAGTCTAACACAATGTTCTTTTTCTTTTAATTCTAACACATTTAATCGGTCTAATTCTATATCATTTTCTACTTCTAATTTCTCCACTCTTTCTCTTACCTCTTGAATATCTGCTTTTATTCTTTTGTCCATAATCTCTAAGTTATGATCTAACCTTTTTTCAAAGCCATCTATTTTTTCCTCTAGTAGTTGTGTTAAATTTTGAGTAATATTTTGAGTTGTTTTTTGCGTAAAATCTTCAAACATAGCTTTCAATCATTCTCCTTCCCCAGTTTCTGAGCCTCTCCTGTTCTGTCTCCTTGTGTTCATTTTGTCCTTATAAAAATCTTTATTTACCTATCTTAATCACTACACCTAATGTTATATTTATCTATATAAAGTAGTGTATAATATTTATATCCAAACATACAGAGCATACAATTCAAGGTAATCTTATAAACATCTGCAATATAGTCCAATATGGCATTAGAAATTAATTAATTAATTCAGTTCCTTTTAAGTGAGGACTGGCAGTAAAGTTTCTTGGTCTCCAAAGTATAGAAAAGTTTTTTTTCCCCCTCCGCTTAGAAAGTTTCTTCTTTTTCATTTTTGTAGTCAAAAGTTCTTGTTTCTTTTACTAGAGATGAAGGGGGCTGCAGAATTGCCTAGATGACTAGGCTACTCACACGGGTTCTACCGATGTATCTCCAGGCTTCCTGGCTGCTTTGTTGTTGCAGCGAAAGTGAAATATTGAAATAGAAGGCAAAGCTTTTACCTGCTGCTCCGAAGCTGCTGGAGTCTTTCGTCGGCAGCGTTCCTTTTCTAGTGCTGCCTACGAGGTCTGCCCGTCTCTCTCCACAGAACTCTCAACCTCTGTGTGGTAGATATCAATTTTTCTGAGCTGTTACAAGGCTCGACCAGCCGCCATACTCCTTCACCAGAAACCCCAATGCTGTCAAGAAGAAGACAGCATCACTGGTGGGAAATAGTTGGAACCCAGTCTAAAGGGGCAACTAGGCTGGGCGCAAGCCAAGTCCGTGTGCCTCGCCCCACACCCCTCAGCCACCTGGTGGTGCTGGCCCATCTACTGATCAGGGATCATGCTATTGAGGCCCAGGCCATGGTAGACTTTTGGGTCACAGCCAACTTCATTGACTCCAGCTTCATGCAAAGATGGGGCATTCCTCAGCAGGAGGTGAATCCTCCACTAGTCATCGAGACCATCGGTGGGCGGCCACTCTGATCCAGTCCAGTGGCATTCACTACTTGACATATCATACTGCGCATCAGGGACCATTCAGAGTAGATTGAGTTCTATGTGGCCACCATGCACCACTTCCCAGTGGTATTGGGTCTTGAATGGCTTGCAGTGCACAATGCCCAAATCAACTGGACCATGGGCCAATTAACCTTTACAAGCCCACTATGTGTTCAACATAGGGCCAAAGCCCTGACCAAAGGGCAGCTGCTTGGAATCATACCACAAATTTGTCCGCCATTCCAAGAATTTGTGGTTGTGTTTGACAAGAAGGAGGTGGAGCAACTACCACCACACAGAGACTATGACTGCCCAATCGATCTGGTGCCTGGGGCCAAACTTCCGGTAGGACGCCTCTATTCTTTGACAGAGTCAGAGCAGACAGCCCTAAAGGACTTTCTGGACACTGATTTATGGAAGGGGTTCATCCGACCTTCCACCTCGCCCCTAGCCACTCCTGTGCTCTTTGTGAAAAATAAGTCAGGGGAATTCCGAATGTGCTGTGACTACCAAAGACTTAACGAGATTACCATTAAAAATCATTACCATATACTGTGATGCCATTCAGACTTTCCAACATGCCCGGGGTGTTCATGCACTTTATGCATGATGTATTCCGAGATTTGCTAGACCAGTACCTGATCGTGTACCTGGATGACACCCTGATATTTTCCGCCTCCAAGAGCGAACATATTCAGCATGTACGCATGGTCCTGCAGTGGTTACGGAATCACCGTCTATTCACCAAACTGGAGAAGTGCCAGTTTGCTTGGTTGACCATCGACTTCCAGGAACATCAGATTACAGCCACTGGCATAGCCTTGGATCCCGACAAGGTGGAGGCCTTGCAATCTTGGCAACCACTGCATAGGGCCAAGGATGTGCAACGACTCCTGGATTTTGCTATTACCACAATTTTATTCCATGTTTTGTGGAGATCACCACCCCACTGTTTAATCTACTGCAAAAGAGGACTAGATTCAACTGGGGGGATCGCAAACAACAAGATTTCGGGCAGCTAAAAGACACCTTTCTATCGGAACTGATTCTTAGGCACCTGGACCCTAACAATCCCTACATTGTAGAAACTGATGCTTCTGATGTAGCCACCAGGGCCATTTTGTTGCAAATGGATTGTAAGACAAGAATTCTCTGTCCCTGTGCATACTATTCACAGAATTTGGTGCTGGTTGAGAAGTTCTATACCATCTGGGATAAAAAACTCTTAGCCATTAAAGTAGCATTTGAGGTTTGGAGGCACCACTTGGAGGGGGCTCATCACCAGGTTGAAGTGCGAACGGATCACAGAAATCTTGAACACCTAAAAACTGCAAGGAACCTGAACCAAATACAACTACGGTGGGCCTTATTCTTTTCTGATTCAACTTTAGGGTGATCTACATCCCTAGAGGACAGAATCAAAGAGCGGATGCGCTATCCAGAAAACTGGAATTCAACGGGTCAAGAGAAACCTTGCTGCCTCAACCCATCATTCCACTAGAACACTTTGCAGCCACCAGCGAGCCTCAGGACCTGTTTTATCAGAGAACCAACAGAAAGACCCATTTGTAATTGCACAAAGTTCACCGCCCGGTTCTGGAAGGTGCTGTTGAAGAATCTGGGCATTCAGGGTCATCTGTCATCCACTCACCATCTGGAATAAGATGGAGCCACGGAACGCATCAATGCCATTTTGTAACAATACCTCTGTTGCTTCATCAATCATCAACAGGACAATTGGGCAAACTTCCTCGCGTTGGCCAAATTTGCATACAACAATCCTCAGCATTCATCAACAAAGATGTATCCATTTCTTGTGAATTACAGGTACCATCCTTACTTCTTTCCTCTGGAACCCCCGGATTCATCTGTGCCCGCCACTGACCCATTCTTCCAAGAGCTCCAGGCTAGTCACGAGGCCTTAGAGAGCAGCTAGAGAAGGCAAAGGCTGACTATAAATGTTTCTCAGACCACCCCCAACTACCCAGACCACCTCTAAAGGTTGGTGACCTTGTATGGTTATCTACCAAAAACCTATCGACTTCACATCCTTCGCGCAAGCTGGACCACCAGTTCCTGGGTCCATTCCCTATCGATGCTATCATCAACCCTATTGCTTTTTGACTTGCACTGCCACCACACATTTGAATACATCCTGTTTTTCACCAATCCTTGCTCATTCTGGCCTCTGAGCCTAGCTCCCTAAGAACCAAAACTCCACCCCCCCCTCCAGTCGTAGTAAATGGTGAGACTGAATATGAGGTAGCCCAGATTCTGGACTCGCGAGTACGCCGTGGGCATCTTCAATACTTAATTGATTGGAAGGTGTATGGCCCAGAGGAGTATTCTTGGGAGGACTATTCGGATGTTCATGCACCATTGAGAGTAAGACGGTTCCATAACAAATGCCCCCACAAGCCCAAACCACAAACATGGGAGGAAGGGGGTCCTGAGGGGGGATAGTGTAAAGATGGAGTCTGAGGACTCTGAAGACAGAGTGGAGGAGGAGAACTGGATGACAGTTGGTGAGGGGGCGAAAACCAAAGAGCCTTCAGAGCCACGGATTGGTGGAGTCTCTGATGAAGAGACTCAGCAGCCAATCAGCACTCGACAGTGGAGAGCAACAAAGAGAGTGCAAGAGCTCTAAAGGTGATTGGCTCCCCACCGAAAATGGTGGGAAAGTCAAGTGCTTAAAAGGCGCCCACACAGAGAACAGGTTGTCAGTGACAACCATTCTGTTCTCCCAGCCGTGTTCTCAGATCATGCTTTCTCCAGCTGTGGAGCTTCAATATTAAAGGGGTGGATTAATGGCCCTTCTGTTGAATTGTTTTCTCTTTTGACCTTGTTGCATCTAGATTTGTTTTCATCTTCTCTTCAGTGGCAGAGAGAATGTCATAAGTCAGGACAAAATGGCTTGAGTATGGGCAATGTGAACTTTGCAATTTCACATACAGTAAATGTGCAAACAAGAACTAGCAAGCCCTCAAGTATGTACAGGAAACACTGTTATATTTGTAGATCAACAAAGGATATGAATGCAAGTAAGGCTCAGTGTAGAACAGTACAAAAAAGAAAGGTTATGTTGCTAGGGATTCTGGGATGTCCAGTTTTTCAGCATTCTATAAATGAAATTGCTGTGGTAGAAGATAATGTTTTAAATGTGTATGAGTTTGATGTGACATATACTGTGACTGCAGTAGAAACACTATTACAGTATTTGTTAAGGGAAACATTAGTTCCCCGGACATTCAGCTGATGTTAGATATTGGCTCTGCAATTTCTGGGCTGCTGAGGTCTATTTATAGCAAGGCTTCAGTAATTCAGCACTTAAAGCACCCAAAATCCATCGCATAAGTTACTGAAGGAATCCAATTCTAATTCCTGGTTGTCTAGCAGCTAATGTAGCATTAGAAACAAATGGCACAGTAATTCAGTTTTGTTGCTCTTATTACACCAAAAGGGACTCCATTTTGTCACATTGCATATGCAAGTAGTTAATGGGAATATCACCTTAATCCTATTGCTTGTAATTATAATTGCTTTCAATGAAGCAGGAGCCTTGGGCTGTTGGGAGATTTCGTCCAGATAAAATTAGATATCACAGTACGTAAACAGTAATAGAACAGAAACCAAGCTGCTTCCCCTTTGCTGTGAGTAGAACTATCATGGCAACTTAAAAGAAATGGGACAGCAGAATTATAGGTTTGAGGTAAGCTGTTTTCCTGAATGCCTTTCCTTAATAATATGTCTATTGGAGTGGACCTGAAGGAGCCAGACAAGGTTGGAATATTCAATAACCACCTAGTTTCTCACACAGAAGTCGTTATCAAACTTCTGGAACATCTTCTCTATCTTGAATTAGTCTTAAGCAGGGATGTACAACTTTTTTATGACCCTAGTTGGTAGGGCCATGACAAAAGTAAATTTATCCTAATTTAATTTACATTTAGGCTTAACTAATATTAAACAATTAAAAGGAATTATGATTGTTTCTTATGTGTTTAATTGCTTTTCACCCTGTCACATTAAAAATTACAATATTGGTGGCAAATTCTGAAGGGCTCTGGAGCCATGTGCAAATGTTATTGAGGCCTCAGGCTGTACAGGCATCTGCCTATCAAGCATGTCTGACATAGCTAGGCAGTTTCCTTCAATGCCTTGTAAAATAAGATGCTTAGGAATTAGAAACATCATCTAGACATTCATTGTTATCTGGAAGACTTCACTGTGTTTAGATAAAACTGGGTACTGGTAGTTAATTTTCTGAGGTGAGGTTTACTCTATATGCTGATTATGCTAATGTAATCCTCTCTTTTGCTCCCAGTAGAAAAGGAGGAGGCCAATCTCAAGTAACAGCACCCAATTTACTTCAGAAGATCCTTCCTTCTCAGAAATATTCAACACAGACATACCCCATTTGCTCTCCAAGGTGAGTAGCTTTAACAGGATTTGGAAGGAAAACTGAATTCAAAGGTAAACGCAAGCACTTTTCATCACAGACCTTTTGCATGTCAATAGAGTTATACTGCATGCCACAACATGGAAACTATTGGATGAGTTATCATAAAAGCTAAGAGCTTTGTAGTGCTGGACTGTGATACCCAAGTTTGTCTACCTTGAGATTATTATATAACAAAAACAATAAAATGTATACATGCAGTATACAAATTGTTGTTAATGGGTCAAGGAACCAGGAATATATATTTTTTCATTTTTTTAATTCAGGAAACTGAATTTCTTGGACATCCAAGTTTCATTTTATGTATAAGAGTATACAGTAATAAACCTATAAATTATCAGAAGGGCAAATCTGAGAGCCTTGGCTTGTAGCTTCTAGTGATGATAATGTAGATACTGATTTCTGAATCACCTCTTGCATGATTAGCCTATCTGGACCCCTGTTTGATCATATTCTCCCTGTAGCAGGTACCAGTTGCCAAAGGTGGACATTTTCTATAGCAGTTGTGGTTAATTATATCGGTGATCCTAGAATAGCTTGCAGTTTGCTGGCCGCACAAGCAGACATAGCAAACATGTGGGTAGCTATGCATTTGTTAATGGGAGAGGACTGTGGTCTATTCACATGTTTGGCAACCTCTATGTTTTTGTAAAGGAAGCAAAACATGGTAGTGGTACTGCAGAAGAAGGGCAAAGATTAGAGTGCACCCTTTTCCTATGCCATGGTTTTTCCTTTTTAGGTGATACGTATGAGTGCTTTACAGGCTATAAAGCAGTAGTAGATGGGCTAGTCTTATTTCTTGTACTTATGTATTTGGGGGTATAATATTAGGGGCTTATCTCACATCCTTAATAATATCAGCATAGCATGATTTTGAATTGTGGTTATGTGTGCATATCATAAGGTGCTGTGTTTAAATTTACTAGTATTCTTTGATCCACTCATGTTTTAGCCACTCATTCTCCTCCAACTGGTATGTCTTTTTTAGCATGAAAAATGAAGCACATACTGACATCAGTGTGAGATACAGATATTTCAGAGAATGGTGTTTTGTGTCCAGGAAAGAAAACAAGATTTATTCATCATAAGCAGGAAGCAATAGAAGTTTCTTGATCAGTGGAAGGCTGTAAATGTAATCCAAACCCTATTAATTTTCAACAGTTTTCTGCCATGTTTAATTGTTTACATACTACTCAGGTTAGGAACCAGTAACATATTGTTCTTAGCCATGCTGGCTGGGGAATTCTGGGAATTGAAGTCTACACATCTTCAGGTTGCCAAGGTTGAGAAACACTGCTCTAGGCAATTTATGAAAGAGAAATCAGTAATATGCAGCATACTTTCCAACAACTGTAGGAAATACTTTTTAAAACAGTATTTAATAAGGCCAGCATGAAATCTACCTAAGCTAAGCACAAAATCAGCATCAAATCTGTATTATATACCCTTCAAATCAGCAAGGAAAAAAGATCAGCTCCAAAAATCTATGGCAACCAAAATGCAAATATCTTGAGATGGAAGATGATTACGAAGAATTTCCTCATGGTAAAAGCTGTTAAGGAACTGAACAATGTACTTAGAATGGGAGGTTTTCGAAAGGGGGATGGAACTGGCATAGTACATTCTTGTGCTAACTGCAGGATTGGACTGGATGACCTCTGAGGTCACTTCCAACTTAAGCATTCTCTGATTCAGGGTCAGCAGTGGTGAGAATCTGAGGAAGCAAAGAGCCATCATTTTGAAGTATCTCTTCTTTAATGTCCACTATTCAACTCATGAGGGAAGGAAGCAAAAAAGGGCCAAGGCCCACAGGGAGCCAGGGTGCAGCCACAGGAGGCTCAGCTTGAGGGAGCAGTTGTGGCTGCAAATGAGTAAAACAGACCAAAGGAAATACTGAAGGTTCTTCATTCTGGAAACACGATGTGGGATTATAGATCCATTGCAGGCAGTTTCTTGTATGATAGAATCTGTAATACCCCTAAATGCAAACTTCATGACATTATAGCATTATTTGCCACTTGTAGTGTATTGTTACCTTGAGTGATACAGCACATAGCCTGAGTCTATAGAATTTTTTCATATCATAAAAATGGTTTGTTGCATTTGTTCTGTTTCCCTTTTTGGCAGTTGTTTCAACAGAAGGGATAATGGTGATGGATGGGCCTGTAATTTCTCCATTCACTCCAGTCTTTTGAATTTGCTTTTTTTTAATGTGCTCAGCAGGGGTGGGTGGATGGAACAGGTGTGTATTCAGAGCGAGTGACATTAGTGGTGATTTGGTTCACAATTGCTTCTTTGCCTCCTGTCTGGATCATGCTGTTCTTTCCTCCCCCTGTATACTTTCTTTACTAACATTTTAACATTAATTTTAGCTCTGTGTGCATCTGTTCCTTATTTTCCATTCATTGTAAAGCTGCTTCCCTCTCACATACTTCAGAGTTTTGTGTCTGTTTGTGTGCACTTCCTGAACAATATTTCTGGGAAGTGTGTGTGAACATACAGATGTGATTCTGAGAACTGTGGGTTGTTGAGGATCTTCTTAAAGTTAGATGCTTCATTCTGTGTTGAAGAAATGAATTACCTGTAACTCTCAAATCCAGCTTTCTGTGTAAACAATCCAACTCTACTGGACATCAGCCTCACAGAGAAATCCTGGCTCTTTAATTTCATGAGGCTGGAAAGGTGGGGTGTAATAAATAGGTAATATGAAAAAAGTATTACCAGATGTGCTAGTTTTTTTAAAGTTACATTTCACATAAAAATATAAGCCATTCTCTTTCCAACAGTCCTGATCAGATTCCTCTGGGTAACAGTAGGTATGACTGGAAGACTATGGTTCATTCTTCTCTGTCCCCAACATCCAATCTGTGGTGATAGATCACTTCAGTATATAGAAGCTGTGGTTAAAAACTACTGCTAATCCTATCATCCATGAAATCATAAAATCTCATTTTTACTGGCCTCTAATTTTCCTCCCTCGAGTTGTGTTTCTGTCACTTTAAAAAGGAAAAGATTCTGTTTATTGGCTGGTTGTTTGGGATTTGTTGCCTATAAAGAGCAGTGAACAGGTTAGGAAATATTTGGTAGCTTTGTTTTCCTTCATTGATTTTATGTGTTTATGTGCTTTTCTTCTCTGATGAGGACATAAGGCAACTAGCAAAATATAAAAAATTAAAACAGAATATAAAATGTTAAACAAACTTTAAAATTAACACCAATAGTGGCATGAAAATCATTGATGTCAAGGTTTCTTCTATCTGACCCTCAACCAGGACAGAAGGAATTGGGTTGAGGGAGAGGGAGCCTATCTGAAGTTGATTCTCCCTTTGTCTTTCCCTGTGGATGCCCATGCTGTTACAGCCTTCTCCCATGGAAAAATATCCATTTCCCCCACTCCCTCATAAGGACCAATGCTAAAATTACACTTAGTTTATTCTAAATGGGTTTATTCCCAAATGGGAACAAAGAACCTCCTTCCCATCAAATGGAATTTTGATAAGAAGAAAAATCCTAAAAGAAAAAAGGAAGAAAAAGTCTCCTCTGAGTTCAGATTGATGCCTGGAAACCACTGGAGGTGTCTATTCAACTTTCTTGGCAAGAGTATGGAAGCGTCTGACTATTACATGCTGGGACTTTTTCAAAATTTTTGCAATGTCAAGTAAATTCAAGATGGCAACCGGGAGCAGACGCCGACGCCGACCGCTGCTCTGAGGGGAGACTCCTGGGTCTCACCTCTTCCCCCCCCCCAATTCTCATTTTTGATTGGGGCTTTGGAGGGGGGACCTCTGGGATCCCCAGCCCTCATACCTGATGGGTCAGGGTTGGACGGAGCCCCCTGGATGGAGTGGCAAGGGGCGAAGGACCTGGGTGAGCCCCAGCGGCACGGCGTGGCGAGTCCTGGAGGTTTGGCGGTGCAGCAGATCGGCGGTGCATTGAACTCGGGGGGGATTCAAGTGGCATGGGGAGCATTGGCGGTGCGACCCCTGGGGATGCTAGATGGTGGCCTGCAGCAGCCTGGCAGCCTGGAGGCATGGAGGAGCAGTCTGGTGGTGCGGCAGTCTGGCGGTGTTGCGGACTGGCTGACCAGCCTCAGTGGACCAGCCTGGTGGGGCAGTTTAGCGGCGTGGCAGATGGACGGCTCGGCGGCGTGATGGCCCAACTTTGGAGGGCCAGTCTAGCGGAGCAGTTTGGCAATGCAGCAGACCAGCAGCAAGACAGACCTGCTGACCCACCTTGGAGGTCCAGCCTGGCAGAGTGGGCGATCAGTGCAGCAGACCAGCAGCGCAGCGAGCTGGCGGAATGAACTTGGAGGCCTGGTTTGGTGGAGCGGGTCGCCTACCAGTGAGATGGCAAACGGATGGACCGAACAGGGAGAGCCCGGGATAGACCCAGGGGTATAGGCCTTGGCATGGCAGCCCTGGGGACGTGGAGGAAGCTGGGCATGGAGATCTGGGCTATCCCCTCCCTACCTGTCTGGAAGCGGTGGAGAGCTGTTGGGGCCCCTCCAGTATGAATGAGGATTCCCTCCTGGGGTGAGAGACAAGGGGGGAGTCAGGGAGTGTCTGACGGTGTGGGAGAGCACTCACCTCCTGAGTGAGAGGCAGGACATGAGGGGGAGCAAATGAGATGCCTCTGGCTGACAACCAGTGAGAGAGGCCGAACAGGGAGCAGTGTGATTGAAGAGTGAATGGGTGGGTGATGGCTGGGCCCAGATGGAGCCAAGAGTGTGAGCTGGTGCACCAGAGGGCTTTCCTTTGCCCTGTGGATAACTGTGTATGTGTGAGGGTGTGTGAGTGGATGGAGGGACCTCTACTCCAAGCAGGAGACTTCAGAAGTGCTGGAGTGGGGCTAGGTGGATTTGGAGTCTCTGGGGGCTGCGGGGCGGGTCATACTATTGAGGTGGTGACAGGTAGGGGATGTTATGGTGGGAGCCGGAGGGCGGGCCATCTTCGGGGAAGACGCCCCCAGTGTTTGTTACCAGTGGTGTGTTCTGGCTCTCTGTGCTCAGACCCAGGCCCCGGTCAGCAGATCCATAGGGGCCCTGGACTTTGGCTGCTGCTACTCAATGCCATGTCTGTTAACAACAAAGCCCCCCTCATAAGTGACTTGATCACTGAGGAGGGGGCAGACCTGGCATGTATTACTGAAACCTGGCTGGTCCCTGAAGCGGGGGTGCCCCTTTCGGAAATGTGCCCGGCCGGGTTTACAGCATGGCACCAACCGAGACACCAGGGCAGGGGAGGAGGGGTGGCAGTTGTCATCCGGGAGTCTCTGGTGGCCTTCAGGGGCCCTGCCCCACAAGTTGCCAGCTGTGAGACCCTGTTTTTCAAGTTGGGTGCCCAAGAGCAGTTGGGAGTGTTGCTGTGGTACCAGCCTCCCTGCTACATGGCAACCTCCCTGCCTGAGCTCCTGGAGGCCATCTCAGGGTTGGCAGTGGAGTTCCCCAGACTTATGGTTCTGGGGGACTTCAACTTGCCGTCCCTGGGGCGGGCCTCTGAGGCAGCTCAGGAGTGGGCCTGACTCAGATTATTCGGGACCCGACTCGAGACAGTGGCCTCACCCCAGACTTAGTTTTCTTGTTGGAGCAGTAGCAATGTGACCTGAGGGGAGAGTTACAACTATCCTTATTGTCATGGTCAGATCACGCCCTGGTGGCCCTGAGATTCTCTTATGCCACCCCCCTCCACAGGCAGGCAGGATCCATTCAATTGGTCCACCTCCGGTGACTGATGGACCCAGCAGGGTTTCAGAGGGAGCTGGGGGTTATACCTGGGGATCTGCTGCATGGTCCAGTGGAGGCCCTGGCCGCTGCCTGGAATAGGGAGGCAGCTGGGGCCTTGGACAGGATCATGCCTGTGTGACCTCTCTTGCCTCATCATACTCGATGCTCCCTGTGGTTTATGGAGGAGCTGAGGGTTTTGAAGAGGATTAAGAGAAGTCTAGAGTGCTGCTGGAGGAAGACAAAGACCGAGTCCGACCGAACACTGGTTAGAGCCGCTATTAAGGCCTACCTGGTGGCGATAAGAGCGGTGAAGCATCAATACTTCTCCGCTCTTATTGCATCTGCAGAATGCTGCCCAATGGCCCTATTTAAAATCACTCAATCCCTTTTGGGGAAGGTGGGTGCAGTGACCCACCTACAGGGCCATGCAGAGGAGTTTTCGGAGCATCTGCAAGACAAAATCGCTCGGATCCGCTCCACGTTAGATTGCAAGTGTGAGGCAGGGTCTGTGGAGATACCAAGGGAGTGTACTTACCATGTTATCTAGGAGCAGTTTGATCCTGTTGGACCTGAGGAAGTGGACAGGATCCTCAGGACAGTAAATGCCACCACTTGTCATCTAGACCCATGTCCCTCCTGGATGGTGAAAGCAGCTCAGGAGGTGATGTGTGGATGGGTCCAGGCAATGGCTAATACATCCTTGAGGGAGGGGGTGTTTCCAACTGCCTTTAAGGAGGTGCTGGTACAACCCCTCCTCAAGAAACCATCGCTGGACCCTACTGTATTGGACAATTTTTGTCCAGTTTCCCACCTCCCCTTTTTGGGGAAAGTGGTTGAAAAAGTGGTGGCATTACAACTCCAGGGGATTCTGGAGGAAACAGATTATCTAGACCCCTTTCAGTCAGGTTTCAGGGCCAGATATGGGACAGAAACGGCATTGGTCATACTTATGGATGATCTCTGGCAGGAGCGGGATGGGGATAGTGCATCCATCCTTGCTCTTCTTGACCTCTCAGAGGCTTTTGATACCATCGACCATAGTATCCTTTTGGGTCGGCTCAGGGGATTGGGGGTGGGTGGTGTAGTCCTGCACTGGTTTACCTCTTTCCTCCAGGGCCAGTCCCAATCGGTGGTGATAGGGAGTGAGAGATCCGACCCTCGACCCCTCCTTTGTGGGGTGCCACAGGGTTTGGCTCTCTCTCCTCTCCTATTCAACAGCTACATGAAACTACTGGGCGAGATCATCCGTCACCATGGGATGAGGTATCATCAATGTGCTGATGATACTCAATTGTATATCTCCATCCCGGATGAGGTAAGTGATGCTGTGACTGCCCTCTCTCAGTGCCTGGGGGCTGTAGGGGTCTGGATGGGGAACAACAGGCTTTGGCTGAACCCTGGTAAGACGGAGTCGCTGTGGGTTAAGGGCTCTGCCGTATCCGGGACTTTGTCATCTTTGGTTCTGGATGGGGTTGCAGTGCCCCATTCAGACCCGGTGCATAACCTGGGGGTCCTCATGGACTCATGGCTTCTGCTCAAAGAGCAGGTGGCAGCCGTGGCCGGAAGGGCCTTTGCACAGCTTCATGTTGTGCACCAGTTACACCCTTTCCTGGATCAGGAAGCCCTTCGGACAGTCACTCATACCCTTGTTATCTCCCATATAGACTGCTGCAATGTGGTCTACATGGGGCTACCCTTGAAGAGTATCCAGAAGCTTCAGCTGGTCCAGAATGTGGCCGTGTGGGCTATTTTTGGTGCCCCTAGAAGGGCGCACATAACATCTTTGCTACGCAAGCTGCATTGGATACAAGTTTGCTTCCGGGTCCAATTCAAGGTGTTGGTTATCACCTTTAAAGCCCTACATGGCATGGGACTGGGTTACCCGAGGGACCGCCTCTCTCCCGCATCATCAGTCTGTCCCACCCGATCATGCAGAGAGGGCATGCTACGGACCCTGTCGATAAGAGAATTCCATCTGGCAGGGTCCAGGAGGTGGGCCTTCTCTGCAGTAGCACCTGCCCTTTGGAACATCTTGCCCCTGGAGGTGAGATTAGCCCCATCACTCCGAGCCTTCCGGGGGAAGTTGAAGACCTGGCTCTGCCACCGGGCTTGGGGCAGGGAGGAGAATCACCATACTTGGGGTTGGCTAGTGCCTTGAAGTGTCCCTCCTACATAATGACTGAAGGAGATCACAGCCATCTAGATTTTATCAGATGGGGTAGTTGAGAAATTGTTTTAGAGGGATTTTATTGGAATTTTCTTATATATCTATTTTTTTTATATTGTAAACCGCCCAGAGTCCCTCTGGTTGGAGGAGATGGGCGGTGACAAATTTGATTGATAAATAAATAAACAAACAAACAAATAAATAAATAAATGTAGTTGACAGATGGGATTTCCTGGTAGTCCCATAGTGAAATCCTTATCAGTTCAACCCTGGTTAGCTTTTTCAAAGTCTGCAAAGATCAGTTGGGTCAACTAGCTGGGTCACCTGCTGGGTCAACTAGCCTACCTGTTAATTAACCATATCTGTGTTTGGATTTGTGTAAGAAAATGAGCCATCACTCAGTATACCTTACCTGTGAATATTAAAAGTTATATGAATACAGAAAGCAATAGTAAATATAATAATAGGCAGTTCCTCAGCAAAGGGAAGAATAAAGGGAATCCCTCAAGGACATGTTGGGAGCAGTGCTTTTTAACTTGTTCACAAATGATCTTTACTTATGAGTATGCAATGGACTAGTCCAGCTTGGAAATGATATCAAATATTCACTAGAGGTCTCCATGGTCATCTGTTAGAGATAGTCTAGTGTAGGAGGTTTTGAATATTTTCAGGCTGTGGAAACTTGGTTAAATAAAAAAATCCTGGAGCCCTGGTCAAGAGGCAAGGCTCTAATGATAGAAAATTGACTATGTTTAAATGAATTTTTTCCCCTTAGTTTCTCATGGAATCCTATCAAGTTCTCATGAAACCCTACAGTTTCATTTAGACATCATCACCAGCCGTATTTATCCAAATCTGGTGCTGTTTCCATCTCCATCATCATTAGCAGATACCACACACTATTACATATTACATTCCATTAAAGCTCTCCTAAAGCTGATTTTTTTCAGGCTTCTGCATGAGCAAAGATGCTACTGGCTTAAGTAATCCACTCAGTAAAGTTGATGGGACTTTGTCTCGCCAACAGTAATGCGAGGACTGTCTTCCAAGTCTGCCTGGTAGCCAGGAAAGTATCCTTTAGTTCTGCTATCAACACCATCATAACAGCATCGATAAGTTTGAGGAGATGGTGCTTCTTATTTATTTTCCTTAATTAACTTATTTACTTGTTCATTTTTCTTCTAAATTAACTTTGTAGAGTGACTTACAAGATAATCCTTTGGCTCCATTTTTAATATGTAAGAAGCATTATTTCAAAACCCATTAACACATTTTCTTTTTGATTCTGTCAGATAATGCCATCTTAAAATTCAGTTTTAAGTCAGAGTTCCAATACAAGGAAGGAAAACAAAATAGAATGCCGAATGTCATATGAACTTCACATTAACAATCTTGTTATTCTCAGTTACTTTCACTTTTTGAAAATATGCAAAAGCACCAGGAGAAAAGTCTGTTACAAGTTAAGTCCTTCCTTAATGACTGCCCTGTTTAGCAACCGTTTGAAGTTATGACAGTGCTGAATAAGTAACTTTATGACCAGTCCTCAAACTTATGACTGTCGCAGCATCCCACAGTCACGTGATTGCCATTTGCATGCTTCACAGCTGGCTTCCGACAGCATAGTCAATGGAGAAGCCAGAAATGAAATAGCAAGTTGCAGTCACATGATATCTTGCTTAATGGCCACAGTGAAAAAGTGAAGTAAGTCTGGTGCAGTCATGTGATGCCTCCCTTAACAACCACATCACTTAGCCACAGAGTTGCCGGTCCCAATTGTAGTCATTAAGTGAGGAGTACTTGTATATGTATAACTGAAATGAGTTAAATGATATGAAGAGTGCCTTGAAGAAATAGCTATGGGGTACATCTCCGTGTCAAATAATATCCATGTGTATCTATAAGTCTGCTTCATTAGATTTAATGTCAACGCTGCTGTAGTCCACACTGAAGTGGAGAGGTGTGAAACACACACTGAGGTCTCTGTATGATAAAGGGCTAATTATGTGCATTGGTTTTGATCAGTTTCAAAACAAAGTTTAGAAAATGGCAAACATACTAGAGGAACTGCTCAGTATCTATCATCCTTTCTGGTTCAAAGAATATGTGAAAAGTCTCCCAGAAAACAATCATACAAGCAGTTAATCTCTCCTATACAGTAAATTGATTTTGTTTAGAAGTGCACTAATAAAACATATTCACATTCTGAAGTTTAGCTTTGCATTTTGAGAGAACCCAATGCCTCTTTGCTGTCCTGCTACTCTGAAGATAGAGGAGGTTTTCAGTTTCATGGTGCACAAGTGGGAGGAAAATGAATGGAATAGGCCTTCTAAGAAAACAGTTTGGATCAGGAAGTGGTATGAATAAAAATGAATAGAAGCCATTGAATGTTAAGAATCAGTTTGACCTAATGATTTTTGAAAGAAGAGCTTAGCGCTTGCAGAAAATTCAAGAACATCTAAAGAAACCATTATGATACTTGACCTTAGCCCCAGATGACCCCCTTATACCACCCTGTGGTTCTGATGCTCTCCCTGTGATTTCTAGCTCTCAGGAGTTAAAATGAAAGGGGCCTGATGGGACATACAGGCTGAGTCCATACATTTCTCTGCTACCATTTTAAGCTACAACTGGATGGATTCATATTTCATGCTAAGTGATACGGTAAAACAAACAGCATGCTAAACTTCATGCTACTGTGGCTTGGTGCAATATTTGAATCAAGGCAAAAAGCCAGGGAGGAATACTTGTAAGAATGCAGGAAGGCATCAACTGGATTCACACATTGGTCCAAACTTTCATTAAGATTCTTTGGTTTTGGCTTAGTACGTTGTGTAAACTTTATGGCTGTAATTTGTAAGCTCTAGTTTATGGCTCACCATGTTGCAGAAACCCCATGATTTATAGCTTATTCTACAAACTTGGTTAACAAAACAGAGGATTAGTGTAATAGATAAACACAATTTCTAGTACCAGAAATCTACTCAAAATGAGTGGTTTACTCAGATGGAGGAATTATCAGATGTATCTTCTAGCTAACTGCGAATCAAGAAGAGCATTTGATTATAGAGTAGTAATATAAAATTTCTCTTGATCTATGTAGGCCTTTTAAGTGAATAGCAGAACCCATAGTGTAAATTATTCACCTACAGTGTTGCTGGTGGAGGGCATTCTAGCAATTATAGAATGTTTAGGGTGTCCCTTTCCAAGATCAGAGAAAGCTCCAAATTTATTTCATACACTCAGTATAGATTGATGCATACTAATTATGGAGTATTTTACAGTGCTTATGTATTTCAAGGATATTGGTTTATTGAGAGTTTTTCTCAATTAAATTTAATTATATATCCAGAAGTAGAATTTTAAAAAGGTTTTCAAGTGATTAATCCAAGATTTGTGGCTGAAAGGATTTTTCTGGTTTCAGAAAAATAGCACATTTATGTTGCTACTGTCTATCATCAATCTTTATTTCAGCCATAGACCAGTATAAAATATACCAACCACTCCAAAAATCAAGGTACACAGCAGCAGATAATTAATACAGTTACAGGGATCATTAATACAAAAGTGTAAAATTGTATAACACTAAGACGTAACTATAAAAATTGTTCGTACTATTGGTATTAAAACTGTAAATATTAAGATATTGGGATACAGTATAAATAATATAAGAGCATAAAATAAATAAAATGAAATGGATCATTTCATCTGCTGTTTTTAGTTTAAGTTGTACTGTCATCTTCTCATGGCTACTATTAAATTTATATGTGGGAAGAGTCCATGTGACCAACCCTTCACCTCCAGTGCATTTTAAAAAGAACACATTTAACGTAGCAAGAAATATTCTTTGGAGCCTTTCCCATTAAATAGCTCTTCTGGGAGACATTGTCTATGCAAGAAGCTACTTCATCAGCTTTGGAGGTCAGAGCTACACTTCCCTTCTCCTGCATTTATGTATTTTATTCTGATTTGAACAGGAAATCAGTCACCCAGTGGGATTTTGGGGAATATTTTGTGAGAGATGACCAGCTACCAATATTAAAATATACTTAAAGAGCTGACAGTTGTGATGAGGGCCCTGCTGAATCCATAGGGAAAATCAACCCATTAAGAAGGCTAATTGCTTTAATATAAAATTCCTTTTACTGCTTAAAATGCTTACTTGAAGCAATAATAAGATGCATGTGGCTGTCCTGACCTGGGTCAGTCACATGCAATACACCAAGAAGGCAGTTGTAAAAAGAACAAACTTTACTGGGGAACTTATGAAACAAACACACAAGTGGCAAAGGAAGTGTGAGCATTAGCACACCTACACTACGAGAAACAAGCCCTTCCCAAAAGTCCAACGAACTTGCCTTAAATAGAGTTTCCAAGTTCAAACAAGGATTATTCATGTGGAGTCTGGGGGTCCTAGGTCTGACAGCCAGTCCAGAGTCAAGTCACAAGGTTTCTGACAGGAACCAAGACACATGAAGTCCAGGTAACAAACTGGACATTTTACACTGTAACATTCCCAATGAATGATCTGGGCTTGCGACTCCCCTTAAATAGGGGTAGACCCAGGTGGAGCTTAATTGGGAGGGTGGGGCCACATTCTCACACTAAATCTTGCCGACCTTCACTGTTCCTTTCTCCTTTCTCCTTTCCTTGCTCTTGGGCTGGGTGGGGGTGGCAACCCTGTGTCCTCATCCTCTGTCCTGTTCAGACTATGAAATGGCCAGGCAGAGATGGCCAGGCAGAAGTACTATTAAATTCTTTATTTACAATAACTATTTACAACAGTAAAACTCCTTAGAATAGATTAGACAATGCAGTTCAAACAAGTCCACCCAGGCAGTAGAGGATGGTCAGGCAAGGCTGCAGGTTCAGATTGTGGCAAAACAGTGAGGCAGAACTCAGCTAATTCTCTTATTGAGGCTGCAAGACTTGGTGAAGCTAGAGCACATGACAAAGAGGAAGCTTGAGGCACGAGTCTCTGAACGGGCACAAAGGTTAGACTAGGCTTAACCACAGAGGCTAGACAAGGCTGAACTGGAGTGTCTAGACAAGTGTCATGACCCTGTTGCAAGGCACAAAGAGCCTCACAACGTGGATCATGATCATTAAGAAAGAAAGGAAGCAGATAATCAAATCAACGCTTAAACTAAGCACCCAAAACTCCCACACAGCCATCAAGAAACCCATCAAGGGGAATGGGGACAATGGAGGGTGGAGAAGCACGGGACCCCGCAAGAGGGGTATAAACAGGACACCTCACCACCGCACCCCCATTCCCGTTTTTCTCTCTGTCAGACCCGTTTCAATAAACCGGAAATCCTTAATCCCTATTAAGTGAGTCCGTGTCTTATTCGGAACGAGGCTGGCCCTGACAACAAGGCTTCAGTCTGAAGACAAAGCTGGACTTGGCTGGAACATTAAGGGAAGGTTTGGATCTGGAGACAAGGCTGGGCTTGGCAAGAACACCATGACAAGGCTTGAAGCTGGAAGTGAAACTGAAATGTGCTGGTACAGCGAGACGAGGCTTGGAACTGGATACAAGACAGTGCTTGGCTGGGATGGCAAGAATAGGCTTAACTGGAGCAGTGTGTGCAGGAAGCAGGTCCACGACGGCAGGAGGAGCTGGCTCTGATTCCACACTGGCTACAGGCAAGGCTCCCGACTTTGGTAAGGATGCTTCTGCAATAGCTGTGAGCTCAAAGGATCAGTTGTCCCTGGCAGCTTGCTCTTGGCATGCCTGCCTTTTTAAGTGATCCTTTCCATGCCATTTTTCCTTTGCAGCCAATTGGACTGCTTTTTGATTCGTGCATTTCTCTGCTCTTCCTTCTTGAGCGCTGATTGGAGGATTCAAACCTCCCTTCGAAGTTTGTCCAATCAGTGCCTCCAATTTCTCCCACTCTGCTGAATCATCCCTGGTTTCTGTTTTTCCAATTTCTTCCTGATAAGTTTCATTTTCCCCTTGAAAACCTTGATAAGTTTCATTTTCCCCTTGAAAACCTTGATAAGTTTCATTTTCCCCTTGAAAACCTTGATAAGTTTCATTTTCGGAGTCAGATTCAGACTCAAACCTCACATCCTCACTGAGCAGCGGCACCTGCCCCTACTGCTTGTTGGTCAGCCCCGTCTCCTCTGCCTGCCCAGGCGGCTGTTCATCCAGCACCTCCGTCACTGCCTGCTCACCCTCCGAGGCTGACCCAGAGCCTGACTGCCCTTCCTCATCCTCCGACTTGGACTCCAAAATCCCTGCGACAGTGGTTGAGTTTCAAGAGGATGTAAGTTGAGCATATGACTGATGGCAGAAGATGTGGTAGGTGTTGTGGGTAGGAGATCTGCCATACTCAGAAGACAGGAACATGAGTTTCTAGGTGTTCAGAAGCCACTTGGTTACCCTGGTGACAAGACCACAGGTTAACCTATTGTAACTTGCTTCATTAACATGCTAAAAATCACACCCCAGTGGCGAGGCCTAGGATGTAAATGAGATTGAAATGTCAGAGATAACCTAAGGGGAGGCATGGACAATGCGAGTTACCCATATTTAGCTATAAGTTACACATGAGTAACTATTGCACATGTGAATATGGTTGACTGTTTCCTGAATGATATGTATAAAAACCCACTGCTTACCTTAGCTCGGGGCTCTCTGCACTTGGGCAGGAGACCTTTTATTGTTGTGTACAAGAATAAAAGAGAACAAAGGACCATCCCGCATTGGTGTGGTTTGTTGGGTGACCCGTGCCGAGTCATGGGCCTTCTTGGCCAACAGTGATAGTGCAATAATGCTCATTGTTACAAGCAACACAACATTCATAAAAAACTGTGAACAAGCAATGAACTAAACAAAAAGAAGGCCAAGGGGTCATGATAAGAGCACTAAGATTATTGCTACTGTAATTATGATTTTTAATTTATGTTGGACACTCAAACAGCCTTGCTGGCTGAAGAGTGAGTAAAAATGGATATCACTTAGTGAAAAACATCCTCTGAGCTGACAGACGCTCACATTCACTATGAGCATTTACCATATGAAACACAGCACACCCAGTCTGAGAAAAGTTTTCGTTTGAGCTAAACGTTTTGCTTCTGCTGCTAATGGAGGTATACCTGTCCCATTACTTTGTAAATATCTATCTCTACCCTGTTGCAATGCTAACCAATATCCAGCTGAATTGGCTGAAACTGTCTTTTGATATAGCTGGGAATGCACATCCCTCTTTTATATCCCATGATGCACTGGTGATGGGCTTCCTTCAACATGCTAAGCCATGGTTTATTTCTGGCTGGGTTCGCACAACATGCTAAACAGTTAGCCGTGGTTAACAGACCACAGTGGCTGGGTTTACACACACACTAAGGCAAAACAGAATACACATTTTGGCAGAGCACAGTGTGTGAACTGAATCCATATGTGATGGAGAGCTGTATCACAGCTATTTAGCTGATTTCTAAAAAGCATGTTACAAGTCCTTGGCTCGCAATCAGTTTTTTTCTAGAGGCCATTGAGACCAGAGAGTAGCGGCAGGCCATACATTGCTTATACTCTGTTTGATGACTAAATTCTGATGCTGCGTCCAATATTTTTTTCCTACCAGGCTGGGAGCTACTTTTCAGGAACCACAGGACTATATTTGATCCAGGAGTTCAGTTCCTTGGGATAGCTGACATTCTGATTTACTCATATCCCTCTTTCCTATTTACAGATTAACTTAACCAGCCATAATAATTTTCCTTACTGTTTTCAATCTCTTTCATTTTCTAACTTTCATATGAAGTGAAGCTAATGTTCAATTTAACTGCACAATTAGTTTTGTTTTCTTACTCTCCAAGCTTTATTTGCTTTTGTGGTTTTGATGCACTGCGTCAGGCTCCATCAGTCACCCAGCACAGATCTATATGGAGGTGTGATTGACAACCAGGAGCTGACACCGAGCAAGCCAAGCAGTTCAAGGTCTGAACCGAGAAGTATTCAATGAATATATATAAGCTAGAAATACTTTTCCTGCTCATCTTTATAAATGAGATTACACGGTTTTGTTGAAGGAACTTATCTTTTCACCTTACTATTTTAGCTGTCACTTAAACTATCCAATTACATCAAGTCTCATAATCCTCCTTCGTAACCCTGTCAGTATTTATGTGATGTTTGGAAGTGTCCTTGGATATAACTTTCTTATGCCAGTGTTCATCAAATGCTCTTATCTCATAGTTTAACTGGCAGAAACCATATTTTGTTTTTATGAAATGTAATGAAGGGAGCCAAAGAGAACAAAGGGAGTGAGGAATGGAATGTAGAACTGGTACTTCTTGCATTACCTGTCCATCAGCTATAAGATTCAGTTCTAGCTGTAGGTATAGAGAGTCAAATTATATGTGTTCATATTCATATTGTCTCAAAATGGAATAGGCTGCCATATCATGGTGCCTTCTCCTTCATGGAAGATCTTCAGAGAAAGGTTGGATAGATGTTTGTTAGAAGTGCTCTAATGGATCCTGCACTGAGCAAATGATTGGATTAGGTGAACTGTAATGTCCCTTCCAATTCTGTGATTCTATGGGGCAAAGTGATTGCCCCAAACTAAACTCCAGGGTCAAGTAGGTCTTAAATCTGAATCTCCCCAGTCCCAATCCAGCATTTTAACACTCTATCCGCTGTAGCATATGACCTCCACTCTGTTCTTAGCCTGTTTCCTTGCTAAAATTTTAAAGCCAATGCGACTGCATCTACTTAGAACTATGCCCTGTATTATTGATACCTTTTAACGAGAAAATATGGAAGGTAGAATAATTTCCAAGCATGACACTAACAACATGATGATAGAACTTAATAATACAAAACATCAGCTATAGATATTATTGCAAATGGAGTTAGCCAATCTATAATAGTAGATTCTTTGATACCTGTCAGCCCTATCAGGAAGACCAGACTAAGAAACACCCTGCAGACCTAAAGCTACTTTTATTAGAACAGCTATAGTAACAGAATGTTGCAAGTCTGAATGTGCTACCCTTCCTTCCTCTTTTATCATCATGAGAATTAGCGGGAAGCCTGTCTGAGGCATTTTTACAAATTACTTTCTTGGCCTGAGCTCAAGTTTCATTTATCTAATTATTGCCTTAGTTGTGGGTCTTCTTTCTGTCCTTCAAGGCCATAACTCTTTATTATTATTCCCTACAATACCTTTATACAATATACTAGTTCTGTGCTGGAAAATACTCTTTGTACAACTAAATGTCTATCTGTCTGGATCACACAAACTGTGAACTCGACTCATTGTAGCTAATGACATAATACATACTGTGTTATTTCATGCCTAGACAATATAATTACTGATTATCTTGATTAACTTCTTCAGTTTAACAACTGTACATGCTGCATAGGTCTCCCACAAGAATGACAGTATGTGATGCAAGAACCAGCTTTTCTCCTTTCCTTTTCTTAATCTACTTCCTTTATGCAGGGCCTACACCACTGCCCAGTAGCCCATGTCTAGTGGGGGAGTTATTTGCAGTTGGTTTGATCCTTCATAAGTCCCATCCACTAATATATAGTGCTTTTATCCTGATGTTTATTTGGCTTTGTGCAAACCCATTAGCATTGGTGCATCCATGTTGCATCATGTGTGCAGGGGTGTCTGCAGGGAGAGGTCCAAAAAAGTCAAGATGGCAACCACAACCAATGTGATCAGAGCCCTGCCCCCTTTTTACATGTGTTGCAATGCACATAAAAATGGTGGCACTTAGCATGGTTGCGGCTGCTGTCTTGACATTTTTTGAACTCCCTTTGGACACAAGTGTTGTAAAATATATAATGTGCCTCGTTTGCCTGATGATGTCATGATCCAATTAAAAAGCTTTGCTTTGAAGGCTTTAAAGTATACATCAGTAAATCAGGTGCCATAAGCCTAAAACGTAGGCTTATGGCACCTGATTTAGGTTATGCTAATGTACTATCTATTCTTCTGTAAATCAGAGGGAATTTTCAATCTAACCTTGATATACAATGGGCAAGCAAAGCTCTGAAAATCATAGCATATTTTTCTATTCCGAAGTATGATAGAAGTGAGATAATGTTTCTTTGAAATAGTCACTTTTATGAAAAGAAATAGACCTTTGGGGAGAATAAAAGGGAGAGTGCTGTGTCACTGTTTCTGTCCTACTTTTCTGCTTAGGAGACTGGGTGAAGATGGACAGTCTCTGCCTGAACCTCAAATGGGCAGCATTCCAGGGCTGCTCTTCCAGAGTGTGAGATTGCTGGACTAGACATGATTAGGCCTGCTGGCATGGAAATTGCCCCCTGTGAAGCTGAGCCCAAGAAGCTTCATCATTTTGGCTGTGGGGATTGGTCCTACAGATGAGATGGAACAAAATAGTTAAGGAAAGTTGTAACATGTTTGTCATTTTTTCTTTGAAGGCCTTTCTTCCAGAGGTTCAAATCTGAAGCTAGATTTGGGCTAAGGTTATATTTAGAAGTAGTGAAATGGCTGAGACCATAGGTTGGAAGACTCAATACCTCTCTCCCTGAAGCCTAAATACTATTTATTTTGTTTTCTTTTGTTTTCTACCCTGCCTGTATTATTTTTATAAATAACTCAAGGTGGTGAACATACTTAATACTCCTTCCTCCTCCTATTTTTCCCCACAACAACCCTATTTTCAACCCTGTGAGGTGAGTTGGGCTGAGAAAGACTGACTGGCTCAAGGTCACCCTGCCGGCTTTCATGCCTAAGGCGGGACTAGAACTCTCAGTCTCCTGGTTTCTAGCCCAGCACCTTAACCACTAGAACAAACTGGCTCTATTTCTGGGCACCACGCATTAAGAAATGTTCAGAGAAGCTGAAACGTTTTCAGAGAAAGGCAATGAGAACTTATGGAAGGCAGATTCTGACTGAATGTTAGAGGAAACTTTGAAACTTTCTGGGTAATTGGTTTTACCCAGAAAGGTGGTGGTAGGCTCCCCTTCTTTGGATGTATTCAAACCTTCTGTCTTGGATGCTTTAATTTGGATTCCTGCACTGAGGGTAGGTTGGACTGAGATCTGGATGTTTCTGAAACTGTTCTGGGATAATGCATGATATGAACTACTTCTTGGGTAAATGTAGAAGCATTATGGTTCAAGCTCACAGCCCTAAATATAAGAGTCAAACTGAATGCAGTGCATTAGAAATGAAATAAATGATAAATTCAAACACAGTTGAAGAATTTTTTTGCAAAATGCATCTGTGCTTTTGAATCCACTTCTACCAGAAAGGAACATAATACCAGAAGGTTGGAAGACACAACTCAGGAATATTTGGGAACTGCCAACATTCTCCCAACCCCCCAAAGTTATAGAAGCGGAAAAACTCTAGATCCCAGAAAGAGAAACTGTGCTAGGTAGACAGGTGCGGGACATTATTTGACCTATTTTAACTAAACTCAATAATGTATTTATCTGTGTTATTTTACAGAATTTCTATATCATCAACTCATAATGACTCTGGGTAGTATGCACAATGTAAAATCATAATAACTGACCTCCAGCCTTTTAAAATCCACACAGAAAACCTAAATAATAAAACGGGTGGTTAGCTATCATCATTTTAGATCTTAAAAGCCTGCTTACACTTTGTGTTTACTGCCCTTTGGAGCCAAGTGCTCATCTAGGGGCACTATGTCCCCCAGGTTTAGGGCCACCACAGAGAAGGTGGTGCCTTCTATTGTCCACACTTCCCCTCCATCTCTCACAGGAGGAGGATCTTCAGCAGGTCCTCTCTAGATGACCTGACAGGATGGGCAGAGTAAATTTGGAGAAGGCAATCCCTGTAAAGTGCTACTGTACATGAGTCTTAGGAAATGGCTTTTGTTCAAGCTATGTGGTCTCAGGACTTCTCTACCTTCCATGTTGAATTCTAAAGGGTTTGGGGAGATAGCTCTTTATCAAAATATGTTAATGTTCCTTGTGTAGCAGCACATCCTTTTCACCTGCAGCTTGGGAAAGATGTTATTACTTGGTACTATTGAACGTGTCTCATAGTTTTATATTTTTGTTTATATAGTCTCATCCTTATGATCAACTGTTCCCTAAAGTTAAATGTGCAGTTCTAATTAATGGAGTAGATTACTATCTTTGCCTTTTTTCCCCTTGGTAAAACACCTCAGGTAGTATAAAATTTCCTTCTAATAAGCTAACCTTTTGAGGCAATTGACAGTGGAGACAGCAAATGAACCATTTCTCAAGAAGCACATAATTTGATGGCAGAGCATCAGTCAAGACAAATTAGACAGACTGGTGCTCTCTGTATTCCAGTAGAAGCAAGATAGGATAAGAAGTGACTGAATGTTTAGAGTATGGACATAATACAGTTCATTGTTAAGGAGACTAGGCAATGTGGATTGTTCTTATAGTACATTGTAATACATTCTTTCCTGCTAGCCAGAAACCAGAGGCATAACACAGAATGTAAAAAAAGCTTTGGATTTACCCAAAGGACTTGGTATATTCTATAGTGTTATAAATGAGAGCCATCACAAGATCAAAGACCAAACAGTCGTGGGAGACATATTGAAGTTTAATCCTATTATGGTGGCCAGGAAAAGCCTCTTGGAAAACTGTGTATTACTATTAATGGAATAAAGACATTTTTCCCATGTGCAATTCATACACTAACAAACAACTGAAATAAATCTGTCATTTGATTAATAGAAGAAAGGCAAACAAAACAGTGAACAGACCATGTTATACGACTTGAGGTGAGAACAACTGCTCTGCTCTCATGAATGGCAAATAGTGGGCAGGGCCTCTCTGTCACTCCAGAGCCATTAATCTCCATCCATTTAAAATGATGCCAGTCGCTTTTGAATATTGTCACACTTGCCCCAACCTGTAGAGATGTTAACATCATCTCCCCAGTTGTATTTTTAAAATATCGCAATAGCAGCAGATTACTGGGACTGTGGCAACTGCCCGTCTGCTGAAGGGGGAGAAGGTTCATTGTGTGTCATTCTCAGGTACTGCTAGGGACAGAGGAGAAGTCACTTTCCCACAGCCCAGTTTGCTTCCTGTTTTTGTCAAGAACATAAAATTAATGGATTTTTAAAATACGCCGGTGACTTTCCTAATTGCTGTTTTATACCTTCCTAACTGGGCTCCGCATTTACTTATTGAATTTCTATGATGCTGAATCAATGTTGACTCACAATCACTTCAAGTAATCAAGATTAAAATATCCATAATAGCAGCACATTAAAAAAAAATCCACATTTTTTTTAAAAAGATAAAACGTCTGTGTAAACATGCAATAACATCCATATACAGTAATATCCAGCATTAAAATGCCTATGGTAAGCATAAAGGATATCTATATTAACTTAACTGTGAGAAACCAGACAGCCTCTGACTCAGAAATCGAAACTCTTTCTGAGTCAGAGGAGGAAACTTACCGGGCTGAAACCGGGAAAGCAAATCCCAGAGCTGAGTCAGCAGTGCGGGAAGAGTCACAGGAGCTGATTGGCCAGTCTTCAGAGGGGGATTCGAATCCTTTAATCAGCATGCGCCAACGATGGGCAGAAAAGCGTGCGAAGGAGAAGGCAGCCCGATTGGCTGCAGAAGGGAATAGGCGCGCAAAGGATCAGCATAAAAGGCAGACGTGCAAAGAGCAAGCTGCTGGAGACAACCAATCCTACAAGCCTGCAGCTTCCGCAGAAGAGTCCTTACTAGCATCGGAGACAGCATCTGTTACTGAAGAGGGATCAGCAACAGCGTTCTCCACCGAAGAGGACCTGAATCCGGCTTCTGCTGCCACTGAGGATCTTCTCCTTGCTGAACCAGCAATCTCAGTCTCGTGTCCACCTTTGGACCTCCATGGTCGCCTTGTGCGCATTCCAGGCGTGCTTCCTGTCCCGTTTTGAGATTCCAGCCATATACAGAGTCTCCAGTCCAGCCTTGTTGTGCCTCAGGTTCACAGCCTTGCCCCGAATCTTCGGTGCAGCCTTGCAATGTTTTTAGCTTGCAGCTTAGTTCCAGGTCTTTAGTACAGATTCAGGGTGCTTCTGACCTCCAGTCTTGCCATGGATCTCCAGTCCAGTTTAGTCGCTCTTTGGGTGCTTGACATTGTTCCAGAGTTTCACACCCATCTCATTGTGAACCAAATTTGCAACCTTGTCTAGAATCAGTCCTGCCGTGCCTCAAGTTTCTTGCCTAGTCCAGAACTTCCAGTCCAGTCTTGTCTTGTACCAAGCTTTCATCCTAGTCCAGAGCCTCCAGCCGAGCCCAGCCTTGCTCTGAGTTCTCAGCCTTGCTCCAAGTTCCTAGTCCAGAGTATTCAGGCTAGTCCAGAGCCTCCAGCTGAGTCTAGCCTTGCTCTGAGTTCTCAGCCTTGTTCTGAGTCTCCAGTTCCGAATCTCCAGTCTAGCCTGAGTCATCAAGTACAGTACAGTCCAGTCACTAGAACCCAGACATATCCGGGGGGCTCTGCCCAGCCTTGCTCAGCATTCCGGTGCCAGCTGGGTTCTAGTGGTGTTCCAGTTCGAGGTCATTCGACTTCAGTTCCAGTAGCGTCTCATGCGCCAGCTTTTCTCAGCCTTCCAGCCTCTGTTAGAGAATCCTGCTCTGCTGCCTTGCTGCTGTCTTCTCCTGCAATCTTGCCAGTTTCCTTGTTGCTGCCCAGTTGGTCTTGATTGAAACCAGTTCTTTCTTGATTCTAAGGACTTATTTGTTATAAATAGTTATTTAATAAAGAGTGTTTTTGATATTTAATCTGCCTGGCCGCCTCTAAGTCTGATCAGGACATTAACAAATAAGAAGTGTAACTGGATAACAATCTCATCCTCTGCTAAAATTCATATCAAATATCCCATCTAAAATGACCATCAATCCCAAAAGGTCCTGCAGGACAACTTCACTGTTTTCAGGCATCTATTTGTTCAGGACAATACAATATTTAAAGGAAGGTTATTCCGTAAACTGGGGGCCATTATGGAGAAACCTCTTAACATTTCTCTTGTCATTTGTCACCCCTTGATGTCATGAAAGTGTGGATAACTAAGAGCTTCTCCCTGCTTGAATGTACTAGGTTGATTCTGGTTGAAGAAGGCCATCTTGAAGATACCCTGGTACCAAGATACAGTTGGTTATGTCAACCCCATAGCAACTATCCATAATCAAGAAGGCTAGATTCTCACAGAGCCTTATTAACTAGATTTATCAAGAGGAAAAAAGAGGTTTAGATTACAGAATCTTGGACACTGGTTATGTGTACTTTCATACTGATAAAAGTATCAGTAAATCTGTAAGGGCAGGAATTCTTTGATTCTCTTGCTGACTGTCTCTTGAAACAATGGGGAGATTGCTGCTTTCTTCCTTGACATAGAAGAACATGCTGATGTACCTGGTCTCTAATATTTTGCAAACCACAATACTCTTTCCCAGGTTTTGTAGAGTTCATTACTGGTTATGGTGAAGCCAAAAAGTGTTCTGTTTCTGAATGACTTGCATGAGCAGTTTTGTACTATCATAAATTATGAAGACAAGAAAGCAGAGACTTCTGTGGGGTATGTGCATGTCAACATCATTATTGCAGCCAGGTGATTAAAGTTCAATTCCTTTTTAATGTGCATCACATGCATTTCTAACAGGTAAAAAGGGGCAGGATTTTGATCACTGGGTTGTGCCACCATTTTTACATAAATGACCCCCACCCACCCACACACATACAGTAGATGCCCCTGCAAGAAATTTTTTTGGGGGGTGGGGAATAGAACTGTTATGCATGTCAACAATTTGCATTTCGGGAGGTGGGCCTGCAGTGGGGAATATATGCTTAGATGTATGATGATGGCACTCCTATCGGTATTAATGTTAGATCTCCCAATAACCTGAATGCAGACTGGCTTTAACTTTGTAGTCTCATAAAGAGAAAATGGAAAAAAAAAATCCAGTTCTTGGGATTCAACAGATTTTATTTCTTGATGCTCAGTTTAATGAACAGCTGGAAATTCATATGTCTATAGCCTATATTATTCACATTTTTAATAGAAAAGAATAAAAAAGGAATATATAAAATTTATGTATTTATATATGTATGTTTGTGTGTATGTGTGTATACACAAACAGACCTTCAAAACCATCTTTTTAAAATATCCAGGGAGAAGAAAATGGCAGGAATGTTTAGAAGCTTAACTTCAGTTTTTTAAAGTATTAGTGTTAGAGAATGGGTGAAGTTTAAAATTAATACATTGTTTTCCTGAAAAGCTGGGATCAGACGAAGTAAGTGTTTCAGGCTGACATTTAGCTTCCCTTCCTGGTTTGAACTGTTAGATCTTTGAACAATATTTGAAAACCAGTGTTTACCTATTTAGCTACAAGTGGGAGCTACTTAGATCTCTATTTCTTTTAACACAATGGTCATGAATAAAAATTCAGATGGTTTTATTTAGTTTCACATGACTAAAGCTGAAGAATTGCTTTTTAAAAATAATTTTAAAACATTTACAGAATAAAATAAATGACTACACAAAAGAAAAAAGGCATAAAGGATGGAAAATAAAATAACAGTAAATAAACAGAATTTAAAAGTAATTCTTTAATTGATTAAATATTTAATTCAATACATAAAACTAAACTTATTCTATCATCTTGCATTAAATCACTGTAAAACTCCAAATATTAATATTTGTATTGATATCACCCCTATTTTTCATTATCTAAAATAAATGTAAATGATCAGGAAAGAAAGAAAGAAAGATTAAGTTTTAGATCCCCTCCCATTGTACCCAACTGGTAAGTCTATCAATTTTTTATAAATATTAAAATAGCTTTTGGTTACATCTTTACTGTCAGCATCTGATCATTCGAGCATTCACACAATCACAGTCAGGAGGCTGGGATTCCTTTAACTGTTTTAATGAAGCATAATTAACGGTGCAGAAGGCAAGCTGCGAATAAAGATTTCCTGCTCAAACCTAGCTTAAAACTACATTCCCTTAGTTAGTCCCCTTTCCCATGAAACCATGTTACTCCCCCTCCCATCCAGATGGTATTCCTGGCATATCTCAACCCCATGTCCTTGATGACCTCCATAGCCATAATAAACCACACTCCAACTTCACACCCCCTCCCATCTGGCAACATGGGAGAAGGAAATGATGGGAGATGCTCTGATAAGGGTTTCTGTGAAACCTTTGATCAGGGAATCTGACATACCGCCCCCCTAAGAAAGATTAAAAAATTAATCAGAGATCAAATAAATGAAACAATGAGGCTAGGAAGGAGAAGGCTTAGAAGGATACTTAGCATGAAATTTTCTGGTTAACAGAGGAGCATTAACATGACATGCATTAACCCACTCAGGATCTGGAAAATGTTTCCACTGAATTAAGTACTGTAGAGATTTGCGAAAAAAATGAGAGTCTAGAATGTCTTTAATTTCAAAATGTTGATGGCCATCGACCACGATGGGCGGAGGGGTTGCTGCAGGCTGGTGCCACTTGGAACAGTCTGGTGCAAGTTTAAGCAAGCTGCAATGAAAAACAGGGTGAAGCCTTTTTAGGGTGGGGGGTAATTGCAATTGAACAGTCACAGGATGAATAACTTTTTTGATTGGGAAAGGTCCAACAAACTTGGGGGCAAGTTTCTTTGAGGGTTGTTGGGAGTGTAAAAATTTGGTAGAGAGATAAACAAGATCCCCCACTTTAAATTTCTACTCTGGGCACCTGTGACAGTCAGCAATTTTTTTCTGAGTTTCATGGGTGTGATCTAATGCCTGGCAGATGACTGGCTAATTAGTGGCAATCTGTGCAGCCCAGTCAGCCACGGAGGAGTCAGGCAAGGATTGCAATTGAAGTTCAGGTATTGGAATGACGTCCTGGCCATAAACAATATGAAAAGGGGAAAATCCAGTGCTTTGGTGAACTGCATTATTATAAGCAACCTTAGCAAAAGGCAGGAGGTCCACCCAGTCGTCCTGTTGGAAGCTAATGTAGCAGCATAAGAATTGCTCTAGAGTAGACTGAGCTTGTTCAGTCACTCTGTCCGTTGCTGGATGGCTCGATGAGCTGAGGGATTGCTGGACACCAATTAATTTCAAAAATGTATGCCAAAATTTGGAGGTAAATTGGACCCCCATCAGAAATTACATGCGTGGGGCACCCGTGAATTCTATAGATATGTGTGAGAAACAGCTTGGCTAATTGCTGAGCAGTTGGAATTTTAGCACAAGGTATAAAATGAGCCTGCTTGGAAAACAAATCAATGACAGTCCAAATTACAGTCTTGTTTTTACTCTTAGGTAAATCCACAATCTTCAGCAAAGGATCGTTACCTTGTCGTGGTGCTGGAGCTTGAGCACCTCAATGATGCCATGAGCTAAACCGTGAAGGGCCACCCAAGACGGGAAGGTCATGACAGAGAGGTCAGACTAAATGCGATCCCTGGGGAAGGTAATGGCAACCCACCTCAGTATTCTTGCCGTGAAAACTAAATGGATCAGTACAACCAGAGATATGTCGGTATACCATCGGAAGATGAGACCCCCAGGTCAGAAGATGGTCAAAATGCTACTGGGGAGGAACAGAGGATGAGCTCAACTAGCCCCAGACATGATGACGCAGCTAGCTCAAAGCCGAAAGGACGGCTAGCAGCCGACGGTACTGGTGGTGAACGGCGAATCCGATGTTCTAAGGATCAACACACCATCGGAACCTGGAATGTAAGATCTATGAGCCAGGGCAAATTGGATGTGGTTATTGGTGAGATGTCAAGATTAAAGATAGACATTCTGGGCGTCAGTGAACTGAAATGGACTGGAATGGGCCACTTCACATCAAATGACCACCAGATCTACTACTGCGGACAAGAGGACCACAGAAGAAATGGAGTAGCCTTCATAATTAATAGTAAAGTGGCGAAAGCAGTGCTTGGATACAACCCAAAAAACGACAGAATGATCTCAATTCGAATTCAGGGCAAGCCATCTAACATCACAGTGATCCAAATATACGCCCCAACCACAAATGCTGAAGAAGCTGAAGTAGAGCAGTTCTATGAGGATCTGCAGCACCTACTGGACAACACGCCTAAAAGAGATGTTATTTTCATCACAGGAGACTGGAATGCTAAGGTGGGCAGTCAAATGACACCTCGAATTACAGGTAAGTATGGCCTGGGAGAACAAAACGAAGCAGGACACAGGCTGATAGAATTTTGCCAAGACAATTCACTCTGCATAACAAACACTCTCTTCCAACAACCTAAGAGACGGCTTTATACATGGACTTCACCAGATGGACAACACCGAAATCAGATTGATTACATCCTTTGCAGCCAAAGGTGGTGGACATCTCTACAGTCGGTAAAAACAAGGCCTGGAGCTGACTGTAGTTCAGATCACGAACTTCTTCTTGCACAATTTAGGATCAGACTAAAGAGATTAGGGAAGACCCCCAGATCAGCTAGATATGAGCTCACTAATATTCCTAAGGAATATGCAGTGGAGGTGAAGAATAGATTTAAGGGACTGGACTTAGTAGGTAGGGTCCCGGAAGAACTCTGGACAGAAGTTGGCAGCATTGTTCAGGAGGCGGCAACAAAATACATCCCAAAGAAAGAGAAAACCAAGAAGGCAAAATGGCTGTCTGCTGAGACACTAGAAGTAGCCCAAGAAAGAAGGAAAGCAAAAGGCAACAGTGATAGGGGGAGATACGCCCAATTAAATGCAAAATTCCAGAGGTTAGCCAGAAGAGATAAGGAATTATTTTTAAACAAGCAATGCACGGAAGTGGAAGAAGACAATAGAATAGGAAGGACAAGAGACCTCTTCCAGAAAATTAGAAACATTGGAGGTAAATTCCAGGCCAAAATGGGTATGATCAAAAACAAAGATGGCAAGGACCTAACAGAAGAAGAAGAGATCAAGAAAAGGTGGCAAGAATATACAGAAGACCTGTATAGGAAGGATAACAATATCGGGGATAGCTTTGACAGTGTGGTCGGTGAGCTAGAGCCAGACATCCTGAAGAGTGAGGTTGAGTGGGCCTTAAGAAGCATTGCTAATAACAAGGCAACAGGAGACGACGGCATCCCAGCTGAACTGTTCAAAATCTTGCAAGATGATGCTGTCAAGGTAATGCATGCTATATGCCAGCAAATTTGGAAAACACAAGAATGGCCATCAGACTGGAAAAAATCAACTTATATCCCCATACCAAAAAAGGGAAACACTAAAGAATGTTCAAACTATCGAACAGTGGCACTCATTTCACATGCCAGTAAGGTAATGCTCAAGATCCTGCAAGGTAGACTTCAGCAGTTCATGGAGCGAGAATTGCCAGATGTACAAGCTGGGTTTAGAAAAGGCAGAGGAACTAGAGACCAAATTGCCAATATCTGCTGGATAATGGAAAAAGCCAGGGAGTTTCAGAAAAACATCTATTTCTGTTTTATTGACTATTCTAAAGCCTTTGACTGTGTGGACCATAACAAATTGTGGCAAGTTCTTAGTGGTATGGGGATACCAAGTCATCTTGTCTGCCTCCTGAAGAATCTGTATAACGACCAAGTAGCAACAGTAAGAACAGACCACGGAACAACAGACTGGTTTAAGATTGGGAAAGGAGTACGGCAGGGCTGTATCCTCTCACCCTACCTATTCAACTTGTATGCAGAACACATCATGCGACAAGCTGGCCTTGAGGAATCCAAGGCTGGAGTTAAAATCTCTGGAAGAAACATTAACAATCTCAGATATGCAGATGATACCACTTTGATGGCTGAAAGTGAAGAGGAACTGAGGAGCCTTATGATGAAGGTGAAAGAAGAAAGTGCAAAAGCTGGTTTGCAGCTAAACCTCAAAAAAACCAAGATTATGGCAACCAGCTTGATTGATAACTGGCAAATAGAGGGAGAAAATGTAGAGGCAGTGAAAGACTTTGTATTCCTAGGTGCAAAGATTACTGCAGATGCTGACTGCAGTCAGGAAATCAGAAGACGCTTAATCCTTGGGAGAAGAGCAATGACAAATCTCGATAAAATAGTTAAGAGCAGAGACATCACACTGACAACAAAGACCCGCATAGTTAAAGCAATGGTGTTCCCTGTAGTAACATATGGATGCGAGAGCTGGACCATAAGGAAGGCTGAGCGAAGGAAGATCGATGCTTTTGAACTGTGGTGCTGGAGGAAAATTCTGAGAGTGCCTTGGACTGCAAGAAGATCCAACCAGTCCATCCTCCAGGAAATAAAGCCAGACTGCTCACTTGAGGGAATGATATTAAAGGCAAAACTGAAATACTTTGGCCACATAATGAGAAGACAGGACACCCTGGAGAAGATGCTGATGCTAGGGAGAGTGGAAGGCAAAAGGAAGAGGGGCCGACCAAGGGCAAGATGGATGGATGATATTCTAGAGGTGACGGACTCATCCCTGGGGGAGCTGGGGGTGTTGACAACCGACAGGAAGCTCTGGCGTGGGCTGGTCCATGAAGTCACGAAGAGTCGGAAGCGACTAAATGAATAAACAACAACAAAATCCACAATGAAATCCATGGCTATTTCCTTCCATGGAGCCTTGGGGGAGGCTATGGGTTGTAAAAGTCCTTGCGGCTTCCCCCCCTTTCTCTTCGCTTGGGCACAGACGTGGCATGATGTGACGTAGGACTGTACATCAGCATGAAGGAAGGGCCACCAAAATTGGTGCCTCACCAAGTGGAGAGTTTTCGTGAAGGCAAAATGACCTGCAGATTTAATATCATGGGAACAGTGCAAAGTTGTCTGGCAAAGAGACTCAGGCATGTAGATTTTGCCGTTACAATACCAGATGTTGTCAATTTCAGTTAATTGGGCTTTGTTACATTGTAGCCAGGGTTCGTTAGGGAGTGCCTGAAGCAGTTCCCCTTTTAGATCAGCCTGCACTTTCACTTTCCCGGCTACTGCTTGTTTGCGCCTTACGCAAGCCATTCCAAGCTGCTTCTGAGAGAAAACTGTGTCTACAATTTGAGTTTGGGCAGTGTGATACTGTGGGAGGTACGAAAGTGCATCAGCGAGAAAGTTCCTCTTTCTGGGAAGGAAATTGAGGGTAAAATCAAAACGGCTAAAAAATTGAACCCAACGTATTTGTTTGCCATTCAATTTCCTGGGGGTTTGTAAAGCTTGGAGGTTTTTGTGATCAGTCCAAACCTCAAAGGGATAAAGAGCACTCTCTAGCAAACGCCTCCAGTGTGTGAGAGCAGTTTTTACAGCAAAAGCTTCTTTTTCCCAAACGGGCCAGTCAGAGTCAGAAAATTTTCATGAGAGGTAAGCGCAGGGGCGGGGGAAACCTGTTTGATCTTTTTGAACCAAAACTGCCCCAATAGCTGAGTCAGAAGCATCTGCTTGCACAATAAAGGGGTGAGTTGGGTGTGGGTGGGCTAGAATGGGTTCCCTAGTAAAAAGAAGTTTCAAAAGGTCAAAAGCTGCTTGACATTTGGAAGACCAGGCAAGTCTAGCCCCTAGGGAGGTAACTTTCTGGGTTTTCCCCCTCCCTCTAGTTTTCAACAAGTCAGTTAGAGTCAAAGCAATTTGAGCAAATTGGGGTATAAAATTTCTGTAAAAATTTGAGAAGCTGAGAAAACTTTGAAGTTGGTGCCTGGTGCAAGGGGGTTCCCACCCCATGATGTCTTGTACTTTGGCAGGATCCATTTTGACCCCCTTAGAAGAAATACGATAGCCCAAATAGTCCAGCTGAGACTTGTGGAATTCGCATTTAGAGAGCTTGGCATATAGCTTGGCATCTCTCAGTTTGCGCAAGACTTTCTTGACAAGCTGAACGTGGTCTTTGAAGTTGTCTGAATAGATTAAAATTGTCATCAAAGTAAACCAGGACCCCTTTGTACAAATGCTCATGGAGGACCTCTGTCATGAGTAATGATGGCGAGCAGGAAGGGGCTCCCATCCAGGGTAGAAAACGCATGCATAGTACTGAGGAATTAAGCAACCATTCAAAGAGACACAGATCAGACCCGCCTTAGCTTTTGGGGTTTATATGTCTGGGTTTTTCCCATGCTTATTCAGTTTGTTAGGATTCTGTTTATGTAGCAGTAATAAACACTAGAGAACTACTCCTCGTCTCAGTGTGATTCTCACTGTTAGGACAGCCTCATTGATATATTGCATAAACACTCCAGGGGCCCCCACCAACCCAAATGGGAGGACTTTGTACTGATAGGAACCAAGTTAAATGCTGTTTTCCATTCATCCCCTTCCCGAATTTGAATTCTAAAGTAGGCTTCTCTGAGGTCAAGTTTGGTAAATACTTTTCCCTTCGATAGGTGTGATAGCATGTCTTTCATTAAGGGGAGAGGGTACTGATTGTTTATTGAGATGGCATTTATTCCACGGTAATCTGTGCAGAGTCTCAGAGAGCCATCTTTCTTTGCCCGGAAGAGCACTGGGGCTGCCAAAGGTGAATTGGCAGGCTCAATGAACCCCCTCTCTAAGTTTTTGTCAATAAATTCCCTGAGAACTTGTTTCTCAGTTTCTGACATCACATACATCTTCGACTTAGGTAGTTTAGCCTTTGGGTCAATTTCAATGGCACAGTCACTTTTTCTGTGAGGAGGCAATTGGTCACACTCCATCTCATTGAACACATCAAGAAAGTCTGTATACTCGGGTGGAATGTCAGGCTGTGCCTCAGGTTCTGCTGCAGGGTTGTTGTTGAGGAGGGTGCCGGCTACATTCTGCCCTTGTTGTGGTACAGTAAAGAGGCTGCCAGCCCCATTTTTAAACAATAAAGCACCTGAATCCCAGTCGATTTGTGGCTTTCTACTCTTTAGCCACGGGAGTCCCAGTATAATAGAATAGTTGGCAATAGGGGCTACAATAAATTGCAAGGTTTCTTTATGGCCCCCCAACCTCATGGCCAAAGTCTCAGTTCGGAATTCCACAGGACCCCTGTGGGCAACTGAACCGTCCATCTGAGTGAAAATAATGGGATTTTTAAGTCTCCTGGTTTTAAGGCTCAGTGTGTCAATTAGGGTGAGGTGTATCAAGCATTTTGTGCACCCCGAGTCTAACATAGCTGTCAAATTGGCTTTGTGCCAGGTTCTTAAGTTTTTTAGTTCTACTTTCAGCAGCGTGGTGAGGCAATCATCACTCACCAAAGGGTCTTCTTTGTTGTCTATCTCTGAAGTAGGTGCGTTGTGCCCTGGAATTTCCACCTGCTTGTGGGCGCGATTTAGAACAGGTGAAATTTGTTTCCTGCCAGCTCCAGTCCCTCTTGTTCAGAGTCTTTGCCTGAATCAATCAGAGACTTCACGTCTGGGTCTTTTCGGCCCAGTGCCGATGCAGCTGCTGCCTTGCATCGGGTCGGTGGGTTTTAGTCGATTTGGTTGCTCCTTTCAGTACATCTGGGCATTCTGCTGCTCTGTGGGTGTCCTTCCCACATTTAAAACAGCTACCCCTCTTCCCTGGCCATTCTTTCTGATCATTCTTGTCAGGGAAGAGTTTTTGCTGGGTGAAGGGAAATTGACCTGGGGCTATGGTATTTCTTCCCATCGTTTGCACTCGGAGTTGCTGACGGAATTGGTATTGGGTATTCTCTACCTCTCCTGCTAGGCAGATCCAGTCCTTCAAAGTGGGGGGGGTCTCCACGGCAGAGCGCCCATCTCAGGATTTCTGGCTACAAGCCCCCTTTGAAGTAATCAATCTTAGTGGTTTCTGACCAGTCCATAACTTTTCTGGCAAGAGCCTTGAACTCCATGGCATACTCCGCCACAGTTCTTCCCCCTTGCCTAAGTTGCTGGATACCTGTCTTCGCTCTCATCTTGTCAAGTGGGTCCTCAAACCGGTCTCTCAGTGCCCTCATGAATTCATGCAGGCTGCTCAGCTCCAGGGCCATGGAATCATGCAATTCCACAAACCACTCAGCTGCAGGTCCCCGGAGTCTGGCACCCACCTGGCTCACTTTCTTGTACTCAGTGGGGAAGCAAGATCCATATTCATTCATGTATATGGACACGTTTGTCAAGAATGCCAACTGTTGTGGGTCTCCATCGAACTTAACTTGTATGTCCTTTGGGGTTGCACCCTGTGTCGCCCTGCTGGGCAGAGCTTTTCCCCAGTCGCCTTGGCTCTCTGGGTGGCCTCCACTCTGCTGGCGCCTCACTGGGGATTCGAAATCCCAAGTTGGGGTTAGGGTACGCCGTCTTCCTCATGAGTCTGACGACGCCACTCTGGATAGCTGAGTTGAGATTTATGCCAAGGGGTATGCCATGGTCTCCAGGGTTCTCAATACCTGCTGCAACACCACTTCCATGGCAGACATCCTTGCCTCCAAATTCCTCATTTCTTGCAGAGTTCCATTGGGGTCTGGAATGGTCCCATGTGACCCCGGACTCTGCACCCTTACTTGTGCCTCCACGGGTGGATGGGCCATTCCCTCTTCTTCTCTGGCACCAATCTGGGAAGGACCCATCTGTGGTTCTTTGATAATAACGCTTGGTGTCTGAGGCTCTGTTACGAAATTGAGGGGGTGGAGGGCACTTTCCAACTCCATAGTGTTAAGTTAGGGTTCCATCTTGCACTTGCTATCTCCGCTCCCCAAGCTCTCCTCCGTCTCAATTTTTTCTTCTTCCACTTTGGCATACAGCACAGTCCTCTCCGGTGACGGTAGAGGCAATGGCTGCTTAGCCTGGAACTTTCCGTGTTTAGGCATGGTTCGTCAGCTCTCAGCTGATTACTTGCTCAGGAAGAGTTTTTGAAAATATGGGATTCGCAGCTTAATGTCAGCACCTGATCATTCGAGCATTCACACAATCACAGTCAGGAGGCTGGGATTCCTTGAACTGTTTTAATGAAGCATAATGAACGGTACAGAAGGCAAGCTGCAAATAAAGATTTCCCACTCAAACCTAACTTAAAACTACATTCCCTTAGTTAGTCCCCTTTCCCATGAAACCATGTCACTCCCCCTCCCATCCAGATGGTATTCCTGGCATATCTCAACCCCGTGTCCTTGATGTGCTCCATATCCATAATAAACCACTTCACACTCCAACTTCACACCCCCTCCCATCTGGCAACATGGGAGAAGGAAATGATGGGAGGTGCTCCAATAAGGGTTTCTGTGAAACCTTTGATTGGGGAATCTTACATTTACATCAAATATTTTCCCCTTAAAAACTGTACTCTATCTGAGTTCACCTTGTTGTGTGTGACATGTCATATACAGGGAAGTTATTCTTGCTTAGTCAAACTTCTGTTCTGGATCTATACTGTTAATTTTGCCATTGCTACCATTGCTGTGTATTCCCCAAGTTTGATTTCCCAGTCTCATATTTTCAGCAAAGTATCTCTTTTCCAGTGTTGGGACAAACTTGTCCATCAGCATATATCTTAATAGATTGTGATATTTTTTTACGTAAAAGCTTTGTTTTAAGAATTTTTTTTGAATAATGCTGTATATTTCTTTCTAGTGCTTTTGAAATCTTTTTACATGACCACCACATATGATACAATGTTCTTTCTGTACCACTACATTTCCAACATTTATTATTATGTTTTATCTTTTTTGTAAATATGGGTAGAGCTATATACCATGTAAAACATTTTGTACCAATTTTCTCTTAAATTATAGCTTGCAATAAATTTTATTGAATTTTTCCATAAGTCTTCCCATTGTTGTAATGTAAAATTTTGCATCCACTATATCATACAGTCTTTTACTTGTTCTATCTCTGTGTCATATTTTAATAGCAATTTATATTTATACCTTGTTAGGTGGTCTTGGTTCTGTTTCAAATTCTATCATTTGTCTTAAAAACCTTCATTGTTCCATACCTGCTGATGTATTTATAGATAAACACAACTGTTTATGGATACATAAATAAACACAACCATTTCAGTAAAGGAGGATCATATTTCATAGTAATCATTCATTTATAATGTATGTCCATAAGCAATTTAAGATAAGTTACAACTAATGTCAGGTCTTTAGTCCACTAATAATTGGGGCTATAAATATATCTTTCCAAAATTGAACTAGTTTCTTAGCAATAAAAAGGGTGCGAAGAATCCATTTCTGTTGCTCTAAATAGCAGTGATTTCTATGGCCCCTAACAAATAGTCTCTATTATTGCTGCTGTTACAGTGACTTACCTATTATTCATCCGTGTTCCACTGAAGTATCCTTTTAAAATATCAGCAGGTTATTTGACTAGAGAGTGATTGTATCATATCGTATTGCTCTTAATTCAATAACAAGATTCACTCATATCAGTGTCTAGAGCTTTTAATAAAACATTTCTCTCTGTAAATAGACAGGGGATGTTAGGAACATCTAAAAGGAAAGTGGACGGTGATAACACCAACAGCATTTTACATTGCTGGGACTTGGGTGTTCTTAGCTCTACCATGGAAGCTAATCTGTGACTGTGAACAGTTTTTTCTCATCTTATTACTGTTGGAGGTATCAGCAAATCAGCATGCCTCATTAGCATGTGGATGAGTTCATTCTAAGATGCAAATTCTCTATGTGCTTCTGAAGGAAGCTGTTTGTTGCCCCTCCCACATTCCTTTGCACTCTTCTCTCCTTCTTTCACCATCTGGGAAGGAAGGAACCATGTGCTTTTCTTTCCATTTCTGGGCACCATGCATGGCCCTAGACTCAGGAGGTTCCCCCTTTCTGCATGCAGCTCTTAGCAGCAATGAGGGCTAAGGGTTAATTCAGTTCAGGGAAAAGAAAGAAGAACAATGATCATTCTTCTGGATGGATGTAACTGGACCAAATAAATAAGACTTATTTTTTGCTTACTTTTGAACCTACTTTGTCTAATTCTTTGTGCTTGGGTTGGCTAAGTGTGTAAGATCAATAACCTATATTTCTCTAACGTGCTCATTAATGCTATTTTAAATAATATTCTTTTTCTGTGCATGTCTTTTGCTGTATTAAGCTCTGCTCCATTCAGTGGTCCTAGCTGTCCACAAATGGCTTCAATTACAAACATTGCTTAGGGTAGGACATGACAGCAAAACCCCATTAATGTTCATTTCTGAGCAACTGCTGTATATTAAAAAAAATCCTTGTGTATCTTAACCAGTTATCAGACACATTTAGTGTGCTTAAAGTAAACTGTCAACCTTCCTTTGAGATATGTGTTCTCATGAGGGTTTTTATCTTTAAATCAAAGATATGGCAAAAAATGTTTCTGTCAGAACCAAGCCTGCCTCTGACTCAGAAAGTGAAACTCTTTCAGAGTCAGAGGAGGAGTTAGAAACTTATCAGCCCCAAACTGGGGAAATGAGACCTCAAGCTGAACCAACAACTCAGGAAGAATCCACGGTGCTGATTGGGCAAGATTTGGAGGAGGATTTGAATACACCAATAAGTGCACACCAATGATGTGCTGAAAAACGCATGCAGGAGAAAGCAGCCCAATTGGCTACAGGAGACTCCAAGCACACCAGAGAATGGGATAAAAGGCAGCCTCACAGCGAGCGGGCTGCTGGAGACAACCGATCCTCTAAGCCTGTAGCTTCAGGAGAAGAGTTCTTACTGGTGTCAGTCAGTGTCTGTGGCCCAAGAGGAATCAGTGTTCGAGCTCCACTCCAAAGACAAACTGAAACCTGCATCTGCTGCCAATGAAGAATCAGCATCAGCCAAGCCCAGCAGCCTTTCCTTGCTTCCAGCCGTGAAACTCTGTGAGTTCCTCAGCAGTGTGGTCAAACCTTGATGTTCCAGTGCCACCATTTGCCTTCAGTCCTGTGCACCTGTGCCTTGTATGCTTCCTTGTGTTCAGGAATTTCACACCTATGGTGTTCAGGATCTGGGTGCCAGCTTGGGTCCAGGGCTTCCAGCCAAGTCCAGCCTATTTCCTAGTTCCAAGTTCCAAGCCTTGCTCCAAGTCTCCAGTCCAGAGAATCCAGTTTAGTCCAGGGCTTCCAGTCAAGTCCAGCCTAGTTCTAAGTCCCAAGTCTTGCTCCAAGTCTCCAGTCCAGAGAATCCAGCCTAGTCTGGGGCTTCCAGCTGAGTTCAGCCTAGTTCTAAGTTCTAAGCCTTGCTCCAAGTCTCCTGTCCAGAGAACCCAGCCTAATCTGGGGCTTCCAGCTGAGTCCAGCCTAGTTCCAAGTTCCAAGCCTTGCTCCAGTTCCTCAGTCCAGAGAATCCAGCCTAGTCCGGGGCTTCCAGCCAAGTCCAGCCTAGTTCCAAGTTCTAAGCCTTGTTCCAAGTCTCCTGTCCAGAGAACCCAGCCTAATCTGGGGCTTCCAGCTGAGTCCAGCCTAGTTCCAAGTTCCAAGCCTTGCTCCAGTTCTTCAGTCCAGAGAATCCAGCCTAGTCCGGGGCTTCCAGCCAAGTCCAGTTTCATTCCAAGTTCCAAGCCTTACTCCAAGCCTCCAGTCCAGAGAATCCAGTCTAGTCTGGGGCTTTCAGCTGAGTTCGGCCTTGCTCCAGTTTCCAGCCTTGCCTTCAAGCCTTCAGTTCAGAGTACCCAGCTTAGTCCAGAACCCCCAGCCAAGTCTAATCTTGCTCCAAGTTTGAGTCCTGCTCTAAGTCTTCAATTCATCCCTGTTTGCTGCTTGTAGTCCTGCTTCCAGGTTCAGTGAATCAGTGATTCAGTTTGAGAACTGTTGTCTTCAGTCCTTGTGTTCCAGTCAAATCCAGTCTACCCCTACTCCCAGTGGGAAGTCCTGTCCACTGCCTTGTTGTGACCCAGTTGGGCTTGTTTAACCAAGTCTTCGCATATCAAGGACTTAATTATTGTAAATAATTATTTGTTAAAGAATATTCATTGAGAACCTGTCTGGTGCTTGGTCTGAACAGGACAGTTTCTCTCTTTTTGCTAAAACCCAATTCTGTTACAAGTTAAAACAGGCAAAAATAGTACCAAAAGATGATCATGTTTGTCTAACCTGGTAAAACATTCTCACAATCAGATTACTCATGAACTTTGACATGGTGGTTTAAATGCTTTGGAAGCCCTCTGAACCTTCTCAGCTGTGAGGAACGTAAGTTCAGATATCCCAATAGTAATAAGCCTCACTACAAGCCTCTTTGGATATAAGAAAGTTATTTTATTGAGATACAGTCCATTGTCCTGCAAAGTCACAAGTGAGTCAGATTCCTTTTGCCCCCTCATTAAGTTCGTTGGATTTTCCCGCCTCCCGTTTGAAATTGAATGCTTGCAACGTTTCCCAGTTTTATGGCTCTGTTCTTTGAGATGGTGTTACTTCAGATAAGAGATTCACCACAACAATTCCTCTGTGCTTACTCATACTGTCTCCGTTACTAAGCAACAAATCACTCCTCCCCCCTCCCACTTATACAACCCATGGCAATGGAGAAGTTCCAGCAGCTATTAACTATTGCTTCTGGGACGATCCTCTGACATCAGCAGAGACTTTTAGTAGAGAGCTGAAGTGGTTTCAGCTTAGTCCTCCTTTCATAGCTTTAAATAAAAGTCTTACTGTATAAAGCACATCTTATGCCTGATATATTTATGAGGAGACAATCTGAAATCATACTATCTTCTCTTCCAAATCATAAAATACTATTTTGTCACTATCTATACCAGTGTATACATTTATGAAGTACATAATGCAAGTGAAACAATGCTTCCAGTAGCCAAAATATCTGTGCAGTGTCTTATTTAACAACATTTCTGTCATTTGGCTAAGGCTGCTTATCTAAGAATCAAAGAAGGAATGTATTTTTTAAAACCTTACATTTTATGGCCCTACCTAACCGACTTTTACTGTTATGATGTCACCAACTCAGAACCTTTCTTTGTGTTTCACTGGCCTGTGTGATCAAATGCTTTTTAGTAAATATTCAATTTGTTGAAATTAGATTTCGCAGGTAGTACTTCCTCTTGTCACATGGAAATGTTGAAAAGGAGGGTGTAAACATTTTTAGTCAACATGAGCATTATTGTTTCAAATGTTAGTCCCAACATATCTGGAAGGCTGGGTTAGATCCATTATTTCATTATATTTTTGCAGTACTCAGATAGTTACCCTAGAAGATTTATAATGTTAATATAGAAATAGCATCCTAAATCCCAGCATCTTGAGATAAGAAAGAAACTGAGCTGTGATAATTTTCTTGGACAGAGTCAGCATCCTCAAATTTAAGCTAAAAACTTTTTAGACAAATCTGCTTTGGAAAGCATCAGCCACAGAGAGTGCATAAACTAGAATAAACTTTTATTTTGAAACACTGTGAAGCACCTGTAGAAATGGATCTTTTAAGTATTATTTTTGAAGTTATTTCTTTCATTTAAACATGTACAAATCCACATCTCTATATAGAGAAACTTTATGATACTTGTCTTTGTTTTAGGGTCTTAGGGAAAACTTTGTGTAAGTTTTTTTTTTCTTTTTAAATTGTATCCTTTTCAGCTGAGGCAGTTGGGAGAGGACACATAAAATCACAATGGGACAGTGTTTCCCAGCAACATATAACAAATGTATACAACGTATAATAGAAAATACAAAATAGTCTTATTGCATACCACTTGAACTCATTCTACCTTAACTTGTAAAGTGGAACAATTGTATTGTGTACATTACTTGGGGAGTGTGAAAAGAAAGGGATGTAGTTCACACATACCCTTCCCATGTACCTTGTGGAGTCAAGGATAACATGTAAGTGTTTTTTTTTTTAAAGTAATTTGAAATAAGTCTTTCATGGTACATTTTCTGCTGATGGATTTTTTTTTCTAGAGCTATTGATAAAGTTCTTAAGAACCTCAGGGTTTCCAGGAAAGTTTTTTGAAACAGTCAACTAACATTGATCTAGTCACTTGATTCCTTTCAGTGACTGTGATCACATGGGGTTCCCTTCATAATGCAAACGGGAATTAACAGTCAAGTTTCTGGAACTTTTGGCAGATGGCTATGCACAATGCAGAACTTAACAGGGATACTGGTATTATGAACATATGTCTGATATTTTTAAAAGCTTTGCATTTTTCAATAAAACACTGTTAGGGGATTAAAAATAAAGACTTCATGGGGGGCTTTGAAACATAACTGAGGAACTGGGCTATGCTTGGCTTTTGAAGAAAGATATATTTCGATCACTATATTATTTTTACTTTCACATCTTGATTATCAGAAATGTAAAAAAAGGATTTAAGTGGTATTAAAACTGAAGTCTCCTCATTTGCATCTCTGGCAACTATTTATATTACTTAATTTTGTTCATTTAAATAGCATCAATTAACAATAGAACCAATAAATAACCATCAGAGTCCAAACTAAACTAAACTAAATGTAGTTTTATGCAACAGCAATATTGCAGGCATAAGTCTCAATAAGGAAAGGCTTTGCGGGATCTGGGTGCTGCAGGAGAGATGCAAACACATCTCCTTTAGCTGCTGAAAGGCCCACTGCAATTTAGGACCTAAAGTGTATTTTGTTCTGGAGTAACCCAGAGATGGGAATGGTGATACACAAAAAGATGGGAATAAATTCGAGGTAAAGTTGGTGAATCCTTAGGAACCTCTGCATGTTCTTTAGATGACTCTCAATCCTGAATTTCCTGCATCTTCGTAGGGTCCATGGCCAGGCCTTGCTGACACAATATCCCAGAAATTTCACACTATGAGGTTGAATGGGGACTTTTCCAGCTTGGCATACAGGTGGTACTTGTGAAGTTGTTGCAGAACACTGTTAATGTGTGCTTTTGAGGGAATAATCAAAATGTCTTCTAGGTAAGTGAAGATGAACTACTCCATTAGGTCCTTGTAATTCATGAATTGCTGGAAGACAACTATGCAGTACAGAGCCTGAACAGTATGATCAAGTACTTAAAATGGCTGAAATTTGTCTAAAAAGGTGCTCTTTCACTCATTCCCTCCCTTGATCCAGACCAGGATGTATGCTCTGTAAAGATCCAGTATGGTGAAGATGGTGCATGTTCAGGGTCACCAGTTCAGTCAGCTTGGCCAAGGGCCCTAATATTGGGGGGTGTCTGTCAATTGTCTGGGTCTTTACTGGACTTGTGGTTGTGTACAAGGGGATTCTGACCTGGTCCATGAAGCAGTGTTGATGAACTTGATGAGGCTCCAGAGTAGATGGTGGCAAGGACCTGGAAAGGGCCATGTCCTGAAACCTGTGGCTCTGCTGGGATCTGGAAATTAGGTGGGCAGGCTGATGGTGGTTCAGGCTTTGGTACAAGCTGCAGGTGTGGTACGTACATCTGCATGCAGGGCATGCTGAGGAGCTGGAGTCAAGCATGCCAGGAATGTGCCTGGATTGAAGATTAGCAGCAAATGCAGGGCACGAGGAGGATGCATGTGCAGGCAGGTGAAGAATGTGATGCAAGGAAAAAGGAGTGGAGTTACCAGAAAGGAGAGCATGGGATGTGAACTCACATGTTGAGCATGCCAAGGAAGAGATGTAAAGCAAGGTTAAGGATCCTGTGGTCAGAGAGCAAAACGGTCTTGGAAAGCTGACGCTATTGCTGGAGATGTGGTCAAAAGCAAGCTGAGTTTGGGACCGTAGCAAGAGTCAGAGGGACAGAACACAGAGCATGGAGCACAGCGCTGACTACTGAAGTTGCGGTGACAGTGTGGTTTAAATTCCCTGCTGTCAACCTTTGAAGAGGCCAGCTTGGGAAACTGGCACCATAAGGATTACAGGAATGCTCCTTTATTGTTGTAGGATATAATAACTGAGTATTGAAAGCCTGACAGAGTTTTCTTCTGCCCTTTCTTATACAAACAGAATCAAAGTTGGGTTAGTCTGAGTCTCTTTCTCACTCTTTCCTTTTTCCCCTTTCCCAGGACTGAGCTGTCTTTTATTTTCCCTTAATGCTTCCCACATATTTTCACCAAGATTATCTTTACATTCCCCTATTCCTCCTGGCTGAGTGCATCCAACTGCACCTCCTTTTACCCATATGGCACCAATGATGAGGCAATCAGTCTACCTTGTCTGGAATGGGCTTGTGAGTTGTTCACTCTTACAAAGTACAGGGCATGGCGGTGTGGCCCAAGTGGCTTGCCACACTGTCTGGCAGCCTGTTTGTTGGAGAGGCCCCTGTGCTGGCAGAGGAGGAGCTTGATGACACCATGTCTGAAGAAAAAGGGGGCTCCTCAGCATCTGGCACAACCCAATCCATCAGTAGCTTGGGCTGTGACCTGCAGATGGAAATAGGTGCTACTAGCTGCCATATGGACCTGAGCACTCAGGGCCAATGTATGGACCAGGAGCACCCTCAAGTGTCAGGACTGACCTTTTAGGGAGAGAATACCCTCACCTGGGATAAGAAGAGCCTGCCTAAATTGATTTAGACCTCCCCCAACCAGCAATACTTTGTCTCTGACTGCCTTGTGAGGCAGTCCAGAAAAGAAGCATACCCAGAAGTACTAGTTCAAACTTCATTGTAAGGTTACATTAAGAGAATCTTGCAAGTCTGAAAGTACATCTCTCCCCGCTCACGAATGGGAATACATAGCCTCTATCATGCTCAATAGCACATTGTCCATTAGGGCAACCAATGGCATCTCTGTTCTGTGATCCCACCCAGGGCCAGATCAAGGCCAGCTGTGGCCTTTCTGTTCCTTCTGACAAGATGTTAAGACTCAGTAAGTGCTGAAAAGTAAAGTTGAATGTGGCAGTGAAAGAGTTAAGAGCATGATAGCTAGGGGAAATGACCGTAGTGCTCCCCTTCCCTTGGTGCCCTATGCATATGCTTATTTTGCTCAATGGTTAATCCAGGGCTGGTGTCACCTAAAACCATACTGAAAGGAGTCTAGGCAATCAGTTTAACCCAGGAGAGCTTAGAGTTGTTCTTCCACCACCCTTTCTACCACCTTGGCCAGGAATGGCAGATAAAATTGACCTGAAGTTATTATAAAGGAAGCATTCTAATGATGGTTTCTTTAAGATGTCTGGTAGTAACTCCTCCCTTCTGAGGAAAGGATTAATGACCACACATAACAACTCTCTCAGCTGATTTCTCCCTGCCACTACTAGTCAAGAAGCAGCTGGTTCCAAAGAACATGCAGTGGTTGAAACTCATCCAAACACCCTGTTCACATCCTCAGAGAAAACGGACCAAAACTGAGCCAAAACACAGGACAAGCCAAGGTGCTAGTACCTTCCCTCCCATCATTGTTAAAAGTGTTGCTGATTTGATAGCAGACATGAATGGCTTTGCAAAGAAATTGATGAAGCTGTCATAGTTCATTGAAGATTCAAGGAGGCCATTAACTATCATATACAGTCAACTGTGTTAACTCCTGAATTACTTGGAAGAGCTCTGTCAGCTGATTTTCAGAAGGTGCAATGGAAGTGGAGAATTTTTTTTGCCATTCTCTGTGCCACACTAAAGGTTTTCCAATACACTCTAAGATGTTCTTGTCATATTCACTCTTAGACTTATGCTGGCAGACATCTAGTTACTCTAGATGTCTACCAGCCTGCTTAATTGCTTGTAGTTCCACAGTAGATCAAGTCTACTGTCTGAGGAGACAGAAGTTATCCAGGAGCTAAACAATCAAGAGCATGGGATAGCTGGAAATTTCAATCTGTCACCAAAGTCTTGGCTGAGAGTTTGGGTGCATCAGGAAACAACCATCAGATTCTGAAATCTCATTGAATCAAGAAGATGCCACAGGTAGATCCTCAATATGAGGCTAGCACTGGTATTGGATGACATCCTCTTTGCTATCCAGTAGATATCAAAGCAACCTTTGTTTATTCTCTCAGGGTCTTTTAGATATTTTAGAGTGTATACTGCAATTTATATATTGGTCGCATAGCTGAATTGTATTACGTTATTTACTGTAAATTGCCCTAAGCTAGTGTCCTAACAGTCAGGAATCATGCTGAGATGAGGAGTAGGTCTCTAGTGTTTATTACTGCTACATAAGACAGAATCCTAACAAATTGAAGAAGCATGGGAAAAACCCAGACAGATAAACCCCAAAAGTTAAGGTGGATCTGATCTGTGTCTCTTTGAATGGCTGCTTAATTCCTCAGTACTACGGATGCATTTTCCCCCCTGGATAGAGGCCCCCTCCAGCTCACCATCAGTACTCATGACATCACCCTCCCCTCCAGATTCACATTCCATTTCAGCCCCCTCCCTTCCAGAGGCTTGATAAGAGTCTATGTCTCCTTCTAAGCTCTCATGGGAACTGGGCAACGATGGAAAGTCTTCAAAGGAAAACTCCTCCACAGACGAATCAGTGCTGCCCTCCAGGTCTGATAACGCTTCTGGCCCAGGTGGCTGCTGCTGGAAAATAGCTAGATAATTAGAAGAGTCGTCCCCCCTCCCCCCTGGGAAATGCAAGCCTGAGGTGGAGGGCTGCGGTTCCCCCCCCTCCTCTGTTACTGGTGTCAAGGCTTCAGGCGGGGGTGGAAACTGCAAACTTACGAACTCCTCTGCTTGGGATTCCTCTGCTTGCTCAGTCAAGTGAGGAATCTCTGGTAGAGTGAGAGGCTTGGGTTTGTGAGGGAAAAGCTGATGGAATTGATAAACCAGCGTTGGTGCATGTACATCTCTGGCATTCTCCCATGTGCGCTCTTCCTCAGGGTACCCTTTCCAGTGTATGAAATATTGGATGCCCCTTCCCCTCCTCCTAGAGTCCAGAATTTCCTCGACTTCGTATTCTTCTTCCCCCTCCACAATTACTGGAGGGGGGGCGGTATTTGCGATTGCAAGGTACTTGGGGGAGGGTCTTTGGCTAGCAAGGCTCTGTGAAAGACTGGATGGATTTTCATGGATGCTGGCAGCTTTAAGCGATAAGCCACTAGATTTATCTGCTGTACCACAGTGAAAAGACCCACAAACTTAGAGTCCAACTTCTTGGAGGGCCTGGTAGAAGTCAAAAACTTGGTAGAGAGCCACACTTTGTCTCCTACCACAATTGCTGGCCCCTCTTGTCTGTGAGCATCTGCAGCTCTCTTGTAAGCACTCTTTGCCCTGTTCAGCTGCTCCTTTAACAACTCCTGTGTGGCTTGTTGCTCTTTAAGAAAATCAGTCGTGGCTGGAACAGCTCCCTGCTGGGAGGAGGTGGGCAACACCCGAGGGTTAACCCTGTAGAGTGCTTGGAAAGGAGACATCATGGTAGAGGATTGTACAGAGTTATTATATGTAAATTCTGCCATGGGGAGCAGGGGTGGCCAATTGTCTTGCTGATAAGTAGTGTAACACCTGAGATACTGCTGTAACCATTGGTTAATTTTCTCAGCTTGCCCGTTACTAGCCGGATGATGCGATGATGATAGGTGGATCTGGACCCCTAATGACTGGAAAAGCACCCTCCAGAACCTGGAAGTGAACTGAGGGCCTCTGTCACTCACCAAGTGATTCACCATGCCTCTATACCTAAAAACATGGTCCATGAACAACTGCGCTGTGGCTTGTGCAGATGGGAGGCCCTTGCAAGGAATAAAATGTGCCATTTTAGTGAAAAGGTCCACCACCACTAGTATGGAAGTCAGCCCCTGGACCGGGGGTAAATCAGTGATGAAATCCATGGAGATTGTATCCCAAGACCTACTGGGGGTGGGTAGGGGTTGCAAGAGTCCTGTGGGCTTCCCTGGGAGAGGCTTGGCTCATCTACAGGTATGACAAGAAGCAACGTAACCCTTTATGTCTGCAGTCATCTTAGGCCACCAGTAGTCTCTCACAGCTCTATGGAGAGTTTTGAAAACACCTCCGTGGCCTGCCATTTGATGGTCATGGCAAAGTCTCAGTACTTCTTCCCTCAGTGAAGGGGGAATATATAATCGCCCACTATGCCAGAGGATTCCTGCCTCCACATTGAATGGGGGGGCAGTGTCTTGCGGGCCCCTCTGGAGGTCATCCGTCCTGGCCCTGGCATACGGGTCCTGTTGCTGCTGAGCTCTGACTCTTGTAAATAGGTCCTCTGCTTGTCTGCCTGCTGCTAAAATCTCTGTCTGATTCCCCCTCATAGACTGATCAAAGTTGTGAGGTTGTAATATAGTAGCCTGTACCTCCTGGTGAGTGGTGGGGGTTGCCTGAATGGATCAAGACAGGGCATCTGCCAAATGGTTCTGCACCCCAGGAACATAAGAAATAACAAAATTGAAACGGGAGAAAAACTGGCTCCATCTGATTTGGCATGGGGTGAGTGATCTGGCGTTTTGTAGAAGCTGTAAATTCTTGTGATCGGTGCAAACTTTCACAGGAAAGGCTGCACCTTCTAGCCAGTGCCTCCACTCTTGGAATGCTGCTTTAATTGCTAGCAACTCCTTGTTAAAAACATCATAGTTTCTCTCTGCTGGTGAGAGCATGCATGAAAAAAAGGCACACGGAAGCAATGTATTCTCTGTTTTGTTTGTATATTGCAATAACACTGCCCCAATGGCAATATTGGAAGCATCTGAATGCATTATGAATGGCTTCGTGGGATCAGGGTGTCTTAACAGCGGCTGGGATGCAAAGCGTTGCTTAAATTCTCGGAATGCTGCTTGCTCCCTCTCCCCCCAAATGAATTTTGATCCTTTCTTCAAAAGCTGTGTGAGGGGTTTAGCCCTGTCACTAAATTTTTTTATGAATCTCCTGTAAAAATTGCAGAACCCTAGGAACCTTTGTACATCTTTCACATTTCGGGGGGGTTGCCAAGAGAGAATTGCCTGGACCTTAGAAGGATCCATGGATATGCCTTCTGTTGATATTTTATAGCCCAGGAAATGTAATTCAGTTAAATCAAAGGCACATTTCTCTAGCTTGGTGAATAGCTTGTTCTCTCTCAGTCTTTGTAAGACATTACGTACATGGGTTACATGAGTTGTAGCATCCTCAGAGAAAATTAATATGTCATCTAGATAAATGACCAGATACTTATCTAGTAAATCAGAGAAAATTTGATTCATAAATCTGGAAAATATGGCTCCTGCATTAGACAAGCCAAAGGGCAAAGCAAGGTGCTCAAATTTACCAAACCTGGTGTCGAAGGCAGTCAGATATTCATGACCCTCTTTCATCTGGATCAGATTGTATGCATTCCTGAGGTCCAACCTAGTAAAAATGCGTGCTTTCTGTAATCGATCCAGCAGATCAGATGTTAACGGCAGGGGATAATTTTCTTTTATTGTGAGTTTATTTAAAAAACTGAAATCGTGGACCACTCTCATGGGTGCCTCCTGCTTTGCCAGTGCCAACGGGTCAGGCTTCTTTGGTACGAAGAAGGTAGGAGCAGACGCTGGGGAAGTAGATGGTTGGATGAACCCCTTTTGGAGATTAGAATCCAAGTAATCCTTTAAGGTGGTTAGTTCTTTGGGAGACATGGGATATTGTTTCCTTGCTGGAATCTTGGCTCCTGGTATCAACTCAATGGTGCAATCACAGTCCTTATGGGGGGGGGGTAGTGCTATGGCCTCTTGTTCTCTGAAAACGTCTGCGAAATCTGCATACCTGGCTGGCAACTGGACCCCCCCTGCTTCCATGACTGCGTTGGTTGCTGGAGAGAGGAGAGCGGCTTGAATCTTGTGGTGCTGGCATTCCTTAGCTAGGAAGGAGATTGCTCCCGTAGTCCAGTTCAACAATGGGTTGTGGAACTTCAGCCAAGGTGTGCCCAGGACTATAGGCACATTAAGTGACGCAGTAACATAAAGTTGGATCCACTCAGTGTGGTCTCCCGTTGTTAGTTGCAAAGGTTCTGTGAAACTTCTAATCGGCCCTGCCTTGAGTGGCTGGCCGTCAATGGTCTCAACTTCTATGGGACATGGCAATTCTATCGTCAGAATTTTGAGGTCTTTTACAGTCTGTACATCAATAAAATTGGTGGAAGCTCCGGAATCCACGAGGGCCTCTAGCTTGACCTGGTGCTCTGGGTTTATGTGCATTATGACTGGTAAGTAGTAAAAGGATTGCCTGGAATCCTCGGAATGAGCCCTCCTTAATTGATTGATGGTCTCCCTGCTGAGCAGTGTGGAGGGAGACTGATGGAGTTTCCCTGGCTGGAAGTAGAGGCAGAGGTGGCTCTTGGTTCTGCTGCTTGCCCTGGGGCTCTTATGGAATTTGCTTGGCTTCTCACTAGGCAAGCTCTCACCATGTGCCCCTGGACTCCACAGTAGAAACAGAGGGCTCTCTCTCTCCTTCTCTGTCTCTCAGCCTCGGAAATAAGCTTCCTGCTCACCCCGATCTGCATCGGCTCCTCTGGTCCTGAGTAAAGAGATGCTGCAGAGAGAGCTGGAAATCCTGGAAGCGCTCTGAGGCCCCTGTTTCTCCCTGGCTGCATCTGTCTGAGCTCTTCTAGCCTGGCGTCTATGACCACGGAGAGTTGATATAAACCTTCTAGGGTAGCTGGTGTTCCCTGGTGCACTAATTCATTTTTAATTTCTTCTCCAGCCCCTGTTTGAATTGGTCTTTCAAGGCACTCTCATTCCAGTCCAGATCTCCTTCTAACAGCTTGAAATCAGCAATGTAGATTCCCACTGTCTTGTTGCCTTGCTTGAGCTCCTGAATCTCCCTGCTGGCAGTGACCTCTCTGATCGGGTCGTCAAAGTGTCCTCGGAACCCTGCCAGAAAATTCTGGTAGTTGTTGAGAATTGGGTCATTGTTCTCCACCATGGGAATAGCCCATTTGGCTGCTGGGCCCTTTAGCAGACTTAGAATAAAGGTGACTCTGGTTCTGTCTGTGGGAAACTCTGCCGGTCTGCTGTCGAAAAACATTGTGCACTGTGTGAGAAAGGTTCTCAACTGTCCTGCTTCTCCTCCAAACTTCTCTGATAAACTGCCCTGGGATCTCAAGACTACTGGCGGAGCTGCTGCTGCTGCTGCTGGCACCGGTTGTGGATTAATTGGAGCTGGTTGTTGTAACTGCTGTAACATGGCTGCTTGTAATGTGTTGATCTGGAGATCTACTTGTTGTTGGTGTTGTTGCAGGGCTGCTGCCAATTGTTGGTTGGCTTGTCGAATTTCCTGAGTTTCCGAAGACATTTTCCAAATGTCTCTCCTTTATTTTTCTTTGTTCCTTCCTCTTTCAATGGGAGTAGGAGTTTGTTAGGATTGATGTCCTAACAGTCAGGAATCATGCTGAGATGAGGAGTAGGTCTCTAGTGTTTATTACTGCTACATAAGACAGAATCCTAACAAACTGAATAAGCGTGGGAAAACCCGGACAGATAAACCCCAAGAGTTAAGGCGGATCTGATCTGTGTCTCTTTGAATGGCTGCTTAATTCCTCAGTACTACGGATGTGTTTTCCCCCCTGGATAGAGGCCCCCTCCTGCTCGCCATCAGTACTCATGACAGCTAGTTTTTGATTCCAGGGCAATTGAAATAATTATCTGTTAATCAAACCAACCATTATCCTGGCATTAAAGAAAGTACTACTGAATATGAGCAGGGTGATCTTCTACTGAAAGGAATTAAATATTGGGTTAAAATACACAAATATAAAGGTAGATATATATGGGGTGAGAGCCAGTTTGGTGTAGGGTTAAGGCACCAGGCTAGAGACTGAGAGACTGAATTGTAGTCCCTGCTTAGACACAAAGCCAGCTGGATGACCTTGAGCCAGTCACTCTCAGCCCTAGGAAGGAGGCCAGGGCAAACCATTGCTGAAATCTTGCCAAGAAAACTGCAGGGACTAGTCCAGGCAGTCACCAGGAGTCAAAATTTTAGTCCCTGGGATCTCAAATTAAAAACAACTTAGGTAGCAAGGTTCAGAAACAGTCTCACCATAGTGCTGCTACTGAGATTGCTTTAATACTATTCAGAGCTGCTGTTCTGTTTCTGCTTACAGTAGAAGAACTGGATCAAATGGAGTTGTTGGGTGACTCCATGGGAGCAGATCCATGTACAGATGGATCTGGGAGCTGAGTCAAAATCAGCGTACTCCATATTAGCCTAAAGATACCGATCATTATCTTCCTAGTGTGGATGCTGCTTTGCCATTCATAAAAACAGCTTTCCAATGGCTGGTACGGACATTATATATGCATGTCAGCTCAGCTCTGAGGATCAACAGCTGTATGTGATGCTGATAAATGCAAACTGCAAGTCTGTGTGAAAGATATCCTGGTTCCTAAGGGCTGGTCCTAGGGCTAGGATCTGAGCCAAGGATTAAGAATGTTATGATGTATGGTTTTGACAAGTCCTTTCAACATTTTAAGGTCTGAAAATCTCCAACAGGCAAATAAAATGGAATTGCATTTTTATTTACTAACTGAAAAGATCTATGGCCTAACATTTTGTTGAACTGCTTTGAATAATTACAAACATCATGTCTGTGTGTGCGTGCATGCATATATGTAAATAAAAGCTAATCTGTGGTGTGTGATTCCTCCATGCCTTGCACTACAGTATATTATATGGCTGCCAAAGGTTTCCAACTGTGGGCATTAATTCCAGTTGAGGAGAAAACTAATACCTTGGTTAATTTTCTCTGAAATCTCTCCAACTTTGAAAAATCACAATCATCTCCTAAAAAGCACATATTTAAGTGCTTTTTTACATGTCCAGATATCTGAATGAAGGCATTAGACATTAGAAATGGTGAGAATTGTGCTTTTGCTATCGGTGGAGGGTAAATAAAAGCTTACTTCCTGTACCATTAGTGTTATCTGAATGTGGTCCTTTTTTACTCCTTCCAAAAATGGAAATTTGGAGGCAAGATGGGATTAATCTCTACCTTTTCCCCACTGCCCACTGGGCTTTTGGTGACAGAAGCACTGAAATTGCCTTCATCTGAACAAGGTTTGAGTTTCCATGCAGAATTTCCATGTCAACCTGAGGAGGTTGGGTAGGGACAGAGTGTGCCTAACCTTCGTTTCCCTGCAGTTCCATTTCTTTCCAGGGAGAGGAATGCTTGAAGAGGTGATACTGCAAAGCTATTTGCAAAGATATATTTTGGAAGCATTCTGGTAACAAAGGTTAGTTTGGAAAAAGTGAATGTTTTAGGCTGCAGACCGCTGTGAGCAAGAGAGATACTTCTGCCTCAGTTTTAACTTAGAAATATATGGAGTAAACACAAAGGAAATCAGTGCAGCATGCTTCTTACAATGCCTTCCCACCAACTCCCTTCTGATAGTGCTATTTGGTAGTCCCTGCTGTCAAGGAGCTATCACCCAATTAAGGACCTTTTTCTCTCTTTATTACTTTAAACAAAGGTAAACAGCGAGTAGGAGAATGTTCACTTTGGTATGCTTTCTTGGGGTGTGTGTGTTTGTGTGTTTTTCTTTTGTCTCCAGCAGATGCAGTAAGGCTTTTTGATATCTTTGCTGGGTAGGGGAAAATACTGTATGAAAGTGGGAATTTAATCCTGGATGAGCACAAGGACCAATTCTTATTAACAAGATTTAGGAGGATCGGGGAAGTGCTGTTACACTTTCCTGAAAGTGCTCACTAGGGCTTTCAGTATAAGGCCAGGTCAGATGAGCCTTCCCCAGCCTGATGTTTTCCAAATGTGTTAAGACTATCATTCCCAAAGAGCCGAACCAGCAACAGCCAATTCCAAGAGATTTAATCCCAATAACATAACAATAGGAAATCATTGTAGGGAGATCAGGTAGATCCCATCACGGTCTTTTAGAAATTAATATCTGTCTCCATGTTTCTTATCAATTCTTCAAGCTGGTTTCTAACAGATAAAGGAATCTGTTGGCAAACTACTGCCCAAGCCTTTTTTCTCATAAGCAAATGTTTTAAAAGAAGTAGTTTTTGACACAAAACAACTTTTTTTTCCTGACACATGATCTATGCCATTACCAACTTTATGAAGCAGAAACAGCACAGGATTTCTGCAGTGAGAAATCTTTTCCACCTGAAATTAAAGGCACAATGCTGGGTTACATTTAGCCTTAGAACCATTATTAGAAACTGTATAAATCTGCAGTTCCCACCCTCTGATTTCAGTGGGCTTGATGTAGGGTTGGGATTGACATCTTAATACATAAATCTGGTCAAAGGTCTGGCCAATACATAAATATATACATAATCTGGTCAATACATAAATGTGGTCATTGACTTTTGTTATAATAGTTTGTTTTCAGTCACTTCTTCCTTGCATTCTGAGATGAATATACAGTACAGGTAGTCCTTGTTTATTGACCACAACTGGGACCAGCAACTTGATTGTTAAGCAAAGCAGTTGCTAAGTGAAACCACGACTGTGCTTATGATCTTACTTCAGCTTTCTTTGCTTTATAGACCTGCAAAGGTCATAAATGCAAGGATTGGTTGTAAAGTTACTTTTTCATCACTGTTGTAACTTTGAATGGTTGCTAAATGAGGCAGTGACTAAATGAGGACTACCTGTAATACCTTTATTTCTAGATGAATCTACAGCTTGACTTTTTCCCCTAAAAGGTTATTTATCTCCTATGGCTTTCAGAAACTTTTCACTTTAAAAAATTAATCTCGAGTGAAATGGGACCAAACTTTCTGCATCTTCCCTTGTATTCAGGGCACTGGTGGAAAGGGTATAGAAATGTATAAAGCAATATTAAAACCCACACACTGTCTCAGTGTAGTCTTGTTCTAGTCCAGTCAGTGGCTAATCAATGCAGTCTGAGAATATCACAACAGCTCTTCTGTTTCAGTACCTGCAACCAAAACCCTTCTCTGGAGCAACTTTAAATGCACATCCAGAAATCAATGAAACCAAGAAGAGATAAATGGGAGTTTAGAATTGTATCCTTAGGGACACAGGCAATACACTTTAAGTACTCATTTTCAAACAGTCAGCTTGAAAATTTTCCATTAGTAAATACCAGGAATTTGCCATAAGAAAAATGACTGTAAGGAAGAGTTCTGAACTGCTACAATTTTTTCAGCCAGTTCATAATATGCTGAGTTGAATTTCCCAGCCTTCTAATTTATATCTTCGTTGTTGTTCTTTTTTTGGCCTGAGATAGTTCTTGGGAAGTCATGACTTTGGACTTGATCCAAACAACAAACAAAAAAGAAACCCAACCCCAAACCCACCACATTTTGCCATCATAAAAAACTATTGGTTCTTCAAATGTTTTAGGTCTGATTTCTGGTATATAAAGTGGTTAACATTACACTTTATTATACTTGCTTGAAATTTTGACAGCAGCAGAAATAGAAATTTTATTTCCATAAACAAGACATTCTTTGAAATAAGAGAGATACAGGCCTAATTTGTGGAAAATATATCTAGTAAAATACATTTTGTATCTTGCTCACTTCTATTCAGTTTTATCATCATATACTGTAGTTTGATATCATCACCATATAAACCATAAAGTGGTGTATTTTTAGTCTGGTTTCTTCGCTTCTTCTTACTATAAATAAGGGCCACAAATTGGTTTTCATCACAATTCACATACTAAAACACATAATGGACTATGAATGCCAGAATAAAACTATGCAATTTATATTTATGTGCTTTGGAGATCATACCTGGCATATCAATAAAAGGCTCCCTTAGAATATGTATTCTTGCATTTCTATTTAATGTAAAAATTAGGTATGTGTACATACACACAAATATATGAATTTGTTTACTTAAAAAGAAATGGATTTCCTTAATAAACCTTAACATTCTTTTCAACAATTTTTGCAAAGATATGTATGAACCAGCCAGTTCAGTGCTCCAGACAGTAATGGAATTAGGCCTCAGCAATGATAAAGCTGAGAGCCAGTTTGGCCTTGTGGTGAAGGCACCAAGCTAGACACCGGGAGACAGTGAGTTCTAGTCCCGCCTTAGGCATGAAGCCAGCTGGGGGACCTTGGGCCAGTCACTCTCTCTCAGCCCCAGGAAGGAGGCAAGGGCAACCCACTTCTGAAATCTTGCCAAGAAAACTGCAGGGACTAGTCCAGGCAGTTGCCAGGAGTCAAAGTTTTAGTCCCTGGAGGGACCTGTCCAGCCTTGCTTCCCACACTTCTGTTAAATCTAGTGGAACTCAAGACAGAGCTCCTCACGTCAGGCTTTTTATAGATTGGAAGAATGGGCAGCTGGGAATGCTTTAAAGCAGTGTTTTTCAAACTTGGCAACTTTAAGACATGTGGACTTCAACTCCCAGAATTCCCCAGCCAGCTTGGGGAAGTCCACATACCTTAAAGTCACCAAGTTTGAAAAACACTGCTTTAAACTGATGGACAAATGCATAACAGAAAACAATTACAGCAGTAGCACTCTCTGTCACTCTCTGTCGCTTTCAACAATAACATAAGATTAAAAACACAATTGAGAGACATCTGAAAGAAATTCTTGGAGCAGATTTTGGGCGAGCAATGCTACTATCCATATTGCCTTCTATACTTAGAGAACAAAGAACCTGATCTTACATTAGATTTCTCCATTCTGAAGTGACTGAGAAAAATAATCTCACTGTCATAACCTTATATGCTCCAGTTTTCTTTTTTTGAGCAGGGATAAACCAGTTTTGTGGTCCTGGTCCCTGATAAATCATCCTTTGTTCTTGTTCTGGAGTGAAGCTGGTGTTGCTTCAGAAAGGCTGTATGCTCACACATGTGAACTCCTCCTGTTCTTGTCCCCTGAGATTTTGAAGTAAAGCAACCACTTTAAGCACATTTATGGGACGAGAGCTCATGTAAATCCTTTGGGATTACTTCTGAATAAATACACGATGTTTATGTACATCACATATACGTGTAGCGTGCTCAGATGCAAAAATGTCATTACACCAATACATTTCTAGGATGGTTTATACAGATAGGAAAAGCTGATAAATGAGCTGGAGTTGCCATTAAGTACAACCTGCAAATAATTTGGGGGGGGGGGTTGAATATTTTTGGCCACTGCTTTCAAAGAACAGGGTTGTTATCACTGAATAGAAAAGTGAGCTTGATACAGAAGCTAGTGTGGTGTGGAAGATTACAGAGTAGAAAATTGGAGTTGTGAACGGAACTTTTCCTTCTATACGGCTGTAGAAATACAGATTTTTACTATTAAATGTATTATTTATTATTAAATTTATATACCACCCATCTCATTGTAAAAGTGACTCTGGGCGGCTTGTATTTTTTCTATTTTTATAATGGTTTTATAATTTTTATAAATTATAAAACCATTATAAAAATAGAAAAAATAGAAGATAAAAGAGGGAAACTAAAAGGCAGAGAGAGCATCTCAAGCCACCAAACACCCCCAGGGCTGCCTACCACTCTTGGATCCCCAAGCTAGTTGGCAGAGCCGGATCTTGATGCTCTTCTGGAAGGCCAGAAGAGTGGGGGCCAACCTCAGCTCAGAGGGCAAGATGTTCCACAGAGCGGGGGTAATGGCAGAACAGGCTCTTCTGGACCCCACCAGTCAGAATTCTTTAGGTGATGGGGTCCGCAACATGCCCTTCCTGCTGGACCGGGTAGGATGGGTCGATGTGATTGGGATGAGATGGTTCCTCAGATAACCTGGGCCTTAAATTCAGGGCTTTAAAGTCCATAACCAACACCCTGAATTGGGCCCAGAAGCAAACTGGCACCCATGCAGCTCATGCAGCAGAAGTGTTATATGCGCAGCCCTAGAGGCTCCCATATAGGGACGCGGTGGCGCTGCGGGTTAAACCGCTGAGCTGCTGATCGGAAGGTCGGTGGTTCGAAACCGCGTGGCGGGGTGAGCTCCCGTTGCTCGTCCCAGCTCCTGCTCACCTAGCAGTTCGAAAACATGCAAATGTGAGTAGATCAATAGGTACCGCTTCGGCAGGAAGGTAACGGCGTTCCGTGTCGTCATGCTGGCCACATGACCCGGAAGTGTCTATGACAACGCCGGCTCTAAGGCTTAGAAACGGAGATGAGCACCGCCCCCTAGAGTCGGACACGACTGGACTTTACGTCGAGGGAAACCTTTACCTTTACTTTACTAGAGGCTCCCATAACTGCCTGTGCCACTGCATTTTGCACCAGCTGCAGCTTCTGGATACTTTTCAAAGGTAGCCCCATGTAGAGTGCATTGCAGTAGTCCATACAGGAGATGATCAGGGCGTGAGTGACTGAAAGAAAGGCTTCCTGATCCAGGAAAGGTGCAACTGGCATACAACATGATGAAGGAAAGAATTTTACAGATGGGCAGTTTTAACTAATTGGTCAGTAGAGAATGCTGGGGACCATTTCTATTCAACATCCAGGAAAGCAAGAGGTGATAGCAAAAGGAGACAACATTTATACTAATGGATGCAGAGCTATTAATTGATGGATATTGCTTTATATAAAACTTCAGCTAATATTAGATCTTCTTTTTTCTTTCTTTTTTTGGGAGTATTAACAGTATTCTCTTTTTTTCTTATTAATGTAGACATAACCTTTAGAAATAATAGGTAAAGTAAAAAAGTGAATTGCTGATGTTAATTAAGCCAGAAATAACCTTCTCTCCCCCATGATGAGTCTCTTAGAACTCCACATTCATGGCAATTACTTACATGTGAATGTGTGGTTGAAAGTCAGGGCACTCTTGATGATGATACTGAAATGTTTTAATAAGCAACAGGTCAACACCATTCATGTCTCTGTTATTTTAGGCTGCTCTCTCTTTTGCTCCATTTTCCTCTTGAGGTGATCTTTATGCCATTCTGGGAGGCTTTGAATAATATCTTCAAAATGATATTTCCAAGGAGGCTTATTCAAATTTTCAACCTCTTTCAGAGGAATTAGAAATGGGATATTATTAACCCCTGATGTTATCCATTATTGAAAGCCAGCAGAAAGAAATGATGAGGGCCAGTTACCATTCCCTTAAACAAGCTTCCTTCTCTTCTACCAACTCTCTTTTTGGATTCTTTTTCTCAACCCACTATCTACCCAGCGTTTCTCAACTTTAAGATGTGTGGACGTCAACTCCCAGAATTCCCCAGCCACCCATGTTGGCTGGGGAATTCTGGGAGCTGACGTCCACACATCTTAAAGTTGCCAAGGTTGAGAAATACTGATTTATCCTGTCAAAACTTCCTTTTGGCCACCTTGCTTTTCTCTCCCTGCCTCTTAGAGCTAAAGTTAGCCTTGTTCTGCAAGACATTTTTAAAAGCCAGTTCAGAGTGAGGGAAGGTAAGTTCAGAGCAAGGTAAGCTTGGATGTTTCGGTCTTGCTGTGGTCCCACTTAGGATTTCTTCTTTCCTTCTTATTCTCAATGCAAAGCAAGTTTCCATGCCAAGCCTAGACACTGGACAAGCATCATGTTGAATTTGCCTTTTAGCTTCACCACTGGGAACTGTTTGTATTGTCTACTTATCTGTTAAGAAGTCATGGAAAAATGGTTGACCTTTACTCATCTAGCCCTTCCCTTCTGGTTGGCCTTTGTTAGATAACATTCATTCATTCATGCATGCATGCATGCATGCATTTTATTTATTTTCTATCCAACCTTTATTATTTTTATTAATAACTCAAGGCAATGAATGTACCTAAACCTCCTCCTATTTTCCCCACAACAACCACCCTGTGAGGTGAGTTGGGCTGAGAGAGAGTGACTGGCCCAGGTCACCCAGCTGGCTTTCATGCCTCAGGCAGGACTAGAATGCACTGCCTCTGGTTTCTAGCCCATTGCCTTAACCACTAGGCTAAAGCTTACTCTTCAAGAAAGCAAGCAGAAAGCACCATGTCAGCCATTTGCTTCTGGAGACTTACACTTCATTTTTATGTTTAATATGTGTATTGCGGCATTGCCTCTCTCACTTTTATTGAAGTTGCCCTAACCTTGTGACTTCATCTGCTAGCTTTTTTCAGTAAACTATGAATCAAGTGAGACCAGTTTGGTGCAGTGGTTAAAGGTGCAGGGATAGAATCTGCAAGACTATGAGTTCTACTCCTGCATTAAGCACAAAGCCAGCTGGTTGACTTTGGGTTAGTCACTCCCTCTCAGCCCTAGGAAGAAGATGGCAGTGTCAAACACTTCTGAAGATCTTGCCAGGAAAACTGCAGTGACTTATGCATGTAGTTGCCAGAAGTCAAGACTGACTCAAAGATGTACACCCATATACACACACAGGGAACCATCTTGCTCCATTTCCTGGCAAGGACTCTTCCGCAAATGCTGGCAGCTGGAAGGATTGGTTGTCTCCGGCAACTTGCTCTTTGCGCTGGTGCCTTTTTATCCTGTCCTTTTTGCACTGTTTCTCCTCTGTAGCCAATCGGGCTGCCTTCTGCCTGGCGCACTTCTCTGCTCTCCTCTCTCGAGCACTGTTTGGAGGATTCAAACCTTTCTCCAGATTCTGCCCAATCAGCCTCTCCAAATCTTCCCACTCTGCTGATTCATTCCTGCTTTCTGTTTCCCCAAAACCTCCCCGGTAAGTTTTGTTTTCCCTTCCTGATTCAGCATAGGTTTTGTTTTCCAAGTCTGATTCAGACTCAACCCTTACAGCAGATCACTTTTAGGCTCTGCCTCGTTGTTTTGTACCTTGACTGAGACAATGACCCCCTTCCCTCTCTCTCTCTGCCTCAGCCAGTCAATGTTTAGGCTGTCTGAAGTTACGATGGTGCTGAACAAAGGGACTTATGACCTGTGCCTAAAGTAATGGCCGTTGCAGGGCTCCCAAAGTCATGTGATCAAAATTTGGGCGCTTGGCAGCCCACCCACACTTAAACTGCAGGGGCGCTTCAACTCCCCCACTTGCCTATCTCCCCCCATCTATGCCCCTTGGGCCCTCTGCCGCTCTGCGTTCTGCCACTTGGGGCCTGCTTTGCAAAATGCTCCTGGGTGAGGTGGGGCGTTCCTCCCCCACCAAAAAGCCAAAAGCAACAAAGTCAAAGGGACCTTTTGGCACGCTGCAGCTCAGGGGCTGCTTTGGGCTTTTTTTTTTTGCAGCTGAAGCCCAGCCCAGCCTGACCCAGCAGCCAGGCCAGGCACACCACATCAACAATGGGAGTAAGAAGCTGGCAAAGGTCAGCTGGGGTGGCGGAGTGCAGGGGTCTCGGACTGCAGGGTGGCGAGGGGGACTGGGTTGGTACTGGGCTGGGGAGGCTGGGGCTTCCTGGCATGTGGCAAGCAGCCCCAGAGCTGTGTGGTTCTGGGCTGCTTGCCACCCTGCAAGGCAGGGTGCAGGGAGGCCGAAAGGGCAGAGATTGGAGGAAGATAGGCTGGTGGGGGGGAGTTGGAGGCAGTCCCTTTCCTTACTGAGGCTTGGGGCTGGGAGGAAGCAAGCCCAGAATCGCTTGGATTGGGGCAGGTCCTCGCTTAATGACCTGTGATTCTTAGTTAACAATAGCAACAGGGAATGCCAGGATTGCGGTCGCTAAGCAATGTGGTCCCATGACATCTCACTTTATGATCACACTGCTTAACGATGGAAATTCTGCTCCCAGTTGTGATTGTAAGTCGAGGACTGCTGTCATATTTTTTAATGTATGTGTACTGTGTAATAAAGATAAGATCCCAATTATCAATTTTGTTTAAAATTAATTTAAACTGCTATCTGCAGAGGAAGTGAAATGAAACAATTTAAAATTAAGCCTGTCATTCTGTTTTGATTGATTTGATAGCTGGCCTTTAACTGATTCATTAGACATCTGGAGAAATTGCCCAAGATGCTATGATTGTTAAGATTTTGAGAATATTTAAGTAATTAAGAAACCTACAGAATTTATTCTGGAGAGGGAAATAGTTTTAGGCAAATTATATGAATTATGGCTTGACTAATAGATTCTATTTGTATTTCTTAATGCAGCAGGAGGGATGGTTGATTTTCTTAGCATTTGTCCTGCATGGTTGTCAAGTCTGCGTCTTTTGTGCTGCATTCATCTGGTTGACATGGTGCAGCTAACAATGCACAATCCAACCAAGAGTTTTGGTTATCAGACAGCTTGATGCAGAGAAAGAGGGACTGGCCCAAGGTCACCCAGCTGACTTCCCTGCTTACAAAAGAACCTGGGTCTCCCATCTCTTAACGAAGTGTTTCTCAACCTTGGCAACTTTAAGATGTGTGGACTTCAACTCCCAGATGTCATGGTTCCTGTTCCAATGTTCCTGTGAACATCGTAACCAGTTCCCATGCCATGCTGGTGCTGACACATGTTACTGTTTGGGAGGGCAATGCTCTTATTCTTTTGTACCAGGCACTGATGTAGAGACTTTGGAATGTCAGTTTGGGTTATCTTGCCTGTTCAAGGACACTTTCCTGAAGACTGGCAGGAACCGTTAGGAACACCTGCAGGCTGTGGGGAGTGGACTCCTTCTGACTCTGGGGGGAGGGATTGGAACTGTCTAAGCTTTAATTGTTTGAAAGACCCACGTTTTTGCCATTCTCAGCTCTGCTCTTGAACTTGCATACTATCAGATGTCCATAAGCTTCTTGTGTGAGTCTGGTTGGAAACTTGGGTAGGTGTTCATCACATAAAGCTGAGAATCTCTAATTTCATTAACTCCTACCAAGAGAATATTCTTGTAAGGAATTTTAGTTGACCATGGCTATGGCAGCCCGAACCACGGAAGGGCCAGAGGAGCCCTCCAGCTCTGCCCCTGAAACGGGGGAGCGAGGCAAAGGGCAAGATGTCCCGGTCGAACCATCGCAGGCACCAGCTGTTCAGTGCACCTCCCCAGATGGAGGAACAGAATTAGACTCAGAGGAGGCAGAGACCAGTGGGGTGCTAGCGGAAGGACTGGAGTCCCTCAGCGAGTTGATCGTCCTAGATGACATCGACGAGGCACAGCCAGGAACATCTTGGAAATACTGGGTGCTGCTGATGCCAGAGGGGGAATCCACCAAACTGGCTGGACCCCTAGGACGTCAGGTGAGAGGGGACTCACCAACCCCCCAGAGACTGCGGGTGTTAGAAGCAAAAATGGAATTTATAGAAAACTTGTTAAAAAACCTCTCTATGTTGATGGATAGCTCAGTGAAGAGGGGGGAGAACAGCTACCAACAACCCTTGTCTGTACCAGCTGGCAGACCAACAACAGGGCAGGGACAATCTGCGACGGGGGGGGGGGATCCCCACCACATAGAACTCGACTCTCCATGACCTGGAGTGATGGAGCATCCACTGCTGCAGCTCTGGCTCCTGCAGCCCCTGTTTCCATGGCACCTGGCCACAGCAGGGGTTTTAGAGAGCTGTCAGTTAAATTCGATGGGGACCCAACAAAACTGGCATTTTTCCTCACCAACACAAAGAACTATATGAGGGATTTCGGGATGTATTTTCCGCACAAAAGATCCAAGGTCAATGCAGTTGCAGCCCGGCTCAAGGGGAGGGCAGCGGATTGGTACATCCAGCTGTGTGATGCTGAAGCGCCTGCTCTGGACACCATTGATGATTTCATGTGGGCACTGAAGATGCATTTTGAAGATCCCCTGGCAAAAGAATGGGCTAAGAAAGCCTTGAAAGAGCTCTCCCAGGGCCAGATGTCAGTAGCTGACTATGCCTTAGAGTTTAAAGCTCTAACCAATAAAATTACTGATTGGTCAGAGTCCACCTTAGTTGAGTATTTTAAAGAAGGTCCAGTGACATACTGCATTGGGCTTTAGGCCAAGACAATCCCACTTCTCTTTATGATTGGATCTGCCTGGCCGGAAAAGCCGAAACTGCCAAATTTACCTATTTACGAGCCCGAAAGGCTGAGTGGTCCTATCCGAGTACCCGAACCCTCAGAAGGGACCAGTTCACTGCCAAGAGAGCCCCAAAGCTTTGGGAGGAAGAGAGGAGTTGTCGCTATGCAAAGGGCAGTGCCTACACTGTGGGAAGGAGGGACACCAGGCGGCCGATTGTCCGAAGCCCAAACCTGATCCCAAACATGGAAGAGTGCCTACGAAATCACCACTGGCAGTACGCAGGGCCACAGCAGCCAGAGGTGACGTCGACAGTGAGGATTTTGTGTATTTCTCTGGGGAGTCTGAGCCTGAACCCAAGGAGCTGGCAGGAAACTCTGGCCACCTGCTGTGAAAAGCACCAGCAAGCAGACAGCAGAGGACGGGCGCGAAGACTCCATGGTGAGTGATGACTGTCCCGCTTTGATGTTAAAAGTCAGACTGAAGTCCCAAATGAAAAATGCTGAAGTTTGGGCACTAGTGGATTCTGGCTGCTCACGTTTGATCCACCCTAAATTGGTGGCAGCCTTGGACCTACCAACATTTCCCCTTAAGTACCCTCTGATTTTTACACAGCTTGATGGTTCAGAGGCTGGAGGGGGCCCGGCCACTCGCTTTACCGGAACTGTAACCATGCAAGTGGGGAGCCATACAGAGACATTAAAGTTCATTGTGGCTCCTGCAGGCAGTTCTTGTGTTATCTTGGGCATGCCTTGGCTAAAATACCAGAACGCTTATATCAACTGGGAGTACAGAACTGTGACATTTAGAGATGGAATTTACAATGGCCCCACAGAGGCAGTGTCTATTATGAATCGAGTATGCAAGGTGGGGGTTGGTCAAGCAATGCCAGCACCGGCACAGCTTGAGGGACTGCCTCCCCAGTATGCAGATTTTGCAGATATATTTGGAGAAGCGGAGGCAGACCAGCTTCCCCCCCACCGTAAGACTGATTGTGCCATTGAACTAGACCCAGAGGCAAAGCTACCCAAGCCCAAAATCTATCCCATGACCCAAAAGGAGCTGGCAGCTTTGCATGAGTTTATTGACAAGAATTTGGTGTGCAGCTTCATTAAGCTCAATTCCCCTGTGGGAGTGCCAGTTTTATTCCGTGAGAAAAAGGATGGGACTCTTAGACTTTGCACGGACTACCAAGGCTTGAATGCCATTTCTACATTTTCCAAGTACCCCCTACCTCTAATGAAGGACATGCTAGCTCATTTAGCTAAGGGGAATTTTTTTTTCCAAACTGGACTTAAGGGAAGCATATTTCTGTGTTCGCATCAAGGAGGGGGATGAATGGAAGACTGCTTCCAATTGTCCTTTGGGATCCTTCCAATATAAGGTTCTCCCGTTCAGACTTTCAGGGGCTCCTGGAGTTTTTAGGCAACTCATTAATGAGGTTCTCCATGACCATCTATTTAAAGGAGTGCTGGTCTATTTAGATGATGTATTAATATACACAGAAACAGAAGAGGAACATGAAGCCTTGCTTAGGCAAGCGCTTGCTAAGCTTAGAGCAGTGAAACTGTATGCCAAGCTCTCTAAGTGTGAATTCCACAAATCACAGCTTGATTATTTGGGATACCGGGTGTCAGTGCGGGGCATTGAAATGGACCCAGCCAAAGTGAAAGCCATGGCGAATTGGGGGCAATGTCGCACCTGCAAGCAGCTACAAAGCTTTCTGGGGTTCACCAATTTCTATAGGCAGTTCATTGGGGGGTTCGCAGAGATTGCCCTGCCACTCACTGACTTGTTGAAAACCAAAGGCCAAGGGGAATCTCGCAAAGTTAAAGCCCCTGGTGCCTTACTTAATTGGACCCCAGACTGTCAGGCTGCATTTGATAAGCTCAAAGCTTTATTGCAGAGCCTGTATGGCAACATCCAGACCCCGATCGTCCCTTTGTTGTGCGAGTAGACACCTCAGATACTTCTATTGGGGCTATTCTACTTCAAAAGGACCCCTCAGGCAACTGAGACCTTGTGCTTATTTATCCAAAAAGTTCTCTGACACTGAGCGCCGTTGGCACATTTGGGAGAAAGAAGCATTTGCCGTTAAAGCTGCATTAGAGAACTGGCGCCATCTATTGGAAGGTACCAAATTTCCTTTTGAAGTTTGGACTGACCATAGAAATTTGGAAGCTCTTCACACACCATGGTGCCTTAGCCCTAAGCAAATTCACTGGGCTCAGTTTTTTAGTTGTTTTAATTTCCAACTTAAATCTTTCCCTGGAAAATGTAACTTTTTAGCTGATGTGCTTTCTTGTTTGCCTCAAAATGATACTCAGCATCCCAACATTGTTGACACTATATTAACAAAATCACAACTGAGTTTGGCAGCTGTCACTAGAAGCCAAACGCAGCACCAGCAACCCGAGCCCTGCAGGCGAAAAGCAGATGTACCTGCTCAATTGCAGGCTGACTTTCTTCGTGCTTTGAAATCTGATACTTAGTTGCAAGCTAACAGAGACAAAGTGTCAACTTCTGACAGTTTCTGCTGGGCAGACTCTAAGTTGTACGTTCCTGAGACCTTGCGTTCTGAAATCTTACAGTGGTCGCATGACCATAAGATGGCAGGTCACTTTGGATTTGTAAAAACCTTACACCTTGTACGAAGGCAATTTTGGTGGCCAACTTTGTGAACTGATGTAAAAGAATATGTGGCCACCTGCCCAGTTTGTGCTGTGTCTAAGCGCAAAGGGGGAAAACCACAGGGTCTCCTCCAACCCGTAGCAAGCCCTACCAAACCCTGGGAGCAAATTTCAATGGACTTTATTGTGGATTTACCTCCCAGCCAGAAAAAGACAGTTATTTGGGTGGTAAAGGATTTCTTTTCAAAGCAAGCCCACTTTGTTCCTTGTGCTTCTTTACCAACTGCTCAACAGTTAGCCAAACTGTTTTTACACCACATTTACTGTCTGCATGGCTGTCCTACACGTGTGATCACGGATCGTGGAATACAGTTTACTTTTCACTTTTGGAAATCATTTATGAAGTTATTAGGCACCAAACAGGGCTTATCTACAGCCTCGCATCCTGAGACTGATGGGAATTCTGAGATTCTTAACTCTGTTTTAGAGCAATTCCTTAGAGCTTACTGTAATGGTTGCCTATTCTAAAACACTATCAGACTCATGAGCAGGAATTTAAAGATACCTGATTTATTAAAGAATAGTATGCAGGATCACAGAGAAAGCTGAGAATGATAAAAGCGCACCAAATGCAAACTAAAAACCTTCGGTGTAAATGAGATCCCTCCCCCCGTAGAATCTTCCCAAGTTCACAATCCCAGGTGCTCCTAACAGTTTCTCATGGTCTGCGGGAAAAGGCCTTGAACAGAGAACATAACCCAAACAGATGCCATTGTAATGAACACAGATACAGAGCTTGGTACAAGGTTTCACAGCAGCTCCCTCCCAAACAGAAACGCGCGTCAGCGCCATGGCATGTGAAACATTACGATGTATACTATACATTGAAACAGTGAACATGACACTTACATTAACTACCACCAGGATGATTGGGCTGATCTCCTTCCCTTTGCTGAAGTTGCTTAAAATAATGTTCATCAAAGCACTGGGAAAACTCCTTTTCAGGTTGTCAATGGACTGGACTTCATTCCCATTCCCGAGTTGCCGGAACCCCCTTCTCAGGCAGGTTCTGCTGCTGACTGGGCAGCCTGCATTTCTGCCTCTTGGCCAGTTATTCAACAGGCCCTTGCTGATGCTCAAGCCACCTATAAAAATACGCAGATAGACACTGTTCTCCACAGCTAGACTTTCAAACTGGTGACAAAGTCTATCTCTCCACCAAGTACATCAGATCTTCCCAACCTTCTAAGAAACTGGCACCTAAATTCATTGGTCCTTTTCCCATTATTGACATTATCAGTCCTGTTACTGTTAAACTTCAATTGCCTCACAATTTGAAATGCTTTCACCCTGTTTTTCATTGTAGTTTGTTGAAGCTGTTTCACACTTCTGACCGCTGGCACCCTTCTCCACCCCCACCTCCTCCAATCATGATTGATGGACACCAACACTTCGAATTGAAAGAGATCCTTGACTCCTGTCGCTTTCGGGCTCCCTGCAATACCTCGTTCGCTGGAAACATTTTCCCCATCCTGAGTGGGTGCTTGCTCAACACGTTAGCGCTCCTGATTTAGTTCGCCAATTTCATCTTGCTTATCCTGCAAAACCTCGTCCCTGATTGCCTTTGTACTTCACTGTTTTGTAGTTTATTTTTTTTCTAGGGGGGCAGAACGTCATGGTTCCTGTTCCAATGTTCCTGTGAACATCGTAAGCAGTTCCCAGGCCATGCTGGTGCTGATACGTGTTACAGTTTGGGAGGGGGCTGCTCTTGTTCTTTGTACCAGGCACTGATGTAGAGACTTTGGAATGTCAGTTTGGGTTATCTCGCCTGTTCAAGGACACTTTCCCGAAGACCAGTAGGAACTGTTAGGAACACCTGCAGGCTGCAAGGAGTGGACTCCTTCTGACTCTGGGGGGAGGGATTGGAACTGTCTAAGCTTTAATTGTTTGAAAGGCCCGTGCTTTTGCCATTCTCAGCTTTGCTCTTGAACTTGCATACTATCCAGTAATAAATCAGATATTCATAAGCTTCTTGTGTGAGTCTGGTTGGAAACTTGGGTAGGCGTTCATCACACAGAATTCCCCAGCTATATGGAGGCATATGCTGGCTAGGGAATTCTGGGAGTTGAAGTCCACACATCTTAAAGTTGCCAAGGTTGAGAAACACTGTCTTAATCACTACACCACACTGGGTCTCCAGAGTGGAAGAGACAAATGACTCTTAAAAAGAGGTGAGATTGTGTCCCTTTTCACTCTTTCCAGCTAGAGGTAATGTTGGAAAGAAATCACATATGGGGTGTGGGACTCTGTCTTTCTGTCCATTCGCCTCCACTATAAGTCTTGTTAAAAGAATTTCTTCCCTTTAGTTCATACCTTGCTCAGGTCAAAACTCCAGATGCCATAATTTAGAGTTCAAAAGTTTTATTCAGCACACAAGGCAAAAGCATTTGGCACTGAGTATGTCTGGCCCCTTGCAAGAGGTGTGAAGCCAGTTTATAGTCAGGTGTAAACGACTAGTCTGCATATGTCCAGTTCTAGAATTTTCAACGTTTTCTTTCCTAATAAGGAATAGCCTAATTTCTCACGTTCTAATTGGCATGTTTTTATATCTGTTGCTATAAGTGTAACATTTGTCCTTACATTCCTTTCTAATCTAGTGACACTCTTGTTTCTGTGCAAAGCACTAACTTCCCTTCTAAAATGGCATTACTTTAGCTTTTAATAAGTACTCTCTAACATTCTCCAAAACCTGAATGGAATGCAGGTGTGACTGAACAGAGGCAGTCAGAAAAGTCAATACGGTGGCCACAACCATGGGATCAAAATCCGGCCCCTCATAAAAAAGGAGCAGGCTTTTTTGCATGGCTGTGGCTGCCATATTGACTTTTTTGAAACAGCCTCCCACCCCACAGATACCCCTGATGGTGGATATTTATCATTGTGAGGACATTGGATGAAATACCTCAATTACTAATAATGGGATTTTTAAAATTCCCATAGAAGGGAATTTACAGTCACTTTAGCTAAACCACCATTTACACAAAAAGGAAGTGGGTGATTCACCTCATAATTTATGAGCTGGATGGACTCCATTTACATATTTTACATAAACAGCTGCATGCATTTAAACCCAGTTTTATTTTGCATTGGAATAGGCCTGTTTCTTTTCAGAAGCCATTTCTGCCAGTTCTGTTCAAAGATTTAAAGCAGTAGATTTGAGGAAGTTCTAGAAATACTCATTTACATTTTTTTAAAAATAGCCTCCTCTGAATCAATGCTCTACTCTTGATAGTTTAGTTGTCTTGGCAACTGTGTAGAAGTAGTTGACCAGTGTTGCTTTCTGTGAAGTTTAAAAACTTCCTAATACGATTGACAACTGCTGGATTTCCTTGTAGTCTCCCATCCAAATAGGTCTGATTTTTATTTTTTTATTTTTTCAGGTGGAATGAACCAAGGTTAACTAGTTGGACTTCTCTGCAATTAAAATTCAGGAAATGATAGTGTTTGCTCACATGAAATGCATGCCTGCAAAACTTTGCTGTTCATTTCAGTGAAGAAAGCAGATGTTATACTTGTGGATCCTGAAATGAACAGGCTATTCATATGCCCCAAAGCCAAACAGATGTTTTTCAGCTGAATCATCAGTATCCACATATCACTGAGCTATTAATGTGACTGAACTATTAACATTACTTCTTTTGATCTGACAAATTTGAAATGTACTTCTTGATCCATTTTCCCAGCTTAAGAATTATGTCTCTGCAAGCTTCTATTCTCATAACCCTACCTTAATAGGGGGGCTGTGTGTGAAACTCTCTCTTGTGCAGTGGTTAAACTGTACAGCTTAAAGTTCTACAGTATTTGGTCACCCCTGGAGGTATCTCAGATAATGGGCAGATATAGAATGACTGGCAAATATCTGGTAACCAGATTACTGAATTAAAAACTAGACAGTATTAGGCATTGACTTAACTATAATAAATAGGAGCACTAGTATGGGAAGCTTCAGCAAAGGATTGTTACCTTGTTGTGGTGCTGGAGCTTGAGCACCTCAATGATACCATGAGCTAAACCATGAAGGGCCACCCAAGACGGGAAGGTCATGACAGAGAGGTCAGACTAAATGCGATCCCTGGGGAAGGCAATGGCAACCCACCCCAGTATTCTTGCCGTGAAAACTAAATGGATCAGTACAACCAGAGATATGTCAGTATACCATCGGAAGATGAGACCCCCAGGTCAGAAGATGGTCAAAATGCTACTGGGGAGGAACAGAGGATGAGTTCAACTAGCCCCAGACGTGATGACGCAGCTAGCTCAAAGCCAAAAGGACGGCTAGCGGCCGACGGTGCTGGTGGTGAACGGCGAATCCGATGTTCTAAGGATCAACACACCATTGGAACCTGGAATGTAAGATCTATGAGCCAGGGCAAATTGGATGTGGTTATTGGTGAGATGTCAAGATTAAAGATAGACATTTTGGGCGTCAGTGAACTGAAATGGACTGGAATGGGCCACTTCACATCAAATGACCACCAGATCTACTACTGTGGACAAGAGGACCACAGAAGAAATGGAGTAGCCTTCCTAATTAATAGTAAAGTGGCTAAAGCAGTGCTTGGAGACAATCCAAAAAATGATAGAATGATCTCAATTCGAATTCAGGGCAAGCCATCTAACATCACAGTGATCCAAATATTTTTATTATTTATTTTTATTATTTATTATTTATTATTATTTCTATTTATACTATTTTTTACTGTATTTTACTTTTTGTATTATTGTGATGGTTTTAATCGATTGTTGTAAACCACCCAGAGTCCTCCGATGGGAGGAGATGGGCGGGGATAAATTAAATAATTAAATAAATAAATATATGCCCCAACCACAGATGCTGAAGAAGCTGAAGTAGAGCAGTTCTATGAGGATCTGCAGCACCTACTGGACAACATGCTTAAAAGAGATGCTATTTTCATCACAGGAGACTGGAATGCTAAGGTGGGCAGTCAAATGACACCTGGAATTACAGGTATCTATGGCCTGGGAGAACAAAACGAAGCCGGACATAGGCTGATAGAATTTTGCCAAGACAACTCACTCTACATAACAAACACTCTCTTCCAACAACCTAAGAGACAGCTTTATACATGGACTTCACCAGTTGGACAACACTGAAATCAGATTGACTACATCCTTTGCAGCCAAAGGTGGCAGACATCTATACAGTCAGTAAAAACAAGACCTGGAGCTGACTGTAGTTCAGATCACGAACTTCTTCTTGCACAATTTAGGATCAGACTAAAGAGATTAGAGAAGACCCACAGGTCAGCTAGATATGAGCTCCCTAACATGCCTAAGGAATATGCAGTGGAGGTGAAGAATAGATTTAAGGAACTGGACTTAGTAGATAGGGTCCCGGAAGAACTATGGACAGAAGTTCGCAACATTGTTCAGGAGGCGGCAACAAAATACATCCCAAAGAAAGAGAAAACCAAGAAGACAAAATGGCTGTCTGCTGAGACACTAGAAGTAGCCCAAGAAAGAAGGAAAGCAAAAGGCAACAGTGATAGGGGGAGATATGCCCAATTAAAGGCAAAATTCCGGAGGCTAGCCAGAAGAGATAAGGAATTATTTTTAAACAAGCAATGCACAGAAGTGGAAGAAGATGATAGAATAGGAAGGACAAGAGACCTCTTCCAGAAAATCAGAAACATTGGAGGTAAATTCCAGGCCAAAATGGGTATGATCAAAAACAACGATGGCAAGGACCTAACAGAAGAAGAGAGCAAGAAAAGGTGGCAAGAATATAGGGAAGACCTGTATAGGAAGGATAACAATATCGGGGATAGTGTCATGTTCACTGTTTCAATGTGCTTGGTACATCGTAATGTTTCGCATGTCATTAGCCTGATACGTGTTTGATCTCAGAAGGGAGGACGATTCCTTTCCGAGGAGTTCTTATCTGTTGGCTGCTGGGTTGGAATGTATTTGGGTTATCTCATGTATTCAAGGTTGCTTTCCCAGGATGTGTAGAAAACGGTTACCAGCACCTGGGAGTGGGGTGGTTGCTATGGCTGGTAGGGGGGAGGGATTACGTTTGAAGCCGAGGGTTTTTAGTTTGTATTTGGCGCGCTTTCTGCCATTCTCAGCTTTCTTTGTATCTGCCTTAATTTCCCTAATAAATCAGATTTCATTTAGTAACCTCTTGTGAGTCTGAGTGTTTGGGATAGGCAACCATTACATAAAGCTGAGAATGCAAAACTTCAAATCCCGCTGGCCCCTTTCCAGGAAAAGACAGGTTCGTCCGATCCTGTGAGGGAGAGATCCCCCGATGTGCTACTGGTGGAGAGTGAGGGGTCGAGTGAGGGAGAGCCCGATTCTACCGTGGTGTGCCCTGACAGAGCCCCCCTGGGAGAACTCTCAGCGATCCGGGAGGAGGCGAGTTCGGGGTCGGAAGGTGAAGCTGCGGGCATGAAGACCTCGGGCGAACTGGTCACCTGGGACGACAGTTGGGGGGACTTCTCGGAGGCGAGGGGTTCATCCTGGAGGCAGAGGTACCCGCTATCGCCAACGGTAGTTCAGGTGCCGCCGAGGGGGGACTCCCCCACTCCAGACCGAATTCGGGTGCTGGAGTCGAAGATGGACTCTCTGGAACTCATCCTGCAGAAAATGAGCCTGGACCTGAGTTCGCTGAAAGAGGTGTGGGAGGGATCAAGCCAGCGGCATTCGACTCCTTCCTCCCAGGCACAGTCCCCGGAACGGAGAAGGGGAGCAGCCTGAGAGAGGGGGACCGGGCTCCCCGAGTGGAGCTAGCGTCGCCGCCCATCCCTGAGTGGAGGCAGGTGGGAGCTGTCAGAGCAGCTGAACTGCCAGTGGTGGGGCGCAGCCCATCGGGAGGGGGATTAAGGGACTTCTCTGTCAAGTTCGACGGAGACCCAACAAAACTCTCGTTCTTCCTGATGAATGCCAAGGCATACATGGAGGAGTGGGGGTCGCTTTTTCGATCGGAAAAAGCAAAAATCATCACCATTGCCACCAAGCTTAAAGGGAGGGCAGCGGACTGGTATGTACAGATGTGCCAGTCGGAAGCTCCTGAACTGGAGAAATTCGACGAATTCCTCTGGGCTCTACAGCATCATTTTGAGGATCCCTTAGCCAAGGAACGGGCAAAGTGTGCCTTGAGAGAACTCAAGCAGGGATCGAGAACGGTGGCTGACTACGTGCTGGAGTTTAAAGCGCTGGCAGGGAAGGTGGAAGATTGGTCGCAGGCAACGGTCATAGAGCTGTTCAAGGATGGCTTAAATATCGAAGTGCTGCACTGGTCGTTGGGACTCGACGACCCTGACAGTTTGTACGAGTGGATCCAGCTCGCTGGAAAGGCTGAGCATGCCCATGAGGTGTTTGCACAGAGACGAGCAACAAAGTCGGGGTGAGACGGAAAACCCACCCGTCCTTCGGGCTCCTTGGGAAGATCCGGACAACGTTCCTGGGAAGAGGAGAAGGAGCATCGTTACGCGAAGGGGCAGTGCCTGCACTGCGGTAAGGAGGGGCACCGCGCGGCGGTGTGCCCGAGGGCGAAGGGTGACGACCAACAGGGGAAGTCGACTGCGAAGTCCCCTTCTCTACCGAGGAAGATGAAAGCAGCTGTGGGCGACAGTGAGTTGGAAGGCGTGCCGTTCTACGGGGACGAGGGGGAACCCGAATTGCTATAGCTGGTGGGAAATGCCAGCTACCTGCTCTAAAGGGCACCACAGGGCAGGTGGTAGAGGAGGGGCGCGAGCCTGTGTCGGTGAGTGGCAACTATCGCATTCTCACTGTGAAATTAAAATTGGGATCCTGTTCGAAGACGATAGAAGTGTGGGCAATGATTGATTCTGGGTGTTCACAGTGCTTAATGCATCCCGACGTGGTAGCTGCCTTGGAGCTACCCACCTTTCCGTTGTAAAGACCCATTGCTTTCACCCAGCTGGACGGATCCATGGCTGGGAGCAAACCAGTCATGCATTTCACAGTTCTAGTGGCCTTGCAAATGGGTAGCCATCGGGAAGGACTGTTGTTTGTAGTGGTTCCGGTGGGGGGTCCTTTGGTGGTTCTGGGTGTCCCATGGTTGGTCCAGCAGAATCGTCAAATAAATTGGGTCTATCGAACTGTAACTTTTAGGGACGGATTTTATCAAGCACCAGAGGGAAATGAAGCCCCAGAGGAGGTGGTGGGGGTAGCGGCAGCTGCGACTCTGCAGTACCCAACCCCTCCTCTGGAGGGTCTACCGGAGGAGTACCAGGCATTTGCTGATGTGTTTGAGGAGAAAGAAGCAGATCAACTGCCCCCTCATCGGAAAACTGACTGTGCCATTGAGCTAGTGCCTAACACCCAATTACCTAAGCCAAAGATTTACTCAATGACTCAGAAGGAACTAACTTTGTTACGGGAGTTTGTGGACAAAAACTTGGCATGAGGGTTCATTGAACCAGCTAGCTCGCCAGTGGGAGCACCTATTCTCTTCCGTCCAAAGAAGGATGGGACATTGGGATCGGACTCTGTACCAATTTCCGTGGGCTCAATGCAGTCTCAATATCCAATAAATATCCCCTGCCTTTGATAGAAGATATGTTATCACATCTGGCTAAGGGGAAGATCTTCTCAAAACTGGACTTAAGGGAAGCCTATTACTGTGTGAGGATCTGGGAGGGGGATGAATGGAAAACAGCATTCAATTGCCCATTGGGAGCTTTTCAATATAAGGTTTTACCCTTTGGTTTGGCTGGGGCTCCTGGGGTGTTTATGCAATTGATCAATGAGGTACTCCATGAACATCTGTTTAAAGGGGTATTGGTGTACTTGGATGATGTATTGATTTATACTGAAACTCTGGAAGAACATGTATACTTGGTTAAGCAGGTGCTTCGCAAACTCAGGAAAGCTGAATTGTATGCCAAACTGTCTAAATGTGCCTTCCATCAAACACAAATTGATTATCTGGGGTATAGGATCTCAGATAAGGGCATTGAAATGGATCCTGCTAAAATTCAGGCTATCTTGGAATGGGAAAGACCCCGCACTTGTAGGCAACTTCAAAGTTTCCTGGGGTTCAGCAATTATTACAGGTCATTCATAAGGGGGTTCGCTGAAATAGCCTTGCCTCTGACTGAGTTGCTTCGGACAAAAGGGGTGGGGGAAACCCGCTGGGTAAAAAACCCAGGCGCGCTACTGAGATGGACGCCGGCTTGTCAGGCGGCGTTCGATAAGCTGAAGGAGTCTTTTACACAAGAGCCGATTTTACAACATCCTGACCCCTCCAAGCCTTTTGTGGTTCAGGTAGATGCCTCTGATTATTCTATTGGGGCCCTGTTGATGCAAGCCGATGGGGCGGGGTGCTTAAAACCATGTGCCTACCTGTCCCGTAAATTCTCTGAGACGGAGAGACGTTGGCATGTGTGGGAAAAGGAGGCGTTCGCAGTCAAAGTGGCTTTGGACTCTTGGCGCCACTTGCTCGAAGGGGCTAATCATCCATTCGAGGTGTGGACTGACCATAAGAACTTGGAAGCCCTTAGTACCCCCCGCAAGCTGAGCCCTAAACAAGTTCGCTGGGCTCAGTTCTTTAATCGATTTAACTTCAAACTGAAGTTTATCTCGGGGAAAAAGAACTTTTTAGCAGACGCATTGTCCTGGCAACCCGAGGACTCTTGCTCAGCGCCAGAAGTGGTCAGCACACTGTGGACACAGCCACAACTGGGAATGCCGGCTGTGACTCGCAGCCAAGCCCATGTGCAGCAGCCAGCCGGCAGTGATTCAGCGCCGCAAGGCACCTTGTCCATTTCGTCGCAATTGCAACAAAAGTTTCTAAAAGAGCAAAAGACTGACACTTGGTTGCTAGCTAATAGAGACAATGTTACTTTTGACCGGGGATTCGCTTGGAAATCCAACCGTCTCTATGTCCCTGACAGTTTGCGAAAAGAGGTTTTACTCCGTTCGCACGATGATAAGGTTGCTGGACATTTTGGGTTTGTGAAAACATTGCACCTGGTTCGCAGACAGTTTTGGTGGCCCACACTGCGCAAGGATGTGAAGGAGTATGTGGCCTCTTGTTCTGTGTGTGCTATATCGAAACGCAAAGTGGGGAAACCCCAAGGGTTGTTGCAAGCAGTGGCTAGTCCTGCTTGCCCCTGGGAGGAGGTTTCTATGGACTTTATAGTGGAGTTGCCCCCTAGTCAACGAAAAACTGTGATTTGGGTTGTGAAAGACTATTTCTCCAAGCAAGCCCATTTTATTCCATGTGTGTCTATTCCTTCAGCACGACAATTGGCCTGGCTATTCCTTGTACACGTGTACAGGCTACACGGATGTCCCTCCCGCTTGATTTTGGACAGGGGCACACAGTTCACCTCTCAATTTTGGCGGGCATTTTTAAAACTTTTGGGCACTAAACAGGCATTGTCCACGGCGTGGCATCCTGAGACGGACGGGGCCACGGAGGCGCTAAATTCGACACTGGAGCAATATTTGCGAGCTTTCGTGAATTATCAACAAGACAACTGGGTTGATCTCCTTCCCTTTGCTGAGGTTGCCTACAACAACGCTGTTCATCAAAGCACCGGTCAAACCCCTTTTCGCACCGTACATGGCAGGGATTTTGTCCCTCCCTGACTTGCCCCAGCCATCTATTCCACCGGCCTCGCCGTCTGAATGGTCAACACAGCTGGCGGACTCTTGGCTGGTCATCCAGCAGGCACTAGTGGATGCCCAGTCTGCTTACAAGCAGCATGCTGATAAAAAGCATGCCCCTTCCCCTGCGTTTCAAGTGGGGGACATGGTATATCTGTCTACTAAGTTCATCAAGTCCTCTCAACCTTTGAAAAAATTAGCTCCTAAGTTTGTGGGTCCATTTCCTATTGTCACACAAATCAACCCTGTGACTTTTAAACTTGATTTGCCGCATAACTTGAAATGCTTACACCCTGTCTTTCATTGCAGTTTGCTCAAACCCCTTACTCGCTCTGAACGCTGGCATGATCAACCTCTGCCGCCTCCCCCCATCATGATTGACGGGCAACAACACTTTGAAGTAAAAGAAATTCTTGACTCTCGCCGCCTTCGCAACACGCTGCAGTACCTAGTTCACTGGAAACACTTTCCTCACCCTGAATGGGTGGCCGCTCACGATGTGGCTTCCCCTTTACTTGTTACCCGATTCCATAATGCTTATCCCTCCAAACCAGCTCCTTAAGGCTTTTTTGGGGGGCGGTATGTCATGTTCACCGTTTCAATGTGCTTGGTACATCGTAATGTTTTGCATGTCATTAGCCTGATACGTGTTTGATCTCAGAAGGGAGGACGATTCCTTTCCGGGGAGTTCTTATCTGTTGGCTGCTGGGTTGGAATGTATTTGGGTTATCTCATGTATTCAAGGTTGCTTTCCCAGGGTGTGTGGAAGATGGTTACCAGCACCTGGGAGTGGGGTGGTTGCTATGGCTGGTAGGGGGGAGGGATTACGTTTGAAGCCGAGGGTTTTTAGTTTGTATTTGGCGCGCTTTCTGCCATTCTCAGCTTTCTTTGTATCTGCCTTAATTTCCCTAATAAATCAGATTTCATTTAGTAACCTCTTGTGAGTCTGAGTGTTTGGGATAGGCAACCATTACAGATAGCTTTGACGGTGTGGTCAGTGAGCTAGAGCCAGACATCCTGAAGAGTGAGGTTGAATGGGCCTTAAGAAGCATCGCTAATAACAAGGCAGCAGGAGATGACGGCATCCCAGCTGAACTGTCCAAAATCTTGCGAGATGATGCTGTCAAGGTAATGCATGCTATATGCCAGCAAATTTGGAAAACACAGGAATGGCCATCAGATTGGAAAAAATCAACTTATATCCCCATACCAAAAAAGGGAAACACTAAAGAATGTTCAAACTATCGAACAGTGGCACTCATTTCACATGCCAGTCAGGTAATGCTCAAGATTCTGCAAGGTAGACTTCAGCAATTCATGGAGTGAGAATTGCCAGATGTACAAGCTGGGTTTAGAAAAGGCAGAGGAACTAGGGACCAAATTGCCAATATCCGCTGGATAATGGAAAAAGCCAGGGAGTTTCAGAAAAACACCTATTTCTGTTTTATTGACTATTCTAAAGCCTTTGACTGTGTGGACCGTAACAAACTGTGGCAAGTTCTTAGTGGTATGGGGATACCAAGTCATCTTGTCTGCCTCCTGAAGAATCTGTATAACGACCAAGTAGCAACAGTAAGAACAGACCATGGAACAATGGACTGGTTTAAGATTGGGAAAGGAGTACGGCAGGGCTGTATACTCTCACCCTACCTATTCAACTTGTACGCAGAACACATCATGCGACAAGCTGGGCTTGAGGAATCCAAGGCTGGAGTTAAAATTGCTGGAAGAAACATTAACAATCTCAGATATGCAGATGATACCACTCTGATGGCTGAAAGTGAAGAGGAACTGAGGAGCCTTATGATGAAGGTGAAAGAAGAAAGTGCAAAAGCTGGCTTGCAGCTAAACCTCAAAAAAATCAAGATTATGGCAACCAGCTTGATTGATAATTGGCAAATAGAGGGAGAAAATGTAGAAGCAGTGAAAGACTTTGTATTTCTAGATGCAAAGATTACTGCAGATGCTGACTGCAGTCAGGAAATCAGAAGACGCTTAATCCTTGGGAGAAGAGCAATGACAAATCTCGATAAAATAGTTAAGAGCAGAGATATCACACTGACAACAAAGGCCCGCATAGTTAAAGCAATGGTGTTCCCTGTAGTAACATATGGCTGCGAGAGCTGGACCATGAGGAAGGCTGAGAGAAAGAAGATAGATGCTTTTGAACTGTGGTGTTGGAGGAAAATTCTGAGAGTGCCTTGGACTGCAAGAAGATCCAACCAGTCCATCCTCCAGGAAATAAAGCCAGACTGCTCACTTGAGGGAATGATATTAAAGGCAAAACTGAAATACTTTGGCCACATAATGAGAAGACAGGACAGCCTGGAGAAGATGCTGATGCTAGGGAGAGTGGAGGGCAAAAGGAAGAGGGGCCGACCAAGGGCAAGATGGACAGATGATACTCTAGAGGTGATGGACTCGTCCCTGGGGGAGCTGGGGCTGTTGACGACTGACAGGAAGCTCTGGCGTGGGCTGGTCCATGAAGTCACGAAGAGTCGGAAGCGACTAAACGAATAAACAACAAGTATGGGAAGCTGAATCCAAACATTTCCTGTTACCTTTGTAACTACTGACATGGGAACACAGGAACCCAAACTCAACATTATTTTGATGTCTAATGTACCTTTTGGGCTGCTATGATTCTCCGCAGAGCAAGTTAATGTATCAACTTCATGTGAAGATACCAGGTAGGTGTTGGTATTGGTTTTAGGGAAAATAAATCCACTTAATTAGTATCCAAAGAGAATAGTTTTAAAATTCTAGAAATCTCCAAAAAGATGACTAGAAAAGAAACCATTCACAACAAAGCAGATGCAAAGCCAAACTATGTGAGTTATAAATGTATAATTAACTGTTTGTTTGATTGTTTGTTTGTTTCTAAACTGGAATCAGTAGGTGTATGGATATTTGGAGTGATGGTATAAAAGTAACCATTTTCTCCTGTAATTTTGATGAAAATTAGACAACCTGTGACCCACTGGGTCATCATTTGGGAGAAAGGTAGCGCAGTCTGATGTGACCAGAATGAACATTAAATTTTAGGCTGACCACATTTTTTTTACCCCAATGCTGGATTATAAATAAATATAGTGGAATATAATATAAGTAAATATAAATAACTGTAGTGGCAAATGAACCTCCATAATAAGTAAATATTTACTTACCTAAACAGAGAAACAGAATGACCATGAGCAGGTAAAAAAGCAGTGGGAGCAGGAGCGACTTCCGACTTCCTGCCGGTTTCCCCATTGAGTTTGCTTGCGGGAAGCTGGCAGGAAGCATCAGAAATCACAATCACATGACTGCAGGGACCCTGCAACGGCCACAACTTTGTGAATAAAACTGGTCTGAACACTGTGGAAATTTCAATTCCACAGGAGTAATGGGTCCTGGAATTTTTACGCATTCTTTAAGTTAGCAGATTTTAAGTACATTGATTTAAAAACTGTTGTGGTAGAATGCACTGTTTGGGCTAACTTAAGGGTACAAACAGACAAACACATAAACAGAATGAGAGTTTTAGTAGTATATAGATTACCCCTCCTGAGTGCTACTATATAGACTTCAGCATGTAAGAATGAAAACATTATTTCTTGTACAGAAGATGTTCAGATTTGAAAACTGTATGAAAACCACTCTACACATAATAATTTTTATCCAAAATTACATGTTCAATTTTCCCTACCATCATTTTCTGATTTGTTGCATCCTCAGGAACTCTGTTAAATGTAAATACATCTTTATTACATAAAAATACATCCTTTGCCATTGAATGTGTATATGTATGTCCTGGCATGTGCATATAGAAATATATGTATTTACTTCATAGATTGTAATATGTTAGATTTACATTTGCACAGGTAATTAACCATTATAGTAGTATATGTTACATTTTTATTTGTTATTTTATCATTATTATGCCAGTAGTATATGTCATCTGATTTTACTCTGGTGGTGTATTTTTTCAAATTTTGCTGGCTATTGACCAAATAAACAGCATTTCATTTCATATATGCATACATATTTCCATTAAACAGACAAACTGAGGTGACTTCTGTAACATTGATCTATGCATCTATTTCTGCTCCATCTTGGCTGGCAAATGACTATTCTTTGTATATTTTCGATACAACTTTCCAGTTTAAACTTCTTCATTGTAGTATTGAAGGAAATGGAAAAAGAATAAAGGAAAGACATTTAATTTGGCATTAATCTCACTGAATTCTGTGACACTCACAAAAGGGACATTTGGAAAAGTTTAACAAAAGATCTACTCCATTTTTCTGCTGCAATTGATCGCAGGTTAACTTGTAGGGAATTCAGCAAAAGCACATTTCTCTTTATTCCCTTTATGACTTTTCAGGTGTGTGGGCAGAAACTTGGTAATTGAACAGGAGGTGATCTTAATAGAAATAGAAATGATTGTGAATTCCTTCATTCTTTATTATAACAATGGTCGACATACAAAGATACAGTCATGTGAAAAAGTGTAGTAATCAAGGATGCAGTCTTTGATGTGTTTTAACTGCAGCAACATAGAATTCAGCTACAGTATTGGCAATGCTAACGATGAAATCCAAAAGCTCCAAAAGGAGCTTTATATAATAATAATAATAATAATAATAATAATAATAATAATAATAATAATAATAATAATCTGTTCCTCCTGGATGCGGTTGAGGTGACCTGAGAGAATTCCACATGTCCCTGTAGAAATTACGGTATAGCACTACATGGGCAATGGTTTCAGCCTCCTCCAAACCACGAGGGCAAGCTCTTTTGGATAAAGTGGATTTGGAATATCTGCTTAGTAGGAGTGCTGATGGTAACACATTATGCTGTGCCCAAAAACATTTGGCCAGGACCCAAGGTCCTTTTGATGTCCAGGTTCTTCTGTTCTAGGGCATCCCGGTGGCAATCCATATCGTGATTCCTCTGAGGGATTATGCATCTGGTCTTTTCATAACCCTAGGGAAGAAGGAACTCAGTCCATAAGTTCCTAGTGTAAATTCTATAGCAAACCTCCAGGCAGAAGACTAGTTTTCAATCAAGGGGACTGCCTAGTACAAAGGGTACTAGGCCAGTGGGGAAAAATGAATCCTTAGCCAGTAATTAATCATCGGCCTCTGGTGTAGTAGTAATTCCTCTGGCAGAAAGAATAGCTTTCAAAAATTTCCTTGCATCACTCCCATTGTCTTTTTCATGGAGTAGATTCTTACCCCTGCTCTATATAAAATCTTACTGAACATTTTGGCTTTAAAATGTTTTAGGGTGGCAGGAACTAACTCTCCACCCTTGGAGGAGCAGCAGCACCTAATGGTGGCAGAAGATTGTAAAGCTGCTTTAGAAGCCTAATCCTGGTGCACTCTCCTTTAGCATCAGAAACCATTCCTAGGTACTTAAAGATGTGAGCCTACTTGATTTTATTCCCTTCCCTTGTCCAGGTTTTCTGTTTGGCTCTTTTCCTGAAGGAAGGCCATGATTTTGGATTTTGGATCATCAATGGCTGTCAGATGTACCTCAGCTGATACACTACACTGTATGGTATATCAGTCTTTTCATTATATTTGAACAAAAGTTACCATTTCTGTCCTGAGTTGCTTGTTTTCTCTTTTTAAAAAGGGTTGCTGTGTCTTTTTCCAAACATGGGCTAAAGGGAATATCACTGTATTTGGATGGGGTACCTTCATGAAAGCCTTCTTCCTCTGAGCTTGTCCTGGGGTATCATTTCTTTAACGTGTTCCTGACAGGTGACTCTAATTGAAGCCCTTTTTGCTTTGAAGCCCTTTTTAGAGGCTAGATTGAAGCACTGCATAGTCCTAATATTGATCAAGTTAATTTTTTTGTCCTAATTTTCTGATTATACTAAAAACCCCATTTAGATTCCTTTACAAAAAAAGACATATTTACTTATTTCAAATAAAAGTATTATGTAATTAGTGTAGGTCTTTTTCAGCTTTTTTGCATTTACAAAGGTAAGGAAATGTATGATCTTCTTCTAGTTATTTCCTAGATGATCTACTCCTTGCATCTGATACTTTGTCACTGCAGCTTGGACAACCTCTTTCCTTTCAATGTGGCTTGCTTTGCATTCAGCTGTTTTTGACTAGATGTGCTGTTTCTGGTTCCAGGCCTGATTCCCTTTAATAGGTTTTGAGTGGCTGCTACTTCTGCAGTGGCACCACTAAGTATGGAGGCACTTGAGCAAGCAGACTTCCCAAAATAGTGGGTGTGTCTGGAAGATGCTTGGTAATGTGATGATGCTGAGGCTGGGAAGAAAGAGAAGACTTGATTGTTGACCTCCATTCTTGGGACAGATGGAATAACTTTGAGGATTTGTGGGACATCACGTGCTGTGATGCTTGCTATCTGGAATCCTTAAGCATTTCTTTACTGATTGTAGGGAACCTGAATTGCTGTTCAGTCTGGCAGTGTTGCCTGGGGACATTACTCAAGTGGGATTCAAGCTAGCATGCTTATGATCCAATCAAGCAATTGAGCCAGAAGCAAACATTTCTTTCCCCCACAATTTTTACAGAGTCATTCTGATCTGATCAGAATGATTAGCTACCTGTTTATCTCCAGCCTTCATTAGCACATGATTAATGAGAACATCAATATTGTTTTTTCTGCTAAAAAATTAGCTAAATTTTAGATTTCACTTTACTTTCTACTGATCTGTTCTCATGAGAAATAAATATATATGAATCCCATTTAGGAGGCAGTTTAGCTCATACAATGCCTCTGTTTTCTTACAGTCCCAAATGTTAGTGTTTTATAGCAAGGACAAGTTAAGGGATGATAGATTTACACTTCGTAAAAATGCAAACAAATATATTTTCAAACATGCTGATTGTAAAGAATGACAAGGAATAGTAAGGCAAAGTAAAAAAATTTCAGTGATTTTCACTATGATTTTCAGTTGTTCTAAAGCCTGGGGTTGCCTGGTAATCACACCTTCTAATGAAGGATTCCATGGATGTCCAAGGGAATCTCTCTGGATCTGGCTTGGTTAAGCACCAGAGGATTTTAGCTATGAAGAAAATAGTCACAGGCATTAATATGCACAGTGCAATCAATGCTAGGCATGGAAAGATAGATTTAAAAGGCTGGAGTGACATGCAGAATTAACACAAGGCTGTTGGAGAAGAACATGGACATATATTTGCTTGAGGCATCCTTTGTCTGAGTCACTGGCAGAGTCATTTGCCCTGCTGTAGGGTCTCTGATGTTCTCAAGTTTTACAAGCTTGGCTAAACTCTTTTGGTAAGGTATTTTTAAAGATTCAACCTCTGAAAAGCATTAGCTAATTCTGCGTTGCGCTTTATTTTAAAAGCAACTGATTGTTTCTGGATGTCTTTTTCCTTGGTTTTTTAAACTGCACAAGTTAGTTCTGTTGACTAACTTGAACTTAACCTTATATGTTGGAAATATTATATATTTGAGCCTTTGGGTCAGTGTTGACTCCCAGTGATTGTCTGGACAAGTTCCAGTGGTTTTCTTGGTGAGATTTCAAAATGGTTTGTCATTGCCTCCTTCCTAGGGCTGAGACTGGCCCAAGGTGACCCAGCTGGCTTTGTGCCCCAAGCAGGACTAGAACTCATGGTTTCCCAGTTTCTAGCCTGGTGCCTTCACCATTACACCAACCTGGCTCTTTGTGTTGGAACTACACACTATCATAGATTTTAAGAGGTTTGGGTATGCACTGAAAAAGAGGTCCCATATCTAGAAAAATACATTCCTGCTGTTTGAAGAAAGAGTTAATAAGATGGTTACAGCTCTGAATATGTAACAGTGTATGTCTGGCAGCCCACCCAGTCTTCAAAGATTGCAGACACAGACTATTTATCATACAACTGCTGTTCACCCATGTCACTTATTCAGTGATTTAGAGAAGCTGGACTGATACATTCCAGGTCACCAGCAAATGAGACAGCTGCTTAAAAGGTGAAACTTAGTTAAAATATGGGACAAAAAAATAGAGACGGAGTCAAGTCTACAAGGTAGGAACTACACATTTCCAGTAAACCTGTACCAACTTCCTTGTTACGGTATCTGCATGACTGATCTCTCACTTTTTCCAGTACTAACCATTTTTCCTGTATATAAGATATTGTATAAATCATTCCTGTGTCTCTGACCCCAATCCAGTGTAGAGACATTATATCAATTGTAAATCCTACAAAATGCTTCTTTTCCTATACATCATCAGAATCCAAAAAAATAGTTTCCAGTGACTGATGGACTGCCTTGCAAAAATGGCACTAAAGTCCAGTTAAAGAGTTATAGAAAGAGATAAAGAAAATGGTATATTTGAGATTACAAATTTTATTTGGTTAGGTTATGACAGTTAAATACAGACACAACTCCTGATGTATTTTTATGTTTTATGGTTGTGTAAAACATTAGAAATTCTATTGTTCATGACAAGTCAAGGTAGTCTTATGTTCAAAATGTCTGAACAAAACATTTGTTCAAACAAAATGATGTTTAGGCAGATCTAAATACTTCTGGTCAACACTCAGGCATGCCTAAGTATGGATTCTGTTCATAAAGTGTTTGATCAAAAAGCAGTAATGAAATAGTTCCTTTCAGTTATGATATCACATCAGTAAGGTTTTATTTTCTATGTTATTTATTTTCTGTTTCACTAAAAGAAGCTAATATTGCAGGTTTCAAGTGTAGTGCAATTGAACATTCATTTTAGATTGTATATGTGATTCTTTATTGACATAAAGAATTTATATTCTAACTGTCTCCTGGAGTGGTCACTGTTTACTTATCCAGAATGAAATCTTTGTTATTGGAGAGACAATACTATTTCTGTAATCACTTTGTTAAAAATAAAGGTTACTAAAAAAAAACAGGATCTGATTTAAGAGCTAAGAAATAACTATGTTGAAATGAAAACTATGGAATGTATTTATTTCAAATATATATAGTCTGGGCCAGTCTCGGCTGACCCTAATAAAAATAAAATCAATCAGTATAAAAAATTAAAACAATGCCATTTTTAAAAGAGTCAACAATAAGCATCATGCTCTTCTGTAACACTAAGAAAACTAAACTAAGGCTCTGAACTGGAATAAGATTGTTTTGGTCCACCTGTATCTTGGGCTATTGGGGGATGATGTTCCAGAAAGTGGGGATGCCACTCTGGATGCCTATCACCAGGTCCACACCTCAGAAGGGCCCTCTTGATGATCAGACTGAACAGGCAGATGCAATTCTGGGAAGGTATGTCCAAGGTTGCACCATAAAGGCTTAAAAGGTGATGACCAGCATGTTCAATTGAGTTCAAAAGCTGAATGGCAACCCATGCATTGACTTAAAAACAGGGTTACTCAGCCTAACGAGGTTGTCCTGTCAGGAATCAGCTAGCTGCTGCATTTTGTATCAGCTGAAGCTTCCAAGTGATCTGAGAAGGCACTTTTACAAAGAACACATTTGGTACTTGAAACAAATGGTGATCTGAGCATGGATTACTGTAGCCAGAGCATCCTTGTCCAAGTAGCGGTGCAACGGCACACCAGCCAAAGCTGGATGAAGACTTCCCTGACCACGGTTTCTATCTGCTGTTTAAGCAGGAGCCAAGAATGCAGGAGAGCCCTCAATTCATGCACCAACTCTTTCATGGGGAGTATGATCTTGTCAACAGCAACTAACAGAGCCAATGTTTCCAGGTTGTCCAGATGTCTTTTGACAACTAACAACTTGGAGCTGGTAGGATTTAGTCTGACCTTGCTTTGCTGCATCCAGATCCTCATAGCCTGGAAACACTGGTTCAGAATTTCTTCATTCTCTCTGGCTCAATTCACAGTGTTGTTATATAACTGAGTGTCATCTGCATATTGAAGACACCTCACCCAGAGCTGCCAAATGAGGTGCCAAAATCCCCAAGTCCTGAAGCATCTTACACTAGCATTCCCAGGGAATTGAGTGCTAACCTCCTATGACCGCCAAATGGAACTGCCCACTGAAGTAAGTGGAACTACTGCAAAATGGTGCTCCCAAATTGCAACCCTTACAGGCAATTCAGAAAGATACCATGGTTGATGTTTTTGAAAGCCACTGAGAGGTCCAATAGGACCAGCAGGGGTGTACTCCCTCATCTAGGTCCCAATTAAGGTCATTAACCAAAACCAGTGCCGTTGCTGTTCCATAAGCAGGATAATCTAATTCATGTAGCCTCCATAGCCAATATGCTACTGCCTTCTAAACCTGAACTTACCAGGGTGATTGAAGTACCTTTAATTTTTGTTTTCAATGTTGGCAGTGATCTTCATTACAAGTATGATCTTCAGAGGAGAGACATTTCTCACCATGCAGGAAGATGGAAAGGGATAAATCCCTTTTCTGTCCCTGCTCTGATTCTCATAACTGCAGTCCTCCAGCTGATAATGCCATCTGGATGGAAGTGAGGGATCAGTTTGTCCATACAAATAAGAATACAGAAGTTTCCTCAATCTTCTTTCCATATTTGCTCAATTCATCTTGATGTATCTCATCTTTCTGCATGCTCATCATGAAAGTCTGTTTTTTTTTATTTAGGTTATACGATTTAAAAAGAGAACATGAAGTTCCTTTTATAATGCATATTGCTCTGGTTTGTGCCAGATTTTTCACATGAATGTGCCAAATTGCCATTCTTAAAGCACCTTTTCCACTGCATCGCAAGTGTCACAGCATTAACACAATACAGTATTCAAATGTATCAGATCATAGAAGAAAAAATGATTGAAGAACTCACTGAGCTCCTGCTGCTTTTGTCTTTGGCTGGTTGGTTGGTTTTTCATTCATTCTATCTGAAATATTAAACAGGGGAATAACTATAATAGCAAGTCTGCAGCACCTGACTCAACATTATATTCCAACAGATCCTTTGGCAACTGAGATGATATGAGAGCATAACGTGTATTTGCCCTATATGAGAAGATGATAATAGTAATAATAATATCCTTTAAAAATATCTAAATAAATACCTGATCATCTGTTACTTTTCCTTTTAATATTTTATAATACTTTCAGATGCCTGTCATTAAATGCAGATCTCTATTTTACTATATGAAACCATTACACTGAATTAAATCTGAGGGACATAATTTTGTTAGGCGAATCACTGTCGTTTTCTAAATTGTTGAACGACATACTTAAAATGTTGAACAACAAGCTGAATGTTTCTCCCCTTTACATCTGTCATCTTAAAGAGTTCTGTAATTTAGTAACCCTAAAACCCAAGTCAGGGTGTGTTTCTGATTCCTTCGTTAATTGTACAAGACGTTTATAGCATAGCTGGTCTCAGCATAAACAAAATAAAGTCTGTATCCGTTGGGGGAACAAGGACCCCTGCTTTTTTAATGGCATCGCATGGTTTTCCTTTCCTCTTCCTTGGTTGTTGCATCCGTGCTTGCAAACCAGGAAGCACCTAACCTAGGGCTGGCAACTGCTTTAGATTCTCAGCACTACTGCACAATCTCCAGAAAAATCTTCAGAATCCACTGAGAATTTTAGCAACCCTGTGCTAAGCCTTAATAGTTTTGTCTCCCCAGGATTCTAATGGGCAGGTGTGGGGGTGTGGGAAGCACTGGAAAGCATACTCCAGACATCAGTGAAGCTTGGCTGGGTTTATAGCAACCCTATACGAGCAAGTGTGCTATTGCATTCTTGTCACATTTAGAACTGAACTGAACTACCATGATAGTTGTGTGGTTTATAAAAGACTATTGCAGCTGAACCTCTCACTCAACCCAAGAGTTGAGTTTCATGGGACTTTCTCTTCATATTATCCTTGCAACAACTCTTTAGGGAATTTTGGGCTGAAAGAGGGACAGACTTGAAATCACTAATGATTTTTCCATGCCTGAGAGTGGACTTCAGTTTGGGTCTCCCCAATCCTAATCCAACACCTTCATCACTATAATATCCTGGCACACCTATTGGAATGTCTGTCCAGTTTGGACATTTTAGAAGGGCCTGTTGGGAGTCCCTAATTTTTGTGATGTTCATGGGCTATGGACCAGGTGACAGGTCTTTCCATTTTATGGAAGACTTTGTCTGCAGAAGTACAGGCAGGTCCAAACCCTCCTTGCTTTATTGTACATCATCCACTGTCTGTGTGGATTGGGCCAGGTTAAAACTGGTTTTTTTCATAATTTTTATTAAAGATTTTAATTACTATAGTAAAAATGAATGCAAACAAAACTCAGAAAAAGAAATAGAAAGAAAGAATAAAAAGTGCAAAGAAAGAAAAAGAAAAAGAAGAAAGATAAAGAAAAGGAAAATATACATGTAAAGAAGTGACTTCAATTCTTCATCACTACAAGTTAAAAACAAATTTGATAACTCTTCATCCCGTATAAGGTTACAAACAAATATTTCTTCTTCCCATAACCCATCTCTTATCTATACACAAATCCATAAAGCATCAACTTCTTAGTCCTGGTGTCAGCAAAAAGTCCATAAAGGGTTACCAGGGCTTATAAAAACATGTCTTATTTTAACCTTAATCAAACCAACCAACTTTATATTCCTTCCTTTTACTTCTAACAAACTTGATTTCATTCAGATGTTGTCATAGGATTTAGTCTCTCTTCAATTTTTCTTTTTCCCTTTGCAGAGGATTCTTCGAGGCTTTAACAAACCTCTTTTATAAATCCAGTAAAAAGTCATTATCGTGGTCATTATTTTGGTTTGTCATTTGTATTTCCACTTTGATTTTCAAAGCTTTAACCAGCTTCTTTTGTATATCCAGTAAAATGTCCTTATCAAGGTCATTCTCTTGGCTTTTCGTTTGTAATTCCACTTCAGCTGCCTTCTCTATCTCATAATCCATACTTTTTAATTATTCAGTATTTCTGGTTCTAGTATTTCTGCATCAGATTTAACATCTTTTAGACATAATCTATCCATAGAAGCAGACATAATTGCTGACATTTCTGATATTGTAGGTACTAATGTCTGGCCCCATTCCTTGAAAATCTCCTGAAGTATTTCTAAAGTTATAGCATTTTGTGTCATTTTGTAAATCACCACACTAACTGAAAACAATAGTATTTACCCTCCCCCCCTTTCCCTTTTCTGCCTGGAATTGTTAGTCCCCTCTAATGTCCAATTTATAAAATAATAATTTCTCAAGTTTCCGTTTTGACTTAAGATAGATAAAACATTCTGGTTCCCATGAAAAGCTGTTTATTTTATTTAATTATTTCCAAAATCTTATAGTAAAAGTCTCAATGTTCCAAAGCTATCTGGACCCTTAATTTGTTTATAACTGTAATGGAATGTGAGAATGACCTTGGAAAATGGGAAGAGATGCTGCCTAGGGAATGATCAGATAAAAGGGGGAGAAGCCACAACTGAATAATGGACTGAGAAAGAAACTTAGAAAGGATCTGCCCTAACTGATCAGATGGTAAAAAGGGATGGTGGGAGATTTGTACTTTCATACTTGCAAGATTCTGTTAATGTAGCCTAACAATGAAGTAGAAGTAGCTCATCTAGTTGTGTTTCCTGTCTGGTTTACCTGGGAGGTCTGACAATAACTTTCTTAGATCAAAATCTTATTTAGCTTCTTGCTGTTTATTTCCAATTCTTTAAATTCTTAAACTTACAGTTAATTTTTCTTTAGTTCAAGGAGGAATGTAAACTCACCAGGTGGCTTATCAAACTTGTCACCTGGAAGATCTCTAATAACCTTAGAATAGTAAATAAGCAATTTCCAAAAGTGATTAGAAAGTGAGGCTAGTGAACTCAGGGTCCTTTGAAAGGCTCTGCTGTGGTTGTGACCATGATGGCTGGTCCTTTCATCTCCCAGCCCTCAGTCCCTGTTAGAATAAAGACTGAGTCAGAGGATGAATGGGACAGCCGGGAAAAACAGCTAAGCCAAGCCGAGGAAAAAACTGAAGAAGACTTACAATTAAAGAAAAGCCTCAAGTGGGAAGAAGCAGAACAGCTGAAGGAGCCAGGAAGTGAATTGGGTTCGCCACCACCAATCAGTGTTCAGGAGCGGCGTGTGGCAAGGAGGGCTGAGCAACAAGAAGCCCGATTGGCTCCTATGCGAAAAAGGCAGGAAAGCCGAAGATACAAAGAGTGCCAGAAGCCAAAGCCAATTGTCGGAGACAACCATTCCTCTCTACAGCCTCACAATTTCTCCTCAGCATGTTCAAAGCCATCTTTGAATTCAGAAAGCAACCTTGATCTTGATAACCCAGATCTTCCTGTAGAGCCTGTCATTCTTCCGCCTGCCTCCCCATTTGTCTTGGCTCCTAAATCTGCATTTCCTTAAGGACTTAATTACCTCAGCAATCACTGCCGTTTCTCTGCCTTAGAACACTTTGTGCAGTGGGGCTTCAACTGTCAGCCTCTGACATCATCATTCAACTGTCAGCTCCTGAATTCACCCCTGTTGTAATTGTATCTATACCTTTTGCCCCAGCATCGTATACTTACCTTTGATTCCTTCAAAAAGCCACTGTCACCACCTCACCTTAGTCTGTCTCAATTCTCCAGTTCTACCCTTGATTCATCTTGTTAAATACTCAGATCACCAGTTTCCTCTACCTCAGCTTCTGTGTTAATTCTACTCCCTTGGAGCTGCCCTGTTTAATGCCTCAGAGTCAACGGCTTCTACAATCTTCAACCAATTGGTAAAATAGTACAGTGCAAACAATCCGTTTACTTCTCAATTGTATTCTGTCTGTTGCCTATGACTTTCTTTGTTTATACCTTAATTTTAAGAATCAATTTTCCTCAGAGTTAATTACCTTGTACATAGAATCCATTATTTTCCTATTCAGAATTCCATACTGAATTTGGTTTCAAAAACTGAAATTTCTGTTAATTATTATTACACCTTCCACTGAGGTAAATTAGCTTAATAAAGAATTGTTATTAATTAATTCAGAGTCTATCACCTAAACAGGACAGTCCTGTGGGAGACCACTGTCCTGCAGTTTCCTGATGAGGATCAGCTGTCTGGAGCACATGTGGGTGATCTCCCATCCTTTCCTTATCTGGAGAGGTTCCAAAGAACTGGTCTACTCGCCGGTTCTTCAGTCTTTGCTGCAATTATCATCTCTGATCTGTCAGAGATGTGTTTAGTTCACTGTGCCTACACCGGAAGTCCAGGTTAAAAATATTATTGAATGAATGAATGAATTAGAAATCTGCTTTACATTGAGTCATACAATTGATCCACTTAGAATAGCATTATGTACCACTTAGATTCTACACTGGTTGGGAGGGCAGTTAGTAAGATGAAATCCACATTTGAATTAAAACTTGCTCCATCCCTTCTAACACACTAGAAGCTATTGAAGACAGCATTCTTTTGAACGGCATTCGGTTGAATAGTCTATCTTTAATTTATTTCACCTTGAGTAACTTGTTGATTTAATTACTGATATAATTTATTTTATTTTTCATTATTGCTATTATCCTTATATGGATGTAACTTTGATTAGCAATTGGTTTTTGATAGTCAGTCAGACAGACAGACAGTATATATAGTAGGCCTTTTTAATACCTATGGATTTTTTAGATTTTATTTTATAAATTGCCATAAAGTCTGAATTAATTTGGTGGTACACAAGCAGAATGAATGAATGAATGAATGAATGCTTATCATTATGTAATGATACAAGGAGCCTTCTTATTGTGATGGTCCTGATCCTTTTTGCTAGTAATTCAAAGACTCTCATCATAAGCCATCAAAGGATATGAAAGAGTTCTTTATTAATACAAGTGATCATCTCCAATGCAGACTAGACTGAGGCAAACCCCCACAAAATGACAGTTACATCCACTTTCATACCAGCCCTGCCCCCAGTGAGGAATTCTTTCCATGACAACCCCTCCTACGTTCTCACAGTTTCTCTTCTTCTCAGCCACAAATCCTTCAGTACCAAGCTTATAAAGCTGTTTGAGCTGACCTTGGTGTCAGGCCATTTGACAAAACAATCCTAATCAACATTCCTAACTGCCCTGCAATGCCACATTGCTTCTTCAAAGCATTCCTAATGACCCTGCAGATATACTAAACTAATTCCTATATTACCCATAACATACTGGCCGGATATCCCATCCTGACACTTATTATCTTTCAGCATCAGGAAGTGGCAGTGGGAAGCTGTGCTATGCAGATGGTTACCCTGATCTCCTCAGTAACTTGCACTGCCCTTGATTGAGCAGAATTGTCTGGGCATCTCAGAGCTATCTCATATCTACTTGGCATGGGAAGAAAAAGACAAGGTTGCACCCTTGCATTGCCAAAGGTGGTACTGTTTCCCTGGCCAGCCCTATACAATGATTAGGATAAACAGCAACAACAAGAACAGAAATGCAGCAAAACCAAATCTTTCAAAAATAGTTTATTGGTTGGTGGAGCATTTCAAAGCTTAAAACTATAAATAACTGAAGAGTTTTTAATGGAATATATATAATGCAACTTCTATTTCTTCATTATTCCCTAATGTATAAATTGGAATCTCTTCTATCAAGGAAGCAAAGATATAAGCGGCATGCCTTAATTTGTTTTATAACATTCATCATGCCTAGAAACTGTTTAACACTGTTTGGTAGGAAAACACTGGATCAGACAAATTGTGGAACGGTCCATTATTTACCAGGTTATATTAATCAAGTGTTGACTTCCCAGTATATTTTATATCACTGAATTAGGCCTCGGCAAAGGTTTTCTGATCTGATTTCTTTTGTATAAACACATTTCCCACTTTTGAACAGTGAAGAAGAACTGCTATCAAAAGCTCAAGTAAAGTGGCAATGTCTGGGGACACCTATTTTCATATATAAACATGTATCCACATTCTCCTTATCGCTATCTGTATGATGCAGCTCCCCAGGGCTAATGAAGATGAGTTGCTGCTAGGTTTTTTAACTGGCATGATTCATTTGCTTCTCTCTCCTCTTTTTTTTCCTCCATTGTTGCTAGGATTTAAATAAATCACAAGGATACATTACACATTGCCTAATCCAGGGGAAATGCCCGGAGGAAAATGTTCTATGTTGTAAACTATTCCTTTACTTAGAGGAGAACATTGTTTGGGATGAATCAAGCATTGCTTCCTATAGATTTAGAGAGAAACACTTCAGCTGCTGCTTCTGCTCTATATCAAAGATGGGCAATTTTTCAGTGGTTGGAGTCCCCACTTCTGGAAGGTGAAAGGGGCAGAGTTGGCAGGGTCCGGAGGATGAATTTTTTCACATGTGATTCCTCAGTGGACTACAACTCCCAGATTCCTGGCTGGGAAATTTTGGGAGGTGAAGTCCACACATCTTAATGTTGTTGAAGTTGAGAAACACTGCCTTGTGGTGTAATGCTCTTAACGGAAAAGGTTACACATTTCCCTTGTATCATATGCTCCTTTAAGAGGAAGGCTGACACTCTTGTAGCTCCCTCAAGATAAATTTTGACTGTCATCTGCTTCTTTAAAATCAATATTAAAATAAAATGGAGCTGTAATGTAATGTTTCTGAGCTTGGTTGTTTGTTTGCAGACATTTCATTACCCAGCTAGATAACATCATCACAATGCTAGGGAATCCTTAGAAGCTTGGCATTCTGACAAATCAGCTCTCAATAGATTTATTTATTTATTTATATTTTGAATTTCATAGCCACCCATATTACTCAAAGAGCGACTCTGGGCGATGTACAATATATAAACCACATTTACGCACCATTCAAAAGAGACAATAAAAAACCTGGGAAGGAAACAAAAAGACTAGAACACATCCCCTCCAGCAGTCAACATTCAGATAAGCAGGGATCAATACCAGACAAGCAATCAGTCGGAAAACAATACTCTAATCAAGGAACCATCAAGGAGGAAACACACCCCCACCAAAACTGGCAAGGCAAGCTACTATATATAAATAAGCAGCAAATAACTAGCACTGATGATGTTACCTAGTTGGGTAATGAAATATCGGCAAGCGAGCAACCAAGCCCAGAGAACACCAAGAACTCCACAGTTCAACCCTGAGCTACAGATATTCTCTTCTATTAGAACTATAATGTTAGTACAGTCTAATTATATCCATATTTGCAATTTGTTTTGACTGGAGATCCTTCCTTGGATCCAATTTAATGTCTGGGCCTTAATTTTAAAAGTTCCAAGTGCCTTGGGACCATTTAGAAAAAAAAATCTCTTATAATCGACCAAGACCCTATCCTGCCTTAATTCTCCCTCCTGAATTATATATCAAGCTGAAGGGCATAAGATGGAAGGCTTTTTTTAATGATGGAATTCCATCTGAGAAATACCCTTAATTTTTTCCCTGGTCATTTGTCCCTGTTACTCATTTTGTTTTAATTTTATTACAAGTTACATTGTTTTATCCTTGCTGCTGAGTTGATCTTTTGCTGGATTATTGCCATTGTTTTATAATGTTTTGATTTATCTGTACACAGACAATGTAGTTTTCCCCATGGAGTAGTTTAAAAGTGCAAGACTGAGGGAATAGCTGAGGGAATTTTAATTTGGAAGAAATGATTAATGACTTTGAATGAAGGCTTTTATTTATAAACGTGTTAAGTTATTTTTGGTGCGCACACACTTTTTTCCCTTCTTGGGGGAAATACAATGTACCTCTGCAAAAGCCAATCAGCTGGACAAGGGAGAAGAATGGGATTTAATAGGCACAGAAGTGCTTGAGAATGATGCCACCCTCTCCATTTTATTCATCTGTTAAGCTAATCAGGTGGAACTTAATTGATAATATAGGTAGGGAGAATCATCCCTTTATGTATTATATTGCTCCCTTCTCAAAATCAATGGATGGAGTCTGTGGAAATGTAATGTGAGCAGTATTTTACTAGAATCATTAGAGAGTTGGCTGGCCTTATAAATTTAATCAAATAAATAAAAACAAAACAAATGAACAACCAGCTCCCAGATATCATGTTGCAGAACTGACAGACTGGTGGCTGCAGCCTTATTCACAACTGCAGCTGCTTTGCTGAGTGGATTAATAATATCCCTGGACAGATAAAAATAAAGGGGCAGCATGGTGGCTGAGAAGAGCTGTCCTTCCCCACAACCAGGAGAGTTAGCTGGAGTCAGCTGAGGCTGCTGCTTCAAGTGGAAGCCATCTGAAGGTTCCTTCCAGTTGAGACAGAAGGAGCCACTCCCATATCTGGAGGAAATGCTTGATGGAAGTGGAAGCATGTGCCCTGGCTAGTGTTGTGATAAAGGTAGACACCCATGAGTCACCCTCATTTCCTGGTGAGGATAGGGACACCTCCATGGAAGTGGTTTTTCACTGTGTTTTTTGCTGAGAAGATTTTCAAGTTGTCAGGCTGGTTTACAGCCTTGAAATTTCTCCCATTCAAGGACTTATTAGAATCTACCTGGCTTAGCTTCTAAGCCCAGACAAGGTTGGCCAGATGCTGCCACTTTCTGAGACAGGGTTGTGATCCTTAAGAAAGAAAGAAAGAAAGAAAGAAAGAAAGAAAGAAAGAAAGAAAGAAAGAAAGAAAGAAAGAAAGAATCTTTTTTTTTTTTTTTTGCTATTGAGGCTTGTTGCTACTTAGGACTTGGGGGGGTATTTATTTTATTTTATTGATGCTTCTATTCTTCCTTCCTTTTCTTCTGTTATTTTTTTAATGAATCCTTTTTCAGTAAATCATTGAAGATTTGAATGGAACTAATGTAGGATTTAGCCAAATTGTTAGCTTTGAGAGCAATTTTCCCTAACGTCTTGCACTGGGGGAAATCTGACTAAAGTTTATTCTGGGGAGGCAGGAAAACTTGCTTGCACTTAGATTTCTACATCTTTTTAAGTGGGACGTGGTACCTCATTACTGGCCCTGGATCCATCCCCTGCTTGGGTTGGGGAGAGGAGCCTATCACGTATATTTTAGATCTCTAATCCTGGGGTTGTCAGATTCAGCCCCAAACAGACTCAGTATCTCCAGCCCTACCCTACAGGTCTGTATCTTGGTTAGGTTTGTACCACCTAACTATCCAGCACTAGTGGACCTCTCTGGTGGAAGACCTATTTTGCTGTCCTGCTGAAAATTCCTCTTCTAAATACCTCTGGGGCTGATGTCACTCCTTAGCCAGGATTGCAGACTGAATGCCAAAGATAAAACCAGGTCAGGCTAATTTTAACATTTGGGCAATGCTGTTGACATTGGTTAAATTAAGAAAAAGCTTTGTTTTAATATAGCACTCCTGATTTATGCCCCAAATCCCTGAAAGCAGCATGTGGCCTGAAGGCCTTAAGTTCTATATTCATGAAATTCCGTGAGGGCATGATCTTAGAAATATGGGGCTACTTCTCCTCTTTTCTTTCCTGCATCTCCGCAATGACAGATTGTTCCCTGTCTCTGTGCTGTATACTGAGCTGTCACTTCTGGGAGTGCAGAAGTATGTCACTGTGCTTGCCTGTCGGAAGAGTCTGAGGAAGAACTTCATGGGGGGCAGGTAGTATTTACAGTGGCATTCTCACACTTTTGAACTATACAAATCTTTGGAAAAGACTGTTATAGGAGGGAATATCCACCTTTAACACTCAGAAATTATTCCGCAAAACAAATCGATATGAGCGAATGCTTTCTAATTTGATAATGGCATTCTATTTTCATGAATTTTTAAAGTATTGCTTGTACTAATTAGCCCAGTCTTCCTGCAAGGAGTTCAGAACTGTGTGATTATTTGAGGAATGCTCTGAACTTGTTAGAGTTTACAGTTCTTTAAAGGGGTGGGGGGTGGGAAGAACCTTATTACCTGCAGTCTTTTACATATTTATTAGGCAGCCAAACCAACTGAGCTTCCATCTGAGTAAACGTGATTGGAATTGGACTTTAAATGACAGTGTTCTTGTTCAAATCTGGCTGAGAACCTGTTTAGTCTGGAAGGAGGAATGCTAGACAGAGAAGAGCAAACTTCCACCCAATGTTTTCAGCAACAGGTTTTCTATCATAGTATTCCAGATTTAATCCAACTGCTAAAAAGAAGGAAGCCCAATAGGACCACAGCTGTAATTAAACAGCAAGCTGTAGCATGGAAAACCGCTTATAAAGTGAAATTATTATTGAATTAATACTATGATATTTATCATATTATTGATAGATTCTTGAGGTTATCTATGATGAATGAGAAAGGCACACAGTGATAGCCATTGCTCCTAAGATCATAAATTCTGAAGCTGTGGCTTGAAGGTTTATAGGCAAGGAAAGCTTTCAGTGCCTCACACGTCCTTCACTGTGAAATCGCACTACTCTTTTTCAGATATAGCTATAGCTGTCAGAATCCACAATCAAAGAACTGGTAGATCGTTTGATCATGTTCTCTGCCAGTGGAGTCAACACGTGTCAAGCACCAGAAGGGAGGGGGAGATTTATTGAGAGTGGGAAAGAACAGGGTTTGGTCTAATGATGGAATCGAAGGTCGTATCACCTGAAGATGTTTGGAAGTGGAATGCTGGACTGCTGGTGCAAAGGGGGAAGGAATGTGGAGGGGGGTCTGGCTTGCCTGTTTGCTTTTAATTAGGTAGTTTGAGTGGGAATCTTTAGCCGTGGCTTTTTCCTTTATTCTGTACACATCTTCAATACATCTGAAATCTGCATTTTAAATGGATGCATGAGACAGGTCATTATTGAGACAATTGTGTCAGATTCTTACAATAGCAATGTTATTTTTCCTTTTTGTTACGGTCTCAAAATTCAGCTTTGTGTTAGGATGTATTCATAGTAAAGAAAACCCTGTTATCATATGTAAGTGTTTTGCAGCCTTTAGACTCCATTTATCTGAAAAAGTTAAAAAATTAATCAGTATGGAATTGATCAAACAGGGCAATATAGGCTGTGTCTGTATGCTTTTCCTCTGATGGTATAAAAGAGAGTGATTTTAATTGCTGTTCAGCGGAAATGGAATTCCTGAAATATGTGAATGGCCTACTCACAATTTAGTTCTAACACTAGAAATGAATGTTTGAAATGAATAAACATGAAATGTAGTTTCAGCAACTGTAATGTTTCCAGTTCAATCAGTCAACTTAAAATAGATGTTGTATCTTCACATTCCTTGTCAGTAATCAGGCTGCCTTTCAAACTTGCATACAAACATACCCATCACACTCTTTCCTTTCAGGGTAAACAACATTATGCAGAGCGCAGTAAAGGAATAAGAAATAGTAACCCAAAAAAATTAAACACATGAGATGAGGAAAAGAAAAGAATCTTGGATTTATCAGCATGGGAACAGTAAAATGTTACTCTAATGTTGGAAGATAGTGCGGCCTCAGATTCAGCATCTTGGATGCTATACTTGTCTGTTTTCTGTTTATGAACAGGCTTTCTATCAATGCTCTGGAAAGACTGATCAATATTTTTCTGTGTAGTCAGGACTTAATAATTTGCCTAAAAATTAGACTGAATGATTTTCTATATATAACAAATGCTTTTGTTTTCTTTTTTTTCTGTTTGTCTTTGAGTATTCTCTTAAACTCTCTCCTGCCACCCTTGTATATTAAACAATAATAAACTCTTTCCTCTGCTTTGATTTTTCAATTAAAATCTGCCTGAAGCTATTTGCTAAGGCTAGAATGGAAATATTTATCTTAAAATTAGCTTTTAATCAACAGATGTTTAGGTAGTGTTAAGGAAGGAGACACATTTCTTCAGTATTTTCAGAACCATTTTGAGTAACCAATACACCCAGTGCTCACCGTCACTTAAACAGTGTCTGCCTCTTGCAGATATCTGTACTGAGTGCAAATATCTGTAGGAGAAAAACTTTAGCACATTCAATTGTACATGCGAGAATGAAAGGGGTGGAGTTTGCATCATGATGCCACAGCTTATGGGTTCATCCCACCAATAAATGCCCATGCTTTTGCATGCCTTTGAGCTGAATGAGTGGAAGTCTGCAAGAGTTGCTTTTCATCTTGTTTCGTTCTTGGTAAAAAGTCTGCCTGAAAATATGTGCACATTTTTTGTACACAATGTTCCCTCATGTGAGGTATTTTTACTAGCAGTTCTTGGTCTAAAAACTGCTTCGCAACATTCAGAAAAATGCAAAAATCAGAGAATAACAGATTTCTCAAACAGGTTGACCAAAATCAAAGTGAAACACTTGAATTCCTATTCAGAGAGAATTTTTACAGTGAGGCTGTGGAAAATCTTGGCCTGTAAGCCTTTAAAAGAAAACTACTCCAAAACTAGTCTGGAATGAATGGGCTAATAACCTTATTCTGGATAGAGCAATTTCTTACCACCATTTTATGGTGTTCTGAGCCTCTGAACAAACATTCTGTGTATTGCTTCCCGTGACTTTTGATCTTGTTTTGAGAAAATATGACTTTGGGGTAGATTTATGACACAATAGAAACTGTCAAGAGAGAAAACCAGAATTGGAAGCATACATACTTTTATATCTTCATGTTTCCCTGAGAACTCAAGGTGATACAGACAAAAATCAAATTTACCTCAATTTCTTTTGAAATGTATCTTGGGCTGAGAGATCAGGAGAGAGATCCCATAGGCTCCTTGGTTTAGTGAGGACATGAACCTAGATCTCCCAGCTTCTAATTTCTATTTTTTTCTGGGCCTCATAGATTCACAGAACAAGTGGGTTATATAAAGTCTTTTGATCAATGGAAATATTAACAGTTCCTGACAGGACACTGTAAATGAATATGTGAGTAATGTGAATTATAAAACACCACTTTTTAATTTGGAACCCTACTTGGAACATTCACTTATTGTTTCCTTTCAGGTTTAGTTTAGTTTTTTCATTCCTAGATGCAGTATGTAAAGTGATTTATTTATAGATTAAAAAAAATACCAAGAGGAATAAGACAAAAATTAGGATTTATAAGGAGAGGAAAAGGTGTATTTTTCATTGTGAGTCTCTTGTCCTGGGCAAAATTATGTCAGCAAGCAGCTAGGAAGTGCTGCTGCTGTGAACATGAAAGCAGCTTCAGGACCTGAAATTGGAAGCCCTTGGGCACCCTCAGCAAGTGACTCTGCCTGACGACCCCTGACCAGCCCTGTTGCTCAAACACAAGCCCTTGCCATCTTTCCAGAGAGTAGGTAGTGTAGGGGTTCTTCGCATGGACATATAAAGTAGTTTGAAGGGCTTAAAGAAAGCCATTCAACAGGAGCAACTCAGTAAAAACTGGGCTTGTTTGCACTAACAGACAGCAAGAAAACAAAGGCTTCTCTTTAGATCAGGGTTTCTCAACCTTGGCAACCTTAAGATGTGTAGCCTTCAACTCTCAGAAGTTGAAGTCCATACATGCTAAAGTTGCCAAGGTTGAGAAAGACTGTAGTGGGGTTGCTAGATTGCAATCTGGAAATTCAGTTGATAGGATTCACATATAGTGTTAAATCATTATTAATTTAACTGTGGCTAACCCTTGATGCTAGACCAGGTTTTGGTGATGGGGCAGTGGCAACATGATTTGGAGTTGGGGGATATTTTTATGTCACCTTTTCTATATATCACGCAAGAGAGAATGACTGGCCCAAAGGCACCCAGCCAGCTTTCATGCCTAAGGGAGGCCTAGAACTCACCATCTCCTGGTTTCTAGGCCAGCACCTTAACTGCTACACCAAACTGGGGTCAGAATAGTACTTGCAGGGTTGCTGTGAGGAATATTCTTGCCATCTGGTAGATAAAAATGCTTGGATTAGCTCTGAATTGGACGCTGGCTGGCCATGCCCTATGGAAATGAGTGAGGCATGACCTGGCCCAGTTATCTGGGATGAGTTTGGACCTATTAATCTTTTTCCCCCCAAGTTTCTTTTTATTAAGAATTTTGATTACAATAGTAAAATCTAATGCAAACTAAACTGAAAGAAAGAAAAGAGAATAGAGAGGAGTAAAAAGTGAAAGGAAAAAGAAAGGAAAAAAGAAAAGAAAGAATAAAATAAAGAGAAAAGAAATATATAGAGAAGTGACTTCCAACCTTCATCACAAGTATAAACAAATTTAGTTAATTCTTCACCCTCTCTAAAGTTACAAACATTAATCTCATCATCCCATATCCCATCTCTTATCAATAAACAAATCCATAAAGCATCATCTTTTCAATCCTGGTATCAGCAGAAAGTTCATAAAGGGTAGCCAGAAGTAACATATCTTCTTTTACCCTTAAACAAATAAACCAGCTTTATATTCCTTCCTTTTGCTTCTAACAGTCTTAATCTTTAGTTCATTCAAATATTCTTGTAGAATTTGATTTCTCTTCATTTCTTCTTTGTCCCATCACATGGAGTTCTTCAAGGCTTTAACAAGCCTCTTTTGTAAATCCAATAGGAAAAAAAATTTCTGGTTCACTTCTTGGTTTATCATTTGTATTTTTGAACTTTACATCAGCCAGTTTCTTTTGTAGATCCAGTTAAACATCCTTTTCTAAATCATTCTCTTGGCCTGTCAGTTGTAAATCCACTTTCAATATTATCTCTGTCTTGTCAGATAAAATTTATTCTACATCTGACATTTCTTCAATAACATCTTTTGGACATAGTTGATCCACAGAAGTAGACATCATTACTGACATTGATGATATTGTGGCTACTATTTTCTGATTCCATTCTTCAAAAGTCTCCTTCAGTATTTTTATTGTTAGAACATTTTGCACCATATCTTTCCTCTACCTAAAATCTTTAGTTCCCTCTAGTGTCCAGTTTTTGAAATTCTTTATCTATGTTATGTCTTGTAAAAACCAAAACAGGATCTATTTCCCACGATAAGTTGATTGTACTTTATAATTACAGGTAGTCTTCGACTTATGATGGCAATTGGGACCGGAATTTCCATTGCTAAGCAATGAAGTCATAAAGTGCAACTGAATTGCTTAGTGACGGCAATTCCTGCAGTCCCAGTTGCTGATGTTAACCAAATCCCATAATCATTAGGCGAGGCAAATTCCTGCTGGCTTCCCACAACCAAAGTCAGTGGGGAAGCCAGCAGGAATTTGCAAGTCCTAGGCTGGCAGGTTGCTGCTGGGTGGGGCAGGGAGGGAAGGGGTGCAAGGGGGTGTGGGGGAGGGAGGGTTGGGGAAGGTGCACAAGGGTGTGAGGGGGTACACGAGAAGTGTGGCAGGGGTCAGGGAGGGTGCACAAGGGTGCAAGGGGTGTGTGAGGTGTGGGTGGGGAGGATGTGCAGGGGCGTGAGGGGGCATGCAAGAGGCACAGCATGGATTGGGGAAGGTGTGTGAAGGTGTGAGGTTGTGCACAAGAGGTGCAGTGTGCATCAGGGAGGCATGCATGAGTGTGCACAAGAGGGGTGGTGCAGGTCGGGGAGGGTGCACGAGGGTGAGCGAAAGGTGTGGCGCAGGTCAGGGAGTATGTGCTGGGGTATGCGAGTGGCCAGTGTGGTGAGAGCACAGAGGGGCTGGGGGAGGGTGCATAGGGGGGACACTTACCCCAGTGACTTGTGACCTTCTATGCTGGCTTCCCCATTGACTTTCTGGGGAAGCCGGCAGGAAAGGTTACAAATGGCGATTATGTGATCGTGGGGTGCTGCAACCTATCATAAGTGCAAATTGGTGACCAAGCTCCGAGATTGTGATCACGTGACTATAGGGGTGCTGGAACTTCCAGAACTCCAAGGACCGGTCATAACCACTATCTGTTCAGCACCATTGTAGCTTTGAACGGTAGTTGTATGAATGGCTGTATGAATGGTAGGTCTAGAACTACCTGTCATTCCAAAATCTTATTGTAAAAGTTTCAATGTTCCAATTTCATCTGGACCCTTAGTCTGTTTATAACTTTCTAAGATAAAAATCTTAATTAGCTTTTTGCTGTTTATTTCAGATTCTTTAAATTCTTAAGCTTATGATTAAAATTTTCTTTCATTCAGGATTAAAGGCAGACTCACCCAGTGTTTTCAAACTTGTCATTCCAAAGGTCTCTAAATAGCTTAGAAATAGTTAATGGGCAATTTCTGAAAGTGATTAGAAAGTGAGGTTTGTGAACTTAGAGTTCTTAAAAGTCTCCGCCGTGCTTGGGAGCAAGCTGGCTCATCCTGTCTCCCAGCACCCAAACCTCTAGAAAACCACTGTCCTGTGGTCTCCTTGAGAGGAGCAGCTGTCTGGAGCACATGTGGGCAATCTCCCATCCTCTCTTTATCTGGAGAGGTTCCAAGGGACTGGTCTATTTACCAATTCCTTGGTCTTCATTGTGGTCGTTGGCTTCACTTTCACAGAATCATCTTCAGTTTGCCATACCTTCCCCAGAAGTGCCTGGATCTGTTAGTCTTAATGAAGTGGACCACATTCTTGGGACTGTTTGAAGCATCTAGTTATGCATAAGATCCATGGCTTCTCCTTGTTAGTTAAACCTTCCATGGTGGAGTCATGTAGTTGAATCCAGGTGGTGGTAATTACATCCTTGAGCAAGGGGTAGTCTACACCCTCTTCAGAAAACCACTGCTGGAGCCAACAGAACTGGACAGTTTTCATCCAGTTTCCAACCAGATGAGAGAAGGTTGGTCTGCAGATCCAAAGGGCCTTGGAGGAAGCAGATTGTCTAGACCCCTTTCAATCCAGATTCAGGCTGGGACATAGTACTGAGATGGCATTGATTGTACTTGTTGATGACCAATGGTGGGTATAGGATGGAGATAGTGCATCCATCCTGGCCCTCTTTGACCTCAGTACTATCATGGTATCATTCTGGACTGGTTCAAGGAATTGAACGTGGGAGGGTTGTGGTGGTTTTCCTTCTTCCTCCAGAGTCAGTTCCAGTTGCTGTAGGTTTAGGGTGAGAGGCCTAGCCCTAGGCTCCTGCTTCGCAAGATATCTTAAAATTCTTTTCCCGGCCACTTTTGTTTAATATCTGCATGAAACCACTGGGGGAGGTAATCCTATGGCATGAGATGGAGTACCATCCTTATACTGATGATATTCAATTGTACATTTCTATCCTGGCTGTTGAAGTGATGCTGTCAACATTCAATCCCATTGTCCAGACACTGTTGGGCCTGGATGGGGAAGAACAGGTTTTGGATCAACCCTGGCGAGACCAAGTGGCTGTGGGCTCTGCTTATCCCAGAATTGGAAACTTTCCATCTTTGGCTCTGAGAGGTAGCAACTCCCACTCAGACCCAGTGCACAATTTGGGGACCTCTTGGACTTGCAGCTCCTGGCCAGAGAGCAGGTGGCAGCTTTAGCCAGGGGATCTTTTGCACAACTTGATCTAGTGCTGCAATTGTACCCATTCCTGGACTAGGAGGCCCTGCTTGCAATCACTCATGCCTTAGTCACCTCTTAGTTGGACTACTGCAATGTGCTCTACATGGGGCTATCCTTGAAATCTGCAACTGGTCCAGAATGCAGCCACATGGATACTTTTAGGTGCACCTCAGTACACTTATGTAACTACTGTACTTTGAAAGCTGCACTGGCTGCCAGCAGACCTCTGGGTGAAATTCAGGGTGCTGGTTATCACCCATAAAGTTCTTCAGGATGCAAGACTAGGTTATCTGTGGGACCATCTGTCTCCAGTTGTTTCCACCTGTCCCATATGCTCCAATAGAATAGGCATGTTCCAGGTCCTCTCCTTGAACAATGCCATCTGATGGGACATAGGAAGAATGGCTTTTCAGTTATGGTGCCTGTCCTATGGAACAGTGGCCTCTTTGAGATTCAGCTGATCCCAAACCTGTTAGTCTTCAGGAAGACTTTGACCCAGTTCCCTCAGGCATTGGGGCCAGAATGTTAGGTGAGCCTGTCCTGGAAGGTGGAGTGCATGTTGCCCTCACTGTATGCTTTGCTCTCATTGATTTTTTGCTGTGGGGATATTGTTATTTTGTTTGTACTGTTGTATGCCACCTGGAGTCGCATTTGTACAAGTTGGGCAGCTGTATACTTCTTTAAATAAATATACAAATTAAACCACTATTACCTAACATTGTACAGTACACTAAGTGATAAACCATGATTATAAACCAGAGTTGTTGGTTTCATACAACATGCTAAGCCAAACCAGAAAGGATAAAGACTCCCTCATGTCAAGCTCAATTCCTAGTGACATGCCCATGCCCATGCCCATGCCCATCTAATTTTCTTGGCAACAAGACTTCTTGGTTATAGGAGTCCCTGGAATTTCTGGAGGTTTCCCATACAAATACTACCTATCCATTTCTAATTCCAGCAAGCCACAGAAACTACATCATGTCTTAATGTGTGATATAGAACAGGCTTCTGTTTTTTTATGTGTTCTAATGGAATAGGAGATGGGATATAGCAACTTTTTCCAGCTCTTCCTTTGCTGATTCTTGTAATCTGCTCAACAACCTCAGCTGCCATAACAAGAAGGCTTCAGGTATACATTGATAGATGGAGGGCAACTGCCCTTTTGTATCACAAAAACTGAAAGCTTGCCTGGATTATGTCAAGATCACTCAAGTCTGCATGCCTTAGGCCCGTGCTCTCCTTCCATTTTATGTATGCCTTTCTCCTAATCACGGTAAAAGAGTATCTATGAAATTGTGTCTCTGTCCACAAAACATTTTAGCCAGTAAAATCTTCTTGCTGGTTTTAGGCACACATGATCGCAGTAACTGGGTCAAACATTCTCATTTGGGAAATGCGATATCCACCCATCTTTCAGAAGTGTAGCTTGATTAATTTTTGCGATTGATAACAAAGACATAGCTGAGTTACCAGGAGGATGGCTATGAGTTCTGTAATGAAAACCCTGGCCTGACTTTTTCTGCTGCTCTCTACACCTATCCTATCTTTTTGGGGTTAGATAAGTTCCTCAGTGTTGACTGGATTTGGGTGTTTGCTTGATGAGGAAAAGTGCTTTTCACCTAAAACAAATCTAGACAGTTTTGGGATTAATGCTGCCTTTCCCTAACTGACTCTCCGTGAACTGGATTTATGTATTATGATCTACTTAAACATTTTGTGTGAACAAAGCCAATGTGAGGATAGTCCAGGAATCTTACCTATAGTGCTATATACACTATATGTATTTATACACTATGTGCATTTTTTAGTTTGTGTACTGCAGCAGAATCAGACTTGCTCAGTAATTCTGACTGACTTAGTGCAATGTGCAAATTCAGCCCAGATTTACCAAGAGGAGCTGGATAAACCTTTCCTTAGAAGACAGTGAGATCCCATCTGCTGCTTGTGCTGAAATGCCTTTGGGCCAAGTTTCATTCCATGTAATAGATCTGCTCAGACAGAAACAGTGGCATATTTCACTCAAATGCTTACCTCTTAAGTATGTTTTTCTAAAAATCTGTGGATTTTGATGGAGTTAGCACTTAGAATTGTGCTTATTTTAATTATCCACTTATTAGTCAATTGTCTTTTTTATATTAAAAAGCAATGAAGGAGGAATAAGCTATTTGCCTAGGGCAGTGTTTCCCAACCGTGGCATGTTCACCCTTTTGCCACTAAACCATCTCAGTCCTGCAGCATTTCTTCTCTTGCACTCACCCTTCCAGTTTTAGGCATTGTTTGGGGAAATACAGGTGGGGAGCGGAGGTACAAAAGCATCACCTTCATGTATACTTCCACACCCATACATGTATAAACTGGCAACTCTCAGAAGGTGTTAGAAAAACATACAGAATGTATTCTTAACCTCTAGTTTTCTATCATCCTAAGGGAGATGTGGAAGCTATGTGAGTTTGTGCCCCACTTTCCCACTAGCCGTCAATGGTTTTATATCTCAACATTCCTTTATCTTCTCAAATGACACCTTGCAATGTCAGAACAGCCTATTTTCCCCATTTCCTGAATGGAATAAAGAATTGGAACTCAATATTTTGCTTAAACAGTGGGAGACTGTCTTAACCAAATAATTCAATATTTTTTAGGCTTCAGCTTTTTTAACATTTTTTTTTACTTACTGGACCTCCATTGCATTTGTACAAAAAAGGAATAAGTAAATCATATTGTTGAAGATGCAAAGAGAATAATGCTTCTTTCAAACATACTGTTTTTGCAAAGTCATTGTCTTACAAGTTTTATATTCTGGAAAAATTCATTGTGTTTATTATTTTGATTTTGAGACAAGTTTTAATAATTCTGGATGTCATATTTCTTTTAATTACATCAGTGGCTGGACAATAGAAACAGATTCTCCACATCCTTCTTATTAAGAGATTGTTCTTCAACAATGAAAAAAATAAATATATCATCCCAGTAACTCAGTGGACTGAAGACCTGATGCTACTTGTAAGTTGTGACTTATGAATCAAGTGTTTACAGATATAGACTATATAGGGACAATTAGCCACCCAGAGTCACTAGTTTGAAATGGGCTGCAATATAAATTGAATAAAATAAATAAATAAATAAATAATTATAATGAAACTTATGTGTAAAACTTCATATACAAATGTACATGCATGAGATGCCCTCATATAGATAATAAATTAGCTACTGAGCCATAGGAGGTCCTACATGACTCTTTACGTGCAGGTATCCTCTGTACCAGTTGGTCTGTGCTCAAACCTTTAACTACTGGTCAGTAGCTAATATAACATCTAAACCCATATAAGCCTCCCCCCACCTTTAAGTGGAGGCAGTCTAGGTTTTTAGCACAAGGTCAAGACTAATAAAAATCACATCTGCTCTAATATTTGCAGAGCTTCTGTATGCCCCCATATAATTTTTCTTTTTCTTTTTTTCTTTAATCTATTTAATTCAAGGCCAAAAAAACCTACCCACCACCAATCAAATCTAATTAAGTAGTTTCTTGTGAAGACCATTGGCTTTATATATCCATGCCTCCATCCCTGCAAATGTTCTGTTTAATTTGAATATTTTACCATCAATTCTTTTATATTTTCATGAATACAAAATTGAATCCGAGCCAACAGTCCTGAGATCATCTTTAAATTGTAATCAATTAACATCCAGTTTAATCTCGTCATTGGTTTGGGGCATCTGTAAAAGAAGTATTATTGCTTGATACTGCATGGTTTTCATTTTCGTTTTTGTTAGCTGTTACCGATATTTTCTATAGTCAGTAATGTGCATCTGTTTTTCATACAGACATTTTTAGTTGTGCGTGAAATGAATATAAGGAAAAAATTGAGGCTTTCTGTTTCTGAAGAACACTAAACACACACAGACACACACAAACGTGTTTGTGTTTGTGTGTGTCTAGATATATTGGCAGTATAGCTCACTCCATGGCAGTTAACAGTTGGGTCAGCATTTCTCCAGGAAAACTTATTTTCTGAGCTTTGCAGGTCTGTTGCAGAAATGTTCACTGAGTTAAAACATGTGTATACACTATCCAGGATCAGGGATTTTATACTGATTGATGGTAGAAGAATACGTTCTTAAATTTGAAATGCAGGAGGGAAGTGCTTAGTTGACTTCAGTACTTTTGGCATAGTTATGTAATATTTTAAAAGCCCAAACCCAATTGTGTGAAGTCTTGGCACAATTAATCTTTCCTCGGTTTTAAAAAGATGTATCTTTACAATGCTCAGTGCCATAATATCTGATCACCAGCTGTACTTGCTGCTCTGTTTCTAAAAAGTTATTCAATTGCATTGGCCCTAATCCCTAATTATTCAATGCTCATAGTATGACCTTCTTCTCACACCCAGATCAGGTTCACTGTTTTCTCCCATTGTAGTTCAGTATGAATGTTTAGCTTTTTTTCTAACAATTCAGCCTGGTTTCAGTATGTGTCAAGAAGCAAAATTGTTGTTGATTGTATGGTAGTCAATTCCTTTCAGAGGGAAATGGATTGGATTCATGAAATGGAAACTACAAAGAAGTAATGAGCAAAACAGTCATTCAAAATAGCAAACCTGATAAAGTAAGCAGAGGTTGCAGACTATAGTTGTGGGGTTTTGTGTACCTCTCTAAACTAAAATCTTTGAAAGATGTTTTTATTTATCATAATGTGAGCTGGGGGTTAAAAGTAAAATAAAAAGTGTCTCAATTTCATGAGGAACAAGGATGAAAAATTTGACCTTTAAAACATTTTGCATATGCATCAAAAGGAACAGGGAAGTGACAGCTTATCTATTGTAAAATTGGTGATGGGGCAAGGCAAGGTGCCTAAAACAAAAGGGAAGTATGCCACCGGACCCTGAACGGAAGGGGGGTGAAGGATATGGGTAACAAATACAGTCATCAAGGTAAGCATTTATAGTCAAAGATGTATAAACTGCTGGCTGGCGCCGGCAAAGATATGTTTGCATTAGAATGAGACCCTGAAACAAGTAGGTGATAAGAATTGCAGGAACATCCTGCTAACATATGAATATGGCAATTAGGTCATAAAATGTTTTGGAATAGATAGAAAGATTGTGAGCTGAGCCCTCGTATGAGGGGGAGGACAGCTAGGGTATATAAGTTTTGTGTTAACTTTGTTCTTGGTTCCTTCTTGCACGGAGGGACCCGCCTTTGCAAACGCGTTACAAATAAACTCTTTTCTCTGTATCATTGAACCTTGTGAATTGGAATTCTTCTGGGAGGTTTTTCCCGCTGACAATAATAACAAGTACAAACATTGTATTTCTCAAGACAATGCAATTTTTCTATTTGCAGCATAGAGTCTGTGAATCGTTAGCTAATGTAGTTTTAAAGGATCTATGAGGTCATTGCTTGAAGTATTGAAGTGCAAGGAAATTAAGCACAATGAAATCATACCATTTACATCCAATTGTTCCTTTACTGAGGGTCTTTACTGTATTGTGCATCAAAAGAATTGTGGTGAACATCCACGTACATCTGGGAAGACTGACACCTGGTTCTGCCTCACTGCTTCATCCCAAATTTGGACTTTCCGGCAACTCCAATAGACTAGGTGTGAGCACCTTTCATGGCCTATGGATCCACTTCATTTTTTTAAAATTGGGGGAGTTGTGGGCCATCATAGATAAGAGGAGGCCATAATGAATATGGTTAGACATGAGTTAAAGCATGTAATCTTTAATGCTTTACATATTGATTTGGGTTTGTTTCCTGCCAAAAATTGGTGGGAAATTATTACTAAATGTAGTTATTGCACATCGGGGTCTCTGGGGCATGTAAAACAGAAGTTCATGCTATGTGTGGGCCATAAGCCATGGACTGTCTACCCCAGCAACAGAGGATGACATTCCTCTGACACCCTCCAGATGTGTTAGGACCAAAATTCCAGGGAGCAAATAGCCATGCCAACTGGGAATTCTGGGAATTGCAGTCCCCAAAAAAACCTGGAGAGTGCCAAGTTTGGGGGTGTCTGATGGGGTGTTTCCCCAAATTTGGGAAGGGGAGTTATAAATCTATTATTGGAACTTAACTATTTCAGAGCTCACTACACAGTACCAATTCTAATTGATTATATTTTATATTATTTTAATGTTTATTTTAATGTCTCATATTCTGTTTCCAGATGATTTGTTTTGAACAGTCAGAGAAATTATCCAGAGAGGTGGAACCAATTACCCAAAGGTGGTAGATTCCCTTCACCAAAACATTCAGAGAGTCTAGACCAGTGTTTCTCAACCTTGGCAACTTTAAGATGTGTGGACTTCAACTCCCATGCTGGCTGGGGAATTCTGGGAATTGAAGTCCTCACATCTTAAAGTTGCCATAGTTGAGAAACACTGGTCTAGATATGTAGCTTTCTGTTAGGAATATTTTACTTTGGTTCCTCCACCGAGCTCAAGGTTGATCAATGGATTAAATGATCTCTTCCAACTCTATGGTTCTACTTCTGAGCTATTTCTAACCATACTCTAGAAATTGGTACACATGATGAGAATACAAATAATGAAACTGAATAAAGTTGGAGCCAAAGAATAAATATAGAGAGAGGACTGGGTAAATGGTAACAGAATCCTTTTCTTTTCATTGCTTGGGCAGCGTATAGTGTTCCTTAAGATGCATTCTCCTCAGTTAATCTTTTAACCTACATCCAGACACTTGGAAACATCTTGTTGCCCTGACGTTTCTCAGTGAAACAGCACAAAAACATTAAGTGCAGGAGCCCTCTCCTAAATTCATCTCTGAGAGAGTCTTATTTAAGGACCTTCTCTTGTCTGTGCCAAAGGCTCTTCAGTTTCTCTTGCCATAAATCAGAATGAACAGCTGTTGCTTTTATGCTAATTTAATACATTAAATCTGGCTTTACTGGGAGAAGGTTGAGTGGATTAGGGATAATGCTGTCTGTCATCTCCCCAGTTTGTGCTAAAGGAGAGCTGAATAGGTAAGTTTGGAAAACAGGCACTTATCCATTCTCATTTAGAGGTGAGAATCAACTGTTTGGCTCCTCTTTACCTTTACCTCATACAACAGATAGCTGATCATCTAATTTATCATTTGGGTGATAACTGTGTATATGGAAGATGAATCTCACTCATCCTGGCTCATCCACTTTGCCTCTGAACAAAGAACATCCCACATCACCTTTCAGACTGTCTTCCCCAGGAAGCAGCCTTACTCGAACAGCAATTATCTTTCTCAATTATGTAGCAGCCTGAGCTGATATGTTAGCAGTAGATTTTCAGCTACTATCTACCTCTGAAGTATATGGCAAAGAGGTCTGGCATCTTGTCCTCATTTGTGGGATTGGCTGTGCAGATTCCCAGTTGTTACAATTTATTTATTTATTTATTTCAATTTTTATGGCCACCCCTCATGCCACAACAACTCTGAGCAGCAAACAGAATGTACAATTAAAGCAACAATATCAATACCTATAAACTATAATCAGAGGAAAAAGAAATGGCAGCTGAGAATAAAAACCTCAAAACAATGGCAATCCATGTAGGCCTCAGTAAGCCTCCAACCCCGTGCCTGGGCAAACAGCCAAATCTTAAGCATTTTCCAGAAGGCCAAAAGGGCTGAGGTTAATCTAAAACACTCTGATGCTACTTGTCCTATGGGTCAAGTTTTTCAGGAGATGGAGGTTTGCCCATATCAATCAAAAATTGTACAAGTACTTTATGGTAGCCACGTAACTGCCAAGTACAAACCAGTGTAAAGCAGGAAGAAAGCTTAGGTGATGTCAACAGTGGAAAAGAAGCATTTAAATAATTTTTAAAAGGCCAAGAAAGAGAAAAGTGGAGTAGTTCAAGATGGACAGAGCAAATATATGACTCTGAGGAAGTAGAGAGAGAAAGCAGCAGTGATGTCTTTGGAGATAGATGGCCCCAAGCCTCAGCCTTTTCCCCATTACTTAATTATCCTCAATCTACCCAGCTGCTGTTGAGGTGATACAATGCCTGTCCTCATCTCTGGTATTTTTGATAACTCTAGAAAATGCTATGAGTAACAAGTGAGAAAATAGCCCTAGTTGCTGTAGAAGGCAGCTTAGCTTTGCAATGATATTGAAATTCTTTCAGAAGTATGCTCCCCAAGAGACACTGTTTTCTACTTGTAGGTCAGTGTTATGTCAGTTAGCTAGGTCTTAAGAAACTTCCTTTTGCACAAATCTCAGACTTCCAGATTTTCTCTGTCATTTCCTCTAACTTCCTGGTTTGGACAAACTATCATTTATGCTAGTATTTTATTCTATATACTTGGATTAGTGCTTCCCCTTCAAAATAGAACTGCAGCCCCCTTGAATGAGTGGCTGCTTGTGCCAAGGGGAAAAGATACTCTTCCTTCTGTATGAGGCCATAGATGAGCAGAAAGTCCCAGGAAGTCAGGTATGCCTTCAGTAAATGGCGGTGGGGGGTAGGCTTTGCTTTATCTGCCCTTATCTCTGTGCACTTTTCACTCAGCCCATGAAAAAGTGACCTAGCTTTTCCTCATGAGAGTTCTTTCTGCCAAAAAGCATAGTCATGTTTTTGAATGAATCAAATATCAGATCTGCTTGGGTTACTCTCTTGGTCATAAGTACTGTAGTTTTATTTCTCTCGCATGCTCTAATTGTTGAAAATTTCTCTTCCATTTAGTGAGATGCTAAGGGAAAAAAATAGTTGAATGACTCTCTCCTACCTTCCTGATGGAAAAGAGAGTGCAATTCATTCCAAAAGCAACAAGCTGAAGTGGCAACATCTGTCAGCATGGAGTGTAGTATTATCCATGATTATACATCTGACCCTCTGGAACCAGAAAATGTGATAGTATTGATGAAGCTGATTCTGTGTCATCATTCTTACTGGTATCAAAACAGCATCCAATATGGCCTGAGTTGTGTTGGCTGACTGCAGCTCTTTAACTGTAGCAAGTCTGCTTCTGGACCTTTTTTTGGAAGGTCCCTGGTCTGTTTAGTTTACAACCAATCTATCCCTAGCATGCTCTAGTCAACTCTGTTTTTTTTCCCCATTATTTGAAACAGGTAGGAAGAGCAAGGCCAAAATTAAGAAGGTTTTCGTTTTAGGTGGTGCCAAAGTAATGTTGGTGCAAAAAAGAATATCATCTAGAAAAATCAATTCAGTCTTGCAAACTGGTCCAGGCCCCTTGTCATTCAGACTCAGTACTATAGTCAGTATCCTTTCATTCAAGCCTGTTTGTTTTTTCTCAGCCATTATTGATTTCCAGCTGCTGATTTATGCCACCATTAATCCTATGAATAGGAATCCCACAGCAATGACAATTTACCTTCCATTGGCTTGAATAAAAATGAAGGTTCTCTCATGCTTCAGCAAGGCTTCTAATATGTGATCTCACTCTGCACAGGAATCTGCTGGAGGAAATCTAGAAACAGTGAAAGGTAGTCACAAACAAAGGTGAGCTATCAGTGACAATTCCAAGACTAAAGATAGATTCTGTGAGAAGTAAGCTGAAGGGTCTAATTATGATTAGCTTAGAAAGTTACTTTAAGATCTTAGAGGGACGGGAACAATTGCTTATCATGCTTATTAAGAAATAAACCTCACTGAATATAGTGGAACAACCCCACCCCCAACATACTTACAATTGCGCTGTACAGATAAACCCTGAAGCATAGGGACCTGCGTTATACTGAAAGCACAGTCAGAAATGATCCCCATGAGAAGAAACAATGGGAAAGGATTTCAAACGCCTGTGTAAATAATGAGTTCCTTCACAAGCATAGAAGCAGAAGGGAGATTTACAGATGTCAGCCATTCAAGCTTTCCTGTCTTTTCAGAAAATTAAAATATGTTTTTCCAAAGTTTAACTGGAAACACACAAACCCTCCAACCCACCAAGCAATGAAAAAACAAACATACCACACAACCCTCATTTTGAGCCTTCCTGAAGGACAATAACATGAATTAAAAACTTTAATCTCCTGTGTGCAAAAGCTTTGAACAGAGACACATCCTCATAATGACTGCAGGTGTGCACAAAGCATGTCCTGTAAGAAGAGGTTTGTTGTGTGCTTAAAGTATACTCTGCAAAGGTAAACATCTGTGGGATGTTGGTTACACAGCCTGGCATGTCTGGGAAGAAGCAGAGGCCTTTTTTCCATGCAGCATGGAAGCTGATTTGTTTGATGTAATATCGACCCCTCCAAAGTGAAGGGCTTTGGAGAAGAAAGAGACTCTGCATGCATGATCCATGTAGCTTCTTTGAGGAGAATGCATGGGATGGAGTCACACTGCCCTGTTACTGTAGGTAACAACACAGTAAATGGTAAGCATAATAATTAAGGAAAGTAGTACTTCAGGTTAGTTCTAAACCCAGCACCTTATTTTTATTTTATTTTGTGTTATTTTTTAGCAGCAGTGAGGCTTCATGATGTTAGCATGAATGTTAGCATGACGGGGATTCTGAAAGCCTGCATCATAAACATCCTTCATTATTGTCTGATGGGATGTCTATATGATGAAGAGCATGTTGGTGGCTGCACTGAAACAGAGCTCATTAAGAGCTTTTGCTGTAGACTTTCCAGACCCATGGCCCTTTGGATCATCATAAATATTTTCACCGCAATGGATAAATTATATTTCAGAAGGGAGTCTTCTGAAGAAGTGGCAACTGAGTGGGACACAATTCTGCTTTAGTAATATCAAACATTGGGGTTCTGTTTCAATGTTTTATGGCATGAGACCTTTTAAGCCAAATTGTCTGATTAGTGCTGGATATTATTTAATGACACTGTTTACTATCTTTATGACCCATGATGTTAACTCTTTACCAGGTTCACCTCATATGCTTCCTCCTGAACATCCACTATTGAAATGAAAGGATTTGACTTTACATTTAAGGTCACTACGTTAACAACATAAAGTTTTATGTTGTGTTGCTTCTTGAATATAATGCAATGATTTATCAGACACCAGGAAGTGGCTTTATATACAAAAACTAGTAACTTATCTATGTATTTATTGAACCCTAGGAAAATAGTAGGAATTGCCAGGCAAGGAGAAATAGTTAGCTTGCTTTCCTCAAAGCAATATGAGATATTTTACTATGAAATATTAAATGAAAAATAACTTAAAAGTTTAATTTGTCATTTGGAGATGTAAATAAGTTAAAATAGTGGTTGCATTAAAGAGAAGACGTTTCATAATGAATTCTGGGAAACTGGTGTCAAATTAATGAGCATGTTGTTTTGATTTCTGTCAAAACTGATAACAATATTAATATTAGTGAGACAGATATAAGTTTGCAGAAAATGTGGTTAACTGATGTCAGACGCATAATATTGAAACAGAATTAAGTACATGGAATGAGAGTGTCAAAAACATAAAAGAGTGCCAAAAATGATTTTAATTGCTTACATAGAAGTAATAAACTCTGAAATAGGAATGGTTTTCATACTTTATAGCTTAAGATTTAAGACAATATCACCTGAACAACCCACAAAATCATTGGAAACAGGACATATCTTGAATTTATCCTGTCCTCAAAGACCTTTGCATGCAATAGCCAATGCATATTTATGGTAACTACATGCTTGATGCATATTTGCGTAAGCCACATTGGTGTGCTGGAGAGGAGCTCTAATGTCATTACTGAATAATAGGTGTGTCCTCCTATCATAGTTACTCTTGCAATCAGACCTTTGTATGTCACCCCATTCACAACTTTTTGGATGAGTCAAGGACATTTGGGGGGAGGTCAGACAAGTCAAGGTGGTGGCCAAAAGTGTGTAGCTGAAGCCTCATGTCTTTTTACCTGAAAAAGAGGTGGGGCTTCGATTGCTTGGTTCCTGGTGCTATCTTGAATTTTTTGACCCCTCATGCAGAAATCCCTGGAGTAAATAATGAAGGTGCAGGAGCTGGAAGGAGAGAGGTGTATAATTTCAATCATAGCCTTCATTAGCATCCAGATACGGGTCTTGCATTGTGACAATATTTTCTCTCATAAACAAATTTTGACTGATTTTGTTTGACCCACATTCAGTTTGCTTACCCAGCTTTCATTATTCTTTCTCATCCCTTGTCTTTTTTTCCAATACATAATATCTTCCGATCTTTAATTTTTAAAGTCGGGTTTTCAGTGCTACAAGGCTTCCTTAGCCCTCCTTCTTCCCTCATCTGTCCCTCCCACAAATTATTCATTAATTTCATTCTATTTTTTGTTTCTGTAAAATAATTTAAATAATACCTGTCTCTGTGCATATACATGCTTTCCTTTTGTCTTTGGTCATTGTAAGCAATATTCTTGCCACTTCTGTACTGGTTCGGCCATATTGATAGTGTGTTAGTAATAATAATAATAATAATCACAATCACAATAATTTATTAAATTTATATGCTGCCCAGCTCCCAGCAACTCTGTAGATTCAATAGTTTTACCAGAGAGATTAAGGGTGGGCAAGGTGGAGGCAAGGCTTGGTCACATTGGTCAGGATTACGGGGAGTCTTTAAGTATTATGGAAGGAATCTGAGCAAGTAGTTGTTACATTCAAAAGATAGTGTAACTTACCACCCCACCCCCTGATTTCTGTTAGATTGTGCAGGTTTCATCCTTTTGAACAATTGTGTTTTTGTACAAATGTTTCCCTGTTTTGAATATGAATGTGTGTGTTTGTGTGTATATGCCACACAGATAAATTTTCTCCATGACGAACTGTCCCTAACCTGGTCTTCCAGGTCTTCCAACGATGACCCCATTGCCACTAGAACTGAGTCCATCCACCTTGCTGCCCGGGTTCAAGACTGCTTCATTTTTCTGAGATCAGCCAAAGTAGGCGAGGTGCTGCAACCAACTCTTTTAGCGTGGACTCTTTAGCACAGATTCTTTTAGTGGCTCTTTTAGCATACCAGCCTCCATTTCCCTTTGCATGCTGTCATTCAACATAGTGTGTGCGCTAGAGTGTTTTTAGTGAGCTGCATTTTTGTGGGCTCACTTAGTATATTAAGGATTTTTTATTAAGGAATTTTTGTTTGCAAGTTACTATTTTGTAACTCTGAGTTTAGAGAGAAGATGACATTAACAACTGACATTGTTAAATGGCAGTGACTGATCCTTGTATGGAGGGACACAGAAGAAAAAGCCCCCCTCTCTCACAAAGCTGCTTTGCAAAAGGATGTGGCCACCTTGCAGCGTTTCTCGACCTTAGCAACTTTAAGGTATCTGGACCCAGAATTCTCCAGCCAGCATGGAGGCATTACTTTTCATTTGACTCTCATAGCAGTGGAGAAGAACCCTTATCTGTACATAGAATGCATTTTTTGTGGGGAAAAAAGTGGAATTATTTTAACCAAAGGGCATGCATTTCCAAAAGGAAAAGAGACATTGTTTTATTCAGGCATGCCTTCAAGAAAATAAAGACAGAATTAAAGAATGTAAATTAAAATATATTAAAAATGAATCAAAGGTTAATTAAATATTAATCAAGAGGGTAGGCACCATGAAGCATTTTCATTTCCTTCCCTACCTGATATGAGTGTCTGAAGAAAAATGAAGAGACCATAGGCTGGAAGAATTAATCACTGATGGTTAGAATTATATTTCATAGCTGAATTCATAGGAATTTAGCATTTATTAAATGCTTTGGAGCAAGAGGTCTCATTTAATACTATATTTCATGAGTTAGAAAAGTCCTGCTATTCAGTGACGTATAATTTGATTTCTTAATATGTAGTGTTTAAGTTCGTAATACTGTTATGATTCTAGTTTTCTTAACTGCTATGCCACAAATCCATCTTTCTTCCACAATTTGCTCCTACACTTCTGTGTAATATATTGTGTTACATCCATTACCTAATTCAAACTTTAGCAACTTTTATGGACCAATCAACGGACTTGTAATGTTGAGAAGATGCTTCACACAATTGCTGCCTGTCAAGTCCTTGCAGCAAGTACAAACAAGGAAGAAAGAATTACACAGACTTCTCTAAGGTGTTTTAAATGTCAGGATTAATGGTAAGATACAAAATCTTGGAAAATGTAATTGAAATTTCCAGCCCTCACATATTGGTGTGTTCTCTTTGAACAATTTGAATATCTTCTTCAGGGCTTTTTGCAATGTGGATTGAGTGGTCATTTATGAGGCAAATTACTAAAAAATCCCTTTCTTATCTCTTGATTGTCTATATAAGACTTTCCTCCCAGGAGTGTCTGCAGGGTGTGGTCAACAAAATCAAGATGGCAACCATGATGGTGTGTTCAAACTCTTGACTTTTTTGATTCTGTGGACACCCCAGATTCCTCCTGTTACTTTCCCAGCCTCCCCCAGTCTCTCACCTTGCCATGGCAATTGTCTTCTTTCACAATTTAATCTGTAGTCCTAGTTTAGATATCATGCTTGGGCCAATCATGAGTTAACTTGTCATGTAATCCATGCCATTGTTTAGCTAAAATTTGTGCTTTAAGCTCTTTTCAGTGGATTCAGATTTGGTGACTGATTGATTTATACATACCAACATCTGTGTACCACCCACTTCAAAAGACTCAGCACATTACATTCCTGTCCAATTTTATAAAATTGTAAGGTTCACTGAGCTTAGTAGGGCTTAATTTTGGATAGACACTGAGCTATTGAATATCTATTCAATGTCATTAAGCATGTGTTTAACTCTTCTATTGGAATAAAAGGAAGTTAGAAGTGCATACATTCAGCTGAATTGAGTTTAATAGGCTTAATTTATTAAAGATGGCAAAAATAATTGTTATAAATTGTTCTACAGTGTTAGGATATTTCAGATTGCATTACTGTGATGGACAAACTTTTCGCTACCCTTGGAGCAAAATGTGCTTCAGATGACATTGTTCTGTGTTACTCTGAAAGTATCTAGTGATATTTTTTTTTAAAAAATCATAAATGAATATCTAATTATGAAATAGAATGGAACTGGGACAAATTAAGGACTAAGAAACTCAGCAGGCACAATAGAACTAACATTAGAAGAGCTGTTTGATTTATGGGAACTAGTCATAAGGGCTGCAGGGTTTTTCTCTGTTTTAATAGCCACTGAAGTGGCAATAATATGCAATCAACTGAAAGTGATTAATAACTCCCCTTTCTATGGTGTTGGTCATTTGCCTTGGAGAAAGAGGTAAGAGGAAAGGAGGTGCCAAGGTGCCTAATCTTTCTGCTGCCACTTTTCCAACTTGCTTTGGGACTAATGGTAGAAAATGCCCTGTGTAAGGTATGGCTTAAGGTTAGGGACCGATTGTCATGGAGAAGATCTATCTATGTCATTGCTAAGTGTTTTCGGGTGCAGTTCAAGGTGCTGGTTGTCACCTTTAAAGCCCATCATGCCTTGGGACTGGGCTACCTGAGGGACCATCTTTTCCCAGTTGTCTCTACCCATCCAATCCAGTCAGGCAGGGTGGGCATGCTCCAGGTCCTGACAGACTAGGAATGTTGGCTGGCATGGACCAGGAGGTGTGCCTTTTCTGCCATGGTGTCTGCCCTCTGGAACATTCTCCCTCCTGAAATTAGGATAGCCCCAACCCTGCTTGCTTTTCAGAAGGCCTTGAATACCTGGTTATGTGCCTGGGCCTGTGGTCCTGAGTGTGTGAAGGACCCTGTTTCCTGGTTGTGCTGACACCAATGGATTTTAATATCTCTTGGCTGCTATTTGTATTTAATTTATTTTGTACTGTTTTAACTGTTTGACTGTTTTATTACTGTTAGCTGCCCAGAGCCACTGGTTTGAGATGGGTGGCTATATAAATTGAATGAATGAATGAATGAAAATGAATGAATGAATGAATGAATGAATGAATGAATGAATGAATGAATGAATAAATAAATAAATAAATATTCTCCACAAACTAAGAACTGTGAGAGCTAAAGCTCAGAATCAAATGAGATTTGTGAGAGATATCAAAAGCAACAAAAAAGGATTATTTGGTCATGATACAAACAAAAGGAACCCCAAAGAGATTGTACATCAGTTGTGAGGAGAAAATAGTGAGCTGGTGATGGGTGATGGTGAGAAGGCAGAAGCTTTCCCATATTGCATCTGTCTTCTCTAGAAGGGAACCAGAGCTTTAGCTCACCATCATTATGCCACTGGAGTATGGAGGGAACTGAAGTTTAGGATAAACAAGGAAAGAGTAAGAAAGTACCCGGCTAATTTAAGTGGATCCAAGTCTCCAAGCCCAAATAGATTGCATCCCGGGATACCAAAGGAACTAGTGGAGCTGATTAAAGAACTGCATTGGTAACTTTTGAGACCACCTGGATGGCTGGTGAGGTCCCAGAAGACTGGAGGAGAGTAACTGTTATCCCCCCTGCCCCATCTTCAAAAGGAGGAAAGGAGGAGGATCAGGAAACTACAGACAGCTTGACATCTATCCTGGACAAGCATGATTGAGCAGCATGATTGTGAGCACTTGGATAGGTATGCTACAATTAATAGGAACCAGCATAGATTTCGTACAAATAAATTGTGTTTGACTAACCATATCTTCTTTTTCAAATGGATATAGCTTAATGATATAGATAGCTTAGTAAATCAGAAGAATGCCATAAATATAATGTACCTGGACCTCAGCAGAGCCCTTGACAAAGTCTTCCATGATATTCTCCTTAATAGAACAATAGGTGGATTTGCAGTTGGCTGAGTGACCATGCCCGAAGAATTCCTACTTCAACTTGGAGCCCTGTTAATTGGTTTTAACTATTTTAAGCCACCCAGAGTCACATCTGAGTAGGCAATCATACAAATGGAAATTATTAATAAACAGTATAGAGGGAAAAGCCACAGCGCTTGGTCCTGGGCTGTTCAACAGTTTTTCAGTAACTTTGATGAGAGAATGGAGGAAATGCTGATTAAGTTTTCAGATGACCCAAAGCTGGGAGGGGTAACTACTATTTTAGAGCGTGAGCAGTGGGCTGCAATAAGTTTGATGGAAATTAACAGGGAGAGATGTCAAGTTCTGCATATGGGCAGGAAAAATGAAAGGTGTTAAGTATGAAATGGGAAAAGCTGATCTGGCAGTAGTACATGTGAAAAGGATCTGCCAGCCACAAGTTAAACATGAGTCACTAGTGTGGTACAGCTGCTAAAAAATTATAAATGTTGCTCTGGAGGTAGCATTAATGGGAATAGGAAGTAATTTGCCATTCTACCTTGTCCTGGTCAGACCCCATTTGAAGTCCTGTCATGAATTCTGGATACCACCATTCAAAAAGGATAGTGAGAATGAGTTCAGATGAGGGCTACCAAGATGGTGAAGGATCTGGTAGCCAAGCCCTTTGAGGAATGGTTAAAGGATCTGGGTATGTTTAGCCTGCAGAAGAGACACCAGAGGGGAGAGAGGATGCAATCTTCAAATATTTATTTATTTATTTATTTATCAAATTTGTCACTGCTCATCTCCTCTGAATGGAGGAACTCTGGGCGGTTTACAATATAAAACAATAAATATATAATAAAATTTCAATATAAAACACATTATAAAACAATTTCACAGAGCTACCAAATATAATAAAATCCAGATGGCTATGGTCTCATTCAGTCATTGTATAGGAGGGGCACTTCAAGGTACTAGCCAGCCCCAAGTATGACTATTCTCTTCCCTGCCCCAAGCCTGGTGGCAGAGCCAGATCTTCAACTTCCTCCGGAAGGCTAGGAGCAATGGGACTAATCTCACCTCCAGGGGCAAGATGTTCCAGAGGGCAGGTGCTACTGCAGAGAAGGCCCGCCTCCTAGACCCCGCCAGATGGAATTTTCTTATCGACAGGGTCCATAGCATGCCCTCTCTGCATGATTGGGTGGGGCGGGCTGATGAAACGGGGAAGAGGCGGTCCCTTAGGTAATCATATCTGATGGGTTGTCACATAGAGAGGAAGTGGACTTATTTTCTGTTGCTTGAGAGGGCAGGACCAGAACCAGTGGCTTAAAATTACAAGGAAGTAGGTTCAGACTAGATGTCTGGAAGATCTCCCAGATTGTTTGAGCTCTTAGTCATAGACTACCATACAATATTGGGAAGTTTTTCTTCATTGGAGGTCTTCGGACAGGCTGATTAGCTGTCAAGTTGTTCTGCATTGAACAGAGGGGGATTGGACTAGATGTCCTTAAGTTACTTCCAACTCTATGAGTCTATGCAAGAGAGAGAAAAGCATGCATTGAACTATTTAAAATTGTTAAGGTTAGGCAAGAAATGTGGTTCCTGAATCAACACATTCAAGAGTCCTCTTCACATGTGGGGAACTTCCAACTGGACTGCTCCGTTCCTATACTCCTACATTCAGCTCATTTTAAGAGGACTGGTTTGCATATCTTTTCCCTATCCCAATAGGTTTCTTATAATATTGTTCAGAATTGGCCATGAGAGTGATTGGCCTTCTTTTGTGGGTCAAGGTAGGATTACCTTGAGGAAATACTATTAAGACTGAATGTTCACAATTGTGTCTTATGCGTCAGGATAAAATTAAAAGAGGTAGAGGAATTCAGAGGAGATCTGGGTTCAGTCTTACATCTTACAAAATCTTTTTTTTTGCTCTCAATATCTGAGAATCAAAATAAACCAGGTATGATACTTTGGAGGCAGTGAATCATAGTGCTTCAAAAACATTTAGGCTGGAGCTTCAGTTCTGTCCATTGTAATGAGGCTTGTTAAGAAGCTTTAGTTCCACAGAAGTTTATAAGAACAGATTATAAAGCAACTGCTGAAGCTACAAAGAAGTTCATGTAGCTGGAAAACCTGTGTTGTTTTTTTAAAAAGAGGACTGTACAGAAAAAGATTATATTCTTTATTCTCAGTGTGTCTCAAGGATAAATCTTTTGCAAAAGATAGAAACTTTTCTTGATGCCTCATTCCTTGGACCATTAAGCAGGCTAGGGGTATCTCATGGTCATCTGTGGCCTGGGGTTAAGAAACATCTTTGCATAGCTTGCTTTCTTTGCAGCTTTTTCCTGTGGGACAAGTGTGTTCATGCTAATGGGCTGAGGAGCCCCCCCCCCCCCCACCAAGGTAAGCCAAGAGCCCATGGTTTTCAGGGCATAAATGTCAGTTATATCAACAACTGCTCAGCTTCAAGGCCAGGAACAACAGGACAAAAGGCTGTAATATGGGAAATGTAGGAAGCAAAGAGTTTAAACTGCTCTGGGCATAAGAGGAAGCTGTACCCATACACTGACAGAGGGTAATCTAATATGGCTTCATTGTAGCTTGCAGTAAATATCTAGCCATGCTGAGTTGAGTGTTTGGGAAATAACAGCTTAGTCTGAGCCAAGCAGTCTAAGAAAGTTGGGTGACTGGGGTTTACTGCCAAGTCCTGGTCCGAGCTTGATAGCTTGATTGTCATCTCATTACTCCCAGTGGGTTGGGAAGAATGCCATTGTCTGCAGATCAAGAATTAGCACAATGACTAGTGAAACTCTAGTGACTGTTGACTACTCATCAAGTAGTCAGCCCAGAGGGGGCCCAAGTTGACCGCACAGCTGCTACCAGAGCAATTTATATTGCACTTATCTAATGCTAAGTATCTGGTCCTTGCATATTTAGACTACACACATGTGTTGACAAAGACCCTGCCCAGCTCCTTGATCCTGTGATTGCACTAACACCCTTATTCCTGGAGCCCAGATTCCACAAAAAGTTTCTATCCAATGTGATATACCATGAATTGAACAAGACACTGATGGAGTTCATACCTCCACTAGGACTTGCTGAGCATTTTTCAACTATTTTGTCTATTTATATGCATATCTTTCGTCTGTACAAGCTATATAGTTGCAAAACATAATTTTTAGTTTGGTCTACATTTAATGCAGCTTTCTTCCATTCATTTATCCACTTGTTCTCTGTTCCTAAGACAGCAGTTTTGGATGCACCTGAAATATAGCTCTCTTATCCACCTCCTTTTGCTCTGTTTTCATTTCTTCAGCTGCTTCAGCTATATTGCTTATAGTGCCCTACTGTATTGTAGGAAGTTTTTCCTTTTCATTCTTTTTTCACAGCCATTTTCACAACACTTATCTCCTCCACTCTGTTTCTGAAGATCTATTCCTGGTTACTTTGTTTAGGAGAGAAGCCCCAATATTCGTCCACCCTCATTTTTCAGTATAGCTGTGGTTGATTTTATCTTTAAAAATCCTTCTGGTTATCCATTAACTCCTCTGTGTGGACTGTGTGACTGTGCAATAATCAGCAACTGGGAAGATTTTCAACATATAACATTTACTGCAAGTGTCCTTGAAAGTCAGAATGTAGGGTAGCTTAATTTTTTGTCTTTAAATCTTTCTTTGTAGCTTTTCTGAAATAGCTAGGAAGGTATTTTTTTTGTCCCCTGACTTTAGTCTTAATCCTAAAATACATCAGCCTGATTGAAAAGATGGATGTGTCCTTTAAATATTTGGTGGCTGTGGCATTAGGAGGAAATCCACTTGACCATTTGAGCATGCAGCATGACAACGACTCAGGCTAATCGAAGTGCCCTTTTTGCTTCCTGCTTTACTTTTGCATTTAAAGGTAAAGGTTTCCCTTGACGTAAAGTCCAGTCGAGTCCGACTCTAGGGGGCGGTGCTCATCTCCGTTTCTAAGCCTTGGAGCCGGCGTTGTCCATAGGACACTTCCGGGTCATGTGGCCAGCATGACTCACGGAACGCCGTTACCTTCCCGCCAAAGCGGTACCAATTAATCTACTCACATTTGCATGTTTTCGAACTGCTTGGTGTGCAGGAGCTGGGATTAACAACGGGAGCTCACCCCGCCGCGCGGTTTCGAACCGCCGACCTTCCGATCGACAGCTCAGCGGTTTAACCCGCAGTGCCACCGCGTCCCTTCACTTTTGCATTTACTATTTTTAAAAAACTCAATATGATATTTATAATGATGTGCATGCTTTCATTTTTCATGATCAGCTGCTGTTCAATTACCTACTCCAAGATTACAAGCTTTCAGTAGCTTTTAACCTCCAGGATCTCCACAACAGCAGAACTTGCTATGCTTTTTCATAAGCAAATTAACTTTGAGAAAATAAAAGATAATTAATGCAGCTTGGATTAACCATAAAACAGTAATATTCATAGGTATGACTTGTTCACAGCAATCAAAATTGGACAAGGCAGATATTTGTTGGCCTGTTTATTATTATTATTATTCCTATGCTGATTTGTTATTTAAAAACTCTATACACAGTTGCTAAAGTACCAGACACAATTAGTTACATTCAGAACACAACCAAAACAAGGTTTATATAAGATTATAAATTTGCAATATATGAAGTCCATAAACTTCAACCAAGAGGGCTTGGTGAGGGGAGGCTACATATATACAGCGGAGTCTGAAGTGTTTGAGGTTCAGCTTTCTAATCATCCCCTCAAGAGTCTTTGTTTGTTTGAGGAGTGACTGATTGGTAATTTCCTCCAGAGTGTCAGAGATCAGTTTGAGTCTTCAGATTTGGGGGATGAAGATCTTATCCAGACTGAGTCTCAGCCTGTACCACAGGAATTAGCTGAAGAGAGGGCACCTGAGGGACACAGATACAGGCTGAGTTGCCTAAGCTAGGCAAGGCCTGGAGCCCAGCAGCATGTTGCAAATTACAAAGAGAAGAAGAAAGGAATTCAAGCCTGAGAGAAAGAAGCATGGCTCAGCCAGTTAGTCAGCCTGGTAATCAGGACTATGTAAAAGAGATGGCTTTGAGGGTTGACACTCTCTGGCAAATAACATTCTAATTTCCTACTTGTGGCTCTGGCTGCATGCTGGCAGTGAATTACCTGAAACCTTGGATAGGAAGTGGACTGTTCTTGGATCTTCCTGAACTTGAGATGCGTCTCTCTGGACTCTTTTGCACAAGGAAGCTTTTGTGCCTGTTTTCTACACAGAAAGCTTTGAGTTTGCAGAGTGCTTTCTGCCACTTTGGTGAAAGATTTATGTTTGCAATAAATTTCTTGAGTTCATTATCAGAACTGGCTGTATGTGTATAACTGGCAGCACAGAACGAGATCCATAACTGGAAGCATCCATCTTCTTTTTCTCACTCTTGCTGAACATTCAACTTCTATAGCTGAAAGCTCACCAACAACTATTCTTATATTATTCCAAGTAAATAAAAATTTCAAATTGCAGAAAGCCCACAGGAGAAGTGTACAATCAAGATAACTCTCTTGATTGCTGTTTCTAATTCACAGCAAGGTATACTTCGATGTTTTGAAAACAAATGCTTGGAATCTGATATATTTCTATTTAAAGAAGCTAAAAAAAATACGTGGGGGGATGTTTTGGTAAACAAAGGCAAATAAGCTGTTCAAGCACATGTTAAACACTCTTGAAAATGGATTCCTATTTTAAATGTGCACTGCAAATTATCTACTGCTTGTTAATGTTTGTAGAAATGTTATAGAACAGAAAGATTTGTAAGATACATTATCAGAAGATCTGAACTTTCTTTTACCAAACACCTGCTTGAGACTGAGACCTGCTTCATCAGGTGGCAATCTGTAATTTGAATGGAAAAAGCTACTTAAAACAAAAGGACCATACTTCTAAAAATACAGATTGAGTAGTAATACAAATCTGACAAAACAGTAAACACACCCACTCACCCACCCCCACAAAATAACTCTGCAGGAGATCTGTTCATGATTTCCCCGCTTCACATGTAATGCCTTTCGTCTGTGATTATAAATAGGGCACTAGAAGATTTGTCAATCCCACTTTCATCTCTGTTTTATAAATCTGGCTTTGATCCATTCCCAAACCCTGAATTAGGAAGTCTTTAATCCATATTCCACACTGTAAAACAGAGGAGAGAGAAAAATCAGGACTAAAACATCTTTATTCTGGCTACCCTGTTCATAATCACAGTGAGGACTGAGTCCTACAGAATGACTGCAAAGGAAATAACAGTTCATTTCTTAAATGTTTAAATCGGCAGACAAGAGGTAGTTGCAGGAATGTGATTCAAAATGCATCACATTGCTGTTTGGATGTTTTTAATCAAAAGCATTTTGATTAGGCAAAGATGTAGAAGTGAGGAGGAAAGAAATTACAAAGCTGCATGGTGCTGGCTAGCATTGGAAGGGTCTGACCTGAATAGATGTGAAATTATAAATTTGTATTAAAATATACAGGAATTATACACTTATATTAAAATATACAGAAAGAAAATAGAAACTTGTGACTTCCAGCAGGCTGAAGTCTTCATCTTTTAGCAGGCAGCAGAAATGCTGATCCTGATTTATCAAAGAAGTGCCAGAAAAAGAAGAGGTCAACACTATTTTAAACCAATCTGGTAATCCTAATCGGACATTGGCTTGACACTGAGTGCTGGTACTTGTTGATGCATTAATGAAACACTGTATATATTACCTTGAATAGCAGCATATTTTAAATGGCACTAGAGATTTTGGAAATGATTAGGAATAACCCATGGTATAGATGGTAAACCCTACAAAATATGGCCTTTGGATTTCAATTAATGAAGAAAACTAATCCCATGTGCACAGTTGTTTCCTGAAAAAATGCCATTGGCAGTATCTGCCTTTATTTTCTCTAGATATCCTAGATTTTTCCTTCTCCTTTTTCTTTTTAAATTAATGAACTCAGAGGGAATCAAAAGTCTACTACAGTTTTTCTCTTCTAGTGCATACATTATTTGTGTAATGAGTCCGTTTCACCTTGCTGTTTTATATCCAGTGAGGAAATTTGACACACTGTACACAATTGCTAAGAGCAAACTGTAAACAATGCTTCTGTTTAAAGTCATTTTGAAATGATGGCTCTAAACCTGAAATGCCCAGAGATAAATCACACAGCTTATGTCAGTGCGATCTTGACGTGTCAAAATGCAGGCATGATTATAAGCCTGATTTAATTAAGAACTTAATGTAACAATCCTATGTAAAAATAATTTCAGACAGTCATGACTGAGACATGCCAAGAGTTGAACATTCTGTACTTCCCACTTGCTGTTTACATAAACCAGAGAAGAAACAGCTATGCGGATTTACAAAATAACCTCTTGCAGGACTGTCCTGGGATGAACTGGGTCAAAGAAATCAAGATGACAGCCACAAGTGCGTGGTCAAAGCCACCATTTTGATGTTTTTGATCCTCCCTGCAGATACCCTTGCTTCTTGCCTTAGTACTCTTTGAGATCTATTGCAAGGCCAAGGTCCTGCAGAGTTAGGCATATATAAGCTGTATTGAAAATAGTGGGCTGTCTGTCTTTATAGGATATGGAGGGATTATACTAGGATATTTCAATATTTGCAAAGTTTGTGCTGTTAATGGTTAAAAAAAAAAGCTGAAGATTGGCCCTTAAATTTAAGCAGAGGACATAGTGTTTTAGGTTTATGTCTTCTCATTAAACAATGTTTCATATAGCAATAAGAAGGAGAAAAATCCATTTAGCCTAACCGATGCTATGTTAAATGAGCTGATATGTCTCCGTCCCTGGGCTAGAACCCTTGCGCCTTTGGGAAAGCAGGATGGGGAGGTTGGGGACTGACAGCTCTCATGAGATAGTGGGTAACAAATGCCAGGGGAGAAAAAGGATAGGCGAGAACTGGTGCCAGATGGGCATGCCTCGCTATCTTGTTGATTGTTACATTACTTTTTCATACTGCTTGCTCAAAGATATAAAAGATGCTTGCTGTTTCCATACTGATTGGGAAGACTTTGATTTGTCTCGCCACAGTGCTGTGTGTCAATAAAGCTTTCTTTGTGAATACGCAGAGAAGTGGTCTCCTTCCTCAAATGAACTGCAAGGAGAGAAATTCTCCAATCAATATTTCAAATTTTGTTTTCTGTTGTGTGCATCAAGTTAAAACCCCAACTGGGCTGAAAGCAGAGTGCCGAACTGATGGATGGATGGATGAGATTCTTTTATGGTGGTGGTGATGGAATGTTTGCTATGTGACATATTAAAGAAAATATTAAGATGACCTTTAAAAGATGTTTAGAATCTACATTTTAATTCGTTGTCAGTTGCTTATGGGATTAAGCCCTCTTTTTAGCTCCTAGCTCTTCCGTGTATTTATTCCGCATTCATTTTGAACTATTAGCTATCTCATGAATATTTTTATTGTAAGCAGGATAGAAATTACATGGAGATGACTTCCAGATTAGGAAGAACACCTCAATAAGGCAGAATAAGGCCACAGTCCTACATATAGGTATGTAAAAAGCTAGTTAGTGGCACAGACTTTTAAATAAAAATGCATAGACTTGGACTGTGTGTCAGGAAAGACTGTGTATAGCTGAATTGGTGCATATGACATTTGGTGCAGAACCAGATTCATAGTTTCTCAATGACATTATACTTTCCAGCTCCATGCATCCCTATAGAAGGTGGCTTGCCATGTTTGCTGAACAGCAAAGAGAGCAGGTGTCGCTCAGAGGTCATAGAAGAAGCCCCTGAGTGAAACAACAGCCGTGCCTGTATTGATGATCTCCATTGATTGGTCTCATCTCCTCTTACACATCCATCTAAGTCAGTGGCTATTACTTCATCCTGCCGCAAGATAACTTTATGCCGTGTGAAGAATTCTTTTATTTTGTCCATTCTGAATCTCTTGTTATCAGTTTACTGCACTCATTCCCAAAATTTATATTCATTCCTACAGCTCCACAATGTCAGGGGAGGAAAGAATGTTTTCACCATGAGTTTATAATTCAAAGGTGTGGCCTTCAGCATTAATTCTAGCATGTCTTACATGCTTGGGAGCCTGGCATAGCCTTCCAGGGATACATAATCACCTTTTCCACATCTCAATACATCCAAAGTTTAACCCTTAATTGCCTTCCAAGAACCCAGTTCACCATAGTAATAATCGCTCTATTAGCAGCCCATGACATATGCACCAAAGTGCCTTCAATTTTATTATATCTCTAGCATAAAAAAGATCATAGCCATCTTTCTTAAAACATTCTTGTAAGGGGTACAATAAACCCAGAAATTACTTTTTGAATCGTAAGTCACACACAACATAAAAAGTATTTGTTAAAACCCAAAGCCACTGATTAGACAGATGGGATGTTCCAGTTCCCTATTCCGCATGTCTTGTGCGTTGTTCAAATTTATTTTTATTTTTTGTTTTAAATTTATCATAATAAATTGTCAGTTTAATTTCAGTAAAGGTTTTCTCCAATACACTCAGCGCCCCCAGATTTTCAAAGGCCACAAGAGCACTGAGACTGAACAAGCAACAAAAGTTTTAACTCTTTAAGTATTGAACAGTTTTATGTAAAATCCCAAATGTTTTAAAAGCTGGATAAAAGCAATATTCCCATTTTCAGTCATGTTCCCCCCCCCCCGCATATTGCCATCCATATTTAAATGAAAATTGCTTCAGAAAGTTAGGTTTTCATGAGAGCAAGGTTCAAATTTAAATTTTCTCCCCAATTTTCACACCTTCAACAGTGAAAGTCCTGGAGAGCCAGTTTGGTCTAGTAATTAAGGCACCGGGCTAGAAACCAGGAGACTTTGAGTTCTAGTCCCACCTCAGTCATGAAAGCTGGCTAGGTGATCTTGGGCCAGTCGCTCTCGCTCAGCCCAACTCACCTCACAGGGTTGTTGTTGTGGGGAAAATAGGAGAAGGAAGGAGTATTAGGTATGTCGCCGCCTTGAGTTATTTATAAAAATAATAATAATAATAAAGGTGGGATAGAAAATAAATAAAAAAATAAAATAAAAAATTACTGCTATGGTTAGAACCAGGAAAACCCTAACCCTAACTTGCCAAGATCATAAGGGTGCTCAGTGATAACTTTTAAGTTGAGCCCAGAATGGTAAACAGTCACTGTCATTTTCATTCCAATACATGATTAAGGTTAACAAGTATGCCCAGTGGTGGTGTTAAAAATCAGGAGAATTAAAATCACAATCATCCTAAGAGAGACATAACTTTAACAGGCATGTGGGCTCTTGCCTACTGAGGTTAAAGGGCCTCCCTATAGTATGTCCATTAAATAAAATTCCAGATGTGTACAAAGATAATGATCCAACTCGGGGCTCACATTTTTCCTTGAGATCGTATTCCAGTTCAGTAAAGGATTCAGAATTAAAGAATGCATGAACTATTAACTGATCAACTTGTAATTCCAAAAGATTTGCAAAACAATTATATAAAATGTAAGTTTGATTTTTGGCTGAAACATTAAAATGTATCTGCACCATTCGGTGATCTCCATTTTTAGCTGCTAAAATCATGTATTATCTTTCAGAAACTAGAATCTGATGTTCAACTGTAAAAGATGTTTTAAATAAAATCACTCCTCTGGCAGAGTTTGAGTTTTCATTTATGTAAATGCTCAGTTCATTTTCTTTCCAAAAGCCCTCATTTGAAAGAATATAAAAAAAAAAAAAAACCAACCTGATCAGCTTCAGTTTATAGAAAATCTGCCATCATTTGGCTATTCCACTGAACCCTTTAATGTTCCATATCACACAATGTACTTGTCTTTTGAAAAAGAAAATAATATATTATTTCTCAGAAATGGCCTAAAATGCAACTTCCGGTGGGGACATGGCCAACTGAACAGCTGTGTCCACAAGCTCTGTGGGCAGATCTGAATGCGGTTTTTTTATGGGCTCAGGCAGGCTTTTCCTGAAGCCCCAGAGCATTTTCATGGACAGAAAACACTTGGAATCATCCCATTTGTACCCCAGAACAGCGCCTCATAGCCAGAGGATCACGAACAGTGTTAGTGTTAATCCAGTAAGAGACGCCGGGAGGCTGGGACGTCACCATTTCCAAACCGTGCTGTAGCCTTAAAGGAACAGTAAGTCAAGCCACCCCATTTCTAAATCACACAATTTATATTTCTAAGTTTATGTACCCCAAGAGAGGCTTTCTACAACAAGGAGAAGTGATCTCTCTTGGTGCTTATCATTTTTTTAAAATTAATTTTTAAAAATCCTTCAAAGTTTTGGCTTGTTTCCCCATTTAAATATGAAGGAGGACTGAGAATAAATAAGTCCTTCCCTGCTATTATTTTTGTATTGAATTTGAAGAATTTGATTTTTCCCTACACATTGAATCTGCTGTTTTGAACCATCAGCTTTCTGTTGCTACTTTCTCTGGGAAGATACCCCTTATCACTTTTACTTTTGCAAACATTACCAGAAATCTATTAACTCTTACTTTTGCCAGTTAAATATCTAGGGGGCGCCATAATCTACTGCCTGTAACATGGAGGATCTTAAGCAGACATTCTAAGAGCTTCGTTGTGAGATCAAACAGATTTTCTCTGATTCTGGTCAAGCTATTATGTAAAATATTCGGGACATTGTAGAAAATATCAGCTTCAAAATGTTTCATCTGGCTGAGGAGGTTGTGGAAAAAGTTGATTCTAGTGAAGATGGAGATGTTTCTAGTGACAGCGAAATTGAAGCTTTTGTTGTGCTGGGTGACCAGATTCTGGTGCTGAAGGAGTTAAAAGGACTGATCGAATTGCAAATCCTAATGGAATTGTTTTTCTGGTGGAATGTTATGGGAAAGAAGAGACTTTGCTTTGTGGGAGGTTTTTTGCTGAGAAGTCTGAGTTTCTAAGGGGGACAGTTGGGCTGTTTGACTTTTTTATGAAAGCTGCCTTGTGTGTATTATGGAGATATGTAAATGCTCTGGTATATTTTGAAGTGGGGTAAAGATTTAAGAATGGTTTTTTTTCTGGACTGCTTTATGGCTTGTATGATTCTATTCTCTTTTAATGATCTGGATTAAGATTAATTGGATTGCTTTTAAGGTTTGCTTGTTTTTATTCCTTTTTGATGATTTGTAAAGATTTATAAGGTATAATAATAATTGTTTGGTCTTAGGGTTAATAGGGTTAAGATTGGTAGAGTATTATTAATTATAAAAGTATACAATTTATATATATTTTTAGTTTTATTTTTATTATAGTATACAGAAATGTATAGAATAGTGGTAGGAAGGAAATAATTAAATAAATGTTGTCCTTTGGAGAGGAAGTTGGAGGTTTATATGTTTCTTTCTTTTTTTTTAATATAAGGGGAGGGAACAATTGTATTTAGTGATTTTCATAAGGTGCTAATGGAATGATTTAGAGAAATAATGTGATTGTGGTTTGATTTAGAGTAAGGGTTGGATTATGGAAATTGCTGTATCTTCTTGCTGTTAAAAGTTGGAAGGTAACTCTTTATGTAATCTTTAAAATTCTTTTCTTCTTTTGTTTCACACTTTTTAGTTTTTTTCTTTTTCTTTTTGTAGTTTCTTTTTCTTTTTTGTAGTTTTTATCTTTGCTTTAAACTTAATAAAATTCTTATATATAAAAAAGAAATGGCCTAAAATGCAAATAGCCAAAATTTTAAAATATGATATAAATTGTTATTAAATCAAAACACACTTTTCAATAAGTAACTTGTAAGCGGTCATTCAATAGATGGCTGCTCAGGCAAATGCAACTCAATTTTATGAGCTTCTTTGCGGCAGTTGTTAAGTGAATCACCACAAGCATTAAGTGAACCACATGGTTGTTAAGCAAATCACATGGTTCCCCATTGATTTTGCTTGCCAGAAGCTGGCTGGGTAGGTTGTAAATGGTGATCATGTGACCACGGCACACTGCAATAGCCAGAAATGCGAACTGGTTGCCAAGCATCCAAATTGTGATCATGTGACTGTGGGGATGCTACAACGGTCGTAAGTGTAAGGAACGGCCGTAAGTTGGTTTTTCCAGCACTGTCATAATTCCAAACTGTCACTAAATGAATGGTTGTTAAGTGAGGACTACCTGTACTCAAAACTAATAAAACTACTAATAAAACTACGTAGACAGCTAATAACAACAACAACAACAACAACAACTGTAGAAATCAGGTCTTCCTTTCTCTTCTTCCATCCTCCTACCTTCTCCTTCCAAAACCACAAAAAAGAGAGAAAAGAAGAAAAATCAGTGTAATAAGAGACTCTTCAGTCCTCCAAGCCAGTGAATCATTTCTTGGCAGACTCTGCTGATACTTTAGTTTCTGTTGATGCCTGAGCAGCCATCTATTGTTTGAGGTATTATATTTTCAGTTTTTGTTGTTGCTTAATTTAGTTATTTTGATGTTTTTGTACTTGGCTTTCTTTGTGCTGCGCATGGTTTCCTTTTTTTGTTTTTTCTTTCATAAAAAAATATTTTAGGTAGCTTACTGTAGGACTGTTTTCCTTTTTTTTAACCATATAGTTTGCAATACAATAGGTTAGTTATTTCTCTTGTAAAGTATATAGTCTTGATTTCATAGTTGATATATAATATTACCTATTAAATTGTAATACCTTTTCAGAATTTTTAATTGTAATGTTCTTGAAACTTAATAAATGTACTTAATGTTAAAAAGAGGCATACTCTATCAAGTAAAAAAAATCAACATGAGAGTAATTTTGGAACAACTTGGGGAAGGCGTTAAGGAGAGGCCTGTCAAAGCTCTAGGAGAATCTATGGAATGGGAAGGGGAAGATGTGGGTGCAGAAGTGGACAGGGTGCACCGAACCAACACAAAATATGTAACGATAAAAAATGTTTCAGGAGATACATCTGTGCACTCTGTCAGGAAGATGACAAGAGGTACTTCAACACCAGGTTAATTCTGTCCAAAGAAGCCCCTATTAGAAGATTGCCTATGAGGAAAGAATACAAAGTAGACTTGTTTGATCAGGCATAAAATAATTACTTTCATAAAAGACCTGAAAACCCTTTATGGACTCTTTGCTGAAAATGGTTAAAAATGACCTGGATGATTTTTGCTTTTGTTAATTGAAAAGGATTGAATACAGGGAGAAGGGAAATATGTATGAGGTTTTAAATGAGGAGAGAAATTAAGCTTGTTCATAAAGAAGACAGGAAGTTGCTTCTTTTTTCTAATATTTTTTTCTTTTTTCGTTCTTTCCTGCATTTTTTCTTTCATCTTTTTTCTTTTTTTCTTAACTCTCTGTTTTATATTTTTTTACATTTTACATTTCTTTTATTCATGTAAAAAAATTTCAATAAAGCAAATGGCGTTCGCGTAATGTCGCGCTTAACAAATGTGTGAGATTCGCTTAATGGTGGCAACTGGAAGTGCTGCAACTGCCGTCGTAAGTCAGCGTGGTCACATAACATCGCGCTTTATGACCTTGTTGCTTAGTGACAGAGTTGCCACTTCCAATTACCATAGCTAAGCAAGGACTTCTTGTATAAAAAAGCAAAAAACAATACAATTTAAAAACAAGAAAAAAAAATATAAAATCCTATATTTTAAAAAAATAACAAAATACTGGTCATCACCAGTTATATCCCCTGCAGTAGTTAGGAAGGAAAAATAAATCCCTGAAGTGGAGTTTCTGGGTGCAAAAATGTTGCCTCCCCCCCCCCCACTAAAGAGTAGAGCCTCAAGTTGAATTCACAAGATGTTGTATTATTAGGCAGCAGGGAGAAGGTGGGGGTCGTTTGCCACCGACACCCATACTGGTCTTCTGTAGTCTTCCCTGGCATCTCCACCCTTCCATCTTCTGAATTCTGAGGTAGCAGGGTGTGACTCTTCATCCAAGCAGGACCTCCGTGGCCACCATCTCTCACCTGCAATCCAGATCACCACCCAGTTTAAATGCTCAGAGTTAAGATTAAGGTCTGATTTGTTTTTCCTTAGATGCCCTGGGAACACATTAAAAACAATTGCAGATGTCATCTAGGAGCACATTTAGGTGACTTTAAAGCATGGCTGAAAAACTGCCTTATGTCCCTTGCCTCTCTGCTCCTGAAGATCTCTGTCAGGGCATCTGCTCTTTTACCATCCCATTAAGCAAAGCTTGCCTTAAGCCAGCATAAACAAAGCAGGAGCTTTAAATACCCTTTCAGGGCACTTCGATGAATTCCAGCACTGTTTGGTTATCTGTAACATGCTCTGAATGGTGCCAAAACGGTATGCTAATAGGGTGTTAATAACCACTTGCAGAGGCATTAAGATGCAGAAGGGAAGATGAAGCCTTATTCTAATCGGAGTGAGCGTTATGTGTCTCTGTTCTTCAAAGTGCAGAGTATGGATAAAAGGACAATTGATGCTTAGCAACGTATCAGGCTTGGTGGGTGTGGTTTGGGGGCTTTATCCTGCCATGCCATTAATAATGTGGTAATAAAGTGATAATAAACTAATGTTCATTTAGTTCATTAACAGATTAAAGAAGCAAGTTGCTTGCATCCTATTTTGTGACAGTGGATTTACTGCTTTAATTAATCCATCTGAATAATGAACATTATCTTCTTGTTTCCCCTGTGATATTATCTGTTTTCTTTTTTGAAGGCACAGTACCACCTTCTTAGTCAATCATAGAGGTTTTACCTATTTTCTTTTGCTTTGGAGGGCAATATTCTTTGGGGCTACATTACTGTCCCCAAAGATTGCCAATGCAATTCAGCATTTTAAATAAGCACAGTTAAATCATATAGTTTAGAAATCAGGATAAGGCACTTCTGTTTTAATCTGATGTATTCTGAAAAGTTGCTTGAAATGGCCATGTAGCTTAGCTATGCTATTCAGGTTCTATTTGTTTTTGTGAAATAGTGCAATTTGATTGTAATTTTCTCTGCTTCCTATTGTTAGGATACGTTTTGGAAATGATACCACTGTTATAGAATTCCTTCTTATCAAGAAGTGAGAAGTTACAACTCTGCAAGAATGTTTTAAGTTTTCTTTGGATAAGAGAGCACTGCTGGATTTACGTGGGTATTTGCCTATAATGCTGCAAGGCCATGGAATCCTTGGGGTCACAGAAGTCAAGATGGCTGTTGCAGCCATATGATCAAAGCCCTGCCCCTTTTTAATCTGTGTCATATGATAAAAACTCTTTGATCACACAGTTGCAGCTATCCTCTTGACTTGGACGCTTCTGCTACAAGGCTTGCCTGATGGCCTGTCACAGATCCTTAGCAGTAGTTTGCCAGTTCCCCTCCTAGTATCTGAGTTAACTTTAAAAAGTAACTGGAGCAGCAGAGATTTTGTGGTTGCTGCTACACATGATCTCATATCCTGGGTGAGAAGTGGATGCTTAACCATAAGCATTATAGTTCAATGCTTAATCATTATTCCAGCTTCAGATAATCCATGGTTGAAGGGCAAAGACTCTATAGACAAAAAGATGTGTTACTCCACATCAGAAAGCCAGAGAGACACCCTCAACCAAAATATGGTTTATCTTCAGCAAACTCGAAGTGTGCCCAGTCCTGGGGAAAAACCAAATCATACTGATCGACCCATTCACATTCCTCAAATTCAGCAATGCTTCTTGTCTGTTAGCCTGGCCAAACTACGAGTGTTCTACCAAGGTCTAAAGTGTTCAGTGTTTCCCAAACTGAAGAGAACAAAAGTGTCTTTTTTCCCCCTGAGTTAACACTGGTGACAAGTACTACATACTAATGTCTAAAAGGTTTACCAGAGCAGAAAGGAAGAATGTTCTGCCCTAGAAGAGAGTATTTTTTTCTGTTAAGCCTGCTGTAGACCATACATATGTGCTGGTAGATTCATTCAGCTTATAAACAAGCCACTGCATGGGATGAAAACATTAGCAAACACAAGACTTCAGGAATTTGGGGACTAATTCAATAAAGGGAACCTGAATGCTTATGAACTCCAAACATTTGATTGGAGTTTTTCTTTACATCTATTAAATGATGACTGGCATATTCTTTCCCCAATATTAGCTTGTCTTTCTACAGTAGCTGAGAACAGTAGTGCAGCAGGGATTTCAATTCAACACAAAGAGGAGACTTCTTACATGCCCAACTTTAATTTTTGCATTGTTAGATTTATCTACAAAAGGCAGCTATAAAATTGCTTATAGCAATCAAGATCCTGAACACATGCCAGCTTTCCAATAGATAAGCATTTTTAAAGATAGTCTTCAGTAGTGCTATTGAAGTTGAGAGAAACTTTTTACTCTCTCCGTTTTTTTTCAGTTTACTTCTTAATTATCTTTGTTTTCTTGAAATGCCCAGTATGCTGTAAATACATAGTACAGGTATTCCTTGTTTAGTGACTGCCTCCAACAGTGGCTATTCGCAGATATGATGGTGATGAAAAAGTAACTTTGTGACCAATCCTCACATTTACAACCTTTGCAGGTCTGTAAAGCAATGGAAAGCTGAAGTAAGATCATAAGCACAGTCATGGTTTCACTTAGCGACTGCTTCACTTAATGACCAAGTTGCCAATCCCAGTTGTGGTTGCTAAATGAGGCTTATTACTCTTCAATTATAATATAACTTAAGGACTTCCAATGGGAACATGGTGGACTGAACAGCTTTGCCTGTGAGCTCTGCAGGCAAAACTGGCATCATAGCAGATTTTTTGGGCTTAGGCTGGTTTCTCCTGAAGCCCAGGAGCAATTTTCCAAGGAAAAATGCTTGTAATTGACCCATTGCAGCCAGGAGATTGTAAACAGCATTTGCAATTGATTGGGTAAGACTTTGCCAGAGCCTGGGATGTCATCATATCCAAGCCACGCTGCAGCCTTAAAGGGACATTAAGTCCAGCCACCCCATTTCTAAAGCACCCAATTTATTATTTTTTTTCAAGTATTCGTACCCTAAGAGAGGCTTTCTACATTAAGGAGAAATGATCTCTCTTGGTGCTTATTGTTATTTCTGTGATTAATTCAGTTTTTTAAAAAAATTAAGCTTTGGATTTTCCTTTCCATCCAATACTAAGGAGGGTTGAGAGTAAGTTATCTTCTCCCTGCTATTATTTTTCTGCTAATTGTGAAGATTTTAGATTTTCTCCTACATGTTGAATCTGCCGTCCTGAACTTTTACTTTCCTGCTGCTACTTTCTCTGGGGAACTGTCTGTTATCTTATCATAAGTCAGTTCGGAAATTTTCCATTACCTTTCACTTTTGCTGGTTAAGTGTCTAGGGGGCGCCATAACTCACTGCCTCAGTTCTTGATATGGTTGTTTGACTAATCAATAAAGTTATTCATTCATACTGCCTCAAACATGGAGGATCTTAACCAGGCTCTCTCTGACTTCTGTTGAGATATTAAAGCAGATATTAAGCAGATTTTTTCTGATTCCTTCCAAGTTATTATCCAAGACATTCTGAGCATTGTGGAAAATATGTGGTCTAAAATGTGCCATCTGGTTGGGGGATGTTGTGGATAAAACTGAAGAATCTAACAGTGTCAGAATTGTCTCTCTCAGGAGTGAGATTTGGGCTTCTGTTGAAATCCTGGATGAAATTGACAATGCTGAAGTGAAGAACTTATAGGGAGAAATTGCGCTGCAAGACATGAGTGAATTTGACTTTCTGATGGAATGTTATGGAAAAGAAGGGTTATTATGTATGGGAGTTTTTTTGAAGAGAAGTCTGTGTTTGTGAGGGGAGCAGTTGGGCTGTTTGATTTCTTTAAGAAAATAGCTCTGTGCTTATTATGGGGATATGTAAATGTCTTGGTCTATTTTGAAGTGGGTTAAGGGACTAAAAATATTTATTTGGAAGGTCTTCTGGCTTTGGATGATTTTACTTACTGTTAATGATTGCGATTATGATTATTAAGGGTTGTTTAATTAATATTAATTCATGTTTCTTGTATTCTTAATTATAATGGCAGACAATTTACATGCTTTCTTATTTTTGATCTTTATTATAGTAGACAGGAATGTATAGAATAGTAGTATGAAGGGAATAATTAAGTAATTGTTATTTTGGGGGGGGAAGTTCATTAGGTGATTTATATTTTTTCCTTTTTTACTATAAGGGGAGGGAGCAAAGGTATTTAGTGATTTTTATAATGTGCTAAGGGGTTGACTTGTGGAAATAATGTGATTTTGGTTTAATATAGTGTAAGAGATTGATTATGGGAAATCGCTGTATATCCTTGATGTTTAAAGTCAGAAGTCATTTGTAATCTATTGAAAATTTTTCTCTTGTGTTTTCACACTTTTTTAATTACTTTTTGTAGGTTTTTTTTTGTTTTTCTGTATCTTTTATCTTGTTCTGAAATTTAATAAAATCCTTTTTTAAAAAAATTATAATATAGCTTAGGTGGCAGCTGGCTGTACATTGTTGTTTATTTGTTTAGTCGCTTCCGACTCTTCGTGACTTCATGGACCAGCCCACGCCAGAGCTTCCTGTCGGACGTCAACACCCCCAGCTCTCCCCCAGGGACGAGTCCGTCACCTCTAGAATATCATCCATCCATCTTGTCCTTGGTCGCCCCCTCTTCCTTTTGCCTTCCGCTCTCCCTAGCATCAGCATCTTCTCCAGGGTGTCCTGTCTTCTCATTATGTGGCCAAAGTATTTCAGTTTGGCCTTTAATATCATTCCCTCAAGTGAGCAGTCTGGCTTTATTTCCTGGAGGATGGACTGGTTTGATCTTCTTGCAGTCCAAGGCACTCTCAGGATTTTCCTCCAACACCACAGTTCAAAAGCATCAATCTTCCTTCGCTCAGCCTTCCTTATGGTCCAGCTCTCGCAGCCATATGTTACTACAGGGAACACCATTGCTTTAACTATGCGGGCCTTTGTTGTCAGTGTGATGTCTCTGCTCTTAACTATTTTATCGAGATTTGTCATTGCTCTTCTCCCAAGGATTAAGCGTCTTCTGATTTCCTGACTGCAGTCAGCATCTGCAGTAATCTTTGCACCTAGGAATACAAAGTCTTTCACTGCCTCTATGTTTTCTCCTTCTATTTGCCAGTTATCAATCAAGCTGGTTGCCATAATCTTGGTTTTTTTGAGGTTTAGCTGCAAACCAGCTTTTGCACTTTCTTCTTTCACCTTCATCATAAGGCTCCTCAGTTCCTCTTCACTTTCAGCCATCAAAGTGGTATCATCTGCATATCTGAGATTGTTAATGTTTCTTCCAGCGATTTTAACTCCAGCCTTGGATTCCTCAAGCCCAGCATGTCGCATGATGTGTTTTGCGTATAAGTTGAATAGGTAGGGTGAGAGTATACAGCCCTGCCGTACTCCTTTCCCAATCTTAAACCAGTCCGTTGTTCCGTGGTCTGTTCTTACTGTTGCTACTTGGTTGTTATACAGATTCTTCAGGAGGCATACAAGCTGTACATACATTCCAAATAAATTTGCATACCTTTAAGAAGAATGACCTCTGTAAAAAAAATATCTATAAACTAGATATTGCTAGCTATCCATGTAAACTGAAACATCTCCTTTCTTCATGCACAAAGAAAAAATAGAATATATTTTGGCTTTAGTGAGGGAGAGATATTGGTAGGTTGGGTTGAGAAGACTCACAGACTGAATCTGGCTCATGAGCTAAAGAATTTCTCACTTCATCTGATGACTCTCAGATGAGCCTCAGGGGTGACCCTTTATGGTAGTAACTTTTTGATTGGCAGCCCAAATCTTACTGATTGGAATTTTCTGCCCTTTAAAGTGAGTCCTAATGGTGGCTTTTGCATACTGACTGTTTCTAACTCTCTAAACATGAGTTTTATTTAAGGTAACTTGTATTTCCCTAGGTGTTAACAGGATTGATCCAAGGTACTTTGGCCTTGTAAGTGGAGCAATAAATTATGCCATTGTCTCCTTCCCAAACTAAGATGCATGCTAAGTAACTTACTTGGCAACTTAGAACAGTATCAGACAACTTCTGACAGTAATGAATAGAAAAATAAATTCAATAACTATTTTCTGCCACTTTTATGATACCCAAAGACAGTTGCCTCATCCCTGTTCATACCACTGAGATCTAAAAGCTGAAAGGAATCCACACGAACCTGTCAGGCAGCTACCTAGGCTTGCTTTCTATGACCTGCCCCAATACTGGAGTACAAATTGAGATAAACCTGCCTGACTTACCTGCAAAAAATAATGACAATTGCTCTCAACAAGTGTCCATTAGTTCTGGCTCTTTCCTCCATCATGATGGAGCAGATGTTGAACAGTGTGATACAGCATCACTGTCCTGTTCTGTGCAGATGCATCACAGGCAGAGAAGTAGGACCTCTGGTACAGTATATACACCATGATGAAGGAGAACACAAACGGGTCTGAAGAAAGGCCCCGTTCTGTGTTTGAACTGATTCATTATGAGATTTCTGCCATTTGAGCTCCAACCTCTACCTATCTACTTCATGGCTCAGAGTTCCTGGAAAATCATATAGGTGATTGTGCTGGGATAGAGGGAAGAAGGTGATTAGGACTGATTGTGTTAACCATCTTGCCATTTTGTATGCCTTACCATTTTGTGCATCATTTGTGTTTGGCAGCTGAGCCAATTTATTTTGGACTTAGGAATGATGAGTCTGAAATTGGACTAAAGGTGATTTTTCTGTTTGAAATGGTGACTCTGGGCAGCGCACACAATTAAAAAACTAAATAATATAATTTATCCATTAAAACAGTTAAAAACAATTAAAAATTATTATATGCACTGTTTAGATCTTATCATTACCTCCCTCTGATCTAGTTGCTGTAGTAACTTGCAGCCATGATCATAGCTATTGGGAAAAGTATCTGGTTGCAAGAGTGTTGGCATGCTATCATGCCACAACTCAAAGAGGCTTCTGAATTTGGGGGGAGATGGGTGGTAATAGAAATGTGAACAATAAATAAATAAATAAATAAATTTAACTGAGGAATGGCAACATGCTTGTGATGTCTTTGAAGGATTTAAATGCTTTTGTTTGCATTTATTACAATCAAACTTCCCTCGCATACCTTTTTATTATAGCAATGCCAGAACTTTATTTCACTTCTTTGCAAACCATCAGACTGGGGGAACTGCTTTTATTTCCCCATTTGTGAGAGAAGTAGAGATGGATGGATTTTCCTTACTCTAGAGCAGGCGTGTCCAGCCTTTTGGCTTCCCTGGGCCACACTGAGTGAAGAGGACTTGTCTTGGGTCACACATAAAATATACTGTATAATATAGTTAATGTATATAAGGAATAAAACTTCATTTATTTTTTTTTATATTTTTTATTATAAAATTTTTACAAAGAGGGCAACATAAAACTAGTGGGATATTTGACCTTGTTTTTGTGAAACTGATGCATCAATGTCTGGTTCGATGAAAGTGGTTGCAATTCTCAGTGGGTTCTCAAGGTGCTCGTCAGAAATTTCAATTCTTATTTTATTCTTCATGTGCTTCATTCTTGAAAATAGTTGCTCACAAATGTACGTGCTGCCAAAAAGCGATGTCATGAATAAGGCGTGATTGTGAAGCGAGGGATATTTTTCTCTGGGAAGATAGGTCTTATAAAAGTCCAGTAGAGAGACATGATCAAATTTTTCTTTGACTTGAATGTCTGATTGCAACTCTATGCATTCCATTTGAAAATTCAGAGGTAATGTAGTTATGTCGACTGAAAATGGAGTAAAAAATATACCAAAATATTTATGATCTTTCCAGAAATCTTGAAATATCTTCTCAAATTCCTGTATCAAACCAAAAAGCAAGTCTGCATATTGCTTATGTGTTTAGCCAACGTATTAAAATGTATAAAATTGTTTTCCATAACTTGAGCTTGCCATACTTTAAGTTTCATTTCAAATGCTGTTATGGTTTGAAACATTGCAGTGATAAGTTCGGTTTTCACCTTGAAGATGCATGTTTAACTCATTTAAATGAGTGGTCAAATCCACCAAAAATGCTAAATCTGTGAGCCATTTTTCACCTTCAAGTTCTGGCAAAAATTTTCTTTTTGATTCCATAAATGACTTGATTTCATTTCGCAAATCAAAAAATCTTTTCAGCATTTTACCCCGACTTAGCCACTGTACTTCGGAAAAGTAAAAGATGTCCCCATAATCAGCATCCATACTTTTAAGAAACTCCTGGAATTGGCGATGATTCAGTCCCTTGGCCCTTATGAAGTTCACTGCTTTGATGACAATTTGCATGACATTATCCATTTTTAAAGCTTTCGCGCATAAATTTTCTTGATGTAGAATGCAGTGATACTTCATCAAACGTGAGTTGCTGGCGGCACTTGCATCGTCTTCTATCAATTTTGTAAGTCCCTCACTTTTACCAACCATCGCTGGGGCGCCATCAGTAGATATACCAGACATGTTGACAATGGTTAAAGAAAATTGCTTTAATGTCATTTTTACTGCTTCATACAAATCAAGAGATTTAGTTGTGTCTTTTAATGGCACCAAAGAAGCCATTTCTTCAGTGACATATTCGTTATCAATACCTCTAATAAAAATGGCAAGTTGAACCGTATCTGTAGCATCAGTACTTTCATCCATCGCCAAAGCATAAAATTTGAAATTAGCAGCTTTACTCTTCAAACCACTTTCAATAGATTTTCCTATTTCTTCAATTCACCTGGCTATAGTCTGGTGAGACAAACTGATTTTAGAAAAATCACTTTTTTTATCAGGACAAATTATATCTGCCACGCTTTCCATACATTGCTTAATAAACTCACCATCGGTAAATGGTTTTGATTTTTTTGCATCAGATGCTATGGAATAACTAGCTTTTATAATAGAGTCCTTTTGAGTTGTAACTTTTTTTTAAAACATTGTTGAGATGACAGATTTTTTTTCAGTTCCGCAAATTTGTCTTTTGACAAATTCCTTGATACGCTTTGAATTTGGCAGCATGTTTTACTATATAATCCCTTTTCAAATTGTAGTCTTTGGAAACTGACACATTTTATTTATTTATTTATTTTTCAAATTTCTATTACTGCCCATCTCTCCCAAAAGTGGGACTCTGGGCAGCTTGCAATAAAATCAGAAATTTTAAAAGCATATAAATTGCAATATCACAAACCAATAAATAAAGATAAAATTGACATAAAATCCAAGAGGCGAAGATCTTATTCACTGGGAAGAGATCTAGCCACCCCCAAGAATTGGTGCCCCTCCCACCTCAGGCGAGGCAGCAGAACCAGGTTTTCAAGTTCTTCCAGAAGGCCGGGAGTGAAGGGGCCTGTCTCACCTCCGGGGGCAGAATGTTCCAGAGGGCAGGTGCTACTGCAGAGAAGGCCCACCTCCTGGACCCTGCCAGGTGGAATTCCCTTACCAGCAGGGTTTGTAGCATGCCCTCTCTGCATGACCGGGTGGGATGGGTCGATGTTAAGGGGATGACAGGGTCCCTCAGGTAACCTGGTCCCATGCCATGTAGGGCTTTAAAGGTGATAACACCTTGAATTGGACCTGGAAGGAAACTGGCACCCAGTACAGCTCACACATCAGTGGTGTCACATGTGCCAATCTTGGGGCACCAATAACTGCTTATGCAGCCACATTCTGGACCAGTTGAAGCTTCCAGATACTCTTCAAGGGTAGAGCACATTGTAATAGTCTATGTGGGAGATGACCAGGGCATGAGTGACTGTTTGGAGGGCCTCTCAATCCAGGAAAGAGTGTAACTGGCATACAACATGGAGTTGCGCAAAGGCCCTTCTGGCCACGGCTGCCACCTGCTCTTTGAGCAGGAGTCCTGAGTCCAGAACAACCCCCAAGTTACGCACCAGGTCTGAATGGGACAGTGCAACCCCATCCAGAACTAAAGAAGATAACTTCCTGGATACAGAAGAGCTGTCAACCCACAGCCACTCCATCTTACCAGGGTTCAGTTGAAGCCTGTTGTTCCTCATCCAGACCCCCACAGCCCCCAGGCACTGAGAGAGGGTAGTCACAGCATCACTTACCTCACCCGGGACAGATAGGTAGAATTGGGTATCATCAGCATACTGATGATACCTCATCCCATGGTGATGGATGATCTCACCCAGCAGTTTCATGTAGATGTTGAATAGGAGAGGGGAGAGAACCGAACCCTGCGGCACCCCACACAGCAGGGACCGAGGGTTGGATCTCTCACTCCCTATCACCACCGATTGGGACTGGCCCTGGAGGAAGGAGGTGAACCAGTGTAAGACTACGCCACCCACCCCCAACTCCCTGATCCAACCCAAAAGGATACCATGGTCAATGGTATCAAAAGTTGCTGAGAGGTCAAGAAGAGCCAGGATGATGCACTCCGTCCATCCCGCTCTCGCCAGAGATCATCCACAAGTGCGACCAATGCAGTCTCTGTCCCATATCCTGGTCTGAAACCTGACTGAAAGGGGTCCAGATAATCCATTTCCTCCAGAATCCTCTGGAGCTGCAACGCTACCACTTTCTCAACCACCTTCCCCAAAAAGGGGAGGTGGGAGACGGGACAGAAATTGTTCAACACAGTAGCGTCCAGTGATGGTTTCTTGAGGAGGGGGTGTACCAGCGCCTCCTTGAAGGCAGTCAGAAACACCACCTCTCTCAAGGATGCATAAAGCATTGCCTGGACCCAACCACATGTCACCTTCCGGGCTGCCTTCACCAGCCAGGAAGGTAATGGGTCTAGATGACATGTGGTAGCATTTACAGTCCGGAGGATCCTGTCTGCTTCCTTAGGTCCAACAGGATCAAACTGTTCCCAGATAAGAGGGTAAGTACATTCCCTCAGCATCTCCCCAGACTGTGCCTCACACTTAGAGTCCAACTTAGAATAGATCTGAGCAATTTTATCCTGCAGATGCACAGAAAACTCCTCCGCACAGCCCTGTTGGTGGATTACTGAATCCCCCTTACCCAAGAGTGATCGGATAATCTTAAACAGGGCCATCAGGAAGCATTCTGCAGACGCAATAAGAGCGGAGAAATATTGACATTTCACTGATCTTACCACCACAAGGTAGGCCTTAATAGCGGCTCTAGCTTGTGTTCAGTTGGATTCATTGTTTGTCTTCCTCAAGCAGCGCTCTAGATGTCTCTTGATCAAAACCCGCAACTCCTCCATAAACCATGGGGAGTGCCAGGTTGGATGGGGCAAGAGAGGTTGCACAGGCACAATCCTGTCCAAGGCCCCTGCCGCCTCCCTATTCCAGGCTGCGGCTAGGACTTCTGCTGGACCATGCAGTAGATACTCAGGTATAACCCCACCTCCTTCTGAAACCCCATAGGGTCCATCAGTCACTGGGGGCGGACCAGTCCAATGGTGTCATGTTCCCCATTTCAATGTTCTGTTAACATCGTAACGTTTCACATGTCAAACCGTTTTCCGTGTATGCCCGTCTTGCTCATGGCTGGGTTTTTCCATTCCTCCGCTCTGTTTTGCTTTGGAACTTTGGAATGTATGTTTGGGTTTGTGCTTCTGTTCAAGGTTAATTTCCCAGGCGTGTGTAATGGTTCCTAGCACCTGGGAGGGGGTGTGTGCTGACGGGTGCTTGGGGCGGGACTGGATTGAAGGCAAGGCTTTTAAGTTTGTATTTGGCACACTTTTGCTCATTCTCAGCTCTCTCTGTATTTGCATACTATTCCTTTAATAAATCAGTTATCTTTAAGCCCGAGCTTGTGAGACTGAGTATTTGGGATTAGGCAACCATTACATAAAGCTGAGAATCATTTATATCATTTCCGCTAGCCCCATCCAAAGTTTGGGTAAAGAGGAGCGCTAGCGATGATCGAACCTCCGCTTCGCGAGAGTGAAGGGAGCGAAGAAGAGCTGGACTCGATGAAGACTCTGATAGCTCCAACTTCGAGAGCGCAAAGGGCAGCACGTCGGGAGAGGCGAGATGTCCAATTGGATGATCTATTGTTAGCAGTGCAGGGTGCCACAGGGGGTGTACTCCAGCCCCAACCCGAGGTGGAAGCAGCACCGGGGAGGGGATCTCCACAGCCATCCTGGGAACCCGAAATCCCCTTATCGCCGAGGGTGGTGGTAACCAATAGACCCTTAGAAGAGCCTGTCACCCCAGCCCGCATGAAAGCAATAGAGGACAAAATGGATATGATAGTGACCCTCATAAAAGATGTCACCAGAGGCTCGGGGTCCCTACAGGAAGACTGGGAAGAGGACCCCTCTCAGCTGGTTCTCCCAAGACGGAGTTCCCTGTCATTCAGGGGAAGAAGTAAGACTCGAGCTCCCCGGCAATTGGGGGGAAGGGAGTCAAGGGCGTCCAGAGATCGGCCACCACTGGCGGCTCGACGCACGTTGTTGTTTGCAGAGCCACCACAGCTGGTGGAGCCGGTAAGGACCTTCCCACCCTTTGGGGTGAAGTTTGATGGGGACCCTACCACGCTTTCCTTCTTCATTACAAATGCTAGACATTATATGGAGGATTGGGGTCGAAATTTTCGCTCTGAACAAGGCAAGATTAATTTTATTGCCAACAAGCTGAAGGGGAGGGCAGCTGATTGGTACGTACAGCTGTGCCAAGCTGAGGCCACGGAGTTAGAGGACTTTGATGAGTTTCTGTGGGCGCTGAAACAGCACTTTGAAGACCCATTGGCCCAAGAGAGAGCGAAGAACGCCCTAAGAAAACTTTACCAAGGAACCCTCTCTGTCGCAGACTACGCTTTAGAATTTAAAGCCCTGGCGGGGAAGGTGGAAGACTGGTCCCAGTCGACTTTGGTGGAGATGTTCAAGCAAGGGCTGGAGACGGAAATCTTCCGTTGGGCTTTGTGTAGGGACGATCCTAAAACGTTATACGGCTGGATTCAGTTGGCAGGCAGTGCGGAAAGCGCTCTACAAATGTATGCCCAGAGCAAGGAACTGAGACAAACCCGAGCCGCTAAGGGGGCTCGTGCTGCTGGATATTCGAGTCGCCCTAAACCAAAAACCTGGGAGGAAGAAAGGGAACGACGATTTGCGAAAGGGCAGTGCTTAAGATGCGGGAAAGATGGGCATCGTGCTACTTCGTGCCCAAGACGCCGACCAGAGGAACGGCCCGGGAAAGCGCCGGGAAAATCGCCATCCCTGCCGCGCAAGATGAAGGCTGCCTGTGCTGAACTCGACCCTCCAGATCTCCCATTCAGGGATGAGGAAGAGGAATTACAATTTGACCAGCCGGTGGGAAACGCCTTCCACCTGCCCTGAAGGGCGCCGTTGGGCAGGTGGAAGAAATCGGGCGCAACCATGATTCGGTGAGTGGGAACTTCCCTACAATGACTGTCAAAGTAAAATTGGGCTCTAGAACCAAGACTGTCGAAGTCTGGGCCATGCTGGACTCGGGTTGTTCTCGTTCACTGATGCATCCTGATGTTGTAGCTGCCCTAGAACTGCCCACGTTCCCTCTGCCACGGCCCATGATCTTCATGCAATTGGATGGGACCATAGTGGGAGGGAAAGCAGTCACTCACTCTACAGGACTGGTGGCTTTACAGATGGGCACCCATTGGGAGAAATTGCCTTTTGTCATAGCTCCAGTGGGGGGCCCTTTGGTGATTTTGGGAATGCCTTGGTTTGTGCAACAAAACCCTTTCATCAATTGGCTGCATAGAACTGTAACGTTTGCTGATGGATTTTATAAAGTACCTGAAAAGGACTTGTTAGAGGACATGGAGGGAGGACGGGTGACTAACACTACAGTACAAACCCTTCCGCCACGAGAAGGGCTGCCTAGCCAATACCAAGATCTGGCTGATGTGTTTGGGGAGAAGGAAGCAGATCGCTTGCCACCTCACTGGAAAACAGACTGTGCCATTGAGTTTTTACCTAATGTAAAGTTACCTCACCCAAAAATTTATCCCATGTCCCCCAAAGAGCTAACTACGCTGAGGGAATTCATTGACAAAAACCTGTCTAGGGGTTTCATTGAGCCGGCAAACTCCCCGGTGGGGGCCCCTGTTCTCTTTAGACCAAAAAAGGATGGCTCATTGAGGCTCTGTACCGATTTCCGCGGGCTCAATGCAGTCTCAATATTAAATAAATATCCTTTGCCCCTTATCAAAGATATGTTATCACATCTGGCCAGAGGCAAAATCTTCTCAAAATTGGATCTGAGAGAAGCCTATTTTCGCATTCACATAAGGGAAGGGGATGAGTGGAAAACAGCGTTTAACTGTCCTCTTGGGGCTTTCCAATACAAAGTCCTGCCCTTTGGTTTATCGGGGCACCTGGGGTTTTTATGCAACTTATCAATGAGGTCTTGCACGACCACCTATTTAAGGGAGTACTGGTGTATTTGGATGATGTATTGATTTATACTGAAACCATGTCAGAACATATTCACTTGGTGCGTCAAGTGCTTGCTAAATTGAGAAAAGCGGAGTTGTATGCTAAACTGTCCAAGTGTGCCTTCCATCAATCACAAATTGATTATCTAGGATATAGAATTTCTGCTAAGGGCATTGAAATGGACCCTGCCAAGGTTGAAGCGATTGTGGCATGGGAGCCTCCACGTACCAGGAGACAATTACAAAGTTTCCTTGGATTCGCCAATTTCTACAGGGCATTTGCCCAAAATTTTGCAGAAATCGCCCTCCCCCTTACTGAACTGTTGAAAACTAAAGCGCAGGGGGATACGCGACGCTCTAAAAACCCAGGAGCGCTCCTTAAATGGACTCCAACTTGCCAACAGGCATTCGAGGCGCTCAAACAAATCTTCACTACCGAACCCATTTTGCAGCATCCAGACCCCACCAAGCCTTTCGTAGTACAGGTGGATGCCTCCGATTTCTCCGTCGGGGTGCTACTGCTCCAGTCAGACCAGTCTGACACCTTAAAACCCTGTGCTTACCTCTCTCGCAAGTTCACCGAAACAGAGAGACGGTGGCATGTTTGGGAAAAGGAGGCTTTTGCTGTAAAAACTGCTTTGGAAACTTGGTGCCACTCATTAGAAGGGGCTTCAAACCCTTTTGAAGTCTGGACTGACCATAAGAACCTGGAAGCATTAAGCACCAGTCGAAAACTCAGCCCCAAACAACTTCGCTGGGCTGAATTTTTCAGCCGTTTTGATTTCACCCTCAAATTCATACCAGGCAAGAAAAACTTTTTAGCTGATGCGCTGTCACGCAGACCCCAAGATGCTGGCCCAGGGCCAACGGTGCAGGGTACTGTCTGGATGGAAAAACAACTGAGTCTGGCAGCGGTGACACGCAGCCAAGCGCGAGCGCAACAAACTCAGCCTCAAGCCGCTCCGCCTCCCTCCCGGTCACCGCGCTTGCCAATTCCATCAGACTTGCAACAACAGTTGCTACTCCACCTTAAAAATGATACTTGGTTGCAAGCCAACCTACACACTGTAACTTTCACTGACGATTTTGCCTGGCGCAACGATCGTCTCTATGTGCCTGACGCTTTGTGGAAAACGATCCTCCAGCGTTGCCACGACGACAAGTTAGCTGGACATTTTGGATATCTAAAAACACTTCACCTAGTTCGGCGTCAATTCTGGTGGCCAACTTTGCTAAAGGACCTTAAAGCATATGTCACTGCATGCCCTGTCTGCGCGGCTACAAAGCACAAGACAGGCAAGCCTCAAGGTCTCCTCCAACCGGTTGCCACCCCGTCCTTCCCATGGCAGGACATATCCATGGACTTTATTTTCGACCTACCCCCCAGTCAACGGAAAACTGTCATTTGGGTGGTAAAAGATTTTTTTTCTAAACAAGCACATTTCATCCCATGCGCCTCTATCCCCACCGCGCAACAGCTGGCACGCCTCTTCCTCGTTCACGTGTACCGCCTTCACGGTATCCCCACCCGTTTGGTGAGTGACAGAGGCACACAATTTACGTCACAGTTTTGGCGGGCATTTTTAAAACTACTTGGCACCAAACAAGCCCTATCCACCGCTTGGCATCCGGAAACGGATGGATCTACTGAAGCAGTTAATTCTACTCTTGAGCAATACCTTTGGGCTTTTGTCAATTACCAACAGGACAACTGGGTGGACTTACTCCCATTTGCTGAAGTCGCTTATAACAATGCCGTGCATCAAAGCACTGGTCAAGTTCCCTTTAAGGCTGTCTTTGGGCGGGAGTTCGTCCCGATCCCTGAACTCCCACACCTGCAGCCGCTCCCAGCCTCTCTCACTGACTGGGCTGACACTCTCAAAGACTCGTGGCTAAACATTCAACAAGCTCTGCACCATGCCCAAACCACCTACAAACGCCATGCCGATGCTAAACGCTCTCGCGAACCTACTTTTGCTGTGGGGGATAAAGTCTACTTATCCACAAAATTCATCAAGTCACCACAACCCTCAAAGAAACTTGGCCCTAAATTTGTGGGTCCTTTTCCCATTGTTGCACAAATTAACCCAGTTACTTTTAAACTAGATTTACCCCATAACCTCAAGCGTTTACATCCTGTTTTCCATTGCAGCTTGCTCAAGCCCTATCTACACTCGGACCGCTGGCATCCCCATCTGGCTCCACCACCTCCGATCATGATTGATGACCAACAGCACTTCGAGGTCACTGAAATCCTTGACTCCTGCCGCCTGCATTCCACTTTGCAGTACCTCGTTCGCTGGAAACATTTCCCCCATCCTGAATGGGTTTCTGCCCCCGATGTTCACTCACCCCGCCTGGTTGCTCGTTTTCACTCTACCTACCCCAACAAACCGGCTCCTTAGCACTGTTCTCGGGGGGGGGGCGATATGTCATGTTCCCCATTTCAATGTTCTGATAACATCGTAACGTTTCACATGTCAAACCATTTTCCGTGTATGCCCGTCTTGCTCATGGCTGGGTTTTTCCATTCCTGCGCTCTGCCTTGTTTTGCAACTTTGGAATGTATGTTTGGGTTTGTGCTTCTGTTCAAGGTTACTTTCCCAGGCGCGTGTAACGGTTCCTAGCACCTGGGAGGGGGTGTGTGCTGACGGGTGCTTGGGGCGGGACTGGATTGAAGGCAAGGCTTTTAAGTTTGTATTTGGCGCGCTTTTGCTCATTCTCAGCTTTCTCTGTATTTGCATACTATTCTTTTAATAAATCAGTTATCTTTAAGCCCGAGCTTGTGAGACTGAGTATTTGGGATTAGGCAACCATTACAAATGGGTCCTGCCTCCCTGTGGGGTGGGGCAGCACTAGAGATTCTCAAGGCCAGCAGGGCGTGATCTGACCATGACAATGGAGACAGATCTAACTCTCCCCTCAGATCACATTGCCACTGCTTCAACAAGAAAACCAAGTCCAGAGGGAGGCCACTGTCTCGAGTCAGGTCCCAAATAATCTGGGACAGGCCCATGGCCACCATGATGGCCATGAACTCCTGAGCTGCCTCTGAGGCACACCCCAGGGATGGCAGGTTGAAGTCCCGTAGAGCCATAAGCCTGGGGAACTCCACTACCAGCCCCAAGACCGCCTCCAGCAGCTCAGGCAGGGAGGTTGCCACGCAGCAGGGAGGCTGGTACAGCAGCAACACTCCCAACTGCTCTTGGGAACCCAACTTGAAAAACAGGGTCTCACAACTGGCCACTTGTGGAGCAGTGCCCCTGAGGGCCACTAGAGACTCTTGGATCACAACCACTAGCCCTCCTTCCCTACCCTGGTGTCTCAGCTGATGCCACACCTGAAACCCGGCTGGGCACATTTCCAAAAGGGCTATCCCCCCTTCTGGGCCCAGCCAGGTCTCGGTAATACATGCCAGGTCTGCCCCCTCCTCTGTAATTAAATCACATATGAAGGGGGCCTTGTTGTTGAGTGACCTGGTGTTCAGCAGCAGCAGCTGGAGGCTGGGGCCCTCAAGGATCTGCTGACCAGGGCCTGGGTCTGAACATGGAGGGCTGGAACAAACCACCGGTAGCAAACACCGGGTGTGTCTTCCCCAGAGATGACCCACCCTCCGGTTCCCACCATAACATCCCTGGCCCATCACCACCTCAATAGGGTTACCCGCCCTACAGCCCTCAGTTTCCAGGCCCAGTTGCCTCCAATCCTGGACCTCTGGAAACCCTGGATTGGGTCCCCCCCCACACACACACATCCTCCCACACACAATCAGCCTCAAGTGATGGCAGGCCCCCCCAGCATACCAGCTCTCGTTCTTGGCACAGTTTGGGCCTAACCACCACATTCACACTGCACCTCCCAGCCTCTCACTGATCATGGGGGGCACCCCACCCACTCCTACCCATCCCTAGCTGTCACTTAGGGGTGGATGCTCTTACCTACATAACATACAATCCTGGGCTCCCCCCGCATCTCTCACACCCGAAGGGGAGTACCCCACTCACACCAAGGGGACACTAGAAATCCTCTGCCACCTCCAAGTAATTGGGGGAGCAGCCAGTCTTCCACTCCAGCACTTGTTCTCCTTACTGCTGGGGTCTGCCACACCTGTTGGGTCCTTGTGTCCTAACAGCCAGGAACCATGCTGAGACAAGGTCTCTAGTGTTTTATTACTGCTACATAACAGAAAATCCTAACAAACTGAAGAAGCGTGGGAAAAACCCAGACATATAAACCCCAAAGACTAAGGCGGGCCCGATCTGTGTCTCTTTGAATGGCCACCTAATTCCTCAGTACTACGCATGTGCTTTACAGCCTGGATGGGAGTCCCCTGCTCGCCATCCTCACTCATGACATCACCCTCCCCTCCAGATTCACATTCCATTTCAGCCCCCTCCCTTCCAGAGGCTAGATAAGATTCGACGTCTCCTTCTAAGGTCCCATGGGAACTGGGCAACGATGGAAATTCTTCAAATTTTCCTCCAAGGACGAATCAGTGCTGCTCTCCAGGTCTGATAACGCTTCTGGCCCAGGTGGCCGCTGCTGGAAAATAGCTAGATAATTAGAAGAGTCATCCCCCCTCCCCCCTGGGAAATGCATGCCTGAGGTGGAGGGCTGTGGGCCCCCCCCCCTCCTCTGGAACTGGAGTCAAGGCTTCAGGCGGGGGTGGAAGGTGCAAACTTACGAATTCCTCTGCCTGCTCATCCAAATGAGGAATCTCTGGTAGAGTGCGAGGCTTGGGTTTGTGAGGGAAAAGCTGATGGAATCGATGAACCAGTGCTGGAGCATGTACATCTCTGGCATTCTCCCATGTGCACTCTTCCTCAGGGTACCCTTTCCAGTGTATGAAATATTGGATGCCCCTTCCCCTCCTCCTAGAGTCCAGAATTTCCTCAACTTTGTATTCCTCCTCCCCCTCCACAATTACTGGAGGTAGAGGGGGCATTTGCGATCGCAAGGTACTTGGCGGAGGGTCTTTGGCTAGCAATGATCTGTGAAACACTGGATGGACTTTCATGGATACTGGTAGCTGTAAACGATAAGCCACTGGATTTATCTGCTGTATCACAGTGAAAGGGCCCACAAACTTAGAGTCCAATTTCTTGGAGGGTCTGATAGAGTTCAAAAACTTGGTAGAGAGCCACACTTTGTCTCCTACCGCAATTGCTGGCCCCTCTTGTCTGTGAGCATCTGCAGCTCTCTTGTAAGCACTCTTTGCCCTGTTCAGCTGCTCCTTTAACAACTCCTGTGCGGCTTGTTGCTCTTTAAGAAAATCAGCCATGGCTGGAACAGTTCCCTGCTGGGAGGAGGTGGGCAACACCCGAGGGTTAACCCCGTAGAGTGCCTGGAAAGGGGACATCTTGGTAGAGGACTGTACAGAATTATTATATGTAAATTCTGCCATGGGGAGCAGGGCTGGTCAATTGTCTTGCTGATAAGTGGTGTAACACCTGAGATACTGCTGTAACCATTGGTTAATTTTCTCGGCTTGCCCATTACTAGCAGGATGATGCGCTGATGACAGGTGGATCTGGACCCCTAATGACTGGAAAAGGGCCCTCCAGAACCTGGAAGTGAACTGTGGGCCTCTGTCACTCTCCAAGTGATTCACCATGCCTCTATACCTAAAAACATGGTCCATGAACAACTGTGCTGTGGCTTGCACAGATGGGAGGCCCTTGCAAGGAATAAAATGTGCCATTTTTGTGAAAAGGTCCACCACCACTAGTATGGAAGTCAGCCCCTGGACCAGGAGTAAATCAGTGATGAAATCCATGGAGATTGTATCCCAAGGCCTACTGGGGGTGGGTAGGGGTCGCAAGAGTCCTGTGGGCTTCCCTGGGAGAGGCTTGGCTTGTCTGCAGGTGTGACGAGAAGCAACGTAACCCTTTATGTCTGCAGTCATCTTAGGCCACCAGTAGTCTCTCAGAGCTCTATGGAGAGTTTTGAAAACACCTCCGTGGCCTGCCGTTTGATGGTCATGGCAAAGTCTCAGTACTTCTTCCCTCAGTGAAGGGGGAATATATAATCGCCCACTATGCCAGAGGATTCCTGCCTCCACATTGAATGGGGGGGCAGTGTCTTGCGGGCCCCTCTGGAGGTCATCCATCCTGGCCCTGGCATACGGGTCCTGTTGCTGCTGAGCTCTGACTCTTGTAAATAGGTCCTCTGCTTGTCTGCCTGCTGCTAAAATCTCTGTTTGGTTCCCCCTCATAGACTGATCAAAGTTGTGAGGTTGTAATATAGTAGCCTGTACCTCCTGGTGAGTGGCGGGGGTTGCCTGAAAGGATCGAGACAGGGCATCTGCCAAGCGGTTTTGCGCCCCGGGCACATAAGAAATAACAAAATTGAAACAGGAGAAAAACTGGCTCCATCTGATTTGGCGTGGGGTGAGTGATCTGGCGTTTTGTAGAAGCTGTAAATTCTTGTGATCGGTGCAAACTTTCACAGGAAAGGCTGCACCTTCTAGCCAGTGCCTCCACTCTTGGAATGCTGCTTTAATTGCCAGCAACTCCTTGTTAAAAACATCATAGTTTCTCTCTGCTGGTGAGAGCATGCGTGAAAAAAAGGCACACGGAAGCAATGTATTCTCGGTTTTGTTTGTATATTGCAATAACAATGCCCCAATGGCAATATTGGAAGCATCTGAATGCATTATGAATTGCTTCGTGGGATCAGGGTGTTTTAACAGCGGCTGGGATGCAAAGAGTTGCTTAAATTCTTGGAAGGCTGCTTGCTCCCTCTCCCCCCAAATGAATTTTGATCCTTTCTTCAACAGCTGTGTGAGGGGTCTAGCCCTGTCACTAAAGTTTTTTATGAACCGCCTGTAGAAATTGCAAAATCCTAGATATCTTTGTACTTCTTTAACATTTCGGGGAGGTGGCCAAGAGAGAATTGCCTGGACCTTAGAAGGATCCATGGATATGCCTTCTGTTGATATTTTATAGCCCAGGAAATGTAATTCAGTTAAATCAAAGGCACACTTCTCTAGCTTGGCGAATAGCTTGTTCTCTCTCAGTCTTTGTAAGACATTACGTATATGGGTTACATGAGTTGTAGCATCCTCAGAGAAAATTAATATGTCATCTAGATAAATGACCAGATACTTATCTAGTAAATCAGAGAAAATTTGATTCATAAATCGGGAAAATATGGCTCCTGCATTAAACGAGCCAAAGGGCAAAACAAGGTACTCAAATTTACCAAACCTGGTGTTGAAGGCAGTTAGATATTCATGCCCCTCTTTCATCCGGATCAGATTGTACGCATTCCTGAGATCCAACCTGGTTAAAATGCGTGCTTTCTGTAAGCGATCCAGCAAATCAGAGATTAAAGGCAATGGATAAGTTTCTTTTTTTGTTTGTTTATTTAAAAAACTGAAATCGTGGACCACATTCATGGGTGTCTCCTGGGTTGCAGGTGCCAACAGGTCAGGCTTCTTTGGTATGAAGAAGGTAGGAGCAGACGCTGGGGAAGTAGATGGTCGGATGAACCCCTTTTGGAGATTAGAATCCAAGTAATCCTTTAAGGTGGCTAGTTCTTTGGGAGACATGGGATATTGTTTCCTTGCTGGAATCCTGGCTCCTGATATCAATTCAATGGTGCAATCACAGTCCTTATGGAGGGGTAGTGCTGTGGCCTCTTGTTCGCTGCAAACGTCTGCGAAATCTGCATACTTGGCTGGCAACTGGACCCCCCCTGCTTCCGTGACTGCGTTGGTTGCTGGAGAGCAGAGAGCAGCTTGAATCTTGTGGTGCTGGCATTCCTTAGCTGGGAAGGAGATTGCTCCCGTAGTCCAGTTTAGCAATGGGTTGTGGATCCTCAGCCAAGGCGTGCCTAGGATTACAGGCACATTAAGCGATGCAGTAACATAAAGCTGGATCCACTCAGTGTGGTCTCCCGTTGTCAGTTGCACCGGTTCTGTGAACCTTCTAATCGGCCCTGCCTTGAGGGGCTGGCCGCAAATGTTCTCCACTTCTATGGGACATGGCAATTCTATGGTCAGGATGTTGAAGTCTTGTACGGTCTGCACATCAATAAAATTGGTGGAAGCTCTGGAATCCATGAGGGCCTCTAGCTTGACCTGGTGCTCTGGGTTGACGTGCAGTATTACTGGTAAGTAGTAAAAGGATTGCCTGGAACCCTTGGAATGAGCCCTCCTTAATTGATTGATGGTCTCCCTGCTGAGCAGTGTGGAGGGAGACTGACGGAGTTTCCCTGGTTGGAAGCAGAGGCGGAGATGGCTCTTGTTTCAGCTGCTTGCCCTGGGGGTCTTACTGAAGTTGCTTGGCTTCTCGCTGGGCAAGCTCTCCCCATGTGCCCCTGGGCTCCGCAGTAAAAACAGAGGGCTCTCTCTCTCCTCCTCTGCCTCTCAGCCTCGGAAATAAGCCTCCTGCTCACCCCGATCTGCATTGGCTCCTCTGGTCCTGAGTAAAGAGATGCTGCAGAGAGAGCTGGAAATCCTGGAAGCGCTCTGAGGCCCCTGTTTCTCCCCGGCTGCATCTGTCTGAGCTCTACTAGCCTGGCATCTATGACCACAGACAACTGATATAAGGCTTCTAGGTTAGCTGGTGTTCCCTGGCACACCAATTCATTCTTAATTTCTTCATCCAGCCCCTGTTTGAATTGGTCTTTTAATGCACTCTCATTCCAGTCCAGATCTCCTGCTAACAACTTGAAATCAGCAATGTAGATTCCCACCCTCTTGTTACCTTGCTTGAGCTTCCGAATTTCCCAGCTGGCAGTGACCTCTCTGATCGGGTCGTCAAAGTGTGCTCGGAAACCTGCCAAAAAGTTCTGGTAGTCGTTGAGAATCGGGTCGTTGTTCTCCACCATGGGAATAGCCCATTTGGCTGCTGGGCCCTTTAGCAGACTTAGAATAAAGGTGACTCTGGTTCTGTCTGTGGGAAACTCTGCCGGTCTGCTGTCGAAAAACATTGTGCACTGTGGGAGAAAGGTTCTCAACTGTCCTGCTTCTCCTCCAAACTTCTCTGGTAGACTGCCCTGGGATCTCAAGACTACTGGCAGAGCTGCTGCTGCTGCTGCTGCTGCTGCTGGCACCGGTTTTGGGTTAATTGGAGCTGGTTGTTGTAACTGCTGTAGCATAGCAGCTTGTAATGTGTTGACCTGTAGATCTACCTGTTGTTGGTGTTGTTGCAGGGCTGCTGCCAATTGTTGGATGGCGAGCCGAATTTCTTGGTTTTCTGAAGACATTTCCAAATGTCTCCCCTTTAAATTCTTTGTTCCTCCCTCTTTCGATGGGAGTAGGAGTTTGTTAGGATTGATGTCCTAACAGCCAGGAACCATGCTGAGACAAGGAATAGGTCTCTAGTGTTTTATTACTGCTACATAACAGAAAATCCTAACAAACTGAAGAAGTGTGGGAAAAACCCAGACATATAAACCCCAAAGACTAAGGCAGGCCTGATCTGTGTCTCTTTGAATGGCCACCTAATTCCTCAGTACTACGCATGTGCTTTACACCCTGGATGGGAGCCCCCTGCTCGCCATCCTCACTCATGACACCTTGCCTTGTTAAACTCCATGGGGTGTCGTGCCAAGCTGCTCCACCACCCTAGTCCCTTATGTCATCCAGCTGGCCCCTCTGCATTGCCAGAGTCCACCATGCTGCCACACCCCACTGCTCAATGCCAGGACCCCCCACTGGGACTTGCTGCCTCAGCAAGACCAATTCTCCACTTGTCCCCAGGGAGGGGTTTGCAGGGCTCTTGCCCAAACCGCCAGGTCCACCAGGCCTGCCGGAGGTCCACTTGAGTTGGTCCCGGTCTGCCGAGCTCTGCCACTCCACCCCTCCGCTTGCCGCACCTCAGCCTGCCGTACTCCGTCACACTCCACTGAGCCTCACTGCAAGGCCTGTCCCACTCTGCTGTCTCCGCTGTCTCGCCCAGGTCACTGAGGGTCTCTCAGCATCCACAGAGTCCACAGGGTCCCGCCATGATCAGTAGAGGGTCACCAAGCTCACCCAAACCCTTGGGAGATCCGCCAGAGTCTGCTGCTGCTGCCTAGGTTCGCGGTGCTCTGTTGCGTCACCACTCTACCTGGGGGGAGCTCCGTCTCTACCACCGGCCAAAGATATTCAAGGCTGGAGAACTGGGGAACCCCTGAAATTGGCCTGAGTTGGCCCACAGCACTCCCCCCAAACCCCCCACTGACAGAAAGGAGGCTGGGGATCAGGGCCCCAAAGACCAGGATCTTCCCCCCCAGAGCAGCAACTAGCGTCTGCTCCCGGTTGCCATCTTGGAATTTTCCCTACAAATTAAGCATAGTGCCTTAGCATTTCTCTCAACAAAAAAGTATTCATCTGTCCATTTTTCGCTGAATACTCTTCCTTCATCTGCAATTTTTCTTTTCTTTTTTTCTTTTTTGGGTTCTGTTTTTTGTTGAAATGATGTTGAAGCCATGCTGGAATAAATTTATTGAGGAATAAATATATTTTCTAAGAAATAAAACATCAAACTCATCGTAAATTGTTAGGTAGGCAAATAAACAAAGCAAAGTTTAATGATCAAATAAGAGAACTTACATGTCTACTTAATAATAATAACAATAAACACCTGTCATCGTGTCAACCTACCTACAGAACACGTGTAGGTAGGTTGAAATATCATACATAATGCCAAGTCACTACAAGCTGATGTCTGTAGTGGGTGGTGGCGGAGTTAGCACTGCACTGCCCCCTCCCCTACACAGCATTCCGTTGTTTCTACCTATGCAGACTGTGCTTGAGCACCGTGCGATAAAGTCACAAAAAATTGCAAAATAATCTTAAAAGTTTACAATTTTGGGGGGCCGCATTACTAGCTGTTCAGGGCTGCGTGTGGCCTGCAGGCCGTGGGTTGGACACGCCTGCTCTAGAATCTGTGGTGGCTGTGGCTGGAGCACTGATTGAATGACATCTTCTGTGGTCTCCTTTTGTTAGTTGGAGGGAACTCTGACTAGTTCAAGGGTTTCCTGCTTGTTTGTTTTGAGGTCAGTAGAGATGAAGGTGATGGTGGGTTGCATTCAAACTGTTTTGTGAGGAATTGTAGAGTAGGAAAGCTGGTGATGTGGAAATGCCCTGGCAAACACACACAAAGCTCCCTTGGCAATTTTTATTATCTCTAAAGTATTGTAATTATCACATTGCAGAAACTAATATCATCCATTATTTACCAATTCTTTCCATAAAAATCATTTAATTTATAACCACAGATAGATTCAGAAAATGCTGTTTATTTCATCTGTGTTAAGAAAATGAAGTATTTAATCATTAAAGAACCATAATCGTGATTCAGTTCAGAGGTTTTGACCAAGCAATTCCTTTAGAGGAGAGAATTAGCAGGAGGGTACAAATCCCACAAATAGATATGCTGATTTGATAAACTGGAAAAAAATCAGGTTTCTTGAACTGATGTTTTCTATTCATAGAAGTATTCTATTCATAAAAGCATTATACTTGTCTTTTTTCTAGATTCCATGAATCTCTTTTACTGATGGGTCTGGAGGTGAAATCGCAACGTTATGGAAGCAGATAATTGCAAACATCCCAAATTTGTGTTCATCTGCTTCAGAGAAAGGATTCTAAATTATTTTTCTCCCTTATACAAGGGCATCCGAAGGAAAGGTAAGCAAGAGTAAATTCTCCTCTCCTGGATAAACCCAAATCCTCAATTTTTTATTTTAAAAATAAAAATATTTAGCTCTTCCTGAAGCTGTGATTCCACTGTGTAAGGCAGTGTTTCTCAGCAATTTTAAGATGTCTGGACTTCAACTACCAGCATTTCCCAACCATTCTCCCAGAATTCCCCTGGGAGTTGAAGGCAATACATCTTAAAATAGCTGAGGTTGAGAAACAGTGGTGGAAGGAATCTAAATATGCAGAAGGAGGTGCCCGGTTAATTTAGCAGAAAAACTAAGCCCCTCTTTTAATGAATCTTCTGTGATAGGAAATTATTGCTTACCATTTTTTTAAAGAAGAGAAATTATCCAAGATTTTGGTGTAGCTATGATTTCAATAGCAGTGTGTCAACACCCCCCCCCCCTCCAAAGTGGTAGTGTAGCACCCTCCCCACCCTTGTGGACACCTCTGGCGGCAACATATGACAAAACTAGCTTTATTTTATTTCCCTAGTTTGAAGAGGGAAATCTACTTCAAAACCTAAATGAATGTGCTAGTTCTAGCAGTTGTCTATTTGCCTTTGGTAATAGCTATCACAGAAATCGGTTTAGAAAGTCATTGTGGTCAACAATAATGAATGCATTATCACCTAAAGCAAGGTATATGATTTCGGGTAGAAAAATAGTTCACTGTTTCTTTTTCATGCCTTTAACTCAACATATCACTGGTTTTATGGCATAAGAGAAGACTGCAGTGGCAGAACACTAGTGCTTGATCTGTGGTTCTCCAGCCGTTGTCTGTTTTCATAGCCATTTGCAAAATGAACAGAGGGTGCCCCTTCCTCACACCAATGCACAGTAGTGCCAGCCTTTTGCTGCAGCCCCACCAGCACTTGTGGATACCAGCTGAAAATTGCACAGCAATTGAGTTAAATGTTATCACGAGCCTTTTCTAGCAGAACTGGCAGATGGAAGAAGCTTCTGAAATGTTGATTTATTTCACCCTAGTCTGTATTCTGGTAAATCCTTAGAGCAGCTGTTATCACCTGATCTTCCTCTAGTCAAAATAATACCAAGACTATAATGCTGTGTGAATTTATGTGGGCTAAAACCTCCTTTTCCCAGTGGGTTTTAATTCTCTGTAAGGAAGCCTGTCTGAGCGAGTACCTGACCATGGCATAAATAGGCTGGCAACATCTTTTCTGTGCCACCATGAAGATGCCTTCATCTAATTCCTACCCATTATTGAAAGAGGATTAAATTATTTTAAGCTATTCTGCTGTTAAAACAGACTTTCCTTCCCTTATTCTGCCACTCTCAAGGTATATAAAATCTGTAATACTGTGTCACTTATTATTTTGGGGAGAAATCAGGGACTGGCAGTAACTGATAACAGATGCGATAGAGGCCGGACAGTACATTTCATGCCAGTATAATTGCCTATTCATGAAAGTCTGGAGAGTGCTTGAACTCAGCAGTGGGGACAAGCCCTAAAACTACAGGGGCGGGGGGACAGACAACCTTAAAATTGTGTCCAACTTTCCAGTGCATAAACTACCGATATGCAAAACATTCCACACAGGAATGATTATATGCGTGGAACAGCATATTCAGGGGATTGGTGCCAAGGCTAAAACAGACGGGTTCCATCTGAATCTGAAACACACAGGTTTCGGGCACAGATGTTCCAGGGAAAGGGTGTGTGCTGTGGGCTGAGTGGGTGCCTGGCAGCAGGCTAAGATGACTGGAAGAAGGACAAGACATGGGCTACTTAGATGCATAGCTGTTACCTTACAAAAACTAGTGGGAATATGTCTTGGGCAAAACTTGGAACAACCATGAGGTTCTGAATTTCAGCTTGTCTGGGCCATGACCTGTCCAGAACTGAACTGGGCCAAACCCTGAACATGGAACTAAACACATTTTTTATTTCATCCATGGCTCTAATAAATAGACTCATGGTTTTTACCAGTAAATTGTGTGAGCTGCAGGTTTATGAGTGGAGATATTGTCTAAAGAGCTTCCATTCATTTTCATGACCACTGAGCAGAAAATTCTTTTAATGTCCTTTGTTCCAAAAAATGCACACTTTCCCATCAAAGCTGTTCTCTTCCAATCTTCCATTTACCTGAAAAAATTATATTCTACATTTTATACAATTTGAATTTAAGGGGTTTGAGATGCAACAGTAGCTGGAGAAGCTAAGTAGGCAGCACTCACCAGGAGAACCTTTTACTAGCCCATGTTCTCAGCCAGCAAACTGGAGAGGATGAATGATGTCTCAATTATCTGTGAACCAGAACTATTACAATGCCTTCTCTGTGTGGCCTTTAATGATGTTAGAATAAATTTTTCCATGCATGGGATGGGTTTTGATGGAATGTCAGGTCATGTGATACCTATTGTATCAGTTGCCATTGTCACTAGCACTTTTACAGGCCCAATTTAAAGTGTCAGCAATAACCTTTAAAACTACACGTGATTTCAAAACAAACTGCTGCTACATTTTTAAGATAATCATCTGAAGCCTGAGCCACGTGCCTGACTAATGAAAATGAATTGGATTGGTCATCACAAGGGAGTAAGCTATTTCAGCTGTGTCTCTGTGTAAAAATGTTTGCCATTTGGCATAATTAGATACATGAACATTTCCCAAACATCTTCTTTTAAAAGTTTTTAAAACTAGCTTGGCAAAATAAATTGGAATGGTAGGGCTGTGAAAGTGTCAGGATTTTACCATCCTCCATGCATCATCCTATCTTATCTTATCTTATCTTATCTTATCTTATCTTATCTTATCTTATCTTATCTTATCTTATCTTATCTTATCTTATCTTATCTGGTATTTATAAACACAATCAAGGAAAAAACAGACAAGTAAGAAAAACAAAAGAAATTAGAAAAGAGCTTTACAAAACAGCTTAAGAGGGAATCAAAATTTCAAAGTAATCGTAGATTAATACTGCATCTTATATCAATCAAGCATTTTGTATCAGTTTAATGCGAACATAATGCCATATGCCAATAGCCAGTATAATATGGATTGTAGATCAAAATGAAGACTTAACAAAAGTTTCTATCTCACCTAACAATTCTATTCTTCGTTAGCAAATCATCTCCTTATCTTTTCTAAATGTGTCTTCTCTGTATATCTTAATGATCTTGGCTAATCTGTTCAGGTGACACATTAGTTTACTATTGAGATCAATTATTATTGCACCAGGTACTCCTAGCTGGCTTGCTCTATTATCAAAGGTGAGTTGGCACTGTCCTGGACAGAAAGGATGTAGAGTCATTGGAGACCTGGGGTATGGAGTCTAAGGTCCATAAACATGAACATCTCATGTGAAACTAACTTATTTCTTGGAGAACTGAATGAGATTTTGAGTAACAATGTGGAATGTAATTTTCCTGACTGGTCAGTAAAAACTTTATCGGAAGGAAAGAGTCAAAGCTTGCTGATCATAAAATAGTGTCAGTGTAATGGGACTGGGGAGCGATGATCACTTGCTCATTCTTGCCTTCATTGTGGTATAAAACAGTGGGCAGTCCATGGCCTATGGGTACTTGTCTCCCACTTTCTAGGATTTTTGCAGCCATCAGAACATCTCCCAGATCTTGTCAAAATCTAATGGCAATTTACCATTGTTCTTGGGAGAGAAAAAGGGTATAAATAGATTATGTTTAGTCTCTGCATGCTTTAGGTAAAGGTAAAGGTTTCCCTTGACGTAAAGTCCAGTCGAATCCGACTCTAGGGGGCGGTGCTAATGTCTTAACTACAATAACCTCAAAACAAAAACAAAAAACAAACACAAACAAACCCTGAAAATTTTTGGCTCCATTCCCAATAGACTCTTACATCTTGGCCATGTCTCTATATCCCTTTAAACTTCCCAGGAAAGGCTAATTGGAAAACAGTGCCCACTCTTGTCACACAGAATAATGAGTGACCAATATAAAGCAAAAGAAACAAAAGCCCCATACAAGTTTCTTTGGGGTATACATAAACTATATATGCATTCTCTCTCTCTCTTAAAATAAACCCATAATTATTTATAGAGAAGTCAGCAATGAATATTTAAAAAAGGCCTATGCCAGTAATCTAAGAAAAGGTCAAGCCATGCACACACACATGGAGTTTTCTCCTGTTCTGCAACTCCCCATTTATGGAACATGGATCAGCTTACTAGTTTTCTCTAGGCAGTGATCTTCCATTTAAAAACAGTGCATACTCTCGTTTGTTTCTGTTTCCTCTCCTCTATTAATTGGAGGGTTTTGTAGTCCCCCAAAAGATTTGCTGTGCAGCTGTAGCAAATACCACCCAGAGACTAATGGAGTGTCAAAGAGTTTAATTATATACGGAGGTGGAGGTTATAGGCATTATTATGTACAAAAGCACTCTCTGAAACTCAGAAAATATAAAGAGCGAATTAATATTGAACTTGAACTTGTTAGTTACTTTTGCTAAAGAAACTAGAGAGATCAGTCACAGAAATCAGGAAATTAAAGGTACTGTTCCCATTCTATAAAATCCTGCTGTGGAATTGTTTTTAGTAATGGAAAGGCAGGATATAAATTTAATGAATAGATAGTAGAAATAAATATATCTTATCATCTTGCTGAGCTGGAGTAGATTTTATCCCCCATCCCAGCCAGTCTAAATCCATATCTTAGATTCCACTGAAATCAGCATGGATATTGTAAGTCATGATTTAACTGCATTTAACTGCAATTGGCTGGAGACCCATTGGCTTAGAAATGAACTCTTTGTTTCATGAACAAAAGTTGACAAAAGTTACTAGGTTTCTTTAAAGTTCATCTTGTGGGATCTCCAAACATTCCATCCTCTGCCTGCCAAATAAAAGGGTAGAGACCAAAGACTGTCCTAGGTAGTACAGACCAGCTAGGTAGTGCAGTATCATCAATGATTACTAAACTGCTGGCATTTAAAAGCAGATTGTAAGGCAAGGGAGGGATTCGGAATCTATAAATGTCTTAGTGAACACCACCATCTGTTGGATTTTCAAAGCATACCCACAAATGCAATTACCGTGATGCCAGGATCTCTCTCCCAGCTGGAGTTTCCTATTCTCCAGGGAAAAGTTGCCTGTGTCAGGTGATGAGGGGGAGGGGGGGCTCACATTGGATTTTCTTTCAACATGTTCTCTGAGGATGTTTGACTTACTCCCTCCTGATGTGAGGGAGGATGTGGGGCAGCGTCCGGCACCAAAATAGAAGAGTATGTTTCACTCATAGTGAAACCTGGTTCTCAGAGTGAAGTATCTAAACCTTTACTGCACGTTGCTATTTCCTTCCAGCCTCCATCATTTCAGGCTGGGTGCATGTCCGTTATAAAAGTGGGGGAGAATTCTTGCTGTATACCTCAATATGTGTTAGAGGTCCAACTGTAATTTTTAAATTTAAGACCAGAAAACCATGTATAGCCTTAGTAATTAATACAATTCAGGCTTAAGAATTAAAATTAAATGCTATACATGGGGGGGGGGGGATGGCTACTAAATATGAAAGTGGAAGAGGTTTTTTTAAATGTTTAAATGCATGTGGGTCAGCTAAACATAAATTTGAATTATACTTGTTTAAGAAGAAACGACTTGGGTGACTGGAATATGTATTCAGAGAAGAATGCTTATGAGAGTTTGTTCTGAGCTAATAGAAGATTGGAAGTATTTCCATGTGATTTATGAAACTAAATAACACATCTTGTGCATCATCAGGATGGTGAGTAAGCAGTTTACATTAACATTTGAATAATGAATTAATCTGGCAGAATCAATGCTTATGGACATTCTAGGTAGAAAGAGAAGAGATTAAATTAATCCTATAAATTTTTCATGATGAAACAATGACAGCATTGTGACACTGAGTACTAAAATATTGACCCAAGAAAATGTGGTTGGAAATCTCATAAATAATAGGTATTTAAGAAAGTACTGAGTAAGGGGGAGGGGGAGAGAAAATGTAAGTTCTAAAAATGGATATGGAATCCATGCTGTTACTTCAGTCTTAATCCATCACTTCTTCTACTGCATGTTTATATCTTCAGAGAGGCTGCAAAGTAAGGAGAAAATTGCTTTTGATAAAAAATGACATTTCTAAATAAGAACTCACTAGAAACCTAGCAATTTTGTTCCATCACCTTCATTCATTCACAGTGGTCCAGCATGTTCTTCACTGAACAGACAGTTCAATAAACACACAGATACAAACATGCATCTGCTAGATGGAAAATTGAACAGGTCAAAAATCACTATTGTCAGACTGATGGCTGTAATGGAGCACTTCTACTTAGTTTTAGTAGGTATCTACAACTTAAGATATCCTTCCAAAATTCTGGCTGCTTGCACAAGCAATATGTGAAAACCTTTTCAAGACACAGTTCTCATTGCAGGCACTCTGGGGTACAGAACGGGGGAGACCTGCAATAAGAATTGTCACAAACACACAGTAAGCAATATGTTAGTTCAATTTTGCCCTTCCCTTTCAAGTCTGTATTTAAACTATTTTTGAAGTGTTATGCATGCATAGTTTTGTTACCATAAAATTATCAGTGTTGTATTTTGGTTTGGAGTGCCATATTCAAAGTGTTGAATATAAGGGGTGGGGGAGAGAAAAATGTAAGTTCTAAAAATGGAAATGTGTCCTGTCCAGACTATGAGGTGGCCAGACAGAATTATTATCAACTCTTTATTTAAAACAACTATTTACAACAGTAAAGTCCTGGTAAATAATAAGCCAAAGCAATTCCAATCAAGACCACCCAGGCAATGACGGTTGAACAGGCAAGGCTGCAGAATCAGACTGTGGCAGAACAGCAAGACAGAATTCAGCTAACTCTCTGATCGAAGCTGTCAGACTTGGTGAAGCTAGGGGTGCATGCCAAGGCAGAAGCTGGAGGCAAGGCTCTGTGAATTGGCATGCAGATAGGACCGGGCTGATATGTGGAGGCTAGGCACGACTGGACTGGAACCTCTAGGCAAGGCTTGGCTCTGAAGGCTAAGCTGGGCTGGACTGGAGAATCCAGGCAAGGCTGAGATCTGAAAAGAAGGCTGGACTGGACTGGAGAATCTAGACAAGGCTGAGATCTGGAAGCAAGACTGGACTGGACTGGACTGGAGAGTCTAGGCAAGGCTTGAATCTGGGAGCACACCTGGAATACACTGGAGCAATACAATGAGGCTTAGAGCCTGACACGAGACTACTCCGCAGGACCGGCAGGGAGAGGCTCGACTGGAGTGGCTTGGGCAGCAGGCGGGTCCATGGTGGCAGAAGATGCTGCTGCTGGTTCCACGCTGGCTATAGGCAAGGCTTCTGACACTGGCAAGGACTCTTCGCAATCACTGTGAACTTGAAGGATCGGTTGTTTCCAGCAGCTTGCTCAATGTGCCCTTGCCTTTTAATGCGTTCCTTTCCATGCCTTTTCTCTTCTGCAGCCAATCGGGCTGCCTTCTGATTTGCGTGCTTCTCTGCTCTCCTGTCTCAAGTGCTGATTGGAGGATTCAAATCCCCCTCTGGAGTTTGTCCAATCCGCGTCTGCAAATTCTCCCACTCTGCTGAGTCACTTCCTGGTTCAGCTTCTCCAAGTCCCTCCTGATAAGTTTTGTTTTCCCCTTCTGACTCTGGAGAAGTTTCGTTTTCGGAGTCAGAAGTGGGCTGAAACCTCACAAAATGGAATCCAAGCTGTTATTTCAATCTTAATCCATCACTTCTTCTACTGCATGTTTATATCTGAATGGACAAATAGGAAAGATGAAGTGCATGACAGCCACTCAAAGCAAGCCATCTGAGGATTTCAGCTTAGGCAGCATGTGGAAAACTACCAGAATGAAGACTTCTAAGAAGGCACAAGAAAATATAGTGTTGAAACAGGAAGACATTCTCAAAACAGGAGATAATTACCATGTGCACTGGATGAGGCAATGACACTCCAATGGCTAACTCAGGGTAGCTCAGAAGAGTACCAATCTAGAACTGGAAAAGTATTGATGAATTTTACACAAATAGATGGGAATTGTAGTACTTCAGATCCATCACACAGAATGTGGTACTATGAATGGTGGTTCCTCTACCCTCCATTCTTCTGGAAATCAAACCTAGCCTGGGCAGCTCAGATGTGAGCTGAGTAGGTATACCTGGGTCTATGTGAATGTCTGAGTAAAGCTTTCAGTTTGAAAGTGAACTATAAAGAGTGTCAAATTGCATTTGTTTCTACATGTCCTGAGACTCTAGATCAGTGTTCCTCAACCTCAGCAACTTTAAGGTGCGTGGACTTCAACTCCCAGAATTCCCCAGCCAGTGATGAATTACACAGACAGACAGACAGTCAGACAGACAGTGCATGCACTATATGCATGAGAAACAAAACAACCTGCTCTTGAACTGGTTTCAAGAGAGATGGAAAATAGAAAACCAGCCTTAGTTAAGTTTGTTTTTGCCCAAAGCAATACATATACTGTGAACTGGGTAATGTAGCCTAATACTGAAAATATGCAGCTGGTTAATACAGACTCTGTATTTGTTTATATTCTGGACCATATTTGGCAGTATTTAATAGCTGTTACCGAATAGTTTTTATATTGAAAGTTTATATATCAATGGTATTCGTATTTGATATGTAGTATCTGTTAAAATTAAAACAAGTAAAGCAAACGTTGAGCTGTTACAATTTCATGTTTGGGACTTGTGTGGTTCTCCCCCCCACCCCACCTCACCCCACAAATTTCAAATAATTCACAATATTTATCTTTCTTTAAGTATTCAGTCATATCTGACTGCCAAATATATTATGATAAAATCATGATATCAGCTTGTGTGCACATCCCTTTATTATCCCTGATGACATAAAATGAAAGAATCCAGTTGTGGAAAGCCTCACTGGCCATTCAGGACTTTTCCTTCTTCATTTTAAAATCTTTGTATGATCTTTAATTCAAATAGGCTCTAAGGATTCTTATAGCAATTAAAATACAGCCCAGATAATACACTGAACTAATCAAGACACCAGTATCTCACCAGTGAGTAAAAATGAGTTTAATTTCAAATCTTCCAGAGGAAGTCTGAATCCACTAGATAATTTGTTTTGCTAACCCGGCTGTATGGAGAAATGTTTATTAGGAGTTCTGTAAGGAGGTGGTAAAAAAACTGTAGGAAGGGAGTGAGGGAAAGAATGTATGGCAATATGCAATTCAGGAGACATAGGAATAGAGTTGGAAATATAATAGTAGCACTCTATAATTAACATCAAAGAAAGCTTATCAACTAATTTTAGATAGCAATTGACATCAGTCAGACTGCTGCTGCTGCTGCAACTACTAACTACTGCCTAATCGTAAGGTTTTGGACTTCAGTGAGGATAGACAGATATACGCTGTAGAATATAAAATAGATCTAGAGCAGAGATAGAAATGCTTCAGCAAAAGGCCAAATCCAGTAGTGTGGAACAGGCCAGCGGGCTGTGAGACCTCAGTTGAGAACCATCTCTCAAAAATCTGCAGCCTTCTGAGTAGGAGGACCTATGCTTCTGCCTACTCCATCTCCAAGGCAAAACCTTCTCCCATAGGCAGTCGAGGTCTGTGGTAGCCACAGTGACGGAAATATGACAACAAGTAGAGAGAGAGGCGCAAAACAAACCCTGCCATGCATAGCTCTGTTCCAACAGCTGATGCAAATGTGTAAGCTGGGAATTTGTGTCATGATGCACATTTTATCACTCTGCTCCCCTGTGGATACCTATGCCTCCTTCAATGAAGCTTTCCTCCTGACGACTTTATACTTAGATGTACCCATTCTTGGCACAAGTCTGGAAGTTTCAGGATGGTTTTTGATTTCTTAATCTTCCCTGAAGCCAATTTAGTGGCCTGCTAGAACTACTGAAATGGAGCAGAGCTTAGAAGCTGTCCACAGAAAAAGAATATTATCTTAAAATAGCTATAATGAGCACACCAGAGAAACACAGGTTATTGATCTTACACATTCAGCCCGCCCAAGCATAAAGAATCACACACTTAGACAGATTAGGTTAAGATAAGTAAAATAATATCTTACTGACTTTATTGTTGCTTCTGTTACATCTATCTTGGTGGAAAAGATGAAGTTCCTTTGTTCTTCTTTTCTTTCTAAATACTTAGTTTGTCCTAAACCCTCAGCCCTATTTGCTGCCAAGGGCTGTGTGAAAGAAGGGGGCAGAATCCTTCATCAAGGCCCTGATGAATGGAGAGCAGAGCAGCGTGCTTGCTTCTCCCTGGGTGGAAGAAGGAGGAAGAGAGAGAGAGGAAGTGGGAGTGGCAACAAACAGCTTCCTCAACAGCAGGAGGGTTGCATCCTGGGATGAACTCAATTTACATGTTAATGCACATGCTAATGAGGCATGCTGGATTTGCCAGGACTTCCAGCATTCCCTAGAGCTGTGCTGTTACCTGATGGTCTCTCATCCAAATACTAACCAGGTCTGTCCCTGCTTAGCTTCCAAGCCCAGTCACAGTCTACCAGATTTAACACAGCAATGTAAAATGTGTCTCAGTAAGGTTATACCTAAGAGGCTATTAAACAATAATTTCTCAGTGGATTAATACAGGCACATTATTTTACCGCTTGGGAAATTATCTTAATAGCTATAGCTCTGCTGGCCTTCTTAATCACATGAAGCAGGCATGTTGCCTTGCTGATTGATAAAAGATAATCTCATTATTATGTGATTAATTATATAACACACACACACACTCCAATTATTGATCAGTGTTTGTGTCTTTACAAATATACAGTATATATGATAATAAATTGCTTTAAAGATTTCTTACTACCTGAAAGAATCAGGGAGTTTGTAGTACATTTTTTTTTTGAAAAACAGAGTATATGATGCTGTTAGTTGGGTTTCTCTTGGGAAAACAAATAGGGTGGGAGCTGCTGTGATCTCAGAAGGAATGCTCTTCCAGAGAAATAGCGAATGTCTATGTGTCTTTGAGGACTGAGTGATAATGGCTTTAGCAGGCCATTTCTTACGAAGGATAGTTCAAAAGAGCAACAGTGAATGTTAAGTTTTAATAAGCAACAGTGCTGCCTGTCAGCCTCAAAAGATGATTCTTGAATGAATAGCATTGGCATCTAATTTTGCTCTGTATCAGTTGCCACAGCTCCTTTGCATTCATTAAAATAAGATTAATTGGATACCAGGTAGATTGTGGGAGGTTCCTTCACTGTTGATATGTATCTCAAACTATAAGTACACATGTAGAACAGGGATTCCTCTGAGTTTGTAGAAACTGAGGAAGTAGAAAAAGTGCTCTATGACATGAGCTCCATGTCCTGTTTGTGTCCTGCCCCGCCTGGCTCCTTCAGGAAATTGGACAGAACGGTTGTGCTTCCCTCCTGGTCCTCTCAAGAGCCTTTGATCCATCAGCCTTGGGATCTTTCTGGGTCATCTTAAGTACACATGTAGAACAGGGATTCCTCTGAGTTTGTAGAAACTGAGGAAGTAGAAAAAGTGCTCTATGACATGAGCTCCATGTCCTGTTTGTGTCCTGCCCCGCCTGGCTCCTTCAGGAAATTGGACAGAACGGTTGTGCTTCCCTCCTGGTCCTCTCAAGAGCCTTTGATCCATCAGCCTTGGGATCTTTCTGGGTCATCTTCTGGAGTTGAGAATTGAAGGGACTGTTTTGATTTTGTCCCTTCTTCAGTAGGCAGTTTCAGTTGGGAGGGAGAGGAATAGTGGCTCAGTGGCCCCTGCTTTATGAGGTCCAACAGGTATCATTTCTACCTCCTTTTTTTAAAAGTATGTTAAAAGAGACTTAAGAATAAAACCAGAGAAAAGACAAGAAAAAAAGAAATACGAAAGGGATTTACAAATTGTAAAAAGTAGATAAGGATTTATGAAACATTAATAAAAAAGAAAAAATCCTCTATTATTCTACTAGTAACTTTTTTTTAAGCTGTTCAATCATGTCTGATTCTCGGAAACTGCCTGGACAGGTCCCTGCAGTTTTCTTGGCAAGGTTTTTCAGAAGTGGTTTGTCATTGCCTCCTTCCTAGGCTGAGAGAAAGTGACTGGCCCACGGCCGCCCAGCTGGCTTTGTGCCTAAGGTGGGACTAGAACTCACAGTCTCCTGGTTTCTAGCCTGGAGCCTTAACCACTATACCAGAGTGGCTCTCACTATACCAAACTGGCTTTCTACTAGTAACATTAAGATAATATATAATAATAAATCAAATTGGCACTTTAACAACTATTATTAGAGTCAAGTCAAAGGCCCACTAAAATCATCAGTCAAAATAATAAGAATTGAGAAGAATTTTTAACTGATCTGAAACCACCTGTCCTTTAATTTATCACCAATGAGAAAGAATAATGTTTTAATTGTCCTTTTATATGTTTTATTTTTATTTTCTTTTAAGTGGAATTCCAAGACTATAATAAAGGTTGGATGGCCAGACTGACTGACTGTCTGGAGTTTTAAGATCTTATATTAAGAGAAATCTGAATTATAATCCATATTCCATAAATGGCTTCCAAGTTAAAGTTAGACCCATTTTTAAAAATAAAAATGTCATAAAAGTTATTTTAACATTGATGAATATCCCCAGAGCTTGGTCTTCCATTCTTTAATGAAGAAATTGAGTGTAATTTTCAATGGGAAGCATGAAGTATTCTAGCCATTGTTATCACACATAAAGATAATGCAATATACTTCGTAGAAATGTAAGTTAGCAATGCTTAATAGAAAAGCAGCTGGCATAAAAGGAAGTATTTAAGATCTGTTCTATGCTGAAGCATCTTTCAGAATTGCTAGGCTTTGTGATGTTGCCACCAGATATGAAAATACAATCCAACCTGATTATATTTCCAGTAATTTTTTGAATATGTATTATCCATTTGGCAATCAACACTGGAGTAATATACTGTTTAAAAAAACCTTGTACCCAATTTTCTTTGAGTATAATGTTCACAGTAAATGGAATATTTATCTTCTATTGATGTTCCCATTGTTGCATATCAGTTGTCCTATTTAAATTCTGCATCCATTTACTCATGCAATCTTTGACCAGTTTCTGAAACATATTTCAGTATGTGTGTGTGTGTGTGTGTATGTATGTGTGTATGTATATGTATATGTATATGCGCCTTAACAGGTGTTCTGGGTTTTGTGTTATAAGCGTTTCAAATTCACCAAGTACACCATCTCACCTGTGTAGCTCCTTTTGAACTATGCTGCTTATTTGAAGATACTGAAATCAATGAAACATTTCTGACCATTCCAAACAGAGATTCTCAAAATATTTCACCTTTGTTTTGTTAAAGGTTAGATCTTGCAATCTATATGAATTATTATCTCTCCACTGATCCAGTGTTTTAGCATATTCATCTTCTTGAAAATAGTTAATACTGAAGCGAGAGTAATAAGCCTTAGCTTATTCTTTTATATTTATCCTACACTTTCAATAACCTTTTATAACTGAGTGATTTCTTATGCACTGAACACTTTTGTATTAGGCCGAAGATATTTATGCAGAGCTTCTAGGAGTTCTGCTCCTTTCATAGAAATATCTCAATGTATATAATATACAGGTAGTCCTTGACTTATGACCATTTGTTCAACGACCGTTAGAAGTTACGATGGCGCTGGTGGTTATGACTGGTCCTCAGAATTCCTGCTGCCCCAGCATCCCCATGGTCATGTGATCACGATTTGGGTGCTTATGACCAGTTGCAGCACCCTGTGATCACATGATTGCCATTTGTGATGTTCCCTGCTGGCTTCCTCAGAAAGTCAGTGGGGAAGCTGGCAGGGAAGGTCACAAGTCGCTGGAGTAAGTATCCCCTCCCCCACCCACCCACTCACCCCCCCAGCCCCTCTGTGCTTGTGCCAGTGATACCTCCATGCAATTTTACAGTTATTGATTATTGTCTGTGCAGGTAAATGCTTTAACTTCTACTTCTGTAAATTTAGGTAACAGTAAATTAGACATCCAACCTTCTTGAATAAGTTTTATGAACAGAAGAAAAGTAGGTATATTTTTTCTCTAAGCGATATTTCTGTTTCCATGCAGATGAGAGAGAAAATAAAGATATATAATCTACATTTTTGGCAGCTTGCCAGAACTTCTTTTATATGGATGGGATTTATCAAGATTTGGAGAGAAACACAATTCAAAATTGTATTATCTCCATGAATCAAAACAAATTGATCTGCAAATTTCAGGAAGTAACAAAAAAAAAAGTTTCATGAAGTTTTGTTTTATTATCATTTGGACCATAAATTGAAGCAATTTTGATTTTCCCCTGTTCAATTTGAAACTGTAGTACAAATCTCCCTGCTTCATCTCCCTGTTTTTCCAAGTTCTGTGATAAGCTTCTGCTATAGTATATATGATGATTCCCCTACTTTTCAATATTTACATAAAGCTGCTGAGAGATGTCATCTGACAGTTTGGGTTACAGTACCATCAATATGTTGATGATACCCAGAATTACATCACTAGCTTGGATTGTATTGGAGATACTACTGATATTTTTTCCTAGTGCATGGAAGCTATAAGAGTCTGGATAGAACTGAATAGGCTGAAGCTGAACCCAAGCATGATGGGGATCCTGTTTGTCCATTGAGACTTGGAAGGACATGCAGTATCCTTGAAGGAGCATGTCTGTAATCTGAAGGTCCTTCTAGACTCACAGCTCCTGCTAGAACTCCAGGGGAAAGCTATGGCTATTGGGGCCTTTGCCCAACTTCAGTTGGTATACCAGTTGTGGCTTAATTGGTATCAGCCATTCAAAGTAGATCAGACCAAGAAACAGATGACATATAGGCCTAAAACTAGAATGGCTATATGACAGAATCTTACAAGTCTGAATGTGCTTCTCCTCCTCCCTCTTTTAACTTCATGTGAATTAGGGAAGTCCCTGCCTTAGGTGTTTTTGTAAATCTCTGTCTCCATATGAGCTTAAGCCACGTTTATCTGTTTGTTGCCCTGGTAATGGATCTTCCCTCTCCCTGTCAAGGTCATCTTCTATACTCTCTACAGAGGGCTTGTCAAAAGTAACTGATGCCTGATTACTGCAATGAGCTTGACATGGGCATCTTTAAAGACAGTTAGTTGGGTATGCAGAGGCCTGTGTGATAACTGGCACCTGCTGCTAGAAGCCTATGTTACAGGCCTTGCACGGGCTACCAGTTGGCTTCTGGGTACAATTTAAAGTACTAGGTTGACTTATAAGGCCTTTCATGGCTTGGTACCTAGCTACTTGCAAGACTACTTGCTCCAACCAGAATTGGCTTGACCTGTTAGGTCATCTTAACAGACATGAGTTCCAGTTCCTCACTTGTGGGAGGTAAGGAAAGCCATGGCTCAGAGGCACTACTTTTCAACAGCAATGCCAGTTCTCTGGAACAGTCTCCCAGTAGAGATCAAATTGGCTTCTTCTGGAAGGCATTCAGGATGATGATGATGGCTAAACTGTTCCAGAGAGTGGTCTAGTTAGACTTTTAAAATTTGTTTTACTTTTTAAATTTTTCTTAATCCGGATTTTTGTGTCTGTATTTATTCTTGTTTTAATGGCTTTTATTTTTATCTTAATACTTACCACAGATACCTTTATTTTTTTCACATAATGAAAGTGGCTGAGTTACTTTGGATTGTATAGGATATAAAAATAGTAAAAAGAACAATAAAACATGTCAGGTGAAAAGACCAACTCCTCAGACAACATAGAGCAAAACACAAGACTAGCAGCCTGGCCTGAAAGCCTGAGGGGACAGCCAGGTTCTTAAAGTCTTCCAAACATTCAACAGGGCCACGGCCAGCCAAGCCTCGGGGGAAGGCTTTTCCGCAGGGCAGGTGCCATGACAGAGAAGGCTTGCCTCCTGTAAGATGACGTTGTTGAGTAGCAGCTCAAGAAAGTTTATGCATTTTAATAAAATACGTTGGTTTGAAAAGGTGGTATCTGATGTTTCTCGGAAAGGACCTGGAATGCACCCACCCTGACAGATCTGGCTGGGCCAGCAGAAACCACTGCAGATAGGCAGTTTCTCATTATCCTGGCCTGGTGCCATTGAGAGCCTTAAAGATGATAACCAGATTCTTGAATTGCATTTGGAAACCTGCTGAAAGTGCAGTACATGTAGCAGTAGTGTTACGTAGTCCTACCAAAACTGGGTGTGCCTTAACAAGCTGCAGCTCCTGAGTCTTTTCAAGGGCAGCCCCATGTAGAGCCCATAGCAGTAGTTCAACTGGGAAGTAATTAAAACATGAGCGACCATGAGCAGAGCCTCTTGATCCAGAAATGGGCATAACTGGTGCACAGAATGGATTTGTGCAGTGGCCCCATCGCCTTGGCTGCCACCTGCTCTTTGAGTAGGAGCCATGAGTCCAGAGGAGCCCTAGATGGTGTGCCAAGTCAGTGTTGGGGAGAGGTAGATCATCCAAACAATGTCTTCCATCTAAACAATGGAAGGTCTTCAGATTTCGGATGTCCTAAAATTTTTGCCAACAGAAGCTGCATATCCCAGCCATAGCGTGTCAGATTTGAAACCCTGGACATCAAATATCAAATAACCCAGATGGCCAACTATGAAACAAGATGGGTAGAACTGAGCAACTGCCTCTAGGCACATTCTGTAATGTTGACACAAGATTAATTGCTTCAATCCCTATGAAGTTTCTGAATGACAAATAAACCTGCAGTGATCCCCCCCCCACATTTTTTTGGTTAGGCTACTTTTGTCTTAGTGAAAATTGGTGTGTGTGTGTGTGTGTGTGAGATGTTGATAATTTAGTATTCAGTGCCAGTGCTGACAATGACATTTAGCTGTCTTATGCCTTTCACCAATGATTTATTGCAAAAACATTTGTCTGCTGACTCTGCTATCTAATACTCCTTGAAGATGCTCCTTCTTTGCCTCAATAGTTAATTGAGGGTGAACAGTTGAATGCTAAACAGTTGATCGCTGAAGTGGCAACAGCCTTTTTCAGTGGTGGCCCCTCGGTTTTGATCACTTTGGCTCCAACCCTGTCAGTTTATAGACAGGTCTTTTGATTAAGGAAATATTATATTCTGTTTTAATGAGTTTATTTTAGTTTGTTGGCTTTTTTGAATCTGTAAATTGTTTTATGTTACACTGATCTTACTAAAAATACACTGGTGATTTTGAATTTTTAAAATTTCTTTCTAAATTGTGTGGTTTATTGCCACTTTGATTTTTTTGAAAGCAGAAAAAGAAGAAATGTAATGCAACCATATGCTAGTTTGTTTAGTCTGCTGAACCCAATGGGGCTTACTTCCAAGTAATTATGAATTGACTTGCAGTCTGAGCAACATAATGATGGTTTGACTGCTTTCTTATTGCAAACATTCATTTTCATCTATTCAGGAATGCCACATTTTGTAACACTTTTACAGGCTTAAGCCACATTGAAATGACTGCTTTGTATTTGCTTTTGGGCTAATGCCAAAATGGGATTGGTGATGCTCCAGAGTTGGTAGTGCTTAGACTGAAGGCCATTTTGTGTCAGCTGGGAAGTAGAGAAGTGGGGTAGTCAGGGCGAGGCCAGTGATGAATTTTTGGAAAAGATGAGCAAAACAAAGGAACTTTGACTGCTGTTCTTAGGAATGGGTTCAGAATGAGGAGTAGGTTTGGAGAGCTTTATAAAGAGGAATAAGGTGACCATTCCTGGACAATGAGCTACTACATACTTGACAATACTTTTGTCCTGAAAATCTTATTTTCCCAGGTTTGCAAAGGAGGAAGAGTGGTGCTGCCATGGGGACCAAGCTTCTCTGAGAGAAGCCATGGTTTGTAAACCATATTGGAACTAGCCAGGAAGTGACTGTGCATATGTGTAAGAATGGGGTATGCTCCCATTTGAGTACTGAAACCAAAATTTAAAATTGAATTTGTGCCTTGCAAGTAAAGATGAAGCTGTTCTTTGAAAGTTTAAACCAGTGTTTCTCAACCTTGGCAACTTTAAGATGTATGGACTTCAACTCATGGTGGCTGGGGAATTCTGGGAGTTGAAATCCACACATCTTAAAGTTGCTGAGGTTGAGAAACACTGGTTTAAACTTTCAAAGAAGTAAGTGTTCTGTTTTCTTTTTCCATGGCCTTCCACTCAGTACAATCTAGATTCAGGGCTACCTTCCCTCTTATTTCTTCATCAAAACATAGAAGATCAATCAGTCTCAAGCTGATGGACCCTCACCTATTCTTTACTATTTCCCAAGCTCACTTTCCATGCCTATGTACTGTGAAATACTGTATATTCTTTCCTATTTTTGGTTTAGCCCCAATAAAAGTTTTTTAAAGCAGGAGGGTGAGTCCATTCTGCCTCCTCTTTTCTGGTTTCTTTAGTAATGTTCGGTGTGGGGGCACCTGTGCTTTCTGGTGAGGAGATGTGAGCCATCCCAGCTTTGAAAACCCAACAACATCTGGGCAGGGGCCATAGGAGTTACCCCATTTTACATTCTGGAAGGGCCAATAGCAATATGACACATGATTTGCTTGTAAAAAGTTCATAAAAAAGGTTTTCCATTCCCACTTAAAGGATCTCAGAAAGATAAGACTCTTGATAACAATCTGATAGTTAGCAGTACTCTGGTCCAATAGAAGTAGATGGCTGCCCAGATTTTAAATAAAGATGATGGGGCAGAAGTATGAGGAACTGGTATTTGAGTGGATCAGTCAGTATATTTGTGGTATAAATCAGTTATCCGTGTGTGCAGAAACTTGCTTCATCTTGCTTTTGCATTAATCTGCACTTAAAAAAAGCAAACCTAGATGAAAATTCATAACTAAAATACTTAAGTTTGTATTTTCTCACACCGTTCTAAATTTATTTTTTCTTAAAATGTACCTTTCTAAATCTATTTTGTTCTTCTAAAATAAATGTATGCATTTTCATTATTGTTTTTGGAGAAGAGGAAAACTCTATCAAAAATTCAGACATTTAGAAATCTAAAGAATAATTGCATAGGATTTATAATCCAGGAGGTGAGGACCAAGTTGGCTTACTCTGAAAGAGATTGACCAAACTCATCAAGCATCTGTATCTGTACATCTTTTGTGTTTGGGAAAATGATCAGACATGCATTTGACAACTCCGCTGTTAGGTAGATCCACATTTCTGTTTCTTCTAATCCAGCATTTCCCTTGATACATTCTCCATATGTTAAATAAATAAAATGACAGAATACAACCTTAGCACTTTCCTAATTCTGAACCATTCAGCTGTGTTCCATTCTAACTGTTGCTTCATTACACACATTCTTCAGGAGGCAGATGAGATGGTCTGGTCTACCCCTGTTTTTAAGGGCTGTCCATAGTTTATTGTAGTCAATTATATTCAATAAGTATATTCAGTAAGCAGACATCTTTCTTGAAACCCCCTTTTCTTGTTCTCAGAGAGAAAAAAGAAGGGAGGAAGAGTGAGCAAATGGGTCTCACTTGGACTTATTCCACCTTTGGCACACAGCACTAATCTACATTTTAGCATTACTTGTGGTCATTGTTGTTAATGTCTAACTCTGAAAAATAGGTTACTATATATTTATTTCCTGGTATCCTGAGAACTATCTAACCCAGCTTTCCCAAAACATGGTAGCTGGAATTCTGGGAATTATATCTAATACATTTGAATACATTTAATTATATTTATAATTTATAAATTAAATTATATTAATTTAATTTATTCAGTTTAGCACCGCCCACTCCACACAGACTATCAGGTTTAGAAAGGCTAATCTAACTGATGGTGAGTTATCTAAGGTAATCTATTAAAGCAATTATATTTTGAAACCAATATGTAGCCACAGCTGGGTGTATTGTAGGATTAAATGTCAACTGACACAGCTACTCCTTTTTTTATCATCAGTCTTTCTTTTCTGTGCTCCCTGATAAAAGTAGGATCCTAGGTTCGGTGCTCACAGAATGTCTGCATTTATGAATCTTAAAATAAGGGAATTTGAAATCTTTTCATTCATCCAAGTTCATGACTGAAGGGGATATATTAATTGAGCATGATTTTGCCCAAAGTCAGTTGGCCTTGGTATCGCCTTAGGAGAGGAGGCACGAAAGGAGCTAATTTATCATTATTTGATTAAGAGGAATCAACTTTTGAGCGAAAGCAAATAATCTGAGGTTAATTATAGTCTTATAGACTAGTTCTCCAGTTATTTACTGTGGAAATGCTGAAGGAAAAAAGCAAGGTTAGCATGGGAGAAAAACAAAATTTGACATGTGAAGGTATTTTTTATGTTGATGTTTTAAACCTGAGTCTCTGTCCCTTCTTGATACATTATAACAAATGATGCTCAATGGGAGCCATTAGTAATAAATATAGTGAATGATCTGCCCCATTTATTATCTGCCAGCTAGTAAAATTCTCCATAGGCTGGTAGGAGGTGGAACATACATCATTAGATAGAATATTAAGGAGTCCAAAGAAATAGATGCCAAATTCAGCAAGTAACGGCAGGAGAAATGATCAGAGTGAGGACCACTGTTGGTATCTTACTTCTGACTATATATCATCTGTTAAGATGCTGAGAATCTGCTTGATCCTGAAAATGTCATATGTCAGCTACCAGGCAAGAGAAATGAAAAGAAAAATGTGTGTGAAATGTGCACAGTCCAAAGGATCTTCCACATCTGGTCTGAAACAAAATATTTCCAGATATGACCTGAGGATTAGTCAAGTTTGTCTTATACTCTACACTTTTGGGTAGTGATCTGCCTCCCTTGAAGCTTGGGGAAACTTTTAGAGCGAGGCTGGGAGAAACTTTTAAATGTTTCAAGACTGACTTAGATACAATAGATATGAGGTACAGCAGAGGGTTGCATTTTAAAAACAAACTTCAAAAGCTTTGTTGCCTGATGCAGCTTGCTTCTTCTTACCAACAGTGACCTGGGAACATCTTCACAAGGCAACTTGCTTCAAACCAATGAAGCAATGGCAGAGAGAATCTGATGGTAAGTCTCCCCTCCTGAAACAAATTAGAAACTGGAATGAGACTAGGGTGAAGCTGCCATAACCTAAAGATGAAGCAGGCAGGTAAGCAGAGATGACAAAAGTCAGGAATCTTGTCAAAAAGACCCCTTTGGGAGTTAGATAAGAAGGAAACAAGTCATTTAAGGATCAAAGGAGAAATGTCACCTGAAGCAGACAAAGGAGACTGAGCACTGAGCACATGAAAACCCTCACAATCCCATCTTGACAGCTACCAGACTTGTGAATCAACAAAGCAAGGACTTTGGGGGATAAAAGGGGTCCTGAAGCCTGCCCACTCTTTGAGTCATCCTGGATCCAGACTTGGCTGCTTCTGTCCCTCTAGCTAGTGCCTGGCAGCCTAGTTGACAGGAACATGGGATAGTGTGGATGAGTGTGTGAGACAGAATGAGAGAGAGAAAGAGCAAATGTACATTGTAACCAGCAAAGTTTTGCTGCCACTTTAAGTTCACTGGGTCTCCATGTATTCCTAAAGAACCTGCCATACCTCAGTGTTTGGCTGAAAGTGATTTGTGTGTGTTCCTAATTATTTCCCGCTGTTGACCAGGGTTGTGTGTTCTATATGCTCTAGCTGCCCCCTCTGGAAAACCCAGGTAGAAAGCAAAGGGGGCTAACAAGATCCATGTGCCTCAACAGGCTGTATGTGTGTGAGTGTAATGATTGCCTATTCAAAGTCACTATCAGACTCACACAAGGCTTTCATGGATATCTGATTTAATAATGAATAGTATGCAGGATCACAAGCAAAGCTGAGGAAAGTAAAAGTGTGGGATGTCTCCCAGTAAAAACCCAGGCAGTGTCCTGTCCCTCCCCCCAGAGTCAGTACAATTCCATGCCCTGCAGGTGCCCCTAACGGTTCCTGCTGGTCTGCGGGAAACGTCCTTGACCAGTCAAGATAACCCAAACAGGCATTCTTTACTCCTCACATCGCAGCCTGGTACAAGGGAACAGGAGCAGCCCCCTCCCGTACTGCAACTCGTGTCAGCACCATGGCATGGGAACCCGTTACGATGTTTTCCAGGAACATTGGAACAGGGACCACGACATTCTGCCCCCCTGAAAGAAAGAAGAAAAGGAAAAGAAAAGAAGGTTAATATCAGGAAACAAACTAAATATGTGGCTTGTCAGGGTAGGCAAGATGAAAGTGGTTGATTAAGTCAGGAGCATTAATGTGATGAGCAGGCACCCATTCAGGTGGGGCAAGTGTTTCCAATGGATGAGATATTTCAGGGAGCCTTGAAGCTTTCTAGAATCTACTGGCTTCAGGTTACAGCAGCCAAGCCCAGCTAAGGTTTTGTTAAAACTGTGTCAATAATGTCAGCCTGCTAGCTGTCATTTTGAGGTAAATGAGAAAGAGCATCAGCCAGAAAGTTTTTCCTCCCTGGGAAGTACTTTAACTGGAAATTGAAACGGCTGAAAAATTGAGCCCAACAGATTTGCTTAGGGCTAAGTCTGCGGGGTGTGCGGAGAGCCTCCAAGTTTCTATGATCAGTCCACACCTCAAAAGGAAATTTGGCGCCCTCCAGCAGGTGGCGCCAAGTCTCTAGAGCTGTCTTGACAGCAAACGCTTCCTTCTCCCAAACATGCCAGCGCTGCTCTGCATCCGAAAATTTCTTAGACAAATAAGCACAGGGCCGCAATTTGTTTTCTGGGTCCTTTTGTAACAGAATAACCCCAACAGAGGTGTTGGAGGCATCTACTTGCACCACAAAGGGGCGATCGGGATCTGGGTGCTGTAATACAGGCTCAGCAGTAAATAGCAATTTGAGTCTATTGAATACTGCTTGACAGCTGTCAATCCAGTGCAGCACAGCCCCAGGATTTTTTACTTTCCAGGTTTCACCTTGTCCTTTTGTTTATGTAGCTTTATGTAATGATTGCCTATTCAAAGTCACTATCAGACTCACACAAGGCTTTCAAGGATATCTGATTTAATAATGAATAGGATCACAAGCAAAGCTGAGAATAGTAAAAGTGTGGGATGTCTCCCAATAAAACCCCAAACGGCTTCCAGTCCCTCCCTCCAAAGTCAGTACAATTCCATGCCCTGCAGGTGCCCCTAACGGTTCCTGCTGGTCTGTGGGAAACGTCCTTGACAAGTCAAGATAACCCAAACATGCATTCTTCACTCCACACATTGCAGCCTGGTACAAGGAACAGGAGCAGCCCCCTCCCGTACAGCAACTTGTGTTTTCCAGGAACATTGGAACAGGGACCATGACAGTGAATGAGTGACCATAAGCCAACCTGGGAGCACATGTAACACTGGTCTGTTTAATACCCACTGGCCTTCCTTCCTGAAATGTCAGTGTGACCATCTACCAACCCACATTAGCAGGAGGAAATGGCAGGCTAGGTCTGTTTTAAGAGTGTGATTATTGCTGCATCAACTTTGAATTGTCAGAACAGTAATAACAGTTTTTGGCTAGAAAGGAAGCAATAAGAAATAGAAATAATAAGTTTAAAATGAATGCTTATGTATATAACAAAGCAGGAGTGAAAGTAATAACCCTCAACCATCTTTAGCCATTGTCACAGCAAGAACCTTTTCAGATTTTTGGAAAGGAAAAAGAAAACCAGTTCTGTTCTGTGAATACCATATTCCCAACACACGTACATATAAAATTACCTCTCACTAGAAGTTGTTGCTTCAACATTTTGGTTCATTCTTGAGATATTGAAGGGTTTATGACCCTGATACTTGATTGTCTCTTCCAGTATGAACCTGCCTGTGTGACATTGTATTGTTGGTGGGGACATGGGACATTCCTGGCTTTGGAATGGCTTTCCCTGGATTTCAGGCTGGCGCTCATATCTCTTGCCTTTCAGCAACAGAGGAAGATCTGACTTTTTACTCTTGCATTAGCTTTCGTAAAGGTGTCATGCCCTTTGTCATTTAATGCATCTCCGCCCATTTTGCTTTGCTTATTCCTGTGTGTTTTAAACTTACTTGTCCTTTTACTTGGATTAATCATTTCAGTTTGCTTTTATGGTTTGCAGTTTATGATGAGATCATGATGAAATTCACTAGCTAATGATGTGACTACAACTTTCTTAAATAGGAAGAAATGTGCCCCCTGCAGGCACATTCTCACAACAACATTTGGGATCTGTAAGCTAATCCAAGAAGGCCTTCACGCAACCAGTCCCCAGGCTTTACTTAGTTTGGTCCAAGGGACAGAAGCTGTGTGACAATCTGAACTGCTAAAATGTCGTAACAGCAGTTGAACTACCTTGGGACAGCATGATTGTAGAGAAAAAGTTTAATTCCCTTATAATATGGAATTCATTAATTATGAATATGGGGTTTTTTTGGTTAAGGTTCTCATTTTAAATTCACAAAACACCCTGGGCAGGTGCATCTGCCAGAGATGACGGGACACTCTGCAAGGTAGCTGGAATGGCACTGTGATTGAAGCAGATGCCGTGGGTTAATTGTCCATGCTTCTGCTTAATTTTTATTTATTTGACTATGATACGTTTCTCCAGAAGGAATCTACCGTGTTTCCTTACCTACTCTGGCAAGACTCGGTATTTAAGAACTGCTGTTGTTCCAGCAGTGTGGCAACTGCTTTTAATTTTTTTCTGTTCCTTGGATGTAAGGAAGATAGTTCTTTGGATTCCAAAGCATGACATATTATGGGCAGAATTGAGCTTTACAGACTGTGGATTATTTGGGCTGGGGTGGTCCATCAGAGAATAGGAACTTAACATGCTGAAATAACAAGAGTGATTTTTGAAAATTTTCCAGATCTGGAGATTTTTATTCTAAGTACCTTCTTAAGTGCATAATCCCATTCCATGGGGTTCAAAACATGTTTTTCTTCTGACCAGCCCTCTCATAAGGTTCAACATGAGGCTTGTGTTGCTTAGAAAGGCTAGCTGATTCCACCTTTGCTATTTGTGTAATGGTGCAATGCCTTGCTCTCTTGAAGAATCCCTCAGTGGAGGATGCACGCATTCCAAGCGGATATTTGTATAGTTGCACTCCAGTTGCAAAAAATGCTGGAATGGGTCTTCAGAACATCTGCCTACCCCTACCTTTCAAACTTCCAGGATGGGGGCCTGATCCTATTTTGAAGCGGGAAAGCCAGCAAATGAGTTTTTAGAAGAACTGCTTGGCCCAAGTGCCTGATGAACAGAATGGCCCATGGAGAGGGCCTGCAGCAAATATGGCGATGTCATGATAGCTGTGTAACATTTCAGGCACTGTTGATTTGCACCTAAAGTGTACGTAGCACCTCAGTATGCAGATTTGGTTGCACTGAGTTCTCAAACATTGGCATGCTGAGAAAGCTGATACCCAACATTCAGCAGAAAAAAAAAAGGCTTCTGAAGCCTGATTCCTTACTGCTCTTTATCTGTGTCAAATACATTTTCCACTTAATGCTTTTAAAAACCTTACTGATTTATCCCCCCAAAATATTATAACTTTCAATTTAATATCTCACATGGCAATACAGATCAAGAAAAAGAACTTATATTATATAGTCATGCATTCCACTTCCTAATTAATTTTAAACCGGTACAATTCAAATCAGCTATCCCTTGGATGCTTACGATGCTTTCCCCCTTCTGTATGCCCTGTAGCTGCTAATGGGTTCACTGGTATTTCCAGAATAGCTTTGAGTCCTGTGCTGCATTCCTTGCCTTGATCTTCAGCATTATTCTTAAATGTAGTCTCAGATAAAAAACCAGACTGCAGAAGACTGTGCCAGTGAAAGGCATCTATAGAAGGTGCTGCAAAATGATTAGTAAAAAATGCCATGTGATCCCTGTTGTCATGTGAATGGTTGATAGGAAAAAACAATTTGAGGCTTTTTAAAGCTTATGCGTATTGATTGTTAATAGGAAAAGGGGGAAAGGGTGGGGGAGAAACAGATCCCCAGTCAGCCATGGAGTGTACCGGTTTGTATTGCCCTTTATTGCATTTAAAAATGTCCTGAACAATACCACTTCTGATGTTTATATGATCTTCTTATGGATTAACACTGGGCTAGAAAGTACTAATGCTAAACTTTTGACTAAGGTTGTCAGACCTGGGCTACAAAAGTCCTAATGATGATTAGATAATAGCAAATAGATACCAAAACCGCTAACCCACTGCTGCCATCCAGTGGTCATAGGGGCTTTGCAGCCCAAATCTAATAGCCCTCATTCTGACTGTCTTAGAATCAAGACATTGAAGTCATGCAACTAGCTGGGCAATTCTGGGAATTGAAGTCCCCACTTCTTAAAGTTGCCAAGATCGAGAAACACTGAGCATTGCTCATTGATACATCCAAGTCTGCGTGGAAGCTATAACCAATGAGTAATGAACATGAACGTGTAAGCAAATGCTTACAGCATCTTCTTCCCATATTTTATACATATTTCCTTACATATTTGTTAGAGATCAGTGGCTTGGGAATCCACCAAATATCAGACTGCTCAGTATATTCTTGCTCTAGGATCTTCATGCAGGTCTTCTCAACTGTCCCATGTATAGGAAGTACAGAACATGCAGTCCCTGCTGTAACATGGAAGCCAGTCCTGGACCTGTGAGCTGGTTTCCCAAGCAGAATATTTTGGCTGGGTTTGCTGCCAGACCTTCCAGCAGCAGAGTTAGGGTTAGGTGGAGGGCTCTAAAGGGCAATTTCCCTCCTTCCTGGTGCATGTGATCAGGAAAAAAATTCCGCCTCTAGTTATGAACTTTTTACAGCTTTACTTGAACATGAACAATATGAACAGTATTATGCAGGTCCTATAGGAACTTTAAACAACACTAAGTTAATGAATTCCTTGGGGATTAATCCACCCCTGTCCAACAGAAAAGCTGGCTCAGAGTTAGCAGTTGTCTTCCCATGCAGGAGACCAAGCAGACTCCTCCAAAGGGCATTACATTTCTGAAGCCCACCATGTGCTAAACCAAGCCATCTCTCCCCCCACCCCTCCTGCAACAGCCCGCAGTGTCTGCACAGAGTCTCACTAGCCATTCTTCTCTCACTCCCTCTGGCATCTTGATTGGACCTCGGCCCATCTGGCCCATCTGAATGCAGTTGGCTCCTCCTCCTCTTGGCTCTCCGAGCTACAATTTATTTCCAATCAGTCCACTGGGTGATTTTCTCATGGGTGAAGCATCCAGCTGCTGATGCTCCCCATTGTGAAATGGTGCTCCTAATGCCTTCTCTCCTTTCCCTCTTTTTTGTTTCCATAATCTGAATCTATATCGTTTCCAAGGATCTTATTCCCTGCATCCTGATCTACAATATAACCAATTAGCTTTCATGCCTTGTACCAAATTTACTATAACCACTGGGTTACAAATATATCACTGTTACTTTTAGAGTAACAGAGAACCGTGATCAAAAAGAAATGTAAGTCACAGGCTGGGAGGAGGAAGGCTGAATAAGTACAGTTTTAATGAGACCTATTTTATTATTATTTAGATAAGAGCTATATTTTAGTTAATAGTTGCTTTGCCTTCTCTGCTGTTTCTTGCCTAAATGGAGGGTTGCACTGCATCTCTAACTTTATAGCCTCTGTTTTTATTGTGGCTTTGTTCCTGTTAAATTGCATTTTGTCTTTAAAATGATTCTCTGGTGGTGGAGAATTTGACAACATTGTTATAGAAGAATCTGAAATATTTATCAGATTCCTCTACAACAAAGAACTAGGAAGCTGAGGCTGTTTGGGGTTGAAGAGGCACTTAAATAGAAATGATAAATAATGTGAAACAAGTTGAATTGAGAGCTTCAGCATTTGTTGATTGGTGTCAGGGGAATTTTTCCTTTTTTTTTTTTTTGAGGCTCTCAGTATGAAATTCTGTGCATTTATATGATTCTTTCTTCTCCAGTATTGAGTACTGCTTATATTTAAATTTGTCCTTTTACTTAATTAACTTTAAGTATTTTTTTTGTTAATTTATTTATTTGTTTCTCAAATTTGTGCTACCACCCGTCTCCCCCCAAAGAGGGATTCTGAGCGGTTTACAATAAGTTAATCAATTAAGCATTAAAAACAGTAATCATAATACAGAATAAAATATAATACATATACAAATAAAAAATAAAAATCCAGATGGGTACAAAAGATCGTAAATATGAGGGGAGCCAGCCATCCCCAGGAATGACTACCCCCCTCCCCACCCAAAGTGAGGTGGCAGAGCCAGATCTTCAGGGACTTCTGGAAGGTCAGGAGGGATGGAACCTGCCTGACCTCCGGTGGCAGAATGTTCCAGAGGGTGGGCACCACTGCAGAGAAGGCCCACCTCCTGGACCCCGCCAGATGGAATTCTCTTACTGACAGGGTCTGCAACATGCCCTCTCTGCATGACTGGGTGGGACAGGCCGATGTGAGGGGGATGAGACGGTCCCTCAGGTAACGCCATGTAGGGCTTTAAAGGTGATAACCAATACCTTGAATTGGACCCAGAAGCAAACTCGTACCCAGTGCAGCTCACGCAGCAAAGGTGTTGCATGCACCAATCTTGGGGCACCAAGAATTGCCTGCACGGCCATATTCTGGACCAGCTGTAGCTTCCAGATACTCTTCAAGGGTAGCCCCATGTAGAGCGCATTGCAGTAGTCTATATGGGAGATGACAAGGGCATGAGTGACTGTTCAGAGGGCTTCCCAATCCAGGAAAGGGCATAACTGGTGCACAACACGAAGCTGTGCAAAGGCCCTTCTGGCCACAGCTGCCACCTGCTCTTTGAGCAGGAGTCGTGAGTCCAGAATGACCCCCAAGTTATGCACCAGGTCTGAATGGGGCAGTGCAAACCCATCCAGAACCAAAGATGATAACTTCCCGGATACAGAGGAACCATCAACCCACAACCACTCCATCTTACCAGGGTTCAGCTGAAGTCTGTTGTTCCCCATCCAGACCCCCACAGCCCACAGGGTAGTCACAGCATCACTTACCTCATGTGGGACAGAGATTTATAATTGGGTATCATCAGCATACTGATGATACCTCATCCCGTGGTGATGGATGATCTCACCCAGTGGTTTCATGTAGATGTTGAAAAGGAGAGGAGAGAGTACCAAACCCTGTGGCACCCCACAAAGGAGAGGTTGAGGGTTGGATCTCTCACTCCCTATCACCACTGATTGGGAGCAGCCCTGGAGGAAGGAAGTGAACCAGCTCAAAACTATGCTGCCCACCTCCAACTCCCTGAGCCACCCCAAAAGGATACTATGGTCGATGGTATTGAAAGCCGCTGAGAGGTCAAGAAGAGCAAGGATGGATGCACTGCCACCATCCCACTCCCACCAGATATCATCCATAAATATGACCAATGCTGTTTCTGTCCCATATCAGGCCTGAAACCTGACTGAAAAGGGTCTAGATAATCTGTTTCCTCCAGCATCCTTTGGAGCTGCAACACCACCACTTTCTCAACCACCTTCCCCAAAAAGGGAAGGTGGGAGACAGGATGAAAATTGTCCAAAACAGTAGGGTCCAGGGATGGTTTCTTGAGGAGGGGGTGCACCAGCACCTTCTTAAAGGCAGCAGGGAACACTCCCTCTCCCAAGGATGCATTAACCATTGCCTGGGCCCAACCACATGTCACCTCCTGGGCTGCCTTCACCAGCCAGGAGGGGCATGGGTCTAGATGACATGTGGTGGCATTTACAGTCCAGAGGATCCTGTCCACTTCCTTGGGTCTAACAGGATCAAACTGTTCCCAGATAACTGGGTAAGTATGTTCCCTTGGCATCTCCTCAGACCTTAATTATATTCTTGCTACAAAAAAGCAAATTACCTGAGACTTAAACGAAAACACATTATTCACATGATTAATGCATATATTTATCCTATTTTTGTCTTGTGCTTTTTCCCAAGGAGCTTAGAAAAAGGGCCTTATATGGATTTTAAAATGGTAGTTGAAAGAATCTGTCAGGCTTGATCCTACCCCTGCTCAGTGCAAGAATCCAGGTCAAAGCAATCTGGACAGATGGTTGTCCAACCTCCTTTTGGAAATATCCAAGCAAGGGGAGCCCACCAATGCTCTACATCCACTATTTAGTTCCTTTTATTATATAGTCACCAACTCATACAAGCAGAAAAGACGCATATCAAGGACTAAAAATATCAGACCATGTTTGCCTTTCGGTACAAAGACATTGTGTACTTTCATCATCACCTATCTTATACCAGCAGTCCACCATCTACTGTAGATAATTGAGACCGAGGTTCCAGAAACAATATTTTATTGCTTTCTTTATTTGCCTAGACTTTTCTTTTGTAAGGTAAAAACAATAATTTTATTCAAAGGCATGTTTTAAGTTTTTTTTAAACCAAAAATACTGTGAATTTATGGTCTTCATTGACTACCCATGGTGGCATTTTTTTCTGGTTGTACCTTTTCAGACTAATACAATTTATTAACAGATATAAGCTTTCATGAGCTGCAGCTCACTTCATCAGATGTAGGATTTAAACTGGGATAAGCAGATGGAGATGGAGAAGGGAGGAAAAGACAGGGTGGTGATACAGATGCAGGTTACGTGTGAGACAGATTATGAATATTTATCAATTTACAATCCAGGTGGGCATGCCTGGCAATCTCCATGTTTCCTGTCTAACATGGTGTTTATGTATTCATTGTGTAGTTTTACTGTGAGATCAAGGAAGTGGATTTGTTTTGTAGATAGGCTGATGGTGATGGTGGGTGGATGTTGTTGAGTTCATGATGGAATTTGATGAGAGATTGTTTTCTGTGGGTTCAGATGATGAAAATGTCATAATTGAATCTTGAGTAAAGGGTTGGGGGTGAGATAAGAATTGAAAAAGTATTGCTCTAGGTCAACCATTGAAATGTTGGCATACTGTGGAGCCCTGTGTGTGCCCAGGGCTGTGCCACTGATTTTCAGGTGTATGTTATTGCCAAAGATAAAGGCTTTCTCAGAAGGTCTAAAGAAACACAATAGCTTTTTAACACATTAAAATTATTAATTTATAAGGTACTTGCACTCTGTCTCCCACTGACCCGCATCTGCACAACTGCCTTTCTCTCCCTTTCCCTCATCCCAATTTAAACCCTACATCAGTCTAGCCATTCCATTGTGTCTGATGAAGTGAGCTGTAGCTCACGAAAGCTTTTGCCTTTTAATAACATTTGTTAGTCTAAAAAGGTGCCACAAGACCTTTTGATTGTTTGCTTACTAGAGACTAATACTGCTCTCTTCCTACACTGAGCAGCTGGTATATTTTTCTCTTCTTTTTTATTCTGTATATATTTGAAGAAATCTTTTAAGCATTCTTTACGAACTTTAGTTCTTCTTGGAGATTTAGCTTTCCTGAAACATCTCTACAATTCAAAGCTACCTGTCTATATTCTTCTTTGGCTGCCTGACCCTCTTTCTTAAGTACAAGTGGTTCTCATTTAATGTCCACTCATTCAGCGACTGTTTGAACTTACGATGCACTGAACAAGTGGTAGTTACAACTGGTCTTCAAAGTTTTGGCCATCATAGTGTCCCACAGTTATGTGATCACAACTTGCAACGTTCTCTGCCGGCTTCCCACAAGCAAACTCAATGGGGAAGCCAACAGGAAGTCACAAGTCGCAATCATGTGAGGTCCTTGCTTTATGACCTGTGCAGCCCTTGTTTAATGACAGTAACCAGGGACTGCTGGAATTGCCATTGCTAAGTGTCATGGTCACATCATGTTGTGCTTTATGACCGTGTTGCTTAGCAATGGAAATTCCAGTCTGAATTATCTTGGTTAAGCAAGGACTAACCCCTTTTCAGATCTTCTGTAACCTGTTTCTGCAGCCATTTTGGCTTCTTCTGTCCTCAACATTTTCCTCATTGTGCTTTGATATCTCCTTTGCTAGGACCTCCTAGCTATCTTGAACTCCTTGAACTCCTTTTCCTATCATGGAATTCTACTGATCATTGTTCTGAGCTCATTAGAATCTACATTTTTGAAGTCCACATATGTTTCACTACTCAGCTTTGTTTTCCTTTAGCCTTAAGAAATCCAGTATTTCACAGTCACCTCCTCCAAGGTTCTGTTTTTTTTCCACTGCTCTACCAGAGCCTCCTCCTCATGTCCTGCTTGCCAGGCCACAAAGCCATCCATTTCTGAGGGACATATTCTCCCTACATGGTCTCCATCTTGTTCCTGTTTCTCTTGCTATCATTTATACCTAAATAGAATATTTCTCCGCAAATAATATGGCAGAATTTTGCAATTTCAGTAGGATTTCCTGTACAGACATTTTGTCCCTGATTTCCACAGGAGGTCAACTGTGTACTCACTACTCGCTCGTTGCTTTCATTGTTTCATTACTTTGTCAATTTATGTCGTAAATTTCCCTGAGTCACTGGTCAATTGGGCAGCCCTGTAAATTAAATAAAAAAGTAAATAAAAGCTTGATATTTTAATGTGAGATCCTGAAGAAATGCAGGTAAATAACAATTAGGGCTGTGGTGCTTTTTAATTATTTTTACCATTTGGTGAGTTTTTAAAAATCCTAAGATTCTTATTTTTAGGATATAGCTTAGTTTTGTTTTAAAAATAAGGACATATTCTTATTGTAAACAACAATGGTTTAATTTTTTTGACCATCCTTGTATGAGTATTGTGGTGCATTATTTTCTTCCTTGATTTTGGATATTCTTCCATAGAGTAAAGCAATTTACTTTGATTCACATTTTATGCTGAATATAGTTTGAGTGCATGAATTATTAATTCATCTTCAGGTGCCCATCAGCTGACAGGAACATTTGAAATAGGTGTTACGGGCTGTTTTTCAAATTGAATAATTAGAAGAGAATGCAGGTAGAACAGATTGGTGTATTGACTGCTGATCAAATGTCATCTTTTCAGAATTAATATCCTATTGTGAGTGAAAGCTGCATGCTACCTTGTCTCTACTTCTCATGAAACAGTCACAGTTTTTCTTTCAGTTCATAGAAATAAAATATTCATAATGCATGAAGCGTAATTATAAGCACATTTTAAAATTCAAGATACAAAGGCATATTAGATCTGCCTAGCAAAACCTAAACTAGGATGCCTTTCCATGTAGTCACAATGATATCACAGGCATTATTAAACTGGCCTCAAAAGCCATTAGAAAAGCTTAGAATATTAACGGCATGTTTTTAATGTTGCTTTTGCATTTGTGGAGGTCTGTTTTTTTTTGTGCTACTTTTAGACTAAATCCTGGTATATTCGAATATCTCTTCTTTCTCAAAAACAAAGTTTTGTTTTATTTTTTTTCTAGCTCTTTTCTCTCTATTTATAAAAGTTAATAAAGGCTAAATAAAATTACAACCAAAACAAACCCCCCCCCCAAAAAAAAACCACACACACGCAACAAACCCTATATGAGTAAACCTAGGAAAAGGGACAGAAAAATAATTCACATAACTTAGTAGAAATATATCTAATAAGCCATGCAAAATCATCCACTTAAAAGTTATTTGGAGTGTGGGTGTAGAGACACTCAACCTACAATGCACAAATGGCATCCCTGCAGGAGGCAATTGTTGTTCTTATGACTCTTTTTCTTTGGGGTGTTAATGGACAGAAAGGTTGATTGTTTTTATTGGTTTGGGGGTGTTAAATGTTCTTTGTTCATTTTATTTTACTTTATTTTATTTTATTTTGGGATTATGTGTAAGACTCTTAGAGCTTTTTTGGAATCAAGCAGCATATACATTAAGAAAGGAAGGAAGGAAGGATGGAGGGAAGGAGGGAGGGAAGGAAGGAAGGAAGGAAGGAAGGAAGGAAGGAAGGAAGGAAGGAAGACAGACCCACAGCCCCTCACAGTATACATTCCAAACAGATCTAGTGCTCTCTCTGATTCATTTTTGTCAGCAATTCTTTTTACCAGCAGCACCTTTATCCATATCCAAATAATACTTTGGACATGGCTCAATGCTTTTCCAGCAGTGAGTATTCAAGCCTACTGCTGTCCACCTCTAAAAAAGAAGAACATAGCACAACAACACGAACTTTGATTTAGGAATAGTTTTACTTGGAAATCATTATGTCCTGATTTTAACTAGATGTATTTAGGACAGGAGAGCCAGTCTGGTGTAGTGGTTAAAGACACCAGGCTAGAAACCAGGAGGCCACGAATTTGAGTCTGTCCTTAGGCCCAAAGCCAGCTGGGCGACCTTGGGCCAGTCACTTTCTCTCAGCCCTAGGAAGGAGGCAATGGCAAACCACTTCTGAAAAACTTTGCCAAGAAAACTGCAGGGACTTGTCCAGGCAGTCTCTGAGAATCAGACAAGATTGAATGGATTAAAAAAAGAAAAAAAGAAGCTGAGGACATACATGTGATGGGACATACAACTTTTATGAGTTACAATGACAATCCATCACTGCTTCACAATGGGAGTGACATAAAATGCCTTTCATGTGGCAACGCATCGTTTTGATGGAAGGCACTCAGTATAATAGCCTGAGGGTTCAGGCTCTGGTTTCTGCCATGTGTTGGAGATGAGACTGAGCTGAGAAAGGGCTTGGTTAACTGTGCTAAGCAAAGAAACCCCATAGTGTGTGCACCGTATGCAGCCTTTCCTTTGTTATAATGGAATGGGGAAGTTCTTAACATTGGCAGGACACTGTCTCACAAAATTTTCATAGGTTGCAAAATCAAAATGTACTGACTTCAGTAAGCGAAGGGAAAGACTAGGAAAGATTCCTCAGATGGAAATCCTGAAAGAAAAAAGAAAAGAAAAAACAACTCAGAGGCCTTGGGAAATGCTTAAAGATGAGGTCATTAAGGCCCAAACACACAGAATATCAAAGAGAAAATAAAATGGGAGATAACTGATGTGCTGCATCAGGAGCTCTCTGATAAACTGAAAAATAAAAAGGATCAGTTTAAAGCAATGCAAAGAAGAAATATAACAGAAGCAGTCGGCCAGGGAATAGCCTGAATCTGTGAGAATGGCATCAGGGAAGCTAAGGCTCAGAATGAGATGAGGCTTGTTATGAACACCAAAAATAACAAAAAAGCATTTGGGGGTATACATGGAATAAGAAGAAACTCAAGGAAGTGGATAGTCCGCCAGTTAGAGAAAATGGTGGGATGGTGACAGGCAGCAGAGAACAGGCTGAACGTAACAGCTTAATACCTATTTTGCATCTGTCTTTTCGGAAAAGGAAAAAGTGGCCCCACACCCTGGAAGCAGAAGAGAAACGCAGGTCAAAATATGAATTTCAGACTCTGTTCTGATTGTACTGTTTGAGAACTCCTGGAATACAGGGCAAATGCCAGAAGATTGGAGTAGAGTTAACGTTGTTCCATTCTTAGCAAATCAGCATGACATCAGCCCCTGAGAAAATCCTAGAAAAGACAATTAAACAGTGAGTTTGCAAACACTTAGGAAGGAACAAGGTGATTACTAGAAGCCAGCATGTGTTTGTTAAAAATAATTTGTGTCTTTTTTTTATATATATAGTATGGCATAGCTGTTCGGTGTTCATGCTACTTTTTTTCTTGCTGGGAAATCCTTGTGAGGTCCAGCAGCCAGATGTGTAGACTATTTAGCCGTGACAAGCCACGTTGCCCAAGCTTCACCATGAGGAGGCTAGTCTACATTGCACCGAGTTGGGCTGAAAGAGAGTGACTGGCCCAAGGTCACCCAGCCGGCTTTCATGCCTCAGGTGGGACTAGAACTCACAGACTGCTGGTTTCTAACCCAGCACCTTAACCATTAGACCAAACTGGCTCTCATAATTTGTGTCAAGCATATTGTATTGCTTTTTTTTTTTGACAAAGTGACTAGATTAGTAGACCAAGGGAAAGCTGTAGATATAGTATACTTAGACTTCAATAAAGCATTTGATCAAGTTGACCATAGCCGCCTCCTTGATAAAATGAAACAATGTGAGATGAATAGCCTCACTTTCAGTTGGTTCAATAAGCATACCACTGCATGGTGCTTAATGGAACTATGTCTACATGGAGGAAGGTGTGCAGTGGGGTATGCAGGGTTCTGTTCTGGGCCCAGTGCTCTTCAACATTTTCAAAAATGACTTAGATGGAGGAATAAAAAGAATGCTTATCAAATTTGAAGATGACACAAAGTTGTCAGAATGAAGGGGGTTGCTAACCCCACAGAATATAGGAACAGGGTTCGAAAGGATCTTGATAGACTTGGATATTAAGTCCCATCCAACAATATGCAGTTCAGTTGCAAGAAATGTAAGGTTCTGCACTTAGGGAAAACCAAATGCACTGGTACAAGATAAGTGGCACCAGGCTCAGCAATAGCATTTGTGAGAAGGATCTGGATATCATAGTAGACCACAGGTTAAGCATAAGCCAGCAGTGTGCTGCAGCTGTCAGAAAGGCCAGTGAGATTTTGGGATGCATCAACAAAGTTATAGTGTCATAAATGACAATTGGCCCCAGAATCTAACACCCATACATCAGAATTACCCTTCTCAGCAACCTGTGCAATTTGGGTTGTCTGAAGAGCCTTCTTCTGTGTCTTTCTTGTGTTCTTCTTCTCTGTCTTTCTACTCTTGGGTCTCAAGGCACAGTCTTTCTGCAAGTGTCCAGCTGAACCACAATTGAAGCAGTGCTGGCTGACTAGCGCTATGGCCTCAGCTTTCCTTTCTTTTCCCTTGTTTTCTGGTGCTGCAGCTTTCTAGAAGAGATGCGGGGGGGGGTTCTTTCCCTTCTCCCATTCAGCGAGTAAGCGTTGTGTAACATATGATGGGGTGAGGTCTGCTTCAGGTATAGCCTCCAGGGTACAAATCAGCATGTCCCACGTTTCATTCAATGAGGACAGCAGGATATAGGATTTTGTGAGAGGTGCAAATTCCATTCCTCTCTCCTGCAACTCAACAAACAGCTGCTGAATATAATGCAGGTGCTCAGGAAGGCTATCTCCTTCTGCTAGGTAGGCTTTGTACAGCTTTTTTGTCAGGGTAACTTTACTTCCTGCTGTTGCCTTTACATACAAGTCTCTCAAAGAGTCCCAAAGTTGCTTTGTAGACTGCATGCCTCTCATGTGCACTAGCTGATTGTCCTCAACTCCCAGGGTAATGGTGGCTCTAGCCTGCTCATCCTGTCTCAGCCATTCAGCACTGGGATTTTGGGGGGTTTGCTCACCAATTGGCATCCAAAGATTCTCTCTGCGAAGATACATCTCCATCTTCAGGGCCCAAATTAAATAGTTGGTCTCTGAAAGGTGCTCCAGAGGCATCGCTGAGGGCTGGGAGGTAGCCATGGCTTCTTCCTTCTTTTGCAAGTCACCTCAGCTGGCTTCTTTGTCCTGAAGATTGGCAGCAGCTGGTAAACCTCCAGGCAGCTCCAAGGAAAATCTTCACAGGTCTTTGCTACCTGCTTTAAAATGTGCATGAGGTGTGGAGCTGCTCTCTCTGCTCTCTCTGGGGTTTCCCTGGTCTGCTTACTGGGCCCATAACCTGTGGCAGAGTTTGCTGGAAAGCATTTGGCCCGAGAGATCAGAAAAAACATACACCAGGCATTTCTATAAAAATAAATGTATTTACAGAAAGCACAAAAACGTATTTACAAGCTTGTGCATTCACACGTGCTCAGAGACGACTGGGAGGAAGGCTGTGTAGAAAGGAAACCTAAACTAACAAGCCCAGGCAAATACCTCTCCAGGGCAATTAAAAAGACTCCAAAGCTTTACCTTATATGGTCATCTTTTCACACCCAAAACTAAGGATACTTAAGTTTGACCTTCTGACTCTGCTGGAGTGATTTGTTACCATAGTAACTTAATGGCTTGCTCCTTGCAAAAAACAAGGAAATGCCAACACTTATTCCCACACATGTTATTGTATTAGTTCTATGTGAAACCAGGGCATTCTAGCCATCCACAGTCAATCTTCTTCTTCCCTGCAGAGGTTTAGTGTCTTGTTCATGGAACTTCCAATATCTTGGGATTTATATACATATTTATTTCAACTGATCACTTTTCCCCACAGACAACCCAGAAGGCTTCTCCAATACTGTTTGGAAAGGCTTCTGTCATGAGTACTGATGGTGAGCTGGAGGGGGCCCCTATACAGGGGGGAAAATGCATACGTAGTACTGAGGAGTTAAGCAGCCATTCAAAGAGACACAGATCAGACCCACCTTAACTTTTGGGGTTTATCTGTCTGAGTTTTTCCCATGCTTCTTCAGTTTGTTAGGATTTTCTGTCTGAAGTAGCAGTAATAAAATACTAGAGACCTATTCCTTGTCTCAGCGTGGTTCCTGGCTGTTCAGACATCAATCCTAACAAACTCACTACTCCCATTCAAAGAGGAAGGAACAAAAAAAAAAAGGAGGAGACATTTGGGAAAATGTCTTCCGAAAACCAGGAAATTCGGCAGGCCATCCAACAACTGGCAGCAGCATTGCAACAACATCAACAACAAGTAGATCTCCAGATCAACACATTACAAGCAGCCAAATGGGCTATTCCCATGGTGGAGAATAATGACCCAATTCTCAACGACTACCAAAATTTTCTGGCAGGGTTCTGAGCACACTTTGACGACCGATCAGAGAGGTCACTGCCAGCTGGGAAATTCGGAAGCTCAAGCAAGGCAACAAGAGGGTGGGAATTTCCATTGCTGATTTCAAGCTGTTAGCAGGAGATCTGGACTGGAATGAGAGTGCCTTGAAAGACCAATTCAAACAGGGGCTGGATGAAGGAATTAAAAATGAATTAGTGCGCCAGGGAACACCAGCTACCCTAGAAGGCTTATATCAACTGTCCGTGGTAGTAGTCGCCAGGCTAGAAGAGCTCAGACAGATGCAGCCGGGGATAAACAGGGGCCTCAGAGTGCTTCCAGGATTTCCAGCTCTCTCTGCAGCATCTCTTTACTCAGGACCAGAGGAGCCGATGCAGATCGGGGTGAGCAGGAAGCTTATTTCCGAGGCTGAGAGACAGAGAAGGAGAGAGAGAGCCCTCTGTTTCTACTGCAGAGTCCAGGGGCACATGGTGAGAGCTTGCCTAGTGAGAAGCCAAGCAAATTCTGTAAGAGCCCCAGGGCAAGCAGCAGAACCAAGAGCCACCTCCGCCTCTACTTCCAACCAGGGAAACTCTGTTGGTCTCCCTCCACAGAGCTCAGCAGGGAGACCATCAATCAATTAAGGAGGGCTCATTCCAAGGATTCCAGGCAATCCTTTTACTACTTACCAGTCATAATGCACGTAAACCCAGAGCACCAGGTCAAGCTAGAGGCCCTCGTGGATTCTGGAGCTTCCACCAATTTTATTGATGTACAGACTGTACAAGACCTCAACGTCCTGACCATAGAATTGCCACATCCCATAGAAGTTGAGACCATTGACGACCAGCCCCTGAAGGCAGGGCCGATTAGAAGTTTCACAGAACCTTTGCAACTAACAATGGGAGAACACACTGAGTGGATCCAACTTTATGTTACTGCATCACTTAATGTGCCTATAGTCCTGGGCACACCTTGGCTGAAGATCCACAACCCATTGTTGAACTGGACTATGGGAGCAATCTCCTTCCCAGCTAAGGAATGCCTGCACCACAAGATTCAAGCTGCTCTCTTCTCTCCAGCAACCAACACAGTCACAGAACCAGGGGGGGTCCAGTTGCCAGGCAAGTATGCAGATTTCGCAGACGTTTTCAGCGAACAAGAGACCACAGCACTACCCCCCCTATAGGGACTGTGATTGCACCATTGAGTTGATACCAGGAGCCAAGATTCCAGCAAGGAAACAATATCCCATGTCCCTCAAGGAACTAGCCACCTTAAAGGATTACTTGGATTCTAATCTCCAAAAGGGGTTCATCCGACCATCTACTTCCCCAGCGTCTGCTCCTACCTTCTTCGTACCAAAGAAGCCTGACCCGTTGGCACCAGCAAACCAGGAGGCACCCATGAGAGTGGTAAATGATTTCAGTTCCCTCAATAAAGTCACGGTCAAGGAAAATTACCCACTCCCCCAAATATCTGATCTGCTGGATCGCTTACAGAAAGCACACATTTTTACTAGGTTGGACCTCAGGAATGCATACAATCTGAACCGGGTGAAAGAGGGGCATGAATATCTGACTGCCTTTGACACCAGGTTTGGTAAATTTGAGTATCTTGTTTTGCCTTTTGGCTTGTCTAATGCAGGACCATATTTTCCCGATTTATGAATCAAATTTTCTCTGATTTACTAGATAAGTATCTGGTCATTTATCTAGATGACATATTAATTTTCTCTGAGGATGCTACAACTCATGTAACCCATGTACGTAATGTCTTACAAAGACTGAGAGAGAACAAGCTGTTTGCCAAGCTAGAGAAGTGTGCCTTTGATTTAACTGAATTACATATCCTGGGCTATAAAATATCAACAGAAGGCATATCCATGGATCCTTCTAAGGTCCAGGCAATTCTCTCTTGGCAACCCCCCCGAATTGTGAAAGAGGTACAAAAATTTCTAGGGTTCTGCAATTTTTACAGGAGATTCATAAATAAATTTAGTGACAGGGCTAAACCCCTCACACAGCTTTTGAAGAAAGGATCAAAATTCATTTGAGGGGAGAGGGAGCAAGCAGCCTTCCAAGAATTTAAGCAACTCTTTGCATCCCAGCTGCTTTTAAGGCACCCTGATCCCACGAAGCCATTCATAATGCATTCAGATGCTTCCAATATTGCTATTGGTGCTGTTTTATTGCAATATACAAACAAAACAGAGAATACATTGCTCCCTTGTACATTTTTCTCCCGCGCACTCTCACCAGCAGAGAGAAACTATGATGTTTTTAACAAGGAGTTGCTAGCAATTAAAGCAGCATTTCAAGAGTGGAGGCACTGGCTAGAAGGTGCAACCTTTCCTGTGAAAGTTTGCACCGATCACAAGAATTTACAGCTTCTACAAAACACCAGATCCCTCACCCCACGCCAAATCAGATGGAGCCAGTTTTTCTCCCATTTCAATTTTGTTATTTCTTATGTTCCCGGGGTGCAGAACTGTTTGGCAGATGCCCCCTCTCGATCTATTCAGGCAACCCCCGCTACTCACCAGGAGGTACAGGCTACTATATTACAACCTCACAACTTTCAGCAGTCTATGAGGGGGAACCAGACAGAGATTTTAGCAGCAGGCAGACAAGCAGAGGACCTATTTACAAGAGTCAGAGCTCAGCAGCAACAGGATCCGTATGCCAGGGCCAGGATGGATGACCTCCAGAGGGGCCCGCAAGACACTGCCTCCCCCTTTAATGAGGAGGCAGGAATCCTCTGGCATAGCGGGCGATTATACATTCCCCCCTCATTGAGGGAAGAAGTACTGAGACTTTGCCATGACCATCAAATGGCAGGCCACGGAGGTGTTTTCAAAACTCTCCATAGATCTCTAAGAGACTATAGGTGGCCTAAGATGACTGCAGACATAAAGGGTTACGTTGCTTCTTGTCATACCTGTAGATGAGCCAAGCCTCTCCCAGGGAAGCCCACAGGACTCTTGCAACCCCTACCCACCCCCAGTAGGCCTTGGGATACAATCTCCATGGAGTTCATCACTGATTTACTCCTGATCCAGGGGCTGACTTCCATACTAGTGGTGGTGGACCTTTTCACTAAAATGGCACATTTTATTCCTTGCAAGGGACTCCCATGTGTGCAAGCCGCAGCACAGTTATTCATGGACCATGTTTTTAGGTATAGAGGCATGATAAATCACTTGGTGAGTGACAGAGGCCCTCAGTTCACTTCCAGGTTCTGGAGGGCCCTTTTCCAGTCATTAGGGGTCCAGATCCACCTATCATCATCACATCATCTGGCTAGTAATGGGCAAGCTGAGAAAATTAACCAATGGTTACAGCAGTATCTCAGGTGTTACACCACTTATCAGCAAGACAATTGGCCAGCCCTGCTCCCCATGGCAGAATTTACTTATAACAACTCTGTGCAATCCTCTACCAAGGTGTCTCCTTTCCAAGCACTCTATGGGGTTAACCCTCAGGTGTTGCCCACTTCCTCCCAGCAGGGAACTGTCCCAGCCGTGGCTGATTTTCTTAAAGAGCAACAAGCCGCACAGGAGTTGTTAAAGGAGCAGCTGAACAGGGCAAAGTGTGCTTACAAGAGAGCTGCAGATGCTCACAGACAAGAGGGGCCAGTGATTGCGGTAGGAGACAAAGTGTAGCTCTCTACCAAGTTTTTGACTTCTACCAGACCCTTCAAGAAGTTGGACTCTAAGTTTCACTGTGGTACAGCAGATAAATCCAGTGGCTTATCGCTTAAAGCTGCCAGCATCCATGAAAATCCATCCAGTCTTTCACAGAGCCTTGCTAGCCAAAGACCCTCCCCCAAGTACCTTGCAATCGCAAATGCCCCCCCCCACCTCCAGTAATTGTGGAGGGGGAGGAGGAATACAAAATCGAGGAAATTCTGGACTCTAGGAGGAGAGGAAGGGGCATCCAATATTTAATACACTGGAAAGGGTACCCTGAGGAAGAGTGCATGTGGGAAGATGCCAGAGATGTGCATGCACCAGCGCTGGTTCAACGATTCCATCAGCTTTTCCCTCACAAACCCAAGCCTCGCACTCTACCAGAGATTCCTCACTTGACTGAGGAGTTTGCAAGTTGGCAACCTCCACCCCTGCCGGAGGCTCTGAGGCCAGAGAAAGAGAAGGAGGGAGAGCCGCAGCCCTTCACCTCAGGCTTGCATTTCCCAAGGGGGAGGGGGGAAGAATCTTCTAATTATCTAGCTATTTTCCAGCAGCAGCCACCTGGGCCAGAAGCGTTATCAGACCTGGAGGGCAGCACTGATTTGTCCTTGGAGGAGTTTTCCTTTGAAGAATTTCCATCATTGCCCAGTTCCCATGGGAGCTTGGAGGGGGAGATGGACTCTCATGAGACCTCTGGAAGGGAGGGGGCTGAAATGGAATGTGAATCTGGAGGGGAGGGTGATGTCATGAGTACTGATGGTGAGCTGGAGGGGGCCCCTATCCAGGGGGGAAAACGCATGCGTAGTACTGAGGAGTTAAGCAGCCATTCAAAGAGACACAGATCAGACCCGCCTTGACTTTTGGGGTTTATCTGTCTGGGTTTTTCCCACGCTTCTTCAGTTTGTTAGGATTTTCTGTCTAATGTAGCAGTAATAAAACACTAGAGACCTATTCCTTTTCTCAGCGTGGTTCCTGGCTGTTAGGACAGCTTCTGTATCCAGGATTACTACCCTGTTACCTTGGTGGTGGTGTTTATATTTTTGTTTATATTTTTCACAAACTTCCCTTTAACACCTTTAACCCAGAACCATTTTTTATCTTTTCTTGCAATAGATTGATTGATTATGTGCCATCAAGTCTGTGTTGACTCTTAGTGACCACACAGAAAGATTTTCTCCATGAGAAACTAGGAGGAAAAATCAAGAATCTTCCATTGGGGAAGAAAGATAAACTAGTATTTTTGTCAAATTTGCTGTACTCAAGACTTAATTAATAAGACTTAATATAAATAACAAAATTTAAATACATATCAAATTGTTTTATCACAAATAGGATTTGTGCTTTTTGGTGATGGCAGAAATGTTTCTAATACAATTTTGATTCATCCTTCTGGAATTAAACATTATTTTAGGAAGCAGTGTCCCAGGCATGTTTGTGTGCATGTGTCAGAACAGGCAAGATGGCAGTCAAGGCATCAGAGTCAAAGCCATGCCTCTTTTCTATGTGCACATGTATAAAGGAGTGGGGTTTTGATCATGATGCTGTGACCACCATCTTGCCTGTCTGGACCCTCTATGAAAATGCTGCTGCTTTTAGGACTCATATACTTTTATACTATGCCAGGTATTTACTGGATCTTAAATTCTGAAGATAGCATATCAACACTATAAAGAACAGAATCTATGAATTGTGTAAATGTTTTATGCTATTTTGGATAAAAATAAATCCTTCACATGAAATCTTCATTGGTGTGTTTTATAAGAACACTGCCAGGTATAAAGACAAGTTTCTCAAATATAAAGATTATTTTTGCAGTGAAATGCTGACAGGAGATAAACTGTACATACATACCCAGCACTATTCCCTTTGTAAGCAACATTATGCAAAATGCATAAGCGAAGGAAGAAATAAACTGAAGAAATTAAAGGCGTGGGATAAGAAAAGAAGAAGAAATAGAGCTACATAATTTACACCAGTATCATTCATTATTCGTCCCCAAAACTTTCTGACCTTGGAAACCATCTTTGCTTCCACAGAACCATACAACACTGTACAGTGATTTTTGTTCTTTATCTTCTCACTTTTTTCCTATCAATTCTGGTCCACCACAACTTCGTCCATCTTCCCCATCCTCTTGACTTATTCATTCTTCCTTCATAAAATCAGAATGGTGGAGCTGAAAGGGATCACAAGGTTCATTTAGTCCAATCCTTGCAGCATGCAGGAAGTATCTGAGAGATCAGTGTCCAGCCTCTTAAAATCCTCCAGAGATAGAGAACCCACAACTTCCATAAGTGCTGTTCCACTGCTCTTTGGATCTTACTGTCAGGAAGCTTTTTCTTGTCTTTAGTCTATGTACTTGCAACTTATACCCATTATTTCTGGTCCTAGTTCCTGGCCATCTTTTCTATTGCACCCTTTTATGTACACAAATATGGATATCATATTTCACCTCTCCCTTCTTTTCTCCAGAAAGAAATTTCAAATTCCATCAGCCTGTCCTCAAGTTCCTGTATCATCTTTGTAGCCCTTATTTCAATCTGCTCTATCCTGTCAATATTCTTCTGGAAATGTGTCCAGAATTGTGCACAGTACTCCAGGTGTGATCTCACCAGTTCAGGGTAGAGAGAAATATGGACCTGATGTATCTTTGATATCGTGTTCTAATACAGTGTTAAGAACCAGTCTGTGCTCAGAATCACAAGCTGAAGAGCTTGACCAGACTGAGTCTCAGCCTGCACCACAATAATCAACAGAAGAGAATGCTCTGGTGGAAGAGGCACTCAAAGGAAACACAGAGGCAGGCTGAGTCAGCTGACCCAGAGCCTGAGACAGTGTAGAGAGTAAGGAGCCTTGATAGTCAAGGTACCTTGATGGAGATATGCATGTTCAGCTTTCTGTGAGTGACCACACCAAAATACTCCTCCAATATAGTGCTTTTAGGTGTAGCCTATCTTTTTCTCCCAAAACATCATGCCCATTGTTGAAGGACTTTTTCTTCTTCTCATTTTGTTCTCATCTTCCAGATTCAATTGCAGTCTCATTTTATTGTGCTGGCCATTGACCAGTCTTCCCAATTTTGTGTCATCTACAAATCGGTAAAACAACCCAGCAATCTTGTTATGAAATCAGTAATACAAATGTTGAATCACATTGCCCCCCTCCCCCCGCAAATCCTTGCAAGACCCATTAATTACTGCTTTCCAATTTGGCATTGAGTCATTAATTTCCACATTGATCATACTTGTTGATGATTTTTGGTGAAGCTGGGACAGGCGCGATGCAACTGTCCAGGTTTTCTTTGATTTCTCAGAGCTTTCAATATCATTGATTATAGTATCCTTCTTGGACTGATTACAGGATTTGGGAATGGAGGCATGAGATTGTGGTGGTTCTCCTTTTTTCATGAATGGTTCCAGTTGGTGTTGAGGAGGTTGGAAAGAAGTGTAATCCAAAGCCCCAGGTATGCAGGGTGGCTCAGGGATTGATGCTCCCACCTCTTCTATTTAATATCTGGGTGAGGTCATCCATTGACATGGGGTCAGGTATCATTAGTACACTGATGAAATTTAGCTTTGTATCTTGACCCCTGGTCAACCAAATTATGCTGTTGAGGTCATGTCCCAGTGCCTGGAGGCTGTCTAGGTCAGGATGGGAAGGAACAGACTCATATACAACCCTAGCAAGATTGAGTGGCTCTAGGTGAATGATTCTCCTGGTCCCAGTGATTTCCTATCCTTGATTCTGAATGGGGTTGCGCTTCCCTGTTTGGAACTGGTATGGAATTCTGGGGAAGAAATGGTGAACTTAAGATGGCTACACTGAAAGGGAAGCTGACGACTGTGGCAGAATGAAGAGCCAGTGAGTGGACCAGCTCTTTGTAATTCCTCTCTGGACAAGAGAAGACTTGAGATCGCCTGCAAGTGCTCCAGACAGTTGCTCCTCATGAGGAGACTGCAAGACAGTGATCTCTGGTGGGTTTAGAGCTCTGGGAGAGGAGGGAATAGCCATCTTGCTCAAACTGCAGTTGGCACCTTTGAAAGGACACTGAATTCACATACTTTCTTTTCTAATCACTTTTGGAAATTGCTTAACTGCTTTTCAGCTATTAGGAACCTTTGGATCAACAAGTCTGAAAACAACAGTTGAGTTTACTTCAATCCATAGTGAAAAAAGTTTTAAACACAAGTTTAAGGACTTAAACAATTTTTTAAAAAATAAACAGCAAAAAGGTGATTAAAACTTTTAGAAAGTTACGATTAAGAGTCCAGATGAATTTGAAATAAGATTTTGGAATTACTTTTAAGAATCCTTCCCATGGGAAAATGCTTTTGTTTTGAATTCTTTAATGGGACTTTGAAGGCTGGCCACTAGAAGGAACTAAAGATTACAATTAAAGAAGAATGCTTAAATTCAACGTACAAATATGGAATGAAGCATGGACTTAATGGACTTTTGCTGATCAGGACTGAAATGACGATGCTTTATGGATTTATTTTTAGATAAGAGATGGGATATGGGAAGAAGAGATCATCTGTTGTATTTCAAGAGAAGGTGATAAGTTACTAAACTTGTTTATACTTGTGATTTCTTTATATATTTCTTTTCTTTTACTTTACTATATTCTTTTTTTTTCTTTTCTATTTTTCTTTCTATTTTTTTCTTTTTTGCACCTTCTATTTTTTCTTTTTATTCCTTTTTATAGTTTGTATTAGTTTTTATTGCTGTAATTGTAATTTTTAATAAAATTACTATACAAAAAAAAGGAACTGGTATGCAATTTGGGTGTCTTCCTGGACTCACAGCTGCTGTTTGAAGAGCGGGTGGCAATTGTGCCCCTTTCTGGACTGGGAGTGCCTTCTCATAGTCACTATGTTTTGGTTACCTTGTGTTATTGCAATGTGCTGTACATGGGGCTGCTTTTGAAGACTGTTCAGAAGCTACAGCTGGTCTAGAATGTAGCAGGACAAGCAGTTATGGATGTACCTCAGTGGTCATCTGCATAAAGCAGAATATATACTTGTTTATGTTGAAACATCTGTATATAGCTGTTGTAGGGATATAATTAAATAAGTTATATAAACAACAAGAAGAATAGTGCCAGGTTACCCTCCCTTGTTTCACCTCTTTGACAGTTATAATTGGTGAGTTAACCACCTCAGCTACCTCTAAGTCTTGTATTATCATTGATTATGTCCCATTGAATCAATTGACTCCTAGCCACTCTTAACAACTAGAAGGACTATTAGACCTTCTCCAGGATGAGCTGTCTTCAGCCAGCCTGGCCCTTTAGGTTTTCCAGTGGTGGACCCAATTGTAATCAATTTTCCAATGGTGTACCCATTCTAATCTTGCTGCTGGCCATCCTCTTTTTCTCCTTCCTTCCACCTTTTCCAGCATTCTAGACTTCTCAGGAAAGCTAGGCCTTTGCATAGTGCACGCAAAATACGGTAACTTGAGCCTGGTCATTTGTGAGTGGGAACTTTGGATTTATATTATCATACAGTTTGTATATTACCACCAAGAAGCATTAATCAGTGATCAAATCCTTCAGCTTTTCCCATAACTGGGCTCTGGAGATTAAATCAAAAGCTGCCTTAGAATATACAAATGTAACAAACAGTGGGGAGTTTGGGAAATATTGCAGATATGTATGTGTGTATGTATGTATGTATTGTGTGTGTATGTCTGTGTGTATGTGTGTGTGCATGTGCATGTATGTGTGTGTATGTATATATGTATTTATGAATGTATATTTAGGTAGGTGCTTCAGTACAATTATCTGTTGTACCTTTTCCAAAGCCCACCTGTTAATCCACTTGTTTTAATGGAGACAGATCTTCTTTGCACTGTATGGTTAGACTGTCTGGCCTAATTTCCAAAAGAACAGTTTTTCTTTATGACCAGGAGAGCTGGCATCGGCTTGAACAGTTTGTACTTTCTCTCTCCAAGGCCAAACTGATTACCTTATATCCTTGCCTAAGAATAGCATACTGCTTAAACCTTTTGCTGCATAAGGGAAAGTAAACTCTGTCATAAATCAAGAGAAAATGAGCACTGTCTTAAAACAAGGGATCAAGACTGGGCATCATCAGTATACTGATATACAGTATATCAGTATACTGATGATACCTGATCCCGAACTGACTGATGACTTCCCTCAGCCGCTTCATGCAAGTGGGAGGGGAGAGAACATTGTAGAGGGCAGAGGGAATGACCGTGACGAACAGGAGGAAGGGCTACTACCAAGGCAGTGGTCAGATAAAAGGAGCCTGATAATGGGCCAAGAAAGTAACATAAATAAACATCTCAGACAACCCCCTCCTCAGTTCATATAAAAATAAAGGGAGGGAAGGGGGAAGAACATTCTCACTTGCAATATTCTGTTACTATAGATTTACAATAAAAGTAGTACTGACCTACCATTGTTTTCCTAGTCTGGTCTACCTTGAAGCACTGGCAAACATTGAGCCCTGAGACTTCCCACAAGTCAGGGGCTTTGGGCTGACAGGAATTGGCCATGGAAAGAGAACTAAAACCACCATGGCACCATGCTCCTCTCCTCTCCTCTTCTCTACAGCTGGTCCAGAAGGTTACCATCATCAATGGTATTGAAAGCTGCTGATATATCAAGGCCAGGATAACAGCACCAGCACCTTCCTGGCTCTGTTCTAGGTCATCAACAAGGATGACCAATGCTATTGCCATACTATGTCCAGACTGGAACCCCGACTGGAATGGATCTATATAATCCATTTCCTCCAGGATCCTCTATAACTGTAACCTGACCACTTTCTTAGTAAACTTCCATAAAGCAGGAAGATTGGAGGCTGGATTAAATATTGGGTCCACTGATAGCCTCTTGAGGAGGGCAAACACCACCACCTCATTCAAGGCTAGTGAAACCACTGTCTCTCTCAAAGAGGCTGGCACCACCACATGGACCCAAATGCATATCACCTCATCAGCAGCCTTCAAAAGCCAGGAGGGACATAGATCTAATACAGTGTTTCTCAACCCTGGAAACTTTAAGATATGTGGACTTCAACCCTTAAAGTTGCTAAGGTTGAGAAACCCTGATCTAATAAATAGGTGAATGGGTTAATAGTCCTGAGGATCCTGTCCACTTCCTCAGGAGTCACAAGATCCAACTCTTTTCAGGTAATCAAGCCTCACCTTCTTGAACATCTTCCCTAAGAAGTGTAGGTTGGATACTGGGTGGAAGTTGTCTAACACTTCTGGATCAAGAGATGTCCTCTTCAGGTGGAGAAGCACCGGTGGCTCCTTGAAAGATGAAAGTGAACGTGCCACTCCTTTTAACAGAAGCAAGTTCATCCCATTCCTAGTTGCCTGAGGACATGGATGTGGAGTTGAGATCTGAAGGATTATGATTTTATCAGCAGAATGTCTCACAGACCTGTCACAGCAACGTGAAGGAAGCTTACCTCCCCAGTACATCAAAAGAAATGATAGTAGGGATATTCATTTTCAGTAATAAAGCTTTGATAATAATATATTGTGGTTGATTCACTGTAGTATCTAGAGGCAAACTGAGAAAGGGAAAATGTGTTCCTTTAAAAGCTTTCTCCATTTGAAGCTTTTCATTTTCACAGCAGAGAAATGGAACTGGATTCTGAGCTTTATAGCTAATCAGAAAATTATGTGATTACCTCTACCAATGGAGCCAAAGTATATTTAAATATATAACTATTGGTTAATATTGAGTATTGCCAGCTTGTTTTTCAGAGGACAGAATAAGCAAATATAGTAGTTCCATTCTTTCTTCTGATGGGAGAGAGAATCTCTTCATATAGCAGCGGGTGGGGTGGGGGTTGGTCACTTCTCTTGGATGCTTTCCATGCTACTCAGAAATGTTTGCCTCTGGATATTGCATGGCAGGGCCAGTGGTAGTTTCCAGTTCTCATCATCATTTATTGTTTCTGGAGCTTTCTCTCCCTCTGTGTTGCAGACTGCAAATATTTATATTCCAGAGATATGAATGCTCATGGTCAGCTGACTGGAGCAATCGGTGAGGGATCACATGTACAGAAGCCAGCATGAATGAACCAGCCTGTTGCTGGACAGGGAATCTCATGCATGAACAGTGTGCCTGCAAGAATAAGGGGGGTTTTGTGGGTCCCTGGGTATGCTGAACTATGACTCCCAGCATCCATTACCATTCCTCATGGTGGCCCAAGTTGCTGAGGGTTGTTCTTAGCAACATCAAGAGGGATTATCACTGTTTAGATAACAGTTTCCTTGCCTGCTCTACAAGGGGCAATTGTATCTGGGCCATAAAAATCTATGAGACCACTAGATGGCAGCAACATCTACTGGTTGTCCAGATTTTTGACCCTCACCAATGGTCTATCTAAGTGTAGCTCCAGGTTGATTTTTGGAATATCCAAAGCAGATATTTGGAACATAGAGCCAAGGCTGGACTGAGTCCCTATTTTATTTTTTCACCCTGCACAATAGCTGATTAGCAGGATCATGCTTTGCATCTGTTCAGTTGTGCTGTATATAATTAGCTGGACCTGTATAAGTGAAGCAAACATTTCTTTGGTTCTAAAAATCTAGCAATACAGCCTGTGTGTGGGTATGATGGGCTAATCACAACAAAATATTTTTTAGATGTGTGGTGTACTGGATCAATCCTTCTGCTGGCACCCCTCTCACTATTCCAAAAATCTAACACCCTGCTCAAATCATTAACTGCCAACATGTTGTGAAGCATCTTTGGTCTATGTGATAAATGAAAAGGCCATTCTGTATGAAAGCCAATGCTTCATTAAGTCACTAAGCACAATATATCAGACTTCACATCCAGTATCTTGAGCTGTTGTTTGGTCCTCAGATATCAAACGGCTCTGGACTGAAGGGTTTTCTCCCCAAATTTGTTCTTTAGCTTTAGTCCCTTGGTCAGTGCTTGTAATAAGTATAATTATAGAAAAAGTCTTCTTTTTCAGAGCAATTTCAAGCTTGTTGTTTTAAAAAATGTTCTGTATTGCAATATTTAGGGGGCACTTGTATTTATGTAAGTGCATACAGTATATGACAGTAGCATAACCAGAAGATTCATATTATGAAAAGTATCCCTGTTTCCTTCTTTTCTTGAATGCTAGCACCTTATTTCTCTGGTTCGGTGCTGTTCTGACATTGTCTTCAAATGACTGCCTTAGATAAGTCTGTTGTTCTTTATATAGATTTTCACCATTTTTTTCTCCCTTCTCCTATGATGGACTACTCAAATGGGTCCATAATAATACAATTATTGCAGAAGACAAATTTTCTCTCTTCTTGAGAAAAATTTAAAATGTCATTGATCCCTCAGGATCTAAGAACATCTTGTTATTTATGAATTTAATTGATACTTCATCTTTTAACTTATGAAAGTTGGTTAATAAAATTAAAATTTAAAGAGAATATAATTTTAAGACATTGTTAAAACATCACACAAAATGTTTTAATAAAAGTCTCAGATGATACAGCAGTAGAACAGGCATAAAAAAACTAACCTGAATAATTATTTTTCTTTTTGACAGCCAATTTGAAAAATAACAGGGAGATAGCCTTATCTCATCAGGGAAGTTCCTTGGAGAAGGAGTATTGCTTTGTCACTCTTGGAGCAAAGCCTGTCCATAGTAAGATTACGATAACAAACATATATAGGTGCACACATGTACAACAGTTTCCACAGTGTTTAGCTCTGTTTTCTCCAAAGTATAGTCTGGCTTTTAAGGCAAAGTTTTTTGGAAATAAAGAGGCATTTCAGAAGCAGTTTGTGACTTGATACCTGTTTGAATGACTAGAAGCCATGGGGGCCTACAGCCTCCTGCAAGTGCCCTCCCACGATACATGGGATGATTCTACTTGGTACTGCTCCTCTTTATCACAGGGAAACAGAACAAAAAATAGATCAGTACCATTAGGGGAGAAGGTTGAGGGAGGAGGCGCCCTGGTCAAGGTACATCTAGCATTATGAGGGTTGTGAGACTTGATTTCTATCAGGCTAATGCCAAGCCTAGCTGTGAATGTTGCTGTTCAGACACTTAACTCCTTCTTCAGGAATTTGCACACCCGGCAGTCAACTCTCACACTCAACTCAGCTACGGTAGTCTCTTTATTGCAGATGAGATTGAAGATTTGCCTGCTGTAGTATATGGAAGTCCAAACTTTTATAAAGGTCTATGCTGCATTGATTAAACTTTTGGCTTTTTCTTCTTGCCTTTCTGAGTCAATGGAGACTTGGGCATCCCCTTGATGGCCTTGGGAAGCGCTTGGCCTATGTTGTCATAATGATGCTCCTAGCCTGGGAACCAAGGGGTCCTGCCTCATAGGCTTCTGTGCACTCAGTTCCAAGTCTCACAACCTGTACAATCCTTGTACAATTCTTTGGAGTGGGAAATTATGCACAGAACTCCATTTCTTGTAGGAATCTTGGGAGAGGTTGGCGAATCTTGGGTTCTCAGTGAGAGAATTTAGTAGTGTCCCTAGGAGCAACTCTACTAAAGTCCATCTACCACTCTTGGAGAAGGAGCGAGTTGATGTTGTGCACTGCTTTTTGAATACTTGAATGGAATATCTGAAAATCTTTGGGGGCCTCTCCCCTCCTCCTAAAGTTTGTATCTCACTCAATATTGTGAATGTGTATAAAACATTGGAACTAATTAAGCCCCACAGTGGAAGAGAGGACAGTCTACCATAACAGCCCTCCAGATACGGGGATATCAACTCCCAGAATTTCCCAACCAGAATGGCAGTGCTGACCATTTGGGGAACTTAGATTCATAAAGCTGAAAGGTATCCAGGCTGAGATAGAAATATATTTTTCTCCTAAAATAGTCAGCTTTCCATAAATCTATGTTGTGCATGCTGTATCTTAATGAGAAGATTTTGAAGTGAATGTGGATGCATATTTGTATGCATGTGTATTCAGGTACATGTGTGAAGAAAGCATGCCCTGCAATGCTATAAAAACCCAAATAGCCAAACATACTTCTCCATAATGATGGAGTAGCACTGAAAAAGCTTGTCTTGTGCCTGTTAGCCTGATACATTTTCTGGTAAGCTTCTGAGTAGGTCATCTGCAGCTAAAGTCCTGAAAAGCATCATACAGGTCATGTGCTCATTTAAATGACATGATTCCAAGCCAACTGAGGTGCTAAAGGAAGAAACAGTTTTTTTCAACTGGATCAGAAAACTTAGTGACAGTTAGTGATATGCATATGAAAATGTTTGAGTGGAGAATGACAGGAGATGAAGGATTTGATTTAGCATTATGTATATGTGGTGGATCATACCATTCTGCTCCCAAGAAATCCACTATGGACCCCCCCCTTTTTTTTTTGCATCCCTATTTCTAGCTGCTATCAGTGAAATGGTACTACTTTCAGGATGACAGTGTGGTAATTATATAATAGCATATATGTACACACCAAAGAGAAGAATAGAAATTATGGAACAAGACAGTAATTGTTTAAAGCAATAATTACTAGATTTGAAAATAAGGGTGTATGGAGCAACATATTTCATAAGATCTAATGCTTGTTATTAGGAACTTTGTCTCGCATCTCACAGGCTAGATTATGATTTTAGTTCAGCAGTAATCTAGCATTCCACTGAATTTCTACTGTTCTCCATCCTATTATTTATCATTATCATTATTATATTTTTATTCAATTTTTTTTTCATTTAGCGCTTCACTGATCTTGCAGTATCTTGGTTGATCTTGGCTGCTGTAGGTGCCCTGGAGTATAGCTGTGCAACTCCGTTATACTACTGCTGGGCTCAGACTAGGGAGAGCCAGGTTCAGTCCCCCATTTAGCTATGACAGTCACTTTCTAATAGTTTGACCAACCTGACCAAACTCTTTTGAAGAATCCTACACCGTATGGTATGCAAAACCTGTGGAGGAAGAACAGGATATAGAGAGAACATGTAAATTAATATATGTCCCAGTGCCACATATCTGTTTTACTTAAAGTCATTAATAGCAAGAAATATCCAGAAAAGTGATTCAGCCTTATGTAAGCCTGTCCCACTGAGTCCTCTTCATCCTGGCAAAGTTTGGTTCCTAGAGAAATGCTTACACTGCAAGCTCTCAGTGATATTCTGCTTTTTGTCTTTCCCTGTTCATATTGCCATCTGAAGATATAAGGAATGGTAAGAATTTCTGGCAACTAAGCATTGTGAGTCTTCAATTATTTCCCTCTTTTCTCTGTTCAGAACATGGCTATAAAGGGTTCAAATGTATGCAATTTTAATGTGGCTGGCTTTGAAGGTTGAGAATGTGTATATATGTTGGCTTTTGAAGCCAACTGTTATTTAAGGAACACTGGTGGTTCTTCAGGAATTCTGTGGTGAAAATTCTGAGTTTTCTCAGCACTCTTCTCCCTTCTTGGTCACCCAAGTGATAAGGTGATGGGAAAAGAAACATGGCAGCTACTGACACCGCTCGTGATAATCCCTGGGCAACGTCCCTCAGTATGGAGACTGAAGAGAGAATTACGTAAATCACTGAGACGTTTGGTGATAGGATGTTCTCTATGCTTGTCCTAAAGAAAGATAAAATTGATAAGAAACTAGTTACAGCTTTCTAGGTCTGACATTTGTTCTGACATGCTAGGTTGAGGAATTAACTATTTCATGCCTGGGTGAGCCTGTTTTGTAGTTACATTGAGTGTGGGATGTGATGAGTGTTCTTGGCTGCTATTTTATGTTGTTTATGTTGTTTTCAATTTTGGTTGCTTTTTTTTAATCCATTCAATTGTGTCTGATTCTTGGAGACTGCCTGGACTAATAGGCAGGGTTTTCTTGGCAAGGTTTTTCAGAAGTGGTTTGCCATTGCCTCCTTCCTAGGGCTGAGAGAAAATGACTGGCCCCAGGTCACCCAGCTGGCTTCATGCCTAAGGCGCGACTAGAACTCACAGTCTCCTGGTTTCTAGCCTGATGCCTTAACCAATATACCAAACTGGCTCTCTTTTGTCGCTTTTATTCTGTTTTAATTGTTAGCTGCCCAGAGTCATGTATATGAGATGAGTTGCCATAAAAATTTAGTAAATAAATAATTTCCCCAGTGAATTGAGGTAAGAAGATTTCATATTCACTCCCTAAATAGCCAGTGTAACCTTGGACTTCAATTTTAAAAAGATCAGGGGAAAATTTAGCTAGCCCAGAAAAAGGAAAATGGTAATTTAAAAAGGAAAAACCACACCTGCTGGCTTTTGAAGTAGTAACTTGTAGTTACAAAGTAGGAATTATAGCTATTGTACTTTTAGCGAGTTCATGGTAAACCCATCCATCTTGGGGGTGGCTCACACCCTAGAGTCCCTCCTGCCAGCCTGGATTTTACATTTCTCTTGGATTTTATTTATTTATTGTGTTTTATCATAACTGTTTTATGTGATTTTAATGTTTATGTTTTATGTGGGATTTTATTGTAAACCGCCCAGAGTCCCTCTTCTTGGGGAGATGGGTGGTGGCTAAATTTGAGTAATAAATAAAATAAATAAATAAAGGCAGCTCTAAGTGACATTAGAAAACAGGTTTTTAGAAAGCCTGCATGTATATGTGTGTTGATGCTTTAACTTTGTATATAGACATTTAATTTATCTATGCACACTTCCACACAGAGATAAAGCAGGTAGTCCTTGTTTAGTGACTGCCTCATTTAGCTACTGTTCACAGGTATAATGGTGATGAAAAAAGTAACTTTGCGACCAATCGTCACATTTATGACCTTCGCAGGTCTGTAAACAAAGGAAGGTGAAGTAAGTCTGTAAGCACAGTTGCAGTTTCTCTTAGAGACCACCTCACTTAATGACTGAGTTGCCGGTCCCAGTTGTGGTCACTAAATGAGGAACACCTGTATATATTTCCAGGAAGACCCATCCACAGGAAGGGCGATTGGCCATTGCTTTCCTGGAGCAAAAAGATGGGAGGGGACAGCAGTGGGTAAATAATCCAGTAGAAGGACATGGTAGCCTTCAGTCTAGCTTGAATAGCTCACAAGCTGTGGCTAAAATGTCTCAGTTTGGACAAGATTTGTCAAAGCCCCCTGAATCAAGAGTACAGGACAGGGACAGCAAACAGCACAATGCAGTGAAGGCGTGCCCTGAATCAATACCGGTGGTTCTTTTTCTCCTTTGTTTCTGAACTTTAACATCTGTTAATAATTTACATGCTTTCTTTCTGTTCTCTTCTTTGCTTTCTGTTCCCTGAATAATAATCTTCTTGTTAAACTTCTGCTGTTATTTATTCTCTCTGTGTTTTTATGTTAATGCTGGGTGAAAAATTGTCTTTCAACTAATTCATTTTGAGCTTTTGGCAGCAAAAGATGGAAACATCTTGATATTTTTTGCAAATGAAACTTCAACTTTTAAGGATGTAGAATAAATTATAATGCCGCTGTTCTTCAAGTAGTCTATAAATGTATCTTTGAGGCCAATAGCCTAAAGTAATTGTTACACTGATGGTCTAGTGCACTGTCTTCTGTTGGTGTTCCTGATCATGAAATGCAAATGAAATTTTAGATATGACATTTCCAGAATTAACGTTTTTACACACAGTGGTTTTTTTTCCCCATAACTGTGACTTATTAAACTACCCAAAAACCTGTCAGAGCAATGACAGATTTGGAGTTACACAGGAATCAGTAGTTCACAGACATTTAAATAATATGACTTTTCTCAAAAATTGAAAATGGGTGATTTTACATTCTTGTATTTCAGATTATAAAGGTTAAACAAACAAACAAACAAACCCAAAGAGCTACTTTCTGTGCACTTGGCAAGTACTTACATGTTTCTGAGCCTACAATTTTAGAATAAAATAAGAGTGAAAAGGGCCATTTGGGACACTATTTATTGACTTCCAAGGAAGAAATGGCAAACTGAAGACGGCTCCACCAAGAGTGGCAACGACAACCGCAGCTGAATGAAGAGCCGGCAAGCAGACTGGCTCTTCGAACCTCCTCTCTGGACAAGGAGAGGGCTTGGGATCACCCACAAGTACTCTGGACAGCGGCTCCTCATGAGGAGACCTCAAGACAGCAGCCTCCAGTGGATTTAGAGCTCTGGGAGATGAGGGAATGCTGTCTTTGCCCAAACCATGGTCAGCACCTTCAGAAGGACACTGAGTTTGCATACTTCCTTTTCTAATCACTTTTGGAAATTGCTTGCTAATTGCTTTTCAGATATTAGGAAATTTTGGATCAACAAGTTTGACAGCATCAGGTGAGTTTTCTTCAATCCTGAGTGAAAGAAGTTTTAAATAAAAGTTTAAGGACTTAAAAATTTGGGGGGGGGGAGTGAACAGCAAAAGGGTGATTAGAACATTGATTTTGGAAAGTTACAAACGGATTTAAGGGTTCAAATGGGTTTGAGATAAGATTTCAAAATTAATTATAAGTATCTTTCCCATGGGAAAATGCTGTTGTTTTGAATTCTTAAAAAACAATTAAATTATAATTACAATTAAAGAAGAACACTTAAATTCGACTTACAAATATAGAATGAAGCAAAATATTTTAACATTGGACACATTGGAAGATATTTTTGAACACTGGACCTAGACGTTAGTTTCCCAGACTTGTGTTTCTGGGGGACTTCAACCTGCTGTCCCTGGGGCATGCCTCAGAGGCAGCTTGGGAGTTCATGGCCACCATGGCAGCCATGGGCCTGTCCCAGATTATTTGGGACCCAACTTGAGACAGTGGCCTCATACTGGACTTGGTTCTCTTGGCAGAGCAGTGGCAATGTGACCTGAGGGGAGAGCTACATCTGACCCCACTGCCTTGGTCAGATCACACCCTGGTGATCTCCTATGCCACCCCCCTCTGCAGGGAAGCTGGATCCATTTGATTGGTCCACCTCCAGTGACTGATGGACCCAGCACGGTTTCAGAGGGAGCTGGGGGTTATACCCAAGGATCTGCTGCATGGTCCAGCAGAGGCCCTGGCTGCTGCCTGGAATAGGGAGGCAGCTGGGGTCTTGGACAGGATTGTGTCTGTGCGACCAATCAAACCTGACACTCCCTGTGGTTCATGGAGGAGTTGAGCATTCTGAAGAGGATTAAGAGGCATCTAGAGCACCGCTGGAGGAAGACAAAGACCGAACTCAATGGAACACAAGCTAGAGCCACTGTTAAGGCCTACCCTGTGGCAGTAAAAGTGGCAAAACATCAGTATTTCTCTGATCTTATTGCATCCGCAATAAGACAGGGTTCTCAGGTCTGTAAACACCACAACTTGTCAATTAGATCCCTGTCCCTCCTGGCTAGTGAAGGCAGTTTGGGAGGTGACATGTGGGTGGGTCCAGGTGATGGTGAATTCATCCTTAGGGGAGGGAGTGTTTCTGGTGGCCTTTAAAGAGGCGCTGGTGCAGCCCTCAAGAAACCATCACTGGATCGTACCATTCTTGACAATTTTCGTCCAGTCTACCACCTTCCCTTTTTAGGGAAGGTGGTTGAGAAAGTGGTGGCATTGCAGCTCCAGAGGATTCTGGATGAAATGGATTATCTGGACCCATTTCAGTTGGGTTTCAGGCCCAGATATGGGATGGAAACAGGTTTGGTCGAACTTACTGGTGATCTCTGGCAAGAGTGGGATGTGGGCAGTGCATCCATAGTGGCTTTTCTTGACTTCTCAGCAGCTTTCAATACCATCTACCATGGTATCCTTTTGGGTCAGTTCAGGGAGTTGGGGATGGGTGGCATGGTATTGTGCTTGTTCACCTCTTTCCTCCAGGACCAATCCCAATCGGTGTTGATAGGGAGTGAGAGATCTGGCCTGCGGCCTCTCCTTTGTAGGGTGCCACAGGGTTCAGTGCTCTCTCTGCTCCTTTTTACCATCTACATGAAACCACTGGGTGAGATCATCCATTACCACAGGGTGAGATATCAATACGCTGATGATACTCAATTATACATCTCCATCCCAGGTGACGTAAGTGATGCTGTGACCACCTTTCTCAGTGCCTGGAGGCTCTAGGGGTCTGGATGGGGAATAACAGGCCTCATGTTCCTGGTAAGATGGAGTGGCTGTGGGTTGGGGGCTCCTGGGTATCTGGGAATTTGCCATCTTTGGCTCTGGATGGGGTTGCACTGCCCCAGACAGAGCTGGTGCAGAACTTGGGGGTTCTTCTGGACTCATGGCTCCTGCTCAAAGAGTAGGTGGCAATCATGGCCAGGGGAGCCTTTGCACAACTTCGTGTTATGTGCCAGCTATGCCCTTTCCTGAATCAGGAGTCCTCCGAATGGTCACTCATGCCCTGGTCATCTCCTGCATAGATTACTGAAATGTGCTCTACATGGGGCTACCCTTGAAGAGTATCCAGAAGCTACAGCTGGTGCAAAATGTGGCTGTGTGAGCAGTCTCAGGAGCCCCTAGAAGGGCACATATAACAACGTTGCTGCGTGAGCTGCATTGGGTGCTGGTTTGCTTCCAGGTCCAATTCAAAGTGTTTGTTATTACCTTTAAAGCCCTACATGGCATGGATCCAGGTTACCTGAGGAACTGCCTCACCCCTGCTACATTGACCCATCCCACCCGGTCTGGCAGAGAGGGCATGTTATGGACCCTGTCCACGAGGGATTGCCAATTACAAACAAAAGAGTGACCTGGATAACTTTCCCATATTGAATTTACAGAAGAGACTTTTGAAGAATTTTGTGAGAAGGAATAAATTAAAAATGAAAAGATATCAAATTCTAGGACATTTTTTGAAGGGATTAAAGATCAAGATTGTTAAAAGTAAAAGAAAGGAATATAAAGTTGGTTTATTTGACCAAATTTAACATAGTTATGTTGTTATCTCTGGTAACCCCTTTTTAAAAAAAAAAAAAGAATTTTATTAAATTTCTGAAAAAGATAAAAGATACAGAAAAACAAACAAACAAGAAAAAAAGAAAAAAAGAACTAAAAAAGTGTGAAAATACAAGAAAAACATTTTTTAAAATAGATTACAAAAAGAAGTGACTTCCGAGTTTAAACATCAAGGATATACAGCAACTTTCCATAATCAGTTCCTTACTCTATATTAAACCAAAATCACATTATTTCTATGTCAACCCCTTACCACTTTATAAAAATCATTAAATACCATTGCTCCCCACCCTTATATGAAAAGAAAAGAAAAAGTATAAATAACCTAATCAACTCCCCCCCCAAATAATAATTACTTAGTTATTCCCTCCCTACTACTATTTTATACATTCCTGTCTACTGTAATTAAAAATAAAAAACACATACATTGTCTGCCATTATAATTAATACAAGAAACATGAATTAATATAATAATTAAACAACCCTTAATAATCTTAATCCCAATCGTTGACAGTAAGTAAAATCATCCAAAGCTAAAAGACCATCCAGATAAATATTTTAGCCCCTTAACTCACTTCAGAATAGACCAAAACATTTACATATTCCCATAATAAGCACAGAGCTATTTTCTTAAAGAAATCAAACAGCCCAACTGCTCCCCTCACAAACAGACTTCTCTTGAAATAAACTCTCATACATAATAACCCCTTCTTTTCCATAACATTCCATCAGAAAGTCAGATTCACTCATGTCTTACAACTCAATTTCTCCTTTAACTTCTTCAATTCAGCATTGTCAATTTCATCTGACATTTCAACAGAAGCCCTGATCTCACTCTTAGAAAAGACATTTCCATCGCTGTTAATTTCTTCAGTTTTGTCCACAATATCCTCAACCAGATGGCACATTTTAGACCACATATTTTCCACAATGCTCTGAATGTCTTGCATAATAACTTGGCAGGAATCAGAAAAAATCTGCTTAATATCTGCTTTAATATCTCAATGGAAGTTAGAGAGAGCCTGGTTAAGATCATTGATGTCTGAGGCAGTAAGTTATGGTGCCCCCAGGTACTCAACTGGCAAAAGTAAAAAGTAATGGAAAATTTCCAAACTGAGTTAAGATAAGATAACAGTCAATTTCCCAGAGAAAGTAGTGTCAGGAAAGTAAAAGTTCAGGATGGCAGATTCAACATGTAGGAAAAATGCCAAAACCTTCAAAATTAGCACAAAAATAATAACAGGGAGACAATAACATACTCTCAACCCTCCTTAGTATTGGATGAAAAGCAAAATCCAAAGCTTAAAAAGAATTTTTTTAAAAAAATTAATTGCAAAAATAACGATAAGCACCAAGAGAGATCATTTCTCCATAATGTAGAAAGCCTCTCTTAGGGTACAAATACTTTAAAAAAATGGGTGCTTTAGAAATGGGGTGGCTGGACCTAATGTCCAATTAAGGCTGCAGTGCAACTTGGAAATGGTGACATCCCAGCCTCCCAGTGAAGTCTTACCTGTCGATCACGAACACTGTTTATGATCTCCTGTCTGCAATTCATCGTCCGGAGGACAAATGGGTCAATTCCAAGCATTTTCCTTGATCTGGAAAAGTGCTCCTGGGCTTCAGGAGGAACCAGCCTGAGCCCAAAAAAACTGCCATGATGCCACCTGTTCAGTCTGCCATGTTCCCACCGGAAGTCTGTTATCTCTGGTAACCCTTAACAGACTTTTGCTGACCAGGAGTGAACAATGAGGCTTTAAGGATCTGCTTATAGATAAGAGATGAGATATGGGAAGGAGAGATCATTTGTTGTATCTCAAGAGAAGGTGATATGTTACTGAAATTGTTTATACTTGTGATATATATGTAATATTTTCTTTCTATTTTCTTTCTCTTTCTTTTTTTAGTTTTTTTAGTTTGTATAGCACTGTCATTTCTTTATTATGAATTAGCATTTTGTCATCTTCATGGAACTGCTGGTAGGGAGGTTAAATCCAATAGTTCAGAGAGGGATCCCACCAGACAGCAGAGTATCTGGTATACCAGCAGGATCCTAAGTTTGACTATCATGTGCTTAACCGAGGCAATTCACATAACTGTTGTTTGTAATAAAACAGAAATGGGGCAAGTAAGCTAACTCAGATATGTAGTATGTGCTTTGAAAGAAAATTTTATTCAAATTGAAGCCTCAAGTGATAGAATTAAATGTCTGGATATTCTATAATCAAGAGCTTCATGTTTTGCCGTATTTTATGAGAAAAGAGCATGAAGTTAAGGGGGGAAAGCAAAATAGCCAGTGGGAACAAAAGGTCGTAGTGGGCACATACTGTATCTGTTATTTTTTCCATGATATCTTGTGCGCTTATATTTAAGTTGATAGCGAGACGGTATTCAAAAATTTGATTGAAAAGATTGATTGTAAAAACTAGGCCTTTTTAAACATTAAACTAGCTACCTTCCAGTTTTATCACGGTGATGTTACATTTTTTTTGTAAAAGAATAAACCTTTGTTCCTTCTTTTTCAGGGTTTATTCTGCCCAGTTAAACATTCCCATTTAAATTTGAAAGAAAAAAAAAGCAAAAGAAAGAAGTGGGATTTTGTGTTCACTCTGCTATATACTTCACCCAGTATTTCTACTAAAATAGCACGTGATTTGTTCTAATTATTTTTATAGCAGTTTGTTTAAAACAGCAGAAGAAAATCAGAATAATGAATGCACTGAATTATTTGTTCATTTAAACTGTGTTGTGAGCTGTCTCAGAACTTTCAATTATAAGAGATACTATTAATATTTTAAATTAATTTAAACAAAATGATGTCATGTATCCAAGTCTGGACAATTCAGTAAAAGAAAATAGCTTTACTTAGTCCAAGAGCTGACTTGCACTAACTTCTACTTCCCATAAATGGGCTGTGGAACTGAACGTGTTGACATATAAATTATGGATTTTGGTTTGTATGTGTCAAATGTCTAATTTTCCAGCTGAACATTTCCAGTGAGCATTTTAGACAATCGTGCTCTACTTTACCTTATCAGCTTGGAATGGCCTTTTCAAATGGAAATCAGACTCTAACTTAATTTAAATCCAGAATTGCTGAGACACCCAGGGCTCTCTGGTGTCTGTAAGGCAGTTTCCATGAAGTTCGATTTAGGAGTGTGATCAGTTTTTTTTAAGCTTTTCACTTGCATTGTACTAAGAAGAGTCATTAAAAATTTTGTGATTTTGCATGTTTATATTACATCCTATTAGATACCCGAGTTCTGATTCTTGTCCTTTGTTCTTCCCTAAATAAGAATACAAAATACCATCTGCAAAAAACCCCTGATAAATATCTTGATATTGATCTCCCAAAGGCTGGAGAACCCAGCTACTAAGTATGTTCAAAAGACTGTTTTAAAATAGTATTCTTATTTGGAAAAAACAAAAAGAATCCAAATCCACTTGCCATGCTGAAATCATAATATAACACAAGAGATGCATGCCATTTATTTACTGTACCTTGTTTTTAAAACCACTGGTATAAGTGTTGCAAAATATATCTCTTCTGCACTCATTGAAGTGCTTTGGCTGAATGAATGAAAAGGTACAAATAATATGTTTAGTCTGTCATTTTGCATGTAAGAGAGGTTTGATTGATTGGCTCCCAATTGTGGAAGTATGGAATACAGAGCCAGGTAAATGTGATTGATGCCTATTGTTTGTTTTTTCCCCTGGGAGACCAACAAATATAATTAAACTGAAAGTGAAGAAGAGGATAGAAATTGTCTCATCACTTTGAAATATGAGGTCAATGAAGAGAGAATCTAACAAGAAAGCAACAGCAGCCTACAACAAAAATGTGTGTGTGTGTTGGGGGGGAATGCATTTAGCCAGCTGAATTCTGTTTAACATTTCATCTTGATTTCTTTTTCTGCCTCACTGCTGCAGAAACAAGCTGGTTTCTTGTGTAACTGGAAATATTATGCTTCCTGTCAGAACAAATTAATTGTTTCAGTTCACATAAACCAGTGTATCTGTTCTGTATCATCTAGCATCTTGTTAATTTAATGATTGGAATTATTATTCATAGTCTTGAAATGGAGAAGACTTGGGATAGTGATGAATCTCCCCCAAAGTGGCAAAATGGCACACATAAATCATGATATTTGGGAGAAGAATAGACTTTTCTTTGAAAAAGACCTCTGTGGTAGGTCAACATAAGGATTAAGGTCCTTGAAGTCCTCTGCTGTGGGTTCAGAAGACCAGTTAAGAAAGTGTATCTTTGGATTTGGTTTTCAAGGCCAGTTTTGTGGTTAGCCTCAACAAAGACATGCACATACATATACCTGTAAGAATGTAACACATTTTTGGGTGGGAAAGGGGAAGATTGTATATCTGCAATGCTGGATAAAAATACTCAGTATTTTTAGTTCACAGTATTGTGAACCTTTTGTCAGATATAAGAAGATAATGTATTTGCATGCATATATATATATGCATGCAAATACATTATCTTCTTATATCTGACAAAAGGTTCACAATACTGAAACCGCGTGGCGGGGTGAGCTCTCGTTGCTCGTCCCAGCTCCTGCACACCAAGCAGTTCGAAAACATGCAAATGTGAGTAGATTAATTGGTACCGCTTCGGCGGGAAGGTAACGGCGTTCCGTGAGTCATGCTGGCCACATGACCCGGAAGTGTCCTATGGACAACGCCGGCTCCAAGGCTTTGAAACGGAGATGAGCACCGCCCCCTAGAGTCGGACACGACTGGACTTTACGTCAAGGGAAACCTTTACCTTTACCTTTTATATATATATATATATATATATATATATATATATATATATATATATATATATATACATACATACATACACACACACACACACATACACACACACACATAATGATATATAGTATATACAGTATATATTGTTGGAGGAAAATTCTGAGAGTGCCTTGGACTGCAAGAAGATCAGACCAGTCCATCCTCCAGGAAATAAAGCCAGACTGCTCACTTGAGGGAATGATATTAAAGGCAAAACTGAAATAGTTTGGCCACACAATGAGAAGACAGGACAGCCTGGAGAAGATGCTGATGCTAGGGAGAGTGGAGGGCAGAAGGAAGAGGGGCCGACCAAGGGCAAGATGGATGGATGATATTCTAGAGGTGACGGACTCGTCCCTGGGGGAGCTGGGGGTGTTGACGACCGACAGGAAGCTCTGGCGTGGGCTGGTCCATGAAGTCACGAAGAGTTGGAAGCGACTGAATGAATAAACAACAACACAGTATATATAGTATATACAAATATATGTATATGTATATACTATATATACTGTATATACTGTATACATACATACACACATACATACATACATGCATGCATGCATACATATATAATACCCCGAGAAGTGCATTTGACCAAAATCTGTTATCAAGCTTTTGTGATCAGAACATCTGCTGCAGATCACTTGCCCTTGATCAGGATCCTTTCTGATCTAAAAAACAGCTGGGGTAAAAGGGGGTGTGCTGTTTTTAAAGTAGGCCTTTCCTTTTAGGCTACTTCAAATTCCTATCAGGCTGCCTGGTCACAGCTGTTCTATCAGTGCTTTCAGGCAGGCAATAAATGTACAA